>NC_142028.1:46948230-48408230 GCF_982192425.1 Myodes glareolus | reverse complement strand
CTAGAGGAACATCACAAACATGATGTTGAATGGGAAGAATCAGATACAAATAATACATATTATCATCCATATGAATAAAAAATATGAAAAAATCAAGAAACTAGGCATCAATAATTTTAAGTAGGAAATGATGATGTTTGGACAGTTGAAGCCCAAAAATTAGTTTAGTAGTTCATTTCAATAAAAACAAAAATACACTAAACTAAATATTACTTGTCAAACTGTTCAGTTGCATATATCTTTTTTGGCTTATTTGAGTGTTTCCTGTTTAAAAGATATGATCTTAGGCAATCTGAAGTTCATATATAATGTGCAAATAAGTGAAAAATCAATCGTGTACAGAGTATGTCCTTGTAGTCATAAACATCTTTGAGTCTAACACTTGCAATAGAAAACTTGCAGGCTGATGTTCCTGGGAAAGCGAATTGTTTCCCTCTGTGTTTATTATTGTTTCGAATAACTTAGATTTGATTTTTTTGTCTTTATCTTAAATGGTAATTGATGTGTTATGTTAACATATGCACATTATCTTGCTATTAAGAGTGTAAGCCATATTTTCATTTGTCTCAAAGCCAGATACTGACTAACTCCAAAATGATAGCTAATAGAAAATCAGTACTTTTCTGGCAGACTCTACAACAAATTCTTTTAAAAAGTTTTTATGCTTTAATTAACATATAATATATTAGATCTTATTAAGGCAATTTCAATCACTCTGTGAAAGTATATTCTTTCTCCTCTCTTCTTCTCCATCCCTCTCCTTCTAATCCCACTGGTGTTTGGATCACATACATTTCGATACTTTCCCCTCATTCTCTTACCTCTTGTTTTGCTCTATGTTTCTTGTCCTATATTCCTCATGCCACCCCTCTCTCACACGCACACATACACACAATACACTGGGAGTGTGTGTGTCTTTCTGAATCTATTACCTCATCAAATAATATTTTCCACATGCATCAATTTTCCAATACACTTCAAAATTTCATGTTTTTTCTTTACTTTAGAATAAACTTCTGTTGCATTAGAAACCACATTTTTATTATCCAATCATCTGTTGATGAACACCTTGTCTAGTTTCATCTCCTTTCTGTTGAAAAGATGGCTCTGATAAACAAGGAGGTGCACATACCTTTGTAGTAGGATGTAGAGTCTTTTGGGTATATATCAGGAGTTGTACAACTGGGTCACATGGGTACCACAGAGTACCTTCTCCACCTGAACAAAACCCACATATAGTGAGCAGATTATTTGATCATCTTTAAATGCAGACAATAAACTTAAAAATTGTAACACCTTGATGAATAAGAAGAACTAAATAATCAAAAAAGCAGGAATCTGGTCTAAAATCCAAATCAAAGACTCTAGCCCTCCTATCTTCACTTTTAATATATACAGATTGTAAATAAAACCATTAACACTGTAATATAAAAATTTAACTTTGAAGTTTTACATAATTATATTTACTACAGACCTTGTAGTATTGTCTGAGTTAGAGGCTCTTGTGTTAGAAATGCTTAGATAGTAGAGTATATATGGTAGTATGTCAGAAGTGAACTTATATGACTTCTTTAGTTCAGTGCTCTCATGCAAATATGGTCAGAATTATACAGCTAAATCTTAAAACATCTTCTACGAATATAGGCAGAGGCATAAAAAAATTCAATATTATCCTCAAAGTGAAAAATAAGATTTTTCTTGCTAATGCTACTAAATTTTATAAACAAATTTTTAAAGTTACAATAAAATACCTCAGTAGTGATTGAATATAATTTACCAAACTTGCACATTTCTATAACCTGTGACAGAATTAACAGTCTTTTATTTACAGAAAAATGCTTTAAGTCCCTAAATGTCCTCATTACACAAAACTTAACACATTCTTTCCAGATAGCATTTATAAATACACATTTGAAATATATAAAATGTAATAAGTGACTAAGCCCTCTTTAATAATTTTGTCATAAGAAGCAAACTATTTAAAGGTTTAATGTAACCTAGAAATGCGTTTGAAATATATGAGCAGAAACATTGAAAGATGTCACCTCTCGACCCTGTTGAGGTGATGAATGTGTTCTTATCCTTGAGAACCTTCTAAAGTAAATTAAAATGATTTTGTAAATTATTGTAGTAAGAAGTACTTTATAGCTGCTTTCATTAAAATAAATGCATTTTTATTAAAAAGCAAAACTGTCAGTACCTACCACACAGTGATCAGTATTATATTAATATAAAAATAACAGTAGCTGACTTACTGAGGACATTTTCTCCCAATGAAAGGGAAAAAAAATGAAATAACAGCAAAACAAAACAACGCCACTGTGATGAAGTAGTTACAGTCAATACCCTGCAGTCACTGAAGGAAATAACAGTTAATGTGACGTTAAGATTTAAAATTCTCTGTTTTGGTTTTCCTCTGATTTTCTACTGTTCTAAATCATGAAGTCTCTATGGTCTTAATGCATAATCAGCAATCTTGCTAAAATTTATCATATTTTTTCATAGTCTCTAAGAGTAAAGTGGCTTCATTATGACTATATTGTTATCTTTTTGCTGTACCTATTTCTTTCGGTACTAGGTTTCTTGTGTGTGTGTGTGCATCTCTCTCTCTCTCGCTCGCTCTCTCTCTCCTCTCTCTCTCTGCGTGTGCACAACTCTAAGTTGACGTGTGTGTATGCTTTTATAAGTCAGAGATTAACATCAGTCTTCCCCAGAGCTGCCATTAAAAGTGTGTTTCAAGAGCTGGTCAGTGGTGGCACAGCCTTTAATCCCAGCACTCTGGAGAAGCATGTGGATCTCTGTGACATCGAGGCTAGATGAGCTAGTTCCAGGACAGGCACTGAGGCTATACAGAGAAACCCAGTCTCAAAAAACAAAACAAAACAAAAAGTGTGTTTCAGAGGCTGAAGTTAATAAAAACAACAACAACAACAACAAAACAAAACAAGGAATCAATGAAACAAAGAGTTGGTTCTTCAAGAAAATCAACAAGATAGACAAACCATTTTTATAAACTAAAGACAGAAAGAGAGTATCCAAATTAAGAAAATCAGAAATGAAAAGGGGGACATAACAACAGACATTGAGGAAATCCAAAGAACCATTAGGTCATACACTGAATCCCTGTACTTCACAAAACTGGAAAATCTAAAAGAAATGGATGAATATGTACCAAATACCAAAACAAATCAAAACCAGATAAACAACTTAAATAGACCTATAACTCCTAAGGACCTTTGACATTCGTAAGTTACTTTTTCCAATAAAGATACTATTACCATTTTCAACATCAGGAAATAACTAAATTATAGATTTAAAAATCAGTGACATAATTACAAACATGTAAGATGATGTAAAAAGACAGTGTTAGGTAAGGGATTAGAGTACAGTACAGTATCAGCTGTATCTAAGAGGTAGAATTCTTATCATAGTTTTACATAAAAAACAGTATACTCAAGTGTAGTCTGCTGATTAGTTATGGTGCCTATAGATTGCTTCTCTTCTCCTTGAAAGTGGAAAAAGGAGACTTTTTAGGTAATGATCTCACTTTGTTCTGTATATACTGTAGGAGTTTTGCATAGAATACTGGAACATTTTCTTGGTCAGTTATTGATCATATATGGTATTTATCTCATGTTTTGAAAAGCCTCTGAATAGTAAAAAATAAACTTCTAGTCTTCTCCCAAGGGCTCAAGAAAGAAAAAAAATATATTTCTGTACTATTCTGAATATAAACTGTAAATGAGATAAGTATTTCTCTGAGTACAATATGATGTTTGTGTGTGTGATAGGAGGGTAGTAAAGGATCATTATTGCTCAGTAAGTATTACAGAAATATATAATATATATGTGTTCATTATATATATATCTATATCTATCTATATGGGTTCAATACCCAGATTTGATTGTTGATTATTTCTAGTTGATAATACATTTATCATAACACTATAAGTGTGTGTAAGTTAATTCTGTTTTATGGTAGAGTTAAATTACTAGTACTTGAATAAGATTGTACTACAGACTAATAGGCTAGAAAAAACAGCGTTTTGTGTGTTTTGGCTTTTATATCCATATTGGCTGTTTATAATTTCGAATTGTTTTAATTCTTCAAAGTCATAAGTGACCATAGGTAAATGAAAATTATGATAAAGTGTATCATAAATATGTTTAACCAGTACTAAATCTTATAATAGAATGTATATTTCATAAAACCTACCTGAATATATATAATTGAAAATAGTAACTAGTAAATGAAAACTATTACAAACATACACACACATACACACACACACACACACACACACACACACACACACACACACAAAGAAAAATCTCCCAAACAAAATAAGTCCAGGGCCAGATGATTTCAGCACAGAATTCTATCAGAACTTCAAAGAAGAGCTAATACTTATTCTCCACAAATTGTTATATACAATAGGAACAGAAGGAGCATAGAGAAACTCTTTTTTACAAGGCTACAGTTACCCTGACACCCAGACTACATGAAGATTCAACTGTGATTGAGAATTATAGACCAATCTCCCTCATGAATATTGATGCAAAAATACTCAATAAAATATTGACAAGTAAAATCCAAGAGTACATAAAAAAAAAACCCCTCCATCATCCACCATGATCAAGTTGATTTCATCCCAGAGATATAGGGGTTGTTCAACATACAAAAATTTGTCAATTTAATCTACCATATAAACAAACTGAAAGAAAAAATAAAACATGATCATCTTATTAGATACTGAAAAAGCCTTTGACAAAATTCAACACCCCTTCATGATAAAAAGCCTTGGAGATATCAGGGACACAAGGAATGTATCAAAACATGACAAAAGAAATATACAGTAAGCTGACAACCATCATCAAATTAAATGGAGAGAAACTCAAAGTGATTTCACTAAAATCAGGAACAGAACAAGGTTGTACACTCTAACCATATCTATTTAATATAGTACCAGAAGTTCTAGCTAGAGTAATAAGGCAACAAAAGGTAAACATGGGATACAAATTGTAAAGGAAGATGTCAAAATTTCCCTATTTGCAGATGATATGATAGTAGTGACTCCAAACATTCTACCAAGAAGTTCCTAAAACTGATAAATGCCTTCACTAATGTAGAATAAAAGACCAACTCAAAAAAATCAATAACCCTCCTATACATAAATGGTAAAAGAATTGAAAAATAAATCCGCAAAACATCACCTTTCACATTAGCTACTAATAACATAAAATATCTTGAGGTAACACTAATCAAAGTAGTAAAAGACCTGTATGAAAGAACTTTAAGTCTGAAGAAAGAAATTGAAGAATATACCTGAAAATGAAGAGATTGCCCATGCTCTTGGATAGGTCAGACCAAAATAAGAAAAATGGCAATCTTACCTAAAGTAATCCACAGATTCAATGCAATCCCCACCAAAATCCCAACATAGTTCTTCACAGACCTAAAAAGAACAATACTTAACATCACACGGAAAAACAAAATTCCCCAGATAGTCAAAACAGTTCTGTACAATAAAGGAACTTCTGGAGACATCACCATCCCTGACTTCAAGCTCTGCTATAGATCTATAGTAATGAAAACAGCTTGATATTGGCATAAAAAGAGACAGATGGAACAATGGAATTGAATTAGGGACCGTACTATGAATTCATATACCTATGAAATTTCTATTTTTGACAAATAATCTAAAGTTGAACAATGGAAAAAAAGAAAGCATCTTCAAAAAATAGTGCTGGCATAACTGGATGTGACATGTAGAAGAATAAAAATAGACCCATATCTATCCCTATGCACAAAACTCAAGTCCAAATGTATCAAAGATCTCAACATAAATCCAATTACACTGAACTTTATTGAAGAGAAAGTGGGAAGTAGCCTTGAATGCCTGGGCATAGGACACCACTTCCTAAATATAACTCCAATAGCATAGACACTGAGAGCAACAATTAATAAATAGGACCTCCTGAAACTGAGAAGCTTTATAAGATAAGGGACATAGTCAATAAAAGAAAAATGACAGCCTACAGAATGATAAAAGATCTTCACTATCCTCACATCAGACGGAGGGTTGAACTCCAAAATATATAAAGAACTTAAGAAACTAGACATCAGCATACCAAATAATCCGATCAAAAGTGGGGTACAGCACCAGGAAGTTGTGGTGCATACCTTTAATCCCAGAAATCTTGATGTAGAAGCAGGCAAATCTCTATGAGTTTGAGGCCAGTCTCCTCAACAAGAGCTAGTTCTAGGACAGGCACCAAAGCTACACAGAGAAACTGTGTCTCAAAAAACAAACAAACAAAAAAATAGCAACAACAACAGCAACAAAAGGGTTTATAGAGAATTGTCACCAGAGAAATTGCAAATGCCTGAAAGACAAGGAATTTCACAACATCCTTAGCTATCAGGGAAATCCAAATCAAAACACCTCTGACATACCACTGCATACCTGTGAGAATGACTAAGATCAAAAACACTAATGATAACTTATGATGGAGAGGATGCAGAGTAAGAGGAACACTCCCCCTTTGCTGGTGGGAGTGCAAACTTGAACAGCCACTTTGGATATCAGTATGGTGGTTTTTAGGGAATTGGGAATCAATGTACCTTAAGACCCAGCAATGCCACTCTTCCCCAAAAGACGCACACTCATACCATAAGGATATTCGTTCAGCTTTGTTCATAGCAGCATTATTTGCCATAGCCAGAACCCGGAAACTACCTAGATGCCCCTCAACTGAAACATAAATAAAGAATATGTGGTACATTTACACAATGGAGTACTACTCAGTGGTAATTACATCTTGGAATTTGCATGCAAATGGATGAAACTAGGAAAAACACATCCTGAATTAGGTAACCCAGACCCACAAAGACAAACATGGTATGTGATCACCCTTAAGTGAATATTAGACATAAAGCAAAGGATAACTAGCTTATAGTTCACAACCCCATTGAAGTTAGGTAACAAGAAGAACCCTACGAGGCACATACATGGATCCCCTTAGACAAGATCTCCTGAGAAAATTTTGAATGTGGGGAGAAGAAGGGAGACCAGAAGTGAAGTAGGAGGGGAGAAGGGGAGGGAGGAGAACAAGAGTGGACAGTGTAGCATGACTAATAAAAACCCAGAGGCAGAGTGTGGGGTTCTTCTTGGAGGTCAGAAATGCAAATCATCCAACCAGTGACACCTCTACTTGAGTCTGAAATGGTGATCTTGCCTCCAGTAATCTCAGAATGAGACAATGTTTGAGAGCCGTCGCCTCCTTTTTTATATTTCTCTCTAGGGCTAGGATGAAAGGTGTGCATCACTACTGTCCAGTTTCTATGACAACTACGTGGCTACTGGGATTAAAGGTGTGTATCACCACTGCCAGGTCTGTCTGTAAGGCTGACCTATGTGGCTCTTTTACTCTCTGATCTTTAGGCAAGCTATATTTAATAAAATACAAATGAAATATCAATAAAGAATGGGATGGCTAAGATGGGGGAAGGACAGAGAGGGAGAGCAAGGAAAGAGATATCTTAATTGAGGGAGCCATTATGAGACTATCAAGAAACCATGCACTAGGAAAATTCTCAGGAATCCATAAGAATGACTTGACCCCATCTAAGACCTTAAGCAAGAGTGAAGAGGGTGCCTGAATTGGTTTCCCCTTGTAATTAGATTGATAATTACTGTAATCGTCGTCATAGAAGCTTCATCCAGCAACTGATGAAAGCAGATGCAGAGATCCACAGGTAAGCCCTGGGCCCAACTTTCAGAGACCAGCTCAAGAGAAGGAGGAGTGATATTATGAGTAAAGTGATATTATGACCATAGTGGCGATACGCACAGAAACCGCGGTACTGAGCTAGTCAGAGATCACTGATTCTGGATTGATAGCAGGGGAACCAGATAAGACCAAACTAGGCCGACTACATGTGGGTGACAGTTGTGTGGTTTGGGAAGCTTGTGGGGTCACTGACAGTGGGAAAAGGATTTATCCCTAGTGCTTAAACTGGCATTTTGGAACTCATTCTTTCTGGAGGGATACCTTACTCAGTCTAGATATAGGGTGGAGGGCCTCAGTTCTGTCTCAAAGTGATGTGTCAAACTTTGTTGAGTACACTTGGAAAGTTTTACCCCTCTCTGTGGAGTGGATGGAGGGCTGGGGAGGGAGGAAAATGGGGGGACATGTGGAGGGGAGAGAATGAAAACTGGGATAGGTGTGTAAAATGAGAAAAGATTGTTTTATAAAATTAAATTTAACAATACAAAAATTGAAAGTGTTTGTCACCAGAGATAATCTCTGTCACAGAGTCCTAAGCTCACAGAGAAAGCCCTTGGCCTTGCCAATCCTACCATAATAGACTGTAGCCCTCTGAAAACATGAGCTAAAATAGCCCTTGACTCCACTGAGTGGCAACTAGTAGGTACTTTGTCATATTTGTTACTAAAGTGACACACAAACCTTGTTCTTTTTACTGCAGTCGATTTCTGGCATGGTTGTGTGTCAGGAATAATGTTATTCAGAATCCCACTTTGACAAAAAAGTTCAAAGAAATTATTTCTAGTTTCCTGCAACTCTCTTTGCCCAGAGCTGATAATGTTTGCTGTTTGGTAAATAAATGGTGAGTACCATGAGTTAAGTGAGCAAAATAGAGCTCGAGGATTCCTTGAAGGCGAATTGCAAGACGAGTTATAACTCCCTGGATAGGATGACTAATTAGTTATTGCACTATTTGGAAAGAAACAAAACAAAAAAGGTAGCTGTTCATTTACCTTACTGTACATAGTTTTCTATAAATGGCTACTCTTGTTCTTTGAACCATCTACTCTCAACATTAACACCAAAATTCTTATCACTAACTTACTTCACTGAAAGAATTTATAGTAATGAGGGAGCTACACTCTTTTCTTTCTTCTACAATTTAGCTTCCCATAAAGCCGTAGTGTGTGTGTGTGTGTGTGTGTGTGTGTGTGTGTGTGTGTGTGTGTGTGTTGGGGAAGGAGAATTAGCAGAGAATTCCTACAGATATACATTCTGAGTCTGACTGCTTTTGTTTACATTATAGAAGATTGGTTAGCTGGAGTTTAATAGGACAAACTTAGCCCTTGTTGTTTTGTTGTTCTTATGTAGAGAACTCTGAACAACTCTTGTTTCTGCCTGTACACTTTTGGCCACTGTTCTATTTTTTTTTTTGTCTAGACCTTGGGATTAGTAAGGTTCCCATATAGTCCTGGTTCATTTGAAGGTTTGTGTGCAATCTAAGTTGCCCTTCTGGAAGACAGCCAGGAATGAGGTTTTTCTAAATGACTTGCAGCCAATGACTAACTAGTACAAGACTAGAAAGGCACAGTCACTTCCCTGAAGACAGTAGCAAAAGATTCCTCTATGTAGTTTGCGTGTTCCCACTTCTGTGGGTTCAGAATAAAGCAAATAAAACAAATGAAACCATGTCCTTAATCTATCTCTCTGTAGCATCCTCCCACAATGCATTTTTTAGCACCCTCTTCTCTGGCTTCACTTTCCTCTGACCTAAACAACACCCCCATTGTATTTGTTTATTTTGATGCAAGAACTAATGTAACTTTGCCATCATATATTTAACTGATCTTTCAGAAGGAATAGCTTTCTTTCTCTTTGAAATCTTATCACTCCTTAGAATTTTTATTAAGAACCTACCATGAATTAATAACATGGGTTTTTGCTCACCGGGGAGGATATTTCCTGAGCCAGGAAATAGCTGATATGATGTGCCTTTTATCAACCTTTTTGACCTTTTTCCCTGCAGGTTTTGACACATTTTATTTAATCATTTATTTATTTATTAAAATTTATTTATTAAAAATTTCCACCTCCTCCCTTCCTCCCATTTCTCTCCCACTCCCCCCACTCTCTCTCTTTCTCCAGTCCTAAGATAAGTCAGGGTGCCCTGCCCTGTGGGAACTCCAAGGCCCTCCCTGCTCCATCCAGGTCTAGGAAGGTGTGCATCCAAACAAGCTAGGCACCCAAAAAGCCAGTACATGCAAAGATTGGACATGCATAGATTGGCAGCTATGACAAGCAATGCTGCTATGAACACAGATGAGCATATGTCCTTGTGGTATGTACCTACAAGTGGTATTGCTGGGTTTTGAGGAAAGTTGTTTCCTAATTTTCTGAGAAAAGAAGGGGATATCAGTATTCACTTCCACCAGCAATGCAGGAGTGTTCCCTTTACCCCTCACCCTCTCCAACACAAGTTGTCTTCAGTGTTTTTGATCTTGGTCATGCTTACCGATGTAAGATGGAGTCTCAGAGTTGTTTTGATTTGCATTTCTCTGATGTCTAAGGATGTTGAATGTTTCCTTAACTGTCTTTCAGCCATTTCAGATTCATCTGTTGAGAGTTCTCTATTTAGGTCTGTACCCCATTTTATTTTTACTGAATTATTTGTTCTTTTGATGATCAATTTCTTAAGTTCTTTGTATAATTTGGAGACCAACCCTCTGTCTGTTGTGGGGTTGGTGAAGATCTTTTCCCATTCCGTTAGATACTGTTTTGTCTTGTTGACTGTGTCCTTTACTTTACAGAAGCTTCTCAGTTTCAGGGGTCTCATTTATTAATTGTTTCTCTCAGTGTTTGTGTTACTGGCACTATATTTAGGAAGTGGTGTCTTGTGCAAATGTGTTAAAGTGTACTTCCACTTTCTCTTCAATGAGGTTCAATGTGGTTGGCTTTATGTTGAGGTTTTTCATCCATTTGAACTTGAGTTTTGTGCATGGTGATAGACATGGATCCATTTTCATTCTTCCTCATGTTGATATTCAGTTATGCCAGCACCACCTGTTGAACATTCATTCTTTTTCCTTCTTATGTTTTTTTACTTCTTCATCAAAAATCAGGTGTTCATAGGTATGCGGATTAATATCTGGGTTTTTTATTCAGTTCCATTGGTCTTCCTGCCTGTTTTTATGCCAATACCAGGCTCTTTTTAGTACTGTATCTATGTAGTAGAGTTTGAAGACAGGGATTGTGTTGGCTCCAGAAATTCCTTTACTGTGCAGTATTGTTTTGGTTATCTTGGGTGTTTTGCTTTTCCTTATGACGTTGAGTACCATTCTTTGGAGGTCTGTGAAGAATTTTGCTGAGCATTGCATTGAATTTGTAGATTGCTTTTGTTGATATTGCCATTTTTATTTTGTTAGTTCTACCTACCCAAGAGCATGGGAGACCTTTCCATTTTCTGGTGTCTTCTTCAATTTCTTTCTTCAAAGATTTAAGATTCTTGTCATATAGGTCTCCAACTTCTTTGGATAGAGTTACTCTGAGATACTCTGTGTTATTTGTGGCTATTGTGAAGGGTGAAGTTTTTCTGATGTCTTTCTCAGTCTGTTTACCATCTGTGTAAAGGAGGACTAATGATTTATTTGAGTTAATCTTATATCCTGCTACATTACTGAAAGTGTTTATAAGTTGTAGAAGTTCCTTGGTAGAAATTTTGGGGTCACTCATGTAAACTATCATATCATCAGCAAATAGTGAGAATTTGACTTATTCTTTTCCAATTTGTGTCCCCTTGATCTCCTTTTGTTGTCTTATTGCTTTAGCTAGAACCTCAAACTCTATATTAAACAGGTATGGAAAGAATGGACAATCTTGTCTTGTTCCTGATTTTAGTGTGATTGGTGTTAGTTTCTCTCCATTTAGTTTGATGTTGATCAATGACTTGCTGTATATTGTCTTTATTATGTCAAGTTAGGTCCCACAGAGTTCTCTGGCTCATGCCTATTCCCTTCGAGGTCCTGAACTGGATTTGCACCTGTACCCAGTCTCAGGCTCCAGCCAACTCCCTCAGGGGTCGCTCCCTTACATCTGCTTCTGTGGAGTTCGCTGCCTCAGGCTTGCTCTGGTGGAGGTATCTGGTTCAGGTATGTTTCTATAAATGTTTCTGGCCTGGGCCTACTCCCACCGAGATTCCTGGTTTGGCCCCAGGCCTGCGAAGGTCCCTGGTCTGGGCTCCATCCTGTCCTGCAGAGTTCTCTGGCTCAGGCCTACTCCCTCCAAGGTCCTGAATTGGACTCATGAGCCTGTACCTGCAGAGATCTTTCTGTTTTGAGAACACTTTCTTGACTCTGTATCTTTGATTTTTCCATTCCCTATGCTAATTAATTTTCCTCTCTTTCTCACAACATTTAACCACACTTCAATTCTACCCTGAAAATTATCTCTCACAGACTTGCCTTCTCTAGCACACAGACCTCCTTGTTCTCATAGCATTGTTTTCTGTTTCATTCTTTTCTATTACATGCCATGGTATGGCTCTTGGTTCACAGTGAAGTGGCATTAGCAACATAAACTTACTACCTTTTAGTTCTAGAGCCTTGTGGTCTGAAATCATGATGTTTGCAATATGTTCTCTGAAGACTCAAGAGATTATTCATTTATCTTATCTACTTTCTCCCAGTATTTTTTTATATTCATTGACTGATATACACATCATTGTCTTTAGAGCATGTTTTCATGTGTTATTCTCTGTATGTCATTTGTGTGTGTGTGTGTGTGTGTGTGTGTGTGTGTGTGTGTGTGTGTGGTTTTTTTGAGACAGGGTTTCTTTGTAGCTTTGATGCCTGTCCTAGACCTAGTTCTTGTAGAGCTAGTTTCAGGCTGGCCTCAAACTCACAGATTCACTTGCCTCTGCCTCCCAAGTGCTGGGATTAAACGTGTGTGCCACCACAGCCTGGCCCCTGTATGTCATTTCTGTGTTCATGTTCCACCCCCTTCTTGATAATGCAAAGAGTCATCATGGATTTGGATGCATCTTGAAAAGACTGGATGGAATTCAGCACAGTTTCTTTGAGTGAAGAAAATATTTAGTAGGGATCTATCTCTATCTCAGGTTCTGGAAGGATGCAAACTTTTTGAGGAAATTATTTACCCTAGTATGTTTTCACAGTATTACTATGTTTGTGGGAATTTGTCTCCTGCTTAATTTTTGAATAATTTTTTGGATTTCCCATTTACAATTGTGTCCCTTGAGAACCATACACAATAGACTGCCAATAAATATTGTTTGAATGGATGATGAATACATTTATCACAAACTAAATACAAATTCTTGGAAAAAACACAATCGTATTTACTAGATAACCTATGGTAGATGATGACATAGTGCCTTCATAATGACAGTCCTTTGTAGGCACAGCTTCATTCTATGTTCCTTTAGGAAGGGAGATATGGGCAACTTAATTATAATGCTCTGAAATTTAAATAATGCTTATGATGTTTTTGTTGCATTGTTGAATATTATTTGAAGTGGATGGTGGATGGGCTAGGAAGAGGCAAGAGGGTGGGTGGAAGAACTGTGGTTGGATTGTAAAATGAAATTTTTAAAATAAATAAAAATTTAAAAAATCCTAAAACAGAAAAAAGTGGGTCATTTACTTGGCATTCAAAACTTTCTGTGTAATTAAAGTATATATGAAAAATTGCATATTCTTACAGGTATCCATGGGTATCTGGTAAAGCCTGGGTTCAATATTTTCCTAGAAATAAAAAAAATCCAAAGAAAACAAAGTCCATATACAAAATTGCTTATAGTATTTGTGTAAAAGCATTGCATAACTCTCTATATATTATATAGATTGCATTTATACTAGTCATATCAAATTCAATTAATTCTATCTAAAAGGCCATTATACTGTGTTTTTTTAAGGTATATACTAAGCATAGAAAAATTTTGGTTTAGCAATAATTTTGATCTCCAGCTGATGGCAATACCTGTGTTGGACTTTCAAATATGGAGGATGGGGAGTATATAGTAGATTGTATGTAAAGATTTTATATAGCCCGTAAAATTGAGGCCAAAACACCACCTGGTATTGGCAGTCTGAGAGCAAAAGGAGGTTTCTGTTTCCTCTAACCATCTTAGTCTGCTCTAAGTCAAAACATTATTTGTGAAAAATATCTTTGTTTCCTTTTGATTCAGAGAATGACTTCATAAATAGGCATGGGCTAAAATTTGCAACAGCAATGAACCACATTCAGGAGCTCAGTGGAGCTGGTACGAATGAGTTAGAAAATAAACAAACAAAAGGTTTTGCTTATAAATTATGTCTCATATATTAATTTTAATTAGTCTCCTAGCATTTGATATGTGACACACTGGCACCTAAATTTTATTTTAACTTTTGAAAACGGTGGTAACCTCAGTGGAGATAGGAAGCCAATGTCTATCCTGGAATTATTCTGACTAAGCTATATGAGTTCTATTCCAGTTCTCAGGAGAGACATTAGTACTTTGGGCTGATGTTCATATGTACAGCTATAGGGCTGGGGGTGCAGCTGAGAGACAGTGTTGAGTTGCAGAGTCCATCTTGAGGTTTTTCCATATAAAGCATATATAATAATGATGTACACCTCAAGTTCTTCTGGTGAGCTAATGAGTTTCTAAGGGCAAAAGTACTGGATATATAGTACTAGAGTAGTGTTTGTAGAAAGCATGTTGTAGTTACTTGTGCACACAGAAAGCACTAGGTAAAAGGGCTGTATCTTCATGGAGATAGATGCATAACCTTTTTTTTTACCCAGAAGGTTGAGAATGGAGGTCATTCAGGCCTGATGACCTCTGTATTATCTGGTGTAGCCACGTACACCAATTTCTCAGTCTTTCATGTTTATCTTAGTTAATCTATGGCTTTATCATCTGGGAGACCCTTATCAGGAGCATTGTTTGCCTTGCATCTGCTATCAGTGAGTATATAGAACCCATCTTTATGGAAGATGTCAATTGTACTTTATAAGAGTGTAAATGCAATCATGCCTTAAGCCTTATTGAACATACAGAATTGAGTTAATAATCACCAGGAAACTTTTTAAACCAAATTTTGCTATGCTTATTGATGCCTAAAATAAACTACTAGGGGTCAAACTCTTGAATTCTGAACTTGTGCCGGCTGCTGAGTTGTGCTGAACTGGACTTCCTTCTTGCTTCTTGCAGATCCATGCTCCACTGGTCATGGTGTTTTCACAACCCTCACCATCAGATCTCTAGGAGAACCTACATCATGCTTGTGTCATATTGATGTTGGTACATATAGTTGGATGATTTCCTTCTGAAAGTACAGAAAACCTTTTACATGAAGTCAGAGTTGTTTTAAATAATCACTGTAGTGAATGAACTTTCTTTTGACTCTTCTTTTCATTAAAATCATTCCTTTACTAATAACTAACGGCCTTCATTTTTCTGTTTTCAACTGAAGATTATTTTAGACCTTGGGTCTCTGTTTAACCCCTGCTTAAGTATGGTTTTACTTGATTGATAAAAAGAAAGGACAACTTGTGTAACTTTCAGATGTACAACTGTCAAGAACATGGAGTTTATGGAAAAACTGATTAAACTGCAGAAAACGACTGATCCTGGGGAGCACAGCCCCAACAGATATATCTACAATACAATTTCTCCACTTCAGAAAACATCACAGAAGAAAGAGCCCAAAGATTGTAAGAGCCAGAGGACCAAAAACTCTGTGATCAAAGATTGTCTTCTAGAAATGACAGGGATGCTTCAACCATGACTCCTCAACAATATGGCTGCCTAAACAAGATCCAAAGAAGGACAGTATCCATAGACGCACTCATGTTGAAGAGAAAAAAAAATTTCTAAAGGCTCCAAACCTAGACAAGGAACTGCAGACATCTAAGAAATGCTGAGAGCAGATGAAAAAGTCTTCTCCAGGAACAAATGTAATAGAAAAAACACTAAATTGACTGAGCTGGTTTTACATATGTGGAAGGAAGAGGAAGGAGTAAATGGAAGGAAGAAAAATCGTATAATTTTTTTAAATTTTAAAAATAACTATAAATAAGAATCCAGTGTTCATGAGATTGATTGTGGACATCAATGAAATACAAAGTGATAACTTAAGAACAGAAGACTCTTTTCTTAAGTTCAACATATATACTCTGAACAGAAATGAATATAAAATAAACTCTACATAAAATATTCATCTTTTTAAGTATCTCCCCATTATTTTCCCCCTATGTCAGATTTAAGCTACAATACATTTTGATCATAATGGCACAGGATGTAAGTTACATCCCATAATCTTAAATAAAGTTTTCAGGCCAATAGCTTAGATCCTCAATGGCATTATTCTTAGATTTCATAATTACTGAGCAAGTCACATGGGAACTGAGCAGAAATGTTATTATTTTTGTTCTCTCCATCTGTATCTAGCCTAAAGGTTAACTACATTTGAATATTTTAGCATAATATTAAATTGGCACAAATCATTTTGATTGGAAGTTTTACTATTCTGGCTGCTGTTATTTACTCCTAACAAAGTTCTTTAAAACTACAAAGATGCAGGGGCCTTATACCCTATACTGTAAAATAGAATAAAATTGTTGTTAATTTTTTCTTCATCTACTTATTGTGTGTGTGTGTGTGTTCATGCACAAATGCATATTGTGATGCACATGGATGGCAGCCAAAGGAGAACACAGGGTATTTGCCTTTATACCTGTGATTTTTACTTCCTTGAGCTTGAAGATTTTTATTTGACTGGTGATGCCAAGTCTCCGTGATCCTTTACTCTCTACCTCTACTCCCAATACTGTAGATGGAAGTTTCTGCCCTGTTTGGTTCTGTAGTCGCTCAGTCACAACAAAGCACATACAGGCTTATATTAATTATAAACTGTTGATCTATTAGCTCAGGCTTATTATTAACTAACTCTTATAACTTAAACTAACTCATAATTCTTAACTATGTTTAGCCATGTGGCTTGGTATCTTTATAATATTAAGACATGTGGGGCATTCTCATCTTGTTTCCTCTGCATCTGACTGGTGACTAACTCTCTGCTGTTTTAAGGAGGCCATTTATTTGTTTTCCGGTCACCCGGTAACTCAGACCTGAAATAACGACACAGAAACTATATTATTTAAATCACTTGTGTGTATTAAATCACCTAAGTGGCCAATTTCTTAAATGTGTTTCTTGATAACTCTTACATCTAGAATCAACCCATCTCCATTATTTTATATTTTACCATGAGGCTCATAGCCTACAGGCAAAGTTTCAGCATGTCTGTCTTTAACAGCAGCTACATGGCTTCTCTCTGACTGCCTCCTTTCTCCCAGCATTCAGTTAAGTTTTACTTGCCTAGCTCCACCCTGCCCTATCAACTTGCCAAGGCTGTTTATTTATTGGTAATCACAACATCACAGAGGAGAATTCCACATCACCTCCCCTTTTCTGTTTAAATAAAAAGGAAAGTATTAACTTTAACATAGTAAAATTACATATAACAAAGCAGTTATCAAGGAAGAATTATAGTTACAATATTTATATCTTCTTTATCTGTTATCATAACTAAGGAAAACTATAATTATAAATTCTTCAACTCCATAAAAGACTCCAGAAGAGTATACTATCCCCTAAGTAAACTAGAAGTGTATTGTAAGCAACTTCTAAAACTCTAGAAATGATAGAGACATCTCACTGCCTGGACAGTCACCCAAAGTTCTTATATACCATTGTGACATCCATCTTCAGCCTACAGGCCCATAGTATCCAGCAGAATCTTCCTTGAAGCAGGAATTTTCAAAGACAGTTATGCCTATATTGGCAGTTTGTCAGCCACTTTCTTCTGTGCCCTAGAATGTCTTGCAGAATATTTCATGAAGCAGGAACCCTGAAAGATCATCTTGTCTTTATGCACATTCAGCAGTCACTCCTTTAAGGGTTCTGCACGTCCAATTCACACAGCATACCATTAAGCAGTCCAGACAATAACAGTTTCTTGCCCAAATTGGTAATAAACTCTATACAGAATCTCTTTGATGCCCATCATCTTCTTGAAGTAACCGGTGCTGCCAGAAGCAGATGTGTCTTATTGTCATGAAAAGTCCTAAGTTTTTAAAACATTTTAAATGCCATATTCTGATGATCTCTGAAAGATTTGAAAAATACCCATCTAATTGAAATATATCTCTATATATCTAAAATACCTGACTAACATGACTACAAACTTGACTATTATGACTATCTATTAACCTATATTTCTTAATTATACATTACATTTTTAAATGACCTCTGTTGGAGGAGGCCATTTGTTAGTTTCTGGCTGTTCAGCCCCAAAACAACCACACAGAGCCTATATTATTTAAATCACTGCTTGGCCCATTAGCTCTAGTTTCTTATTTTCTAACTCTTACATATTTCTTTAACTCATTTCTATTAATCTGTGTATCACCAGGAGGCTGTGGCTCACTGGGACAAGTTTCAGTGTCTATCTCTGGTGGGGCTACATGGCTTCTCTCATGATCCTCCTTCTTTCTTTCAGCATTCAGTTTAGTTTTCCCCACCTATTTCTTTTTTCCTTATAGCTCTGCTATGGGCCCAAAGCAGTTCTTTTATTAACCAATGATATTCACAGCATACAGAGAAAAATTCCACATCTTCTCCCCTCCTCTATTTAAATAAAAGGGAAGGTTTTAAATTTAACATAGTAAAATTACATATATAAAATGGGTATCAAGCAACAATTATAGTTACAATATTTATATCTACTTTATCTTTTGTCACAACTAAGGAAAACTATAATTATAAATTCTTCAACTCCATCAAAGACTCCAGAAGGATATATTACCTAAGTAAGCAGGAAGTACATTGTAAGTAACTTCCAAAACTCTAGAATTGACAGACACCTATCACTGCCTAGACAACTACTCAAAGTTGCTCTGGTGGCAGCTCCATGGCTTTTCCCTCACTTTGTCTTCTTTCTCCCAGGATTCAGTTTAGTTTTCCCTCACCTACCTCTACTCTCTGCACAGGCCCAAGACAGTTTCTTTATTTACCAATGGTATTAAAATTTACAGGATACAGAGGGGATTCCCACCTCAGAGCTACACAAATATAGTACCTTCATCAAGAGCAGAAATATACATACAACAAAACTGATCTTAAATATTTATCAATAAGCCAAGATTCATACCAGTGCAAATCTCTATAACATTTCACCCTTTGAATGTAAAGAAACATTTGCAAACAATATTTGGGAATATGGGCATAGTTCTCTCCAAACTGCTTCTTGCTGTTTATTAGGTGAAGTAATTTTTGAGGGGTGTTCAAGGAAACCTTTCAGGGGATCTTAGTTCATCAAACCACATTAGTTTGGAAGTATTTCACAGGTTTTCATCCTCTGTGGAAACAAAAGAACTTTTTATCCAAATCAACATATCCTTAGATCCATATTTTGAAGTCAAGACACTGATGTAGGAGAGACTTCTATCTATCTGTTGCTTTCATTGGTTAATTAATAAAGAAAACTGCTTGGCCTGATAGGTCAGAACATAGGTAGGCAGGAAAGACAGAACAGAATTGTGGGAGAAAGAAAGCAGAGGCAGGCAGATGCATGAAGCTATGGTCCAAGATGGACATAGGTTAGAATCTTCCCGGTAAGCCACAACCTTGTGGTGCTACACACGTTAATAGAAATGGGTTAATCAAGATGTGAGAGTTAGCCAGTAAGAAGCTAGAGCTAATGGGCCAGGCAGTGTTTAAAAGAATACAGTTTCCATGTAATTATTTCGGGTAAAGCTAACCAGGTGGCCTGGCAGCGGGAACATAGCCCATCACTCCTTTCACTACAAAGACACCTTTAAGATACATACATTGGTTTAGCTTAGCAATCCCCAGAATCAAATGTCCCTCTGCAGTTAAAAAATTCAAAGAAAACACAATGATATACATAATCCAGATTTTCTGTGTAGTTTCCATCTTTACATGACTTATTTAATTCTGTTACTTTTTAATATTTATTTTACTATCTTTACTCCTTTAATCTATGACTGTCTGTGCTCTGTCTCTTTAAAACTTTTTTTTATAAACCGATTACTTCCTTTTATGACTCATTGTACAGTTTTTCTTCTCTGTTCCAAGTCTAGGTACATTTTTAAAACATGCATGTCTTATTTATAGGTATTCTATGTTTGAATCTGTCCTAGTATATATCTGAAATTCGTTTTTGACCAGAAGTACTTCTTAAGATGCTAAGCTCTTTTTATGAATTTAAGTGGTACCATTGCTAGGGGAAATATGACACTGCCTTCTTGAACTGTCTAATCCAGCATGGCAGAGCTGTTTGCGGCTTCTGAGAGCCATGCCCACAGTCCCATTTTTAGGCACACAGCCAGTCTATGTTGCTATTAAGCATGCTGTAGTCCTCATTTAAATGCTCAGCCTCCTGAAAGACTCTGAGTTTATGCAGGCAGCACAGCCCAGAAACTGGCATTGAAAACTGCAGCTTTCTTTTTCTGCTATTTTTGAATCAGGAAAACCTCTCTTAAAGAAGTTTTGGCATTAAGCTGTGCTTAAGTCTGTTCTCTTTCTTTCTTTCCTTCTTTCTTTCCTTCTTTCTTTCTTTCTTTTTTTCCTTCTTTCTTTCTTTGTCGAGAATTCCTTCCCAAACTCTCTCAGATTTTAAGTGGATTTTGTTCGCCACATGGGCACGAATTTGTTGCTAAGGACCATTTTTTTGTTTCCTGGCTCCCCAGTAGCTCAGACCCAAAATAATCACACAGAAACTATATTATTTAAGTCACCACTTCGCCAATTATTTAAGCATATTGCTAGCTAGCTCTAACATCTAGAATTAACTCATTTCCATTATTTTATATTTTACCATGAATCTTTTGGCCTACTGGCAAGGTTTCAGCATGTCTGTCTCCAGCAGGGCTACAAGGCTTCTCTCTGACTCTGCCTGCTTTCTCCCAGCATTCAGTTTAGTTTTCCTTGCCTAGCTATACCCTACCCTATCAATAGGCCAAAGCAGTTTTTTTATTCACCAATGGTAATCACAGCATACAGTGGGAAATCTCACATCATTCTGCCTTTCTTCTTTCCTGAATTATCCTAGTCTTGTTGCCCCACCTGTACTTCTTACCTGGTTACTGGCCAATCAACATTTTATTAAATCAATACACATGACAAATCTTTGCAGTATATAAGAGCATTATCTCATAACTCTACACCAGCACCAAAATTGAGGTGTATATGTTTACCTTCTTTGTTTTTATAGCTCCAGATAAGAATTCTGCTATCATAAATGCATAGATTCTTAATAGTTTCTTTGTAACTGGTAGAAATGTTTAATGTATCTTAATCTGGGTTTAATTTGCATAAAGTAAAAAAAGACAGTTTTAGAAAGATGTCCTGGTTGGTTGCTCTACTGTTTTTGATATTCTTTCCTGTTTTCTATTTTACCCAGTAACTCCTTTGAGATATGTTTTCTTTCCATCTTTCATATGCCATGGACAAAATCAAAGATGGCTGTATGCATTTAGCCCTAGCACTGTACAATATCACCAGACATAAAAATTGCATTTAATTGAATAACATCCTTCTTTGTGGAAATACCTCTACTGGTGAAATAATACCAGGAAAAAATCATGCTATTTTTTGAATTTCCAAATTATAAAAGTTGGTAAGATTAATGTTATACTAAAGATAGAATGTCTAAGTAATTTGACAATAAACTTTATATTTTTCATAAAAAAATATCAGAGCATTAAAATATTTCTCTCTAAGCACCTGTCAAATGTCAATGTAAAAAGGGAGGATCTGAAAACAGATGGTTAGTTCCTATTTATATTCTTAATGACTTTGATGGGTTGCTAAAAACTATCCTTCACTTTGTAAAGATTGACAGAGATGAAAGTTCCAGATGATAACACATGGAAGGCCTATAGAATAAAGAAAGACAAAATTCTTTTTGGAGTCATTCTTGCTTTTTAAAGACATAGGACTTTGTAAGGAGAGCTATAGCCCATGGGTCACTATTAAGCACTTGTAATAGCTTTTGTTTTCTTATACTTGAGAGAGGGCAAGTGAGGAATGATGGCTTAAAAACACCCCAAATTACTTACTGAGATGGAGTGATGAATGTTGCTAATGGAAGAAAGGAATACAACAATACTCACTATAAAGTCTATGATGCGTTTTATAAATTATCCTTAGTTGTCTTTTCTATTATTATGGGGAAAAGAGCTTCCAGAGAACTCACATACTGGTCAATTTACTTACTATATGAGCACCAACAATTATCAGCAGCCAGTAAGTTTGTGAGTAATAGAAATCAAGCTGCCCCATTTCTCTTAGAGCTCTCTGAAATGCAATATATAAATTGATGTATTTGGCAAAGTTTTAAGGGCTGAAATTCATTTTTTTAGATAAGAATACAAACAAAAGGAAGGTTAAATGTTTAATTCAAGGTCACCCAGATAGTCAGATGCTGAACTGGGAGCAGAATCTTACTGTATTTTTTTTGGGGGGGGGGCTGGTGTTCTATTTTCATCATTACACTACCTCTTAGAACAGATAAACTGACATCTCTCTGAATGAATCCAAAACCGATAAGAACAATCCCAAGAAATGGTTTTCAAATGTGCAACAATCATTAGCCGATGAGAATATTGGCAAGCCCCAATCCTTTTCTGTTTAAACATTTAGAAGGGGATTTTCACCACATTGAACTAATGGAAATCAGATTTTAGTTCACAGGGCTGTGATTTCATTTATGTTTCTGAAAGCATGGTGAGCCTTGCACAAAACAATTTCCATCTTTTAAGTCTTGCTAATCCACTTTAAGCCCGGTCCCAGTTACACATCACCTCAATGCTGTGATCACATACACACTTCCTCACTAATCTCTTCAAAGGGGATTTTCCTTTGCCCAGGAGGACTGCACAGCATGGGACTGGCAGAATCTAGATGACTTCCTGCTTCATTTATAATTTAGCTGTTATTCTAAGGCTATCGCAGGGAAGGCCTCCTTGAAACTGTGCCCAGCTCTTTGCTGGCTGCGTGAGTTCTCTCTGTAGTGCTTTAATAACTGATGACGTTTAGGATGCTATTCTTACAGCAAGGATTAACTGAGATGCACATCAGATACCAGCAAAAGAAACAGAAAATTTCCTTGATAGTCGATACAGTGAGTTTCCAGGGAGTATCTTGGGTGTTTGTTGAATGGTGAGCTATTAAAAATATAATTCTCTTTTTTGTTTCTAAATTCAAGTTTTTTTCAGTAAAAAGAGATTTCTACAATTTGAAGAGAAACAGAGCTTACAATTCCATTTTAGATCAAGCATTTGAAACTTAGCCATGTTTAGCTTCTAATAAGTACTTACTGATGTCATTATGAATAAGTTGAGGTAGTTAAGCAATAGCCTAAACATAATTTTCTTTAACAATTTTATTGGAATCTACAATTGAAAGAAGTTTGCAAACC
Source organism: Myodes glareolus (assembly GCF_982192425.1). Lineage (NCBI taxonomy): Eukaryota > Metazoa > Chordata > Mammalia > Rodentia > Cricetidae > Myodes > Myodes glareolus. The sequence continues at coordinate 48,384,951 of NC_142028.1, read as the reverse complement.
ATTGCTTGACATTTTCATTTTAAAACAAACAACCTACACATTCTTGTACACTCCAGGAAAAACAAAGAAAGCTGTTTCTTCCAAAAGTTGAAGGATATTAATGGAAAAACTTACTTGCCTGTAAAAATTGCAAAAACTCTGTAGCTTTGTGACCAAATCCATCAAATTTCAACTCAGATTTATTTTTGTCATCTTGGGTGTTGGAACTTTGGGAAACTCTACTTTTACTCACAAGATTTCTTGGAGTCCCTTCAGTTCAAGTGGAACTCAGAGGAGCAAGCACCCATTGCCAAACTGATCACACAGTCCTTTCTTGGTAGTAAGCCAAATATAGGGTTCTAATTTTTATTCCCTGTGTCTCTAAAAAAGAAAACACAAGCTCATCGAACAATCTCTCTTCAATTACAGACATCACACTACTGCTACTTTTTCCATCTTCTTCCTTTTATTTATTTGTTATTCTCAAGTTTACTATAAAAATAGGTGTATTCACACTGCAAAAAAAGAGCTAAGAACTATCAAAATATGCGGCCTAACACTAGAATACAGAATCATTTATGCAAGGAAAATTTAAAAAAATATTTATTTCTTGCACTAGGTATAAAATACTTATTTCCCCTTTTTATTGAAAATAGTTTTTTAAATTTCCCTCACATAATATATCCTGATTGCAGTTTCCCCTCCCTCTCCTCCTCCCACTTCTTATTGCCCCACCCAATCCCAGTTCCGAATCTGGATTCAAACTCTTTCTGTCTTTCCTTAAAAAAATGAACAGACTTCTCAGGGATAATAATAAAACATAATATAAAACAAAAACTCTCGCACCAAAGTTTAATAAGACAAAAAAAAAACAGATGACTAAAGCTCAAGAGAAGAAGAGAAGTTATAAGAGTCAGAGACCCTCTTATTAGTATATTCAGGAATCCCATAAAAACACTAAACTGAAAGCCATAATACATGTGCAGAAGACCTGGTACGGACCCATGTAGGCTCCCCCATTCACTGTGAGTTCACATGAGCTCTTCTTGCGTTGTTTAGAGGACCTTGTTTCCTTGGTGTCCTTCATCCCTTCTGGTTCTTATACTCTTTCTGCCTCCTCTTTCGGGTTCGCTGAATTCCGAGAAAAGACATTAAATAGAGTTACCCCATTTACAACTGGGTGTCCCACTGTACATAAAGTCTGACTGTGGGTCTCTGTGTTTGTTCCCCTCTGCTGCAGGAGGAAGGATCTCTGATGATGGCTGAGCACAGTGCTTCTCTAGGAGTATAGCAGAGTGTCATTGGGTGTCATTTTATTGCTATTATTATTACATCATTATTATTTTATTATTTTAGACTAGTAATATTTGGTTTTGCCCTTCATACCTGGGCTATCTGGTCTTTGTTTCTTGGTACCCAACCAGTGCCAGGTATGAATACCATTTGGTGGAACAGGCTTTAAGTCAAATTAGTGATTGATTGGTTACTCACACAGTCTTTGTTCCATCATTGCCCTAGCATATTTTGTAGGCCGTACATCACCGTATATGAAAGACTATACCTGGTTGGATTGACACTTATTGCTGGCTTGTAAGCCTGCTGATACCTCCTGTATCAAAGATGCTAGAACACAGTGGTGAAGGCTCTATGTAGGCACCAGTTTGATTTCTCCATATTCAGTGAGTTGTGGAGGTATTATATTCAGCAACAGGATCTTGTTGTCAGTTTGTGGAAAGCAACCTATGGTATGGGCAGCAGCCTGTTTTGTTTGGGGGTTCCCAAGGAACCCTTTGGCTAATGACTCAACTAGATGTAACCCAATCCTGAGGCTGGAAACTTCCAGTGAGAATCTATCAATTATTTGTTGATTTCAATAAGACTGCCTTTATATCTGTATTTTAAGAGGCTTCTACAGTATTATGGTTTCATACTTTCTCTCAAATGGTCCTAATTTCATCTGTCTCTTCCTGTGTTCCCTCCATCATCTTCTCTCTTTCCCTGCCCCCTTGATTCTTTCATTTTAGCTTCCCACCAATTTATACCTGTCTATTTTATTTCCATTTCCTAAGGAGATCTATGTGTAGCTCCTAATACCTTACTCTATACCATTTTTTGTTGTTCTACTATTATAGGTTGTTAATGTGACTTAAGAACTTATATCTACATAAAAATTAACACATATCATCTTTGTCTTTCTGAATCTGGAATACATCACACAGGATGATTTTTCTAATTTCACCCATTTACCTGCAAATTTCATGATGTAACTTTTTAAAACAGCTGTGTAATACTCCATTGTTTACACATACCACATTTTCTTTATCCATTCTCCTGTTGAGGGACATTTGGGTTGTTTCCAATTTCTGTCTATTATGAATAGAGCAGCAATGGACACAATTAAGCAAGTGTCTCTATAGTAATATGATGAATCCTTTTGGTATATGTCCAGGAGTGGTATAGCTGGATCTCAAAGCAGATTGAGCCTCATCTTCCCGAGAAAATGCCACACTGATTTCAATAGTGACTGTATGAGTATGCAGTCCCACCAGGAGTGAATAAGTGTTCTTCTTCCTTTGCATCTTCATCATCAGGAGCTGGCACTTGCTTTATTGTCTATCCTGGAATGTGTAAAGTAGTTTTGATTTACGTTTACCTGATGGCTATGTTTTTCCAGTCATTTGTGTTTCTTTTATTAAGTATTTCATTTAGATCTGTGCCCCAGTTTTTAATTTGGTTATTTGTTTTTATTATCTAGTGTTTTCCTTTCTATATTTTGAATATTAGTTATCTATTAGATGTGGAGTCTTTTTCCATTTTGTAACTGCTGCCTTGTCTGATTGACAGTGCCCTTTGCCTTACAGAAACATTTCATTTTTAGGAGGTCCCATTTATTCGTTGTTGATCTTGGTGCCTGTGTTATCAGTGTTATGTTCAGAACGTGGACTCCTGTGCCAAGAAGTTCAAAGCCTTTTCCACTTCCTCTTCTGTCAGGTTCAGTGGCTTTATGTTAAGGTTTTTGATCCATTAGGAGCTGAGTTTTGTTTGGATTCCCCTACATGCCATCCAGTTTGATAGTCTCAAACAACTCAAATACCTTTTTAAAAAAAAGGAAATAAAAGGTTTATATGACAAAAATCTTCAAGTCAGTGAAGAAAGAGTTGAAGAAGATTTCAGTAGGTCAAAAAATCTCCCATGCTTATGAATCAATAGGATCAGTATAAAAAAATGGTCATCCTATGTAAAACGATCTGCAGACTCAGTGCAATCCCCAGCGACATTCCAGAACAATTCATCACAGATCTTGAAAGAACAATTTTCAGTTTCATATGGAAACACACACACACACACACACACACACACACACACACACGATGGCTAAAACAATACCAAATATTAAAAGAACTTCAGGAGCTGTCACTAATCACGATTCCAAGTTGAACTACAAAGCTCTAGTAATAAAAGAGCATAGGACTGGCACACAAAACAGACATATTGATCAATGGAATAGAAGACACAGTCATATATCCACACACTGATGAACACGTGATTGTTTTTAAAGAAGTCAGAAACACACACTAGAAAAAAACATAATTTTCTTCCTTTTTATTCTTTAAATAAAATTAAGCAGAAAATGCTTCAACAAGTTGAAAAAGTTCATATAAAAATAAAGATCAGACAAAGATAAACACATTTATTTTACTATATATTTATTTTACTATATATATTATATGTAATATATAGTAAAATATAATATACTATGTATATACTATGTATTTTGAATACTGGCTCAGTAGCACATTTGAGTCAAAGTCAGAGAGGACAGAGGTCTTCGTTAGTGCTGTACACACAAAAGCTTCTCCCTTCCCCTTCCTTCCTTCCTTCCTTCCTTCCTTCCTTCCTTCCTTCCTTCCTTCCTTCCTTCTTCCTTCCTTCTTTTCATTTACCTAATAATCTTATGTGAAAGTAGTTAAGTGCATTCTTTACCCTGGGATAGAAATATAAAATAACAGTTATTTCATTTTATATTCCTAATTTATCCTATTCATTACCAGATTTTCAGGAAAGAAATTGACACACAGGAATATAACATTTCTTTTTTTTCCTGCATATTTGGAAACCAAGTGACATCAGACATTAAGTTTTCTTTATGCCAAGAACTTTCTAGACTACAGAAAGAAAACCCAGAATTGCAATACAAGTCTCAATCAAGTACTGCTTGTAGTTTTGTGATCTTGCCTGTGAGTGGAAGAGAAGAGTAATATGGTTTGAAGAACTGTTTGGTCCAGTAGAGTTTTGACTTTGGGATGAGAATGAGTCTAAGAAAGACTTGATCCCTGGCAAGTGTGACAGTGATTTTCTTTTGACCTCCTGCCTTTACTTTCCACATGGACCACCTAATTCCAGACATCAGAAAGGTTGTAAGGGATATAACTACTTTGCTGGTCTTTAACACTCTCTGTTTAAAATTCTTACAGTGTGTGTGTGTATGAGCCCACACGCACACGTGCATATGTGTGCATGTTGGCAGAAAAATCTTTTGGCAAAATTAAAGTGATTCAGGTCTATTTCCAATAAATGTGGTTATAGAATATCATGACAGCTCAGTTAAGCTATATCACAAGGGAAAATAAAAATAAAAGCAGGAAGGTGGCCTATGTTTAATTGCAGTTATTAGTTCAGTAACATAATTATCTGGATTTTTATTTTATTTCTCTTGCTGTAACCTTCTTATGGTACTCTACATGTTAAGCTCAATTAGTATGTAGAATATTAGAAAGTCTGATGAAGGACTCTGTATTTACTTGTCACAGTGTTCATCCTGTTACATGCAGGTGCAGAGAACAGAAAGTATGTTTTCTAGTTGATTTTTATGCTTCCATCATTTAATGGTCTTCAATGGTCTAGTAAATCATGCACATGTGGGTATGTGTTTGTGTGTGTATATATATATATATATATATATGTGTGTGTGTGTGTGTGTGTGTGTGTATATGTGTCTATGTGTATATATGTGCATGTTTATGTGAGTGTATGTCTATAAATGAAGGAACTACAAAGGTCTAAGGCATATAATTTTGTGCTCACCCTATAGCAACCTGTAGTTTTTCTTTATTTCTTTAAGACCAAGGTAATATAATTAGCCAAGAGCTTCGGGTTGGATTAAAATGTCACCTTTTATAAATTTATGGTCATCTTTTCTTTTTCCAAAATGTGAATTACTCGGAATTTAATTCAACCTGAAAAAAAGTAAAGGTATTTATTCACGGAAGACAGAAACTTATAGTCACTAATGGACTAAGCAATTCCATTCTCTTTCTTATAATACTTTCTCTTTCCTATAAATGGTCCATAAAAATTATACTCACAAATGTTTGTATTTCAATAATTAATTAAAAACAAAACTATACACTTACCTTCTTTTTTAAAGATGGGTGTCTTACTGTTTTTATTATTGTGAAGTGACACCATGATCATGGTAACTCTTATAGAGGAAAACATTTATTTGAGGCTTGCTCTTGCTTACTTTTCAGATGTTTAGTGCATTATCACCATGATGGGAAACATGGCAGCAGGCAAGCATACATGATGCTGGAAAGAATTCTACACAGAAATCCTCAGGCATCAGGAAGAGAGATTAACACTGGTCCTGGCTTGAGTTTCTGAATCCTCAAAACCCACTCCCTAGTTATATACTTCCTTCAACAAGGCCACACCTCAAATAATGTCCTTCCCTATGAATCAATGAGGAACATTTACATTCAAACCACCTCATTGAGTGAAGGTGCAACTCAATATAACATTAAAGTCTGAGTTGTGATTGTTCTAAATCTTGAAACACAAAGTTGAGATTTGTGGGAATTTGAGGTGTTAGATACACTGTTTCATTCTTTCTTAGATCTTTGGTCCTCGCCATGAATGTTTTCGAGTCTTCTCAAAGCAAAAGGTACACAACCCAGCTGTTGTCTGTGAGTTACACCAAGGAACTTCTTTTTTTTTTTTTCAAGTTTATTAAATTATAAAAGTTTCCATCTCCGGCCCTCCTCCCAACACCCTCCCACTTCCACTTCCCCCACTCCCTCTCCTTCTCCCTCTCCATCCCTAAGAGTAGTCAGGGTTTCCTGCACTGTGGGAAGTTCAAGTCCCCTCCCTCCAGGTCCAGGAAGGTGAGTATCCAAACAGACTGGATCCCAAAAATCCAGTATATGCAGAGGAGACAAGTCCCAGTGTCATTGTCAATGGCTTTTCAGAAAGACTCCGGGCCAGCCACATCCAGAGAATCCGGTAGGCACATCCAGAGAATCCGGTCACATTCAGAGAATCTGGTTAGATCACGTGCTCGTTCAGTTCCAGTCCAGCTGGCTTTGGTGAACTCTCATTAGATCAGTCCCTTTGTGTCAGTGGGTGATGGCACTCATCGCAGTCCTGATTTCTTTTTTCATTTTCTTCATCCTTCTGCTCCTCATTTGAACTGTGGAGGGCTCAGTCCGGTGCTCCAATATGGGTCTCCGTCTGTATCGCCATCCAACGTCGGATGAAGGTTTCCTCTGCTCTTGCCTTCTTTGTTCACATTCTCCTTCCTTCTGCCTCTCATTTGGACCTAGGGAGCTAGGTCCAGTGTTCCGACGTGGGTCTCCGCCTCCATCTCCCTCCATCACCAGATGAGGATTCTATGGTGATATGCAAAATGTTCATCAGTATGGTTGTGGGCCAAGGCCGGTTCAGGCACCCTCTCCTCTGTCCAGAGAACAATCTGGGGATCTCTCCTTGGACCTGGGTTCCCCTTTATACTCAAGTCTCTTGTAAACCCTAAAATGACTCCCTTAGTTGAGGTATGAACTTCCCTGATCCCATATCTATCCATTCTCCCTCCCCCCCATCCCAGTCCCCGAATCTTTCCCCATTCCTCCCCTACTCCCTTCTCTCTAACCCTCTCCCCTTCCAACAGCCCCCCCACACCCCCATGCACCCGAAGTTACCTGGCACTCTTGTCTATTTCCAATCTCCAGGAGGATAGCTACATGATTTTCATCAGGTTCACCTTCTTATTTAGCTTCTCTAGGATCACGAAGTATAAGCTCAAAGACCTTTAATTATGGTTAGATTCCACTTATGAGTGAATACATACCATATTCCTCTTTTTGGGTCTTGCTTACCTCACTCAGTAAAGCGTTTTCTATTTCCATCCATTTGCATGCAAAATTCAAGATGTCATTGTTTTTTACCGCTGAGTAAAACTCTTATGTATATATGTTCCACACCTTTTTTTAACCATTCTTCTATTGAGGGGCACCTGGGTTGTTTCCAGGTTCTGGCTATTACAAATAGTGCTGCTATGAACATAGTTGAACAAATGCTTTTGTAGTATGTTAGGGCATCTCTTGGGTATATTCCCAAGAGTGGAATTGCTGGGTCCTGAGGGAGATTGACTCCCAGTTTCCTGAGAAACCGCCACACTGATTTCCACAGTGGCTACACAAGTTTGCATTCCCACCAACAATGGATGAGTGTTCCCCTCATTCCACATCCTCTCCAGCATAGGCTATCATTGGTGTTTTTGAGTTTGGCTATTCTGACAGGTGTAAGATGATATCTCAAAGTTGTTTTGATTTGCATTTCCCTGATCGCTAAAGAGGTTGAGCATGACCTTAAGTGCATTTTAGCCATTTGAAGTTCATCTGTTGTGAATTCTCTGTTCAGTTCAGTACCCCATTTTTAAATTGGGTTAATTAGAGTTTTAGTGTCTAGTTTCTTGAGTTGTTTGTGTATTTTGGAGATCAGACCTTTGTCTATTGAGGGGTTGGTGAAGATCTTCTCCCAGCCAGAAGGTAGCCTTTTTTGTCTTTCTGACAGTGTCCTTTGCTTTACAGAGGCTTCTCAGTTTCAGTAAGTCCCATTTATTTATTGTTTCTCTTATTGTCTGCGATCCTGGGGTTCTGCTTAGTAAGTGGTCTCCTGTGCCTATGTCTTGTAGACTACTTCCTACTTTCTCTTCTATCAGGTTCAAAGTGGTCGGGTAAATGTTGATGTCTTTAATCCATTTGGACCTGAGTTTTGTGCATGGTGATAGATATGGATCTATTTTCATTCTTCTACAGGTTGACATCCAGTTATGCCAGCACCATTTGTTAAAGATGCTATCCTTCTTCCATTGTATAGCTTTAGCTCCCTTGTCAAAAATCAGGTGTCCATACGTTTGTGGGTTAATACCCAGGTCTTCTATTCAATTCCATAGGTTGACTTGCTGTATATTGCTTTTATTATATTTAGGTATGATTCTTGTATCCCCAGTCTCTCCAACACCTTTATCATAAATGGGTGTTGAATTTTGTCAAATGCTTTTTCAGCATCCAATGAAATGATCATATGGTTTTTTTCTTTCAGTTTATTTATATGATGGATTACATTGATAGATTTCTGTATGTTGAACCAGCCCTGCATCTCTGGGATGAAGCCCACTTGATCATAATGGATAATTTTTCTAATGTATTCTTGGATTCGGTTTGCCAGTATTTTATTGAGTATTTTTGTGTCGATGTTCATGAGTGAGATTGGCCTGTAATTCTCTTTCTTGGTTGTGTCTTTGTGTGGTTTTGGTATTAGGGTAACTGTAGCTTCATAAAAGGAGTTTGGCAATGACTCTTCTGTTTCTATATTGTGGAATACGTTAAGGAGTATAGGTATTAGCTCTTCCTGGAAGTTCTGGTAGAATTCTGCATTGAAACCATCTGGTCCTGGGCTTTTTTTAGTAGGGAGATTTTTGATAACAGCTTCTAATTCTTCGCGACTAACAGGTCTATTTAGATTGTTCACCTGTTCTTGGTTAAACTTTGGTATATGGTACTTATCTAAAAAAATGTCCATTTCTTTTACATTTTCCAACTTTGTGGCATATAAACTTTCATAGTAAGATCTAATGATTCTCTGAATTTCCTCTGTGTCTGTGGTTATGTCCCCCTTTTCATTTCTGATCTTATTAATTTGCATGTTCTCTCTCTGCCGTTTGATTAATTTGGATAGGGGTTTGTCGATCTTGTTGATTTTCTCCAAGAACCAGCTTTTTGATTCATTGATTCTTTGGATTGTTTTCTCTGTTTCTATTTTGTTGATTTCAGCCCTCAGTTTGATTATTTCCAGTCTTCTACTCCTCCTGGGTGAATCAGCTTCCTTTTTTTCTAGAGCTTTCAAGCGTGCTGTTAAGTCTCCAATGTGTGCTTTCTCCGTTTTCTTTAATTGGGCATTTAGTGCTATGAACCTTCCTCTTAGCACTGCTTTCATAGTGTCCCATAGGTTTGAGTATGTTGTGTCTTTATTTTCATTAAATTCAAGGAAGACTTTAATTTCTTTATTTCTTCCTTGACCCAGGGGTGATTCAGTAGTTGACTGTTCATCCTCCATGAATTTGTTGGCTTCCTGGGGGTAGCACTGTTGTTGAATTCTAACTTTAATCCATGGTGATCTGACAAGACACAGGTGGTTACTAATATTTTTTTGTATCTGTGGAAGTTTGCTTTGTTACCCAGTATGTGGTCAATTTTCGAGAAGGTTCCATGAGCTGCAGAGAAGAAGGTATATTCTTTCCTGTTTGGGTGGAACGTTCTATAGATGTCTGTTAAGTCCATTTGATTCAATACCTCCAATAATTCTCTTCTTTCTCTGTTAGGTTTCTGTCTGATTGACCTGTCCATTGGTGAGAGAGTTGTGTTGAAGTCTCCTACTATTAGTGTGTGTGGTTTGATGACTGCCTTGAGTTCTAGAAGTGTTTCTTTTACATAAGTAGGAGGCTTTATATTAAGGGCGTAGATATTCAGGATTGAGACTTCCTCCTGATGAATTGTTCTTGTTATGAGTATAAAATGTCCATCTCCATCTCTTCTGATTGATTTTAGTTTGAAGTCTATTTTGTTGGAAATTAGAATGGCTTAACCTGCTTGTTTCTTAGGTCCGTTTGCTTGAAAAACCTTTTCCCAGCCCTTTACTCTGAGTAGATGTCTGTCTTTGTGGTTGAGGTGTGTTTCTTGTAAACAGCAGAATGTTGGATCCTGTTTTCGTATCCAATCTCTTAGTCTGTGCCTTTTTATAGGTGAATTGAGTCCATTAATATTAAGTGATATTAATGACCAATGGTTGTTGACTCCGGTTATTATTATTTTTTGTTTATTTGTTTAATAGAGTTTTTATGTGTCCCTTTTTTGAGTTAAGCTCATGAAGGGTCGCTAGATGTCTGAGTTATTGTAGGCAGTGTTGGCAATGTTGGATTCCTTGGGTTGCGATTTTCCTTCTATTACTTTCAGTAAGGCTGGGTTTGTGGCTACGAATTATTTAAATTTGTTCTTATCCTGGAATATTTTGTTTTCTCCATTGATAGTGAACAATAGCTTGGCTGGGTATAGTAGTCTGGGTTTGTATCCATGGTCTCTTAGTTTCTGCAGTACCTCTATCCAGGACCTTCTGGCTTTCATGGTTTCCATAGAGAAGTCCGGTGTCAGTCTGATAGGTTTACCTTTATAAGTTACTTGCCCTTTTTCCTTTGCAGCTCTTAATATTCTTTCTTTAATCTGTATGTTTTGTGTTTTGATTATTATATGGCAAGGGGATTTTTTTTATTGATCAAGTCTATTCGGTGTTCTGTATGCTTCTTGAACCTTCATAGGAATATCATTCTTTAGGTTGGGAAAGTTTTCTTCTATAATTTTGTTGAATATATTTTCTGGACCTTTGATCTGCAGTTCTTCTCCTTCTTCGATCCCTATTATTCTTAGATTTGGTTTTTTTTATTGTGTCCCAGATTTCTTGAATGTTTTGTGATGAGAATTTATTGGATTTGCTGTTTTCTTTGATCAGAGCATTTATTTTCTCTATGGTATCTTCAGACTCTGAGATTCGTTCTTCCATCTCTTGTATCCTATTGGTTATGCTTGATTCTGTAGTCTCTGTTCGTTTACCTAGATTTTCCATATCCAGCTGGCCCTCGTTTTGTGTTTTCTTCATTGCCTCCATTTCAGTTTTCAATTCTTGAACTGTTTCCATTACCTGTTTGGTTGTTTTTTCTTGGTTTCCCAGTGTATCGTTCATGGATTTACTCATTTCTTCGAACTTTTTGTTATATTTCTCATCCATTTCTTTATTCATATCTTCATTCTTTTTGTTGTACTTCTCATCCAGTTCTTTAAGGGAATTATTCATATCCTGTTTAAGGAACTCTATTGCTTTCATAATGGCATTTTTTTTCCGCTTCTTCTTAATTAAGAGGTTCAAGACCTTCTATTGTAGGGTCATTGGTATCTGGTGTTTTCATGTTGTTTTTTATATTGTTGGAGGAGTTCTTGCCTTGGCGTCTGCCCATCTCTTCCTTTAAATGCTCTCTACTGGATCTTCTGGAACCAGGTCAGGTTCCCTTGTTGGGCAGGGACTTCACTGACAGAAGGCCTACCTTTCCTCAGGCAGGCTCTCAAAGCAAAGGAACTGCCCCTGCCGGCCTGAGCCCACAGCCCAGGCCCAGCGTGCAAGGGAGCAGCTCTGGGGAGATCTTGTGGCCCCAGAGGGGAGGGGGGAAGAGAGGAAGGTGTACCTGGATAAAGGTTGGGATGGGATTCAGCACCAAGGAACTTCTTGATCTACTTGGATTGTGGTAGTATGACACTGGACAGTTCTGAGCACAGCCCTAAATATTCTTGCATATCTAGGGTTTCTGTCCAGTCAGATATGATGATAACTTTAAAGGAAATGGTTGCTCTGGAGCAGACTTGGCCAAAAGCATGGAGCTCAGATGGACTTTATGGTCACTTAATGATCTCTCATTCTAGATTATTGATCCATCCAGCAGCTGTTTCACAGATGTGTGGTGAATAGCTGCTAATGGTGACTGCCAGAATTCTGTAGCAGTAACTCACATAATAGTGATTGATTGGTACTTAAAAAGGTAAAAAATAATATTGAAAACTCTATAATACTGCCTATATATAAACCCTTTATTGTCCATTAAGAATAAAAATATATGTTACTGACAATTAGGATTAAAATATTCAATAATTTAGGGGATTTAAAAAAATCTTAGGGTTTTACTTCAAAGCCTAGGGCTATTTGGGTTACTAAAACAGAAAAATTTTTAAAAAGAATATACTCTTAAGATACTAGCTATTTGAATGTTAGATTTTTTAGAGTAACCTCATAATTTTCTGAAACATACTATATAATACAAGGGTTCCATTTGAAGGTACCAGAGTCTGCTTTTAATTAATCATAAAGTCATTCATTAAGGTGCTTAAATAATTGTTAGAAATATTTGGAAAACTTAATAAACCAATAATTCTGAACTTCCAGGAGGATTCAAAATCTCATTGCAATATTGTGCTACTGTTGCTCTGTGATCAACTCTGGAGCCCTCTAGCCTAAATTTAACTTCCAGGCTTTGAATACACTTCTGCTAATATGTCAAGTCCATAGGGTATAGAATCTGAAGGACATCTGACTAGACGATCTACCATGGGTGAGGCACTGGCTTTGGCACTGGGAAAACAACAAATAGAACACCAACTCTTCTTCTTATGGGTTTTGTTTACTCAGTTCCCATGCTGTACTTATTCAATAAAGTCCATGAATTCCATTGTGCTGTATTATGAGGCAGTGCCTTAGGAAAATAAGGGAAGAACTGAACAAGTCATATGTAGGTTGAAAGTATTTGGTTGAAATATGATGGTCAAGAAAAGTCTCTGTTTAAAATGTGCAATTGAATTCAGTCTAAGAGGAGATAAAGCAGTGAGATATGAAGACATAAGGATGTGCTGCAACAACAAGATCTGGGTAAAGGAGGAGCTGACATTTAGGTCCTTGGAAGATTTAGCCAAACTGAATCTAAAGGGAACATCAAGCAGGTCAGTGTGAAATGAAAAACAGAACACAAAGAAACAGAGGACCAAACTATGGAGCTTGGGTAGGACTTGGTCTTAGATCGTAAGTGATACAGAAGGTTTTAGCAACATCTTACAAATAAATGATTGGACCACTATTTCCCACTTCTATAATGAATCAAGGTGAAATACTGTGATACAGAATGAGTGAAAAGAATGCTCCATTTCAAATGAATAATCACTTTCCATTTCATTACTCTGGAGCAACTAGCATGTTCAGTTTTTATGGACTGACTGACTCTGGGTTAAATCATTTAGCAACTACTCAGCATTTGAAATTTTGTATGTAACTTTTGTCACTAAACATCATATTTCAAAGCCCATCTACACAGTAGTATATGCCAAGACTTCATTCCTTTTATGCATGACTATCATAGACAATGTGCTTGCATACAACCTATTTTTCAAATGGCAATGGTGAGTGGTACTTTCCTTCACAATGTATGACATATTTGCACTATGTGTGCACAAACATTTGAGAATCCATTTTCAATTCTTTAGTCATACATCTAAATGTGGGACTGCTGGCTTGTATGAGAGTTTTATATTTATCTCTAAAGACTCACTTAGCTCTTGTGCATAATATATGATTACTTTCCATTCCTATTCCTAATTTATTCTCATTTTCCATCTCCTCTTCTTTTCTATCTTTCTGTTACAGTCATATTAAAGGGTCAGAAGTGATATTTTATTTTATTGTCATTTTTTTTCTGAAAAAGCAACATTTTTAAACTGTTATATTGAGAATAAATTTTTAGGAGGATTTGAATAGAGCTGAAGTATGTAGGAACACTTGAATGTTTTTCAAAAATAAGTTTTGTTTTGTTGTTAGAATGGAGAATGAAAGTTCATTGTTAGAAATTCATAAAAGCACAAAGTGAAAGCTCATGGGTAAAGAGTGAGAGATTTTTATGGCCTGGGAGATGTATACTTTTGAAAGAGATTGTGAGAGCAATTCTTCTCTCTTTTCTGTTTTTTTTTTCTGGCTTTGAGGTGGTAAATTTTGTTCCTCATATACTCCCTGCCTTACCATCTAACAAGCCAATGAGAAACACTCTGCAGGCTCAATCAATTATAGACTGGAACCTCTAAATTCAGTAGGAGAAACAAACATTTTCTCTTATTTTTAAAAAAGATTCATTTATTTCCATTTAAGTGTGTGAGTGTTTTGCTTGCATTTATTATGTCAATATACAATGTGCATGCCTGGTGTTAACAGAGGCCAGAAAAGGGTGTCTAATGCGCTGACACTACAGTCATGGGCATGTCAAAGTTGGATTTTAAACACTGGTCCTCTAGAAGAGCAGCTAGAGATTATAATTAGCTAATCACCTGACAATCCCCTTTCTTTGTATTTTAAGTTTATGAGGTGTAACATGAAGGCCTGCTTCTTGAGGTTTATGTCCTTCCCAGTTCCCACAGCCGGTATGCTCCTAACAAAAATCACACAGAGATCTCCATAAGTTATTAAACTGATTGACCCATTAGCTCAGGCTACTTATTAGCTCTTGTAGCTTATATTAACCCATTATTCTTATCCATGTTAGCCACATGGCTTGGTACCTTTCTCAGCGGGGCAGGTCACATCTTGCTCCTTTGGTGATCTGGACTGAACTTGGGAGGAATGGGCTTCCTTTTTCCCAGAATTCTCTTGTTCTCATTGCCCCACCTCTACTTCCTGTCTGGTTGATCCACCTATACTTCCTACCTGGCTAATCAGCCTTTATTTAAAACATGATTGACAGAATACAGACAATTCTTCCACATCACTGAAGTATTTTTTAGGTTGATAGAAAGCACAGATTAATACACCAATGTTTGTATAATATTACATGAGTTCTCGTTACTTTTTGATTGATGGATATTTCCATTAAATTGTAGTTTTCAAATACTGCTAGACAATGGTGCACACCAAAAAAAGAGTTTTTAAGGGCCTAAAGAATCCCTTAATAAACTCCCATAGAAAAGTCATCTTTGACTTGGTAAAAGCCAAAGACTGAGGATATACCATACCTGCTATAGATATGTACCCCAGAAAATAATATTAAATTTTATATTTAATTATACATTTAATTAAATGTATACAGATACATTTTAGGAATTAATTTCTATTTCTAATAATCTCAGACCTTTCATATATTTTTGTGAAGTGCAAATCCAATTTATGCATTATGAGGAACATAGTGCAGAAAACACAAATACTGTTTGCTAGAAGACAAGTAGCCATCTGTGATGAACAGCCACCTGCACCACTTCAGATATATTTGTAAAAATTATTATGAAATGAGGACACAGTACTGTACATATAACTATAAATATTTTCTAAGACACTTTAGCAGGGACTTAAAATTAAAGAATGTAGTCAAAATCAAATTTGAAAGTAAAAACCATAAAAAAGTTCAGTGTGTATATCCCAAATCTTAAGTGAAAATATATAAAATGATAATAGAAAAGATGAAGTGAATAAGACTTTGAAGGGCTCCACTACTTGGACTTGTTTGTGCAGCAGAAATTACAAAGTTAGAGGGATTGGGGCTTAGGAGCTCATTTTATTAAATCAGTCCTCAAGAGTTACTTGACTTACCAACCTATCTGAAGAGTTCTTACCTAGAACTCTATAAAACGTCAGAAACTATGTGTAAAATGTACATTCCCAAATATATATTTATTCTTAAATTGGGTCAATTCATTTCATGATGCTTCCTGGAGGGTACCAGGCACATGAAACGGTCTATGGAAAGTTTATAGAATTGACTCATTCTTGGCAGTTAGGAGGGAGACCTTGGTCAGTGGGTTTCTAACCACAATTTTAAGAATGATGAACTCCTGAGGGTAAGAGAGATCCTAGTGTATCTTACAGATGCTTGGAAAAAAGGGGGAAGATATAGTGAGAAATTCATTTCTACAGCACTGAAACCTTACAGAGAACCCTGAGACAATTTTGTTCATTTGTCATCAACTTTAATGTCAGAACTAATATATTCAGGCATTAGAGTTGGTCAAGATTGTTTTTGACCCAGTCTACCCAAAGGTGAAATAGTTATACACAAATGATATTGGGCACTTGAAGAGTGGGGAGGGTCACATGAAAAAGGATAATAATTTTGATATTTATGTTACATCAAGAATATAGTAACTATATTAAGTATTCCTTTTTAATGAAAGCACTAGAAAAATGCATGCTCCATATGGTTCTTAATATATTTCTAGAAAGCTGCACTTATATGGAAATGAGCAAAGACCCTGTCCTGGGATGGGAGATATGGCTGAATGGTAAAGAGTGTTGGTTATCTTTGATAGAACTTGGGCTTGATTTCCAGTACCCATTGATCTGGAACTGCCAGACCTGTCTCTGAAACTGTCAGAACTATCTCTATATCTAGCAGATTTGATGCCCTTATGGCCTCCTTGGGCTCTTCACAAATGTGGTGCTGTGTTAAGATTCAGTAGACTAACAGAATTTTTAATATGAATCTCTCTATCTCCAACAATAGGATTTATTAAAATGACTTACAGGTTGTTGTACAGTTAATTCAACAATGGTTACATTTGAACTGAACATAGAAGAATCCAGTATGAGGCAGGATGTCTCAGCTATCTTCAGTGTATATTGGAATCTGAAAGAAGTAGCCTCTAATGCCAGTTAAATAAATGGATTTGCTAGTGAAGACAAGCAGGAAAAGAGCCAGATTTTCTTTTTCCTTGTCCATCATATATGCTTCAAGCAGAAGATAGGGCACAGATTAGAGGTGGGTCTTCACACTGCAAAAATCTGGATTAGAAGTGCATCTTCCTACTTCAAATGATTTGATTAAACCAAAATTACTCATAGGTATGCCCAGCCATCTTTGGTTTAGGTAATTCAAGATATAGTGAAATTGACAACCAAAAAGCCATCACAAGTACATATAATCGCATATGACACTAGAAAGTGGCACTATTAGGAAGTTTGGCCTTGTTTCAATAAGTGTGGCCTTGATGTAGGAAGTTTGTCATTATGGCATAAACCTTGAGATTTCACAAGCTCAAACCAGACCCTCTGGCTCACTTTTCCTTTCTCCTACCCGCTGATCCCCAGATGTAGAACTCTCAGCTCTCCAGCACCATGTCTGCCTGAGTGCCACCATGCTTCCCACCATGATGACAATGCACTAAACCTCTGAACTGTAAGCCACCCTCAGATAAAACTTTTCCTTTATAAGAGTTACCATGGTCATGGTGTCTTTTCACAGCAAAAAAACCCCTAAAACTCCGAGTGCCTCTCTTGACAATTTTCCTAAAGGCCTAATATGCATCCCATTAGTCTTTGTTTTGCATGCACGAGACCCAGCCTTTAAACTTAGTATTCAAAAAAGAAAGGAAGGAAGGAAGGAAGGAAGGAAGGAAGGAAGGAAGGAAGGAAAGAAAGAATAAAATTTGAACAAAGAGTCATGAAATATGGAGTAAGACTGCTCACTAGGTGAAGGCAAACATTAGGAACTTCATGTAGAAATGTACCAGACCCACTTACCTACTTGAGGAGTGATAAGGTTTACTCAAGCTATGAGACGGAGACGATTAAAAGAGGTTTGTAGAGACTGAGGTCAGACAGGCAAAAGTATAGGAGGTTTGAGGGATTACTCTTTCTCAGTCATTAGCTTTGCAAGAAAAGGGCACCAGTGGCAGATTTTCAGAAGAGGTATAGCCCAGTTTGACAAACACTCTATGTAGATTGTCTAGACTGATGTTTCTAGAGAGGTAAAGAGAGAAGAAGAGAGGAGATAGTTTGTTGCCATGGTAATCCATTGTGACATGGAAGTGGACATATATAAAGACTGGTAGTATAGCTACTGGGAAAAGGTGAGATTCAGTGCAATATTTCAGGTTTAAGACAAACTAGAGTTATCTGAGGTTATTAGCAAATTTCCCCAGCAAAATAATACATAATTCATTTCTTGCTTTGCTTACACACAGATTTGAGCTCAATTATTTTTCTATTTTTCCTCTCAGTGCCAGTTTTGAGTTATTTATATGTCACTTAAACAAGTTTAAGTCTTTCCCTGGAAAACAATTATCCATTGGAGTGAAGAGCTTTGCATATTTAACTATCAAGAAATCATTTCCTTTTCCAGTGTCTTTCTGGAAATTCTATTTTCCACTAAACCTCAGATGGATGATAATAATAAATATTTGTTCAGCAGCTGCTATTTCCAGATTATTATCCTGTTGCCAAAATATTTCATTTATTCATCTTCATTTTTTAAAGCCTCCTTGGTAGTCTTTCCTCTAAGTCATATATGTGAATTAAAATGTGCTTCTTAATCTGTTTGCTTGCAAGTTTCTCTCCCAAATGTAAGTACAGCTATATTTATACAAAGTCATTCCATGTTATGTGCCATTACTAATTTTAAGAAAGACCTAAGAAACAAAGTAAAGATATCATAATATGCATAACACCATGATCAAAACTAAGGTGCCTTGTTTAATCTTTATTTTGTTTGTCAGTAAGATGTTTCATTAAAAAATTTTGTTAGGGTTGACTGGGGTAAAGCAAGGCTAGAATGAAGAGTTTCCCCAACAAAGTACATTACATCATTAGGACTCTTATGGCTTCTTCTTTGAAGACTTGGACTGTCATGTTTTGTTTATAGTCCTTCCAGATGGTTGACACTTCTGACCTGTAATTTTATAATACAGCTGTTTTGAGTCAAGATTAATACAAAACCTATGAACAGAGGCCATGTATTCTAATGGTTATATGATTTTCAGATCATTTTTCTCATCTAGATTTATCTAGTCCTAATACAAGTCACTCAGTTGTTAAAATTCTTTAGGAAACATCACCAAAATGTAATACAAAATAAAATCTGATGTGCATTACCCCTTTGTATGCTGTGAATATGTTTTACTGCCATTGGTTAATAAAGAAACTTCTTTGGCCTATGGCAGGGTAGAATATAGCAAGGCGGAAAATCTAAGCAGAGATAGAGGAGGAAAGAAAGCAGAGTCAGAAAGACACCATGTAGCCCAAGAAGCAAGATATGAGTCTCGTGGTAAAATACAAAATAATAGAAATGGGTTAATTTAAGATGTAAGAGCTAGTAAGGAATACGGCTGAGCAATTGGCCAAGCAGTTTTAGTTTTGTGAGATTATTCGGGTCTGGGTGTCCAGGAAACAAGCAGGCAGTCTCTGTTTACAAAAACCTGAATCTGTGGGAGCATTTTTTTTTAAAAAAAAGAAAATTGGAATGCTTCCCTTCAGAACCACACTTGGGCAGTTGGTAAGGCTTTAGACTTTGGAGGCAGATTTATGTTCACAGAGGTCAGAGAAAGGTACTTGATCCTCTCTTGTGATGTCTTCCTCCATTTCTGCTTTGCTATGCAAGTTACATTGGGCTCATTTCCTGTTTAGGGCTTTTTTGTTTGTTTGTTTGTCAACTTTATATAGGTCAGAGCTATCTGAGAAGAAGAGGGAACCATGGTTGAGAAAATGGTCACATAAGACTGAACTACACTAGACAAACTTGTTGGGCATCTCTTTGATTAGTAATTGATGTTGAAAGGCCCTGTCCACCTGGCAGATGGTCCTAGGTTGTATAAGAAATCAGGCTGAGAAAGCCATGAGGAACAAGCCAGTAAGCAACACTCCTCTGTTTCTTCAACACTAGTTCTTGCCGATAAGATTCCTCCCTTGTGTTTCTGACCTGATTTCCCTGGATGGTGGATTACAAGCTATAAGGTGAAATAAGTCCTTTCTTCTCCAAACTGCTTTCAGTAAAGTTGTTTTTATCACAGATATAGATGCCCCAAGATAGCTCATCTGAATAATGTAGGGTTCTGCTTTATTGGGAGATCTCAGTGTTTCAATGATAATACTTGAAACCAAAGACTAAATATCAGCAAGGGAGTGTGAATTTTTCCATGTTTTCTGAGACCTTAGTTGAGTAATGATTAGGCAGCTTTCTGCTCTCAGTTTAGGGACATTGGGTTTCTGAAGAAAGTCCTTAGGTGAGCAACCATTCGGTAAATGTGATAGAAGCCACAGGAACAGTGACAACAGTTTTAGCTGTATATAGCAATGTATAATAGTGGGTTTTGGAAGACTATGGCTATTTCATTCCATAGTAAAGAATGTTCTCAGGAGTACAAATGGAAAGAGGTGGGAAAGAAGCCGAGCTGGCTTTATCCAAGGTGAAAGGAAATAATGGTAATAATAGGTGTGTACTTGGAGTCTACATGAAGTGCTGGGTGTTCAGTGCTATTTCCAGATTGAAAGCACAATAGTGCTTGGAAGTAAATGAAATAAAAGCATAAAAATAGGTGAAGGTAGCACGGAAGGCTTCATTGTCCTCTTCCTCTAACATCAGGCAATCTCAGTAATGGGGGAAGGGATTGACTTTTTGCTCAGAATATATCTTTGTTGAAGGAGAATGACTTTCCAGTGTATTACAGGATGTTTAGCATTTGACCTCCATCCATTAGATGCTAAGGGTATCACATACCTATCACCCTCCAGTTATGTCAGTAAAGTCTCACAACATTTCCAAAGACCTCCTGTGAACAAACTTACTCCAACTTGAGATTAAAGTCCTAGGTTAGTGTTTCCCACATTTTGAGTGCCCCAGTCCTCAAAGCTTGGTTGCAATACAGGTCATTGTACACACACATTGAAATGCATTTAGCAAGTTGGGATGCTATAGGTTAATCCACATTCCTAGTAAATTCTCAGGTGATGTTGAAGCTTTTGGCATTTAGTGATGCTGTGAAACACTATATGAAGGGTAGGTCAGATCCTACAGTCAAAACTTATCTATTCCTAATTGTCATAGGTACCTGCACTGAGAAACTTAAGATAAGTGGGCCTAAAGATTGAAGGAAAGTGCAAACCTAAAATCTACAGGCTTTCTCTCTAGAACTGAAGCCTGGGATTCAAGCTCAGAAACTGATAAGGTGTTGAAATCATGGCCATTTGTCTACCACAGAAAGAAAGCATATTTGTGCTATTGTATTTTGCCTTGGTCTGTGAATTATATTACTTCTAGTTTGGTTTTTCTGATAAGATCATTGACTTTCTTAAGAATAATCTCTCAAAATCATATAGGGTTCAATGGCAAGACTTTGTACAGAAAATAATTCAGTTGAGGAGGCAATTGTTTTGTTCTATTTTTAAGTGTATGCATCACTGCCTTTTTTCTCTATGGTAAAAAGAAGTTTGTTATGTAGATGTAAAAACAATCAAGTTAATATATAATATAAGCACATGTGTCAAGAATGTATTATAAGACAGATGGGATGAGAAACCTATTTTAAAAGAAATAAATTAATTTGGGACAGCAGATTGAATTGACATTACATAGCTGAAATGGTTATTTATGGAGAATTGTCTTCTTTTTTTGTGTGTGTTCATGTCGCTATGATTCAAGGATGCTTCTAGATGTTTGACACATTCTTATTTCTCAGTATAATTTCTGTGGTATATGTGCATATATTTGAGATCACATGAGTGTGTAGGCTGAAGGCTGACGTTGACATTGAACATTTAGATAAATTCTCTTAGCCATTTATGAACTCACTGTTTTGATTAGTTTAGTTACCCAGCATGCTTTGTAGATTCTCTGTTTCCTAGTCACAAACAGAGGTTCTGAACTCAGGTTCTCATGCTTGTGTTGCAAACACTTTACTCCCTGATTCATCCCCTTAGGTCCTCAGAATAATTTTTTTTGAAAATAATAAATGCCTATAAATGTGCTAAAATTTATCATGATGAAACATTAACTTTGATAAATTTTCCTGAAAGATCATTACCTCCTGTGTACTAGTATTCTAGTACTTCAAGTACTAGAATTAAAGATAAGTGAAAAAAAAAACAAACAAACCAGATTCACTGTAGAACAAAAAGTGTATTTTTGATAATAGAAATATTTGGGTGATGTTAAATTGACTGTGGATCATTTGTTTGAAAGAGTGAAAACTAAAAGGAATAGGAAAAATAACTTATGTATCTTCTTTATCATCATGAATATTCAAATGTTTTAGATACAAATGAAGAACCTCAAATTTTGAATCTGAGAATATATTATAAGGTAATGTTATTTAAAAATCTAGTATTTCAATTTAAGTAATAAGTATGTCTTCTAGGGTTAACTGATTGTTTTTGGTTCCATTTATTTACTTCTCAGAAATCTGGCATCAGCAACTGAAGATGTAAAAATCGATTTAAGCTTTCCACTTTCACATGCTATGAAATAAAACTGGCTAAAAGCTAAAATTAGTATCATTGTTCTTATTTACTTAAAGCAGACTCCATATTGATATCAATATATAATAAAATAGACCATTTATACAATTTTAATAATAACCAGCAATAATGCAATCACATTAAAATTATAAATTATTTTTGATGGCAGATGTTAGGTATCTTTTCTCGAGAGCAGAAATGAGCTTCTTAATAGTCCATATAAAATCAAGGGATTAAACCAGGAGGTGGTGGTACATGCTTTTAATCTTAGCACTCATGGAGGCACAGGTATGTGGATCTTTGTGAGTTCCAGGCTAGCCTGGTATCCAAAGCAAGTTCCAGAACAACCAGAGCTACATAGTGAGATCCTGTCTGAGAAATAAACAAACACATAAATAAAACAACAACAACAACAAAAAACAAGAATAAGAGAATACAAGACAGATTTAGGAGAGAGGGCAAGATTCATGAAGGAGGTGGGGGCAGTTTAGAATTTCTCATTAGAGAGTTTTAAGGGAATGCACTTCAATTAAAATCATTATTATGAATTTAATTAAAGTTATTAAGTATTAATTTCACCCCATGGAAAATGTCACCCCTTGGTTGTTTGTAGATAAACTAAAATGAAGTGATTATGTATCCAATGTCATCTAGGTTTTCTGGATAAATAACATTAAGTAAGGCTTTGATTTATTAATTAAAGAGAATCAAAAGATTTTTAAATACTGAATAAATTAAACAAACAGTATTTTATGTACATATTTTCATCAATTAGTTTCTGCTTAATGAAATAATAATGGCTAATATTTTTTAAATCCTAAAATTTCATTATCAAAAAAATAAAAGCTAGCATTTTTGAGGCAAAAAGTAATAAAATACCCTAAACATTCTATTTTAAATAGAACCTTATTTGTTTGCTCTTCTTTATCAAGAATAAGCTGACAAATATCTGAAGGCAGGTTACACAGTGCTTTCTCTTTACTGAGAACCAATAACTCAGCTGAATACAGCCTAGTCTTGTTGCTTGAAGCCTTTCCTGGCTCCCAGAGATGGTCAGAGTTGAATCTATACTCTCCGTTGCAGGAAGTCCTCACTAAGATCACTTTCATTGATTCCAGGAATTGACCACTGCATATGTCCCCTCCGCCAGATAGCCCACCAGTTCCACCTGTCTCTCCCTGTACTCTGCCCCTCCACCCCCATGTCACCCCAATCTGATCCCCTGCTCCCATTTCCACCTGCCCCCAGTCAGTTCATTGGATCTCTTCAAGCTCCTTTTCCCAGGGAGATCCATGCATCCTCCCTATATTCTCCTCTTTTACCTAAATTTCTAGATCTATGGATTGTAGTTTGGTTATCATTTACTTAATAGCTAATATCCCCTTATAAATGAATATATATCATATTTATCTTTCTGGTGAGTTTTTTTCCAGTTCCATCCATTTGCTTGCAAATTTCATGATGTCATTTTCTAACAGCTGAGTAATAGTACATTGTGTAAATTTATCACATTTTCTTATTCCATTCTTCAGTTAAGAGATATATAGGTGTTTTTGAGTTTCTTTTAGTTATGAATAAAGCTACTTTGAACATGGTTTCATAAGTGTCCTCGTGGTGAGATGGAGCATCCTTTGGGTATATGCCCAATAGTGGTATAGCTGGACTTGAAGTAGATAGATTCACAACCTTCTGAAGAACCACCATTTTGATTTCCATAATAGCTGTACAAGTTTGTACACCCTGCCAGCAATGCAGGAGTGTTTGCCTTGCTCCACATCCTCGACAGCATGAGCTGTCACTTGTATTATTGATCTTAGCTATTCTGACATATGTAGGTGAAAGAATTGGCTTGATTTACATTTCCCTCATGGCTAGGCATGTCGAACATTGTTTAAGTGTTTTATAATCATTTGAGATTCCTCTATTGAGAACTGTCTGTTTAAATCTGTCCTCCACTTTTTTTTTTATTATAGGTTTTTCAAGACAGAGTTTCTCTGTGTAGCTTTGGAGCCTTTCCTGGAACTCACTCTGTAGACCAGGCTGGCTTTGAACTCACAGAGAGATCCATCTGCCTATGCCTCCCGACTCCTGTGATTAAAGGCATGCGCCACCATTGCCCGGCTGTTCTTCACTTTTTAATTACATTATCATTCGTTGTTGTTGTTGTTTTGATAACTAGTTTCTTGGAAATCCCCAAACAACACTGGCTGCTGCTATGAAAAACATTGCTCTCTGCAAAGTGACAGAGATGTTATTTCCCAAAACAACACCCACCAAACTAATTCAACATAGCAAAACTGAGCTGGTACCTGTGGTACCTACACTGACCCCTCATGCCTATGTTGTAGTTGTTTTTTGATGCGGGAAGGTATTCTGAAGACTACTAAAAGAAATATGTGGACTCCAACTCAGCCACAAACCCTTCGACCTACAATCTGTACTGTCTGCATAAATGTGCTAGGGCAATAGTAACACTGAACTTGTGGGAGTATCCACTCAATGTCTTAACTGATCTAAGTCACATTCCGCATGAAAGAACCCACACCCAACATTTCTTGGATAACCGAGAAACAGAGACTAGATAGCCCAGAGACCTAGCGAAAAATAAAACACCACTGATCTAAAAATATCAATACAATGATTTGTGATGTTATTCTGCTATATTCATAGATCAATGCATTATAATCAGAGAGGTTTTCTCTGGCAATAGAGGAGAACAAATACAGAGACACACCACCAGACAATATGTCTATTTTGGAGGTCTCCTTTCCACAGAGCTCAGGAAATCCTGAGGTGGAGACAGAAATAGTGTATGAATCTTAGGTGATAGAGGGACACCAGAAAAGCAAGGTACTCTGAATCAACTAAACAAGGCTAATATGCACTTACAGAGACTGAAGCAGAAAGCATGGGCCCTACCTGGACTGATAGTATGTTCTCTGCATATATAATAAAGCTAATATCTAAGTGTTTTTATGGGACTCCTGAATAGGAGAATAAGTGAGTCTATGACTCTTGTCCCTGCTTTTGGGACACTTTTCCTCCTGTCAGACTGCTATGTCCAACTTTTATATGACAACTTTTGCTTTATTTTATTATATTTTATTTTGTCATGTTTGATTATTATTTCTTAGAAACCCATTCTTTTATTTAAAAAAACAGACAGAAAAGGCATAGATCTAGATAGGTAGGGAAGGTGGAGAGAACTGGGAGGAGTGGAGTGAAAGGAAACTATAATCAGGAAATACTGTATGGGAAAAAATTCTCAATAAAAGAGAGTAAAAATTCAATCAATAATGAAATACAGTTATTGAATACAGAGAAGACAATGGCAGGTTAAGTCATTTTTTAACAAATATGTATAAGTTATATAAAGTTTAATTATATATATATATGTGTGTGGTGTGTGTGCGTGTGTGTTCAAATTCATGGCCTCTTTTTTACTACATGTGATTACACACACACACACACACACACACACTCGTTAAGGAAGCACAGTCCAGAAATGTAACAGAGGATGGGACTGGAATACTTTCTCAGAGCTCAGAATGACAATTAATAAACAAATCAAAGCAAAAAATAGATTTGTATTCTTCTGTCATTAGCCATTAGCTGAGA
Organism: Myodes glareolus; assembly: GCF_982192425.1. NCBI lineage: Eukaryota > Metazoa > Chordata > Mammalia > Rodentia > Cricetidae > Myodes > Myodes glareolus. Next base: position 48,359,229 of record NC_142028.1, on the reverse strand, counting down.
TAAACGTGTGGACTATGGTCATAGCCTTCTTTTTTGTTTGTCTGTTTCTGCTATTTTTATTGAGCTCTACATTTTTCTCTGCTCCCTTCCCTGCCTCTCCCCTCCCCTTCATTCCTCTCCCAAGGTTCCCATGCTCCCAGGTTACTCAGGAGATCTTTCCTTTTCTACTACCCATGTAGATTAGATCTATGTATGTTTCTCTTAGGGTACTCATTGTGGTCTAGGTTCTCTGGGATTGTGATTTGTTGGCTGGTTTTCTGTGATTTATGTTTAAAATCCACTTATCAGTGAATGCGTGTGATAATTCTCTTTCTGGATCTGGGTTACCTCACTCAAAATGATGTTTTCTAGCCCCATCCATTTGCCTGCAAAATTCAAGATGTCATTTTTTTTCTGTAGTATTCCATTGTGTAAATGTACCACATTTTTCTTATCCATTCATTGATTGAGGGGCATTTAGATTGTTTCCAGGTTCTGGCTATGACAAACAATGCTGCTATGAACATAATTGAGCACATGTCCTTAAGATCGACTTAACTCCCTAGGTCCAAATGAGAAGCAGAAGGAGGGAGTACGTGAGCAAGAAAGGCAGGACCAGAGGGAACCTTCATCTGATGATAGATGGAGATAGAGACGGAGACCCACATTGGAGCACTGGACTGAGCCCCCAAGGTCCAAATGAGGAGCAAAGGAGGGAGACCATGAAAAAGGAAATCAGGACCGCGAGGGGTACGTTCACCCTCTGATACAAGGGGGACTGATCGAATGAGAGCTCACCAAGGCCAACTGCTCTGGGATTGAGCGAGCATGTGATCAAACCGGAGTCTCTGAATGTGGCTGACATGGGGGCTGACTGAGAAGCCATTGACAATGGCACTGGGTCTTGTTTTGTCTGCATGTACTGGCTTTTTGGGATCCTAGTCTGTTTGGATGCTTATCTTCCTAGACCTGGAGGGAGAGGGGAGGAACTTGAACTTCCCACAGGGCAGGAAACCCTGACTGCTCTTAGGACTGGAGAGGGAGGAGGAGAGGGAGTGGGGGGGAAGAGAGGGAGTGGAGGGAATGGGAGGGTATGGGGAGGAGGGGAGGAAGTGGAAATTTTTATAAACAAATAAATAAATAAATTTTAAAAAAATCTAAAAAAAAAAAAAAGATTGAGCATCCTTTGGATATAAACCCAATAGTGGTATTACTGGGTCTTGAGGAAGGTTGTTTCCTAATTTTCTGAGAAATCGCCACACTGACATCCAAAGGGGCTGTACCAGCTTGCATTCCCACCAGCAATGCAGGAGTGTCCCCTTTACCCAACAACCTCTCCAGCATAAGTTGTCATTAGTGTTTTTGATCTTGGCCATTCTTACAGGTGTAAGATGGAATCTCAGAGATGTTTCGATGTGCATTTCTCTGATGACTAAGGATGTTGAACATTTCCTTAAGTGTCTTTCAGCCATTTTAGATTCCTCTGTTGAGAGTTCTCTGTTTAGGTGTGTGCTCCACTTTTTTATTGGATTATTTGTTCTTTTGAAAACAGCCTGGTATTGGCATAAAAACAGACAGGAGGACCAATGGAAACGAATTAAAGACCTGGATATTAATCCACATACCTTTGAATACCTGATTTTTGACAAAGAAGCAAAAAATATCAAATGGAGAAAAGAAAGCATATTTAACAAATGGTGCCGGCATAACTGGATATCAACATGTAGAAATGAAAATAGACCCATATCTATCACCATGCACAAAACGCAAGTCCAGATGGATCAAGGACCTCAGTGTGAAGCCAATCACACTGAACCTTATAGAAGAGAAAGTGGGAAGTGCACTTGAATGTATTGGCACACTAGACCACTTCCTAAATAAAACCCCAGCAGCATAAGACTCTGAGAGAAACAATTAATAAATGGGACCTCCTGGACTGAAAAGCTTCTGAAAAGCAAAGGACATGGTCAACCAGACAAAATGGCAGTCTACAGAATGGGAAAAGATCTTCACCAACCCCACATCAGACAGAGGTTTGATATCCAAAATATGCATAGTCTTCTTTATTACACTTCCCAGTTTAATACACTCTATTAATCATATGGCTCTATCTACACTAGACTTTTCAAAGTAAATGGGAACATGGTCCCATTTCACATGGATAGTGGGGGCTTCAGTGTGCATATGGGGTGTTCAAAAGGAGTGTTTTTTCGATTAAGGGTAAGATTTATCTCCCAGTACCTATGATACTTCAGAATCACCCAACTGACGAGAGCATTATTTTCCCTTGAAATCTTTTCCTGTATGATTTTCTGAGGAACAAGTGTCTTCCAGTTCCCACTTCCTTTAGAGGGTAAAACAAATAGAGAACTATGCTATGTCAGCAAGAATAAATAAAATTAAGAGGCAACTGTACATTAATAAGACTTCAGTGAGAGTGATAAACAGGATTACACTGACTTTATTTAAAAAAATATTTTGGGTATTGTAATAAAGGTAATAAGCACTAGATGCTGTGATAGTCTCCATCCCTATCATCCATTAGGAACTACCATTGGTGAAATGCCACTGCATTGTGAGGCACCACTCCACTTGATTCTGTGATAGCAAATTTAATAATGTGGAAGTCCAATAGGAAGATGTGAAAATGATATGTGCACTTACAGTTAAATTTCTAAATTAGATATAGCTATTGCTGGCTTTCTCATTTGTGAAACTGAATTTAATGAAGCTGAACCCATTATGGAAGCATGCCTGAATTGGTTGCTAAGCATTATTTTGCTTATTTCATTTGAAGGTACCATAGCTCAAAAGATAATAAATGATGAAGAGCCTTGGGATCAAGGAAAGCCAGGTAAAAAATCAATTGATTTTGCAGTCGGTGGCAGTACTAAGAACACTGGACCTTGCTTTGGACAGAAGATCATCTTGGGTCAATTTCCTGTCTCCAGGAACCCAGTCCAGCAGATTCTCTACTTGAAAAGGGTTCAGATCTGAGTGCATGTGATTAGCCAGTGAGTGGGCTAAATGGAATCCAGTAAGCATCTTTTTATGCCTTACCACCATCACAAATAAAGTCAAATAATAGAAACAGCCATGGCTCTTCCAGATCTGAGTATTCAAGAATTGTAACATAGTTCACCACTTTGCTTTTATGCCTTGCCCTTTTTGTGTTTCAGGCTGAAATGAGAGTAAAAAAAAAAAAAAAATGATACCTCGAGCCAAATTTCAGATACTATTGTTCCATGAGTGGGGCAGGAAGACTGAGATAAAAGTGTAAACCATTCTTTTTCACATCTAAAGCCTGAGACCCATTTTCAGTGTGAGAGATAAAAACCATGAACCCTTCTGGCTACTGGATATCATGCAGCTGCATTTTTTATTTCAATCCTTTGGCTACAGAGAGAAGAAAGGCATAGAGAAAAAAGAATGAGCCAAATAATATGATTACATTTCCTTTTTGATTTTGTACTTTGGAGGTCAAGGGAATGAATGAGGGTATACATCAGTATTTGGATTGTGTCTTGTTTCCATACCAAAAGAAAAAGTAAAAGAAAACACAAATTCTTTGTGATTAATCAAGTAAAGGTTGGGATAAAAGTGGGAAGAATGTTTTCAATTAAGCAATTTTCCTTTCCCTCTATATAGAACACAGAGGTGATTGTTTATGTGACCAGACGCTTAAACAGGAGAATAAATGATAATTATTTTGACCAAACAAGATCTTCTCATTCATTGGAACTTCACTCGCCTTTCCAAACGCATTTTTACAACTATGACAGCATTTCTATTTGTTCAATTGCAAAGCAAAAGGCATTTGAATCTGAGAGAGAAAATTAAAGAGTGTTGAAATTAAAGCCACAAGAGTTAAGCCTGTTACCAGGTGTAATGTGGATCAAATAATTGTTTAGCTAACTCCCCAAAGATACAAACCATTTAATTTGACAGTTCTTCTGAGGAAAAGAGAAAACTTCATTGATCTATGTTTAAGTATTCTAACCTTGTTCTGGAAATTTCAGGCCAGAAACATTTAGTTTGAACTGGAAGAAAGTTAACTGCTGTTTTAATCTGAAAGGAAATTGCAAAGGTTATTGGTATCTCTTTATGGTTGTAACTAGCACGATTAGATCAGGCCTGGCTGACCAGGGGAGGTTATACTTTACACATAATTAGTTCAGACATGTGTTAGAGTCACTATGAAGAGGTCAGTGTGGCTAACTCTGCTAAACCTTTTATGGTGCTGATATACTCAGCTAACACACAATGCATGTGTTATTGATTTCTCATAACAATGTGGTTTTTGTAATAATATTTAGTAAATAAATAGTCATCTTCTAAAGCTTTGTGGTATTTTAGGCAATGGATGTATATATTAATTATTTCTTGTAATAAAAACATTAATAGTTGTAATTGTATGTAGTTGCTATAAAAACATTCAGAAGTTTGTGTCTTTTGAAGAGAAAGCACATGATTAATCTCTTTTGTAACCTACTTTGTTATAGGGATGTCTACATAATGTAATAACAGCCATTCATAGTCCTAATACATTTTAGCTTTTGTGTTACACTGCAACTGTCTAAATAATCCTTTTAGATTCTCAATAACATTGATAAGTACAAATGTTTTGGACTGGGAAAAGCCATACATGTATGTTATATAAAATTTTTTCTAAAATATTAAGAGTTTGTTGTATTTCTATTTTACAGAGTTCTTTAGAGTTACATCCAAACACATTTAAAACATAGAAATCGTTTATTACTTTTCATAATACTTTAATTTTAAATGAAAATAACATTCAACTTAAGGTGGCAAATGTACCATTGCTCCAGAATATATTAACATATTTTATTTTTACAGCATGTGTTACTTGGCTTAAATTTGTAAGTGAGTCTCTCTCTAATGCTACAAAAACTGTTCCCTGTCTTCATAAATTAGTATAAAATAACTTTAATGTTCTGGATAAGCTGATACTCATCTAAGTTTTAAAACAGTAGTCAGAAAGTTCAATAAGAGTAGAAGCCAGCAAGGCAATGAAAGTCTGTGAAAGGTTCACATTGAAGACCATAGCAATGACATCAGGAAACATTATGCTCAGCCAAAAACCATCAAGTCTTCTGTAAATTCCTGCAGATGGTTGACATTATGTGTCCAATCTTCCCTTTAATCTTTAAATTTTTGTCCTTAATTTTAATTGTGTGTGTGTGTGTGTGTGTGTGTGTGTGTGTCTGTGTCTGTGTCTGTGTCTGTGTTTGTATAGGTATAGTCATGGCTTTATTGTGCCACAAGGCCCGACAGGATCGTTAAAAGTCCTGTACCAGGAGCTTACAGGTGACTTTGAGTCATCTTGTTAGTGCTGGGAACTGAACTTGGGGCCTCTGCAATAGTAGCAAGCACTCTTAAACTGTTGCAGGCAACCCTGCTTAGGCACTCCTTGGGGGAGGGGTGAGAAGGTGCAGAGTCAACACCATGGACACCTGGGGTCTGGTGAGTAGCAAAGCACAAAGCAGCAGACTTCTTTATTGTGGAAATCAGGCTATCCACCCTTGCCCTGCCTCCCATTGGTTTTACTGAAAGAGTCTGTGGTGTCGACCTCCTTCTATTGCTTCCATGTCTAAGACAACTCAATGTCTGCAGTTCGCAAGCACTCTGAAAGACTGCAGCGTGGCCTAAGGGAGAATCACTAGTGCGCATGCTCATTCAGGCCAATCTACACTAGGTCGGCCATGGCTTGATCAAGGCCATCAGGCTGTTTTCCTCCTACACTTGACTGCTAAGCCATTTCTCTAGTACAGTTCAGAATATTTAAAAATATTTTAAGTGTGTGTATATATATATATATATATATATATATATATATATATATATATCCGTGTGTGACTATGGGTTTGTACACTCAAGTACAGTACCCATTCAGAACACAATAGGACATTGGATCTACAGTTACAGATGGTTATGAGCTGCAAGACGTGGATACTGGGAGCGGAACTCGAGTGCTCTACAAGGGCAGTAGGCACTCTTAACCTTAAGCACTGAGCCGTCTCTTCAGTCCCACTTTCTTTGATTCTTAGGAGAGAAGCCAGAATTATGAATGCTGCTGTAAGACTTGTATGAGTGTTAGATGAACTGGGAAGTCAAAATAATTGAATGAGTGTATGTTGGGATTATTTTTGGTGTCTGTTCTGATGTGTGTGTATGTGTGTGTGTGTGGTGTGTCTGTGTGTGTGTATGTGTGTATGTGTGGTGTGTACTTACAGGTGTGCATGTGTGTATAGAATATGGAGGACAGAAATGTTGGGTATCTTTAGTGTTTCTCACGTTGTTTTTTTGAGAAAACATCTTGAGATGAACCTGAAGTAAGACAATTTGGATTGGTCAAGTGGCCAGACAGACTCAGGAATATTCCTTTCTCTGCCCCTGTGGTATGGAGGATTCAAATTCAGGTCTTTGAGATTATGTGGCAAGCACCTTAACAACCTGCCATCTGCTCAGCTCAATAGGTTAATTTTCAAATAACCAAGGCTCCAAATCATTTGTGCTGTCCCCTACACTATAGGTGTCTTTTTGTTTATCCTATGTACTTCATGGTACATCTTCAATCCAGGGAAGAGAAAATCATGAGATATTGATGTTTATTAATCAAGCTGAATAGAATGGTTTGGGCATTTTTGTTTCCCAGTTGCAGGAAACAAGACTTGAATTTTGTATTATAAATCAGCAGTAGTCTCAAAAGAATGAATATCGTCTTGCTATTTTAAAATAACTTATGGTCTTGGATCCTGTGATTAAAATTGCATGTTAGATGAATGGATATTTTAGAGGGGAAGAGTCATTGAGAAATAATGAAATGGTTTGAGTTTGGGCTCTCAGGGTAGCTGTTTTAATTATGCAAAGGAAAGTTCATGCAAAGGAAAGATGGGACAGAGAATTGTTGTGAAGGAGAAATGAGAGGAGGGAAGGAGGCATGAGGCCGAGATGGAAACTAGTATGAAGGAGGAGTTCAATATAGCAGATAGGAAATTCTGACTCTGTGAATTGAGAGTAACTTCTTCTAGGCATCTTATACCACCTTCAGTAATGTATGATCTTTATAACTCACAGTCTGTAGTGATAGGTACGTGCTTGTAACTGTCCATTTATTCATTTTGTGAATTCATAAGAGAACATTCTGGATTTTACTGCATGGAAAAACCAGACATTCTAAAAATAAATGCCCACACAGGTTACCTTTCCTTGAATTATATACATGCAATGGAATCATCATAATTCTTCTGGTTTATTAAATAAGACCCTATTCTTAAGCGAGTTTTAGAGTGAGAAGTAAGAAAGCAAGGCTAGAGATTTGTCCTAACTAGTGTTTACAAAGTAAAAGAAGGAAAACACAGTGGACAGAGTGGATAGGGGCTGGCCACCATGTGTCACATTCCTGAAGTCCTTGTGCTGATTCAGGATGTAGGTACTACCTACTGCTGTCTATCTTGTCTTTGTTCAAGTTCACACAACTTTGAAGCCACACACTTTCTACAGACTTCGTAACAGAGTAATGAAAAATTCCCAGTGGTGTTCTTCCCTATAAAGGTGACCATCTTTCCTTGTTTCCTTCACAGTCCTGACATAAAAATACCCAAATTTATGAAAGGGTGCGAGTTGGTAGCTCCATTGAAACCAATAATTGAACTTGTCAAATATCAAGAATAAAGTATTCATTAAACAACATCTTAAAGTAACCCCATTTTGGGAGAAATGACAGCTGTAGACAGATTTCACTAGAGGCTCTGTCTTTGTCCTATACTAACTGAGTATCATAGTATAAGCCACACCATTTATTTTTCTCTTTTACCATAAGTTTATTTCTAGGATTTCTGGATAGTAAGTTTCTTGTGTTGTGTATAAACTATCACCTTAATTATTCTTCAATGAATAGTGTCTACTAATATGAAAAATATATGCTACATAATCTAAAATATTTTATGATAGAATGGTATAAGTCAAAATTAATTTAGGAATGTTTATGAGAAAATACAAAACTTCAACAAGAAAATTCATTCATGAGAAAACTTCACTACTAAAAATTATAGTTCACAATGTGTGAATTATTACAATAATAATAATAATATACCAGGAAATTAAATTACTGAAGGTCAAGTTAAGCAGCATAATTATTAAAATAGTATATATTATTTACCAAATTTTCTAACACATGTTTATGAAAATTAAATTATGTTTTTATACAAAATAATTACATTTTTAATAAAGACTTAAATTGGAAATTATGATTACAGTAAGTAAAAGGAAAAAACTAAAATGTATAAATACTACATATGCTTGGCACAGTATTCTCAAATGTTATTATTTATAACCCTAGAACAAATTATCAATATCAGTGAGTTCATACTTATAATAATAATTTTCAATAAACTTAAATTTATCCAGTTGTCATTCTTACATATATTTTTCTGGGCCAGGATATAATAACTGTGTATGTCATCTCCTAAGTCACCCCTTTTATGGGATAATTTCTGTTTTTATTGCTTTGTCACTTTCTCTTTTAAATCTATAGGTTATTATTTGAAGCAAATATGTCTTTTCTCTCTATTTGGCCTTGTCTGAAGATTGCTAGGATTTGCTTGAGGTCTTCCTGACTTAACTGACAAGAATAACACAGAAGTGAGTATGGTCCTTCCTGGCAGATGGTAGGAGGATAAAAATGACAACTGCTTTATTCGTATTGATATTTAAACTTTGATTTCTTGGTTACTTTCTACTTTTAATGAAAGAAAATAAATAATAAAAGGAATTGTTTCAGTCTTCTTTTCATAAATATTTCAGGGACTGGAGAGATAGCTCAGAAATTAAGAAAATTGTTACTCTACCAGAAGCCTGAGTTTGGCTTCCAACAGTCACATCCTGGGACAATTCTATTGGAGCCAACATTGCTGGCCTCTGTAGCTGTCTTAACTCATGTGCACATACGCCCATATAGACACATTCACACCTACACATAATTACAAATAAACAAGTAATAAATAACTATTCTCATTGTGCACAGACCTAATGAGATACTGTATTAAACTGAGCCAATCTCAAGATGTAATAGTAATTAACCTTAAAGTTTCTGAAAAAACATTAAAGTGACTCCCAGTCCAGCTGGCCTTGGTGAGCTCCCATAAGATCAGTCCCACCATCTCAGTGGGTGGGCGCACCACTTGTGGTCCTCACTTCCTTGCTCATGTTCTCCCTCTTTCTGCTCCTCATTTGGACCTTGGGAGCTTAGTCCAGTGCTCCAATGTGGTTCTCAGTCTCTGTTTCCATCCATCGCCAGATGAAGGTTCTGGGTTTTGATTCTACTGCATGGACTGACTCTGTGGGAGCCTGCTTTGTTTGGATGCTCACCTTTATAGACCTGGATGGAGCGGGGAGGACCTTGGACTTCCCACGGGGCAGGGAACCCTGACTGCTTTTAGGACTAGAGAGGGAGGGAGAGGTGGGGAGGGGGTAGGAAAAGGAAGGCAGGGAGGAGGTGGAAATTTTTAATAAATAAATAAATAGATAGATAGATAAATAAACAAATAAATAAATAAAAAGAAAAAACATTAAAATGAGCAATAGTATAAAATAGCAGTCTACTAATGCTTTGATATTCTCTTGTTGATGCCAGTTGTTTGGAAATGGAATAAAGTTCCATTGATTTTGTGACATATGAACTATGTTACAAAGGAGTTCAAACATGACTGAATGTAGAGTTGTTAAAAGAATACTGTGACTTATGGAAAATTTTCCCAGAAATTTCTTTGCTGTTTCTTGACATGCTGTGAATCAGAACATCCATTTTGCCCTTGCAGTGTGACTTACAAGTAATTCCATAGATCTACTGGATAAAACAAAGGAATAAAAACTAAATACTGTCTCATGTTGAAATCTATGATAATGTTACCTCACATCAGAAGATAAGATCAGAAATTGTGTAAGACATTGTGAGAGTAATCTCTGAACATGTTTCCTGTGGTTCTATTTTATAGTTACTTATAGACTATGTCCTGATCCCCAGGGACCATATCCTCTTCATTTAGCTACTAGAAGAATGACATCTAAAGAGAAAATAATATCGGTTTAATGAAGACAAAATCTATCTGACCATTTTAGAATATTTACACAAAAATAATGAGTCGACAATACAGATGTCTTGATAACAGAAACTGAAGTTACTTCTATTTCTTTATTTTCTTTTTATAATGCTCTCAAACAGAGTTAGGGAGACAGAGTTAATCTGTGATAATTGATTCTGACTGTCTTCTTAGTGGGGTTTAGCATTACCTAGGAGACATAACCTTTGAGAGTATCTCTGAGTATATTCAGAGACGAGGACTAAAGGAGGAAGGCCTCCCCAACAAGGTAAATAGTGCCTTCAGAGAACAGCTCAGGGAGAGATGCCAGGAAGCTGTGTGAGCTGACAGCTCATTTCCTCCCTCGCTGGCTGCTGTGAACATTACTGCTTCTGACAGACATCACTGGCATTAGTCTCCAATTCCTTGGCTGTTAATGTGGGCAAAATAATAGTCAGTCTCCAGGAATCTTTTAGTCCAGTGTTAGTCTTGGACTGGGGAAATGTCTAGATGTATGAACTAAGCACTTGCCAGTTCTTCTGCCTCTCAACCATGTAGCCATTGTTAGATTATCCTGCTTATATCATGTAAACCAATCTAATTAATCTCCAATGTAGAGTGAATATGTGTGTGTGTGTGTGTGTGTGTGTGTGTGTGTGTTGTAGAAGGCCACTTGTTTGTTTCCTGGCCACCCAGACTGCCAGAATAATCACACAGAAACCATATTATTTACAATACTGTATGGCCAATAGCTTAAGTGTATGCATGGCTAATTCATATCTTAAATTAACCTATCTCCCTTAATCTGTGTATTGCCATGAGTCTGTAGCTTACTGGGTAATGTTCTGGCATCTAAGAATCTAAGAGTCTGGGTACAAAACAAACAGGTTTTCCAGGCATTTGTGTCCCTTTACAAAAGCATTTTCACGTACTATAATCAAGAATATCATCACATTATTCCTTACTACAGAAGAGTGGGGCATACTGTATTAGAGAGGAGTGAACTAAATATAGAGTATTAGTGGGAAAGTTGGCTAAACAAAATTTCAAAATTCTTTAACTAAAATTCTTTTTTTATTAAATTTTTAAATTTATTTTACATAACAAGCACAGTTTCCCCTCCATCCTGTCCTCCTGATCTCTTCTCCCACCACCTTTCTACCTTGTAAAAGGAGCCGCGGGCTCTGTCCCGCCCAGCTCCGCATGCCTAGATTTACATCCGAAATAATTACATGGAAACTGTATTCTTTTAAACATTGCCTGGTCCATTAGCTCTAGCCTCTTATTGACTAACTCTCACACCTTGACTAACTCATATCTAATAATCTGTATGCCACCACGAGGTCGTGGCTTACCGGGAAAGATTCAACATGTCTGACCTGGCAGCTGGTTCCATGGCATCTGCCTCACTTCCCTTCTTCCCAGCATTCTGTTCAGTCTACTCCGCCTATCTAAGCTGCTGTCCTATCAAAGGCCAAGACAGTCTCTTTATTAACCAATGAAAGTAACACATAGAAAGACACACCTACATCACTACCGGAAGTCAAAAATGTATGGCATATTAAGTTGAGGCAGGACCAATATTCTCCCCTCTGCATCATGGCTTAGTGAGCCGTTTCATCTTAGGGAATAGGTTAATAATCAAATCCAGGTTTTCTTAATAAATAATTCCCTTCATTTTTCTCTGCTATGAGTATAGGTATCAATGTCAGGAGTCAAATGTTCTGAAAATGTGATTTCAGCCCTCTTAAAATAACATTGATGTAAAAATAGGTACAGTAAGAAAATTTAGAATCTTGCTCTTCAAACCATTCATATTTTTGGATCTACCAGTTAGAGAGCTCTCTGCTCAGATAACCTATTCCCATTTGAATTCTTCACTTGTATGTCTCAAATACATCTTAAAATGGCTGTGTCCAAATACTTTCAATCCTAATCTCAATCCTCCTCTAAATGCTGGAGGTTTCCCCTTTCCATTAAGAGTGCTACTACTATCTCTCAAGAAACAAAGAGTAAAACTGACATCTTGCTTGCCCCCTTACTACATGTAATGCAGATAGTTTTGGGAGAGCTATAGATGAAAATATTTATATATTGAAAACATTAACAATCTGTACTCTTACAATTTTTGTTTATATATTCCTCTCCCTATACCTCCACTATCCTTGTGAACACCACTCATTCTTACTGCCTAGACTCTGGCCAGAGATTCCTGTTACAACACCGGCACCTGTTCTGGCTCTTATCCAACAAATTTTCCACTCTGTGAATGGATGATTTTTTAAAATGCAAATTTGATCATGCTTAAAACACTCCATTGGCTTTTTATTAGCAGTGGGAATAAAACCAAATCCCTTTCTATGGTTTATACACTCTAAGCTGGTTGTCACCTGCCTAGTTTTCTCACATCACTTCATGTCAGTTCACTGACTGGTCAGTATCTCTCTACCTCCTGGGTTTTCTTCTCTTCCTTGACCTAGTGAGTCTCCACATTGCCTCAGGATATCATTGAAATCTCTTCTCCTCAACTTGTTTTATTTCATCTCCCCCTTGTATCTTAGTGCACTTATCACTTCTGCAGTGGAGACCTTCCTGGCCTCAAGTCCTCTCTAATTGTTTGGTGGACCAGGATCATGTGCCATTAATGTTAGAGGGCATTCCCATTCCCATACAGAAAACATTAGTTTTTTGACCTTATAGCAGGACAAAGCAGGTTAGTCTAACACTGTAAGAAATGCAAGTTACAAGTCAGAAAATCAGTAAAAAATGATTAATGACTAAGTTAAGATGAGGTCATTAATAAGTGGAACTATGTGTTTTACATCTAGAGGATTTTGTGGTTAGATTGAGAAGCCCCAGATAAGTGGGTGATCAGTCTCCTTTCTCTACTGTTTTTTTGTTTAAACAATTCTACTTCTATTTTTGTGAGACTGGTATCCCTGGATGCCAGAGATGGCATCAGATCTCCTGGAAATGGATGGGAGATAACTGCAATCTACTATTCTGGTGCTAGACACCAAATCTAGGTCCTCTGTAGTAGCATCCAGTGCTCTCAACAGTCATGTCTTTTATTTTTCTTTAACCATTTGTTTATTTTAAAGTATTTTCTTTAGAGCACACATGTTACAGATTGTTTTGAAGGAGAGATACACTAAAATAGATGAAATATACTAAACCATCTCCAGATTTTTAACTTCAAATTAAGTAATCTAGTTATAAAATAATAGTGATATTGTTGAATCCTTTATGTGGTACAATGAAATCAGTGATCACTTCCTATACTTCCTTAGGCAAACTGTTTCTGCTCCTTTTTGGGAAACATAATTTAGCTTTTTCTTGAGTATCAAGTACCTACAAAAATGTTTTTACCTATTCATATGGGATATCTATCTATCTATCTATCTATCTATCTATCTATCTATCTATCTATCTATCTATCTACCTATCTATCTATCTCTACCTAATATCTATCTATCTATCTATCTATCTATCTATCTATCTATCTATCTATCTATCTGTCTGTCTGTCTGTCTGTCTGTCTGTCTGTCTGTCTATCTGTCTGTCTATCATCTATACATATTTACTGTCTCTTTGACTAACCTCTATCTATTGCATGTCTATATCTCTATATCTAAGCATTCTAGACAAAGAGATATACTAGACATAGAGTATTACTTAATGCTTTTGATTCATCAAGAAATGTCACTATCTATGTTCACTGTATGTCAGAGCCCGCTCTGAAGGAATCAACAAGAGGTACCTCAGAGGGAGCATGAGGTTATAGGAAATGGCAAATTACGAGAAATGGAGACAGAAAATATAGGATAGACCGGGAGGACTGAAGGTAAATACCAAACAGCACCGAGTTTATTTTTCAGCCAGCATATATACTAATTACAGGCAAAAGGCAGAACAAATAGCAGTATAGTCAACTAACCACCTCCCAGCACTATCCTTGGGAGGAAACTCAAGCAGGTGCATTCATCTCATTCAAATAGCAACTTCTAACCTCTAATGAGGAGTGTTCCCGGCTGGCATAACCAGTCCAAATCTTAACAGATAAGTGTTCTTTCAACTGGGCAACAAATGCTCTTTCTATGGGCTAACACAGAAGTTATTCACAGCCCTCAAGGTTACTGGGAAAAGCAGAGCAGGCAAGCTAGAACTCAAATGACTTTTTTAAGCCAATAATGACTTCAGATGGAAACTGAGTCATGTGGGCTACCATAAATGTATATTAATATAACTTTTGAAGTCATGATAAGATCAACTCTATGAGTGAAAAATATACAGTGTAAATAACTGTATAACTAGTTTTTATTACTATCACAGCTTAAATTACCAATGAAGATAAACCTGGCTGAAAAATACAAATTAAAACTCAACACAATATGAAGGTATATGCTTATAGCTTCATAGATAGATATTTGTATGCATTTGATATTTTTCTAGGTAGAATTTTCTTTTATTAAAAAGGATAAACTAAATTTGAATTTTTCTGATGACTAGACACACTTTTATGTTCATGACTTAAATCAAATTCTGTTGAATATCCTATTCAAGAATCTGGAAAAATCCCTTTTTGACATCTTAAAGGAATGAAAATTTAAGGGGAAAAAATCAGTCCTTTTTATAGTGCTCAGTGGCGTAGAAGAAATCTTGAGGGGTCAACCTGGTCCTCAGACAGCACCCCAGACCGTGTCGGAAATTGAATCTTCTTTGATTTTAAATTATCTTTCCAAGTTAATGATGGTCTTTCAAATAATTCCATTTACTTATCAATCATTTGTGGCCATCTTTTTCAAGCGCCACCTTTGTACTCCCATATTTTATTTTATCCATTGCTCTAGATGTTATTTCCATTTCCAGACATTTCCACAGAGCTGAGAAAGAGTATGAAGAACAAAGTGTTGCCTTCACTCTGGCAGATGACCCATATTAATAGGCATTTGAAAAGGACAGCAAAAAAGGTAATGTCAGTTTTGGTGAATGGTGCTCTGTCATAGAGACAAAGACTTCCAGATGAACTCAGTGTGCTTCAGTGGATGTGCATCTGGAAATATGTGCTGTTACTCCTATGAAAACTATCTCAGGATTTCTATTTAAGTCTTCAGCAGTGAAACCTGTGATTCTTAGCTATTTGCCTAAAATTGATTAAACAATGCCAGTCTTAGTTTGTGTTTTCTTTTACTATTCAACGTCATTTTTTTCTTTAAAGAGGATTTGGAAATCTGACCTGTATGCAGCATATTTTTCGATACTGTTTTTGATAAGAGCAGTATCTATGCTGTCAATATTTGGAGTTTAATTTGGCACCAAGAACTATACATGATGCATCTTATATGGTTCTTCAGATAACAAGAAACAGAATCATGTACTCCATGTCCAGTAAAAGAAAATTCAGAATACTAAATTTCAGAATATTGATTCAGATGATTTTGGATATTTTCAACTCTTTATGTTCTCTTTCTAATTTTTTATAGAACTGTGTATTTATAGCATTGAAGTGACTTCAGCTGCTCTTGGAGAAATATTCTCATACAACTGCTTTCAAACATTAGAAAAGGGAGAACAATTGGCTGTCATTACTCAAAAGTATTTTTTAATAGGATATAAAGAAGTCAGACATATATTAACAGGACTCAGGTCTCACTGCTTAGAACTGAGTCCTCCTGTGACTATTTCCGTATTTATTATTAACAGAGATAATGGAAATAGTGATTTCCATCCATCTAAATCTACCCTCTGGTGTTGAGAAGAGGACTCACTCAATATTGATCAAAACATACTGTCTTAGCTTACTCTTCCTCTTGGGTTGCTGGGTATTGAGTGAAGTGCCTTAGTTACTTAGGCAAACACTCCATGTGCAAATGCCCAGTCCTTGACACCCTGATTAGTAAGCAAATATTAACAAAAATGTGGAGAGTGTGGAGTTGTTTTACACAGATAAACCAGAAGTCTCTATCACATTTTTTGTTTTGTGTTTTCAGAAGATTTGGCCCAAAATGTAGTGAATAAGAGAATGGGAAACATCCAGACCTGGAAAGAGGAATGGAAAGTGAGGCTTCATCCCTAGAAGTAGAACTATTGGTCAATATTAGCGAATAATAGCTGCTCAGAGGGGAAGAGTCAGTTTTGTGTAAGTGTCGTACCTCGCAGGTAAACCATGCTCTAATAGAGACAACACTTTCAAGATTATTTGCGTAGCAAAGATTGACCTTGATTAGTAGGGAGGTACAGAGTTGGGAGGAAAGAGAAAGGGACAGGAGGAGGGAAGATGAAAATGATCAGAAC
This sequence comes from Myodes glareolus, assembly GCF_982192425.1. Taxonomy (NCBI): domain Eukaryota; kingdom Metazoa; phylum Chordata; class Mammalia; order Rodentia; family Cricetidae; genus Myodes; species Myodes glareolus. The sequence continues at coordinate 48,342,856 of NC_142028.1, read as the reverse complement.
AGATTTTATGAAATTCTCAAAGAACCAATGAATAATTTAATTGATTAGTCTTTATAAAGTTGTATTTATAAGACTAAGAAAATTTTAGTAGAGAATTTGGGATTATAAATTTATTTGTGTTTATTCCCAGTATGTTAGGAATCTGATGTTGGAGAGTGGCTAGTTTAAGGCCTGTCTTCGTTACAGAGTGAATTCAAAGCCTCTTTGTCTAGCCTCCTGAGACCTTTCCTCCACAACAAAAGTGAAAAGATACCTAGGAATGTAACCCTTGTAGGAATGCATACAAAAGTGCTAGGGATTAGAGTGTTCAAGGCTCTCAGTTGAATTCTTTATACAGTCTTTTGAGATGAATAATCCTGATTGCTGAGTATAAGAGGAAATTCTAAAATGTTGGAAAATAATATATCCAGGATTTAAGGAAGAATAACCCTTTTGTTAACTAAGGTCCCTTTTCCACTGAAATGGGGAGGGGGACAATCAAAGAAATAGAGATTCCTTTTTTGTCTTTCTCCTCTCCCTTTTGTGGTGTTAAAAATCAAACCTAGGGTCTCATGGTTGCTGGAAGAATGATCTGATGCTGAGTTAAGCGCATAACCCTGAAACGGATTTCTTACTTTGTTCAACTTGAGTTAATTTCAATAGTCAGTGTCATATAACTGTCTCTAAGCCATACCTAAAAATAAAAGAAATTCTCAGTTATTCATACACTATGAAACTAAAGTTATACAAATATGTATCTGTGATGCATGAACTTTTCGTTTTTTTGTAAAAATGTAACAGCTGGGCTAGAAAGTTGGCTCAAAGATTATAAGAATACTTGATGCTATCGAGGAGGACCCGGGTTTGAGTCCCAGTACCATACAGTCCCATACAGCAGCTCACTGCCATCAACTCCAGTGTTAAAGGATCCAGGGTTATCCTCTGTCCTCAGAGAGCATCCAGCAAGCATGTGATCACATATTTACATGCAGGTCAAGCCATATATAACAAAATTAAAAAATGCGTCTTTTCTTAAAATATCCACTGATAAAACAAACATTCCCATCTGCCACTCCTCTCTTTTAGTCCTTTGTCACCCTTTTCTCTTTAATGTAGTATTATGACAGAGCCACACCTATTTCTACTATTTGTACACCATTCTCTTATTAGCTAATGCTAGGTAATAGATTCACACAGCTGCCGACTGCCAGTCCCATTATAATTTTCAGAAAATTGCAACTCTTAAGAGAAGAAATTGAAAGTGAATTTCCATCCAGAGAACCAACTGCATCTAAATTGTATATTAGCAGCTTCTTTTCTCACAGACGGTGATACAGATGTCTGTTGCATCCCTGTACCTTGCAAAAGAAGAGAGCACTTTGCACATAATTAAACACTTGTCTTCACTTTGCTTTCTGAAATTTTGATGTGTGGATTTTTTTTTTATTTCTAGCATGTATTGACTTCAATGCTCAGACAATAATGCTGGCCAATGAATTCGTATAGAAGGAATGCAAGGCCATATGTTGCAGTTTCAATCATCTAGCTCCTTAGAATAACTCTGTGTACATTTCCTCCCTTTCCTGAGGGAGCATAGTTGTCTACTGAGATGCATCTTAAGGGTATTCTAGAAAAAAGAAATGCAAGCAGGTTAACTGACTGGCTACAGTCACTGTAAAAGCGAGGTTATAAATTTATCTGCAATGTAAATGTCAAATTATTTAATACTTGAAAGAAAATTACAAATAAAATCATAGACTTTTTAGCTTTTTTTGAATATTTAAAAACTAATAAGGAGAAAGTAAGGACCTTGAACTTGAAATTATACTGTTGTAACAGCCATGCATTATTCTAAATACTAGGCACATCATCCAACTGATTGCTAATCTTATGGAATGAAATCCTCACGCCTACTTATGGGTAAAGTTGTAGCGGTCCCAAAATCCTTGTGCTCTAGGTAAGCACTCTAAAAACCAGGACTGTTATACACATAAGCTTGCCTCTTCAAAGAAAAAGATGCACAACCTGTTTTCTGCCCCAAAGGCTAGGCATGCATGTGGTTAATTACTTGGTGACCTCTGTACTATATATATGTCTAGGCCACATCTGGCTCCTCCTGCCTCCACCCTTATGTTTGTCTCCTGTCTGTTCCCTAGACCCTTATCTTAAGCAATATTTCTCAGTCAATAGAACAGCTTTATGGAAGTGCTCACATGTACTTTGGGAAGAGTTCCAGTGTAAACATGTCTTAAGTTTTGTTATATACACAGAATTCAATTAATTTTCACAGGATTTTTTTCCCCCAAAGTTGTGCTGTACTTAAATGTGCCTAAAACAAACTGCTTGATGCCACACTTTAATGTTTGAATCAACACTGGTTCCTAGGTGATGATGAACTGGCCCTCTTTTGTACCTAATGTGGATTGCCACTCTAATGACCTTGGAGTTTACAAAGACTCTCACATGAAGTTATTATGACTAAGTCATAAGATGAGTGGTGGTGGTACACAACCTTTAATCCCAGCACATGAGAGACAGAGGCAGGCAGATCTCTGTGAATTCAAGGCCAGCCTGGTCTATAAAAAGTGGTTCCAGGACAGCTAGGACTGTTACACACAAAATCCCTGTCTTGAAAAACAAAAAACAAAAGCAAAAACAGAAACCACAAAAAGATAAAGAATTAGGCGATGCATGAGTCCCACTTGTCCAAGCATCTCTGAGAGAAAGAACTTTGGAGTTGAAAATCTTTTTTCTATTGCCCAAGAAAAGAAAGGTTATTGTATATAGCATGAAAATAGATTTCTAAATCACTCTGGAAAGCCAGATGTTAGGATACATTAATTAGTGTAGCCAAATACTACGTGAATTAAAGGTGTTGTGGTAGTTGGGTATTTATTTTCCAAAGTCCACAAAAGAGACCACAAATCTAAACAAAAGCAAGCCTCTAGAATTAAAAAAAAAACCTCATAGATTCCCTGCAGAACAGTTAACAATGAATAGTTTTGAAAGCTATCAGAATTTGTTGTCATCTTTCATTTGAGCCATCTAATTACATTCCTAGGATATTTCTACCTATGTTCAATGTTGAACATTCTTGATTTGTCACACTTTTTACGGATCACTAACTCAATCAGCAGCAGTGGCATTAGACAAATCCTTACTCTGAGCAAGAGTAAATACACTGGGGAGATGTTCCTGAGATACCTATTTGCTTCTGGAAACAGTTGAGGGACTTTTACTTTCATGCATTAGTTTTTTAAATTCATTTCAGATTTTATTGTTTCTGAAATTTAAAAACAAGTCCCACTTTTATTTTGTAATCTTGGAGATAAGCTTTATGGTTTTCTATTACTTTGTGTGTGTGTGATGTGATGAAGATGGGTACTGTTGAATATGTGCTTGGTTGTGCATGCACATGTACAGATTGAAACCAGAAGCCAATGTTGTGTGTCTTCTTCTACAACTTGTTCTCCATGTTAATTTTTGAGTTGGGGGGTCTCTCACTAAATTTAGAGTTTTCCAATTTGGAAATACTGGTGGGCCAGTGATGTCCAAGGATCCACCTGTGTCCTTCCTAAGGTACAATTACAAGTCATCCACGGTGTTTTATGTGAGTGCTGGAGAGGCACGCTCAAGTCCTGATGCTTTTGTAGAAAACTTTTGCCCACTGAGCCATAACAAGGAGACAGTTCCTAATGTTATAAATTAAGCCTGGAATGCTTACCTTTTTTATTCTGTCTTTTCTTCTTACCCAGGATTTATCAAGTGGCAACTCTAGTTTCACAGCAGAACGAGAGCGAAAGGATCATGGTATCAATTAAATCGATATATTTTGTAATTTCTTTTTTGTTTTGGATAGAGTAATATGCTGTATCATAGACAAAATATGCCCCTCATTTGGATTTTATTCCTGATTGTATCAATGATCTCAATAGTATCCTATTTTGGACTCAGGTTATTACAGCATGTGTCTCTCATAGTACACTCTAATTTATGGACTGGCCCCACACAAAGTTATACAAGTAAGGGAGAGTCGCTGCATCTTTCACCAAGAGATTAAAACGCGCATTTGTCATTCAGTTTCCAGTGACACTGCCAAAGGGGATTAAGTCAAGAAAGAATATATTTCTCGAGTTTTGCAAACAGTCAAGATACATTGGCATTAGGTGTTGTTGATGTGGTACACCTGGTTTTCCTGGTTTACTTTATCTATAGTCGAACTCATGAGGTTTGTAAGGACTTCCAAAGTTGACTCTGTTGTAACTGTGCACATACCATAACCACAAATACATGATGGGAGTATATGAACAGAGTAAGGTGAGTGTACAATACAGATGTTGCCCAAGACAATAGTAGATTCAAAGAATATCTCTTCCAGGACTAGAAGAAAACATCCCTATCCACACGAAAGTCATTGTTTTTATTCTTTAATTTTACTTGATTTTTTTTATCATAAAACATTTTTATTATACAGAAAACAACTCAAAACCCATAGGAACAGGTCTGAAAATGACTGCATAGTTTCATTAGGCAAGGGCACCTACCAAGCAAAGAAACAGATTATCAACTCCATAAATGTTCTCTACTGCATTCTGGATCCAGAAAATAGACCAAAGACCCATTTGTTGATGGTTAGTTTTTATTGTCGATTTGACAAAAACTGCATTCACCTGGGACAAGAGAATATCAACTGAAAAATTTCCTTCCTCAGTATGGTTCATGGCTATATCTGTGAGAATCTATTTTTGATGGCTAATTGATATAGGAGTCTCAAGTCCATTGTGGGCAGTACCTTACCATCCCTAGGCTGGTGAATTTGACCTGTCTAATGAATCTAGCTGAGTTTAATCTTGAGAGCAATCTAGTAAGTAGGTCAGTTTTTTTGTTTTGTTTTTGCTTTTTTGTTGTTTTTTGTTGTTGTTGTTTGTTTGTTTTTTGTTTTGGATTCAGTCCTTGCTTGAGCTCCTTCCTTGACTTCTCAAAAGAATGAAGGACTGTGACTTGGAAGTGTCAGCCAAACAAACCATTTCCTCTTCCAACCTGCATTTGGAAAGTGTTTTGGCATTGCAACAGAGAAAGAAAACTAAAAGAAAACTAACGTAGACATTGGTATTAGAGAGTGAGTGCTGCTGGGACAGACCTGACCATAAGGCTCTTATGCCTCATGGATCCTCTTTGGTTGTTCTGCTGCAGGAAGGTGGAAAATCCACTAACAGCATGGAACTTTAATACACTGTTGATAACTTGGAAGACAATGCAGAATTCTATGTGAGTAATGGAGTCCTGGTTCTAAATTTCAGATGAAAGCAATGACTCTCTGGGGGTCATTTGTGTGATATGTTTTAATTAAGAATTTGTGGTTTCTGGTTAGCTTGAGCAAAAAAATTAATTGTGATTAATAAGATACCGATAGCACTAGGTGAAAGCTTCTGTGAATTATTTGCTCAGGGTCAAGGATCAACATAAAGAAACTGTGAGCCAAGGGGTGGAGCAAAGCTGCATCTCTAGTTGGTGGTAGAACTTGGTAAGCAATGTTAAAGAATTTCCCATGAGAAACTTTCAAAGGCATCAAGGGGTCGTGGAAAGCAGCTGTGGTGTGTCTCTGTGTCTCAAGATCAAAGCCTTCCTGAAGAAAGGCAGGAAGGGGACAATGATGAAAATGCAGTCTCAGTTACAGTGGTGACCTCAGGCTTGAAGAACTCATGGAGGTCAACTTTGAGACTTGACACAGTGAATGTCTCAGAAAAGCTGCTGGTGATGGTGTGGTGTATCTTTTACTGGAGAGCTCAGTAGGTAGGAGTTGCCAGGACAATGGGGATAAACAGCAAGGAAAACAACATGTCAGAAGTAGAGCTGGTCTGAGCTTAGGAGACAAGCAGTATGTAGTTCAAGGCAGACCTAGAGAAATGGGACTGCCCAAGAACTTTGCAACCCAGAACATTATGAGTTAGTTTCACATATCAGACAGTGAGCATTTGATATTGTTGATTTAGGTTTTGCTTTTATCTGATTGTAACCGAGTCTGGTTCTTTGCTCTTTGAATAAGAAAGTATACAACTTGTGTTTCTATTAGTAGGATTCCAAAGTTAAGAGATTTTGTGACAACATATGCTAGAGAGGTTGTGGGGTAAAGATAACACTCCTGCATTGCTTGTGGGAATGCAAACTGATACAGCCCCTTTGGATGTCAGTGTGGCGATTTCTCAGAAAATTAGGAAACAACCTTCCTCAAGACCCAGTGATACCACTTTTGGGTATATACCCAAATGATGCTCAATCGTACCAAAAGGAAATATGCTCAACTATGTTCATAGCAGCATTGTTTGTCATAGCCAGAACCTGGAAACAACCTAAATGCCCCTTGACCAAAGAATGGATAAGGAAAACGTGGTACATTTACACAATGGAGTAATACATAGCAGAAAAACATAGCGACATCTTGAATTTTTGCAGACAAATGGATGGAGCTAGAAAACATCATTTTGAGTGAGGTAATCCAGACTCAGAAAGACAATTATCACATGTACTCACTCATAAGTGACTTTTAAACATAAATCAAAGAAAACCAGCCTACAAATCACAATTCCAGAGAATCTAGACAATAATGAGGACTGTAGTAAGGAATGGCAGGCCACTTTCCACCACCTGCCCAGCTAGCTTTATCCGAAATAATTACACGGAAACTGTATTCTTTTAAACACTGCCTGGCCCATTATCTGTAGCCTCTTATTGGCTAACTCTTACATATTGATCTAACCCATTTCTAATAATCTGTGTAGCGCCATGAGGTAGTGGCTTACCGGGAGGATTCTAACCAAAGTCTCTCTTGAGCAGGAGAAGCATGGTGACTGCCTCACTGCCTTCTTCCTCCCAGAATTCTGTTCTGTCTTCCCCACCTACCTATATTCTGACCTATCAGGCCAAGCAGTTTTCTTTATTAATTAACCAATGAGAGTAACACATAGACTGATGACCCTCCTCCATCATTTCCCCTTTTTCTGTTTAAACAAAAAAGAAAGGCTTTAACTTTAACATAGTAAAATTACATATAGCAAAACAATTATAAAGCAAGAATTATAGTTACAATATCTATATTTATTTTATCTTTTATCATAATTAAGGAAAACTATAATTATCTATTTATTCTTTAATTCTATCAAAGACTGCAGAAGGATATAATATTACCGAATTAAACAAGAAATAAGAAGGATATAATATTAATTACCTAATTAAACAAGAAATAAGCAACTTCCAAACTCTAGAAATGACAGAGACGTCTCTCTGTCTGGACAGTCACCCAAAGTTCTTTTGTACCGTTGGGGCATCCATCTTTGGCCTACAGTCCCATAGTATCCAAAAGACATTTCCATGAAGCAGGAAAATTTACAGACAGTTTAGTCATTATCTGCTTTGTCCTGTAGAATGTTTCGCAGACTCTTTTATGAATCAGGAACCCAAAATACCATCTCACCTTTAAGCAAGTTTAGCAGTCTCTCTCTGTGGGTTCTCTGTGTCCAGTTTATGCAACAGTCCTGGCAAGAGCAGTTTCTTGTCCAAATGGCTATCAAACTTCATAAGTAGCCTCTTTGATGCCCATATTCCTCTTGAAGTAGATTGGTGCTGTCAGGAGCAGATGTGTCTCATTGTCGTGGAAAACCCTAAGTTATTAAAACATTAAATGACATATTTTGTAGTCTTTGAAAGATATGAAGAATGCCTATCTGAAATATATCTATGTACATCTAGAAAATCTCACTATTATGACTACAAACTTGACAATTATTGATGATTATCCATTAACAACCTATATATCCTAAATATACATTACATTTTTAAATGAACTACAAAAACACAATACCTTAATCAAGAGCAGAAACATATATACATATAACAAATTTGACCTTAAAATCCATAACAAAGCAAATTACTTATATCTATATCATATCCCCCTTTAAATGTAAAAGAACATTTATAAACAATATCTGGGAATATGGACGTGATGTTTGAAATATGAAACCTGACCTCATCAATTCACTTTATTTTAGCTCCACCTAACTTCTTACACTGTGGCATGATTTTCATAAGTTAGAAAGCTATTAACTATATAACACCACTATTTTGCTGAACATTTGAAACTATCCTGTTTGAATCTGGCATCTGCCATGGCTGCTATTACTTTTTTATGTCTGCGTCTTTACTCAAATATACAAATTTATTTAGGGTATGCATTGATGACTGTTCCTTAATGTAAACATATTTTATGTGGAATGTCCTTCTGTATATGTGTTGCTTTTACTGATTGACGAATAAAGCAGTTTTTGTCAATGGTTTAGCAGAGTAAAGCTAGGCAGGAAGTAGAGGTGGGGCGACCAAACTAAGAGATTTCTGGGAAGAGGAAAGGAAGAGAGGAGACACCAGCCAGCTGCCAAGATAACAAGACATGTAGAAAATGAGGTAACTCTATGGCCACTTGGCAAAACATAAACTAATAGAAATGACTTAATTTAAAATATAAGAGCTAGCTAAAAATATGCCCGAACTATCTACCAAACAATGTTGTAATTAATATAGTTTCTGTGCCATTTTTGGGTCTGGGTAGCCAGGAAACAAAAGTGCAGTCTCTGTTTACACATATTAACTGTCTTGTTGACTAATATTGAATTCTTTTTCAAAGTGAAATTTGTATCCCACTAACCCTCAGTTCTTCCATATGTTTACAAAAATGTGGCATTGTTTGCCACTTTAACTTTAGCCAGATTGTTGAGTCTTGTTTTCTGATTATTTTATCAGAGTTTTAATATTTACTTTGATGTGATAATGAGATAACCATTTTTAAAGGATATCATATATTTTAAATTGTGTGCATGTACATGAGGGTGTGTACATGAGTGCAGATGCATGAGGACAGTCAGAAGAGAGTGTCATAGCCTTTGGAGTTGGCATTGCAGGTACATGGGGAAAATGATGATGGGACCAAGCTTAGGACATCCATAAGAGTACTAAGCACAGTGGACTTGGAGTCATTCAACCCTAAAGGAACCTAAAAATAAAACAACAAGAGCAACAACACAGAAACAAGAACAACAAAAACCTATGTATTAACCATCTGGGTTTTTCTTTTATTTTATGCAGTGTTTTGTTTAATGTTATTGAAAATAGGAATGCTTTTATTTATTTATCTTACTTACTTGGAGAACGTTTTTTATTTTGGATGAAATTTCATTATTTATATATTGCAAATACATTCTCCTGTGTGGCATGTCCTTTACTCTTGACTTTGGTTAGCTTTCTACTGAAAAACTTAATGTTGGAGCAAGCATCCATGACTGCATATATTATTTTTTCTCTATTTACAGAAATGTTATTCTTATTTGGAAATAGCTACACATCTAAGGGTCAGTTTTTCAAGGTAGCTAATGAATTCTTGACTTACTAGTCTTCATAAACAATGAATAAGGCTTTGTTTGGAAACAGATTTAAACAATCTCTTGTTATAATCTATAAGTTAATTTCAGTTTGCTTCTTTAAGAACAAATACATTTGTGACAGCTTATGAAGCAATTAAGAGCATATTCATGTGCCTATATGTTTTATCTTGTTGATTTACCTTAGAAGGGCAGATATGATGTCCTATGCTAAACCTACATAATAATTATTATTTTGTCCCACTTTTCTGTTTCCTAAAATGGAGTTAACAAGCCCTTGGAAACCGTTAAGAGTGGAAATTAACTGGTATAGTAGTCATTGTTACATTTCGAAATGCATTCTGACATTTGCAAGGGGAGATGTTCTGGCATTCTCCTAGGTAGATTTGCTCTCCTTTACAATGTTTTTTATGCATTACAGGGAATAATTATCTGGTAACATGTGACATGGAAATTATTGATTCCTGACCTCTTCTAAACTTGATTCATTGTCCACCTTTGTACGGGCACACTAAAGTTCTACAGTTGACCATTTATGAGTGTAATTTAAAAGAGGCAAGTTGTCTTCATGATTACAATGATAAATAAAAAATTCAAATCCTTATTAACCCACTGTGAAACTGTTTCACATTATTTTTCTCTCAATGCTCTTTATGGAATTAAACAAACCAAGTCCAAGAAAAGTGACACCTATCAAGGAATGCAGTGATTGCAAAGGACAAAGAAATGAGAATAAGAATTAAGTAAATCACCCTGACACAAATAAAAGTCAATAGGTCTTTTAAATGAAAGTCTTGTGGACAATGATGATAGTTGGGAAATATCTCCCATATTGGGAATACTAGTCTGGTGAGAGATGAGAGCAAAGGCTTGGCTGAAAACTGCTTTATGACTATAGCACTTTCAAGAATTCACTTTCATGACAAATGAGAAATACAAGCCAAATGCTTCACTTGAGACTTCTCCCTAGTAAAGTACCTTCTCTGTGGACTGCAACAACAACAGCACTATGTGGAAGCAGTTAATTAGACATTTTCTTGAGATTTAAAATTTGATTTCTTCCCCAGTTATTTTTATTTAAGACTAGAGCTCAAGTAAAAATGAGAAAGCCTTGAGGACTATGAAAGGAGGTATGAGCCCGCCAACTAGTTCCTTTAAGTGTTGTGTTTTCTCAAGTCTGGATTCCAGATCAGTTGTGTTTATAGATAAAGGGACATAAATCGTGAATGTTGATCTTCATGCAGGAATAGCAGTGCCATCTGAAGTGACAATCAAGGACACACAATTCAGTGAGTGAATTATGGAGAGTAGGTTCACATGGCTTTAGGAATCTGTCTAGAAGCACTTGAGTTTGATTCTACCCAAGACTTTGAAATAAGTAATAATTAGTAACCATGACTATATTATGTGGCATTAGGTAATATTAGTAGTTGGAATACTTCAATTACTCTACAATAAAGCTCATTCTTTTCAAATATTTTCTTGTTAGATATTAATATCTGCAATTATGGCATAGCTTCATATTCATAATTTTTGTTTTTACCGTCTTATTTCCCTGTGTACTTTTATATAGATCGTCCCGTGTTGTTCTGTCATTTTGCCAGTCACTCTTTCAGCTGTCCTTCAAATGCCTTCTATACGGTAATTTAGTGAAGTTTCTCTAAGGAGTATTTGAAGTGAACAGAGACTTGAGGAATCTTCAAGTTGTTCAGATCCCTGAGTTAGTCAGACAGTTGAGAGATACTCATAACAGGCTAAGAAGACAAACCCTGAAGGGATGGCTTTCATTTTGTTTAGTTATTCTAACTGTTGCATGTTTTAGAATCAGCTGGAAAGAAAGATACATGCCTACTATTCTGTTTTAACCCATGTGTTTATAAAGGGTGGGAAAAAATCAGTAGGTTTTGAAGATGGAGTATGTGTGAAATGAAGCAAACTTTGTCCCTTAATGGCCATTGTCATTTGTATTTATTTATGTTGAGTAAGACTGAATTTACACCTACTTTGCATAGTCATTGTGAGGACTGCCACGATTCACATGTGGAATGTGATGGAAGAGTACTGTGTTTCTTGTTCTCTTTCTGTGGTGCTCTCTCTCTGGTTTAGTCTGTCCAGAAGTACATCATTTGATCAATGTTCAATGAAATCGTAGTGTGTATGAGGGGAAAATTTCAAGACCTTGGTAACCATAATGACCTCAAGTGATGGCTAACGAATTTGTCTGTGATACACACAGGGTTGTGACAAATGCTTTGCACAGTTCCAGTTTTGACCTGCCTCTGGAAAGCTGGTTCTATAAAGAAGAAAGAAAGTCTTCAGTGTTTAATAACTTGTCCTTTCTCACAAAGAACAGAACCTGACCCTAAATTCAAACTGTCTGTCTTGAAAAGCCAGAAGGTGTTAATCATGGAGCTATTAAAAACACATTTCCATATTTATGCACAGTTAGGAAGATCTGGTGTTTGAAAAATTTTGTTGTTCCTGTGTCAATGAACCGAATGTCCTTACCTCTCATCATTTAAGAAAAGATTTAATTAAATAAACCTATTCTGTGATTAGATTTGTATAATTTGCTGGGCATAGAGACTCATACCTTCAATTTTAGCAATCAAATGACTAAGATAAGAGGCTTATCTTAAGTTTGAGACTAGTTGGGGCTACATAGTGAGTTTCATGGCAGCTTCAGCTCCACAAAGGATTCTGTTTCAGAGGTAGGAAAGACAAAACAAAGCACAAATTCCTTCACTATTGTTTTTAGTCTTCAACATGGCATGAACTGTCTATGAGAAATGTTTGTATTTTCATTGAGTTTGATTTTTTCCAAAGTAAGTTAATATTAGAGGAAGTTATTAGAGCTTTGAATTTCTCTCAAATCCACAAATTCAATTATTTTGATTTAAACAATATTTCTCATTTCATGTTCACCAAAATACTTTTATTTGTGGAAATAGCTATTATGATTCTGCAAGTAATTAGTAATGTTTAGAAGAGACATTAAATAAATTTAGGGGGAAATGAGAGTGAATGTCTTCCGTAATATTCTGTAGCATTTACAGAATTGGATGGGACTATTTTTTCTTTTTGAAATGGAAAAAAGCAAGTGTGGCTTATTTGGAACATTTTTACCATTTGACTTGCTGGGACTTCTCTATTTGTATTCCTTTCCTCTTTAAAACTAAAGGAGAAAATCTCAGAGAAAAGCTATTTCCTGGGATATTATTTTGGAGATTGGTTTTTTTCTCTAGAGAAGAAAACCCCATTGTCATCTTTCACGGGATAATATTTTAGGAATATAAGCAGGGAAGCCTAAATTTATCGACTTGCTGCTTTGTTTGGCATTGGATAAAAAAATGTTTGGTGTTATTAACTGAAAATAAGTATGAAATGAGCTGCATTTAGGAAATGAGATGAATTTCCAGGCTATGATATGCATATGCAATGCTCATATTTGAATATATAGAAACCTACTTACATTTGATGGACTGCATATACTTATGTTGGAGGTATGCATTGTTAAATAACTTACTGGGAAAGGCTTTTAGACAGACCAAAGAAGAAGTTGTCAAGGGCAAATGAGAATTCAAATAAATTTCTTTGGAATTTGGGGAAAATACTTTTGCAGTTTTTGACACAGGAAAAAATCTACATACACATTAATTTTCAAGCTATGTTTGCTTTCTCTCTCTCTCTCTCTCTCTCTCTCTCTCTCTCTCTCTCTATATATATATATATATATATATATATTTCTCATCTCTATGTCTATCTGTGTGTATGTGCTCTTTCAGCCTAAAATCTATAGCATGTGAAATAAAATGGACTAAGGATATAAAGTCAAATAACCACGTTCTGAGTTGAAACTCACTTGTGTAATTTTTTTCGAGAGGATAAATAACGACCAGCATCAAGCCAGGGGATTTTCTTTTTTAGTTGTTAATAGATTTGTCCAGAGTGAAGATTGTTTAGTTATAAAGTATGACTGGCTCACTGTAGACAATGTAAAAATAATGTAAAAGTGCATGGGTGAATGATGGGAAAAATAAGTAGATAAAAAAGAATGCTATCTGGAAAAGAAATTTATTTTGTTAGGCAGTTCATGGTTGTACAGTGTGTTGGGTTTATCTTCTGTAGTGAGGAGGCCAGCTCAGAGTAAGACTGATTCATCCTATAAGACCAGGTTCATCCTATAAGAAAACCTTGTAAGACTAGAACTTGGTAATTTGGTCTGATATTATTCTACCTGAGAAGAAAAAAAAAAGGAAACTGTTTCATTTCCTTTTGTAGGACCATATCATATATCTAAAAATAAATCTTTTGGGGGAAGTTTGGTGGACAGGTTCTGCCAACATGGAAATCCTGGGCCATTTCGACAGTGCTAGCATTTTCTTGCTAAACATAAAAATTTCAGTCTAAAATTGACAAAATATTGCTCTATGAAGCTACCTCTATTTGAAGCTGAGTTGACATGTGATATGTTAACTAGAAACGAGCATTGTAAGTGGTGTTTTGAGCCTTTCTTCCTCAGTTTACTCATCAATAGTCTTTAGATTTCACAAAATAGAATTATTCGAAACTTAAGCAACTTAAGCAGTGGGTTTTAAACTACTTGCGCATCTTCTAATCCTGACACACTTTCCATTGGAAAGCCATAAATTAATTTTAATGGGATATATGAACAGTTGAGATGAAGATGATTTTATTATTCATGAATATTTTAATAGGAGCACTTTAGAACCCTCTAGTCTCCATTATATTAACTTACAGTATAGCATAAAACTGTCAAGTGCTCAATCCTTTTGGGGATTCTCTGTGTTTTTCTCTAGGATTTTCCCTCTTCTGTCCATAAATCCAGTTTTAGTTTATATCTTTCTTCTGATATTCTTAATCTGTGATTCACTGCCTCTGCCCTTGGGTTTGATGTCAAGAACTAATAGTGTCTCAGAAACAACATTTTTCTGTAATAACACAGATTGAATAATGGGTAATAGACTAAGTTGATGAATTCTTAGGATTGTAATAGCTTTGGGGATTGCCAAATGTGATGCCTTTCTAAAGTACTGTGACCTTTTTAAAGGAATTTTTTTTTTTCTTCTATGACATCTAGGGAATGTGATCCCTACAGTCTGCTCTATCGTTCTGCACAGACCAAAGCTTCCTTATGGTTTGGTCGAATTCTCTGTCCTCAGCTTGTTCCCTATTTTGCATATTGTATACCCTGTAGGAGGTGAAGTAATTGGTAGAAGCAGTTCAGTAACGGTAAACCTTGAGGACTACACCTCCAGTTCTGTATAGCCCCAGGCTCTCCTTCCTAGTCTATACGATGTGAAAAAGCCACAGCCTCATACCCACAGACACATACAGAACCAGTCTACCTGTGCCATGGCTACCTATGCCACCATGCCTTCTTCAACACGATGGATTGACATCTCTCTGTCTCAATCCCAAATAAGTCTTTTCCCCCAAGAGGTATTTAGATCACAGTGGTGTAATGTGGAGAGCTTATCTTCCCTTGTAGCTCTCATGCCAAGAGAAACTCTGCTGGTTCTGACACTGGCCTTGCAATGAGGCAGAACTGTTTTCTGTTTCTAGCTGTGTACACCTTCTGAGCACTGCCTACCTTGACTGAAAAAGAGACTATGTGCCTCACAATACTAGCAAGAGGATCTAATGTGATGCATGTAAAACACGCACTACCATCCTTGTATGTGGTGTTTATTCTCAGTGGAGCAGCTGCTGGACTGAGGTGACCACTTTCTCTGTGCTTACTAGATTCTCTAGCTTTACAAATAGAGATAAAAATCCTAGGAGGCTTTGCTTACGTGTTTGCTATAGCTACAGAATTTCAGAACGAGTGCCAGGACCCTGTGTCTGTGGAACACAGTAAAGCCCACTGCCTAGGCTTGTCATCCACCAAAAGAAAGAAGCCCTTAGACTAGGACTTCTTAAATCTTACCTCCTCATGATCTCTTTTTGCATGAGAAAATTTTTAATCAGCTCATATAAAATCAGCATATAGTTCCTTGGTTTGTAATACCTTTACCACTTGTTAAGGATGAAAGCAAATTTATTTGCTAATGAGATGGATGTGCTTATTTATTTTTACATAAAGGGTTGAATTTTAGCTGAACATTTGCTACTTGAGAAGATACAGCACCTTCAATAATTTTCAGAGTTATTAGCTATTTGATTTCATAATTGTCAACACTAAGCATTTGGCATTGCATAAATATGTAATACCAAATGGCAGAAGTCTATTTAGGGCATCTTAGAAATTGTTTCAAATTTTGTTGTAATCCCAAGACAGACCATTTTCTATCAGCGACCCCAAAGCCACCATAACTCATCTGGTACTTATTTGGCTACCTGTGTCCTCTCACTGTCTATGTTATTTCTAGGGTTCTCTTAGACCTGCCTCTGCTGCTCACCTCAATGTTTCTTCTCATCCCATATTCATTCTCTAAGACTTGACCTACTGGGGTGGACATCAGTAGTCTTTCCCCAGCTCTTCCCTTGGTCACTCCTCCTAGCCTGTCTTCATTCCTCTGTGACTCTCTGTGAACTCACAGAACTGCTTTCCACCAGGAACCTGAGAGGCCTCACTCTTGGGTCCAGATAGGCTCTGAGTCCCTTCTTCCCCAAGTCAGGCACCTGCTGCACAACTTAGGCTCTCCTCCTGGCATATGTCTGTCCCTTTCAGACACTGCCACCTATGATTCAGTATAAAGGACACTATTTCTGCTTCTGTCACCATTTGTGAAGGTGGACTCCAAGTCTTACTAAAAGGCATTCTAGAGTTAGTTCGCTTTCTGCCTAGCTTATCATGCACCTTAGGCTCTCTACCCATCAGGGAGGACTCCAAATTCAGAGTTCCAACCAGAACAGTTGTGGGACCAGTAGGAACCTGAATCGCAAAACAAAAGTGGCCCCACAACTGAAAGTTAACTATAATTTTTTCTGGCCTACAACCTGTCAGACTGGGGCAACTTTAACCAAAGAACCGATCACCCATGCAACAGATTTTAATTCTAGACTTTTTCCAAAATTTTAAGTGTGGTAGGTGGAGGTCTGCCTGAAGTTTTAGGGAGTGATGCGGAAACTACTTTCATGCTTCACCTAGGATCTCATGTAGTCAAATTATAATGCCACTAGATGTATGTTAAAGCAAATGTCACTCCGCTTCCTCAGATCTCTTTATTTTTCTTGTACCCTTCTCTGCACACACTGCTTTGCATAGTTTTCTTATCTGTGTTATATTCACCACCAAAGTCAGGACACTCAGCACTCAGTTCCCTAAGTGCACATTTCTCCTAATCAGACCCAGTGTTTTCTCACCTGGCATCCTACACGCCATACTTTCCAATCACTAACTGCTACTCCCTGCCCTATATATCTAATATTTTTTTTCATTTCCAACATGCCATGAAATGAACTTACAGAGTACATAACTTTGGGAAATTTTGAGCAGTCTTCCAATGTGCTTGGGTATCAAAAGTGTTTCTTTGATGTTCAATAGTGTTTCATGGCACTTATACTTCTTCGCATATCAGTAGTATTTCTTTGATGCTCAGCAAAGCTTCATGGCATGTACTTATTCGAGTGTGTTTCCTACATCATGCTTGAGGAACATCTGATTTTATATTAGATTTGAGCTGTTATTGTCAGCTTCTATGACCATTCATCTGTTAGTTACGGTGTCAGAACCCAACTTTCTTTCTCCCTTCTTTCCTTCCTTCCTTCCTTCCTTCCTTCCTTCCTTCCTTCCTTCCTTCCTTCCTTCCTTCCTTCCTCCGTCCATCCATCCCTCCCTCCTTCCTCCCCCTCCTCCTCTTCTCTCTCTCTCTCTCTCTCTCTCTCTCTCTCTCTCTCCACAAATATTTAAGATATTGTCATTCACTTGATATTCATAAAATTTTGTTCCATAGAGGCTTAGAGAACAACAAGGGGTTATCAGAATCTGGGCAGAGAAGGAGGTGGGAAGGATTAAAAAAATGCTGGGACACAGAAAAGTACATATATGTCAGGGAAATAAATTCTCACATGCTTTTGTGCAGCAGGATAACTAGAGAAGACAGTGACATAATAGTTTCAAGAACTAGATGAGAAGATTTTTATTATTTTCACAACAAAGAACAAATAGATGCTTAGGGAGCTGAAAATGCTTCCTGTGAATCGACATATAATTGTGTCCAATGACTGAAGCATCACATGATGCTCCTGAAATATGTAAAGTTTCATGTTAACTTAAAAAAGAGAAAAAAATAAAACTAAAGTGCTTTCATGAAGTCTGTGCTCTTTTCACATTCCAAAAGGGATATGTTGATTGGTTCAATTTTATCACATGTGTGATTGAAGTCACTCTTGATAGATGCATGTTGATATTCCTCTGTAATTTTAATTTACATTTCTTTGTGATTAATAATGTCGCATATATTTTCATATGCTCACTTTTGACATTCACGTCTATTTGCAATGCAGATTCTGCTTGTTTTCGTAGCACTGATTTCCTCTGTTGAGTTCTAGGTGATGTTCCCATATAAGACGTTCGTCAGAGGCATTGGTTTTTCTGATTTCTTTGTTTTTGTAGCTGCTTTCTCCTTGGGATAATTTTAACACAGCAAATATCTTTAACTTCCATAACAAAACGTTCTTTTATGCAGCATCTCCTTGATTAAGAGCAAGACTAAAGAGTTAGTTATGCCCAGATTCTAAAGTGATCTCTATAATGCTATTTCTAGAAATGTTCAAGTTTGTCTTATAGTTAGGACTCACTCGTTAGTTCTGCAAAAGATTTTATTTGTTTGTCATTCTTTTGTAGTTCACCTGCTTTACACTGACACACACACACACACACACACACACACACACACTCCTTTTATTCTATATACTTTGGTTTCTATTTTTTTCTGCCATATATCTAATATTATGGTGAACAACAGAATGAGAACACACATCTCTCTGCTGTGCTCAATCTTAGTAGGGAGACCATTGAGTCTTTCACAGTGAAGTATAATGTTAGCTGTAGGCTTTTTGTAGACTCTATTCATCAAATTGAAAAATTTTTTGCTCTATTCCTATCTTTCAGAAGGTTTTCACCCCGAGTGGACGTTGTCTTTGAATATATCTTACTTTGAGTCAACTGCAATGAAAATATGGTGCTGCTCTCTACAGACTATTGACATGGTAGATTTTAATAAATTTAAAAACATATTGAACAGCTTTTCATACCTGTAATAAATGCCACCTTGCTTTGTTATATAATTCATGTCACATCTGTTTGAGTTTCTAATGCATCTTTAAGGAGTTTGCAGTCTAAATTCACTAAAAATATTGGTTTGTCCTTTTTTTTAACTTTTCATCTTTAAAAAAAAACAAAAGGTTTGATCTAAGGGTACTGATGGCCACTTGCAATGGACTATTAAGTTCTCTTTGATCTCTGAATAAACTTAAATATAATTTATACTGGTTATTTAAATAAAAATAAAAATCTCCAGGAAGCAGGTATGTATCTTGGTATTTCTTTGGGGAGAATCTTTTGAAGTAGAATTCTAACGGTTCTGAAAATTATAGAGCTATGCTGATAGCCTAGTTCATCGTAGTTGAGTTGAATAGTCTTTGTTTTCTCAGACACTGGCCCAGTTCCTCTATGTTTTCAAAGTTAGGAATTTATTGCTGGTAGAATTCAGTTATTGTCCTTTCAGTCCCAGCCTTGCCTTTAGACTGTGATTCTCAACATATGTTTCTGATATTTTGATTGTGCCTTCGCTATTTTTTAAAATAATTTTTACAAGATATGCTTTGATTTATTATTCTTTTTTTTAAAAAAAGCAACGTTTTGCTTCATTGCTGTTCTCTGCTGCATTTCTGTTCAGTTTCAATGACTTTCAATGTTCTCATCTTTATTATTTACCTTCTACTTATCTTAGTTAATTTTAATTTACCTATTATTATTACCTAATTATGTCATCAATTTTAAGTTTTTACTCAGTTCCTGAATATCTAACACTATAAATTTCCTTGACAGCACTGCTTTAACTGTGTACCCAAATTGTGGCATTTTAGGTTTGTGGTCTCTTCATATTTCAATATCCTTGTCTTGGGTTTTGATTTGATCTCTCTCTCTCTCTCTCTCTCTCTCTTCTTTTTCTTTGTCTATTTTTTCCATTTGAGACAGTTTCTCTGTGTGTCCCTGGCTACCTTGGAACTCCCTCTGTAAACCAGGCTGTAGTGAGGAGCTGTGGGCAGGCCTGCTTTTCATCCCGCCCGACTCCTGCACAGCTAGCTTAGCCCTAGAAATAATAACACATAAGTTGTATTCATTTAAACACTGCCTGGCCCATTATCTCTAGAGAGTTAGTTACTGGCTAACTCTCACATCTTGATTAGCCCATTTCTAATAATCTGTGTAGCACCACGAGGTGGTGACTTACCAGGAAAGATTCAGCATGTCTGACCTGGTAGCTGGCTCCATGGCGTCTGCCTCACTTCCCTTCTTCCCAGCATTCTGTTCTGTTTACTCTGCCTACCTAATTTTCTGTCCTATCAAAGGGACAAGGCAGTCTCTTTATTAACCAATGAAAATAACACATAACAGAAGGCCCACCTACATCACCATGCTGTCCTTGAACTCACAGAAATCTACCTGTCTCTGCTTTCCAAGTGCTGGGATTAAAGGCATGTGTTACCAC
Source organism: Myodes glareolus (assembly GCF_982192425.1). NCBI lineage: Eukaryota > Metazoa > Chordata > Mammalia > Rodentia > Cricetidae > Myodes > Myodes glareolus. The sequence continues at coordinate 48,322,770 of NC_142028.1, read as the reverse complement.
CACCCAGGCTATATATTTCAGGTGTAATATATTTCTTCAAAATTATTGTGATATATATATATATATATATATATATATATATATATATATATATATATCACAATATCTATCTATCTATCTGTCTGTCTGTCTGTCTGTCTATCTATCTATCTATATATTCAAAACCTATCATTTTTACCTAAAATTATGTTTCTTTTATCCTTTTGCTTTCTTAATGATCTATGGTTCCTTGATGTTTTTGCTTTAGTTGTTAAGACTTTCCTCCCACCTCCATTTAACTTCAGGTAACAGATTATCTTCACCTTCCATTATATAACAGCAATAGTTTCTATAGACAGGCAGTTGACTGTTATATCAATTAAACAATTATCAAATTCTGTGCCAGTTCTAATGATGAGAATTGACTTACATATGGAAAATTTACCTGCATTCATTATGTGGCTGCTTTAGAAATACTTTTTACATCTCTAACTTTTAAAAGCTTATTGACAGCATATGTTAGTATGCTTTTCTCAGGTTGACTCTCACTGGGGATTGTGTATTTTTCAGTGAAAAAAAGATATTTTTTTTAAAATTAGGGTTGTGTGAGTTATCTTTAAAACATGTTAAGTACATAGTAAATATGTACTGTAAGAAATGAGACAATAAAACAAATTACAAGAACAATATATATTTCCATATTTTAAACCAATTTTAGTTATCTAAAAGTTATCATTTTATAGTTTTCTTCCCAGAAATAAAATAAAAAAATTGAACAGTATTTAACTTAATTCAGAAGAATAATTTTTAAAAAATCTTCCGCATTTAAGATAGTATTAGGGGGAAAAAGGTGGCCAAATGTGCAACCCCAGGATCTCCAAATTTGTCAAAAAAAAAACATGCCCTTCTCTAGGAAGTAATTCACCTCACTGCGGGGGTCAAAACTAGGGATATCAGAAGTGTCATTTAGGAGTTTCTTCACAAGTGAGAGTTAGAGTCATTTAAATATTGTGTTCAATGAAGCATTAAAAACAAATTAGGCCACTGCTGTTAATTCTCATTTATTTTGATTGCGTATTTTTTCATTAATAATTTGTAGTCAGCTAATCAGTGTAGACATAAGTTAACAAATACTCAGGAATTCTTTAAAGCAGTAAACAAGTGTTACTTTCAAAACTGTTAAAGGCATTAGTTTGGAAGAAAAAGATTTAAAAAGTAGCATAGGATGTCAAGAAAGCACATTTAAGTTCAAAAATAGCAAGGGACTAAAACTGACATATTCAAAACAGATTGCAGAAACATAAATTTAACGGTTAATCAAAGTTAAAGATTCCTGTTGTTGGCTTGGAAGAGGCTTGATGTAAGAATTCCCCGAACATAGTGCAATTAAAGAATTGGGCAAAGTAACTGCCCATAATTTACAGAGCTTATGAAGTTACTCAAATTTATTGGTAATTATAGAAATTAAAAATAAAATATTGATAAAGCTTGAACACTTATCTAATGGCAGAATAGGTCTGAACAAGGAAGGAGGATTTAACAGTGCTCATTATTTTCTTTGGATGACACATGAGTCACAACTCTGATGATTTTTCTTCATTTGTCAACTTTGTTGAATTTCAGATTACCTGGGAGATAGAGCAACACATATAAGTATAACTTCCCAGAGAATTAACTTAGGTGGAAGAGCCACCCTGAATATGGGTGGCACTGTCCAGTGGGCTGGGATTTCTGATAAAAAGGGAACTGGGAGGGAAAAGAGGGGGCTGCTAGGAAGTACTGTCTACTGCCCTCATCTCTGCTTCCTGCACCATCAGAGTATGAGCACTTTGTTTAATCATGTCCTCTCTGCCATGTTGGATTGAATTCCCAAGGACAATGAGCTCAGTAAATCCATTCTCCCTAATATTGTCACTGTCAGGTATTTTGTTAACAGTGATGAAAAGTAGCTAGCACAAACTCCAAAGAACCCATTCAATGTCTGTAAGATGGTTTATTGGAGATTGCTGTTTGCTGTATACTGTGAAGGAAGTGAATGTATTACATATAACATATAACAAAGTAAATGAAATACCATTTTAGTTTGGAATTCCATAGAGACAAAACATGAAATAATTATGTTTTATTTTATAATGAAATATGTACAAGAAGATGGGAGGATTGTGGAAATCTGAAATAAAGGAAGGCAGAAACCAGCAAGAAAAGCTTTACCAATTCAATATTCAGACCCTGAAAGGCCTCTTTCTGGGGAAACTGAAGACTGGCCAAGGACACCTAGAAATCAAAGTGTCAAAGCTGGAGAATCCACATACCAAATCTGTCAGTTCTTCACTGAGGATGTGTCTCAAGTCAGAAGGAACTGCCTATGACTGTGCTGGAGGCCAGGAAAAGCCATTTGGGAATGTACAGATGTTCACCAACATGCGTGAAGACAGGATAGTTAGGATCTATCATCAGTCTAAAGCAACAAAGAATGAAGTCCTTGGCTAAAGAAAGAGTAAATCTTCTATTCTGACAAGAATTATAGGAAGAAAATTTTAAGGAAGAAAATAGGAAACATAAAAATATCTCTGAAACAATCCCATGCAACAAATAATTATAAAGAAGAAAATTAAGAAGATGTTTTGATAAAAAAAAACATAGGCACTAGGAAGAGGAACACAGAGTGAAGGAAAGAACACTTCAGGGACTCATGATTGGCTACTAAGTGAGAAATGATTTTTTTCTTATTTATTTGTCTCTCATATAATACATCCCAACTGCATTCTCCCCTTCTTCCACCCCTCCCAGCTCCTCCCCAACCTCCACACTCCCCAGATCCATTCCTCCTATGTTTCCCTTTAAGAAAGAGCAAGACTCTCGGGGATATCAGCCCAACACTGCATAACAAGATGCAATAAGACTAGTCATAGACCCTCACATCAAGACTGCATGAGGCAATCCGAAAAAGTCCCAAGGGCAGGTAAAAGAATCAGAGACGGCCTCACTCCCACTGTTCAGAATCTGACAAAAACCCAAACTAAGCAACCACAACACATATGTAGAGTATCTACTGCAGATCAATGTGGAATCTACAATTTCTGCCTCAGTCACTGTGAGCCCCTATGAGCCCTGTTTAGTTGGTTCTGTGGTTCATGTCCTCCCGTAGTCCTCAACCCCTCTGGCTCCTACAATCCCTTTGCCCACTCTTCTGTGGGATTCCTGTGTCCCACCTAATGCATGGCTGTGGATCTCTGTATCCATCCCTACCAGCTGCTGGAGAAAGCATCCCTGATAAAATTGGACTAGGCACCAATCTCTGAGTCTATACTCAGCAGCAGTGATAGCCATAAGCTGCCTCCTCTGGAGTGGGCCTCAAGTAAGAACATTTACCAGTTGCTCATTCTCACAAGCTCTGAGCCACCCTTACTCCTACTCAAACACTTGTTTGCTTACAAACATAGCCAGCTTAGGCTCTGTATCCCCCATTACTTGGAATCTTTACTAGAGTTACCCGCGTGGTTTCCAGAGAGTTTCCACTGTACTAAATTTCTTCAATATTATTCCCTAAATGACCCCCGATTCCAGTCATCTCTCCTTGTGCTCTTTACCTCTGTCTCTCTATCTTTGACCTGTTCCCTCCTGTTTCCATTCCAAACCCCAGTTCGCCCACAATATCTATTCTTTCTTCCCAGGGAGAGCCATGCATCTCCTCTAGTGCCCTAGTTGTTATTTCACCTTCATGAGCCTATGGATGATAGCATAATTTTCTTTTACTTTTCAACTAATATCCACTAACAAGTGAGTTCAAATCATGTCTGTCTTTCTGAGTTTGGTTCACCTAGTAGAGGATGACTTTTTTTCTAGTTCCGTTCACTCACCTGCAAATTTCACAATGTCATTTTTTTCTTTTTCTTTTTAAATTTCTTTTATATTTTTCGAAGAAAACAAACTATCTTTTCTAATTTTACATACCAATCCCAGTTTCCACTCCTCCTCTCCTCCCATTCTCTCCACCCACTCCTCCACCACACCTCCCATGCACTCCTCAGAGAGGATAAGACACATTGCTTTGGAGAAGGCCCAAAGCCCTCCCTACTATATCTAGTCTGAGCAAGGTATACATTCAAACAAAGAGAATAGGTTCCCCAAAAGCCAGAATAAGCAGTAGAGATAAATGGTCACCCCACTGCCAGTGGTCCTGCAGTGTGCCCCAGCCATACAACTGTCATCCACATTCAGAGGGACTTGTTTGGACCTATGCTGATTTGTTTCATGTTCAGATGGAGTTGTTCAACTCCCATTAGCTCAGGTAAACTGTTTCAATAGGTGTCCCCAACAAGGTCTTGACCTCTTTGCTCATATTCTCACTTCTCCTACTCTTCTTCTCGACGTTTGGGAGCTCAGCCCAGTACTCTACCATTTTTTAACAGCTGATTAATATTCCATTGTGTAAATGTACTGCATTTTCTTTATTTATTCTTCAGTTAAGGGTATCTATGTTGCTTATATTCCCTGAATATTATACATAAAACTACTATGAATATTGTAGTTTCCTTGTGTTTTAAAGGAGAGTCTTTTGGGGGTATGCCCAAGAGTGGTATGTACACCCACCAGCAATGAAGGCATGTTCCCCTTGCTCCCTAGTCTTGCCGGCAGGAGTTGTCACTTGTGTTATTGATCTTAGACATTCTGACAAGTGCAAGATAAAATCTCAAAGTAGTTTTGATTTGCTTTTTCCTGATGGCTAAGGATGTTCAACATTGCTTCGAGTGTTCTAGCTGTTTGAAATTGCTCTATTGAGAATTCTTTATTTTTATCTGTACCCCATTTTAAAATTGGATTATTTGCTTTTTTATATCTTGTTTCTTGAGTTCTTTATATATTTTTGGATATTAGCCTTTTGTCATATGTAGAGTTGATGAAAATCTTTTCCCATTCTGTTTGCTGCCACTCTATCCTATTGATGGTATACATTTTTGGTTTCTTGAAGACGTATTTATTAAATGTTGGTTTTAGTGCCTGTGCTGTTGGTATTCTATTTAGGAAGTTGTCCCCTGTGCCAATGCATCAAAGGCCATTCCTGACTTGTGCCATCTTCACACCTTTAAACATGAGTAGCTTTCCTTTCATGACCCGCCTTGTATAACAGGTAGAATTTTAGTTTCCCTGTGATTAAATCTATAAATGAGTTCTTTTTCTCTTCTTCACCATTTTGTCTTCTCTTCTCAGTTAACTTGTGCTTCAGCTAATCTGGGAAAAGCATGCCTTTCAGTAGCACTTACTCTAGGGTCTGTGAGTGGTAAAGTACTTTTGCTATCATGTGGCTCAATACCTTCTTCATTTTAAGCTCTAGTCCGGACTTGGCCTGTTGTAAAATCTGAGGTAGAAATAGATAGATATTGTTACCTAATACAATGATAATGTCATTTCGTTGTCTCTACTGTCATAAGAAGTTTTCTATTAGTCATAGTGCTAAAGAAACGTATTCCCTTTGGTAACATATACAGTTGCAATGAATCATTTAATAATTTCCTGTTTAAATAACCTTCTTCCTGAGTTTGGTTTGTTTTTATTTATCCCACTAGGTGATGAAAGATCAGCATCCCAGGTTTATTTTCACTAATTTGACTGTCCTAAAAGAGCTTCATTTTATCTGATGGTCCTGCAGAAATAATTAGCCAATGTGCATTGCTTAAATAACACCTACACCGTGTTTATTGAGATATGTAGGTGGAGACTACTTGATAATTTCCCAGCTGCCCAGACCCGAATAATAACACAGAAACTATATTAATTACAGCATTGTTTGGCCAATAGCTTAGGCATCATTCTAACTTTTACTCTTAAATTAACCTATTTCGATTCATCTGCGTATTGCCACAAGGCTAGGGCTTACTGATAAGATTCTGACTGACGGCTGGCATATTTCTCCTTGGGCAGCTACAGGGCATCTCCCTGACTCTGCCTACTTTCTCTATATATTTCTGTCTGGATTTCCAGCCTAGCTTTATTTTTATTAAGTCATTGGCAAAAACAGCTTCTTCAATAACCAGTAGTGATAAAAACATGTTCATAGCATATAGTGGGGGATCCCACATCAGAGATACATTCATTAGTGATATGCCTTTTTGTAAACTCATAATATCTGTGGCTAGCCCACCCTAGATGCATCGATCAGTGATGATAAAATGGAAAGAAATGTTCTATAAATCCTCCAGTGAGCCTGAGTGAAATTACAGGCAAGGGAACTGAGAGTTAGTTGACCACACCTTTAGTTCTTTGGCCAGTCACAATTTAAAAGATTGTGATCAGTGTAGTTCTTAATCCTCATCAATTGAAGTTTTATAGTAGATATAGACTATTGTAGAGATCCATAACTAGTCAATGCAGAGACTAAATGACCATGGGTTACCTAGCCCCACTTGATACATCTACAGTGCAGCCCTCATGTTGAAGGCCTAGGGAATGTGACATAAGAAGTAGGGGAGATGCTGTAAAGGTCAGAGAACCAGACACATCAGCAGTACTTTCTACACATGACAGGAGTGCCACACCCATGAAATCTTAACATTATAGTTCCCTAAAGAAGAGCAGCATAATGACAACACCAGTTGACATGCTACCATGGATGAGAGGAATTTTATGAGGTTTGATCCTAGATGAAGAACTATAGACAATTAATGCTGGTGAAAGAAGAAGATCAGTTTTCTCAAAGGATGAGCCCCGACTTTTACATATTAGCAATACTAAATGGACTCAATAGTGATTTTAGTTTATAATGTGTAAGTCTCTCTCTCTCTCTCTCTCTCTCTCTCTCTCTCTCTCTGTGTGTGTGTGTGTGTGTGTGTGTGTGTGTATGTGTGTGTGTAAAATTATAATTGAATAAGAGATCCTGCAACTTAGAGGGAGTGAGGAGTATATAGGAACTATTATTATTTCTTAGAGGGTAAGAAAGAGGGACTGAAATGATGAAATGATGTAAATACAATAGTCATGTATCAATATCATGCTAAATTTAAAACATCGGTTGTGTTAATAAAGGTAGGCTTGAGAGATAACATGAACCATGTCTGTGAATCAGAATTTATCTTTGAATACTTTAGGTACACAAAAAGGTAGTCAATTAAAGAAGGGTGGGGTCAGGTTCATCTCTCTGAGGCAGAAAAATCTGAATAGAAAAGTGATTTGGAAATACAAAAAAGTAGTAGGGATTGTGTACATTGTCTGGTCTGTGTTCACCTACAGAGTTCACACAAATCCCAATGCCCAGCACTTTAGAATGTGGGTGGATTTGTACATGGAGTCTTTTAAACATTACAATGTTAGAGTGCATGCAATCTATCTGAATGGTGTCCTAACAAGAAAATAAAACTTAAATACAAAATCAGACCCATTTGAAGCAAGCTCATTATGGACATAATGAGGAGGGAGAAGCTAGTTTTCTGTTGTGTAAAACCCTCAGCCTGTGGTGCTTTGTTCTGTCAGATAGATACGCAAGAGCATCATTTTGCATCAATAGGGAGAATACTAGAGACTGTGATTTATAAGCTGTAGAATTTTTCATTATTATGAATGTTAAGAAGTTCAAGATGAGGGAGCTGACATATAGAGAAGAGCCTTATGCAGTCCCATCCATGGTAAAGGGCAGTACAGAATGTATTATATTAAATTATTCCCTGACCAAGAACCCACTATTAAGATTCCACTTTTAACAACAATACAGTTTTCAGTTAACTAACACACTTATAAAATAACTCCAGAGTAAGTGCTGGTGGCTGCCTCAATGTGCATTGGACCTTATCAGCTCTCAAATACCTCACTTGTCACAACTGGCACTGGGAATAGTGTCCCACCCATGAAATTGGAGAGAAAAATTCAAACTACAGTAAAGAAGGATGTCAAAGTTTCTACTACTACAACTGTGCAAGCAGGGAGATGCTTTAGAGGTAAATCCAACTGGAAATGATAGCAGATTGTCTACAAAGGCATACAGAAGCACCGTGGCCCTCTGTTAAATACTCTTTAAAACTGAATTGCAAAACAAACTCACACATATTGTTTGGTTGATCATTCTGAAAGCAAGGAAATAGAATCCTTGATGAGGCTCATGGCAGTTTTTCCAGTGTGCTATGTCTCTGAGCATATATGGAAGTTTGTCGATTCATAATCTTGCTTAAAGGCAGCAGAGAATCATAAAACACAGCTTCACATTCACAATGCTGAGTTCATCTCCCTCACAGAGGGCGCTTTGCCAATGCCTCAAACAAAAGGAAGCTGAGTCGCTTGACAAAGGCTCTAGTTGCTCCTACAGCTGTAGTTTGATAGGAGCATTGGGAAATTAAAACTTTTTAGTTCTCCCTACGTTTGTTCTTACAGATGGTACTGGGAGTTGATTTTTATATGTGGATTGTACACAATGGTAGTTTTTGCCAAACAGAAAGAGCTCATATGACCGTCTCCTCTCTTTCAATTTTCTAAATCTAAAACCAAATAAAGAGAATGCTAATAGGTAATTGCAGTTTTTTTAAATACACAATTAAATAGAGAATTCTTAAGTCACTTTGAGGTTTTCCTGCGTAGTCTTTATATTATGTAAGCATTTATTACCATTGTGAAATAGAATGTGTAGGGCTCCCAGTATTCACTCATGGGTTTGAAACATACATTTTTGGTATTATTCAGACTGCTCCATAAAGTGGCATAAAAGTGACAGCAGGCATAAAATGAAAGAAAATTTCAAAAAAACAAACAGCTTTGATGCTTCTCTTGCAGCTCTTTTTTTATATTCTATTTCTGAAGAAGCCCCCATAGCATAGCACAGTAGCATGTGTGCTTCCCATCCTCCTTGATTTCACATGCAAACATGTTTCACCCATAGAGAAAGATGAGGGTTGGATTTCTTGCTTGCCAGGTGGGCAAGTTTGTAAATATTTACTCTGGAGTCATGCCAAAGCAGATAACTTCTTCAACACTTATTATGTGCTCTAAATATTAAGCCACTACCCAAAAAACTGCGTGCCAGAAATTTGGAAACACAAAATCTAGCAACAAGACCTGTACAGTTAGCGTGTGCAAATTTCACCAGCCTAGAGAAAAGTCATTTTGATTAAGAAACATGCAGCAAGGAGTTTTGCTAGTTTTCTACTAGTTTTCTACTAGGCGTAACATGGGCCTTTTCATGTGTTATAGTTCCAGCTTGTGCACTGAAATGATTTCCTCGAATTATTAGAGTTATAAGCCCATTTGAAAGGAGAATGTACATAATGGCTTGTCTGTGTGTAAAGGAAAATGCAGTTTTTAGAATTAGCTATTTATGAACTAACATATATATTTAACTGACAAGATTCAGCAAAATTGGCACTATATTGTTGCTTGAATATCAACTGTAGAAATAAATAATCACGTGTTTGAAAGATCATTTGTTCATATAATAGTCAGAAATATTATGCTGAACTGATTTTAATTTATTCTTTTAGTATTACTGAAAATAAGGTTTTTATTATTTTATGATTATTGAGTTAGAAATTGAACATATGTAAAAAAGGTATACTTTTATTTTTGTTTTGTTTTGAATATGTATGTGTGTGGTAAAGATATACTTGCATGTTTTGTATTCACATAGGTGTACAGGTATGTTTGTGTTCATGTGTGCTTGTACATATAGAGACCTAAGGTTGATGCCCTGTGTCTTTATGTCTCATTCTCTATATAAAGCATTGTCTTTCACTCAAACTGCAACTGACCCTGTTGGCTCATTTGACGAGCCTGTTTGTCTAGGGGATTCTTTGTCTTTGCCTCCCTGAGCTGAGATGACCTCAGTGTAGCCATACCTATTTGGCTGTAGAACCTGACCTCAGGCCCCCACACTGTTGTAGCAACCGTTTATCCTTGGTCACATCTTCTTGGCCTAGAAATTGGCCCTCTTTCGCAGCACCACATTTACCTATGCATTTTCCTATTCCACAATGTTCTTTTTTTATTAGATGTGCTTTCAGAACTTTTAAAACTAAGTCACATTCTCAAAAGTATCCCTTAGACTTTTGGGATAAGAGAAAATTACATCTCATTCTTTCTGTTCAGAAAGTTTATTTCTCATTCCATTTTCCCTTACATGATATTTAAAACCAGCCAAAATGACTAGCTCCACTTTCAGTGAGCGACATGCAGTTAGAGAATTCAGGTGGCGTTCCCGTGTACTAGTAAGAGCCCAGTAGTTTCAGAAATGGTTTGTGCATCAGATAATTGCAATTTTTAGGGATTGTGAATGGAATATGCTGATGACCACAAAAATCACTGAATCTGGTTATAGGAGGCAGAGTATTAAAAAAAAAGCAACTGTAAATATAGTCTGGGAATAAGCAAAGTGCATTTTCATGAGTAACAAAGACAATATAAAAGGCCTCGGAGCTGGGTGGGCAGAGATGAGTTTCTGATTGGTCCCCAAGAACAAGTTGAAGTGTGTTGGATAACTCAGCTACAAAGGTACAGTTAGCAAGCCTGCCTTCTTGCCCTGCTTCATGAGGCTTCAGCAGGCTGTCCTGACATTTTCAAACTCAGGCTGTTCACTCTGACTCAAGTATCTGGAAATAATACAGGGCTCCTTGATGCTAAATGCAATGGGACTTAAGTATGGAGCAATTGGAGTTCAGTGCTTAGTAGGTTTATGAGAGGACTAATCACCCTCGAGCCACAAAACCATGTTGCAAAGCAGTTTTTTTTCTGGGTAACCTGGTAATGGTTTAAATAAAACGGCACAGGTTCCCCGAGGGCCACAAAAGGTGGCTGGTTCACACCACGCAAGGCCTCTGTGTGAATAACCTTGGTGGGCCAACAGGCAGCCAGTCCCAGGAGAAGCTGTGACAGGTGGAAGATGGATAGGTTATGGAAGGAAAAGGAAGGAGGGGAGAAGGAGAGAGAGGAAGAGAGCAACAGAATGGGGGAGAGGAGAGGAGCCACATAGCAGCCACTTTTTCCAAAGGGAAAGAAGGTGGGCAGAGAGAGGGCAGGCTGGAAGGAAGATCTGTTTGCCATAGTGCGGGGGGGGGGGGGGGGAGTGGGGCAGGCTTGTCTCTTAAAGGGACAGAACAGATCATAATATTATGATCTTTTTGATAATAAAAAGATAGGCAGTTAGACACAACAGGTATGTGTGTGTGACAAAAATGTTAGTAATTTTAGGATAGAGTTCCAAATCCACATGCACATATTAAAAGCCCCATTTATTTCTGGAATACTGCTCAGTTTGTGTAAGGAAGAATGCGTTTATTCTTTCCACAAAAAAGTGTTTTAGGTGTAGCCATGCTATAAATCTTTGCACATTATGATTGCACAGGCCACAAATTCAACATTCACGTATCTACACATGTTATATTTAGAATATGAAAACACCACCAGGTGAACAGTGCAAAATGCCAACTGTTTAAACATAAAATTTGTGATAGAGATACAGAAAAGTAATTTTTAAAAATAAAAATAGTCTTGTTGTAAAGACACATGCCTGGAGTCCTTGGTCTTTGGGAAAATTAGGCAAGAAAATTTCAACTTCAAAGCCAGTTGAGACTATTAGCTGGGACTACCTATGGATTAAGGAAAGCTTGAGAAGTTTAGGGGCATCCTGGCTTGAGGGAGAGAGCTTGAATGTCAAGTAAACATACTGCCTTGGATTAAATTCTCAAAGCTACATAAAGAAACATTGCTACATAAAGAAACATACTAAGGAACAGATCAATAGCTGCAGAAATATTAGCACTTAAGATTGTCACAATGTGCCCTCTGGTCCTGTTGGTGTCCATAGGCAACGCTGCCACTGGGGACTTTGTGTTGCATGGGCCAGAGCTGTGTGCTGTTGGCCTTGTCTGAGGCACTACTACAGCTAAGGTAGATATCCATGGTTTCTGATATCATCAAAGGCGATGCTGGTTCCAGAGGTACCACTTGTGGCCATGTTCGTGTCCACGAGCCTCACTGCCATGGGGACTATGTCAACTCAAGTATTGTATGCAGCCATATCAGCCAGGCCAAGGCTGCTGCCACAGGCCATGTTTGAGTCTGTAGACCAACAGCAGCCAGGATCTGGGCTGATGTCCATGGTTCATATTACCACAGGGGCTGTAGTACCCATGTGTGTTGAAATCTGAGGGCTGTGCTGAACCAGCCCTGTTCCACACTGGCTTTGGAATATTTGACCCTGCCCCTCACTGGACACACCCCCATAAAAGAGGTGACCCCAGGACTCAGGAGAGATGGTCCGACCCCTCTTCATTGGTGTGGCATAGCTGGCCCCAATGGCAAGGGTCTAGGAGGGATGGCTACACCCCATGACTGAGGGGGTGGTCCCAATGGCTGAGACTGGCAATCTCAGCTACCATCCAGACCCATATCCTGGGTATTGGGTTGGCTCACCTTAACAGCTGCCCTATTTATAACATGCTGGAGTTCTCAGAGGGAATGTCCCTGCAGAATGATAACTGTAGGATCTCCATGACTCAAGGAAACAACAAGATATCTGAGAGGAGTTTCGATGAGGGTCCAGTGATGATGGTGTGCCAGGGGTCTTGAACCAGACCAATGACTCATTGCAAATACCATTTTGCAGGTGGTTCTGATTGTGGCACACCACAGCTTCCAATGCCACTAGGATGAATGAAGACATGTTGCAAAGATGGAGGAATGAGGAGGGTTTTTTTGTTTTGTTTTTAATTAGTTTTCAGGGTGACATTCTGCAGGGGTGGGGGCATATATGGAGGAACTAGCAGGTAAGCAGGATTGGTTTGCATAATGTGAAGTTTCCAAAGAATCAATAAAGAATTATGTTAAGAAAGATTGCGACAAAAAGAAATATCTGCCAACACTTTCCTGTGGCTTCTCTTCTATATTTCAATAGCTGGAGAGAAAATTCAAATACAGTGAGTCTGAGTTGAATTACAAACCTCAATCCTTTCAGTTTATCATGGAGGATAGAATCAAAGTTTCCAGTCTCTTTGACTTCATTAGTCGGGTAAAGCATTTGGAATTTTATTTATAATAAGGTTATGCACACAGTGATTGACACACATGGCACATGGCCAAGTCTGAGTTGGTACCTTTGTCTGTAGCATCCTTAAATGGAACACAACTAAGCCCATCCATGTACATGTTCTCCATGAATACTTTCATGTTCCAGTGGCACAGCTGATAATTGTGGCCAAAAAACATTTGGACCATGAAGCTGAAAATACTTACAACTTGGCCTTTTAAACAAATTTTTGCCAATTCTGGGTAGGGGGAGGACACCAAAATGAAGAGTGACAAATATGTGTTGGCCAAACTAGATACATATCTGCAGCACACCTTATATGTTCATGACTTCCAACACTATTTGTTGCATTGACATAATTGGGAAATAGAACCTGGTAGTTCTTTGCCACACTGTGCAAAGTGCTAAGGCTGTATAATCATGGCCTTGCACTCAATGACTTCCCACTTTCATGTGAGAATAGAAGAAACAACTAGTTACAATTACTACTATTTGAGTCAACCAAGAATTCGTTAGAAGGTATATTTTATAGCAAACAGAAAAATGTCTAAACATTTATAAAATATGCAGAGGGTTAATTTGCTCAGATAATTTGGATCTGGGATTGGCATATCATCACTGATGATACCAGAGATACAAGCACTTTCCACTTTTCCATGTTAATATCTGTGACTGCAGGGTTCATCCTCATTTGTCAACATGATGTCTTTATGGTAATATATATTTTTACTCACAATTGTCATCCCAGTAGATATCAGGTGTTAGGAACAGAGGGCATGAGGAGACTAAGCCAAGTTCTCTCTTTCTCCATTAACTTTTATTTGCAGTATAATTTCCTAATTATAAAGAAATAGATGGCTGAGATTTCATAGCTTGAAATCACCCATGTATCCAATGTCTCTGTTAATAATCAAAATAATGTTGGTGCTGCAGAAGCTCTTCTGAGCTCCACTGGGAAAAGGAGACTTCACTCTTAACTTTTAAAATTGTAGGGTAAAATTCCCTGCCTTTGAAACTTACATCAGTGTGTACTCCTTATGACGGACTCATTTAAAGATTGTAGTACTGGTAATGTTTGTTAGGTATATTTCCAACTCCTTTATTTTTAATATAATGTAGCATCCTATGGTTATTATAACTTTACATTTACCATTGCCGGATTTCAGGACTGCATTTTGTTTTGGAATATTAATTGTGATATAACTGTTTTGTAGACTTTGACTTATTTTTGGTAAAGAGACACATTCATTTTCATTAGAAATATTCCTATCCACGGATGTCTAATTTGGAGTATGTGTGCAGCCCTGGAGGGTATTGGCAATTTTTTGAAGCAGTTTCTCCAATTTAACTTCACACGTATCATGCCTGAGGCCTCTCATTATTCACATCCTGCCAAACGCTTGATGTGAATAGTTTGTTTTTTTTTTCATTGTGTATACAGTGATGTTAAATTCATCTCTTAATACCCTCATCCAGAAAATCCTAAGAGTCATTGACCAAAAGGATATAAAGGAACAAATCTTGGAGCTGAAAAGATGGCTGAATGGTTAAGAGCACATATTGCTGCCAGTGGACACAAATTTTATTCTCAGTTGTAGTTCTAGGTCTAGGTCCAGGGAATCCAATGACTTTGGCCTCTATAGGCACCTGCATTCATGTGCACATAGCCACACACTGATACACACAGGCACATAACTACAAATAAATATTTTTTTAATATCAAAGAATGGATGAAAAGTCAGTCTTATTAGCAGACGATTCAGTTTTATTTCTGTGCTTCGAGAAAAGTGAGGGGATTTAGATCAACTTCTTGTAACCTCTTCACAGACTCAAGAGGAAGAACACTTGATCACCACCAGTGGCAACACTGGCCCTGTCTTGTGCTCTGTAGCAGCACAATTTGTCACAAGTGGCTTCATGTATTACAGTGACCCATAATTTTATAATGGAGCTTAAAGCATAAATCACATGGTGACCTTGTAGCTGTTGTGATAGTGTAGTGAACTGCGCAGGTATTTACAGTGATGCTGGTGTATAAAATCCACTGAGTTATTGTCCATGAGAAATCATAACATATACTATTGTCTATAGTACCTACTACAATAATGGTATTGGTAATATGCTATAAATAGCACACATGAATTTGCAGTCAGTATTATATACTTGTTATCATTGTTTTAGAGTAAATTTTATAGGGGTTTTCTAGAATATGGTATTGTTACCTAATAGATGACACAGTCCTTCCAGTACAAAACAATGAGGTGGTGGGAGAGTAATGATGATGATCCTGATACTTTAGTGACTTAAGCTAAACTGTATGGTTGTGGCTTGACTTTTAGCAAAAAATATCAGCAAAAATTAAATGAAACAAGACATAATATCTGCATACAGATTGGGAAAAGAACTTCAAAATATACAAAGAACTCAAAAAATTGACATAAAAAGAACAAATAATCCAATTAAAAATGGACAATAGACCTAAATAGAGAACTTTTATCAGAATAATCTAAAATGGATAAAGACACTTAAGGAAATGCCCAACTTATGTAACCATTAGAGAAATGCAAATAAAAACAACTGAGACTCCATCTTACACTTATAAGAATGGCCAATATCAAAATCACTGATGATAGCTTATGCTGGAGACGATGCTCTATTTTTATAAGGTCTGGACCCTTGCAGTGACACACTAAAACACCTATAATGACTGGCTAGGTGACACAATAAATCAAGTGGAATGGGCCTGTGAACACAATTAATAAAAACTCAGAAATAGAAATTGGGGTTCAACCTGAAGGTCAGAAAAGCAAAGCAGCCAGCCACTGGCTTTTACCTCAACCTCAGTCAGAAATGGTGATTCTACTTTCAGGAATGTCAGAATGAGACTGAAACTCAAAACTGTCTCCTCCTGTTTTATAATCCTCTCTAGTTCTTGTATTGAAGGCATGTGCCGCTATGATTACAGGAATGAACTGTCCTGTTTCTATGGCAACTAGTGTGTCTACTAGATTGAAGGTGTGTTACCACTGCGTGGTCTGTAAGACTGACCAGTGGGGCTCTTTATTACTCTCTGGTCTTCAGGCAGGATTTATTTATTAAAATACAAATGAAATGCCACTACAGGTCTGCTCTCCTCGGCACATCTTAGCAAGTCAGTTGTCATTGCAAGCAATTTTTAAAATGTAGGGTCCAGAGTTGGTAGTTTAACCATTGAACAGGAGTTTTACTTTGGCTTCTCCAATCTTAGCAAACAGTTTAGTTTAATTTAATTTTAGAAAAAAATGGAGTGTCTGTAAAGAAAACATGTTCAAATGTGGAAAGAGATCATAAGGCCAATATAATAAGACATAGCTTCAAATAAGTGTCCATAGGTGGAATTTCTTAACTATATCAATTGCATGGTTGTATTAACAACCTCAGTGTTCTTATTCATTCTTCTTTTTCTCCCTGGTCAAATGTTTCCCATATTTGATATCTGACCTCCTAGCCCTTGAATGCAGTGGCTGTGTCATACTTGGAGATCAGGTTGATGATGGTGTGGAAGTGACATGTTCACTTTCACTTTTGAAAGCCTGTACTATAGTTAATGCTTTAGGAGATCCTTATCAAGTTACATTTCACTGAATTCCAACTTGTTTTTATCTCAAATCTTCCAGAACAAAACTAAAAGAATATTGGTTATCAATTGCTTTGAATGTACTTACTTCTTCTGATCACAAAGCAGTAGTATTTGGGTTCTTGTATACACAATATAGACAGTTCAACCATTCATTCATTACAAATATATTTTACTTTTTGTTTAACTTTTTAACTTATAATTAGCTACAACATGTACTGGAAAGTTTTGTCTCAACTTTCCAAAAGCTAGAGTCATCAGAGAGGAAGCAGCCTCAACTGATAAAATGTCTCCATAAGATCTGTCTGTATGGTAGTCCTGGAATCTACAAGAAAGCAGACCGAGCAAGACATGGAAAGCAAGCCAGAAAGCAGCACTCTTCCATTGCCTCCACATCAGCTCCTACCTCCACATTTCTGCTCTGCCTAAGTCCCTTTCTTCACTGCTTTTGGTGATGAACAGAAAATGAAAGAAATCCTTTCCTCTCCAAGTTTCTTTTGGTCATGCTCTTTCATCACAGCAATAGTAACGCTAACTCAGATACATCATTTACTCCACTCTCTTCTCCCTCCAAACCCTTCATATCCCTGTCCTTACTCTCTTTCAAATTCATGGCTTCTTTCTTTAGTAACTGTAGTACATTCATATATATATCCATATGCATGTATATATAAATTTATATGTCAGTATGTATAGCTTGTTGAGTCTATATTTATACTATTACATATATATATATATATGTGTGTGTGTGTGTGTGTGTGTGTGTGTGTGTGTATGTGTATATATATTCTGAGGGTTTACAATTCCTTTCTGATTAACCAGTTGGTGTGCTCTTCCCTATGGAAGACAATTTCTTTCGCTCTCAGTAATTGCTTGGTAGCTGGTAGTTCTTGGTGTAGGGTAGAGGCCTCATGGCCATTTCTCCATCAATTTTGGCATGTCATCCTTGTTCAGTTCCCATATGGTTAGTTGTGTTGGTAAGAATTTATGAGTGTAGCCTCTGACATTACCATGAGAAACAATGTCACATCAGACTTCCCAATCTCTTGGCTCTTACAATCTTTCTACCATTCTTCTGCAATGTTTCCTGAGCATTAAATGTGGGAATGTTTTATAGATATACCCATTGGGATTGTGCTCCACAATTCTGCAGTTTGACAGGTTGTGGTTTTACTGTAGCAGTGTTTCTATGTTAAAGAGCAGTTGCCTTGGTGAGGAGTGAATAACACATTCATCCATGTGTACAAGGACAAATGTTTACATTGTTGTTAGGGATTATGCAGGTTTACTGAAGCAGTGGTTATAGATTCTCCTTCAATATCAGTGACTTCAGAAACACTGAGTAGTTAGCTAAGTTTCCAGTACCAGGCATGATTTTCCTCTTGTTGTGCTGGTCTTAAGCTAATTAGAGAGCTGCTGCTTAGCACCAAGTTATGCATGTCACTAATGCACATGTAGGATTATATTTCAGGTTGCTGGTTGTTGATGTGATTAATGGATGTCATAGCTGCGTAGGACTACTGGTTGCTTTCATTTTTTTGGAAGCTGGCATTGTGGCGTTCTGGTATCACAAAAGCTATTCATGGGAGGAAGAGGATATCAAGTCAGTTCCAAGTTCAGGGTTCTCTGGACCGTTTCTGAATACATGGTCTCTTCACCAATAGAATCTTTCCTTCTGCCTCTGGATGAGTACCAAAGGCTATAATAATGGTTTGTATGCTTTGAAGGTCTCCTGAACAGCCCTGGACTACAACTCAAAATAAGATTTCTCATGTTGGGTATTGGGTTTTGTTATATGTTCTTTGGGTTTTGGAGAAAGGATTGTCAGCCCACAATGTGTGTGTGTGTGTGTGTGTGTGTGTGTGTGTGTGTGTGTGTGTGTTTTATTTATGTTGTAAGGAGGCCACTTGTTGGTTCCCGGCAGCTCAGGCTTGAAATAATCACACAGAAACTATATTATTTAAATCACTGGCCCGTTAGCTCTAGCCTCTTATTGGATAACTCTTACATACCAATTTAACCCATCTCCATTAATCTGTGTATTGCCACATGGCAGTAGCTTATCCAGTAAAGTTCCCATGTCTGTCTCCAGTGGGGTTACATGACTTTTCTCTCATTTTGCCTTCTTCCTCCCAGCATTCAGTTTAGTTTTCCCCACCTAGCTATGTTCTGCCCTGCTATAGGTCCAAAGCAGTTTCTTCATTCATTAATGGTAATCACAGATTACAAAGGGAAATCCCACACTATATTTATTCAGGGAATTACAGTACTTTACATTTATTTTAGGATAAGCAGTTAATAGTATGCCTCCTAATAGCTTTTTCAGAAATCCTTGCTATTTTATCCATATCCTTCCCTTTCCTCTGTTCACTTCCCTCTGTTCATTCTTTCAAGTTATCATTCCACAAGAGGATTGTCTGAGTGAAGAAAAATATAACACAAAAATATCATTTCTCATTTCTCAAATATGCTCAGGATTTAAACATAAAGGCTTAGATAACACATCATCATCTGCCATCAGTTCCCTTGCCTGTATCTCTTTAGTTATCCATATATTTATACTGGAATCATGACTGCATATATATAAATATATGCACATACATTTATGATATATGCAACACATAGAAACAGACATATATGATACCTATATATATGTGCATATATAAATGAGACCACTAAAATATAAATGTGACTATTGAAAATTGCTATACACTTAAATGTAAAATATCTATACTTGTGACTGAAGTTACATGTGTATTATCTATCTATATAACAGGTGAATATATATAAGATTGTGTTAGAAGTCATTTACCTTTTTCTGTTGTGTACTGGTATGTTTTGTATTTTATGATTTGTTTAATAAATATACATTACTACTAAAATTAAGAAATACTAGTTACCTAAAGATAAAACATATCTGAATGAGTAATCAAAATCACTTATGTCCTATAAATTACTTCCTATTATGTTTATTTACTTTCAAGTGTAAAGAAATCCACATTAATATTTTATTTGGCATGTGCTTTCCAAATAAAAATACAACAATACAACTTGACTCAGTTGCAGTACATATATATATATATATATATATATATATATATATATATAATTACACATAAGGGAAAGCAAATAAGTATCAATTAAGCACACATATTGTTATCCAGTTGAAGAGTGGGTTTCACTCAAGAACCAGTAAAGGTCTGTTAGATTGCTCTCCACCGTCTATACAAGCAGGAGACATGGGCGAGGGAGGATGATTGTGGAGAACAAATTAGTTGAGGATTTGCAGTCTGTGCAGCTAGGAAAACATAGTGCTGTCTAGGGTTGAAAAGGCATCATGTCAGGAACCAGGAGCAGAGGTTTTCTGCCTTCTGTCTGCCTCTCTCCGTCGTGAAGCAAGCACTATCTAGAATCTCTTATTTGTTTCAGAAAATTGTTTTTCTAAAACTCTGAAATCATAGCAGTGTTATTAAAGAACAGAAAACTCTAAGAGGAAGGAAAGTCCAAACAAGAATGAAAACAAGTGAATTAAGTACAGTTGAATAAATTAGTAATGTGCTCATTGAGAGGAGAAAACAGCATTACAAATGATGAAGCAACATTGCATATAGAAAAGACAGGCTCACAAAATAATTTCTATCATTTATTTATTAAGTTAGTGTTTAGAAGCTTTACAGAAGAAACTTCTCGTATGCTTTCTTGGTCAATACAAAGTTTTATATTTATAATTTATTGATCTTTAATATACATATTGAACTAAATTGAATAAAAGAATTATTATGTTGACTCCTTTTAAACCGTTCCTGTTAATAACAATATCCTTTTGTTTTTCCTATACTTAAATAAATAAAATTAGCCATTTTTCTAGTACCAGTTTACGTAATTGAATATAATGCAAGGAATAACATTTCTGTCCTTTTTAATTAGAAATAATCAATAAATTTTACTATTAAAATGGCTCAAATCTGTATTCGCTATTTGCAGTATATTGAAGAAACAATGTATATGTAATGCTGCAGGTTGCAGACCAAAATTGTGAAGACAAACTTTCAGAAACTTGATTGAGTTGAAATAACAGGACTTGAGTAGAGTGGAGGTAGCTCTGAATGAGTGAAGTCCTGAGTGAATATGTGCTGTAGACATGGGCACAAATATGTCAAGGACCAAAGCCTCAGATCTTAGGAAAATAGCAACCTACTCACGCCCCAGGGGGAGGCATAGAAGGATGGAGATGCTTTCCTCTGTTCCATGTGCTGATATTGTAGGTGTTAGCAAAAAAACTATCCTCCATATCTTTCTCCCTACTCCATCCCCATCCCCAGATATTTACTGTCTGATGATTCTTCCAGAATAGCTAAATGTGTTTCCTTGTTCAGTTGTAGATAGTAACCCCATTTCCTTATATATCTGTTTGTAATACCCCACATCCTTTTCAGTTTGTGCAATAGCCTCATCTCTATGGACAATAATAAACACTCTGAGCTTCCAAAGCATTGAGGCTGCTCCATTGGAGAACCACCAGATCTCGGGTTTTTTTGTTTGTTTGTTTGTTTTTTTTTCATGTGTACGCCTTCTCCTCAGTCCCTTTTTTCAGTGATGGTCATTCCAAGAGTTGCGTAAGGATGTTGCAAAGACTGAATGAAGTTAAAGTAATAGCATCTACGCAGCACCCTAATGGTTATGTTTTCCTTAGGCTTACAGCTACCAATTTTATTCAAAGAGTCTTGAGTACCTTGAGCCCCATGGTCTTTAATCATATTTACTCCCTCACAAATTTACACACTTAACAGAAGCCATAATGTACATAAGAACTAGAACATATTGTATTTGGCTTTTTGAGTTTGGGTTACATCATGTAAGATAATATTTCCTCATTCTACATATTGTCCTTATAAATTTCCTAGTTTTATTTTTCCTTATCACTGAAAGAAATTCCATTGTACTATTGTGCATATGTACCACTTTTTCACTACCCATAACTCACTTGATGACCATCTAAGCTGATTGCATTTTCTTTCTATTGTGAATAGAGTAGCAGTGAATGTGGGTGTGCCCACATTTCTGTGGCGGAGTATAGAGTCTGCTGGGTAGATGCTTGGGAGGAATATAGTTGGATCACACAGTGGCTGTAATTTTAGTTTTCTGAAGTCTTCACACTGATTTCCATTGCGGTTGCACTAATTTCCTCTCCTCTAACAGTGACTAACCTTACTTCCTTATTAACATTAATTATCATTTGTATGTTTGGCAGAGCTCCTGACTTGGGTGATGTACATCTTGAGGTAGTTTTATTTACATCTCTCTTAATGCAAGAGATACTCAATACTTCTTAACATATTCACTGGTCACTTTTATTTCTTCTGTTGAGAACTGTCTGCTTCCTGGTCTTCTCTGAGAGCTCACATGCTCTATAGGGTCTTTATTTGGTTTTTTTTTTCATATGTAAGACTTTATTTGACTGTCTGTTTTCAATACTTTAGGGTACCTTGCTGATTCGTGGTACCTCCATGTTTGACTGTGGATGGGCAGGCAGAATATTCTCCTCTATGTGGCG
The DNA here is from genome assembly GCF_982192425.1 of Myodes glareolus. Taxonomy (NCBI): domain Eukaryota; kingdom Metazoa; phylum Chordata; class Mammalia; order Rodentia; family Cricetidae; genus Myodes; species Myodes glareolus. The sequence continues at coordinate 48,300,624 of NC_142028.1, read as the reverse complement.
ACACTACTGCATGTTCCTAACCTCAGTCATCAAGATTCCCATTTCCCCACACTCTCACTAACATAACCTTAGGGATACTAATGAATGTTACATGGCTCTCATTTAGACTTACATCCACACTCTCCTGATGTCTAATGAAATGTGCACTTTGCATATCTTCCTTGGGGAAAAGTCTGTTCAGATCCTTTGCCCATTTTAAGTTAGGTTATATTCTTTTTAAAATTGATTTTATTGAGCTATACATTTTTCTCTGCCCCCCCTCCTTTTTTCTCCCCTTCCCTTCAACCCTCTCCCATGGTCCCCTTGCTCCCAAGGTACTCAGGAGATCTTGTCTTTTTCTACTTCCCATGTAAATTAGATCCATGTTTGTCTCTCTTAGGGTCCCCGTTGTTGCCTGGGTTCTCTGGGATCAAGGACCTCAACATAAAGCCAGCCACACTGAACTCATAGAAGAGAAAATGGGAAATACACTTGAATGCATTGGCACAGGAGACCATTTCCTAAATATAACCCCAGTTGCACAGACACTGAGAGAAACAATTAATGGATGGGACCTCCTGAACTGAAAGCTTCTGTAAAGTAAAGAACATGGTAAACAAGACAAAACGGCAACCTACAATATGGGAAAAATCCTCACTGACCCCACATCAGGCATTCTTTTATTATTAAATCACCCCTCACACATTATCTCAGCATTTCCCTGTTAATTTATAATCTTCTACCTCAAGTGTTTCTCCTAAGCTTTACATATTTCATCCCATCTTACTATCTGTCTCCGGAAAAGCATGAAGTAATAAAACTATATGTCTTCAATTTAATTAATTTTTAAATTTAAATCTTTTTAGATAGTTTCCAGTATGAAGCTTTTAACACTTTTATTGGCTAATGCTTTTGAAAACGTTAAGATATAGATCAAGATATTGAAGTGAAACTAGTGTTATATAATGCTGGAAAAATTAAATTCAAAAGCAGCATTCTATTATGAAAATGATTTTGACTAAAAAAAGACAAATTGAATGAAAAAATTGACATACATCTCTAAGACTGTATCCTATATATTTGTGTGAGAAGAACCAGGATTAGACAGTCAGAACAGACACAGGAAATTTGGAATAAGCAGTTTACTCTTAAAATCAAAATGAAAGAAGTGAAGTTTTAAAATTAAATGTGTGTCTTAGATTAAAAGCTATGTGAAAGAATGTAGCCCAGAAGACCTCATTCTGGGCATGCATCCATGCAAATGAAATTAATATATTGAGGAGCTGTGAATAATATTTACTTTCTTACAGTCTTTGATGTTATTCTTAATGCACACCCAGCCTACATTGATTGTGATGAGCAAAGTGTTACATACACACACACAATCACATTCACAATGCAAAAGTATCCAGCCATAAAAATGAAGTCTTGACATTTACAGAAACAGAAATGAAATTGGAGGTTATTATGTAGCAAAATACATCAAGATAGACAAATGATGCATGCTGTCCCTTATATATTATAGCGAGGTGCTGCAGGCAGGCCTGCTTTTTGTCTCACCCGGCTCTTGCACGGCTAGCTTAGCCCCCGGAAATAATAACACACAAATTGTATTCATTTAAAAACTGCCTGGCCCATTATCTCTAGAGAGTTAGTTACTAGCTAACTCTCACATCTTGATTAACCCATTTCTAATAATCTGTGTAGGACCACGAGGGCGTGGCTTACCGGGAGAGATTCAGCATGTCTGACCTGGTGGCTGGTTCCATGGCGTCTGCCTCACTTCCCTTCTTCCCAGCATTCTGTTCTGTTTACTCCACCTACCTAATTTTCTGTCCTATCAGAGGGCCAAGGCAGTCTCTTTATTATCCAATGAAAATAACACATAGACAGAAAGCCCATCTACATCATTTCCCCTTTTTCTATTTAAACAAAAAAAGAAAGGCTTTCACTTTAACATAGTAAAATTACATATAACAAAACAGTTATCGAGTAAGAATTACAGTTACAATATTTATATCTATTTTATCTTTATCATAATAATGGAAAATTATAACTATAACTAATCATTCCTCAACTCCATCAAAGACTCCAGAAGGATATAATATTACCTAAGTAAACAAGAAGTAAGCAACTTCCAAAACTCTAGAAATGACAGAGACATCTTGCTGCCTGGACAGTCACCCAAAGTTTCTCTATACCATTGGGGTATCCATCTTCGGCCTTCAGACCATAGTATCCGGCAGACATTTCCACGAAGCAGGAAATTTCAAAGCAGTTCAGTCACTATCTGCTGTGCCCTGCAGAATGTCTTGCAGACTCTTTCATGAATCAGGAACCCCGAAAGATCATCTTACCTTTAGGCAAGTTCAGCAGTCCTCTCTCTGCAGGTTCTCTGTGTCCAATTTATACAACAGTCCAGGCAAGAGCGGTTTCTTGCCCAAAATGGCTAATCAACTCCATAAGGATCCTCTTCGATGCCCATCTTCCTCTTGAAGTAGAATGGTGCTGCCAGGAGCAGACATGTCTCATTGTGATAAAAAGTCCTAAGTTATTAAAACATTAAATGCCACATTCTGTAGTCTTTGAAAGATATGAAGAATGCCTATCTGAAATATATCTATGCACATCTATAAAGTCTAACTAACATGACTACAAACTTGATTATAAATGATTATCCATTAACAACCTATATTTCTTAATTATACATTACATTTTTTAAATCAACTACACAATCACAATACCTCAATCAAGATCAGAAATATATGTACATATAACAAAATTGACCTTAAAATACATACCAATGCAAATTATTCATATCTATATCATATCCCCCTTTAAATGTAAAAGAACATTTATAAACAATATTTGGGAATATGGGCGTAGATATTTCTCTCCAAACTTCCTCCTGCTGTATAGGGGCAGTGTTAATCAGGTCTTTCATGGTATAACCTGTCTGCCAGGTTCATCTCAGTTGGCAGTTGAATGAAGTAATTTTTTGAGGGCGTTCACAGCAACCTTTCAGGAGGGCATGGTCTATCATACCATATTGAGATAGAAGCAATCCACAGGGTCTCATCCTCTGTGAAAACAAAAGAAGAACTTTTCCAAAGCATCATAACCTTAGATCCAAAATTTGAAGTCAAGGTATTTTCAAAATACCTATCTTGGGTTAGTTCAGCAGCATTTATAAACAAATATCTTTTAGCAACTGTTGTTCCTTTCTCAGCATTCAAGCAATTCAAAGACAGCATAATATCATACAGTATCAAGATTTTCTGTATATTTTCCATTTTTATGTGGCTTTATTTTAACCTCTATTTCTTTTATTTTTATGTTTATTTTTTGAGACAGGTTCTCTGTATATCTTTTTCCAAGAATAACTCTGTAGACCACGCTGTCCTTGAACTCAGAGAGATCCACCTGTCTCTGCCTCCCCAGTGCTGGGATTAAAGGTGTGTGCTACCACACCTTGATCTCGCAGAGACCTGTCTGCTCTGCCTCCCAGGCATTGGGATTAAAGGTGTGTACCACCACACCCAACTACTTTCTTTCTTCCTTTTTTACTTTAAGAACTTTAACTTTTAGCCTGCATATATTTTTAACACACTGCAATCCATTTAGAGGTTTTCTTCCTCTTTGAATCTTTCTTTTCAGTTTATCTCTCTTTTTCTGACCTCATGAGTCTTTAATGGGTAGGACTAAAGCTGTGGCTTTGACAGTTAGATCCAGCCCATTCCTTAGCTTTCTAGCCTCATGGCTGAGATACCACTGGAGCCATTTTATCGTCACAACTCTACAGTGTTTCAAGGTCCCTGCAAGCAAGCAAGCTGCATCATTCTGCTCACAGACCACACTCAGTCAGACTGCCTGCCTGCAAGAGTCAGAGTTTGTCCTGGAAGGACAACCCAGAAAGCCAGTATTTTAAAACGTCACAGCTTTTTTTCCTGCTATGGCTGAAAACCAAAAAGCATGCATACAGCTTTTCCTCAACACAGTTTAATTGTCTAATGGCAGGACCTCTTAAAAAAAGCTGCAGGGTTTTGCAACTAAAGCTGAGTCAGGAAGCCTCTCTTAGATGAGAGTGCTTGCTTGCCACTAGCAAGAAGCACAGACCTGAGAAATTGCTGCAACCAAGAAAACATGCTGTACTCTATTCTTTCCCAAACTTTCTCAGGCTTTCTGTGGATGCAGTTATCCTCACGTTGGCACCATTTATAGTGAGGTGCTGCAGGCAGACGTGCTTTTTTTCCCGCCCAGCTCCTGCACGGCTAGCTTAGCCCCGGAAATAAAAACACACAAATTGTATTCATTTAAAAACTGCCTGGCCCATTATCTCTAGAGAGTTAGTTACTAGCTAACTCTCACATCTTGATTAACCCATTTCTAATAATCTGTGTAGGACCACGAGGGTGTGGCTTACCAGGAGAGATTCAGCATGTCTGACCTGGTGGCTGGTTCCATGCCTTCTGCCTCACTTCCCTTCTTCCCAGCATTCTGTTCTGTTTACTCTGCCTACCTAATTTTCTGTCCTATTAGAGGGCCAAAGCAGTCTCTTTATTAACCAATGAAAATAACACATAGATAGAAAGCCCATCTATATCAATATATGAAATGTAAAAATATCTGTCACAGAGAAGAGAATTTAATGGTGGTTACTGAAGGTTGGGCAGGCTACATGGAAGAAGGTGTGAAGAAAGAATGAGTGATGATCCTGGGGTCCAGAAAAGAAGAGTGGTTCTTAACATTATATAGTAACAGTTCTCGACAACAACTGTATTCTCACTATTAGAGAGATTATCAGTGTTGCAGTGCTAACATATGATAAGTATGTGAATGATGAATGGACCAGTTATTGTAATGCAATCATTACTCATAATATTTACATAGTGATGTACCATATTTTATATTATAAATATGTAAAATGATAAGATTTAATATAAATAATATATTAAAATACCATACATAAGTATAATTATAGATAAACTAAGCTCGAAATGGCATCATTCTATGTTAGTAAAAGAAACACAACAAAATATCTACAGAGGAAATGGTGCTTAAGCAAATTTTAAATAGCACAAAGAACAAAGAAGAAATGTCTCTGAGAGATGCATATTGAGAATAAATGAAGAATTCTTTTATGCTAATAAGAAAATGCTAATAAAGCCCAAAACGTATGAGGCTGATTAATCATTATTTTAAGAAACAAATGCAATTAAATAGTAAACATGATAAGAAGTTTAATAACCTACAGCATGAAAATTAAAATGACAATTTGGTTCAATCCCAAAATTAGAATGTTAAAAATATTTTGATTGTACATTTTAGCTTCTAAGTATCTATTCTTCAAAATGTTTATTTCATAAATCAGAACTGATATTGAGACAATCTGCCCTATTGTGATGGCATTGTTTTATGGACTGTTAGCTCTTGGATAAAAATACTCCAGATTGGGTTGTGCACTAACTATTCTAAGTCAAAACCTGTTATCATAGCAATGGATATAATGATAAATTAACACAAACTAAATATCTCTTAGTCAGAGATGGTACTGATAGTTTATGTACAAGTTGCATGTAAAATAAATGACCTCTGGTTAGAGTATTGGCTCAGTTAATAAAATGCTTGCTTCAAAATGTGATGCCCTGAGTCTGGTCTCCATAAATCACAGCACTTTTATAACCATCACAATAATGAGATGGGAGGCAGAAATAGGCAGATCTTGGGGAGCTCATTGATCAGCCATCCTGACCTACATGCTAATGTTCCAGGCCAATAAAAATTCCTGTCTCAAAGAAAAAAAAAGTCACCTGAAAAACAATGTCCAAAGTTGTCCTCTGGCCACCCCCACACAGACAAACATGCACTACATGTATTGTATGTATTGTATTGTATGCACACAAGAGTTCATCTATACTGAAAAGCTAACATGCACTAACACATGCACAAAATAAATGATAAATCACCAAGATAAAGGGACAATAAAGCCTAAATGCCAAGATTGCAAAGCTGACAAATCCTCGTGCATCATATTATTGAATTCATTTAAGGCCCTGGAATATAAAATTCCTAGTTTTAGTTGATTATGATGTATAAAATAACAATGTAAAAGCAGTCTTGGGTGATTCTGGATGGTAGGCATTTATGGTATGATAGTAACACAACATTTAATGTTTTATATCTTAAAGAAGAAATTAAAACAATTATGGAAATTTACTTATCTATGTCATTATCATTGTTGTGCCCAGATTACGAACCCCAGAGAGAGAACACAAGAGAGGCCCAGACTGTAATAAGCAAGGTTTAATTAGCATATTACAAACATGTTTGAGACTCATCTCAATCCTGGTTGCAGTGAGGTAGAGAGGAGTTGTATCTTCTCTGTGTTTAAGCTTTTAAATGTGTAACTACAAAGAGGCTTTTTGAAGCTGCTTTTGGCACTGGGTGCAAGGTCTTTTGCTCTCTCCCATCCTGCTTTGTTAGCGAGCAAGGCCACACTGTTTCTGAGTCAGGGCATCCTTATTACCAGTTGGTCCAATCCTGACTCTATGCTCTTTATTCTCCTGAGTGTGCGGCGGGGTGGATGGAGTGGTGTGTGTGTGTGTGTGTGTGTGTGTGTGTGTGTGAGAGAGAGAGAGAGAGAGAGAGAGAGAGAGAGAGAGAGAGAGAGAGAGAGAGAGAGAGAGAGAGAGAGACTGTCCTTCCTGGGAGCATGAAGTTAGCCTGGGCTTTCTAATTTTAAATCATTCTGCTAGGAAATTTCTTCTCGCTCCTTTGAGAATGAGGGGTGAGGGTCCCACAATTATATGCTTAAAATAGTTTTTAGCTTAAAAGTTGACAAAGAAACAGGAAATATTCATTATTTTCTATAACAAAATCAGTTTTGCAAAATGTTGCCATGTAACAAAGCACTTTAGACTGTGAAATGTGGTAGATAATTCTACTCTTGGAATTCATGATAGTAAGAATAGCTCAGGACTCTCCTCAGTCAGTTTGTCTTTGCTTTTTTATAGTGAAATAAAATTACTTTTCTTTGGGAATACCTATTCCAACATTGGCCATAGGAGAATTTGAAGTTATTGACATGGAGAACATGATACTAGTTCAAGCAGTAGATATTATAGACTTCCTACAGGTGTGTTGTGCCAACATATTTTCTCAGCACTGTTGTGATATTATGTGTTATTGAAGACATTGGCTAGGAACTTATACAAAAATGAAGTAGTGGGTAATAAAGCTATGATCTAAAAACTACAGGCAAAAGGGCTATTGTGTGTTTAAGTTTAATTTTAAAGTGGAAAAAATAACTTCTCTGTGCTTTCCAAATATTAGGCAGATGTCTTGTTAACATAGTCAAAATAAAATTAAGCAACTATAACTATAAATTTTACTATATTTTTACATTTGCATATTAAACTTATAGAAGTTGCTTGCTTTTCTTTTTTTTTCCTTTTGTTTTTTTGAGACAGGTTTTTTGTTTGTTTGTTTGTTTTTTTAACCAGAATTAAGTTATTTTAAGATATACAAAGTGAAGTTTTTCCTGGAATAGAATTTAGTAATGAATAATTAATTCTGCTTTTGCAGTCTGATCGATCTCTAGTTTTTGTATTAGGTATATTGAAATTTTCTTAACATTTCAAATATTAATTTTGTTTAAAAAGTTGATAGTATTTTCTTTGACAGCCAATACTAGTATCTATTAAATTTTCCTTAAGTGTTAGGTAGGTAGTTACATTTCAGACTAGGTTGCATTCCAAGATGAATGCAAAGTCCACCTGTCTAATGTGCTTTGACAGAAGATAAATTATTTTGAACCTCTGGTATCTAAAACATATTTTCTGTTTCTTTTTCATTAAATTTAAAACAGAAAACTTTTCAAGATATATATTTTATTTTTTGTTCTTTTTGTAGTCAGGATATGTTTGTGTCAATATAAGAGATTGGTTTGATTCCTGTCTAAAGTTCTCTAATGTGGTGAGATAATATTTGAGGTAGGTCTAGCACATGTTTCTAGTTATGCATTTGTTTTTTATTGCCAGACAATACCGAACTCACACTTTTTGTTTTTATTTGGACCCAAGTTCTTTTTCGTTGTCTTGGGCTGGTCTCTTGAGTGAAATGGTTCTTTTTGACTCAGTTTATCAAGTAGCTGATATTTTACATGTGTGTACCCTGGGTGGCTTTTGGACATTTTATTTCAGTGAATTTTAATATATTTTACTATTACATTGTAGATTATTCGATAGAGAGTTTTGAAAACAAGATGCTTCCTTTCTTTAGAAGATATAAGCTCCAAGCATTTCATAAATTCCTTAACTTTAGTGCAACTTTAAAACTATCTTTCTATTTTATCTATACTTGAAGTTTTCTGAGATTAATTTACTCTTCTTTGTATCTTTAAATTATTAGAATTTGGCTCTAACACAAGGGACAACAATGTGGTCACGCATTTATGTGATTATCAGTTCATTTCTAATTAGCTGATTGATCACCTACTGTGTGCCAGTCAGATTGTGTACAAGACTTGGAAATAAATGAGACAGAGAAAGCTCTAAAATTCTAAGGAGTAAAGACAATTCAAGGGAAAGAAGCCATGTGTTTGAGAGAGATGAAGGTTGGGATTAGAGTGAAAGAGAGAAAGCGAAATTGATATAATTTGATACTTTAAAAATACTGTGGAGCTCCAGCTGCCACACCTCTGTAGAATTCTTCCTGCCTGGTTCTGGGACTGGCTTTTGTTGTTTACAACAATTGATACTCTTTCTTTTTCTACCTAGTTGTTCTAAATAGTTTAAGATAAAAGCAGCTACACTGAAAAGTCTATTAAATTTATGCCCACAAAATAGTGCTTAATTCCAACTCCAAATGAAGTGTATGCACCACGAAACCTGCCTCGACTGTCAGCTTTTCTGGTCCCAGCTGGAGTTGAGAACTTCATATTTGTTTAAAATGAATAATGAATTTTTAAGTTTCCTTTGCTTCATGTTGATTTGAAAAATGGCTCAAGTTGGTTCTTCTATTATTCAGTTTTCTGTCACACAGAGAACAGCCGTTCTGTTCACATTGTCTTACTTTTATAGGTTCATCAGAATAACTTTGTGTAGTTTGCTTGCTTTGCAAAGAAATTACTCATTTAGAAAATAATGTTTTTGATTCAGAAACGGCAGTTGCAAATGTCCTTTTCTAGTTACAGTTTTCTCTTATTATCTTGGGTAAGGAGTGTGCCAATTTGTCAGGTTGCCTTGTTGTGTTTTGTGATGTAGCAGCCAAATTTAAAAATTCATTGCTGAATAAGTAGGATTTTCTGCAATTCCACCTTAGTATTAACTGACAAACAATTGCTTCTACTTCCATCCAATTTTGGTAATATTTTGTTTATTAAAGTATTTGGAATTTTGAGAAGTTTCACAGTTGAATAAAATTGCTTGCCATACTCTTTGAGAAAGTAGTATGGGCATAGGTTTCAAGGAGCTAGACTGGAGATGCTGGGAACAGCACCTACACCTTCAGATGCTGATGCATGCCAAAAAGGAACAAGAACTTTCATGAAATGAAGTAATCACTTAACACTCAGGATGGGTTAGCCTAAACTGATCACATAGTCATCATTCTGTGACATTCTAAGAATGATAATGTAATAATAATAATAATAATAATAATAATAATACATTTTATAAATCTGTCAAGAACACTAACAGTGAGTTATACTGTGATCTCCAGACAGAAGATTTAAAATCAGTTTGTAAAGGATTTCATTGAAATTGAAGAAAGCAGAAATGTTTTAGTACTCATAGAGAATCTTATCAAAGCAGAAAGTAACTTTAGAGACTCAAACAGAAATTCTTTGAATGAAAAAATACAAACCCAGCGAAGTTTAAAGGTAACAGAAGTCTGAAATAATATGGACCAAAACAAAGAAATTATTAATGAACGTGGTATCAGTCTGTTTGAAAATGCACAGAGGAGAAAAGATTGAGGAGTGACAGAAAACCCTGAGTGTTTGTGGGTTGAATTTATACATACCTATCGGCACAGTTAAGTTTTACAGAGGCATGATGTTCTGGTGTACTATAATGAGGTGACCATAGATAAAAGGAATGTACTGTAAACTCAGTGGCCCAGAAATCTGTCTCAAAGTAGAAATATGGCAATGGGTACAAGTGTATACATAACCCCAGCTCAGAATTATAGAATACACACATTATCTAAGATTTAATATATGCATGTATATATTAAATATTATTAAAATTATAAATGGGATTAAACTACAGTAACATTAATATCTACCTTTACCAGTGTCATATGCTGGTTTTCTTGCCACCATTTATTTCGTTATTTGTCATTTGGTTCGTCAGAACTATTTTGTGTTGTCCTCTTATCTTGCTGCTCCATGTGGGGAAAGCAAGATCAAGATGATGGGGCATTCTATGATTCTGTTGCACTTGGGTGCCTTCTGCCCCGCTAAGGAGTGTTGTTGATTTTGAAGATATTGGTTCTGTTCTCCTACGCTCTTTGGCTTTAATTTCCCTCTCCTGTGGATATGCATATTAAGCAATAATGAATGCTTTCTCAGTTCCCACTGACTTCTCACCTGCTCTCGCTCTCAAAAGAAAAGGGAAAAAAGTTTTATATAGCTGACTTTGTTCTATAATATACTCTGAAGTTTGCACAGTTGAAATGTTTGCACAATGGTGTCTATGCCTTTTACTGTAAAAAGTTGTACAGAAAAGATGGTAATAATTAATTTAGTAGGCTGTCACTGACACGTTAAATAGAGTTTTATGTTGTGCTCAGTATCTTTCTGTTTATGTAAGATAAAATGATGCATACATATCAAATACATATGAAATACATAGCTCCATATTTGGCTAAAGAGGTTGACTACCAATGGCAGAAAAAATGTTTGTGTGTCTACGGGTATGCCTATGTTGTGTCATAAAAGTATTCAAAATCCATAATGTGTGCTAAAGATCTTTTCAAATGAAAATCAAGCATTCACGCTGTATTATATTCAAGTGATATTTTAAAGTAAGGAAACTCAAAGACTAAGAACACAGATTTTAACTTCAAATAAGTAAATATGTGATTAAAATGTCATACAACAGGAGTAGGCATGTAGCTAAGCCGTCATTTAACTTCTCCCTAGAAAGCACAGAGAACTGTGTTTGGTTCTCAGCTCTGTATAAACCAGGCAGAGTAGTGCACAACTATCCCTCAAGTACTTGGGAGGAAGAGGAAAACAATTTAGAAATTCAAGATCATTGTCAATTAAACAGCCAGTTTTGGGTACAGAAGAGCCTCTGTCAGAAGAAAATGTAGCAAACCCTTTAAAGAAGTGATAAGCCTAGAATTACTGGAGATAATTCATTATAAATTATGTTTAATATAATTAACCTTGGAGTACAGTCAAAATAGAAACAAAACTATCTTCATATTAGCAAACTTATTATCAGTACAATGTACTACGTGTGTTCTCTGCCAGGGTGAAGGAATGTGTGGTATAAGATTCTCCACAAAAAATTAGTTGAAATATGATTCTCATTGTGAGATATTCTGAGCTAGGGCCTATGGCAACCTGTAAGAAACAGCTAAGTCATGAAGCTACCATGCTCATGAATGGACTAATGTAATCACAGTTGTGTTTTCTTTGTCTAACAAATGGGAGTCTCTGTAACATCATGATCATAGATGATACAGAGAAGATGTTATTATCATACTTTTAGACTTCCAGAACCTTTAGCTAATAAAGTCAAAACCAACCAAAAAGCTCTTCTCATCCTTATAAAATTTTGTTAAGATTTCTTTAATATAATCTTTTCTTATTTTACACAGTTATTCCCGTTCCATCCCTCCCCTGACATCTCTCTCCACACTTCCCTCCATTCACTTCTCAGAAAGAGTATGGCTTCCCATGAGAAGTGAACAAAGTCTGACTCTTCACTTAGGGCAAGACCAAGCCCCACCCCTTCACATATCTAGGCTAAGGAAGGTATCCCTGCAAAGAGAATGTGCTCCTAAATGCCAGCTCAAGCTCTAGGGATAAGTCCTGGTTCCACTGCCTGTGGCCTCTCAGATTATCCAAGCCTTACAACTGTCCCCCACATTCAGTGAACCTAGTTTGGTCTTATAGAGGTTACCCCACTATTTTTTTTAAAAAAAAATTTTGTAGAGTACTGTGCTATTGCCATAAAATGACCTAAAGCAGGATATGCATAATAATGGAGAGTAAAAATTATATTTTATCATGTAAATGTTAGCCTGCAAAATAAATCACTCAATGGCAATGCGTTTTCCAATAAAATGTGTAAACACTCCCCAAGTGTTGAGATTTCAGTGAAGAATACCGTATTTAAATTTAAACACAAAACTAAGACCCCTGTAAGGGAAACATTGAAGTTAGACAGTTTTTTTAATAGGCTTCACTCAGGAATCAAGTTCTAAGACTATTGATAGGCATTGGAAACATCTGAGAGAAATTATTAATATCATGGAATATTAAAATCAATACAGAGAAAGAATATATTCAAGTACAATATCTGGCTCTTCAGAATACAGAACTATTCTTGATAACTTCGTAATCTCATAAAATGAAAAATGATTATGAATGTGAGTGAATATATCAGATTAGTAAATGGGTGGATGAACAATATAGCCAGAATGTGTATTTCATATGAAAGAGTTAAAATATTAATTCTGCTTTATCAATAAACTGTATACAGTTACTTGATGAAAAACTAAGATCTAATTTGAAATATATAAAACATCATATCGCTAGCAGACAGCCATCGGAGGGGTGAGTTTGCTTCTGGCCTGTGGCAGGAGCCCGGCGAGGAAGAAGTCAGACTTTCCCCGACCCCCTAGACCCCCAGGTCACCCTACAATGGTGGCTCCACTCTGCTAAGCTCTCCCTCCTGCCATCCCAGCTTCCATCCAGGTACACCTTCCTATATTTCTCCCTTCCCCCTGGGGCCATAAAATTTCCCCAGCTCAGCTGCCTTGCTTGCTGGGCCTGGGCTGTAGGCGCATCCCGGCAGGAGGCAGTTCCTGCATTTTAAAAGCCTTCCTGAGGACGGGTGGGCCCTGTGTCAGCTCAGCGACATTTCTGACCAGCAAGGGGCACTGACTTCTAGCAGACAGCCATTGGAGGGGTGAGTTTGCTTCTGGCCCATGGCAGGAGCCCGGCGGGGAACAGGTCAGACTTTCCCTGACCCCCTAGACTCCCAGGTCAACCTGCAGTGGTGGCTTCACCCTGCTAAGCACTCATGCCTGTCATCCCAGCTTCCATCCAGGTACACCTTCCTATATTTCTCCCTTCCCCCTGGGGCCATAAAATATCCCCAGCTCAGCTGCCTTGCATGCTAGGCCTGGGCTGTAGGCGCATCCCGGCAAGAGGGAGTGCCTGTGTTTCAATAGACTGCCTGAGGAAAGGTAGGCCTTCTGTCAGTGAAGTCCCTGCCCAACAAGGGAACCTGACCTGGTACCAGAAGATCCAATAGAGAGCATTTGAAGGAAGAGATGGGCAGACACCAAGGCAAGACCTCCTACAAAAATCTGAAAAACAACATGAAAACACCAGATCCCAACGAACCTACAATAGAAGGACTTGAACACCTTAATCCAGAAGAAGTGGAAAAAAGTGCCATTATGAAAGCAATAGAGTCCCTTAAGCAGGATATGAGTAACTCCCTTAAAGAATTGGATGAGAAGTATAACAACAAGATTAAAGAAATGAGTAAAGAAATGGATGAGAAGTAAAACAAAAAGTTTGAAGAAATGAGAAAATCTGTGAATGATACCCTGGGAAACCAAGAAAAAACAATCAAACAGGTAAAGGAAACAGTTCAAGAATTGAAAACTGAAATGGAGGCAATGAAGAAAACACAAACCAAGAACCGGCTGGATATGGAAAAACTAGGTAAATGAACAGAGACTACAGAATCAAGCATAACCAATAGAATACAAGAGATGGAAGAATGAATCCCAGATTCTGAAGATACCATAGAGAAAATAAACACTCTAATTAAAGAAAACGGCAAATCCAACAAATTCTCTTCAAAAAACATTCAAGAAATCTGGGACACAATAAAAAAACCAAATCTAAGAATAATAGGGGTTGAAGAAGGAGAAGAATTGCAGATCAAAGGCCCAGAAAATATATTCAACAAAATTATAGAAGAAATCTTTCCCAACCTAAAGAATGATATTCCTATGATGGTTCAAGAAGCATACAGAGCACCGAATAGACTGGATCAAAAGAAAACATCCCCTCGCCATATAATAATCAAAACACAAAACATACAGATTAAAGAAAGAATATTAAGAGCAACAAAGGTAAAAGGTCAAGTAACTTATAAAGGTAAACCTATCAGGCTCACACCGGACTTCTCTATGGAAACCATGAAAGCCAGAAGATCCTGGATAGAGGTACTGCAGAAACTAAGAAACCATGGATGCAAACCCAGACTACTATACCCAGCCAAGCTATCATTCACTATCAATGGAGAAAACAAAATATTCCAGGATAAAAATAAATTTAAACAATCCATAGCCACAAATCCAGCCTTACAGAAAGTAGTAGAAGGAAAATCGCAACCCAAGGAATCCAACATTGCCAACACTGACTACAATAACCCAGACATCTAGGAACCCTTCACAACCACAACTCAAAGAAGAGAAACACACAAACTCTACTACACACACACACACACACACACACACACACACACACACAAAAATAATAACAGGAATCAACAACCACTGGTCATTAATATCACTTAATATTAATGGACTCAACTCACCTATAAAAAGGCACAGACTAAGAGAATGGATACAAAAACAGGATCCAATATTCTGCTGTTTACAAGAAACACACCTCAACCACAAAGATAGACATCTACTCAAAGTAAAAGGTTGGGAAAAGGCTTTCCAAGCAAAAAGCAAACAGACCTAAGAAACAAGCAGGTGTGGCCATTCTAATATCTAACAAAATTGACTTCAAACTAAAATCAATCAGAAGAGATGGAGATGGACATTTCATACTTATAACAGGAACAATTCATCAGGAGGAAGTCTCAATCCTGAATATCTATGCCGTAATATAAAAGCACCCCCTTATGTGAAAGAAAAACTTTTAGAACTCAAGGCAGTCATCAAACCACACACACTAATAGTAGGAGACTTCAACACAACTCTCTCACCAATGGACAGGTCAATCAGACAGAAACTCAACAGAGAAAAAGAGAATTACTAGAGGTAATGAATCAAATGGACTTTACAGATATCTATAGAACATCCCACCCAAACAGGAAAGAATATACCTTCTTCTCTGCAGCTCATGGAACCTTCTCGAAAATTGACCACATACTGGGTAACAAAGCAAACTTCCACAGATACAAAAAAATATTAGGAACCACCTGTATCTTGTCACATCACCATGGAATAAAGTTAGAATTCAATAACAATTCGAACACCAGAAAGCCTACAAATGCGAGGAAGTTGAACAGTCAACTACTGAATCATCCCTGGGTCAAGGAAGAAATAAAGAAAGAAATTAAAGTCTTCCTTGAATTTAATGAAAATAAAGACACAGCATACTCAAACCTATGGGACACAATGAAAGCAGTGCTAAGACGAAAGTTCATAGCACTTAGTGCCCAATTAAAGAAAATGGAGAAAACACACATTGGAGACTTAACAACACACCTGAAAGCTCTGGAAAAAAAAAGAAGCAGACTCACCCAGGAGGTATAAAGACTGGAAATAATCAAACTGAGGGCTGAAATCAACAAAACAGAAACGAAGAAAACAATCCAAAGAATCAACGAAACAAAAAGTTGGTACTTGGAGAAAATCAACAAGATTGACAAACCCCTAGCCAAATAATCAAACGGCAGAGAGAGAAAACTCAAATTAATAAGATCAGAAATGAAAAGCGGACATAACAACAGACACAGAGGAAATTCAGAGAATCATTACATCTTACTACGAAAGTTTATATGCCACAAAGTTAGAAAATGTACAAGAAATGGATTGGTTTTTAGATAAATACCATGTAACAAAGTTAAAACAAGACCAGGTGAACAATCTAAATAGACCTGTTAGTCGCAAATAATTAGAAGCTGTTATCAAAAACCTCCTGACCAAAAAAAAAAGGCCAGGGCCAGATGGTTTCAATGCAGAATTCTACCAGAACTTCCAAGAAGAGCTGATACCTATACTCCTTAAGGTATTTCACAATATAGAAAGAGAAGAGTCATTGCCAAACTCTTTTTATGAAGCTTCAGTTACCCTGTTACCAAAACCACACAAAGACATAACCAAGAAAGAGAATTACAGGCCAAACTCACTCATGAACATCGATGCAAAAATTCTCAATAAAATACTGGCAAACAGAATCCAAGAACACATTAGAAAAAATATCCATTATGATCAAGTAGGCTTCATCCCAGAGATGCAGGGCTGGTTCAATATATGCAAATCTATCAATGTAATCCATCATATAAATAAAGTGAAAGAAAAAAACCATATGATCATTTCATTAGATGCTGAAAAAGCATTTGACAAAATTCAACATCCCTTTATGATAAAGGTGTTGAAGAGATTGGGGATACAAGGATCATACCTAAATATAATAAAAGCAATTTACAGCAAGTCGACAGCTAACTGAATGGACAGAAACTCAAAGCCATTCCATTGAAATCAGGAACACGACAAGGCTGTCCACTCTCCCCATACCTCTTCAATATAGTGCTTGAAGTTCTAGCAAAAGCAATACGACATCATAAGGGGATTAAGGGGATTCGAATTGGAAAGGAAGAAATTAAACTCTCATTATTTGCCGACGATATGATAGTATACATGAGCGACCCCACAAACTCTACCAAAGAACTCCTACAGCTGATAAACACCTTTAGTAATGTGGCAGGATACAAGATCAACTCCAAAAAAATCAGTTGCCCTCCTATACACAAAGGATAAAGAAGCAGGGAGGGAAATCAGAGAAACTTCACCTTTCACGATAGCCACAAATAACATAAAATATCTTGGGATAACTCTAACCAAGGAAGTGAAAGACCTATTTGACAAGAACTTTAAGTCTTTGAAGAAAGAAATTGAGGAGGATACCAGAAAATGGAACGATCTCCCCTGTTCTTGGATTGGGAGGATCAACATAGTAAAAATGGCAATTCTACCAAAAGCAATCTATAGATTCAATGCAATCCCCATCAAAATCCCATCAAACTTCTTCACAGACCTTGAGAGAATAATAATCAAGTTTATATGGCAAAACAAAAAACCCAGGATAGCCAAAACAATCTTATATAATAAAGGAACTTCTGGAGGTATAACCATCACTGTCTTCAAACTCTATTACAGAGCTACAGTATTGAAAACAGCTTGGTACTGGCATAAGAACAGAGAAGTCGACCTATGGAATCAAATAGAAGACCCTACAGATATTAACCCACAAACCTATGAACACTTGATTTTCGACAAGGTAGCTAAAGGTATGCAATGGAAGAAGGAAAGCATCTTTAACAAATGGTGCTGGCATAACTGGATGTCAACCTGTAGAAGAATGAAAATAGATCCATATCTATCACCATGCACAAAACTCAGGTCCAAATGGATTAAAGACATCAACATTAATCTGACCACTTTGAACCAGATAGAAGAGAAAGTGGGAAGTAGTCTACAAGATATAGGCACAGGAGACCACTTCCTAAGCAGAACCCCAGGAGCGCAGACAATACGAGAAACAATGAATAAATGGGACCTACTGAAACTGAGAAGCTTCTGTAAAGCAAAGGACACTGTCAGTAAGACAAAAAAGGCTACCCTCAGACTGGGAGAAGATCTTCACCAACCCCTCATCAGACAAAGGTCTGATCTCCAAAATATACAAAGAACTCAAGAAACTAGACACTAAAACTCTAATTAAC
Organism: Myodes glareolus; assembly: GCF_982192425.1. Taxonomy (NCBI): domain Eukaryota; kingdom Metazoa; phylum Chordata; class Mammalia; order Rodentia; family Cricetidae; genus Myodes; species Myodes glareolus. The sequence continues at coordinate 48,282,703 of NC_142028.1, read as the reverse complement.
CCAATTAAAAAATGGGGTACTGAACTGAACAGAGAATTCACAACAGATGAACTTTGAATGGCCAAAAGGCACTTAAGGTCATGCTCAACCTCCTTAGTGGTCAGGGAAATGCAAATCAAAACAACTATGAGATACCATTTTACAGCGGTCAGATTATCTAAAGTCAAAAATACCAATGATAGCCTATGCTGGAGAGAATGTGGAGAGATGGGAACTCTCATCCATTGTTGGTGGGAATGCAAACTTGTGCAGCCACTGTGGAAATCAGTGTGGCGGTTTCTCAGGAAACTGGGAGTCAACCTCCCTCAGGACCCAGCAATTCCACTCTTGGGAATATACCCAAGAGATGCCCTATCATACTACAAAAGCATTTGTTCAACTATGTTCATAGCAGCACTATTTGTAATAGCCAGAACATGGAAACAACCTAGGTGCCCCTCAATAGAAGAATGGTTAAGAAAGGTGTGGAACATGTATACATTAGAGTTTTACTCAGCGGTAAAAAACAATGACATCTTGAATTTTGCATTGCAAATGGATGGAAATAGAAAACGCTTAACTGAGTGAGGTAAGCCAGACCCAAAAATAGGAATATGGTATATATTCACTCATACGTGGATTCTAGCCATAATTAAAGGTCTTTTAGCCTATTATTCATGATCCTTGAGAAGCTAAATAGGAAAGGAACCTGAAGAAAATCATGTAATTATCCTCCTGGAGATTGGAAGTAGACAAGAGTGCCAGGCAACCTTGGGTGCATAAGGGGATGGGAGGGTTGCTGGAAGGGGAGAGGGTTAGAGAAAAGGGAGTTGGGGAGGAATGGGGAAATCTCAGGGGATTATGATGGGGGGGAGGGAGGAAGAATGTTTACTAATATTTTTTTGTATCTGTGGAAGTTTGCTTTGTTACCCAGTATGTGGTCAATTTTCGAGAAGGTTCCATGAGCTGCAGAGAAGAAGATATATTCTTTCCTTTCTGTCTGATAGACCTGTCCATTGGTGAGAGAGGAGTGTTGAAGTCTCCTACTATTAGTGTCTGTGGTTTGATGACTGCCTTGAGTTCTAGAAGTGTTTCTTTACATAAGTAGGAGGCTTTATATTAGGGGCATAGATATTCAGGTTGAGACTTCCTCCTCATGAATTGTTCCTGTTATGAGTATAAAATGTCTGTCTCCATCTCTTCTGATTGATTTTAGTTTGAAGTCAATTTTGTTGGAAATTAGAATGGCCACACCTGCTTGTTTCTTAGGTCCGTTTGCTTGAAAAACCTTTTCCCAACCCTTTACTCTGAGTAGATGTCTGTCTTTGTGGTAGAGGTGTGTTTCTTGTAAACAGCAGAATGTTGGATCCTGTTTTCGTATCCAATCTCTTTTCTATGCCTTTTTTTAGGTGAATTGAGTCCATTAATATTAAGTAATATTAATGACCAGTGGTTGTTGACACCGGTTATTATTATTTTTGTTTGTTTGGTTAATAGAGTTTGTATGTGCCCCTTCTTTGAGTTAAGCTCGTGAAGGGTCGCTAGATGTCTGAGTTATTGTAGGCAGTGTTGGCAATGTTGGATTTTTTGGGTTGTGATTTTCCTTCTATTACTTTCTATAAGGCTGGATTTGTGGCTATGGATTGTTTAAATTTATTTTTATCCTGGAATATTTTGTTTTCTCCATTGATAGTGAATGATAGCTTGGCTGGGTATAGTAGTCTGGGTTTGTATCCATGGTCTCTTAGTTTCTGCAGTACCTCTATCCAGGATCTTCTGGCTTTCATGGTTTCCATAGAGATGTCCGGTGTAAGTCTGATAGGTTTACCTTTATAAGTTACTTGACATTTTACCTTTGTTGCTCTTAATATTCTTTCTTTAATCTGTATGTTTTGTGTTTTGATTATTATATGGCTAGGGGATTTTTTTTATCAAGTCTATTCAATGTTCTGTATGCTTCTTGAACCTTCATAGGAATATCATTCCTTAAGTTGGAAAAGTTTTCTTCTATAATTTTGTTGAATATATTTTCTGGGCCTTTGATCTGCAGTTCTTCTCCTTCTTCAATCCCTATTATTCTTAGATTTTTTTTTATTGTGTCCCAGATTTCCTGAATGTTTTGTGATGAGAATTTTTTGAATTTGCTGTTTTCTTTGATCAGAGCATTTATTTTCTCTATGGTATCTTCAGACTCTGAGATTCGTTCTTCCATCTCTTGTATCCTATTGGTTATGCTTGATTCTGTAGTCTCTGTTCATTTACCTTGATTTTCCCTATCCAGCCGGCCCTTGTTTTGTGTTTTCTTCATTGCTTCCATTTCAGTTTTCATTTCTTGAACTGTTTCCATTACCTGTTTGATTGTTTTTTCTTGGTTTCCCAGTGTATCATTCACGGATTTACTCATTTCTTCAAACTTTTTGTTTTACTTCTCATCCATTTCTTTACTCATTTCTTCAATCTTTTTGTTGTATTTCTCATCCAGTTCTTTATGGGAGTTATTCATATCCTGTTTAAGTGACTCTATTGTTTCATAATGGCACTTTTTTCCACTTCTTCTCAATTAAGAGGTTCAGGTCCTTCTATTGTAGGGTCGTTGGGATATGGTGTTTTCATGTTGGCTTTTAGATTGTTTGAGGGGTTCTTGCCTTGGCTTCTGCCCATCTCTTCCTTCAAATGCTCTCTATTGGATCTTCTGGTACCAGGTCAGGTTCCCTTGTTGGGCAGGGACTTCACTGACAGAAGGCCTACCTTTCCTCAGGCAGTCTATTGAAACACAGGCACTCCCTCCTGCTGGGTTGCACTCACAGCCCAGGCCCAGCACACAAGGGAGCAGCTCTGGGGAGATCTTGTGGCCCCAGGGAGAAGTGGGGAAGAGAGGAAGGTGTACCTGGATGAATGCTGGGATGGGATTCGGGAGAACTCAGCAGGGTGGAGCCACCACTGCAGGGTGACCAGAAATTCGAGGGGGATGGGGAAAGTCTGAATTCCTCCTAGCCAAAGCCCAAAGCCCTCAGGCCAGTAGCAAACTCACCCTTCCTCCAATGGATGTCTGCTAGAAGTTCACTGCCTCTTGGTGGCCAGGAATGTGGCTGAGCTGACACAGGGCCTGCCTGTCCTCAGGCAGGCTATCAATGCCCAGGAACTGCCCTTGCTGGGCTGAGCCCACAGCCCAGGCCCAGCATGCAAGGGAGCAGCTCTGGGGAGATCTTGTTGCCCCAGGGGGAAGGGGGGAAGAGAGGAAGGTGTACCTGGATGAAGGCTAGGATGGGATTCGGGAGACCTCTGCCTGATTTTTGTTGTTGTTGTTAATCTAGTATACTGCTACATTACTGAAGGTGTTTTTGAGTTTTAGAAGTTCTTTGGTAGAATTTTTGGGGTCGCTTATGCAAACTGTCATATCATCAGCAAATAGTGAGAGTTTGACTTCTTCTTTTCAGATTTGGATTCCCTTGATCTTCTTTTGTTTTCTTATTGCTCTAGGTAGAATCTCAAACACTATACTGAATTGATGTTGAGAAAATGGACAGTTTTGTCGTGTTCCTGATTTCAGTGGAATTGCTGTGAGTTTCTCTCTATTTAGTTTGATGTTGGCTGTTGGCTTGCTGCATATTGCCTTTATTATGTTTAGGTATGTTTCCTGTATCCCTACTCTCTCCAAGGTCTTTATCATGAAGGGATGTTGTATTTTGTCAAAGGCTTTTTCAGAATCTAATGAGATAATCATATTCTTGTTTATTTGTTTTGTTTTCAGTTAGTCCATATGGTGGGTTACACTGACACCTTTTCATATGTTGAATCATTCCTGTATCTCTGGGACGAAACCTACTTGGTAATGGTGAATGATTTTTCTAATGTGTTCTTGGATTTGAATGCCAGTATTTTATTGAGTATTTTTGTAGCAGTGTTCATAAGTGAGATTGGTCTGTAATTGTTTTTCTTAGTAAGGTCTTTGTGTTGTTTGTGTATCAAGACGCTTGTAACCTCATCAAAAAAGAGTTTGGCAATGTTCCTTCTGTTTCTATTGTGCAGAAAATTTGAGGAGTATTGGTATAAGTTTCTCTTTGAAAGTCTTGTAGAATTCTGGCCTGAAACCATCTGGTCCTGTGCCATTTTTGGTTGAGAGATTATTGATGACTGTTCCTATTTCTTTAGCACCTGTAGGTCTATTTAATTTGCTTATCTGGTCTTGATTTAATTTTGGTAGCTGATATTTATCCAGAAAACTGTCCATTTTCTTTAAGTTTACCAATTTTTTTGGAGTACAGGTTTTCAAAGTATGATCTAATGATTATCTGAATTTCCTCCATGTCTTTTGTTAAGTTTCCCTTTTTGGATATTCTCTCTCTGCCTCTTGGTTAGTTCTGAAAAAGATTTGTCTATTTTGTTGATTTTCTCAAAGAACCAACTCTTTATCTCATTGATTCTTTGTATTGTTTTCTTTGTTTCCATTTTGTTGATTTCAGCTCTCAATTTGATTATTTCATGCTTTCTAATCCTCCTGGGTGTGTTTTCTTCTCTTTTTTGTTGTAGAGTTTTCGAATGTTCTGTTAACTCAGTAGTTATGTCAGCATTTAGTGCTAAGAACTTTCCTCATTTTTTTTTTCTGCAGCACTTTTATTTTTCTTTACACAACGACATGTTGCTGGGACCTAATGTTCTCACTGAACAGTAGAAAACCAAAATTTGTCATTTCTTAAATTGAGTACAAAAAACCTTACATAAATTAAAAGAATGAATACATTTACAGTTGTCAATGCAAACGTTCACAACTCAAGGCAAGTAACAACCCATGCGGTCATGAGGGAAAACACCAGAACTGGGTCCTAAGGCTCGGACTTTCCCTCCCTGTTAGACCTGCAAGAAGGAAGGGGTAAGTGGTTCAGGAACCCTTGCCAGCCTCGAGAAATCCTGGAAGTCAACAGTCAGTTAATACCCTGCACAGATCACTGCATGATGCTCACACATCCACCAGGCTGGGGATGTCTCTTCCACAGTATGTTCTCGCTCTCCCCAGCCACCAATTGACCGAGCCACATGACTAAGGATTAAATCAAGATATGCACAGGGCATAAAACATACCAAGGGAACAGTTAACTTGAATACAAGGTCAAAAACTAGCAACAAGTTCTACAATCCAGTGCTGATATTGGATACAAGCTTCAAGGACAAATTTTTTTTCAAAGGCTTATTCCAGTTTCATGAGGCTATCATGAGGTGTGAACATTTGCCAGGGCAAATTCATACTTCAGAATCAGCTCATGCAGCAGATGCCTGGCACCTGCTCAGTCCATCTAGAAGCATTTGCGATGGACGATGGAGGGGCCCGACTCGTCGTCATACTCCTGATTGCTGATCTACATCTGCTGGAAGGTGGACAGGGAGGCCAGAATGGAGCCGCCAATCCAGACTGAGTACTTGCGCTCAGAGGGAGCTATGATCTTGATCTTCATCATGCTGGGAGCTAGGGCTGTGATCTCCTTCTGCATCCCGTCTGCAATGCCTAGGTACATGGTGGTACCACCGGACAACACCGTGTTGGCATACAGGTCCTTGCGGATGTCCACATCACACTTCATGATAGAGTTGAAGGTGGTCTCGTGGATGCCACAGGACTCCATGCCCAGGAAGGACGGTTGGAAGAGAGCCTCTGGACACCGGAACTGCTCATTGCCAATGGTGATCACCTGCCTATCAGGCAGCTCGTAGCTCTTCTCCAAGGAAGAGGATGATGCAGAATGGCCATTTCTTGCTCAAAATCCAGGGCAATATAGCACAGCTTCTCCTTAATGTCACGCACGATTTCCTGCTCAGCTGTGGTGGTGAAGTTGTAGCCCCGCTCAGTCAGGATCTTCATGAGGTAGTCTGTCAGGTCCCAGCCAGCCAAGTTCAGACACAAGATGGCGTGGGGAAGGGTGTAGCCCTCGTAGATGGGCACTGTGTGTGTGAGACCCCGTCACCAGAGTCCATGACAATGCCAGTGGTGCGCCCAGATGCATACAGGGACAGCACCGCCTGAATGGCCACGTACATGGCTGGGGTGTTGAAGGTTTCAAACATTATCTGCGTCATCTTCTCTCTGTTCGTTTGGGGTTAAGGGGGGCCTCGGTCAGAAGCACCGGGTGCTCCTAGGGGCCACACGCAGCTCGTTGTAGAAGGTGTGATGCCAGATCTTCTCCATGTTGTCCCGGTTGGTGACGATGGATGTCGTGCTTGATAGAGTACTTCAGGGTCAGGATACCTCTCTTGCTCTGGGCTTTGTCACCCACGTACGAGTCTTTCTGGCCCATGCCTACCATCCATGACGCCCTGGTGTCTGGGGCACCGACTATGGACAGGAACCCGGCCCTGGGGTCGTCGTCACCAGCAAAGCGAACTTTGCACATGCAGGAGCCATTGTCAATGACAAGCCCGGCGATTTCTTCTTCCATTCCGATCAGTGAAGGCGGGGGGGGGGGGGGGGGGGGGGGGGGGGGGGACAGAGCAGCGGGAAGGCATGCAGAGCAAACCAGCAGCGGAGTGTGAGACCTTGAACTTTCCTCTTAACACTGCTTTCATTGTGTCCATAAATTTGGGCACGTTGTATGGTTATTTTCATGGAATTTTAAGAAGTCTTTAATTTTTTTCTTTGTTTCATCTTTGACCTATTGGTGACTTAGGTAAGCATTGTTTAATTTCCATGTGTTTTTGGACTTTCTGAAATTAGTGTTGCTGTTGAATTCTAATTTTAAGCCATGGTGATCCAGTAAGATATGTGGGGCTATTCCAATTTTCTTATATCTGTTGAGATTAGCTTTGTTACATATTTTGTGGTCAATTTATAGAAGGTTCCATGAGATGCTGAGAAGAAGATATATTCTTTTATGTTTGGATGGAATATTTTATAGATGTCTGTTAAGTCCATTTGAGTCATAACATTTATTAGTTCCCTTATTCTCTTTTAAGTTTCTGTCTGGCAGACCTGTCCAGTAGTGAGAGTGGGGTGTTGAAGTCTCCCAGTATTAATGTTTGTGATTTAATATGTGATCAAACTTTAATAGTGTTTCTTTTACATATGAGGGTGCTTTTTGGTGCATAGATGTTCATTATTCCGAATTTCTCTTGCTGGATTTTCCCTGTGACTAATTTGAAATGTCCTTCTTTGCCTCTTTTGATTGATTTTAGTTTGAAGTGTATTTTGTTAGATTTTAGTATAGCTATACCAGCTGCTTATTTGGGTCCATTTGAATGGAAAATTTTCCTAATCCATTACTTTGAGGTGATGTCTGTCTTTGAGGTTGAGATGTGTGTGTGTGTGTGTGTGTGTGTGTTTTCAGCAGAAGGACAGATTCTGTTTTTGTAACCAATCTGTTAGCCTGTGTCTTTTTATAGGTGACTTGAGTCCATTTATATTAATGGATATTAATGACCAGTGATTACTAGTTCCTGTTTAATTTTTTTTTTTCGTTTTCATTGTTGGTGATGTTGTTGTGTGTGTGCATTTTTCCCTTCTTTGGGATTTGCTGCCTTAAGTTTATCTCTTGTCTTTATTTTTGTATGTAGCTAAATTCCGTGGGTTGGAGTTTTTCTTCTAGTATGTTGTATAGGGCTGGGCTTGTGGTTGGGGACTGGTTAAATCTGGTTCTGTCATAAAATACCTTATTTTGACATCTATGGTGATTGAAAGTTTTGCTGGTTATAGTAGTCTGGGCTAGCATCCATGGTCTCTGAAAGTCTGCACAATGCCTGAACAGGACCTTCTTCTGGCTTTCATTGTTTTCACTGAGAAGTCAGGTGTAATTCTAATAGGTCTACCTTTATATGTTATTTGACCTTTATGTTTGCAGCTCTTAATATTCATTTTTTATTCTATATGTTTAGGGTTTTGATTATTATGTATTTGATATTATTATTATTTTTTGATTCAGTCTATTTGGTGTTCTGTAAGCTACTTGTATCTTTATATTTATATCTTTCTTTAGGTTTGGAGAGTTTTCTTTTATGATTTTATTGAATATATTTTCTCTGCTTTTGAGTTGCACTTCTCCTTCTTCTCTCTATTGTGCTTAGGTTTGGTCTTTTCATGGTTTCTTGTTTCCTGGAAATTTATGTTAAACTTTTGTTAGATTTAAAGTTTTCTTTGAATGATGAGTCTAATTTCTTTATCGTATCTTCAATGCTTGAAATCCTCTCTTTCATCTCTTGTTTTCTAATGTTTGTTTTTAATCTGTAGAACATTGATGTTCCCCATTTTATAGTCTAATTATAACCTTAATATTTGCTATGAGTAACAAGTGTTACTTAAAATGAACAATAACAAACAAAAACAAATTCCACTTGGATATCTTCTCACAGAGATGTAAAAATATGACTGTTCTACTGCTTTAAATATAGGATTAAATATGGCTGAAATTTTTGTCTCAGTGCTTCACTACTGTACTATAAGTCAATTTTATCATGGTCTACAAGACTGTAAAATGTAGGCTGCAAGTTTAATATATCTTTATATCCACTGATTTCAGCTTCAACGTGAGACTGTATATGCTATTATTTTACTAATATTAACATCATATAAAACATGAACCAGTTAGAATTTGACTTTCTTCTCATGGAAATGTGATGTTGGCTGATATGAAATAAATATCAAAGCAAAAAAATTATTATCTTCTGCTTAGACAACACTAATCGCTACTTCTGCTTTTTATCACTTTCCTCCAGTGACATGTGTCAAAGGCATTTGAGATGAATTTGATTTATGACTACAATGGCACATTTAATATATTTTAATGTTTGGAAGTTACATATTGAAGCACTGCATTATGCATTTTCAGAATTTCAAGATTTTTCATCCTTAACAAGCAAGAGAACATTCTTTCGTCACCTCCTAGCTATCCCAATCAGCACTTACTATTGCGAAGTGATCATTTTGACAAGCATGTTTATTTATGAACATGTAGTTCGAAGCATTTTGTGTGCTAACTCTTTGTAATAGTAATTACAGGTGAAAGAGTGTCTGTTTAGCATGCAAAATCCTAGAGAGGGGGTCTTTTGGGCTGGCTTCTTATAGTCCCAAACATTATATAAAATACCTAAGGCTGTGAATGTTTTAGAATACTCAAGTGACTTATTAAAAGCATAGAAACTTACAAAAAGTAAATCAAATAATTCATCCCTTTTCCTATCCTTCCATATATGAAATAATGGGATGGGAGTTAGTCACAGGGTGGCAGTAAATCTGGCATATTTAGTTTAGCTCTTTGAGTATAATCCCCATGTTTCCTAGAGGGCATCTTGTAAAGGAAGCTCATCATGCCCTGTCTCTAGCATCCCGCCATCCTAGCATCCTCAGCCGTACATCCAGCAGAGCTTCTGGGTGACAACCAGAGTAGATACAGACATACTTCCGGACTGAGGATTTGGAGCATGTGCACATGTACGTATCATGCACATCCACAAGGTTATTTTGAATTAGAATCCAAGTGATTTCTGAGGCAAGGATTAAGCCATAATAGAAAAGAGGACACAGCCAAAAAGAGGAAGAAAGAAACTCAGGGAGAAGGCTAATATTTGAGTTCCTAAACCCACAATGCCTGGATCAAGATCTCACTTAGAACATTTTACTAGTAGGAGCCAAGGCTTCTCTTCTTGCTCGAGCCAATTTAATTTAGATTTCTGTCACTTACAAATAGAATTAGGAAGGCACTCAGCAACTGGGGATGAAATGTAATTACGTCCAGAGCATTCCTTGTCTTGGCAAGAAACTGGTCTTAGAAACTATCTTAGAAAAAAACAGTGGATCCTCTTTTCCAAATAAAACAGTAATGCAATTCTAATTGAGAAGAGAATACTCGGAAGGCAGACAGCTGTTAATATTACATGTATTACTCAAATATTTGGTGTCTTTATCAATAAGGTCCTACTGTGAAATTTAGGGGGGTTACCAAGAGCAAGAACAATACCCTAAATGTTAGAGGATCTAGGGGAACCCACTGACAAACAAACGAAGCAACCCATTCTTGGTACCAGACTTTTCTTTGATAGTCTATGGCATCTATCCCCCCTATTATAGATTGGATCTATTTAAACTATTTTTATCTCAGTATTCAAAAAAACATTAAAATGTTCAAAATTCAGTTTAAGTTGAAAGATTAAAATCTCACAGATGTAAACCTTATTGCCATTCCTAACATATCACAGACTTTCAGAAAGAGCTCTGGTTCAACAACTCCAAACTGCTAGGTTATAGCACAGCCAAGGCAGGGTTTGTTTATGCAGTACCAAAGAGACTACCTCAAAACACTGCATCTCTCTCTCTCTCTCTCTCTCTCTCTCTCTCTCTCTCTCTCTCTCTCTCTCACACACACACACACACACACACACACACACACACACACACACACATGCACACACGCACACGCACACACACACACAAACACACACACACACACTGATGATGTCTGTGTTTCAAATCGAATGTAAAACTCAAGATATAAAATATAGGGCACTCAGTAGTAAAGAAGTAAAGATTTACAAGAAGTTTTTGGAGAAGTACAGCTAGCAACAATTTCAGATCAACTAGGATTCAATTTCTAGCTTTGTCACTTATTACTCTGAATGCTCATGATTTCTAAATATCACTTAGTACAGCCAGACTTTGAATTCCTTACCTGCAAAATAAAGTAAAAACTGCCTTATGAAATTCAAGAATTAATTGATCTATTGCCAATTGCCATATTACTATTTGAGCTTTAGTCAGGAGATAATGTAAGGAAAATGCTTAGCAAAATCCTTGTCCCAGAGTCAGCACTTCATGAAGAGAGCTGCTCTTTCTATGATAATTATCATGATAATCCCCACAATAAAGCCAATGAGTTAGATCCTGAATTACACAATAGTTGATTCATGAACAGTCCAGATCTTGCATTAAAGATTATGCTCTCAGTATGCCCAGAAATAATATATTGATTTTGATTTGTATATTCTTAATCAGACACATAGTATATTCACAGTTATTCAACAGTTGCAACGATTATTAGCAAGCTTTTGTAGTCAAACTGTGAGATTTTTATGCTTCTTTTTGTGTGGTTTGCAGTATTCATTTCTTCTGCAGTTGTATTCAGTGGTAATGATGCCTGTCTGTTTACTGTTCATGTTTTTAATCATATCTTAAAATTCTTCTTTCTATATTTTATCATGGCCATAATAACTGATTAAATGAAAGATGAGATTCAGGAAGAGAAAAGTCATGACTTTCTAGGTATTCTTGGATGAAATTCTTGGAACAATAGGGCCATTTGAGGCTTCTGTTTCAGTACCACTTTAAAGTATACCATTTCCCAGTTTTTTCCTAACAGCACAATGAACATTCAAAACCATGGTAGAGTACTCCAAAGTCATCACTTAACACTAAACAGTGTCATTAGGATTAGTTATTATATTTTTAGCTATAACACAGAAGAAAAAGATTTCAGGAGAAGTGGGAATCCCTTCTAAAGCAAAGTGAAATCTGTCATCTTCTCTCTGGAAGGTATTTGAGAGAAATTATAGCTATTTGTGAGAAATAAGAAGAGACTTTATTAGATTAAATTGAAATACATTTGGTTTCTTAAAATATGGAAAGCAAGAGACTCTGGGACACTTCATTATCATATATTAATGTAGGTTAACACAATATTTTGACCTTGGGATATCTTGGTAGAAAATTATATAAAAGCTTTTATTTTTCATTTATAAGTGCATTATTATTGGAACCTATATTTTAGTAAATTTCCAGATGGCTTTGTACCTGAGTTGTTAGACATTTCCACATATTATAGTTGATTTTTTGTCCTTAAAGACAGTACTTATTTTGTATCAAAAATTAACAAGGAGAGCACACATACCATAGTTTTTCTGTGAAGGTGAAAGGGTAACTAGTGAGTGTCTTTTGTCTTCTTCTACAGACAGATTATCAGGTTTGAGATCAAGTGCCTTAACCCACAGAGCCAACTCATTGACAGCACATAATTGAATCTCAAATGACCATGTTTAAACTTTCAGTTACATTTGAAGTACCTAAAAAGAATGTTACACATATTTGCCATCATTACTCAAAGTAGGGAAGTGTTAGATGATCATATTCATAGATATTTCACATCATCACATCTGCATGTCGTCTAATTTTATAAAAGGTAGAATCTGTATCACAGTTTCAAGAGAAAGCACAGTTTCAAGTGTTATACACGTTATTATCTTATATTTATTCACTACAACTATTTTTGTACAACTCTGATGATAAAAATTAATAATAAGAATAAATCTATGGGTCATTTGGATTAGTTGTCAGATTATGATCACAGTTTAAAAATACTTTTTTCTGTAGAAATACTGGTAATTTATTCAATTTGCAGGAGAAGTTTCTTTATTTTCTTATGTAGTTGTTTTTTGTTCATGCTGTCAGTGCGCCACTTGCATGTGCTACACCTGAAGCCCCAAGAAGAACATCTGGTTCCTAGGAACTAGAGTTAGAGAGAATTGACAGGCACCATCAGGGTGCTTGGAATTGAACCCCTGTCCTCCGGAAGAGCAAACAATGCTCTTAATGCCGAGCAATCTCTCCAGCCCCTACAGGCAATTTTAATACGTGAGCAATGTCCACCCAACAGCAGCACTTTATCTACTTAATGCTTACTGGATTTTTGTTTGAGCATTTGCTAGCTTTGAATTAGAATAGAAAATAAGGAGCTTCATCATACATAGTTCTTACTGATTCTGCTCCCCACAGTTTCCTTCCATTCCGCTTACCCCTGCTGGAGCGTTCCTCAGGTCAGCAGATTTCTCTCTGCTCTCACGTGTTCTATGAGTCCTCTCTTTCTCCCTCCTCCGTACTAATTGTATCTCTGGCTCTTGGTAACTTTCCTTAGTAATTTCCTGTTTCATCTATTTTTTTTCTGCAGTGGCAACGATAAGGTGGCCATTCTCACAGCAGTAGTGAGTTACTGTTTTTGCTTTTAAAGAGTGAATCTACAATAGCAAGATATTTAAATTGCATATGAGAGAATTTACTAACAAGAGCCTGTGAACATTGGGATTGAATGTTACAATGCATCTGTTTCTTTACAATTTTAAATGAATAATATATAACTTAGTAATATATTTTACTTATTTATTTTCTAACTTTTGTTTTTCAAGACAGGGTTTCATTCTCTAGCTCTGGTTGTCTTAGAATTCTCACTCTAGATCAGGTTGGCCTCAGACTCACATAGATCTGCCCACCTCTGCCTCCTAAGTTCTGGGTTTAAAGGTGTGCACCACCACTGCCCAGCTAATTTTAGAGCAAGCTTTAGACATTATGAGAAACTTAATTTTTTTATAATTAGTAATAACATTTGTTATACTGAAATTCTTTCTTTTCCAATCCACATAATTGATTACAATAATTGTGATTATATATCAGAAAGTTAACATCAGAAACTCTAAAACATATGATTAAAAACTGTAATGTTTAATAAAGATATTATTCATATAGCACCTGAGAAGAGTCATCAGTAAAGTAGATCCTATGCAGGACTCAGTAATTCTCTTCCTAGATATACACTAAAATAAAAACATAAGTCACTTATAAACAAATTGTGCATTAATGCTCATAGAATCATTACAATAAAAATGAGTTGGTCAGTCATCTAATTAATGAGAGAAATAAGTATAACAGTATATCCAATATAGTATTATTGAGCAGCACCAATATGTAAATACAAAAATAAGTACTATATAGTCAACACTACTTTAACTTTATTTATTTATTTAACTTTACAAGTTATATATTAAGCAAGTGTTAAGTAGCATGTGTTATATTATAAGGGAATAAAATCTATAGAAACAAAAAATATAATAATGCTTTTCTAAATCAGGAGAGTATAGGTGAGATGAAGTAAATACAGATTTTCCTTTTAAAGTAGTGAAAATATTTAAAATTATATTAAAGTAGCTACTACAAGGATGCATGTTTAATCTTAAAGCCAATATTTATAGATTTTAAATATAAAATTGTATAATATTTGTATATCAAAAAAGCTGTGACTTTTCTAAGTAAAACTTAAAAATATTTTAAATATTATTTCTTTAAAATTATCATCCAAGGAATAAAGTTCAGATAATTATGACTTGGTTATACACATTCTTGTTTCCACTGAAGAGTGACCTTGAGTGACATTGTCCTAAATGTTTAATCACTGTTCTGGAGAGAGAAATTGTCATAATGAACACTCCTCTTATTCTCAAAATTGTAGTGCAGCAAATTTATACATAAGGAATGAAATATTGTTACATTTGAAAAACCAGCAGTGTATAAAAATGAACTCCTTTCATTATTTTGAAAAATACATTTGGAACTGGTATTCATGCTCTAATTCACAAGTTCGAAAAATATATAGTCCCATTATTTCTGGCTTGGATTAATGAGGTTTAAAAATGTAAATGACATATTGAATTCTAGACCCATTTATGCCAGTTTTATCTGAAACAAGGCCCATTAAAATATTCAATCCAGTATGATCAGGTTTTCTGCCAATAAGTTTAGGCACTGAGATTTATGTGATAAGAAAAATGTTAGTGTGTTCCTAATTGGTAGGAAGTGCCATTTATTAAAATGAATAAGGAATATCTATAAAAATTTGTGCTGAATTGGGTTACAAATTCAATAGGGACAATTAAAAATAGTTCTTTCTTCTGGGGCGCTCTTAAGATGATAAAAGGACTCAGAACGTGAACATATAAACATACAGGGGGATAAAAAGATGGAGAGACAAACAGATTGCTCTACTACCACACAAGTGAAGACATAAAAACACATGTGTATGCACACATAAAAATACTGAGACCAAAACTTTGGATCCATTTTCTCAGATATCAAGAATATTTGACAATGTTCTTTTGTGTAAAATTGTTACAGATTGGGAGGTATGTTTGGGAACTGGGAATAGTGGGATTCATGTCAGGGGAAAGAAACAGTGTTGAGAATCAAAATGTATTTCTGTGAAGATAAAACAATAATCACAGCTTTGTGTATGCAGGGGTGCACAGGAGATTCTCGAGATAGTGAGAGAACTGTGATTATCGAAAATCTGCAAGTGGATGCGATGCTCTTGGGCAGCAATTTCCAAGATGGAACCAGACACATGGAACACCAGAGGTTAACTAGAGTTTACAACTGACAAGATGGCTTACAGTTTTAAATGAGAGTACTGAAGTCTTGATTAGAGACAACAATGATCACACCATGTCCACGCTGAATAGAGAGACCAGCAAGACATAAGGACTGCAATGGTGTAAGGGATAGAGATGGCAGATGGGCTTTCCAAATACCTTGTATGAACATTATTGAGGTTTTAGGTCTACTGCATATTGGCCACTATGCTGTTTCCAGCTATGACGTACTGGCTGGATATACTTAGAATTGTCAGTTATCAGCAGTAGATAAGAATGTTGAAGTACAAACAGACTAAGTATATGTTCATAACTAATATATTTAGTGCAGCTAGAATGCTAACCCAAGCCTCATAATCTCTCCTGTAAAGAAAATGTCATGGTTTCTTCTTCTGACAAATACCCCCTAAATAATTAAAAATCACTTTAACCAATTTCATACTGAATCACTTATTTTTATTTCATTTTAGTTGCAATCTCTTGTTGACATTTGATATTAGATCTCAATATATATGTGTATGTGTTTGTGTGTGTGTATATATATATATAACATATACTATCTTAATATATGGTCTTAGTATCTACATGTCCACACACAGACACTCACACACACACACATATTTATGTGTGTGTGTGTGTGTGATTCAATAATAGTCTTAACAATTTTGAATTGTTTATGTGTGCTTAGCTTTACTAACAGTTACTTATCCTTAATGAGACTTTTGAGGTGACTATGCAAATAAGTTCCATGAAACATTCTTTATTCTAAGTCACAAAATTTCCATGTTCCAGAATTCATGTTTCTTATATGTGAAAACTGAAATTTAGTTAATTATATTTTCTCCCTTACAACTTCCTCGAGATGGTGCATATATAGGAAAATATGAGTTGGAGCACCATCAAAGAATAAGAATAACAATATCTGGCCCCTAGACTATAACTCGCTCACATTCCCACAGTGACTTCACACACACTGGCTCATTACAGTGTGTGGCAACATATTTGCCACTTTCAAGAGAGGAAACTCTCAGAAGACTTCTGTAACTGTCAGCATCACACAGCTGAGAATTCAGTGGCAACTCTGACTCCAAGTTCTGCATATTTTGGTGTACCCAACTGTTCACTTGACTTTGTGACAACAGTTTTGTAAATGAGCAGAAGCATCAGTGAAAGCTGATAGATGCCAAGAGTTTTGACACCAATAATGACTGTGTTCTATGTGAATTTGGCATTAACAAGCAGTCTTATCTAATCAGCGTGGCCACATTCCGAAATATAAGCAAGCAATAAAAGTGGACTTTTGATGCAAGATCGAGATGTGTTGGGTATTAATCACTAAGTAACAAAGGGTTTTTTTTTTAACTATGAGTGGATCAGTTATCAATATAGAGACTACCATCTACCTTATCATATTCCTTAATCAAAAGAAAAAGTCACTTTTAATTTGTGTCATAAGATTAATATAAGCTGAACTGTAGATTTGATGCACAATTATGAGTTCACAAGATATCTTTAAATGTAAAGCTAAATAATCTATCAACATAGTTATTTATTAAAATCCAAACGTGTTCTAGGCCCTTTGTTCTACGTGGATGAGCAACGCCCATGTTGTGCAATAGAGACTGAAAGCAGGTTTTATTTAAACATTACAGCAAATATCCACTATCTTCTACTCAAATGATTTTCCCTGTGCTCTGGGCACATAACTAGAGTGCACAATCCAGTTTCTCTTGAAGTTACTGTTATCTTTTCTGACCTTACTCTTCTTTTCTGTCATGGATTTTCTAAATGATACATCACATGACTGAATAGGGTGACCAATGTTTAAAAGGATCTTATATTATATCTCACATGTTCCTTTTTCTTCTCCTTTCTTCTGGAGATGAAGAAGAATTTTAAAATCATTCCCTCCTTCTGTTTCCTCCATCCTGTCTCCCCATATATTCTCTTTGTTCTCAAAATTTATACACTCTTTTTTAAAATTGTTTTTTTGGTCTGGTGTGTGTGTGTGCGTGTGTGTGTGTGTGTGTGTGTGTGTGTGTGTGTGTGTGTGTTCATGCATGCGTGTGTGCATGCAAGCATGTGTGTGTGTGTTTGCCTAAATATATAGTAAAAGCCCTAATTCAGTTCATTTATTACTTGTATCTTCAGGACTGATTATTTAATATTGGTGAACAAATTGGTGTGTTTTTCTATTGGAAAGGATGATTTCTTCTGCTCTCAGCAGTTCCCAGTTGTCTACATTCTATGGTTGAGGCCTCCTAAGCTGGAGATGGTATTTAATGACAGCTGTTGAGGAAAGCAGATCTCTAGGATGGAAGATACAGAGTTTCTAAAGTTCTGCTTCGATTAGTCTACTTCACAAAAGTGGAGATCCATGAGGTGTGTGAAACCTAAGCTTTTATCTCTTCTGATGCTGAAGTCAGGTAATCTCTGTTACAAGAGACGCCAGCAGAAGTTGACTGAATTTCTAAGTTCATTACCATGAAAGTGCAGAAAAATATCTTCTAAATGTATTAAATTTGAGACGAGTCATCTTTTGTGTATTTAACAATATAGAACAATGTACTTCAAACCCATACTATATGCACAGCACTGTGTCAAAACCTTGACATTAGATAGAGAATAATATTGATTTAACAAATCTCCTAACTCATAGAAATGATACTCTCATGACAGCTTGATAGCCAATAATAAATAAGTAATATATTAATTGATTATTATGTATTTTTGAAGAAGAGGTTACTATGTGAGGAAATGACAGACAGATCAATGACAAAATTGCCTAATGTAAGATTATAACTAGAAAGAGACATAAATGAACCAGAGCTGGAATTTTTATAGGATATGAAATTGCAAAGTCAGCATCCTATTACATGAAACAGTAAAACTCAGGGACTATTTGACCCCTAGTAAACTCTGAGACCTTATTTAAAACTTCTTTTAATGTAAATATACTGTACCTATGACTTTTCCTATAATTTTCTGTGGATTAGAAATTGCTCTCCATATACAGACATTTGCAGGATTGAAGGTACTTGACAGCCAAGACTATTTTTAATCTTCATAGTTTACTATTTATAACTCTAGTTTTACCATGCTCAACATATTCAACCTGGCTGAGATTGACAGCAAGATAAATCTCTTTAGTTATTCATGATTAACTTGAATATCATTGTAGTTAATATTCCTTAAAGCACATTTAAATTTACTGAGATGAAATATATAATTTTGTAAAGAAGACAAATGATTACTACTAACGTGCTATAGTTTTAATTATTTTATTAACTATTTCTATGCTAATTATTAAAACAATGGAAGAAAATTCTCATCACTTTTGAAAACACAGGCCCAAAATTTGTGCTATTTCTCTCTGAGGCTGTTTTTTAGATGTTTGTTTCTCACAACTCACTGAAAAAGAGAGAACTGGATAGATTTTTTTTTGTATGTGCAGTTATGTTAAGAAAGCTCACTTAGAATCACAGTACATTTTAAGATATCAAAATAGATTTTCAATTTGCATATTTTAAGATGCCAAAAACAAGCTTTAAATTTATAGATATATGATTCCAGTATCCTCAAGTTTTGGGGGAAATTTTAAAAAATCTGTAAAAGAGAAGATGTAAGTAACAGTGTGTGTGACATAGCTAGTGGATGCAGGAGTTAGAAAAAAATGTCAAGTCCAGTATATATGTTTGTGAAGCATAAGCATGCTCCTGCCCACGAATGCCAGTAAAGGGCACCAAATCATGCTGAACTGAAGTAGTGAATAGTTGTTTGGCTCTCTTCATCTACAAGAGTACCAAATGCTCCAGATTGTTAAGCCATCCTTTAATTAAGTCTCTGTTTCTGACAATATTTTTTAAGACATAATATATCCATGTATGCTGAAACTATGATCACTTAAAACATCCATGCCACAGCAAAGAAACACAATCAAAGATTGTTTCAGGCTATAATTAAACTATGTTAAGTTCCACTTGAGAAAAAAAATCATCATTTTAGAAACTTAGACCTCTAATACATAATTCTTCTACCTCATTCTACATATATAAGGGTTGACTTTCTCTTTCAAATCACCCTGGAAAATACATGTTCCCATTTGATTCTGTAGTTCTTGTCTTCATGTTAGAGAGAATGGAGAACTTTGAAGGTCCAAACATTTCTCACATTGCCAGATACTTCTTCATACTATTTCTTGTCATATGTCTCCTTTGTTTTCTAGGAGTTAGTATTTACCAGCCCTTTAACTATTTCCTTAATTACCCATATGTCCTAAGTAAGAAATCCAATGCTTAGAGGGAAAATTATCTTCTTCCACACACATCTACTGAGTGCCAGACTCTCTATTTGAGCCCTAACACTTTGATTCTAAACCATTCATTCTCTCTTATTAGGTGGAACAAATTCCAAGTGATGTTTGTGTTCCCTCTTCAGTCATTTATTAGCAAAATAATTATCTTATCTATCTTATTTATCTATCTATTTTTCAGTCTTGCCTAACAAAAATAAATAAGAAACAGCAACTCCAACAACAACAGCAACTAAAATAAAATGAAAACTCAAAAATCAAGCAGGTGTGATAAATGAAGGGTCTATTTGGCCTGTACATGAAGGGTTTAAGCAAGTCATGACAGGGAAAGTATAATGTGGCTGATTGCATGTCATCTGCCTCAGAAAGCAGAGGGAGAAGGATGTTGGGACACCCTTTACTTTCTCCTTTTTATTCAATGCTGGACCACAAGCCATGGAATTAAGCCACTCACTTTTAATGGGTCATCCCTTCTGAATTTATCCTTTCTGTAAATGTCTTCACAGCCAGTGGCGTGTTTCTAATGGTGATTCTAAATGTAGACAAGTTAACAAAAATTAGTCATTACAGATTATGAAATGAGCAAATAGACACAATTATATTTGGTTACAATGATCATATATATGAATAAAACTCATCTATAAATGGTCAGGTAGAATGAGAAGAAAGAATTAGCAAGCAAATTGTTAAAATTAAAAGTACTATTACAAACCAGAGGTGAGGTGGCACATACCATTCATGCTAAACTTTTTGAGGTGAAGGTGGGAAGATTGTCAAAGTTATTCTCTGCTAAAGAATGAATTCAGAGCCAATTTGGGCTGAAAGAGACATTGTCTTTAAACAGGCAAATAAAAATACAGTATAATACACACAAAATTCTTCTAGGACAATATTCAATGGAATATAAAATTGAAGCAACCATTCTTGATGTGTAAACAAAGAAAAACGAAATGAAAAGCAGAGTCTGGAAGATGCAATACTGCATGCGAACATTTGAATCTCAGGAGGAAGACTAGAACAAGTAGAAAATTCAAAAGTAGAGGAGGTTAATTGAAATGTCAAATAAAAAGAGATTTCAAATTGGCATGTCCCTCTCCATTTCTTTCCTGAAACATTGGATAAGTACTTTTGCTTAAACAGATTTTTTTTTTCTGTGAGCTCTGACAATCCCAAAATGAAGATGGAGAAGAAAGAAAGGCATTGTAAACTTGTAGAGGAAAATCCTGAGACCATAATTGAAATGAATAGAATAGAAATAATATGAGGAAAGAATATGGAACACACTGAATGCAGGTGGTAGTTCACTAAGCACACTGTGTGAAGGCACTGAGGAACAGTATCACAGGCTAGAATTCTTTATCTAGCCCAGCCTTCTTCAGATGTGGGAATAATGACACAGCAGTGGTTCAGATATGCAAATACCCAAATCCTAACATTGCCAGATATCTCTTCGTCAAGAAATCTCAGAAAATGGCAGAGAGTTCTTACAAATAAAATGATATTTTGATAAAGAACTTGGAGAACATTAACAATATAATTAGTGATTATTTTGAAGTATAAATTCTGAATTAGTTGAACACCAATCTACTGTCATTGAGAACTGGACTTTAGAATTTAGGAAATAAAAAGAGGAATATCTTCAGTAGGTCAATTAACAATCATTGCAATAAAACAAACCAATGGAAAATGAGTTTGTTCTAAATACAATGATTTATCAACCCACAGAGGGGCATAGAGGAATCAATACATGTTTCTAAGAGAAACCAGTCCGCAAAGTCTCCACATTATATGATTGCACCTGTATGAAACTCTGGAAAAGTCAAAATTGTGCTCACAGTAAAACTACAGAGCTTAGGAGAAGTTTGGAGAGAAGGAGAGATGGAAAAAGAAAGTGATGGGAAGGGAGAGGAGTGAGGCTCAGGAACAGCACAAAGGGGTTCTATTTTTTTTTAAGTAAATTTTATTAAATTATAAAAGTTTCCATTTCCGCACCCCCTCCCAACACCCTCCCACTCCCCCCACTCCCTCTCCTCCTCCCTCTTCGTCCCCCAGGGCAGTCAGGGTTTCCTGCCCTGTGAGAAGTTCCAGTTCCTTCCCCCTCCCTCCAGGTCCAGGAAAGTGAGTGTCCAAACAGACTGGATCCCCAAAATCCAGTATATGTAGAGGAAACAGGTCCCAGTGTCATAGTCAATGGCTTTTCAGAAAGACTTCGGGCCAGCCACAGTCATAGAATCCGGCCAAATTCCGAGAATCTGGTTAGATCACGTCCTCGTTCAGTCCCAGTCCAACTGGCCTTGGTAAACTCTCATCAGATCCGTTCCCTTGTATCAGTGGGTGATAGCATCCCTCGCAGTACTGATTTCGTTTTTCATGTTCTTCCTCCTTCTGCTCCTCATTTGGACCTCGGGGGGCTCAGTCCGGTGCTCCAATGTGGGTCTCCGACTGTATCGCCGTCCTTCGCCAGATGAAGGATCTATGGTGATAAGCAAAATATACATCAGTATGGTTATGGGCCACACAAAGGGGTTCTAAATAAAACACTTTCTGTATTGCTAAAATAGTAGATAGTTTAGTCGCATAAATTTGATCAAAACTGCATAATGTAAAATGCCAAAACTGAATTTTAATATGAACTGTGAACTCTGATCAAAGTGGTATGAGAATGTAGGCCAATGAATTGTAATAGATGTATGACTGGTTTGTAGAGTTGATAGTGGTGAAGCCCTAGTATGAATAGAAGAAGGGAAAAAATGAAATTCTTTTGTACCTTTAATTCAGTTTTGCTGCAATAAAAACGTTTCTAAAATAGAAACAGATCTAAAACTCAACAAAAATGTCAAGATACAAAAAGAGAAAGAATTGTAGATCTAATTGGCTATGTTATATGCACTATTTTTCAAACCCAAATAAGCTAAACATTTTAATCATACTTATATCCAGATAGTATAAAAATAATTATAGACAAAAGCTAAGAGATACATAGTGGACATAAGCAAGACTGGAGGCCAGGCAAAAGGAGTAGTGGTACCAAGGTTGTGATGTCCGGGTTGGTAGAACTAAAAATTACATTTTGCATACGTGACTTAAGTTTCAGAAAAGAATTAAAAACTAATATTATAAATATTTTTAAAAGAAAGATGGAGACGGTGTTGGTTAGTGCTATCTAAACATGCATCTTCAGTAGTAGAGATGCTCTGTCTGTCTATGGCAGTTTATGTGCTTCTATTGGTATAATTTTGCAAGCATACAACTTAGAAGTCTGCAGGCAACCATGGAAAATGACAAAGATGAAAACAAAAACAAAACAAAAAACAAACCCAGCATAACCTGCCAAATAAAAACGATATGTACCTGACTTAAAAGAAAATACTATAGGTGGGGACAATAATGGCAGGAGGCCATTTGTTTTCATTATAAGATTCCCTGCGGTGCGAGAAATCTTTAGCTACACACATTTTATACCTTTGGAGAAATAATAAAAGGTACCAGCCACTCTGAGATAAAGAGAATCGCCCTGTTTTCATACATTTCAAACAAAAGAAATTTAAGCGATGATTAAATTTATCTGAAAGGTGATTCACAGCAAACTAATTTTAGTAGGCTGTACTTAATATTTCCCTTTATTTGTGTATGGATATAATCATATTCCTTGAAAATGTTTCTGCTACTTAAATCTAAAATTTCCTCCTGGTGACTGAGGTTAGTGTGATTGAAAGTCACAATATTTTTTATGTTGCCTTTGTCTGTTGGTTTTCGTTAAAGTGTGCAATTCAATATAATATAGATGTGTTCAGATACTTGTACAAAGATATAAATGAGGCCATTTCTTTTCTCTCAGATGCACAGGCTTTATATTGTGACATCATCATGGCAATAAAAGAGAAAAAATATTCCAGGACATATCTGGATATTGTTATAAAGGAAAGAAGAGAATGAAGTAGAAGAAATAAATTAAAGAAATACATCTGTATAGTATTATGAGCAAACAATTATAATTATTGATGAGCACTGTCTTAATTCTACAAATAAGACAGAGCTCAGATGAGAATTAAATAAGATAGGCAGGTATGGCTAATGCTGCTAATTCCTTACCACCGTGTATGTGTTCATGTATTGGGGTATACTTATGTTTACATGTATGTTAAGGTCAGAGGAGAACCTCAAATCTCCCTCAGATACTCCCTAACTTTTAATTAATTACTAGGGGGCACAACCTCTCTAACTCACCTAGGACTTTCCAATAAGCTAGGCTGATTGGCCTACAAGTTCCACAGGGCTGCCTGTCTCTGAATTCTCAACACAGACATTGTAGCACACATCGCCATTCCAGGCCTTTTCACATGAGCTCTGAACATGGAACTCAGATCCTTACACCTGCAAAACAAGTACTTTGCAAAGTGAGATATCTTCCCCTGCCCACCTTTTGTTTCCTGAATATTTTTTCAAAAGGCAAATAATTGTATTTTTCTAATAACAGTGACTGGGTGCAAGCACGTCCAGAAAAGCTATAGTAGAAATGACTCCATGTTCTCAGAGTGATATTTAGGGTTCAGAAAGTGTGTTTTGAATGAATGGCACATGTCATGCATAGAAGTACTTGAGAGTGTCTCTGTGGCACTGATGATGATTTGGAAACATACATGGCAATGGATTTTCTACAATATATATTTTTGTTGCGTGAAATAGCTTTTATTTTGTGGAATTTGGGCAAAATGCAGGTTATTTAAATGTATATATGCTCTCAGAATATTATGAAATGTCATTACTAATTATTAGCAGGTATCTTAGTTTGGGTTTCTATTACTATAAAAAGACACCATGACCATGGCAACTCTTACAAAGGAAAACATTCAATTGGGGCTGGCTTACAGTTTCAGAGGTTTAATCCATTGTCATCATGGTGGGATATGGTAGTATGTAGGCAGATATGGTGGTGGAGAGTTCTATATCTTGATCTCCTGGCAGCAAACGTAGAAACTGTGTACTGGACATAGCTTGAACATATATGAGACCTCAAAGACTGCCACCAGAGTGACATACTTCCTCCAAAGAGGTCATATCTACTCCAACAAGGTCACATCTCCTTATAATACCACTCTCTATGATCAAACATTCACGCACATGTGTCTATGGTGGTCATACCTATTCAAACCATGACAACAGGCATAGCTACATTACATTTTTTAGAAGTTCATTGATTCTAAGGAGAATATAACAAGTGTACATGTCTACAGAGAGAATATTAAATGTTTCAATCTGTGTTTTAAGTTTTGCACAATTATTTATTATTTTATATTCCTTCAGAGAATTTCTTAATAATCAAAGTAGTCATAATTTTTCTCTTTTTTGAAAATAGATTCTTCTCTCATACAATGTACCCTGATGACAATTTTCCCTCTCTCTACTCTTTCATCTCCTCTCTACCTACCTTCCCTCCAGATCCACTCCCTTTCTGTTTCTCATTAGAAAAAAAGGCTTCTAAGAGATAATAACCAAATATGACAAAATAAAATATAGTAAGATAAAATAAAAGTCACTACATTGAGAATAAACAAAGCAACCCAGTAGAAGGAAAAGAACCCCAGAAGCAGACATAAAAATCAGGGACCCACTCCTTTACATAATCGGGATTTGCATAAAGATCTAAGTCGAAAGCTATATTATATATGCAGAAGACCTGGTAACTCCCTGGGTCAGCCATGTTCTTGATGCGTCATTATCGGTAGTTCATATGAGCCTTGCTTAGTTGTGTCAGAGGGCCTTGGCCTTCTGATGTACTCCATCCCCTCTGGCACTTACACTTTTCACCCCTCTTCTTTCCTAACGTTTACTGACCTCTGAGGACAGGGATCTAATGGAAAAATCCCACTTAGATCTGAGTGTTTCAAAGACTCTCAGCATAATGTCTGGCTGTGGGTCTCTGCATCTGTTTTCATCTGTTGCAGAGGAAGTTTCTCTAATGAAGACTGAATAAGACACTGATCTATGAATTACAGCATAATATCATTAGGGATCATTTTGTTGATATGTTTTCTTTAGACCAATCATGTTTGGTTTTACCTTAGGTCTTTGAAATATATCATCTATATTTCTTGGCCACCTAAGCAGTGTCAGATATGGTTCTGCTTTCTGGAGTGAGTCTAAAGTCACATCAGACATTGGTTCACTTGTGCCTCAAGTTCAGTGCCACAATTGCCCTATCATATCTTGCAGGAAGAACAGATTGTATGTCAGACCTTTTGTGGCTGGGTTGATGTTTACTTTTTACTTTTGGTAGCCTGCAGAGTAACTTATGCACCAAAGACACTAGAACATAGGAGTGAAGGCTACGTGTAGGCACCAGCTCAACTTCTCCATGTTTAATGAGTTATTGAGCATTGATATTAGAAATAACCCCCTGTCATTTTACAGGGAGCATCCCAGTATTTTAGCAACTGTAGTGAAGAGGCAAGCAGGCCTGCTTTTCATCCCGCCTGGTTTCCACATGGCTAGCTTTACACCCGAAATAACAACACACAAATTGTACTCATTTAAACACTGCCTGACCCATTAGCTCTAGCCTCTTACTGGTTAACTCTCACATTTTGGTTAACCCATTTCGATTAATGTGTGTAGCACCACAAGGTGGTGGCTTACCGGGAAGATTCTACCTATGTTCATCTTGGGCCGGAGCTTCCTCTGCTTTCTTTCTCCCACAATTCTGTTCTGTCTTTCCTGCTTACCTATGTTCTGACCTATCAGGCCAAGCAGTTTTCTTTATTAATTAACCAATGAAAGCAACAGATAGATAGAAAACCCTCCTACATCAAGCAATAGTTCGGATTATTGGAAAATTTTCATGGGATTTCCTTGGCCAACTACTCAATTAAATACAGCCCCATCTGGTTACATGAATCTGATTTGGTGACAAGAGAAGGTCAGTTGGAACCCTGTACCTCTCATTATTAGGGGACCTCATTAGGATCACTTCCATAAATTTTAGGAAGTTTCTTTTGCACTAGGTTTCCACATCATCACTCAAACATGCCTTGATTTCTGCTCTCTCCCTAAATTCATTACCTCAACTTTATCTCACCTCCCACTCTGCCTGTCCTCTTCATTCCAATCACTACCCACCCTCCAGTCCACCTGTAAAATCTGTTCTATTTTCCCCTTCCAGGGAGATTCATGTATCCTCCCTGAATCTCTCTACACCTACCTCTCTAGGTCTACAGATTGTTGATTGGCTATCATTTATTAAATGACTAAATGTCAACATATAAGTGAATATATACCATATTTCGAGTTCCATCCATTTGTCTGCAAATTTTATGATGTCATTTTTTAACAGCTGAGCAGTACTTTATCATGTAAGTATACCATATTTGTTTTATCCATTCTTATGCTGAGGGACATCTAGGTCTAGAGTCAACACCACCAGAACCACCACCATGATTCTGGCTACCAGATGGAATGGGTGTGCTATGGGTGGTGCAACAGGATCCTCCTCCTCTCATGTCCTCTCTGCCCTTGTGTAGGTACTGAGATACTGTGTGCTGGTGAACAGGTTTAAAGATCACTGGGAGGGGACTCACACTTCCATCCCTGGAGGAGGAGGAGGGGGTGAGGTAGGAGAAATAAGAGTGGGATGGGGTGTGTGATCTGGTGGGAGTTCTCTGGGAGACTCCACACCTTCTATGGCCTATCCAGAGGTGGGGAAAGGGAAGCAAAATAAAGTAGAGCTCCTGTGAGGATTGACCACCAACCTGCCCTCCCTCTTACTCTCTGCACCCTTAGCGTACCAGATGTGACCCCATGTGATCAAACCCTTTTGTAATTTTTAAAATTCTGAAAAAGTACTTCGATTTGGCTAAATAAATAAATGTCTAGAGTTTATGCTTTAATTTAGAGGAATTTATAATTTGGCTGAAAGTGGGCTTTAAAAAAGATTTATTATAAAAGTAAAATAGATCAGATTAAGCCTGTGATAATCTAATATTTAAAGTATAATGACTTCCAAGAGAAAAAAAAATCAATAGGATGTGAGATTCAGCCAAAACACAAACAAAACACAACATAATTATAAGGGATGATGAAAATCAGTTTTTGTTTTTAAATTCATCTAGTTATCTTTATTTTTTAAATTCTTTTATTAAACTAAATTATACTTTACATTTTTATTTATTTTTATTTTTTCCATTCAAGAAATTTACACTTCCTCCCCTCCTCCCAATCCCTCTTGCTCCCCCACTCCACATCTTCCCTTCCCCTCCCTCCCTAAGAGAGGGCAGGGAACCCTGCCCTGTGGGAAGTTCAAGACCCTCCTCACCACATCCAGGCCTAGCTTTACATCCAAATAGATTAGGGTCTCAAAGAGCCAGTACATGTAGTAGAAACAAGTCCCAGTGCCTTTATCAATGGATTCTCAGTCAGCCCCCATTTTCAGGCTCATTCAGAGAGTTTGATTTGATAGCATGCTTATTCAGTCTTTGTACAGCTGGATTTGGTGAGCTCACATTAGACTAGGCACACAGTCTCAGTGGGTGGACCAACCTCTCGAGGTCCAGGCTTTCTTGTTCATCTTCTCCCTCCTTCTGTCTTCAACTGGACCTTAGGAGCTCAGTTCATTGCTCTGATGAGGGTCTCTGTTTCTATCTCCATCCATAGCCAGACGAAGATTCTCTGGTGATATTCGAGAAAACATTGATGTGATAGTGGGGCAAGGCCAGTTCAGGCACCCTCTGCACTGCTGCCCAAGTATCTAGCTGGGGACATCCCCATGTACACCTGGGATCCCCTCAAGAGCCAAGTCTCTTGTCAACGCTAAAATGGCTCCCTTAATGTAGATATTTTCTTCCCTGCTCCTATATCTGCCCTTCCTCCATCTCCACCCTCCCACTCCCACAAGCTCTCTCCAGTCTTTCCTTTCACCCTTCTCTCTTCCCCTCTCCCCTTCCACACCACCCCCACCCCACCCCCACGCTCCCAACTTTTGACCTCTTGTTTGCTTCCAATTTCCAGGAGTATCTATACATGTTTTGATTTGGGTTCACCTTGTTATTTGGCTTCTCTAGGCTTGCAAACTATAGGCTTAATGTCTTCTGTTGATGGCTAGAGTCTACTAATGAGTGAGTACATACCATATTTATCTTTTTGAGTTATTTCACTCAGGATACTATTTTCTATTTCCATCCATTTGCATGCAAAATTCAAGATGTCATTGTTTTTTACCACTGAGTAGTACTTTAATGTGTATATATTCCACACTTTCTTTATCCATTCTTCCATTGAGGGACACCTAGGTTGTTTCCAGGTTCTGGCTATTACAAATATTGTTGCTATGAACATAGTTGAACAAATGCTTTTGTAGTATGACTGGGCATCTCTTGGGTATATTCCCAAGAGTGGTATTGCTGGATCCTGAGGTAGGTTGACTCCCAGTTTCCTGAGAAACTGCCACACTGATTTCCAAAGTGGCTGCACAAGTTTGCATTCCCACCAACAATGGATGAGTGTTCCCCTCACTCCACATCCTCTCCAGCATAGGCTATCATTGGTGTTTTTGAGTTTAGCTATTCTGACAGGTGTAAGATGATATCTCAAAGTTGTTTTGATTTGCATTTTCCTGATCATCATCTAGTTATCTTTTGGTATTTTTATATAAACTAAATATTTTCTGATAGGTTCACTTACTATTGTGCTGCTAATGGTGGTAGTTAAGAGTCAAACCCATTAAGTTTATGGAAACCTAGAGGGGTTGTCTGACGTTAATTTAGAAAACTGACCTAAAAATTTACTTTTGTCAAATATGTGGGACAGATTGTAAGGTCTGTAGTGAATCTTTCATCACTTTCTTGTTTATTTTTGGGAAAAGATTACAATGCTCTATTTAGTCCAGATTCCTCTTTTTGGTTTTGTTGGTATTGGAACTACCGTGCTCTGACAGTCAGTATCCAAGAGTAAGTGCATATCTGTATGTGACTGAAATTACCGTAGCAAGATTCATTCTTTGATGGTTAAAAAACCTGGCTGTCAAGCTGAATCAATGGAGGAAAATTTAAAAGCGTAGGGGGCACAGAGTGAATATTTGTACCGTGATGGACAGCAGCTAAGCAATATTAACAACAGTTCCTAAGTATCATTATTGTAAGGGTTCTTCTAACGTTCATTTTATAACACTGAATTCTCTTTTGACTTTTGCCACTCTCAGTACGACATGATTCTGAGCTTTTCTGAAGTAGGCAGTTTGATAAAGGGTTAGGTGAGTGGACATGTGAATAAAGAACCAAAAGATAAGTCATATAAAGAAATTTGGGGTGATATTTATTTCTTTGTATATTCAAAATTTCTGATGTTTGTTGTTTCTTAAGGAAAAATAGGAAGCTAGAAATTTAATTATTTTTTGCATATAGACTAACCTCTCTGCCTGCTCCAATAACCAAACAAGCAACATGACCAAGAATAATATCCTTATACTGTATCATTGGCAAAAATCTCATCTTTTTGTCATTCTAAAAATAAGTCCAATTCAATCTCTTTCGATTTTCATCAATATCAGAATTGAACAGGCTAAAGAAAGAATAGTGTTCTGTTTTTTTGCTTTGAAAAATGATGCAGGGAAGGAGAGAGATAATCATTAGAAAGTAGAAACTCTGGTGTCCTGAGATGAATTATGACCTTTTGTACTAAGTAGAATTTTAAATCTTACTGATTTTCCATAAGTGCCCTGCACAGTTACCTATGTTTAGTTAATTTGGATGCTAATTTTTAACCTCTATTCCCTAAAATTCGTATTGTTCATTCATCCAGCATTCATTAATTTACCAGAAGTGAATTAGTACTGGATGTTATATTTCACAGGACAGTGGAAAACATTTAGTTTGTTGATGGGAAAAAGTAGCTTCTTACTACAGTACAGTAGCAGTAGCAGCAGAGGGAAAGCAGCCATTTAGGAAATCATAAGAATTTAAAGTTGACAATGTTTTACTTAATGAAAAAACCTTCTAATAGAAACATGTGATGTCTTCTAGGGTAATATTGTCATAGAAAGCACACTGCCTTCTACTTGATAGATGCACTGTGTGTAGGTAGTGAACAAATGATGGGCTCAACCCATCTGGAAGCAGATATATCCCTAGTTGGACATAAAAGATGGTCTGTTACATAATGAATTTTTGTGACCACCTCTTAATATGATAATACCCTAAGAAGATGTGTGGTTAGGAGCTTATAGGGGTTATTGTATTAAGATACAGCTGCTGTGGGAGGAGCACAGGAAATTGATATTTTAATAGGAAAAGAAAGATGCAGGGACTGATCTTCTGACAGTGTTTTCGGATCTGATCATTTCAGATCAGGGTAAAGATCTGAAAATCATAAAGAGGGCCTTCACTAGGACCCAAGCCTGTTGGAACCTTGATATTATGTTCTCTGACCTCTAGAACTATGAGAAGTGAATATTATTTTACCTCTCAAGTGTTGACAGTTCACATTCTTATCTAAGACAGAATGTCATTTCAAAAGCACAGAACTCTATGTCACTGATGTCTTGTGTCACTAATATAACCAACAGTGAAATTAAGTGTTTTTTATTTCTATTTTTTATATCTGAGATCCTTTCTTCTTTGAGTTAATTCAAATAAAAAGTATAAATCCTACCCATTGGTCTCTTAAATATATCTGCTTCATTTGTTAACCAACACACTAGTCTTGTCATAGGAAAGTATGATTCTATTTACAGAAATCTCTACACCTTTCTGTTTCTCACAGAAGTCATTCACTTAATTTCCCCCATATTTTACACTGTTATGCAGAAAATCGTGTAGCTGGGAAAGGAAAATCAAAGGCTTCTGATGGTAAGATTGAACAAAAATGATTTTTTTGAAGCAGTCAGTTTCATAGATTCTCCAAAATCAGAAAATCCCCATCTCTAAGGGCTCTGTCTGGTACTCATTTTCAGCATAATCAAAATACACACACAACAACAACAGCAGCAACAACAACATTCTATTGTTCCTCCTATTCAGAACAAACACAAAAAGATAGGGAAAGTGCCTACTGGATTGTTTAAAGAGTGTGAAGGTCTGGAATTGGCTATACTTCCAAAGGACAACACTATTTTATATAGACAGAAAATATAGGACATTAAAGGAATTTGAATTAAAATAGAAAGCTAAGAACGAGTAGTAAAGACATGGGAAATGTGTGCCCATCTTGTGGTTATTGCTTACATGTCTCTGCAATGTCAGCTTTGTCTGAGAACCGGTATCAGTAAGGAAAAGACAGGTTTCCATGTGAAGGAGCCAGAGTAGTACGGTATTTAAAGTATTTGGAATCATAACAGGTTCCTTGGGGCAAGGATACTATGTATGTTTTACTCTTTAGATCTGCCTAGGGATGGCCACATCAGTCTTTTCTCTGAAAAGGTAGGTCTATTTTCAAAACAGTTCTTTATATTGAGCTGTCATTTACCTCTCACGGCTTCCACCTTTGGGGCTCAGTTCAGCCGTCTGAAAGTCCTCAGAATACATCTGTGCACTCACACATGCTGCGTCTGTGCATTTGAAGACGGCTATCATTCTCAGAAGCATCTCAAGTGCCTCCTGGGGTCATCTACAGAGAATCGTTTTCAGAATGTTTAGAAAGATGGCAAATTGTTAGTTCTGTGTTGTATTTTATTTGTGCCAACAAAGTAGCACAAATGTCAGCTGTAACTTAGTGAGAAGGGAAATTTTTTAGAATTTATTTTTGAAGGTGTTCTAAACATCTGAATAATTTTGGCTGTTAGTATTCCTAGGTGTAGCAAGAGGTTATAATAATGTCACCTTAGTATCTTACAACACTCAACAGTAGATTGTCCTGTCTCTGATTTACACTTAAGCCACTTGGGCAAAATGCGATAATTCACAGCTGGTATGCAGCAGAGAAAGGATCTCAATTTAGATATGTGGAGCCTAAGTCTATATCCTGAAGCAGTGAAGTAGACCCTATGCTTCATGCACATAGTAAAGCCATCCATTTTACTTTAGTGGTCTTAGAATATTCCTTAACACTAGCACAGACACTACAAAGAGCTCATAACTAGTAAAGTAAATGGATGAAATAATGAATAGGAGTTTGGAGACTGGACAGCAGTGTACCTGTAAGAAGCAAAGGTTATGGAAAAAGCCAGTAGCTGGTAAAATTATGCATAAGGACTTTTATAATAGTTATAAAACAGGATAGAAAATAAAATTAGATATTACTTTGAATGATACTGAAATTCTAAACAAAGAAATCTCTTGAGACTATTTCTCCGTACTTTACTTGGTTGCACATGAAATTAAATATATTTTGAATGTTTTTCCATAATTTTTTTATTTTCAATTTTTATTATTATATATATACATATATATATATATATATATATCCGCATTTTGCCTGAATATATATCTGTGTATAATGTGCATGCTTGGTAACTGTAGAGAACAAAGAGGGCATTGGATCCCTAAAATCAGAGTTAAAGACAATTGTGAGCTTCCACGTGTATGCTCGCAATCAAACTCAGGTTCTCTGTCAGAGCAATCAGTGATCTGAACCACTGAGCCATCTCTTCTGCCTCAAGTGGCTGTATTTTTACTTAAATCAACATCTATTAATTTTAAAAGAATCCCATTTAGCAGAAAATGTTTAGTCAAAAATGCAAAGCTGTGCATCATGTCAAAAACAGTTGTCAACAGTTATTTAAGCTGGAAGACAAATGAAAAAGTCCCATGGCAAAAAGTATTGCGACATTCAAGAGAAATGCCTATCCAATAAGAATTACCCATATTTATTTATTTGTTAAAAAAGTCTGATGGGACTATAAGGTTTAATTTGTATTTTGAATGAACTTATACTCAATTGTCTTGTTACTGTTATGGAAATAGATCAATCAGTTTTTAAAGGTAAATCTTTCAGTTTTCCTTTGGGAGATAGAAATCAAATTAGTAATTAAAATAAAGTAAGAAATGAGTCCTAAACATCACTAAGTCTCAAATATTATAAAAAACTCCATACACCACCATATTGGGTTTCATGATCTAAAGCTGATGAGTATTACTGATGAGTTTCTCTTCCTCAGTATAAAGAACTAAGGATATCTGTATATATAGTAACATATGGGATGACTTCAGTTCTCTCATATAATCACTCAATGTTTGAAAATAGAAGCATTAGCTTATCTGAAATTAATTTATTCCTCTCTACCTAATTATTTTGAAAATACAAATTGAAGATAAAACTTAGTATTAAAGTCAGGGTTTTTTATTTTATTGATTCTTATTGAGTTCTACATTTTTCTCTGCTCCCCTCCATGTCTCTCCCCTCCCATTCAACTCTCTTCCAAGGTCCCCATGCTCCCAATATACTCAGGTGATCTTGTCTTTTTCTACTTCCCATGGAGATTAGATCTATGTATGTCTCTCTTAGTATCGAAGTCAGTTTTTAAAACTCCCAAGTACTATTATGTTATTAGCTGTGAAGAATTTCTGTTTAGTCTTCTTAATCTTTATTGTGACATTTAAAATGGAAACTCATTAAGAAATAGTAATATTTCTTATTTTGGTCAAAATTTATAAACAGATCTGTAATTGCATCTGGGATCTGATATTCTCCAGCTGTATGATATTAAAGATAATAAGACTGGAAGTAATCAAGATATGGGTTTTTCATTTAAATTATTTGTATCTATTTGGAGAGGTAGATGTTTTAATTTCTCATCTTGTGGGTGCAAAAGTACCGGTAGATAATATTGTTGAATATTTCACTAGTACATGGCTAGATTTAAAATTCAGCTAGCCAAGACTGTATTTTTTCATTAATCAGGAATATTATGTTAAAAAATAGAAGTTGCTGTACTTCCAAATTTAAGGAAAATTAATAGCAAACACTTGATCACAGTGGGTTTTCTTTGCCAACTATCCGTTGGCAGCTCAAAGTCAATCTTCATGCTCTCTGGAATGATGATGAAGTATTTTAGTATAAGACTAATATTTAGAAGTCTAATGAATTCTAGAAGTCAACCTTGGCTAACTTCTTAAGCTGAAAGCTGTAATTGGAGCCTGATGAGTTTGCCTGCGAAAAGCTTTTCTCTAACAGTATGTTATAATGCAGTTAAATGTCAGATACACAAAAGCAGCTTCCATGGGTCACTGTTTTAAACAGTGGTGAAAAGTTTCCCATGGAGTTTCTTACCTCTGCATATCAATTGGTAGATGACGGTTTGGAGCTCTTTGATCCAGTTTTTACTTGGTTCTGCACCTTAGCTTCATTTCTTCGTGACTCAGTAACTGAATCTTACTCTAAGATATGTTCACTGATTCTGTTTTTCCTTTCTTTCATCCCTGTAATGAAACTTTTCTCACATGATTAAGCAAAAATGTAACAGATCATAAACCAATTTTAATTATTAAAGCAGTATATAATTTTTGCATCGTATTTTCATTACTTCCTTTGAGATTGTGTTTTCATTCTGTAGAAACTATGATAAAATAAAGAGCTGTTAGCTATGTAGAGTGCCACACAATCTTATAACTTTTGGAAATCATGTGGATGATACTTTAACATGAATTCTGAGTATAGAAATAGACAATGAGGGATGTATTTTGTATTTTAGAAACAGGCTTAAATTAATAACAAGATGTTCTGGTGTGCTATACAGATTGGAAAGAGTACTACATTTACATTTACATTTTACATAACAAGAAAGACAGTCAAAATAACTTTAAATCTGTAACTGTTCCAAAAGCATGGATAGGGGACTTACATGACCAAAAGTCTCAGTAATGAGAAGGGGTGAAAGAAGTTTGTATGCTTGTACAACTGGAAAGACACAGGTTGACATTGGTAGAAAACGTCAAAAAAGAAATTGAAGTTGATGAATTCCAAGCACAGTAATGTGAAGATGTGTGAGCGCCTATGTACAATCCAGATGGGAGGAATTCAATTCCTAAAGCTCACCATGAGCACATGTTAACGGTTAGAAAAATTTCTTGCAAATGTCCTTGAGGATTAGCTTGAATAGGAAGCATGAGACAGTTTCTTTCCATGTTTATATAAAAAAAATGAGCATAGTAAACTATAAACTCAACTGTGACTAATTGGAGAAAGCAAAGATTATACCAAGTATGTTCTTGACCAACAGTGAAATTAAATTATAAATTGATAACAAAAGACTAGCTTATAAAATCAGAGCCATTCAAAATTGAGCATACTTTAGAGGAAAATCTACTAGGATGTTAAACATTTCTGAGATAGTTTTGTTATTTTACCAGTTGATATCCAGTTATGTAAGTACCATTTGTTAAATTGTTTTCTATTCCATTTTATAGTTTTTGCTTCTTTGTCAAAAATCGGCTGTTCGTAGGTGTATGGATTAATATCTGGATCTTCGATTCAGTTCCATTGGTCCTCCTGTCTATTTTTTTTTGCCAATACCAGACTGTTTTCTATACTGTAGCTCTGTAGAAAAGTTTGAAGTCAGGGGTTGTGATGCCTTCAGAAGTTCTTTATTTTACAGGATTGTTTGGGCTATCCTGGGTTTTTGCTTTTCCATATGAAGTTGAATACCATTCTTCTGAGGTCTGTGAAGAATTTTGCTGGGATTTTGATGAGCATTGCATTGAATCTGTAGATTCCTTTTGGTAACATTGCTATTTTTATTATGTTAATTCTACCTACCCAAGAGCATTGGAGATCTTTTCATTTTCTGGTGTTTTCTTCTATTTCTTTCTTCAAAGATTTAAAGTTCTAGTCATACAGGTCTTCCACTTGTTTGGTTAGAATTACTTCGAGATATTATGCTATTTGTCACTATTGTGAAGGGTGATGTTTCTGTGATTTCTTTCTAAGCCCATTTATCATCTGTGTATAGGAGGGCTACTCATTTTTTTTAAGTTAATCTTGCATCGTGCTACATTACTGAAAGTGTTTATAAATTGTAGAAGTTTCTTGGTAGAATTTTTGGGGTCGCTTATGTAAGCTATCCATATCATCAGCAAATATTGAGAGTTTAACTGCTTCTTTTCTGATTTGTATTCCCTTGATGTCCTTTTGTTGTTTTATTGCTCAAGAACTATATCGAATAGATATAGAGAGAGTCGACAACCTTGTCTTCTTCCTGCTTTCAGTGGGATCGCTGTGAGTTTCTCTCCATTTAGTTTGATGTTGCCTGTTGGCTTGCTGTATATTGCCTTTATTATGTTTAGGTATGTTTCATGTATCCCTGCTCTATCCAAGACCTTTATCATGAAGGGGTTTTGTATTTTGTTTAAAGAATTTTCAGTATCTAATGAGATGATCATTATGATTTTCATTTTTCAGTTTGTTTTCATGGCGGATTACATTGACAGAATTTGTATGTTGATCTTTCCTTGCATCTCTGGGATGAAGCTGATATGCTCATGGTGGATAATAATTTGATATGTTCTTGAATTCAATTTGTCAGTACTTTATTGAGTATTTTTGCATCATAAATGAGATTGGTCTGTAATTCTCATTCTTAGTAATGTCTTTATGTGGTTTGGGTATTAGGGCAATTGTAGCCTCATAAAATGTGTTGATGTGTTGTAGCATCTATCTTCAACATATAGGCCTATAATATCTGGTGGACTTTTCAGTGAAGCCAGAAATATGAAGATCTATTCTGCCTTCTATTGTCAAAGTTTCTCACTTGTTTTTTCTGTGTCCTGCAGAATGACTGGCAGTGCTTTTCTGTGAAGCAGGAACCCTGAAGTACCATCCTGTCCTTTGGAAAGTTCAGCAGTCACTTTTTTATATGTCCCGCATATCTAGTTCTTACAGTATACCCTAAAGCAGTCTAGGCAAGAGCTGTTTCTTACCCAAATGGCTAGTCTTGTCAAATTGAAGGCAAGTTCTGTAATGTGTTTCTTCAATGATCGTCATCCTCTTAAGTAATTGGACAGAAGTAGACATGTCTCACTGTTAAGAAAAGTGTAAGTTCTTAAAACCTTTTAAATGCCATATTCTGTAGATCTTTGGAGTGCTGAAGATTATCTAACTGAAATATATCTCTATATATCTAGAAAATCTAACTAACATAATTGAAAGATTGATTAATTGCAG
This sequence comes from Myodes glareolus, assembly GCF_982192425.1. Taxonomy (NCBI): domain Eukaryota; kingdom Metazoa; phylum Chordata; class Mammalia; order Rodentia; family Cricetidae; genus Myodes; species Myodes glareolus. The sequence continues at coordinate 48,245,172 of NC_142028.1, read as the reverse complement.
ATGACTATTTATCTGTATTTCTTAAGTATATCAACTTTTATACGTACATTTTTAAATGATCTGCATAGACATAATATGCGGGGCGCCATCCTGTCCAGCAGGAATGAACCCCACCAAAAACGAGAATTCCTTCTCTGGTCACATCTTTATTTGGAGCATTCCCTTGAGGAAAATTGGGGGAAGGGACGATAGAGCAGGGACGAGAGAAAGCTTAGAGAGAGAGGAAGTAGGGTCCCGAGGCATCTGCTTTTAAACGGTGGAGCGGCTTGAACGCTGTCCTGATTGGTTAATGCCATTCTGCTGGTCTGAGCATGTGCAGGCAAGGGTGCAGGCAGGGGTGCTCAGCCCCACATGGCTACCTCCAAACTGCAGGACCACCTGTGCCTCCAGGTGGCTCCCAACATCTCCCCCTAATTATTGTCTTTAAGAGCAATAAGGCAAAACTATTTTCCAATCTGGTCCCCACCTAGACGCAGCATGCCAAGGATATCTCTGCTCCCACCCATTCCTAAGGAAGGAAAAGGCAAAGTAGAGTAAGAGATAAGAGGTTGCACAGGGTGTTGCTCAAGTCGATGGTGTGAAACAGCTGCTCTTGGCACCGCCCAGAAGGTCATCTCTGCTGTCTCCGCACGAATCTTCCACAGCAGGACACTCAGCATCCACTGGGTCGTCTTCTTTATCTCTCTGGTCGGTCTCGCTGGCATCCAGATGTATGTCAGCATTCCTAGAAAAACATAAACAAAACTCTCCTCCCAAATTAACATTTAAGAGTACTAAAAACTCTCAGTGTAAAAATTCAGCACAATCAGTACTGGAAGTAGGCTGGTTTTGAACTTAGAGACTTGCATGTCTCCGTTTCAAAGAGCAAATCTTGTTTGCCTGTACCAGCAAAATTTTGAATTAAAAATTAAGTGTAAAGAATGCAAGAGAAATCCTTTCTCTGGGGGAAGCTGTCACTGGTAGTGTAGTCCCCCTCTTATGTCTAAAAACCAAAGCAGTTGTCACTGGGAATTGAACTCAGGACCTTTGGAAGAGCAGTCAGTGCTCTTAACCTCTGAACCATCTCTCCAGCCCTCTATTTAGATGGAAAAACCTCTAGGTAACATTGTTTATTTCACCCGTTGCCAGGGGCAATAGGTAATGATAACCAGGTTGACGCGCCTTTATTATGATAATTAGGACCAGTTCTTTGAGGGAGAATGGACGTCGATCATCTGGCTACTTCCTGCTGACAAAGGGGCGATGTTTGGGGGGATAAATGTTTTTATCTGACTGAATTTTTGGCGACAAATGTTTTTATCTGACTAAATTCTTGGCGACCTTGACTGAGGGCGGCAGCAGCGGAGGCGGCGGCTGCCACAGCTCCGCCTCTGAAGCCCATTATGGCGCGCTCCGCATGGCCCAAAGGCATGGCTCCGCCCCGGGCCGTGCGCGGGCTCGCCGTTTCACCTCAGGCAATGAACTCGCACCGCCGGCTGTGAGCCTTTTCCAAGCTCCGGCGAGGGGGGGCATCCGCCCACCCGTGGAGGGGCTTCTCCTGCCCGGTCCGCCCGCGCGCAGAGCCCCGTTCTCTGGGAACTCACCTCCCCGCTCGCCCATGTTGCTATGGAAACACAGTTTTTCCGCAGAGCCGATTCAGCTCCTCTCTGCCTTCTATGGCGCCGCTGCTCACCACACAGCTTCCGCCTCAGTCAGGCGAGTCCGCTCAGGTGCTGAAAAAGTCCTCCAAAAACCATAGCCCCGCCAGAAGGCCGGGACATATAGCCTCTGATGTCACACGGACTTTAGCCTGCCCGCGACCTGGCTATTCGCAGGCCTCTGAGGACTCCAGCAAATTTCCCGCCAGCAACTGGTTAGCATGGCCATGCCTCCCGAACGAGCTAGCACTGGAGAGTGCAATTTTGCGTCTCCCTCCTGAGTAGCTGGGATTACAGGTGTGCACCACCGTGCCTGGCCCACTTCCGTGTTTCTAATCAGGCATTACCGCTCAAAGGCGGGCCGGCTGCCGCCAGCACTCTCAGCACGATCAAGCAGCTTGTCTTTCTCAGTCAAAAATTAAAGTTTTTTGTACGTGAGAGCCAGAGACTGAGCTCTCTTATCAAAATTAGGCGAAAATCACCTCCAAAAGCTCTGTGGCTCTTTAAGAACAGGGAAGGCAGTGATCAAGCTCGCCTCCCTACGAGACTGTTGCCTCCAGTCTCTTATCAGCGAGTACGCAGGTGGACGGAGAGGGAGCGGAAGCCGCGGTCTCCCGTACCCCATCGTCCTCAAAGTCCCGCCTTAGTTACCTCGCCTTTTTTGCTGCTGTTTACATTCCTCCTGCACTGAACTTAAGGGATTTTTCTTCCCCGTTGCTTTCTGTACCTTCTTTCAGATACCTTAACTTTGATTTTTTTTTGTATTTTCTTTTCTATTTAGGCCTATCCTTTGAAATTCCTTTTTACATTTCTTTTCCTCCCCTTTCTGGGGATTTCAACCGACGTCACTCACCGCTCCATGTTCTCAGAGTTCTGAAATTCAAGGCTCTCTGTGCTGGTGTCTGATCTTGGCTTTTTCTCCCGGGCTTTCTCAGGGTCCCCCGGCGTAGTTGTCAGGGTCCCTCAGCGTCCCGGAGTTTCGAGCACCAGTTGCGGGGCGCCATCCTGTCCAGCAGGAATGAACCCCACCAAAAACGAGAATTCCTTCTCTGGTCACATCTTTATTTGGAGCATTCCCTTGAGGAAAATTGGGGGAAGGGACGATAGAGCAGGGACGAGAGAAAGCTTAGAGAGAGAGGAAGTAGGGTCCCGAGGCATCTGCTTTTAAACGGTGGAGCGGCTTGAACGCTGTCCTGATTGGTTAATGCCATTCTGCTGGTCTGAGCATGTGCAGGCAAGGGTGCAGGCAGGGGTGCTCAGCCCCACATGGCTACCTCCAAACTGCAGGACCACCTGTGCCTCCAGGTGGCTCCCAACAATAATACCTTAGACAAGGGTAGAAATATATATGTATATATACATAGTATACCAAAATTGAACTTAAATGTGTATCAATAGGACAAGATCCATAGCAATTCAAAGTATTCATCTCTTTATCATATCCCTCATTTTTTCTAAAAAAAAAAGAGATTGATGTCACCATATAGCAATTTATAATCAACCCCCTTTAAATGAAAACAAACATTTGTAAAAAATCATTTTGGATGTTTGTTCTTTTTTCCAAATTGCTTCCCGATATTTGTTGGGCAAAGTATTCTTAGGGTTCATGAGGACCTATCGGAGGTTTTGTTCCATCAAATCACATTAGTCTGGAAAGAATCCACAGTTTCCTATCTTCTGTGGAAACAGAAGCAAAACTTCTTTTCCAAAGTAACATATCCTTAGATTCAAACTTTGAAATCAAGATATCTTTAAAACATACATATTGGTTTCATTTAGCAGCCCAAACAAGGAAATGTCTCTCTGTACTTAGCTTATTCACAATAAAAAAAAAAATCAAAGAAAACATAATAGTATACACAATCCAGACTCTCTGTGTATTTTTCATCTTTAGGTGAGATTTTTTTCATTACTACTTTTTGATATTTAGTTTACTATCATTATTACTTTAATCTATGGCTGTCTATACTCTTTCTTCTTTCTTTCTTAAGTCCATATACATGTCTGTAACATTGTGACCCATTCAGAGGTCTTTGATTTTCTGAATCTGTCTTTATTGCATATCACTAACCATTTTCTGACCAGGAGCACCTTCTTTTTTTAAATGCTCAGCAGAAGTGGCTAGGACCAACCCTGCAGTCCTACCTGTTTGCTCTGCCCCATCTAAAATGGGAGAGCTATGTTTACTGCTTCTGCTAGCCATGCTCACCACCCCAGCTTTAGGATGCATCAGGTCTATGTCACCAGTAACTAGTAGCATTCTGCCAGAGTTGATGCTGCCAGCTTGAACCAGGAAACCATCTCTCAAAGAAGCCCTGCAGTCCTTGCTCCTAGCGCTGAGACAGGAATCCTTCTCTTAAAGGAGCCATGCCTCTGCTTGCTGCTAGCAAACAAAGTTTATCTGAAAAAAAAATGCTGCTACCAAAATGTCATGTTTAACTCTGTTCTTGTCTGTTTAGAAACATTAAAAAAAGAAAAATAAAAAGCTTTTTCAGACTTTATGTGGAAATTCTTGTCACACGTTGGCACCATTTGCTAACAGAGACTGCTTTTTTAGTTTCTGGTTGCCCAGACCTGATATTAATTACAACACCATTCAGTCAATGATTCATGTGTATTTTTAGCTAACTCTTACATTTTAAGTTAACAAATTTCTATTAATTTGTGTCTTGCCATGAGTCCGTGACTTACCTAGGGTAAGGTTCTGTTCTAGCATCTTTCACCTTTGGCAGATACATGGCATCTCTTTGACTCCTTCTAATCTCTATTTATCCCTTTTGAGATTTCCCACCTTGCTTTGCTCTGCTGAACCATTGGCCAAACAGTTTTATTCATCTACGAATAAAAAGCAACACATATATAGAAGGACATCCCACATAAGCACACTCTTCGAAAAAGTTGTCTATCCTTTTCATGGTCATAACAATTTCTAATGGCTCTCACCTTGAAATAGAACTTGGTGCCCAACCCTCCTCTCTCTACTGGAATTTGACTGACTTAGGATTGCATAGACTTATTCGAACTGTTACAACACTACTGCTTTGAGTTTATATTTACAGCTACCACACTACACCCAGAAGACACATTTTCCTTATGGTCATCTTTCTTTTATGTCTCTTAGCCTCTTTCCTCCTATCTTTCCACAGTGATCCCTGAGTCATAGGAAAAGAAGATTTGGTATATATTTTCAATTTAGGGTTGAGCATTCTGCAACCTCATATTCTCTTCACCTTGAACAGTTGATATCTCTGTGTTAATCTCAATCTATTACAAATAGAAGCCTCTCTGATGAGAAATGAAATAAGAATTAAGATATGAGTTAATAATAACTCATTAATAATTAGTTTAATACAATATCAATTTAGAAGTTTGAAGTAATAGGTTCTCTCCTAAGGGCCTATGGTGGTCACAGATTCTTGAAGAGATGTTACCAGATATCTTTTTCAATTTATAGAATAAGCAATAAGTCCATATATACTTACAGAATAAGCAAAAAGTCCATACACACATATACATATATTATACATAATATATATATAATTAACCATTTCTAAACATATTAATAGTTAAATGCTAGCATATGAGATTTAGTTGCCATTTAACAAATTAAAAGTTTAACAAACAAAGTTTCATGACAAAACTTACCACTGATTTAATATTCCAGTATTATCAAGATGGTTCAAGTGGTAAAGTTCCAATCCTGAGTACCCTAATTCAATTCTTGCGAAACACATATTACAAGGAGAAAACCAAATTTCACAAGTTTACCTCTGATCTCCACAAATCTCATGGTAAATGTGTGGTTACATGGACAGGAAATAAACAAATGAATGTAATAAAAAATTATATAAAGACTCCATTGTGCCGGGTGGTGGTGCCACACAACATTAATCCCTGCACTCTGGAGGCAGATTTAAAGGGATCTCTTATCAGTTCGAGGCCAGCCTAGTCTACAAGAGCTTGTTCCAGGACAGGCTCAGAAGCTATGCAGAAAAACCCTGTCTCAAGAAAACAAAAACAAACACAAACAAACAAAAAGAATTCCATTGAGCAGACAAATATGAAGTATGCAATACTACTTTGAACCTGATAGAAGAGAAAGTGGGAAGAAGTCTACAATACATAGGCACAGGAGACCAATTCCTCAGTAGAACCGCAGTAGCACAGACAATAAGAGAATCTTTGAATAAATGGGACCTCCTGAAACTGAGAAGCTTCTATAAAGCAAAGAACACTGTCAGTAAGACAAAAAGGCTACCTTCTGACTGGGAAAAGATATTCACCAACCCCTTATCAGACAAAGGTCTGATCTCCAAAATATACAAAGAACTCAAGAAACTAGACACTAAAACTCTAATTAACCCAATTAAAAATGGGGTACTGAACTGAACAGAGAATTCACAACAGATGAACTTCGAATGGCCAAAAGACACTTAAGGTCATGCTCAGCCTCCTTAGCGATCAGGGAAATGCAAATCAAAACAACTTTGAGATACCATCTTACACCTGTCATAATAGCTAAACTCAAAAACACCAATGATAGCCTATGCTGGATAGGATGTGGAGTGAGGTGAGCACTCATCCATTGTTGGTGGGAATGCAAACTTGTGCAGCCACTGTGGAAATCAGTGTGGCGGTTTCTCAGGAAACTGGGAGTCAACCTCCCTCAGGACCCAGCAATTCCACTCTTGGGAATATACCCAAGAGATGCCCTAACATACTAAAAAGCATTTGTTCAACTATGTTCGTAGCAGCACTATTTGTAATAGCCAGAACTGGAAACAACCTAGGTGCCCCTCAATAGAAGAATGGTTAAAGAAGGTGTGGAACATATATACATTAGCGTTTTACTCAGTGGTAAAAACAATGACATCTTGAATTTTGCATGCAAGTGAATGGAAATAGAAAATGCTTTACTGAGTGAGGTAACCCAGACCCAAAAAGAGGAATATTGTATTTACTCACTCATAAGTGGATTCTAGCCATAATTAAAGGTCTTTGAGCCTATAATTCGTGATCCTAGAGAAGCTAAATAAGAAGGTGAACCTGAAGAAAATCATATAGTTATCCTCCTAGATATTGGAAGTAGACAAGATTGACAGGCAAACTTGGGTGCACGGGGGATGGAGGGGTGAAAGTATGGGGAAATGGTTAGAGAGAAAGGAGAGGGGGAGGATTGGGAATGGCTTGGGGGAATGGGAATGGGGGGAGGGAGGAAGGATCGATGGATATGGGAGCAGGAAGGTATATATCTCAACTAAGGGAGCCATTTTAGGGTTTGCAAGAGACTTGATTCTGGAGGGGTTTCCAGGCCCAAGGAGAGGTCCCCAGATTGTTCCCTGGGCAGCAGAGGAGAGGGTGCCTGAACAGGCCTTGGCCCATAACCATACTGATGAATATTTTGCATATCACCATAGAACCTTCATCTGGCGATGGATGGAGATAGAGACAGAGACACACCTTGAAACACTGGACTTAGCTCCCTAGGTCCAAATGAGAAGCAGAAGGAGGGAGAACGTGAGCAAGGAAGGCAGGATCAGAGGGAACTTTCATCTGACGATAGATGGAGATAGAGACGGAGACCCACACTGGAACACTGGACTGAGCCCCCAAGGTCCAAATGAGGAGCAGAAGGAGGGAGAACATGAAAAAGGAAGTCAGGACCGCGAGGGGTGCGTTCACCCATTGATACAAGGGGACTGAGCTCACCAAGGTCAGCTGGACTGGGACTGAATGAGCATGTGATCAAACCGGAGTCTCTAAATGTGACTGACATGGGGGCTGACTGAGAAGCCATTGATAATGGCACTGGGTCTTGTTTTGTCTGCATGTACTGGCTTTTTGGGATCCTAGTCTGTTTGGATGCTCACCTTCCTAGACTTGGAGGGAGAGGGAAGGACCTTGAACTTCCCACAGGGCAGTTCAAGGAAACCCTGACTGGTCTTAGGACTGGAGAGGGAGGAGGAGAGGGAGTGGGGGCGAATGGGAGGGTATTGGGAGGAGGGGAAGAAGTGGAAAGTTTTATAAATAAATAAATAAATTTAAAAGTAAAAAAATATTTAAAATAATATTTCCCCTAGAGTAATATGCATGTTGACTTTTAATGATTTGTGGAAAAGTTCAAAGTAGTTATATATAAAGAATAATACAAATTTAAATAGATAAGGTATTTAAATAGTGAAAGAAGAATGACCTTTCTAAAACATGAAATAAAAAATCTCATTTTTCACTAATTATATTGTTGAGTTTGTTACTAAAATGTGGCCCAATATTTAGATTATAAATAGTAGCTAATATTCTTGCATTTAATGTGTAGTTTATATCTTAGGGTTTCTATTATCTACAACAACTCTTTATAAAGTAAAACCTTTAATTGGGGTGACTTGCTTACAATTTCAGAGGTTCAATCCATTCAAATTGTGGCAACAAGCATGGTGGCATGAGGCAGATATGGTATAGAGTACCAACTGAGAATTCTATATCTTGCAGGCAGCAGGAAGTCGACTGAGACACTGGGCAGTATCCTGAGCATTGGAAATCTCAAAGTTTTCCTGCACAGTGACATTCTACCTTTAACAAGGCCATACCCACTCTAACAAAGCAACCAGTCCCAATAGTGTCACTCCCTATAGGATTATTGAGATCGATTATATTCAAACTCCCATATTATATAGCATGACACAGGAGACGTGCGTTTTCTTAGGGAAATACGATACCCATACCCATTTAAGCTGTTTCTGGTATGTATTGAAAAGACAGAGTGAAATTGTCACAATTATGCATATTTCCCAAGTTTTACTTAGAATTTATTTTCATTTTACTTTATAAAGCTGTCTTGAATTTTTTCATACATGAGTCCTTGTATAAAATAAGTTCTATTTGTCTCAATGTTAATTATGTCAGCTCAGTTAATAAAGTTAGAAGAAATTAGCATGACCTTAAGGAAGAGTGTCAGAGCAATCCCAGCAGTTCATGTACATATCTATTCTACACAGAGTAGTCCTCTGAAAAACATTTATTCTTAGGCTATTTGCATTTAATGTTCATTAAACACTGAAATTAATTTACGATTTTAGGTTGTGTATTCTCCCAGCTTGTACCAACCAAGGTGATTATCAGTTTGTTACCATTAACTAGCAAATGTGGGACTCTTGCATTATATCTGGCTCTCTGATATTGAGGCAACTATTTATGGACATCTTTCATTTCTCTGCTGCCATTTGAAATCTTTTCTTTGGAAATGGCACTCATTTGAGTGGACAATTGTTGGGTCACGGGGCAGTGGGGAGAGAACATGTCACCATTGATCCCTAGGGCAACTTCTCACACATTGTAATTACCTGATATTGACTTTGGAGAAAAAGGCATTTACTATGTAAAAGAAAGAGCCTCCTCATTGACTGTTCTCATATTCAAAATGAGGCTTTCATTCTTAGCAGTCAGAGATTTGCTCTAGTAGATGACATTGACAAGTCACTGGATAAAACCATATGACACAATTTTATTCTAATGGGAGAACAATGAGATTGTTTGGGTAAAAAGAACAAATCATTTAAGTACAAAGAACCTAGAAACTAATATTTATGCCTTAGTAATCCTCTCTCTCACCATGAACATAATTGCTTTCATAATTAGTAGAATAATGAAATGTAGTAATTGAACAATATTATAAAAAGCTTATAGATAAATAAATAAATTTGTTCCTTATACTTTTGTAGTAAGATATTATGTATTGACTGAATTAATCTTACAGTAAACCAGTGAACAAATTAAGAAAAAACATAGGCATTATCCTTTGATTTACTAATTGAAAGATTGGTGCCAAAAATAGTAATGAAAAAATTCTGTGAACATTTTATGATGAGAGGGAAGAACTATCTAAATATAGAAATATCAATTTTTATCACAATTTTATTTTTTTCAGTATGTTAATTTATTTTTTCTAATTTTTTTAAAAAGCATTTACAATTGATCACATGGAAATAGATGTGTTTATTCCTAACACAAATAACTCCTGCCTGTAAAACAAAAAACTTTTTAATTCATTGTTTCTAGGGATTTGTGATATTTTAAAATATCTCACAAAGGAGAATTCAAATAATAAGAACAATGGATTTTAAACAAAATTTTCACTAGAAATGATTTAGTAGCAAGTATTTAGAAGTGTGTGTGTGTGTGTGTGTGTGTGTGTGTGTGTGTTTATAATGAATTCAGAACGTGCTCAGTGGTCTCTCATTTATTTTCATTCCAAAAGTAAATTCTGACATCATGGGCAAAAGCATTGTTATGTAAAAATGTGAGTCTTCTGCAAGGTCCAGCTGGGTGCAGTTACACATGGAGCCATTAGAGACTATGTGCTAAGCTAATAGGTGACAGGAAATATACATGAATAAATAGCAAAGCTAAACTCACAGCTTTTCAGACAGCTCTTCAGGGCCCTCAGGAACCCACTCTGTGTTTCTGCCCATTCCCTGCGGGCTCCACGCTGTGACTGGCTCCTTCTAAATGCCTCCTCTATGGCCTCTGCTTCGTCATAGTTATAATATGGCTCCAATGCAAAAAAAAAAAAAAAAAAACCTTTCTGACTTTATATTCCAAAGTTTTCATTACACAGTTTACTGTTCTGCTATTCCATCTCAGCTCTGAGTATTTTTAGGTCCATGTTCATTTTTTTTTTTTTTTGCTCAAACTTCTTGTCTCCCTTTGTTTGTAAGTTTGTCCTAAATATTATCATTCTTTTAGGGACTCCAAACTGAATCCCAATGTATATTTTCACTTCTTTTCTTTTTGATAATTTCCCTAAGTACTACTTTACGTTCTGATTTCCATCATTCTCAGGCAGCAAGTATATGGAATATTATGATACCAAAATTTCCTTACTTAGTATGTTTGTTATGTGTCAGTTCAGTAAGAAGTGCTTTAATGATGTCGTCACTGAGTCCTACAGTATCCTTAGGTTCAATAGCTACAGACAGAATTAGTAATTGGTGAATATCATAAAAAGCTGAATTTGTACTTCAACATGTAGATTTTTATGCCTATATGTTCTTGTGAATCACAGCAGATGTTATAATCAATAAAGAGATGATAGTATAATATAATACAGCATAGAAACAAATACTACAGTATGCAAAAGCAAGTAATCAGGTTTTGGGTAAATACTACAAAGCACTTGATCATCCATTGTATCTGTGAAGAGTCTGAAAATCTAATCCCTTAATGAGCTCTAGACACAATTGTTAACTAAATTACTTAAGCTGAAACTGTATTTTTTTAACTTTTAAAATGAGGAAATTAGTGTTGAAAACTTACAGAATCTGAGCCTGGCTTTTAAGTATCAAAACCAGAGTTTTTAACCTACTGATATTTGTTCTCAAATCATGGCTGTTGTTGCATCTGCTCTTTCTTCTCTGACCTCTCTCATTTTCTTCTTATTTCTAGTCTTCTCTCTAAAGCACAAAAGTTTTTGCCATAATAACCCCCCCATGAAATCATTCAGATTTCCATAATTTTGATCTAAACTCCTTGACAGAGCATTCAAGACAACTGAAATATTTTCTCAATTTAATATTCAGGTTTCATCTCCATTCTGCTTGACCTGAATGTGCTCTCCAGCCACCCCGTGCCTTACTCAAGTCTCAGCAAACGTTCTTTGTGTTTCACCTCTGTCATTAATCCAGCTGTTCACGATGCTTGGAATATTTTTCCACTCTTTACCTTCCTGCCATAATTTTTGTTTCTTAATACATAAGAAAAAAATCACAGATAAAAGAGATAGAAGGAACCATGAGAAGAAAATTAAATGTTGTTAAGTAACAGACACCAGCACTCCAGACTAATGCATATCATATATAAGTCTTATGACCACTCATTGTCTTTCAGTAATGCATAAATTATTAGTTCATTATGAATTCTTCTAGTGTAATATTTTAAGAAAAAAATAGACCTTTTAAGAGTTATTTAGGTGTATAGAGCTATCAGAATTCCATACCTCTTACTCATATGTATACAGTTCCTCCATTATTATTATCTATTCCTAGCATGATGCATTTGATACAGTTAGTAGGCAGGCCAGTACTGATACATCATTACTAATACAACACATAGTTTACATTAGGATGCACTGTACAATACATTTCCAGGAGCTTGGGGGAAATGCACTATGACCTGTTATATCTGTTATTGTATTTTGGGCAGGACAGTTTCATCATTATAAAAGTCTCTTCTATTCCATCTGTTCATTTCTTTCTAAAATATAAGAATGTTTTAAATCAACTTTTGCTTAATCCAGCATGTTTATAGTTAATTCAATATTCCTTCTTATACTTTGTGTATATCTTTTTTATAAGTAATAAGTTATCAGTTCTTTCTGAAGAAATCATTTGAGTCATTCAAAATTCCTTCTCATTTTACACATCCTTCCCTGTGGTGTTGATAACACAGATATACATCTATATATCCATCTCTTTATCTACATACATTTTATAAATAATACATTGATATAGTCTAATTTTTAAACTTGCAGACTGCAAGTAGAAGTAGAATTTTTATGGCCATCTCTTTAGTCCCTGTATCTTGCCCAGAGGGGCCCACTCTTCGTACTTTATTTAAATATGGCCAGGAATTTCCCCTAAGCATTTCTGTATAGGTTTCTTGCCTATAAATTTACAATATTTATGTGGTCATACTTGTTTAGCAACTGGCTTTATTCACTCAAACTCTACATGTTATTATTTTTATATACCCTTTGCTGTTGTTTTATTCCATACTATGAATTATTTATATTATTTGAACCACTTCTTTGTTGATTAAAATTTATGTTCCTTCCAAACTTTTATTTATATTGACAATCCAGCAATGAATATCCTTGTTGTCATCCTTTGTGCAAATGAATTGTGCTGTTTGAGATTATGTGATCCTCTCTACTTTAGTACCTACACTTTTTACCATCACTACCCTTTTCTGTTAACTTTCTCAGCATTGGTTCTGTCAGGATCCATGCACAATGGCATATGAATAAATGATGGTTACACGAACTTGTTAAAGAACTGTTATACCAGCGGGTTGGTAGTAGTGCACGTCTTTAATCCCAGCACTTGAGAGGCAGAGGCAGTTGGATATATGTGAGTTAGAGGCCAGTCTGGTCTACAAAAGCTAGTTTCAGGACAGGCTCCAAAGCTACAGAGAAACCCTGTCTCGTAAAACAAAACAAGAAGAAAAAATTAACTGAAATATCTTTTTAGGGATATTTTAACTTGTCTTGTTATGTTCTTTGAGGTCATCTAAGATTTTAAAAATGATTTTCAGTGGCTAGACATTAAAACACAAATCCTAGATATAGAAATGACCTAATTAGATGCTGATTTTATTTGCCCTCTTATGATTGTCATCTTTTAAATTGGTAACATGTCCTAATGTTAACTATTTCTCACTAATGAGATGTTCTTCTATACAATAATTATTTGTAATAAGTCTAGGGCTTGTTTTTGCCGTCTCTAGACTCTTCGTTAGGAGAACTAACCAACTTGTGCAGGAAGGTGTAATCTGCTGAACAATGAAACCTGTTTGCGACATCTTACAGAGAATCTGCCACAGCTCTGATTTGGTAAGTTATTTCTAGTTTCAAAGCTGAAACATAAGCTAAAAATCAGGTTTGTTGAATTCCATGGCCATTTGAAATAAAAGTACAGATAAAGTGGGAAGAGTTGAGGTGTTTAATTCTGCCTTGTTTCACTGAATCATCCTGAAAAGTTCATTGCTCGTTATTGTGTCTCTTCATGTAGCTTCACTGAGAAATTTTACTCAGCAAAATCACTGGCCTTTTGCATGAAATCAAATAAATGTGAGCTAATGTACTAAAGTGTAAAGTCAGCCCAGCTGGTTTCTGTGTGCTGCTTGTCTAAGAACGCAGAATACAAACAAAAGATTTCTGCAGTTTCCCTTCACTCACTCTGCAGTTCTGTTAGAGGCATTCTTGAAGAATGTGCGCTTTTTGCTCCTCTTTTACAGGTCTACTTTGCTTGACTTTGCTCGAACTTTACATTAAATCAGTAAAACTACATGTAACAAAACAAACAAAAACAGCTATAAAGACCTCAGCATAATATATAATCTCCTAAAATGTTTATTTCAATCTTCAAGTGGTCCTGTTTGTATATCTCTCTATATATATTATTTTTCTATAACATGATCCTTGTTTGTTTGCATGTGTGTGTATGCATGCACATGACTGCAGTGACATTTGCACGTATATGTGCAGGGGCACATGGGTATGTTTGGTTGTGTGGTTGACAACCTAACCCCTGATGTCATTCCTCAGAGAAATCTGTCTTGTGTTTTGAGACCGTCTTCCTCACTGATAAGTGGCTAGGGAGGAAACCTGGTGACTCGTCCTTGGTCTCCTTCCTCAGCACTGGAATTATAAATGTGCTCATTTCACCACACTCAGGGTTTTGGGCAAATGCTGCAGCAGATCACATTCAGGTCCCCATGCTGGTGTGGAAACTAAGCTTTCCTTTTAGTCTCTTCCTGAGGTGCTAATTTAGCAATCACGAAGTAACTCCAAAGTAATGCAACTTGTATTAGGCCTTGAAGTAACAAAACCACTACTCTGATGGTGATGTTAGTGCTTGAGTGTGTATTTTTAAATGCTATCAATGAAGATGAAAGACTAAATGATGAAGACAAAAAGGAGGAAAGAGTAGAGAAAATGTAACTTTTATGTGTTATAAGGACTAAATGATATAACAGACTTGGAAATGCTCAGTCAAAAGTCATCCTTGGGCTGGAGAAATAAGTAAGAGGTTGAGAACATTTCTTTCTTTTCCAGAGAACTGGAGTTTTGTTCCCGCTTTTCAAGTTGGGTAGTTTGCAATCACGTATAAGTACCAATCCAGGAGATCTGCCCACTTCACTTCTGGTTTGAGTGGGCACATGCACATAAACGTGGCACACACAAATACATAGATATAAAAATAATATTTAATAGCAACCACTATGGAATATACTATGGTATAACAATTTAATTAACTCATCTTTTTAAAGTAATAGCTATTGAACCAAACAATGTGTACAGGAAAGATGGCTTGGAGGGGTGGGCCTTGTTGTGGTCTCTCTCGTCCTGCTTCATGATCAAACTAGAGAAAATAACTTTATCTTTAGCACCATGTGTTTTAACTATGAATATGAAGTTTGTACCGGACAATTTTATTAAGGTAAAATTAACCAATATTATAGAAGTGAAAGATTTTATTTGCTAGTAAGTTTCCCATTTTCTTATCTTGCTTTCATTATCTCTTGCAGAGCCTGATTGTCTTTGAACATTTTCAATTTCTGCAAGTGTTCCTACAGGTTTCAAATATTACAGTCACTCTAAGTCATGATCTCCTCAGGTATTTGATTCAATAGTCTTCAATCAGGGGACCCCGTGCGTCTTGCTGTGTTGGCGTTTTTAGGAAATAGAATTGAACATGGTAAGCTATAAAAATCCCTTCCAGCAGTAACATTCCAAAGAATCTACATTTTTGTGGGTACTTATGTTTTCCTAACCAAGATATATAAAAGAGGTTTCTTATAAATGTCAACCACACTGAAATATACTGTATTAGTTGCCATGCATGCCAGCGATTTGTTCTCCATCAGGGGTTGTGGACTGCATCTTAATTGATGATGAAGGTCAGAGGTCACACATGGTTTTGTCAGGTTGGTTTGCAGTGTCTTTGAGCAGATTTCCAAACTCAACATTATTGAAGCTTTTTACCTGACAGCTGTTTTATCTGAGGGCTTTCCTGGTTCATTATGTAGTATTTCACAGCAAGCCTAGCCTCTGCATACTTACTGAGTAGCACTGCTCTCTTCAGACAGCTACAGATGTCTCTAGATACTGCCCAACATCCCATGGGAAGCAAAATCAACCCTAGATAAGAAGTGGTGTGTGAGAATTGCCATGATAAAGCAGTATTCAATTGAAGATGAAATGTTTTACCTTAGAACTTGGTCTAACATAATAACTGAATTTCCCCAGATGGCATCCTGCTGTAGAAATGTTTGCTTCCTGGTGGCAGCAATGACTGTTTTGTTCACCTGTGTGTTCTTGCCTGGAGTTGTGCTTCAGTTTGTGAGTAGAGCTCTACTGTGGACACTGTTGCCAATTAAATTTAAGAGGAAATGAAAAGCAGCTGCAATATTTCAAGGCATTGGGCAGATTGGGCAGAAGGTATGTGGACAAATCCTGTTAACACATAACTGGATTTGTGCATACACAGGGCTGCCCACACTATGCCTTGGAAATCTACAACAGGCTGTTTCCCTCTGTGTTATGCATAAATCACAGAAATTACCATAAATTGAGCAGAATGTTCTCGCAAACAAGGAGGTTCAACCTACATTTCAATGATAACAAGATATCTTGGATCATTACTCTAAGAAGAAAGATGATGAATCAGTCTAATCCATCTTAATTTCGGTGGCCAGTAGATACTAAGTACATCTGCTTTCAATTTGAAAGATGAACATTAAAAATAATAATGATATTTTCATTGATAGGATCTTTACGAAACAGAAATATTAAGACATATGTTATTCAGAGGTTTGACCTGAATGACCTTCAAATTCCTTCCAAAGCTTAGGTTATTGATTCTCAGATCTTATTGTTTCATGAGAATTATTCCTTTTATTCTAGAGCACCTCTTGACTTCCAGCTAAGATCAAAGTGTTGTCTTTATTGTCCTGTTATTATTTGTGATTCCAGCTGGCCTTCAGAGAGGCTTCAAGTTACAACTGTATTCACTAAAATATATGTGTATATAAATGAAGTAGAAGGTGACTTCCAGAGTTAGTAAGATTATATTTTCTGAGTCTCTTAGTTCTGATTATTTGGGAATGGTTACTACACATATTTTGTCTTTACAACCCAATACAACAAAGTCACCCAAATGAAGTATGGAAATGCAGCTATAAATGTGAGTGCCAGTTTGTTTACTGATTATGGAGTCTTATTAAACACAGGTCGTTTACAGAAAAATTCTCCAAACCCCTGAATACAGAGCATATATACCGTTTATCTCCAAGTCTTCATGTATCTGATCTTTTTTTCCTCAACTCTCTTCTCCCTTTCTTTGCCACTTTGTCCTTGATTGATTTTACTCATTTGAAAGGTGGTGCAGTGTGGAATAGAGTAGGGAATGTAAAACCAAAATGCTGGGATAAATCTTAATGTTGGTGGACATGTGAACTTGAGACTTTTTTTGTAGTTAACAGACATAAACTATTGTTGATTTGGTAAAGGTCAAAATTTTAATTTACATTAATACATGATAATTCCTGGAATATGGTAAGATTTATAGAAACTAAGTATTTTAATATATTCATCTTATGGCTACTTTAATATATCCATGTTTGCTTTATCTAGCAGAGCTACAGGTTCAGGTTTGACTGAGATGGCAAGGGAATGAAGAAAAGGCAGACAAACACACAGATGGGAAAACCATGGTTCAGTGGACTGGGCTCTCTGATGGTGAAGTTGCCTGCCCCAAAAGCTTAGGATATTTGACATTAAGAAATAGTTCAGAAGGGTAGGATTATCATGTACAGCTGAACAAGGAGGCAAGGTTGAGGGTATTCAGTTGAATTAAAAAAGAGGTTGATTAGTTAATCTTGGTAAGAGTAATCTTTGTAGAGGACCAGTCATCAAACAGTAAATGTTCAGAGTACAAAGCTACTGTGGACATTTTCTACATACACTCTTAATATCTAAAAACAGACCATAAGAAGGTTTTTTTTAATTTATTTTATTTTTATGTGTATTAATGTTCTCCCTGTAAGTATGTCTGTGAGTGGGTGTCAGATCTTGGAGTTAAAGACAGTTGGGAGCTGCCATGTGGGTGCTGGAAATTGAACCAGCATCTTCTGAAAGGTGACCAGTGCTCTAAACTGTTGAGCCTTCTCTCCAGGGCCCTGAAGAAGGTTTTTCCATCACTCTCAGCCTCACCTTTGGGAAAGTTTGCCTTTTTCTAATGAGCCTCAGGCTTTAGTTCTCAGCAGTACACACACTCAGGGCTTCTTCCACTCCCCGTTATGGTTCCAAGTTCAAGAAGTATAGATGGTCAAAAACAATTTCCACCTATTTTTATGTAACGTTAAGATTTTTTTTGAGAAGCCAGATATTACACACACACACACACACGCACACAGAGTGGGAGGCTGCTTGTTAGTTCCCAGCTGCCCGGCTAGCTTAGACCTGAAATAATCACACAGGAATTGTATTATTTAAATCACTGCTTGTCCCATTAGTTCTTACTTCTTATTGGTTAACTCTTACATATTAATTAAACCTATTTCTATTACTACGTGCATCACCACATGGCTGTGGCTTATCAACTAAAGTTTTATCACATCTGTCTCCAGCAGTGGCTCCATGGTATCTCTCTGACTCCGCCCTTCTTTCTCTTTCTCCCAGCGTTCAGCTTAGCTTTCCTTCTTACCTAAGTTCTGCCTTGCTATAGGTCCAAAGCAGTTTTTTTTATTAATGATAATTATAACACACAAAAAGGACTCCCACATCATACACACACACACACACACACACACACACACACACACACACACAAACACACGAAGAAAGAAAGTGTGTGTGTGTGTGTGTGTGTGTGTGAGAGAGAGAGAGAGAGAGAGAGAGAGAGAGAGAGAGAGAGAGAGAGAAAGAAAGAAAGAAAGAAAGAAAGAAAGAAAGAAAGAAAGAAAGAAAGAAGAGCCAAATTTTCTGAGAGTCACAATTCTAGGAGACCAATGTGGCCAGGAAAAAATGTGACAAGGAAAGCTAGCAAGGGGATGGTACAGTTTTAGTCTAAACTGTCTCTTCTCCATGCCCACTTGTTAAAAAGCACCATTATGACACTTTAAGAGGTAGGGGCAAATACAAAATGAATCATAAGTCTAATTAATCTTGAACAAGAAAAACCAGGAGCCAGTCATCAGGATAAAACAAGGAATATCAGAGAATCAGGAGCAGCCCCCCAGTTTCTTCCTACCTGCCTCCTTCCTGCATCCAAAAAGGCTGAGATCCCAATATTAACTTCATCTTATCACTTCCTGTCTCCTCCTTCAGAGTGCTCTGAGCAAAGGTGTGAGCCACTAACCCTAGCTTCTATGGTTTACTAGTGCTTAGATCTGTCCTCTGATCATCAAGCATGCTTTATTTGTCAGAACACAAACGAAGTGTCACACAACAGGAAGAGATATTGGGATCTTTAGCACTTCTTCCCCAAAAGATGAAGAGATTCTGCCCTTTCTCATACCCTTTTATTCCTCTTTGCCATGCAGCAAGTATGATCCACCATAGTCTCTTGCAATGATATAGTACTATCTTGCCATAAGCAAGAAGAAATTAGGTCATGAACTAAAATCTCCAAAACTAGCTGACCAGTGGGGTTGCATGCCTTTAATCCCAGCACTCAGGAGGCAGACGCAGGTGGATCTCTGTGAGTTGGAGGACAGCCTGGTCTGTAAGAGCTAGTTCCACAACAGGCATCAAAGCTACACAGAGAAACTCTATCTTGGTAAAAAAAAACTTTAATAATAATAATAATAATAATAATAATAATAATAATAATCTCCAAAACTATAAGTCAAAATAAACATTCAATTTTTTAAGTTGATTATCTCAAAAATTGGCTATTGTCGTGAGGAGTAGACAAATACAAGCACTCAAAGTGTGGAAATAGCAGTTGGTTATGTGAGAGGAAGACAGACAGGCCCTTAAATACTGTCTAACACATGCTTTTAAACATTGCCCATGTCTATAGCAGATCTTTGCTCGGAAATACTCAGGAAATCTACATATCCCCAGAAGATAAGTTGATAAGGAAGAGGTGAGGAGCCTCTGGACCTTGTCATTGTTTATAGTAGTCTGCTTTTATGTTTATGGTTCAGACTTCTCTAGTCTGTGGGTGATGCTAGAAGTCAGTGGGAGTCAAGCTCTTGTCTCGTTTCTCCCAGTTTCCTCTATTGGTTCCAACAGTTCTACATCAGTCACTTATTCAGAATCAGTGCTTCATACAAGTAAGCCTATACCTAACAGCAAACATATTGAAAATAAAAGGAAAACAAAATCCTGGAATGTTGCTTGGCAGGACTGATAATCTATAGAAAACTGGAATCAAAAATATATAGTGGTCTAAACTTTTTTATATGGGTCTATGGTGGTTTGAACAAGAATTTGCCCCATAGACTCTAGCATGTGACCACATGGTTTTCAGTTGATTGTGCTCTTTAGGGAAATCTAGGATACATGGCCTTCCTGAAGAAAGTCCATCACTGGGAGTGGGCTTTGAGATGGCAAATCTTCAAATAATTCCCAACTCACTCTCCTTGCTTCCTCTTTGCCTTTTAGGATATGAGATCTCAGCTTGGTGCACCAACTACCATACCTACCTGTTGCCACACTTCCCTACCATGATGGTAATAGACTCTTATCTGTATGCAATTGTAAACCCAAATAAATCTTTCCTTCTTTATGATGCCCTTGTTATGCTATTTTAATCATGGCAAAAGAAAGTAATTGATACAGGCTTTATACTCTATGATACTTCATAGTAAAAATTCCAGTTCACATATTATTTGGTGTGGAATATGAAAAAAGATAAACATATAGCAGAACTAGAGTATTGGAAAGAATATTGGTTAGTGAGATGGTATCTCTCATTATAGCTTTGTTTTCCCTGATAATTTACCAAGACTGAGAATTTTTCATATATTCTATTGAGAAATATCTATGGAGATCCCTTGCATTTTCAGTCAGATGACTTGGTTTTAGATTCTTAAGGATCATTTGTTCCTTATATTTGACAGAGATTGATCATTTATCATAGAAATACTCTGTAGATAATTTCTTTCAATTTTACAAGTTGTTTACTCTTTTAATCATGTTCTTGGTTGAAATGTGTTTCTTAGTTGCCATGGTATCCTTAATTTAGTAAGAAAAAATAGCAAAGAAAAACAAGAAACAAAGGAAAGATTTGGCAAAAAAAATGGGAAACACCAACTCAGTCAAGGGTAAGATAGAGTACATCATCAGTTCCACTGAGGTAAATAAGGACAATGCCACCCAAGTTAGACAAGAACCAATATTTCAAGAAATGGGCAGTCACTGTTCCAGAAAGTCCTAGGCATTGTTTTTCACTAACATTGCTCAGAATATTAAAGTGGAGCTACTGTGGGGTATTTTCTATGTAAATTCAAAGACACCAGTGTACTGATGAGGCTTTAAACTGATACCATGGATTCAGGCAAGTAAATGGAGAATAACTGGCAGGCTAAACAAGGGCAATTGGATGAAAAAGGGGTAGGGGATGAGCTGTGCAAGAAATGCTTCTCAGGAGTCAGTGCTGAAAAGCCTGCTGAGCATCACAGTGATTTTTTGTTGTTTAAATGTTCAATATCCCCATAGTTTCATGCATTTGTTTAATCCCCAAATAATAGGAAACTTTTAGTGGTTGTATACCTTTTAGGAGGAAGGGATTCACCTAAAAACTGAGCAACTAGGGACAGATCCTGAGCCTTGTGTCCATACTTACTTTTTCTCTTCTTGATGACTATCTATTCAGTGTGACTCATGCTTCATTCTACTGCCACTTGGATTTCCCTGACATAAGGAATAGTCTCCTCTAACTGTAAGTCAAACTGAACTCTTTTACTGTTAAGTTGTTTCTTGTCTGCTGGTGATTTACAGTAACAAGGAGAAAAAGAACTAATAATCTTTCCAACCACTAAAGTTCACCAGGCAAATAGCAGTTAGTGAACACCCCAAGAAAGTTACAGAGAAATACCTTCTAATGAGACGTAATATAGTGGCATTTCAATTGTATTTTAGTAAATAAAGACTGCCTGATTATCTAAGAGTAAAACTGGTCAGCCTTGCAGACCAGGTTATTTTAATATACACCTTTAATCTCAGTAGCCATAATGACACACACCTTTAATTCAAGTAGTCACACCAATTACCATAGAAATTTGATGGTGTATGCCTTTAATCATGGTGGTTCATATCCTTAATCCCAGTTTAAGAGAGGTTTACAATATGGGAGAAAACAGCTCTCAACACAGTCTCATTCTGACATTACTACAGACAGGATCACCATTGCAGACTGAGGTAAAGGAATGAGCCAGTGGCTTGCTGTTTTGGTTTTCAGATCTTCAGGATGAACCCCAATTTCTGACCCTGAGATTTTATTAATCGTGCTTCATTTGGCACCCAGTGTGTAACAATGACATTATACCCTGAAAAGGTTTTCACTTGTGTTTGTTTAATCAAACACTGATTGGCCAGTAGCCAGGCAGGAAGTATAGAATGGGTGACCAGAAGAGGAGAATTCTGGGAAGAGGAAAGGCTCAATCTGCAGTCCTCACCTAGATGCAGAGGAACCAAGATGAGAGTGACTCACTGATAAAAGGTACCAAGCCAGGTGGCTAGCACAGACAAGAATTGTGGGTTAATTTAAGATGAAAGAGTTACATAATAAGAAGCCTAAGCTATTGGCCAAGCAGTATTGTAATTGATATAATTTCTATGTGATTATTCATGTCTGAGCTGCTGGAAAGTGAATGAACAGTCTCTGCCTACAAATAGCACTGACATGGGGAACTACAGCCACATAAAACCTGAGAGAGCATGGGAAGTAATTCTAGACACAAAAGGACAGAGTTAAGCACAGCTTCTTGGTAGCAACATTTTCTTGGGTGGGCTCTGTTTGCTTGAGGCAAGCTCATCTCATTAAAAAAAAATTCCTAACTCAACTTTAGCTGCAAAAAGTTTACAACTCTTTTAAGAGACCCTACCACCAAACACTTAAATGGTTTTTATGTGTAGTTGACGGTATTCTTCTTGGTGGTGTCAGGGCCTTGAAATTGCATAGAGTTGTCGTAATTAAAATGGCTCCCACCAGTACCTACACCATGAAGCTAGACTCTGAGAAAGCTCAGGAATGGGATGTATCTAGGAATCAAAGCTGCAGTCTTAAACCTAGCCATATCACTTAGTAAATTAAAAACTCATATGGTCAGAAAAAGAGATATACAGTAAATATAGATTCAGGTGAAAAAAATCCTCTAAATGGTTTATAGTGTGTTTAAAAATATATGTAGGCAGATCTCTGTGAGCTCAAGGATAGCCTGGTCATTAGAGTGAGTTTCAGGACAATCAAAGAAACCCTTTATCAAAGAAACAAAAAATTAAAAATAAAAATAAAAGAAATAGAGTTTAAAATAAAGCCACATAAAGATGGAAAATACACAGAGAATCTGGATATTGTATCTTATTGTATTGTCTTTGAATTGTTTGACAGCTGAGGAAGGAGTAACAGCTTCTAAAAGACATTTGATTATAAATGATTCTGGATTAATCAAACATGAATATTTTGAAAATGCCTTGATTTCAAAATTTAAGGCAAAAGATATGATACTTTGTAAAAGAGGTTTTGCTTTTGCTACCACAGGAAATGAGAGGCTGAGGATTTATTCCAGGTTAAGAAAAATCAGCTTTTATCAAGGAAGACACCCTGAAAAATCTCTGATAGGAGCAGATAGCCCAGATGATCCAATATTTCAGAGGACCACTATTAGAGTTTCCTCTGATTTCTACATTCATAAGAGCCTCAAGACTGCTAGATGAAATGATCAAGCCTCACAGAAAATTCA
This sequence comes from Myodes glareolus, assembly GCF_982192425.1. NCBI lineage: Eukaryota > Metazoa > Chordata > Mammalia > Rodentia > Cricetidae > Myodes > Myodes glareolus. Next base: position 48,221,845 of record NC_142028.1, on the reverse strand, counting down.
TGTCAGGACTTGGCCATAATCCTAAATTTTCTTTAGGTCCCCATAAAACTATCAGCACCCATCAGTAGGAAAGAGTCTAGAAAATTATGCCTACATTCCCAAAGAATGAATTATGAATGTGTTATTTTTTTAGAGTATTAGTTACAAGTTGTTATGCATAATGGTCAAGATAAAAGCTAAACAATGAAGATCAGAGTTTTTGTTTTGAAAAAAAGGGGGAAGAGTACTGTGGGGCAATGATCTTGTACCCTGTAAAGATTTGTCATTTGTATTGGTTTAATAAAACAGTGATTGACCAGCAGGCAGACAGGAAGTATAGGCTGGGTGACCAGAGCAGGAGAACTCTGGGAAAAGGAAAGACTCAGTTTTCAGTTGTCACCCAGATATACAGAAAGCAAGATGAGAGTGACTCACTGATAAAAGGTACCAAGCCATGGCTAACACAGACAAGAATTAATGGGTTAATTTAAGATTTAAGAGTCACTTAATAAGAAGACTAAGATATTGGTCAAACAGTGTTATAATTGATATAGTTTCAGGTCTAGCTGACTGGGAAACAAACAAGCAGTCTCCACCTACAAAGTAGATTTCAGCTAAGACTGGAACTAATAACTCAGAATTGATAGAGAAAGTGGAGTTTGCAAATTTGCCTATTAAATGAATGGGTAGTAAAACATGACCAATACTGACTTCAGAGGAAATGTGCAGACACAATTGTATACATTATTTGCAGATCCAGGTGCAGAAAAAAAGAAGTCTTATCTATGATGTATTATAACTTTAAGACAATAGGAAGAACATTGACTGAAGTATGACACCCATATTTGTGTGATGTTCTACATAACTATGTAGATACAGAATGGGCACTGAATCCGAACTGAATTGGATACATACTCTATAATATTACATTCAGCAAGTAACTTACCCTCCTTTATTCATGTCTTTAACACCACAAATGGCTTTGTATGTAAACTAGAGATCAGAGGCAAAATTATATGGATTAATATCATTATGAAGCATTTAATACATGTGAAATATTTCAGTATTTTAAATTTTTCCTTGTTACAATGTAACAAATGGTAGCTGGTGAAATTACTGCTCAGCTGAAATAATCATAATTTTAGAAGCTTTTAAAGGCTGACACTAAAGCAATATGACCACTTAGTGTCTGGTGACTGTTTACTGTTAATGCCCATTTAAAGGGATTTGCTATTTGTGCTCTTCCTGAGCTTTCATGGAGTTCTTGGTTTGGTGAGTGGCTCATAAGTGAGAAGACTTGCCATATTCAATCTCTTCTCAAGTGAAAAGTTCAAATGTGGATTGGTTTCTTTCAAATTTTGCATTTGTGAGAATAATTTGGGTTCTGCTGCCTTAACAAAAGTGAAAGTTTTGGTATCATGGGATAATTTTGCTATTGTCAAACAGTTGAAAGCAGAAGGTGAGTTAATATTCAACAAATTGGTAGTATGTACTGCCGCCCCTGGATACTGACCCAGTCATTAAAAAAAAAAAAAAAAGCCAATGAGTGATCTTTCCCTTTGCCCAGATCTGCCCTAAGCCTACAAACTTCTCTGTTTCCTATCTGTAAAACTCCTTAGCAAGTCAAGGAATAACACTGCTCAGAATTTCAACTGTGAATGGAGAGTTTTGTGCAGTCCTAATTGGAAGAGGAACTTGTCAAAAATAATATATTCGCAAATATTCTGAACCATCATGGTCCTAGCAACACTATAAATTGTCACAGAACTGATGACAGATGGTTGATTTTTTTTTTTTCAACAATACTAAAAGCTGCCAGAGATGTCTTTCAAAAACCTACTTCCTTCGAGATTTTAGTTCAGGTAATAGCAGAGGTAAGATAGGGAGTGCGGTGAGGTGGGGAGAAAAGGGCATAGACAGGAAGGAAATTAGATGGCTGGGTATCTGCTGTGAAATATTTGAACTGTGACAGTTGATTTCCCTTTCATTTGGGGTAGGAACTAATCTGCTTTGAATTAGGAAGTCTAGAGAAAGTTTGAATATTTTCTCACCAGATTTGGATTGTAGAGATTTTGGAGGAAATTAATAAGAATAGTACCAGGATAATCTAATCAAAATTGAAATATATAATATAAAAATGAGCCTTTCCCATCTTTATGGAAGAGGGTGTGTCTGTGTATGCACAGGATGGTGGCAGTTCTACCTCTTTCCTTTCTGTTTATAAGAAATCAGTGTTCCATTCTCATCACTTCCTACCTCATTCTATTTGACTTTGTAGACTGTTCACAGTTTTCCACACTTATGCAAGTACTTTAAAGAGATTCAGAGACAAAAAATGCAAAGAGAAAGAATAAATAAATACCAACAAACATTTTCAATTAGCCCCTCCTTTTCCTTACTTTCAGAGATTCTTCAAAATATGTTTTGCATCATGGACTTTTTTGGCAATCCAGAGAAACCTATGGCTCTCTTCTCAGCATAGAGCTTATAAATGCAGAAAACAAACTACCTGTGCTTCTAAGAAAAACCAGTTATACTGAAATACAATGCTGTCCTACATACCCAGAAGAACCCCTGCTCTAGTTCTTGGACCTTATTATGCAGATCATGGTAATCAGGGAAGAGGTATCAAAATAGGAAATTTGAATTATGCCACGAGTAACTCCTATCAAGCACGAAAGAAAAGAAAATTAGCAAAGGAATTGGAAAAGAAAGGAGCCTTTGGGATGAATTATGTTTTAATGTTGTGTAGAGAAGAAGAGACATGAAGGGAGGCTGCAGGGGAAACAGGAGGGGGTAAAAAAATACAGAATGAAAGCATGACAGAAGTATGATACTTTGCATAAATTTCAGATACTTTGATGTTCTTTGAGAAACATAATTAAAAATCAGAATTACCCTCTCACTGTTAGTGGAATCTGTTTTTTTGAAGATTGGGACACATGAAGTTCAGAAATGTGCTGAGATTATACAATACTTTTTAAAAAAATTTTACTCTTTTATGGTCATTCTTAAATCCTTGGTACAAACACCTCAAGTTCTAGAAGGCATGTTTATTTTCCATAATTAATCTGAAAGTTTGACTTCTCTTTGATATTTTTTTCTTGTATAGCATCCAACTTGGTCCATCTTTTAGTTGCACCATCTTGCTTTCACAGTTGTTATTTTTGTTAATTTCAATCTCTTGAGTGACCCCACTATATTCAAGATATTTGATGGCTTTATTTAAAGTATAAAGAAATATGACAAATCTTGTTCCATATTACTTACAATTTTTGTAAAGAATCTGAAAAGCATTTTATACTGAACGCACAGGAGAATTAAGATAATTAATGAGGGATACTGGACACATAAACTCATTGCCAACATTTCTCCTGAGAATGTTTCTAAATGTAGAAGACATTGTCATCACAGATATCACAGATATGAGCAAGGGCACAGTTGAGCAACCAAAACAAGGACTGCCCTGTGGGTATATAGAAAGGTTTATTGAGTCTGCCTCAAACTGCCAAGGCTTTCTCTGAAGATGGGACTGCTTTGAGCCTAATAATAGAAACAAGTGAATGAAGTACAAGGAACAAGCCAAACCATGCAGAAAGTTCTTCATACATACTAGGTGTTGAGTAAACAACTCTGAAATTTTGCTAATCCTAAAACAAGAGTCAAGAAACAGAGAAAATTCAGAGTGACTATTGAAAATTAGAGATTTTGATCCCTATCCCTCTGCATGTGATGATTAAACTATTTTGTGATCAAAATGTAGACAGATTTTTATGATGGTGGCATTGGTGGTGAACAAATAAAGACATTTGCTTTATCTTTATTGCCTAAGCTATAAGATGCAGCAAGTACTTACATAGCATACAGAATGATTTGAACACTATTATTTATACAATATTCATTGTATTGGGTATTAATAATAACTAAAACAGTATGATAATTAATCTGGATGAGTTCTAGAATTACCTTGGAGATGCCTACAAAGAATTATCATGATTAGTTTAGTTGAGGTAGGATATTCCTAGTTAAAGTCACTGGCGTGAATCTCTCAATAGAACAATGTTGAAGAAAGGTTTAGAGAGTTCAGGTAAAATTCTGAAGGCCACAGACTTAGAATAGGTTTTAGAATAGGTGACTTGCTCAACTGGGAAGGCATAAGGATTCTAGTTTCTCAATCTGATCTGTTATTTAAGCATTGAAAAGGTAACTAATAGCTACATTTTGAGTATTATGATGATAAAACTGTAACTATCATTGAACCTCAGGGGATATTTTACATTAATTTTAAAGGTGGTATCTGTTAAGGAGAAAAAAAACGGCAAAAAATGTAATTATTCTTGATAAAATGTAAATAAGTCAAGCCTATTTAGATACTATAAACTGGTTTTATAACTATATTAAATCCTGTTGCATTAAAACAGAAATAATAAATGCACGATGTAAGCTATTTTGCCATAACTATGCAAACCTCTTAGATGAACAATGTACAAATAAAGCACATTTCAAAAACCTTTCCTGTATTTGGATATCTGTTGTCTCATTATTCTTGGTATTCCAATTGATTTACAAAGTATTTAGTTTGATTATACATAATGATGCTGCAAACTGTTAATTTTGAAGAATAATTTGTAAATAGTGTTTTTAAATGTTTTATTTAGTATTCCTACTTAATAAGAACATAATCATGAAACAATAAAACAATTATGTTATTTTCTATTTAGTGTTCATTCGCATGGCTTGTTTATATCAACTATCTACTAATCGTTACTTTATTTTTTTGTTTTGTTTTGGTTTTTTTTGAAAGTAATTTTATTAAATTATAAAAAGTTTCCATTTACGCCCCTCCTCCCAACGCCCTCCCACTCCCCCCCTCCCTCTCCTCCTCCCTCTTTGTCCCCAAGGGCAGTCAGGGTCTCATGCCCTGTGGGAAGTCCAAGTTCCTCCCCCCTCCCTCCAGGTCCAGGAAGGTGAGCATCCAAACAGACTGGATCCCAAAAATCCAGTATATGCAGAGGAAACCAGTCCCAGTGTCATTGTCAATGGCTTCTCAGAAAGACTGCAGGCCAGCCACATTCAGAAAATCCGGCCACATTCAGAGAATCTGGTTGGATCACATGCTCGTTCAGTCACGGTCCATCTGGCCTTGGTAAACTCTCATTCAACTAAGGGAGTCATTTTAGAGTTTACAGGAAACTTGATTATATATGGGATCCCAGGTCCAAGGAGAGATCCGCACATTGTTCTCTGGACAGAGGAGGGGGTGCCTGAACCGGCCTTGGCCCGTGACCATACTGATGAATATTTTGCTTATCACCATAGATCCTTCATCTGGCGTTGGATGGCGATACAGATGGAGACCCGCGTTGGAGCATCGAACTGAGCCACCCAAGATCCAAATGAGGAGCAGAAGGAGGAAGAAAATGACGAAGGACTGCGAAGGATACTATCACCCACTGATACAAGGGGTCGGATCTAATCGTTACTTTAGAATAGTGATTATCAATCTTCCTAATGCTGCAATGGCTTAACATTTCCATATGTTGTGGTAACCCCCAACCATAAAATTATTTTCATTGCTACTTCATAAGTATAATTTTGCTACTGTTATGAACTGTAATGTAAATATCTGTATTTTCCTCTAGTCTTAGGAAACCTCTGTGAATTGGTCATTTGATATTCCCCAACAGAGGGGAAACAACAGCTGAGACTGCTGCTTTAGGAAATGAAAACCTTATAAAAATCACTATTTAAACCTTAAATTAGAAATACCTATTTTATGACAAAAACTGTTGAAAATGTATTTTTACCTAGATTATTGTTTATCAATATTGGTGGTTGTTATTTATTATTAAAAAACAACATAATTAGAATCCACATTTATTCTGACAATTTTATTTTTGTTTAACATTTTATTGATTTTGCAAGCTTTTGTTTCATAAAAAAATAGAAAATTAGTTTGCATTCTGTCCTGAAAACTGTACATTTTTATTTATTTATTTATTTTTCAAAGTTTATTAAATTATAAAAGTTTCCATTTCCGCCCCTCCTCCCAAAACCCTCCCATTCCCCCCACTCCCTCTCCTCCTCCCTCTCCATCCCTAAGAGCAGTCAGGGGTTCCTGCCCTGTGGGAAGTTCAAGTTCCTCCCCCCTCCCTCCAGGTCCAGGAAGGTGAGTATCCAAAAAGACTGGATCCCCAAAATCCAGTCTGTGCAGAGGAAACAAGTCCCAGTGTCATTGTCAATGGCTTTTCAGAAAGACTTCGGGCCAGCCACATTCAAAGAATCCGGCCACATTCAGAGAATCTGGTTGGATCACGTGCCTGTTCAGTCTCAGTCCAACTGGCCTTGGTGAACTCTCATTAGATCAGTCCCCTTGTATCAGTGGGTGATTGCACCCCTCGCGGTCCTGATTTCCTTTTTCATGTTCTTCCTCCTTCTACTCCTCATTTGGACCTTGGGGGGCTCAGTCCAGTGCTCCAATGTGGGTCTCCGTCTGTATCGCCATCCATCATCGTATGAAGGCTCCCTTTGGTCTTGCCTTCTTTGCTCACGTTCTCTTTCCTTCTGCTTCTCGTTTTTAGTTTAAAGTTTTGAGAGATCAGTTTGGATGCATTATGCATATGTAAGTTCTTCTGCTCAGAATACTGAAGCAAGAAATCAAAGTTCAAAGCCTTCTTATACTTCAGAGAAAGTTCAAAATTGGTTTAGTTATCTTAGAAAAGACATAATTATAAACTATATTAAATATTATTATATAGTAAATATATTTGTATATTATTGCAATCTTAATATAAAAATACATAATATATATGCATATATTTTATATGTTTATGTATATATGTATTTATACTCTAGCTCCAGGTATATATTCCTGAAGACATAGTTCAGTGACTGAGTTCTTACCTAGCAGGTGTAAGATCCTGGATTCAATCCTCAGTTAAAAAGTAAATAAATGAGCAAGTAAATAAAATCAAAGTCAAACTAACTTTGCCAAGAGGTAACAGAGTGAACACGAGATTATATCAACTTTCATTTGTGAAAAGATTAAGAATCATTAAAATTTAAGGTAAATAACTTGGCTAGATCCCAGGAGAGTTAAAGTAATATTTTAGTTTTTGAAAAATATGTTCATTAGCCAAACAGTTTATTTGAGAGAAAAATAGACATTTCTAACATGAAAATGATTGAGATTGGAATAACTGTCATTTAATCAATATCTATTCACAGAAATAATAATCAGAAACCTCAATACAAGTCATTTAACCATGTCTTGATTAACAAGAAAAATACTTTCATAATCCCTTCATCTGCAATTCCAGCACGTCAGCAAATACACTTGAGAAAAGTACCATTAAATATAAAACTCCTGGTAAGAATTATAAAAAAGACACATGACATTTCTTCTCCTGATATGAGTGACTTTGTGTTCTATAGAGACTGGATGATTCAAAAAAGTGTAGCTATAAAATGTTGATCTAAGAATACAGAGTGTTAGGTTTTCTTAACACATTCAATAACTTATTTTTAACATTCAAAAATTTTTAACCTTATTGTAAAAATTGAAAAAATAAAAAAATCACATATCCAAACTAACCAGATATAAAAACTGCTTGCCCAGTGACCTATGCAGCTTCTTTAGCCATTCAGAAGCTGTGGAGCTTCTTGTTGTATTTAACACTTTCACTATCAAATAAAATTTTTTTGTACTGTTTCACCACCAAATCAAAAGTTCATGACAGAGTATGAAATGGAACAATTAGCTTTGTTTCTCTCTTACAACTTGTGTTTGTTACTTGACTTCTCAATCACTGATAAGGACATCATAATTAATGCAGCCAAAGATTGAACTATTGAGAGTTCAGGTTGGGATCCTACTCCCAGCCTCAAAAAATAGGGAGGTGATTAGTCTTACTGAAATTTGACATGACATGATTGTTGATACTCATGGGAGACCTGCCCTTTCCTAAACAGAAAAGGAGGAAGAGTGGATTGGGAGTAGGCGAAGAAACTGGGAGGACAGGAGTTAGGGGAAACTGAGGTCAGACTGTAAAATAAATAAACAAATAAACAAATAAATAAGTTTTAAATATGTTCAAAAAAGGTTTAGGAAAGTGTTGGCTGTAAAAGAACAGTGCCACTGACAGAAGTCATAGAACTGTTTATGAGCTATTCTGGGAAGTGCAAGGGTACTATCAGATCTGTTCAATAACAAACCTCAAAGAGTTAACTTTATTATTCTAATATTAAAAGCAACTACCACCAGTATCTGAGAAACACACCAGAAAGTAAAAATTATAGTGAATCAACATGACCATAATAGAAATAAATAGCTTAACCTCCGTAGAGGTGATAAAAAAGGAAAATGTTGTAAGCAAATTCTGTGAACAGTGTTTGAGCCGATGTTTAAGGCTGAAGACAAAAGCAACAGAACTGTTTATATGCACTATATATAGCTAATAACTCGTTCCTAAAAAAAATAAGTTTTCAGAATCATAAAATAAATGTATGTGTATAATGGGGTCTGCCAAACAAAAATATACAAAATAGGTGAGATTATGGCTTCTTGGCTTTGGAGCAAATAAATATGAAAATGTTAAAAAGGTAAATTCTCAAATGTAGTCTATGGTGTTGGGTTAGAGTTGAAGGCTCTTGGTATGATTATAATTGAATGTTGTAGTATGAATATCTGTAGACATACAGAAACACATAAGTATAAAGGCATATATGGCTCAGCATAAAGATACATTTCTAATTGTTCCTATGGGCAGCTTAGAAGCAGGGGCAGTTTGAATATACATCCAGAAGTTGCTGAAACAGGCACTGATGTACAACGTGAAGCAGACAAGAGAGAACACCAGACCCATAGTAACTACCCAGACAGGCAGCATATAAAACTGGTTTTCCTCTTGTGCAATGCCTTTAAGACAGGCTTGCTTTTTGCATACAGTACCAGAATTCAAGCAACGTTGCCTGTACCAAGCATCCCCAAAGGCCAAGACTTGAGTAATACTAGCTTGTATTACATTTTTAATAAAATACCAATCTGAAGAGAACAAATATTCACCTTTAACTTGTTTCATAGAGTAGCATTTCTAGCACACCTGTCGAGAACCGCTCCAAGCCAACAGCCTAATTGACAGAAGATGTCTTCACTTTCTTCTGTAATGAAGATTTCCCTTTTCCCTCTCTGCCTTGGATCTCAGCCCAAGCACAAAGGAAGTCATTTTCTTATGCTGAAACCATGGAATTCTTCTCATTTGTCCATTGCTCTTTATTTGTTTCCACCCTAGGAACAGCCCATACACTCACAACCTAGATCCTGGCTTCTGGATATAATTTTCTAATAAATGGAGTCAGAGCTCTTTGCAGAAATGACTCATTCCAAATCTTAAGTGGGGAACACAAATAAAGATGAGCTTCAGAGTGTCTTACAAATCCTGAAAATAAGGAAGTATCGACAGACAAGCAGGAAGGAAGAGTGGAGGAGAAGAGGAAGGGGAGAAGGAGAATGATAAATGGTGAGTTGACTTGACAGCTTTTCTGGTGCCCCATAATGGGGAAAGTTCTATTATAACAAGTATAAAATAATGGTAAAGAATATTGCCTTGAAAAATATATCAGGGATAATCACAGACCCTACTTATAGAAATAAATGCTTGGTAGGATAAATAGATGTACATGAAAGAAGTGAAATTTTCATGCAAGAACTCAAGTTAGTGAAAGCAAAAGAAGTGTAAGAAATCAAATGGCACATTGAACCACAGGAGTAGTAACAGCAACACACAGAGCTCAGGTGAAGGATAGAATACAATCAATGTACATGACACTGGCAGCCTTGAGGTACCACCTTCAGTATGGCTACGCAGTACCATGGAACAAAAACATCTGCAATTCTTCTCGCTAGAAGATTTAATTCAATTCTGGACCCATAAGTTCTCCCCAGTCTAGTAAGGGCTGCCATTAGTGATTAATTTCTAAATAAAATAAAATACAAATATGTAGATAATTGAAGAGATGGATCAGCAGTTAAGAAGTCACTTGCTTTTCTTGCAGATGATCTGATCTTAGTTTTCAACACTCACGCTGAGGCTCACAATTATCTGTAACTATATTTCCAGGTGATCTATATTTCCAGAGGATTTCCAGGGCCATCCTTTGTACTCTGCGAACACCAGAAACACAAGTGATGTGCTTACATCCAAGCAAGGTAAACCCTCATATACATGCAATAAAAATAAACAAATATTTAGATGCTAGAATACAGAGGGATAAAATTATAACATTAAATTTGAAACCATGGTAGAAATCATTTTTTAAAAGTCATTACACTTAGGATTAGCAGTGTATTTGCATGTGTGAGTGCTGTGTGATTGGTGATGTAAGACCAGGAGAAGCACTCTTAATGGGGCATGCTCCAAGATTATACAAACTTGGCTTAATTATAAGACAGTATCAGACAAGTTGGAATTAAGAGATAGCTTACAAAATACCTACCTGCCAGTGTCATTGTAAGACAATTTGAAGGTGAAAAACATGGTGCTCGCACAGACGCACAGACTTGGGTAGTTCAAATAAAGGTAACCCAATGTCTGTGGTTGTTTCTGGGACAGAAAAGATGAAGAGATTTGAGTTGGGAGTATGGATCAGTGTCACAATACTTGAAGCATTTCTGAAGTCTGGGGTTCAATCTCTAGAGCCACAAAATAAGACACCAGTGGAAAAACAAATTGAAAATTCAAGTTAGTAGAAGTGAAGCAACATTAATATAATTTTAGTACCATACAATTTTATTATCAGGAAATGTGTAAAGGATCAAACTGTGCAACATCATTCCAGCTTTTTTTGTGAGCAGAAACTTATTTCTAACTAGCTTGTTGACAGTTAAAATTTAGAAATTACTATATTTTTAATTAACAAGAAAAGATGAGTGATTTAACTCAAATTAAGGAGCCTCTAGCTTTAAAAAATAGCTGTCTCTGGACCTCTAAATGAATAAGTCTTTAGTTTTTTGTTGTTGTTGTTGTTCATCAGCAAACATCTTTATTCTGTATTTTTATTTCTTTTTTTTTTAGAATTCCAATAGTTTTTTTTTCCCTCCCATTCCCCCGACTCCCTCTCCTCCCCCCCCACTCCCTCTCCTCCTCCCTCTCCAGTCCTAAGAGCAGTCAGGGTTTCCTGCCCTGTGGGAAGTTCAAGTTCCTCCCCTCTCCCTCCAGGTCTAAGAAGGTGAGCATCCAAACTGACTAGGATCCCAGAATGCCAGTACATGCAGACAAAACAAGACCCAGTGCCATTGTCAATGGCTTCTCAGTCAGCCCCCATGTCAGTCACATTTAGAGACTCCGTTTTGATCACATGCTCATTCATTCCCAGTCCAGCTGGCCTTGGTGAGCTCTCATTCGATCAGTCCCCTTTTATCAGAGGGTGAACGCCCCCCACACGGTCCTGATTTCCTTTTTCATGTTCTCTCTCCTTTTGCTCCTCATTTGGACCTTGGGAGCTCAGTCCAGTGCTCCAAAGTGGGTCTCCGTCTCTATCTCCATCTATTGTCAGATGAGGGTTCCCTCTAGTCCTGCCTTTCTTGCTCACGTTCTCCCTCCTTCTGCTTCTCATTTGGACCTAGGGAGTTAAGTTCAGTGTTCCAATGTGTGTCTCTTACTCTATCTCCATCCATTGCCAGATGAAGGTTCTGTGGTGATAACATATACACATTAGAGTTTTACTCAGCGGTAAAAAACAATGACATCTTGAATTTTGCATGCAAATGGATGGAAATAGAAAATGCTTTACTGAGTGAGGTAACCCAGACCCAAAAAGAGGAATATGGTATATACTCACTCATAAGTGGATTCTAGCCATAGTTAAAGGTCTTTGAGCCTATAATTCGTGATCCTAGAGAAGCTAAATAAGAAGGTGAACATGAAGAAAATCATATAACTATCCTCTTGGATATTGGAAGTAGACAAGATTGCCAGGCAAACTTGGGTGCATGGGGGGTGCGGTGGGGGGATGGAAATAAGGGGAGATGGTTAGAGAGAAGGCAGAGGGGGAGGATTGGGGATGGCTTGGGGGAATGGGATGGTGGGGAGGAAGGATGGATATGGGACTAGGGAAGTATATATCTCAACTAAGGGAGCCACTTTAGGGTTTGCAAGAGTCTTGATTCTTGAGGGGTTCCCAGGCCAAAGGAGAGGTCCCTAAATTGTTCCCTGGTCAGCAGAGAAGAGCATGCCTGAACTGGACTTGGCCCATAACCATACTGATGAATATTTTGTATATCACCATAGAACCTTCATCTGGCGATGGATGGAGATAAAGTCTTTAGTTTAAGATCATAAAGACTCTCTAGATTAAGACTCTTCTGGGATAGTAACAGTTCAACCAATTTTCAATGGACCTCTGAAATTTTATGCTTTACGTAAAGTCATTAACATGCCCACATATTTTCTGAATAATATGTAAAGGAAGAAGTGTCAACAATATCCTTTAAGCAAATGTACTCTTTTGCCATGGCCTGTGCAGCTTAATTTTAGAAACTTGACTGGGTCAGCATTGGAATGAAGAAAGACACAATGCTAAAGAAATGAGACACATGCAGAAGAGCTGTGATCAGGTGGGATTGCTTTCTCTGATGGAGGGTACCTACTATGCTACCTGGAAACTTAGGAGTGTAACAGGAGTGATAGGCTGCGTCCCACCACCCAGCTCCTGGCTAGCTTTACCCCCCAAATAATTACAAGGAAACCGGATTCTTTTAAACACTGCCTGGCTCGTTATCTGTAGCCTCTTATTGGCTAGCTCTCACATATTGATTCAACCCGTTTCTAATAACGTGTGTAGCACCATGAGGTGGTGGCTTACTGGGAAAGATCCTAACCTGCGTCTGTCTTGGAGAGGAGAGTCATGTGTGACTGCCTCATTGCCTTCTTCCCAGCTTTCTGTTCTGTCTACTCCACCCACCTATGTTCTGACCTATCAGGTCAAGCAGTTTCTTTATTAATTAACCAATGAAAGCAATAGAAATACAGAAGACCCACCGACATCACAGAAGGTTTATTATGTACAGAACAAGGAGAAGGAATTTGTTAATCACGGTGGGAGGAGGAATTTGCTACTCTCAGTGGGAAAGTAGCAGTCTAGGGATGTAGTCAGCTGAGAACAGGAAGCTTTGGGGTTACTAGGTTTTTCCACACACTGGTCAGTTGTTCATAAACACTTGTACTTGTACCAGAGAAAAGTTTTGTCATGCCTCTAAGCTTCACCTGTGCAAGGCGAGGTCATGCCCATGGACCTGTGGCATTGAGGACTTTGACATGGCTGTGTCCATGTAATCCACATTCAGTCAGGATTTCACACGCTCCTCCAAATCTTTAAAGTCATTAAAATTTCAAAGAAGAAATTACTGAAAATAAAACATAAAGAGCTTTATGGTATTTCAAAGCTGATAATTTTCTTTGGCATATATAAAGATACAGTCATGCCTTAAGTTATCACATATGCTATACAATTTTTCCATACCATTTTACAGCAAGCACAGTTTCATTATATCCTTATTATATGGTCAATAAAACTTGGGATTCCAGCCCTTCTCTCACTGTGATGCTTCAGTGCAAACTTTCAAAATTATCTTCCCAACGCTCTTGCCTAGCCCAATCATCCTCTCAGCTTCCACTTCTCTGGAACCCTTCATGATTGTGGTATTCCACTCCCATTTGAATCATGTATCGCTTTCTGTCCTTACACAGTGTGGATGCCTCAGGGATAAGGTGCTACCTTGCTCTTGTTTTTCACTAAAGCCCCTAGCACAGTGCTGTCCTAAACTAGCCACTTAATAAACAATTGATTGTTCAGTTAAAACAAATGTGTGTAAAGCAAGGCTAATCCATATGCTCACCAAAACAACATGGAAATTACTGGCTATCATGTGCTGCCCACACTGATAGACATTTATTCCAAACAAAATATTGACCTTCCAGTATAAGCATCATGCTAGATTAGTGCCACTCCCTATCTGACTTGTCAGAAGGGATTTTAGCCAGCTGTAGTGTGATGGCTTTTAACCAACTTCTAACTTCTTCTCAAAATCAGATCAGAATGAAAGTTTGGTAGACAGCAGCTTTTCCTTCTCACAGCCTGGCGTCATGGCCAGTTCCCACCAAAATAAATGAATGAATGTAAAATCTCACTGTCCGAAAGGTCGATAAGTTCAGAACCTTGAAAATCAAAAGAAAAACTCTTCTGTCTTTTCTGTGGAAAATCCTTCACGGCAGAATATTTCCTGAGAAAATTTGAGTGTGTGTGTGTGTGTGTGTGTGTGTGTGTGTGTGTGTGTGTGTGTATGAGTTAAAAGTTGAAATGAGAAGAGTTTGTAAAAGACTGAAAAGAAGTTTGGGATGAAAGTTTAGACAGAACAGAGATGTGGCAAACAAAAGTGGCCAATACTACACTACCGACAGTTTGTTTTCTGGGGAAGAATTTTATAATGTAAATGCTTAACAATCCTGACTACTTTGAAGGTATGGGAAATGTGCTAGTATTTTATAATTACAGTAAATGACATGTCTGGGAATCTTAGTAATTTCATTCTTAAAAACTTGAAGTATCAACATGTTTCCTTTTGGGTTGAATTATTCAGAGCTCAATAAGGTCGAATTTTCATTTCAAATGTAAGCATTGCTGGAGGGCACAAGCACTTAAGCAAGCTCATTCTAATTTTAATCACTAACTGACATGAAAATGTTATAATAGAAATAAACCCTCTCAGTTTTCAGCATATGGCAAAACAAACGAATGTGACAATGCATCCTTCCCTTTCCATCCTACTTGGTAGCATCTATATCATTGTCACACAATAATTGTAACCTTAGAGCTCCTGTAAATAAGCACTGTCCTTTACAAATATCTGTATTTCTCTTAAGCAGATAAATATGTCAGATTCTGTGAAATGAAGAAGGGAAACATAATTGTTTTATAATCCATGTGAGAGTTTAGCTCGGGTAGAATTTTTTGAAATATATTACGATTCAAACTCCTCGGACTTTGTAAAGAAATTTAGCTACTAGTATTACAAACTTTCACCAATAAGCTTGTAAGAGAAAAGAAATTTTAAAGACTGGAGAGAAAATAACCATTTCCCAGAACTCACATGTATATTTTCAGAATGAAATAATGTCAAGCAATTATTTTTTGCTGTTTTTATACAATTTCAAGTTTAAATCCAATTTCATTTTATTGTAGAGGCTACAAAACTTCCGCTGGAAATAAATTTAATTTTTTCTTCCCTCTAAAGTTGAAGCAATATGAATAAAATGATCAAAAGAAAACAAAGATTTCTCGCTCAGATACATACATACACTACTATTACAGGACCTTTAAAAATTTTTAATTAAGCTGTAATGATATCATTTTTCCCTTTCCTTTCCTCACTACAACCTTTCCTATGTTCTAATTCCTACTAGAACAATGTTAAGTTGGGAACGTAGGTCCCAGACCCTTGCATCTATCCCAGCTCCCAGGCCTGGTCTGGACTTCAAATCCCAGCAGGCCAGGTCCTGACCCCTCCCTGGGGGTGGAGTTAGGACCACTTCCCAGGTCACTTAAGTGATCCCCAAAAGAAGAACACGTGGTCTCCCTTTCTTCCTCCTAGGGTCCGGTTTCTGCATCTTCCTGGTTTCCCCCTCGGGGCCACCCGAGAGTGCAGATTTCCCATTAAACATGGATATTTCTTAATTTGGCTTGTTTTGATTTGGCTTGATTGGGAATTTTTGCATCATCAGGGAGCTCGTATTAAGAAATATTCCTAAAAGCTCCCTTTCAAATTCATGATTTCTTTTTCTTTAATTGTTATTGTTAAATATATGTGCATAATTCTGTGAACACATCCTGATGTGTTTGATTAGTGCTGCTTGTATCTATATGATTTTAGGGCTGACGATGTGGTATGTGATAATCAGTTAAGGGCCCATCCTTGGAGGAGCCTAAATCTCTATCTCTTGACTCCTTCTCCAGTTTCCAGTAGCTCTTTGTCTAGGGTTCAATCCCTTTAAGATCTTTTCCTTCCATGTTTGCATATATCTAATGGTGAGATTCTGGTGTGGGATTCCCCTCTGTATGCTATGAATATGTTTTATTACCATTGGTTATTAAAGAAGTTGTTTTGGCTAGTGGCTTAGCAGAGTAAAGCCAGGCAGGAAAACCAAACAGAAGTATATAGAGAAAGTAGGCAGAGTCAGAGACACTCTGTAGCTGCCAGATGAGAAAGTCACCAGCTGCCAGCCAGAATCTTACCATAGGCCACAGCTTTGTGGTGATTCACAGAATGATAGAAATGAGTTAATTTAAGATGTACGAGTTAGCTAGAAATATGCATAAGCTGTTGGCCAAAGAGTTGTAATTAATATACTTTCTGTGTTATTTTTCTGGTCTGGGTGGCCAGGAAACAAACAAGCAGTCTCTGCCTACAGAATTCTTGTCCAGGCTAGCAAATTGGAGAGATACCATGGGCAAATCTCTGTCATTTTTTGGAGACACAATTCCACAGCAGATTTCCTAGTCTACCGGCTCTTACAGTCTTTCCATCTCCTCTTCTGTAGCTGTCATTGAGTGTTGGGTGGAGGAATTGTGTTGTAGGTGCAGCCATAGGACTGAGTACCACATAATCATTATTCTCTATATTCTGACCACTTGTTCTTTGTGTTGTCACCATCTACTGCAAGGAAAAGCTTCTTTAATGAGTATACAAACTACACTTATCTGTGGGTATAAAGATAGGCATTTAACATGTAGTTAGTGAGTATCCTGGTTTAGTAAAGTAGCAGTAATAGGTTCTCTTCTACGATAGATGACCTCTCAGCCTTGGGTGTTTGACTAGGTTTCTAGGACCATGCAAGATTTCTTTTCTGTTGAGTGGGCTTTGAGTCCAATTAGACAGATTGTGATTGTTGTGTAACTATTGTATCCATAGTGATATTTTGACATGTTGCTCATTGCTGATGTTCATGCATGTCACATCTGGAAAGTACTATTGGCTGCTTCCCTCCCTGGTGGCGTCCATTATACTATCTGGCACAATGAAAGCTAGTTCTTGGAGAGGAGGTTTTCAAGTCAGGTCCAGCAGAGATCCTCCATGTCTTTTGTCAACATAAGATTTCTTCAGCTCTTCAACAACAGAGACTTAGCTTCTACCTGTGAGAGGCAATAGAGAGCATCAGCAGCAGTGTATTTTATTTTGGGAGAGTCTTAGGTTCCCTAAACAACTTGATAATAGATTTCTAATGGTTGGTACTGGGATTTTTTTTAGATAATCTATCACTTAAAAGACATGGTCAACTCAAGAGATGTAACTTCATATATGTATATATATATATATATATGTATATATATATATTTATATATATTAATGAAAATATTTGGTAGAAATGTATACAAAATTTAAAAAGTCTTCCTAGCAGTTTTAAAACAGTATGTTTTCAATACAGTAAGTAACGGTGTCAGTTTGTTTTGTTTAATTCAATTGTTTGATAGGGGTGGGATACCTGGTATACTTTGAAAAAGTAGAGAAGCTTACTAGGAGTTATTTATTCACCTTTGCACTCATTTGTTCTATAGTCACAAATATATCAGGGCTTTAAAACAGCCATGAGCTGCTATGCTAGTCACATAAGGAAACAAACATGAAAAAAACAAAACAACAACAACAAAAAAAAACCCAGAAACATCATGGAGCTAAGGATCAAAAGAAATGAATACTACCCAAACTATCAAGAAAATGAACAGTGACTTTATATTTAGTAATTGCAATGACTCGAATGATATGGTGCCACAGGTACTTTAAGAGAGGCACAGTAAAAACTGCACGGCTTCTTTAAAAAAAAAAAACTGACAGGTTGGTAGACTTGTGAATAAGCTTAGATAAGGGGGATACAAGGAATCAGTGACTGGCTCCATAGGAGAGACTATGCAGTGACTGTGTGCATTGTTTTCATCCTGAGTGATGAGTAGTGATTCAAACAATGGTAGTAGGTGAAGAAGAGAGACTTCAGCATAAGTGTTATTACACAGAAGCAGATTGCTACGGTATGCTTCAAAATAACTTTAAATACCTGTTAGGGAAAGGTAACTTTACAGCTCTACCCAGATTTATTGCTATTTGAAGAATATACTTTCTACATTGCAGGATTGGTATTATAATTTACTCTACAATTCTTGATTCTTTAGATCTTATTCCTTTACAGTAAGCCTAATGCAGATCAATCAGAGAAGTTGAAGAATCATACAGGATGGGGTACAGTGACGGAGTGTTCTGTGATCTAAGGTTCTATTTGTGCACATATGTATGCTGTCCCTATGATAAATGTCTGTCCCTTTAAATTATGTACATGTCCTCTTTCTGTAAAGAAATTGAGTTGAATTAAAATCTGTTTTCTCTTTTGTTTGTACTGACTGGTATACGCTCATTCATTTCCCATCTTTTAAATGGGTTTTCCAATTTGCATTCGAGTTTATGTTTTATCATGACAAACTGGTGGTAGCATCTATTTGGCTGCCAAAGGGGGCTATGATGATGTGTGTTTGCTAAAACAAGAAATTACTAAGAAGCTATGCAAGTATTCTGTTGTGTGCTGATGTATCTCTGGCAGATTTTTTATCAGATAGTATTTTTGTAAAGAGCTAGCTAAGTATATGCACACATCAAGCAATCTTTACTCTTGTATGGCCAGAATTTTTCCTATTCTGCCTTTAAAATTAGTTTATTCTTTCTTGGACATTTATGTAGACAGTGAGGTATATTCTTTTTGGTAGAATAAATCACATTATTTTTATTTTTGTCTTTTATTCTTAATATAACACATTTCTAAAATATGAATGTGAGTTCACCAGCATGTCTTTAAAATTTTATATATATATGTGTGTGTGTATACATATATATGCTTATTTCTACTATAGATTTATTTAAGCCATTTACTTGATGAGTAAAAATGGACTTACAGGTACAGTGACAACAAATTATCATTGTGGAAATAAAGTTTTACAGCATAATTTTTAGCTAAAGCAGCCAAAACTTCTATTTGTGAAGTTGCATTAAAGGGGCTTTAAGATGGTGTTCATTATCAACCTTACAGTAATTAGAATCACCTGGAAGATGGGCCCTCTGAATATGTCAATATTATATTAGCTGGTATGGGAAGACCTATCTGAGATAGTTTGAGTGAGAATGACCCTTGTAGGCTCAGATGTTCAAATATTTGAATCCTAGTTAATAGCACTCTCTGGGTAAGTTTGAAAGGTGTGGCCTTGACAGAGAAAGTATGTCACTGGAGGTAGGCTTTGAAGTTTTAAAGCATGCACCATTCCCAGTTCTCTCTCTACGCTTCATGCTTCTTCTTTTTAAAAAAAATATTTATTTATTATGTATATAATATTCTGTCTGTGTGTATGTCTGCAGGCCAGAAGAGGGCACCAGACCTCATTATAGTTGGTTGTGAGCCACCGTGTGGTTGCTGGGAATTGAACTCAGGACCTTTGGAAGAGCAGGCAATGCTCTTAATCACAGAGCCATCTCCCCAGTCCCTTCATGCTTGTTCTTTAAGACATGAGCTTTCAGCTTGCTGCTCCAACTTCTATGCCTACAGCCATGCCTGCCATGTCCCTGGGGTGAAGTTGGACTGTTAGACCTCTGGGACCAGAGGCCCAAATAAATTCCCCTTTCAATATGTTGCCTTGCTAATGGTGTTTTATCTCAGCAATAGAGAAGTTATACAGCATCTTATTTATATCGGTATCATTCTCTAGAAAGAGGATCTTGGGCTGTACATGTAAAGAGAGAGGGCTGAGCAGTGGCGTGCATGTATTAATTGCTGTTTTCTTCAGATGGCACTGGTAATGTGACAATTTGTTGTCAGTTCTGGTTGCCTTGACCTGGTCACCATGATGGAAGTGTAAGTTGATCTGTGAGCTAAAATAAAACCTTTTTAATTTATAAGAGTAAAAGCCACAAGGAAAGAAACTCACACAGATTCTAAAAGCATGACAGAAGAATCAGAGTAATTCAATACTAGATATATATACAAAGATACAGTGACTAGTAATCTAGTCTTCACTATTTACCTATACAACATTGATCAAGGGTCTTTGTACCTCAGCTACCTACATGAATTGTGAAATAGGTGTAGTAATGGTGTTTACACAGGGATCCTCTCGTTGTATTCAATGAGACAAAGAAATATCTATATAATTGAAATGAAAGCTAAAACAACAAATAATAGTAGTTACAACACCTACATTAAATAAACTGTAATTGAAAATAGAAAAGAGTCTGGCTCTCTGAAACTAGACCTTATCAGAAACATTTGTTCCTTCTTTTTGACTTGCCTATAATTTTTTGAGTGACAGCTTGAAGGAAACAAGGAGATACAAGGAGAAGTGGCTTATGAAATTTAAATAAGTGGCAATTCAAACCGCTGTTCAGTTCTTCAACACTAAGAAACCATTTACTGTTGCATATTTAAAAGATGAGAGAAAATGCATACATATTAATTTTATATTAGGCTTTATAATGGTTATAGAACTTTTCAAGTAATTTCCAGTGGTTGGAAAATGAAGAATTCATGCTCACTGAACTGCTTAGTGTTTCAGGAAAGTATAAATTAATTAGAGCAATTTAAGGTATACCTCAAATTCTTCCAAGTTTGAAAATGAGGTTGTGATTCATATGCATGTATGAATGTATATATTACCTATTAAAGAGTGTTCTATTTACTGTGTTAATTGATATTTTTGTACTTAGTCACTATATATGATTCTCATCTTAGTATTATCTTTCCTTTATAGTTTATAATTTACATACCCACCATAGCCTTTTTATTCCTCTATCCATGAAACCTTCCAAGCAACCTTTAGCACTGTCATAATAATCATAATGTTATGATAATTCTATCTGTTTTGATTTGTTTGTTTAAAAAGACCCTTGCTGACTTGATGGTGGATGATTTTTTGAAGTGTTCTTGGATTTGGTTTGCCAGTATTTGATTGAGTATGTTTTGCATCTATGCTCATGAGTGGGATTGGTCCGTAGTTCTCTTTCTTGGCAGAGTCTTTGTGTGGTTTCGATATCAGAATAACTGTAGCCTCTTAAAAAGTATTTGACAATGTTGCTTCTGTTTCTATTTTGTGAAACACTGTGAGAAGTATAGGTATTAGCTCTTCTTTGCAGTTCTAGCAGAATTCTGCACTGAAATTATCCAGTCCTGGGCTTCTTATGGTTGGGAGGCAGTTGATGACTGCTTCTGTTTCCTTGCAGGTTATATATAGGTCTATTTAAATTATTCACCTCGTCTTGATTTAATTTTGGTATGTTTTTCCTATCCAGAAATTGTTCATTTCTTTTACATTTTAGAATTTTTTGGAGTACAGGTTTTTTTTTCATTTTCTTTTTTTTTTGTAATTTTATTAAATTATAAAAAGTTTCCATTTACGCAGGTTTTTGTAGTATGACCTAATAATTCTTTGGATTTCCTCGATGTTTGTTGCTATGTCCCCCTTTGCATTTCTGATTGGGAACTCCTACAGCTCATAAATACCTACAGTAATGTGGCAAGATACAAGATCAATTAAAAAAATCAGTAACCTTCCTATATATGAATGATTAAGAAGCTGAGAAAGAAATCAGAGAAGCATTGCCTTTCACAATAGCCACAAATAACAGAAAGCATCTTGAAGTAGAACTAACAAAAGAAGTGAAAGAGCTGTTTAGCAAGAATTTTAAGTCTTTGAAGAAACAAATTTAAGAAGATACCAGAAAATGGAAGATCTCCCATGCTCTTGGATAGGTAAGATCAACATAGTAAAAATGGTGGTCTTAACAGAAGCAATCAATAGATTCAATGCAATCCTAATCAAAATCCCAACACAATTCTTCACAGACCCTGAAAGAACAATAGTCAGCTTCATATGGAAAAACAGAAAGCTCAGGATAGCCAAACATTCCTGTACAACAAAAGAACTTCCAGAGACATCACCATCCCTGACAGCAAGCTCTATTACAGAGCTACAGTAATGGAAACAGCTTGTTATTTGCATAAAAACAGACAGGTTGACCAATGGAATCAAACTGAAGACCTGGATATTAATCCATACACCTATGAACACCTGATTTCAGACAAAGAAGCTAAAATTATAAAATGGAAAAAAGAAAACATATTTAACAAATAGTACTCTCATAAATGGATGTCACCATGTACAAGAATTAAAATAGATCCATATCTATTGCCGTGCACAAAATTCAAGTCCAAGTGGATTAAAGACCTCAATATAAATCTGACCATACTGAACCTGATAGAAGAGAAAGTTGGAAGTAGCCTTCAATGTATGTGCACAGGAGACCACTTCCTAAATATAGCACCAGTAGCATATACACTGAGAGCAACAATAAATAAATGGGACCTCCTAGAACTGAGAAACTTCTGTAAAGCAATGGACCCATGCAATAAGACAAAAAGGCAGCCTACTGAGTGGGGAAAATTTTTCACCAACCCCATATCAGAAAGAGAACCGATCTCCAAAATACATAAAGAACTCAAGAAATTAGAGACCAAAATTCCTAATAATCCAATTTAAATATAGGGTACATAACTAAACAGAGAATTCTCAAAAGTAGAATCTCAACTGACCAAAAGATACTAAAGAAAATGTTGTTCGACATCCTTATCCATCAGGGAAATGCAAATCAAAACAACTCTGAGATACTGGAGAGGATGTTGAATAAGAGGAACACTCTTCCATTGCTGGTGGGAACGCAAACTTGTACAACCACTCTAGAAATTAGTATGGTGTTTTCTCAAAAAATTGGAAATCAACCTTCCTCAGGACCCAGCAATACCACTCTAGAGCATATACCCCAAAGATACTCAATTATACTACAAGGACATTTGTTCAGCTATGTTCATAGCAACATTATTTGTAATAGCCAGAACCTGGAAACAGCCTAGATGCCCCATAACAAAAGAATGGATAAAGAAAATGTAGCACATTTACACATTAGAGTGCTACTCAGTGGTTAAAAAAAATTGACACCTTGAAATTTGCATGTAAATGAATGAAACTAGAAAACACATTCTGAATGAGGCAACCCAGACCTGGAAAGGTGAACATAATATGTACTCACTCATATGTGGATACTAGCTGTAAAACAAAGGATGTAGAGCCTATAGTTCATGATCCTAGAGAAGCTAAGTAACAAGGTGAACAATAAGAAAACCAAAAATAGATCTACCTGGAAAGGGAAAAAGACCACCTGACAAAATTGGGAGCATGGGGGTGGGGGTAGTAGGGAAAGTGGAAGGGAAAGAGGAGGGGAAAAGGAGAGCAGGGAGAATTTGAGAAGCAGAATATCCAATATGTAGAAAGGACAGAGATAAGATCAAGAAAACAGATATTTTGATTTAGAGAACCATTATGATGCTAGCAAGAACCTGGCACTGGAGAAATTCCCAGGAATCCACAAGGATGACCCCAACGAAGACCCTAAGCAATAGTGGAGAGGGTGCCTGAATTAACCTTGCCCTGTAGTCAGATGGATAATAACTTAAATGTCACCATAGGACCTTTATCCAGCAACTGATGGAAACAAAGGCAGAGACCCAGAGTGGAGCACTGGATTGAACTTTCAAAGTTCAGTTGAAGATCGGGAGGAATGAGAATATGAACAAAGAGGTCAAAACCTTGATGGGGATACCCACTGAAACAGTCTACCTGAGCTAAAGAGAGCTCACCAACTCCAGCCAGACAGGGAAGGAAAAAGCATAGGTCCAAATTAGTCCCTCTGAGTGTGGGTGATGATTGTATGGCTAGGGCAAACTGCAGGACCACTGGCAGTGGTGCCACCATTTAACCCTACTGCTTGTTCTAGCTTTTTGGGAACCTATTCTCTTTGGATGGATACCATGCACAGTCTAGATATAGGAGGAAGGGGCTTGGGCATTCCTCAAAACAATGTGCCTTACCCTCTCTGAGGAATAGATGGGAGTGGTGTGAGGGGAAAGGTGGAGGAAATTAGAGGAGGGGATGGAGTGGTAACTGGGATTAGTATATAAGATAAAAAAAATAGTTTGTTTTCTTTAAAAAAAAAGACGGGTGGTGGTAGCAAAATCCTTTAATCCCAGCACTTGGGATGCAGAGGCAGGCAGGTCTCTATGAGTTTGAGGCTAGGCTGGTCTACAAGAACTAGTTCCAGGACAGCCTCCAGAGCGCCAAAGAAACCCTATCTCAAAAAACTAAAATAAATAAATAAATAAATTAAATTATAAAAATTAGAAAAATTTAATAAATAAATAAACTTAATCAAATAAATAAATAAATAAAATATAAAAACCTAATAAAGAAAAAAATTAGAAAAAAATCTTTGGTATGCAACCTAGCTGTGCTGAAACCTGTGATCTTCCTTCTTCCATTTCCATGAAGCTAAAATTTTTGTGATATGCTATTATGCTAGACTTTTGATACTCCTAAAGATTGTTATTTCTTTTATTTATTAAAATCAATATTACTACCATTATTCCCATTTTTCTCATTAATTGATTAGTTAATATTAGTCAGGTTCTTTACTAATGGTTTTGTTTTTATAATTTCATTTCATTATCCCAACAACATTATTGCTAGTGAGATACTATCATTATTCTTTATTTGGGCACACAAAACTGAGTCGTAGAATTTTAACATCCAAATAAGTCATGGGTACAAACTTTAAATACTAACAGCCTAGTTTCAAAATACTACCCAGTTCTATTAATTTCCTAATTTATATATGTGCACACATTTAAAGATAGATAATTGATTGACAAAAAGTTAGACATTCTCACTGTGCAGTACAGACTCAACTCAATCAGCAAAGCTCAGACTTTCTTGAAAGTCATCATCTTCCTGCCTCAGTTACCTGAGTTTGCAAGTTTTTAACACCTTAGTGCGATTGGTTATTGTACTGAACTTATGATTTTGCATGTTCTACCTTGTTCCAATTCTCTTGCTACCTCATATTTATTAGAATTGCAGTCATTATATTTTAGTTGGTCATGTGAACACTTATACAACGTGGATTCACGTGCCACTCCCTCGCAAATGTTAGGATTAAAGGTATGAGCCACCATTGCCTGGCTTTTGGATCACTCTTTTGACTAGAGTTTACAACTATCCTAGACCTTTCTGCCAAGTCAAAATCTGGGGAGTTGATAATAAATATTATAATACATAGCTTGGTATGCAAGCTGATAGAACAAAAGAAAAGTATACTTGTACAGCCAAGATATTGTCATTAAATATATGTTGCCATTGTTTTTATTCTGATATGAACTTATATTACTAAATAGCTTGTCCATAAATATCATGCACATACCATTCTAACAGCTATCTACATATCTAATAGCTTTTAATTAGGGTTATTGTGAAACAGCAAGGGGTGGTTTGAATGGAAATGGCCCCACAGACTCATAGGAAGTGGCCTTATTGGAGATGTGGCTTTGTTGGAAGAGGTGTGGCCTTGTTGAAGGAAATGTGTCACTAAGGAGGGTGGGCTTTGAGCTTTCAGACACTCAAGCCAGGTCTAGTAGCACACTGTCTCTTCCTACTGCCTGAAAATCCAGATGTAGTACCATTTTTTCCTGCATGCTTCCGTGTTTCCTGCCATGAGGATAATGGACTAAGCCTCTGAGACAGTAAAATAGCTCCAATTATTGGTTTCTTTTGTAAGAGTTGCCATGATTCTGGTGTCTCTTAATAGCACCAGAAAACCCAACTAAGACACAGGGTTATCAAAATAATATTCTTGGAATGAGTACAAACTACATGAAGGAAAAAAATATCAATTGATGGCATAAAGTATACATGATAGAGATGGAAAAAAGAACAGTATGAAAATTTCAGAATCAACCCAATCATTTTAGTTTTTCTTTATCTTGGGGATATTATCTAATCAATTACTTTCTCAGAACACATGAAGATTTATTGGTAGAATGAAAGGGTAAAACGTTATTCATTCTTTTATTTACACTCATTCAGTAATATTTCTAACTCACTTCCCAGGACACATTAACCATCTCCTCTTTAATGCTATGGTAATAAATGACCTGACAAAAGTCATATCTTCTTGAACTTCCTTACATAGCAATATACAAAATAATCATAAGCAACTTAAAAATTCGGCCTTTTATCTTTTATACGGTAGTGATTAAGGTTAACGAGATACTAAAGTTTAATGTAAATGGCCACGCAGGATAGGCCTGATCTCCCTGAGGGTCAATGGCTTGAACTGATTCAGAGATACCAAGATATGCAGCCTCATGAAAATTCAAGGGACAGGCCATCAGGGCAGGGGAAACAAGAAGTGCAGAGCCTTGAGGATAGAGTAAGCTTTGCTGACTCAAGAGATGGGAAATAGCGTCAAAGGTCCTAGGGAGAGAAGAGAATGATGAGTGCTAAGGTTAGGGGCAGCAGGGCTGGATCGTAAGGGACCTTCAGAGCATTTGACTTCTCTTTATGGTCTCTCAGCTGAGAGACATTAGCAGTGGGAATTCATGTTAGAGGCCTATAGTTCTGTCTTTGACTTCCCAATTCAGCTTCAAACAAGGATTTTACGGGTGTGAGTTCTTGATCTCTTAAGTTCATATACTTATAATTTAGGTGCCTGTTATCTGTTGGTAATTGAGGTATTTTACAGTGCTCATATTAATGGAGATATCTAGGCTGAAAGTTTTATAGATTATTGTGAGGTACTGTCATGTATCTTACTAATTATGGATCTCTTTTTATTCAAAGTGGTGCATATGGAAATGACAAGCTCTGTTTCATTTGTTGATAAGATACTAAGTTGATTCAATATTGATGTATACATTTTTAGATCTGTCATTTCCTCCTTAATTAAACTTTATATTTGACTTTTCCTATTTATCACTTCATGATTTTGTTTTGTATGTCTCATTGTAAAGTTCCAGCAAAGTATTAAATGCACAGAGCTCAGGAACACACAGAGAAACAATATCACTGAGTATTTGTGAATACAGTCTAACCTTGTTAGAAACTATAATATGTCTAATCAGTGGGCTTTCATCATGGGATCAAACAGTTGCTGTTTAAATTAAACTAAATTAAACACTCATTGTTTATTTTGTAGAATTTAGTCCACAGAGACCCTGAATGCATACATGTGGCTTCTTTCCCTGCATGTCATATATCCCAAGTCATCGCCAGATTCCTTTTAATTATTGGATTTTTGGGAAAGGAAGCTGTCATTTCCCATATAAACAAACCCTAATATTACAAGAAAAAATATAAAAGAGCAAAGAATAATCACTTGAAAATAAAAGTAACCAATTAACTTATAGGAACTAATAAACCTTTTAAATAGAAAATTATTCCCAACTCATCAATGAAAAGATGAGGATTATCTGGTTGGGCCAGGAAACTACCATTAACTCCAAGAAACTTATGCCATACAAACTGCATTTTAAAATTAAGAGTCATAGTGCATAAATTAATCTATAAAACAATTTTAGAACCTAAAAGCAGCCTGGAATAACTATTTTAAAAGAATAGAAATTTTCTTTGGACTGGAATTGCTGCTCAATTGAAGAGTACCAGAGTATGTACAAGATGGCTCATAACTAACTACGATTCCAATATCAGGGAGTCCAAAGCCTTCTTTTGACATCTAAAAGTACCATATACTCACATGATGCATATACATACATAGTCAAATTATTTATACACATAAAATAAATATGAAACATTTTATAAAAAAGCTTTTCTTTATTTTACTTGTATGAGCATTTGCCTACATGTATGTATTTGTGCAATGTGTAGGCAGTGACCATGAGTCTAGAATCGTACATCAGAAAATCAGAACGGTTGTGAGCCACCATGTGAGTGCTAGGAACCGAATCCACATCCTCTTGTTAAGAGCAACAAGTGCTTTGAAGTGCAGAACCAGTGCTCTAGTTTTTGGTGTAGCTGTGTTAATATCTGATAAAGAAAATTTACACTTCAAATAAAAGCTAGTGAGAAGAGATAAAGAAGACCAGAGCATAATTAAGAGGTGGGGGGACGAGCAAGAGAGATGACTCAGTAGTGAAATGTACTGGCTGTTCTTTTTTTGTTTTGGTTTGATTTTGGTTTTATGAAACAGGGATCTCTGTAGCTCTGGGACCTGTCCTGTAACTAGGTCTTGTAGACCAGGCTGGCATCAACCTCAGAGAGATCTGCCTACCTCGGCCTCCTGAGTGCTGGGATTACAGGCATGTGCCATCATGGTTCGGTAGGAGTGCAAACTAGTAAATCTGCTTTGGAAATCAGTATGGAAATTTCTCAGAAAATTAGGAAAGAACCTACCTCAATACCAGCAATATCACTTTTGGGTATACACCCAAAGGATGCTCAATCATACCACAGGACGTGTGCTCAACTGTGTTTGTAGCTGTATTATTTTCCATACCCAGAATCTTGAAACAACCTAAATCCCCCTCAGCTGAAGAATGGTTAAAGATGATGTGGTACATTTACACAATGGAAAAAAGATAATGGCATCTTGAAATTTGTGGGCAACTGGATGGATCTAGAAAACATCATATTGAGTGAAGTAACCCAGACCCAGAAAAACAAATATAATATGTACTGACTCATAATTAGCTTTTAGACATAAAGCAAAGAAAAACCAGCCTACAATTTATAATCCCAAAGAACCTAGACAACAATGAGGACCCTGAAAAAGACATACATGGATCTAATCTACATGGGAAATACTAAAAGACAAGATATCCTGAGTTAATTGAGAGTATGGAATAAATAGTAAAAGACAAGATTTCCTGAGATAATTGAGAGTATGGAATTAAGGGAGAGGGCAGAAAGAGGAGGGGGGGGGGGAGAGGGGAAGCAGAGAAAAATATATCACTCAATGAAAACAATAAAAGAGTAAAGTGTTGTACACCAAAGAAAAAAGAAAGAAAGAAGAAATTGTTTAGTGGTTAAGTGCACTGGCCACTCCTCCAGAGGACAAGTGTTTAATTCCCAGTACCCATATGGCAGCTTACAACTGCCTGAAACTTCAATTTCAGGGGATCCATGGCACTAGGCATGCATGTGGTTCGTGCATGTAAAACATTGTAACATAAAAAGAATAAATAAAAATAAATAAATAAATAAATAAAATTTAAAAGAAAAAAAATGGATGTGTAACGGGGGAAGGAAATTATAAGGAAAGGGATATATTTTATTACTTTTTACCTACCATGTTTTATTAGTTCTAAAAATTAAAATAATATTAAAGGCTGTTAGAAGAGTCCTACTTCAGAGAGGTGAGAAATGGGTTTTAAAATCTGGTTTAGAAACAGAACAGATAGGAGATGTGTTTTATTTATTGTGAATTTCCAGGATTGTGTTGGTCACTGAATAACTCTGCTGAATGAATAAATAATCTGAATGAATCTCTATTTAATAGAAGTGAATAACCATTCTCCAAATACACTACAAATGCAAGCAGTCCCTGTGTGGATTTCAATTCCACGGTTTTTAGTATTTAGTTCCCAGATGATGGCAGCTGTTCACATAGCACAGAAACATCACCCTTATCCATCAGCTCTGACCCTCAAAATGTCTATCACCAATAGCTAGACCCTCTAATTGTTCATAATGACCCTGTTTCCCAAGCAGAACTAATCAGTGATTTGGAATCAAATAGACAATTCTAGGAATGAAATACTGCTTGCACTGACCGTTACCTGGCCATCACCTTTGCATTAGATTAGACAATGGCAATATGTTAGCATCAATCAATATTATGAATAAAATTTCCAAACACAAGACATGATAAGTGATAAATTATGATGTTAACTTCTCTGCTAACCCCTAAGGCCAATTGTTAGCAATGAAAAAGCTCATATTCCATTAAGATATGTATAATTTGACCTCAACTAACTTCTTTTCCCTTCTCTTTTTCTCTTTTTTCTTTTTGTTGATTAAATTTGCTCTTTGGCATTTTCATACATGTATATAGTAGATCCTATTTTAGTCTCAATATTTTCCCTCTATCCCCCCATTTTTCCTATTTTGTTCTCCACTCCTTATAAGTCTTTTCCACACTCAGGATTGTTTGTGTCATTTGTGACCCTCTGTTGTTAAGTAGGACTGTGTGTGGACATGGAATTTGAAATATCTACTGAACCTGGGGGCCTCACAATTTGGTATATGACAATGACGGTCCTTCTCACAGAATCCATCATTTGCTGAATTCCACAAGGAAGGTTAAAGCCCTATAATGTGTTGTTGGTGGACCAGGAGGGACAGAAACCTCTGTCAACAAATGTGCCAATATGGACAGCTAAATCCACACAAAATATGAGAGAGCTTGAGAAGTAATTCTAGACACAAAAGAACAGAGTGAAGCATGGTTTCCAGGTAGTAGCATTTCTCCAATGGTCTCAGTTTGCTATAGGCAAGCAGATCTCACTTAAAAGAGGCTCCCTGACTCAGTTTTAGCTGCAAAAACTTGCAGCTGTTTTATTTATTGATTTTTACTGAGCTCTACATTTTTCTCTGCTCCCCTCCATGCCTCTCCCATCCCTCGTCCCCCAAGGTCTCCATGCTCCCAATTTACTCAGAAGATCTTGTCTTTTTCTACTTCTCATGTAGATTAGATCTATGTAGATATCTCTTAGTGTCCTCGTTGTTGTCTAAATTCTCTGGGATTGTGATTTGTATGCTTTTTTTCTTTGTTTTACCTTTAAAAATCACCTATAAGTGAGTACATGTGATAAGTGTTTTTCTGTGTCTGGGTTACCTCACTCAAAATGATGGTTTCTAGCTCCATCCATTTTATTTAAAATTCAAGATGTTATTATTTTTTCTGTTGTGAAGTGCTCCATCATGTAAATGTACCACATTTTCCTTATCCATTATTTGGTCGAGGGGCATTTTGGCTGTTTCCAGGTTCTGGCCATGACAAACAATACTTCTATGACACATAGTTGAGCATATGTCTTGAGGCACAATTGAGCATCCTTTGGATATATACCCAAAAACGGTATTATTAGGTCTTGAGGAAGGTTGTTTCCTAAAATTCTGAGAAATTGCCACACTGATATCCAAACCGGCTGTACCAGCTTGCATTCCCACCAGCAATGCAGGAGTGTTCCTTTACCCAATAACCTCCCCAGCATAAGTTGTCATTAGTGTTTTTGATCTTGGTCATTTTTACAGTTGAAAGATGGAATCTCAGAGTTGTTTTTAATTGCATTTCTCTAATGACTAAGGATGTTGACCATTTCCTTAAGTGACTTTAAGCCATTTTAGATTCCTCTATTGAGAGTTCTCTGTTTAGGTCTGTACTCCATTTTTAATTGGATTATGTGTCCTTTTGATGACAATTTCTTGAGTCCTTTGTATATTTTGGAGATCATACCTCTGTCTGATGTGTGGTTAGTAAAGATCTTTTCCCATTCTGTAGGCTGTCATTTTGTCTTGTTGACCGTGTCCTTTGTCTTACAGAAGCTTTTCAGTTTCAGGAGGTCCCATTTGTTAATTGTTTATCTCAGTGTCTGTGCTGCTGGGGTTATATTTAGGAGGTGGTCTCCTGTGCCAATGCCTTCAAGTGTACTTCCCACATTCTCTTCTATAAGGTTCAGTGTGGCTGACTTTATGTAGAGGTCTTTGTTCCATTTGGACTTGAGTTTGTACATGGTGATAGATATGGGGCTATTTTCATATACCTACATGCTGATATCCAGTTATGCCAGCACCATTTGTTAAATATGCTTTTTTTTTCATTTGATATTTTTGTTTCTTTGTGAAAAATCAGGTGTTCGAAGGGTCTTCTATTTGGTTCCATTGGTCCTCCTGTCTGTTCTCATGCCAATACCAGACTGTTTTCAGTACTGTAGCTCTGTAGTAGAGTTTGAAGTAAGGGATTGTGATGCCTCCAAAAGTTCTTTTATTGTGCAGGATTGTTTTAGCTATCCTGGGATTTTTGCTTTTTCATATGAAGTTGAGTACCATTCTTTCAAGGTCTGTGAAGAATTTTGCTGGGATTTTGGTGGACGCTGCATTGAATCTGTAGAATGCTTTTGGTAAGATTGGCAGTTTTACTATGTTAATTCTACCTACCCAAGAGCACTGGAGAGCTTTTCATTTTCTGCTGTCTTCTTCAATTTCTTTCTTCAAAGATTTAAAGTTTTTACCATACAAGTCTTCCACTTGTTTGTTTTATGCCATTTGTGACTATTGTGAAGGGTGTCATTTTTCTGATTTCTTACTCAGCCCATTTATCATTTGTGTACAGAAGGACTACTCATTTTTTTAGTTAATCTTGTATCCTGCTACATTACTGAACGTGTTTATGAGTTGTAGAAATTCCTTAGTAGAATTTTTGGAATTGCTTATGTAAACTATCATATCATCAGTGAACAGTGAGAGTTTGACTTCTTCTTTTCAGATTTGTATCCCCTTGATCTCTTTTTGTTATTTTATTGCTCTAGCTAGGACCTCAAGAACTATGTTGAATAGAGATGGAGAGAATGGACTTGTCTTGTTCCTGATTTCAGTGGAATCTTTGGCAGTTTCTCTCCATTTTGTTTGATGTTGACTGCTGGCTTGCTGTATATTGCCTTTATTATGTTTAGGTATGTTCCTTGTATCCCTGCTCTCTCTGAGACCTTCATCATGGAGGTATGTTGTATTTTGTCAAAAGCTTTTTCAGCATCTAATGAGATGATCGTGTGGTTGTTATTTTTCAGTTTGTTTATATGGTGGATTATGTTGACAGATTTTAGTAAGTTGAACCATCTCTGCATTCTTGGGAAGAAGCCAACTTGATCATGGTGGATGATGGTTGTGATGTGTTCCTGGGTTTGATTTGCAAATATTTTATTTAGTATTTTTCATCAATGTTCATGAGTGAGATTGGTCTATAATTCTATTTCTTAGTAATGTCTTTCTATGGTTTGGCTATCAGGGTAATTGTAGCCTAATGAAAACAGTGTGGCAATGTTCCTTTGTTTCTCTTGTGTGGGATAATTTGAGGAGCATTGGTACTAGTTCTCTTTTGAAAGTCTTGTGGAATTCTGAGCTCAAATCATCTGGTCCTGGGCTTTTTTTTTGGTTGGGAGACTTTTGATGACTATTTCTATCTCTTTAGCAGTTATAGGTCTGTTTAATTTGCTTATCTGGTCTTGATTTAATTTTAGTAAGTGAAATTTATCCAGAAAGTTGTCCATTTTCTGAAAGTTTTCCAATTTTTTGGAGTATAGATTTTTGAAATATGACATGATGATTCTCTGTATTTCCTCCATGTCTGTTGTTATGTCCCCAGTTTCATTTCTGGTTTTGTTAATTTGGATATTCTCTCTTTGCCTTTTGGTTGGTTAAGATAAAGGTTTGTCTATTTTGCTGATTTCTCAAAGAACCAGCTGAAGCCTTGCAGCTGTTTTAAGAGACCCTTCCAGCAAACACTTAAATGGTGTTTATGAATAGCCAACAAAACGCATCTTGGTGGTGGCATGGACCTTGAAACTCTGTAGAGTTCTGGCAATAAATATGGCTCTTACCAGTACCTCTGCCATGAACCCAGACTCTCAGAAAGCTAAGGAATGGGGTGAATCCAGGCATCACAGCTTTTTTCCTAGCTATAACATTTAGCGAATTAAAGACTCATGTGGTCAGTAAAAAAAAGAGATATCCAGTAAAGATAGATTCAGATGATAAAAACCTCTAAATGGTATAAAGCGTGTTTAAAAATATATGTAGGCTTGAAAGAAAAAAAAACAATAAAGTTCTTTAAAAAGAAAGAAAGAAAAAAAAGAAAGAAAGGAAGGAAGGAAGGAAGGAAGGAAGGAAGGAAGGAAGAAAGGAAGGAAGAAAGAAGGAAAGAAATTCGGTGGGGTATAGTGGCACACACCTACTCTCAGCACTTGGGAGGCAGAGGCAGGCAGATCTCTGTGAGTTCAAGGAAAACCTGGTATACAAAGTGAGTTCCAAAACAACTAAAGATACACAGAGAAACATTGCCTCAAAAAAACCAAAATATTAAACATAAAAATAAAATAGAGTTTCAAATAAAGTCACCTAAAGATGGAAAATACACAGAAAGTCTGTATAGTTTATACGATTGTGTTATCTTTGAATTGTATGATTGCTAAGGAAGGAGCAACAACTGCTAAAAGACATTTGATTATAAATGCTACTTTATTAATCCAACACATGTATTTTGAAATGCCTTGACTTCAAAATTTAAGGCAAAAAATATGTTACCTAGTAGAAAGGTTTTGCTTTTGTTTCCACAAGAAATGAGAAATTTTGGATTCATTCTGGGCTAAGAAAAATCAGGTTTTATCAAGGAAGAACCCCTGAGAAATCTCTGATAGGAGTGGATGACCCCCATATCTGAATTCTACACTCAGAACAGCCTCAAGATTTCTGCCTGTGATGATCAAGACTCCCAGAATATTCCAGTAAGGACTTAATCAGAATTCTCAATTTTTTTAGGTCCCCATAAGATGATCAATCAGTGCTCTCAATCAGCAGGAAGTAGCCTAGAAAACTATGCCACATTCCCAAAAAAGAGATTATGGATGTTTTTCCTTGTTTAGAGTACTGCTTACAAGCTGTTAAAAATAATGGTCTGGAAAACATCTAAACAAAAAAACCACTGGATTCAAAGTTCTTGTTTCAAAAGAAAGGGGGCGTGGTCCTGTGGGACAATGGTCTGGTACCCCGTAAAGTTTTGTTACTTGTATTTTAATAAATGCTGATTGGCCAGTAGCCAGACAAGAAATATAAGTGTGACAACCAGAACAGGATAATTCTGGAAAAAGGAAAGGCTCAGTCTGCACTCATCACCCAGAACAGAGGAAGCAAGATTAGAATGCCTCACTGATAAAAGTTACCAAGCCATGTGGCTAACACAGACAAGAACTATGGGTTAATTTAAGATTAAAGAGTTAATAAGAAGTCTGAGCTAATAGGCCAAACAGTTTATAATTATTTTAAGCCTCTGTGTGTTTCTTTGTGACTGAATGGCTGCAGGACCAGATGGGACAGAAACCACTGTCAACAATAATGCCTTACCTCACAAACAATCCATTATTGTCTATTAAAAAGTTCAGTTTTGTGCAAGCATTACACTGATAATTCCATTGGTGTAAAGACACATTTTTAATGGTTGTGTCATGCCTGAGGATAGCATATTATATCACTTCTCCCTGTATTCCATAACTTGCATTTTTTCTGCTTTCTCTTTTATAGTAATCTCTGAGACTTCCATGGTGTGGTATAAATGTTCTGCTTAGGGCTGAGCACTAAATAATTCTTTACTCTAAGAATCTTAAACATCCTTGAATTCTTACATTCGCTATCATTTACTACAAAGAGAAGCTTCTCTGATTCACAAGGAAAGTGGCATTTGTCTATGGGCATTAGCATAAATATATAAAAGACACCTTGACACCATGTCAATTTAGCCCAAATAACAGTAGTGATGTAAACAGTAGATATTTGGTCTTCTCAATGATGTAGGAGGGTCATCTGTGTATGTGTTACTTTCATTGGTTAATCAAGAAACTGCCTTGGCTTTTGATAGAACAGCAGTTTAAATAGGCAGAGTAGGCAGAACAGGATGCTGGGAGAAAGAAGCAGAGTCAGGCAGCCATCATGGAGCCAGCTGCTAGGTCAGACATGCTGAATCTTTCCCGGTAAGCCACAACCTCGTGGTGCTACACAGATTATTAGAAATGGGTGGAGTAAAGATGTGAGAGTTAGCCAATAAGAGGTTATAACTAATGTGCCAGGCAGTTCTTAAAAGAATACAGTTTCCATGTATTTATTTTTGGCGTAAACTAGCCGAGCGTTGGAAAGCAGCTCGCTGCTCCTTTTGCAGCAGAGTGGCGGTCAGGAGCCGGGCGGGATGAAAAACAGCCCACTGCTCCTTCTATATTCCCATCATATTATATTTACTCTGCTCACAGTACAAGAAATGTATTCTTTCCTGCAGAGAAGGCTTCAAGGTTTTAAATAGAGGTGTCAATATTCTACCAGTCCTAGTGGTCCCATTTTGCCTGGAAAGTCAGCATTGTGTCATAGGGTTCACAGATGAGTAAAGCTCATCTGTAAACTCATGATTATTTGTTTCTCCAGCAGTCAGTGTGTCAAGTTCTGGTACTATAAAATCAGGGGAGGGTTTTGAGAGTAACCAAGATAGAACTCATGCATGGTATTGTTAACTAGGCAAAATACCCACAGTTGGCTACATTCTACAACCTAGAGAAGAAATTGATACTACCACTGTGCAAAATGCATATACTGTTAACCTGTCCAAGGTCCTCTCTTCATACTTATAGATTTGTATATCTCATATCCCTTCTAAGAGAAACTTATCTTACTGGCCTTGAAACAGTTGTGATGCGTACCAGTTCATATAACACGGAGAACACTCAGATCAGACTGAATCTTAAATTCTAAACACAAAATCAAAGGCACAAGATGTCATTCATGGGTCTGACCAGATAAAGAAACAAATAATTATTCAATACAAATCTACTCTCATAAATTATAAATTATAATAAAATAATATGTAACTTGAACTTACTGGGTTAGATAAACACTGCTCTTGAGTCTGATGCTAAATTTTGTTATACATTTTAATTAATCATGAAGTTTCTAGATGCTTAAATAATGATGCTATACAATTGCATAGTGAATAACATGGAAATAAGTATATACATATAGTCCTAAAACCTTGGATTCATATCTCCATTTACCAAGCTTTAATATTAAATGTGATTAATTTTCTTGATAATCAAATGGTTTCGAGCTAATAAAACATACCTTGATACAAGTGAAAGAAAAAATATCAGGTTTATATTTATTCAATTTTTAAAGCAGTTTATTTTCTTTTCATGTGTATATATATGTGTCTATAGATATGTATATGCATCACATGTATACACAGTGCCCTCAGAGGCCAGAAGAGAGCAGCAGATCCCCTGGAATTGAAGTAATAACAAATGCTATGAACTGTCTCATGGCTACTGGGAACTGAACATGTGTTCTCTTGCTCTTAACCATTGACCTATCTTTCCAGCCCCTTTAATCGGTGTTTAAAGTCATGATTCCATTGTATGTATATATATATATATATATATATTGTGTGTGTAAACAGTATATAGTATTGTTTATTGGGAATATCAAAATTTACAATATGACCATTTAAATCCATTTTAAAATATTTTTCCTAAATACTTAAAATTTGAGATGTATCTGTAGAACCTAGAGAAATAATACATTAACAGAAGCAGAGTTAATTATAAAATTTGTATGGAAGTACAAATGATTTTAGCTATCCAAACAATAGATAATAGAGAAGTAATTCTAGAGATATTACAATACCTTGCCTTAAAATTATATTATAGAGATGTAGTAATAAAAACAACATAGTCTTGGCTACAATTAGACATAGACAGAAATGTTATAGAAGCAGTGAATCACAAATAAATTCACACAGCTGCAGATATTAATTTTTAACAATGTGTCAGAAAAAAATCATGTAGGTGGAGACTGCTCGTTTCTTTCTTGACTGCCCAGACCTGAAACAATCACACAGAAACTATAATAATTGCAACACTGCTTATCACATTAGCTCATGCTTTTTATTAACTAGCTCTTACATCTTGAATTAACCCATTTCTATTATTTTGTATTTTACCACAAGGGTCATGGTTTACCAGTAAGTTTCCTGGGCAAGTATCTCCTTCAGTGGCTACATGATGTCTTGCTGACTCTGCCGTCTTTTCTTCTCTATTGCTGCTTGGAATTCCCACCTTGCTATATTCAGTGCTGCAATAGGCACAAAGCATATTCTTTATTAACCAATGGTATTAAAACATATTCATAGCATGCAGAGGGGAATCCCACATCATAACATACCTGGGAGAAAGGAGAACCTCTTTGAGAAATGGTAATCAGAAAACTTGACATCCACATGCAAGATAAACAAAGTAGGTTGATGTCTACTACTCTACACACACATACACACACACCCAAAATCTATCTATTCAAAATAAATCAAGGACTTTAGTTATATATAAAACTTGAAATTCTGAAACTACTAGAGGTAGATACTTCAAGATATTGGTAAAGGCAAGAATTTTCTGTAAATGGCTCTAATAGCAAAAGAAACTACTCTAAGAATTGAAAAAATAATATTATATGAAATTAAAATGTTCCTTCCCAGTAAAAGCAATAATTATCAGACAGAAGAGACAACCTATTGAAAGGAGAAAAAAATAAAACTTAACCGTGTGCACATCAGAAAAGAGATTGATACCTAAGATGCATAAAGAACTATAAAAAATGAACATCAATAATTCTATCAATAAATGGTCAACTGAATAGAGAGTTCTCTTAAAAGAAGAAATGTATATGGATGATAAATATTTTAAAAAAACATGTTTGTATCCTTAGCCACCAGAGAAGTAGATAGGAAATGACAATTAGATTCCATCTTACTCTTGTAAGAA
Source organism: Myodes glareolus (assembly GCF_982192425.1). Classification (NCBI taxonomy): domain Eukaryota; kingdom Metazoa; phylum Chordata; class Mammalia; order Rodentia; family Cricetidae; genus Myodes; species Myodes glareolus. Next base: position 48,183,326 of record NC_142028.1, on the reverse strand, counting down.
TGTGACAGTAAATACTGGTGAGGATGTTGTTGAAAGGAAAACTCTATTCATGTCTATGTGAATTTAAATTTGTGCAGCAATTATGAAAATATGCATAGAGTATTTTTCCAAAACATAAAAGACATTAAAAGTGAAATATGCCAAATTCAGAAAAACAGATGCCCTAGTTTTCTCTTCAATGTTCAAACTGAAATTAAAATTATATATATTGTGTGTGTGTGTGTGTGTGTGTGTGTGTATTTCTGAGAATTTAAAACTGCTCTTAACATTGTCACACTTCCAAAAGAGAATAAAGTCAAAATAACTGATTTTATGCATCATTAAGATATAAATATTAAGCTGGGTTTTTGGTGCATGCCTTTAGTATCAACACTTGGGAGGTGAAGGCAGAAGGAGCTCTCTGAGTTTGAGGCCAGTCTGGTCTACAAGAGCTAGTGCCAGGACAGGCTCCAGAGCTACACAGAAAAGCCCTGCTTCGAAAAACCAAAAAGGACATAAACATTAGTACACAAATGCTATTAATATTTTCCCTTTGGTTGATTTTTTTGTGGAGATGTATGTTTTACCAATCATAATATTAATGATTTTATAAATGATTTATAAATTTACTTTAAAAAATGAAGCCTAAAATACTGTTTTATATCTTGAAAAATACTATCTAAACAAGAGCTATTAATTATGAATTGCTCTAATGTATGCCTGCATAAGTTTATATGCACCTCATGAGTGTAAGTACCCAAGGAGTTTGAAAAGGGATTATAGACACCCTGATACAGTAGGTACAGGACGTTATGAACCACCATACAGGTGCAAAGAATATAACTTGAGTCCTATGTAAGAAAATTGTGTGATCATAACCACTGAGCCACTTCTAAAACCCATAATTATCCTTTAAAGCAAACCAGTGGTGTTTTCAAGATATTATCCACCCAATGAAATTCAACCACACACTGCACATTCAGAATATTCCTACAGTGGTTGTTTCTATACTGATGCCTTTCAGTGGATTTCTGATTATTTCTTCAACTTTAGGACAGTATATGGCAGGTATATCTTCGTTGCATAGTTACTTAGTAAAAAAAATGAATAAGCAGAAATTTATATTGAAAAATTTATAATTCGTGAATTTCACTTAAAATTCATATTATGAACACTGCCTCCATGCACAATAGTCACACAGCCTCACCCACTAGTAAATGTAATATCAGTTATATGATTGTAAACATACATTTTAAGATGAAAAGGGAATGCAGTTCGAGGTGGATAATAGATATCTTGGTGGCATTTAACTGAGGCGTTTCCAGCTATTATTTAATTTGCATTTTAAAAGCATTTATTACAAGTTAATGAATCATCTAATACTCCAGGGAGCATTTAATAAGATTTATTGCCTTATAAAACTTGTATGGCTTCAGCTAAATAACTAAGATTATAATTATTATCAGTTGCATAATTACACTTGTGGAAATTCCAGAGATGACCCAAGGAAGGAACCATCTAAAATCTTCTATGAAGTAGGTGACTTGAAAACAGAATTTTACAAATTCGAATAACTTTACTGTACCAGTTATATTATGTTTTAGGGGGGTTTTTTTGGAAGACATGTAAAGATGTGGTAACAATAAAAGAAAGAACTTCATAGTACTGGGACAGAGGACCTGAAAGGGCAGTTAATTAGAAAATGTTGAAGTTTGCACTTTATAATGTCATGTTGCCCAAGGAATCCACAATTGTATGGCTAAAGGCAGAGAGTTTATGCACTCCAGAACCTGTCAAAAGAGTGTTTTACATGACTTTTACTGACTCATATCGTCGGCATAAGGAACCCAGTCAGGTCATTGAAGGAAAGTTTGCATTGTACCACGCTCTTCTTTCTTTCCTGTATCTACTCACATTTGCCTCTGTATGTCTTTAAGAGATGTGCCTTTTCATTAGCATATATTAATTATATATAATTGTTAAAATAAGACATAGCATGTATTTTGATCATATTCACTCCTACTATCAACTTTTGTCACCTTTCCCATGCCTCCGTATCTCCCTACTCTTTCAACTATTCCCCTTTCACGTTTATGTCTTATTGAATATGTGAGTGTCTATGAGTATATGGTGTGTGTGTGTGTGTACATGTGTTTGTGTGTGTGTGTGTGTGTGTGTGTGTGTGTAAAAGAGAGAGAATGCGGTGTATGTATGAGAGAAAGAGACTCACTGTGTATTACTAGGACTGTTTATAGGCGCATCCTTACCAAAATGTAAGGATTATTTTCTTATATTAACATTCAGCCTGTAGCAGACAGCTTGGAGATCAATCTTTAAGTCAAAGAAATCCCGCAATAAGAAAAAAAATTATATTTGAGTAACTTTTAAAAATACAAATATAATTTGCATTTTTTAAAATTAAGATGTGATTATATCATTTGTCAAATTTCCTCCCTTAAGCCTCTTCCCTGTATTACCTGGCACACACACACACACACACACACACACACACACACACACACAGAGACAGAGAGAAAGGGAAAGGGAAAGAGAAAGAGAGATTATGAGAGGGGTATATCAACTCAAGAATGTACCAAGTTTTCTATTTCCTTCAAATAAATGAAGTTCTCTGCCTCTTCCATACGTCACTTATAAACATGTATGGAATAGCAGTGTCTCTGTATTCTACTCTTATAAGTTTCAAATTGCCATAAAGAAAAAGGCATTATGATATAGGGATATGGGAGCATGGATCACTCTAGATTTTGGAGTTTAAACATTATCTCACACCATATTCAAGCTACTATTTCCCACAGAATGTCATGGTCAGTTTCAGTGAACACCAGTATGTTCATTACAGCAGTTCTCAACGTGTGAGTTGCAAGCTCTTTGGGGATCAAATGCTCCTTTCACAGGGTTCATCTAAGATCATTGGAAAACAGGGATATTTACATTACAAATTATAACACTGGCAAAATTACACTTATTAAGTATCAATGAAAACAGTTTTATGGTTGGGAGTCATTATATTATGAGGAATTGTATTAAAAGGCCCCAGCATTAGGAACATTGAGAACCACTGGTCTATTACCTTTCCATTCTGGTACTATGAAAAATATACTCAAAAACACCTGTGAACAAATTCAAGGCTCTGAGTTGCATACTTAACAGCTGAACAAAGTAAAGAGCATTTTGACTGTTCAAATTATTTTCTCAACCCAGGCTGGAGTCCCAGAATCTACTGATGGAGGACAAATTAATGGCTATCAGAATATTGGTACCTGAAAGAGGTGAACAATTTTGACTTCTACCAACTATTCCATAGAAAATGTATGTCAAGTAGGGAACAGAGCTGCTTATTGCCAAAGAAGCTACAAGGGAAGAACTCGGTATCATCCAAAGAAAGGAATCTGAACTTACACATGCAAGGAATTATGTTTCCTGTGTCTTGACTAAAGGTTCACAGAAATTGTAAGAGTTAATAAAGGTGTACATACACACAATCTCTCTGTGTCATTTTTTAAAATTAAGCATAAATCTGCAACAATCCAAAACAGAAAAAAATATCTCAGTTATAAGAAGGGGAAGGGAACTAAGATGTCAGTAGGGAGGTGGATGAAAGAGAAGGGCAGAGGATGGAAGGGCTAGAAACTATTTTACACACTTCTAAAAAGGTAGAGGATTTTTAAAAAAATCAGTAAATATAGTATTTGTTACATGGTTGACAGTTACTATAATACTATAATCATTTAAATTTTAGAGTAATTAACATCTTTACTTAACAATACAAATCTGGGACTGAAGAAATACTCCAGGGTTTAAATCTATGCACTTGTAAAAGACCTGGGTTCAGTTTCCAGCATCCACATCCGGAAGCTCACACTGGGCTGTAAGATTTAAAGAAAAAAGAAAAAACAAAGGGAAAACCATTATAATATTTACCAGTGACATCTGTCAGCATTCCTAATTTATGTCTGCGTCACCTGAAAGCCAAGATATATCTTATTTACTCATTCTTTGATTCAGTCACTTCTATTTTGTATTTTGTTTCTCTCTCTTCCGTCCCTCCCTCCCTCCCTCCCTCCCTCCCTCCCTCCCTCCCTCCCTCCCTCTTTCCCTCTCTCCGTCCCTCCCTGTCTCTCTGTCTCTGTTTCTCTCTTTGTCCTTTCTCATATTGTACTTTCAGTATAATCATAAACTCCACCACACACGTGTGAATATACTTGTCATAGTTTTCATAATTCTGATGTCACATGTTCTTTATTAATTGTACTTATTTCAGGATTGACGTGAAGTGGCAGGTGTCTTTCTGAATTCGATTGTCTGTGGGAGTGTTCTTATCAGTGTTGAAAGGGACTGGAGGATGGCAGACACGTACTCAACAGAGGTTTTATTTCACAGAAGCCTGGGGATCAGAGATTAGCTATTGAATGATCAGCGCAGCAGGAGTTTCAATCCCTTTTTATTTAGGTCTAGTGTGTTTCTGTCATAGAGAGCTTAAGTAAAAAGGAGTTCACGATCTCCTCCTGAGAAGTCTGCAAATTTTTGTAAGCAAAAAAAAAAAAAAGAAAAAAAGAAGAACAAGAAAAAATGCCAAGTGAGTTTTTTAATAGAGGATTACTCTCCAAGAAGTCGGCTATGACTCATGTGTGTGTGTGTGTGTGTGTGTGTGTGTGTGTGTGATCACGGACCATGGCTGAGAGAGCAGATAATAGCCTGTTTAGAAGCAGTTGGCTTTGTTCAGTGAAGGGCACTCTGTCCTCCCACTACTCAACCTTAGTTTTTTTTTCCCATGTTCACGCCCACCAAATAAGAGAGATGCCAAGTCTGCAAATAGAAAGCAAGACTATTAACATAGGAAGCCGCTCCAAGATCAAAATACTGCATGCAGCATGTGTGTTTTAATGAAAATCTCGGTGCAAAGGCAGCTGATGTCTGCACTGTATGAGCTTCCAAGATAAAAGTGCAATTGCGGCGAGAAAAGAAACTTTCAACACTCTAAGTAAAAAATGCTTCTTACACTTAGAGCCAATTACTTTCCCAAGAGAAAGTGTGTGTCATCGCCAAACCTCTTTCCTGTGACACAGGAAGTGTTCATTCTTCTGTGTGCATTCCCCTTTGCCTGGGGGAGTCTACCTGCGATAGTCCGGTTCCTGCTATAAGCTGTCTTGAAAGGCGATCATTTCATTTATTTGGAAATTCATTCCTGTTGGGGACTAGTGTTTCTGATGGTCTTATCTGTTACCCTAGGTTTTGCATTGCTTCAGTTGATGGCTTTGAGGCTAATGTTATTGATCATCCTGGTACACAGCTCATCAGCCCAAGGAAAATGAGGTTACAACTCCATTTCCTTTGTCTAGCATATGCTTTGATGAGCTCACATATTTCTTCCCCTTCCTTTAGCATTTCCCTTTTCTGCTCACCTTGCTGATGCTTTTTTTTATAGAGGAAGGGGAAAACAATGTCAAACCTGAAGGGATAGTGGATTGTGAAAGAGGGGGAGAATTCTGAGTTTCATCATTTGTCCCAGCAAAGAATGGTATCAGTTTTCTTTCTTTCCTTTTTTTTTCTGCTATGTATCAAAGGGCTGCCAGTATGGCTGTCAACATGTATTGATCTTTGCAGAGTTACTCTTGGTCAGGGGTTCAGGCGTGAATTAGCTGGACGCTATAATCTGCTCATCATAGACTAGTGAAGATTTTGACTGGGTTGTGGGGTCATCGCCCTCACTTATTAAGGAATCTAACCAGAATTGGTTCCTTTCTGTAGAAAAGAAGTTATCCGTTCAGAACCTAACTCAACAGCAACTGGAAACATAACGCTGGAAACAGTAAGGAAGTTATACAGCAGAGTGGGTTGTCTGTGGTAGTCCTGGGATTTCTCCTGTCACAATGGAAACATCTGTCACGTTCAGTAGTGCCTCAAGTTCTTAAGACCATGAATGGCACACAGTATTCAAACCAGAAATTAAACAAACAAACAAGCAAAAAATCACTCCCATCTTTGGGATCATAAGAGGCAAAATTGCATTACTATTGTTACTTATTATTCTATACATGTATAATTCTATTTTCACCAAAAGCCCTATAGTGACAGTTAACAAGCAGCCAATATAATTATGTCATAAGCCCAGAACAATTAAAGCTAGGTCATGAATGGAATGATTACTTCTTGCATTTTTTTCCTTAATCCCAATTATATAAGACAGAAAAACTAGTGGCTATTCTTGCCTCTGCAAAAAAAAAAAAAAAAAAAAAAAAAATTTTTGCCAGAGCAAAAAAAAGCTCTGGTTCCAGGTAGAGCTTCGGCAGGAGTGAAGCAGGAGAAACGTCAAGTGCTCAGCCCTCCAGTTTCTATATGCTTGTGTGTTGGCAGCTGATAGCTACATTGTGTTTTTAAGAACTGCCTTATTATTTTCTGTGTTTTTTTTCTTTCAAGGCTGATGGTTCAGCATGTGCAAACTAGTTTGTACTTTCATAAATTGCAGAAGGAATCAAGTTTTGAGCTCAGCCTTCGATTTTTCGTAGTACTGGGAGTTGTGGATTTGGCTTTGTGAGGATTCCTGAGAGGAAGAGCACAACAGAAGACAAAATATTCTGTCAGTGAAAGGTCATAGAGAAGGAACGCATGTATATTTATTTGTTTCATGTATAGATTTTATACTCAATATGAATATATTTCACATTTCCATATAAACAGATGTATTTCAAGGATATATCTTATTCACATTATATATATTTTATAATATAATATATATTCAAAGAGATAATGAGTATCATGTATATGTGAATATGTTAGACACATGTTATATGCAATAGAAATTTATTAATCTCCCTAAATTTGGGATAAAATTTAGGATCCAGAAATTTTGGACTGAGATGCAATATACACAGGGGCAAAATGGGTAATTCCAGGCTGACAGACTGAACTGAAGTTTTGCATTTTCAAGAAAACTTCCTCAACTTTTTCCAATCAGGATTCACACCTTACTAGAGGTGACTCTGTGTCTAGAATTAGAAGCCCTTATGGCAAATCTCTTAACCTTAAACCTGAGAATCCCATCTGTCTAGTAAGAGACAATATCTGCATCACTTCCTTGTGAAGAGATGGGTGAGAGCTGAGGCAGAGCACCCCTGGAGGTAAACTTTTAACACTTCTTCTCTCTAGACTTGAGATCCTGCCCTCTCATAGCATAAGACAAGTATTCAACTAAAGTCTCATCATTGCTTACTTTGGTTCAAAGTCCTTTGTAAGTTGACAACTTCTTTACAAAGTTGTTGACATACTGGCAAAAGAGTAAAGCAAAGTGGTCATTTCAAAAAGAGAGGGAAAGGAAGGGATAGAGAACTTAGTGTGATATTGACACGTTAGTATAGACCAAAGCACTAAGTAGATTCAATCCCCTAGACATACATTATGCTCACCCTCACTCTGCTATATGTATTTTCAAGCCACTATCAATGATAGGAAAGGTATCCAAAATAATTCATTGAAACACAGTGGGAATGCACAGTTAAGTAGCTACTTATTAATAAAGGTGTCTGAGGTTTTTTTCAGTTCTTGAAGATCATTCTCTTTGAGAACCATGAATAGACAAACCCCAAGGCCTTGAGTACTCTAGAAAAAAGGCTCCATAACAGAAAGCTTTCCTGATCTAGAGCCACCAGACTTCTTTACTTCCTTCCCATGTGTTGGTTCTTACCTTACTGTCTCTTTTCCTGTTCCACCCACCATTCTGGTTATCCTATTCCATCTATTACCTCAATGTATCATCCTCTGGAGAGAATCTAACAACTAAATAACAGAAAACAAGTCACCTCATCTTTCTCAGTTTGGGTACTTCCAGTAAATTTAGTTAGATAATATTATATGCTATACCATCGAATACCATCATTCAATGATTATAAAAGACTAAATAGTACTTGATATTTATTTTCAATTGTTTGCTAACTAGCTACAATTAAAATGGCCATTTTAAACATCTCAGCAAGAAAAAGTCTCCATAAACGTCTGTGTCAGTGATGAAAAGAATAAACCATGCCTTACCATCATTGGCATATGTGATGTGTAATCTTCATCATCGGCTGTAGGATACACATTTCTCGTATGTCTGTGGTGGTGTTTCCTAATGGGAAAGAGAACACTCTGAATAGAGCTAACACTACTCCAATGACTGGAGTCAAGGACTGGATGAAGTGATAAAAAGTAGAAAACAAGAGCGTTATATTTTATCTTTCCTTCTTCCCTATAGAAGCAATTTTGCCTATCAACTCAGTGCCTTGCCTTCCCCGCCATGATCAATATCAAATCCTAACCATAAACCACACACATACAAAAGAGAGTGGCCTTCTTTTCTGCATTTTCCTTTGTCATACATTTTGTTAAAACGACAAGAAACCTAAGATTCCCTGTAAAGTCTATACTGTCTTTACTTGTCTATACTTGTCAAGTGCTATAGTTTGGCACAGGCCTCAGAATAAAAATTTGATCCTAGCCTGTGTAACTGCTGCAAGGTGGTAGACCCTTAAAGAGTTGGGGCCTGAGGGAGAAGATTATGGTAACATCAGGCTCTCCCCACTCCTAACTTGTAAACTCGTTAATGTAATCATTGGTTATATGCTCCCACCACGATGTGATGCTACAGTAGCCAGTGACTATGAGCTAAATCCAAACAAGTCATCTGTCCTTATAAAAAGGTATTCTTTGTTTTGTTATTACAGTGACAGGAAGCTATTAGGACTTGCTATTAGAAAGCATTTGGTCTACCAAAGGCCATATCAGGACTGCCTGGAGAAAAAGAGCAGGCTAGAGAAGTCAAGTTGTTTCTCTCATTATGTTCACTCCCCTTCTCAGGCTTCCATTAGGATGATGTGCCTCCAGATTTGGGAGTGACAAACTTCCTAACAAGAACTTGGGAATCATAGTATTACAACTTATGAAGTCTCGAAAGCTTTTTCTCTCTGTATTAGGCTGGGAAAAGTTCTGTTGGGTCCTCATGATATATTGTCATTCAGCTGTGCAATTTTGCCTTACTTCTGTTGACTGTTTCCAATTTGCAGGATCCTAGAAAGTCCAGGCTAAGGTCAAAAGAGAACGGGGGTCTACAAATTGTGGAATGTTTGAAAAATTATTTCTATCTTCTCTTGCTTTCTCTTACTTTCAGGATGTCCACAGTTCCTTTCCCTTTTATTCCTCTTTATGCTGCAGCTAATGGATTCTGAATTCTCCACAGGAATTAGAGCTCAACGAAAGCCGAGCAATGAGGGCTGAAGTAGGAAAAGGAGCAATGCCGTAATTTCTTTTCTGCTCACAGTTTAATTCATTTTATTCTATTTTCCCTAAGTAAATTTAGGCCATGGGTGCATTTTTCAGTGCTTATTTTCAAAATACATCCATTTTCATAAATACAAACAGAAGTACAGTCATAATTACTCCCCTTTCATTTGTGTCTTGAAATAACTTTGCTTAATTCAAAGTAAAAAATAAAAGGATAATGTTGAAAAATAACTAATGAAGGGGTTCAGATTATGAAAAGGATACTATCCCAGTTCAAAGACATTTCATTTTTTCAGAAATTGCATAGCATTTAAAATTTCGAGAAAGTGCTATATTAAGTAAGTATCTATTTGCTGAATATAAAAGCAGTTTCGTTGGCTGACAAGTCAATGCAGGATATGGGTCACTGTAATGGTGACGGTTTGCTGCTGTCAGTAGGCTGTCTGTGCTTCAGTTTGACCTGCAAAACCAACTGATGTAGGCAATGGGTAGTACTGTTTACGATGGAAGCTGATCTTATAGAAAAAGATTTTCTAAGTTATGTGAAAATGAAAATTTGAAATAAATCACAATGCTATAATTATGTAGGTGTGTACATAAGTCTGAAGATGTTTGAGTTGAGATTTGTTTGGAAATACTCTGGATTAAACCTATGACCTCCAGGTCATGCACGATTCAGAAAGATTGAAGAAACCAAATAAAATAAATTCCAAAATAAATTTCAATGAAAGAGCAAAATGCATTTTGTTCTATTGTTTGTTGAGGTTTTAATTTAATTACATTTCTCCCATCTCTTTCCTCCCTCCAGTCCCTCCCTGCTCTCTTTCAAATTCATGACCTCTTTTTTAAATTGTTATTGCATACATGCATGTGTTCACATACACATTCATATTCTTAAATATAGCCTGCTGTGTTAATATAATATTACTTGTATGGATATTTTAAGTACATGCAGGGGATTGTTTAAGCAAGAGTTTAGAGTGGCTAAATAAAGGGTCTATAATAAAACTGTGCCCCCAGAGGAGGTCTGTTATGGTACTTGCTCCTCATATTTCTTAACAATACTATAGAAAACAACAGAAGATGCTAATAGCTCATAGGCTCATCTTGTGTTACATGTCCCACACCATCATTTTGATCATTTTGCTGTGTCAGAGAAAGCAAGTGAGAAATGTTTTCTTATGGTGCTGTTGAGCACTGGAGTGTGCTGTATGGAAGTGTGACCACTTTTAGTATCTTCGGAGTTGTGACACTTAGATGAGCCATGACCCCCAGGAGTCTTATTCTAGGGAAGAATGCAGTGAGGGAGTCTCAACCTTGACTTCAGCCTAGAACCAATAAATGGAATCTGCAAGTTTGCATACCTGGAGTGCAGCAATGAAAGACACATCATTCTTCAGTGTGCCGTGTGTGTCAGAGTTTACTACCATCACTAGATTACTCCGCTGTGCACATATGGTTGGAAATCATTCTCATAGAAACCAAAGTAGACACTGAAGATATCAAAGAGCGCTTGGTTTGCAGTTGTGCTTGAACAGCACAGTACAAGGCTGCACAGTAATCCCTGCCAGCTCTGTGTCTGTGCGGGATTTGTCCTATGACTCACCACCCACAGAGAAACTGAAGTCTGTGGAACTTAAGTACCTTATATGAAATCCTGTCACTTTTGTTCATAGCCTATGAACATCTTTCTGTACATCTAAATCATGTCCAGGTGACTTTATAGATAATGCAATAGCAATGTCATACGAACAGCAATCCTCTTTTCATATTTTAAGTGATAATGATTGCTAAAAAATATATTCATGTTCAATACAATTACAATATTTTCCTAAATATTTTCTGTTGAAATATTTGGTTGACTCTGAGGACGTGACACACACAGATCTCTAGGCTACCTAACTATTTAAAGTGAACGATAGATTAACTGTTTCTGTGAGGTGCAACTATAGGAGATGTTACTGGCCCTAATGTTCCAACAGGCCACCAATCCCAATGAAGTTAAGAACGTTTTCAATATGTAGACTTAGAGATACCATAGAGTCTGGCTAAAAACTAGACCTTCTCTCTGTACAGTTTCCTGTAATGTGTGCAGCTATTTTCATCTACAACCTACCTGAGCAGGATTTTTTTCTTTAAGCAAATGTGCTTGGGGGCCTATCCAGGAGAGTTGATGGCAAGCCAGTGGAAATCCTGGTGGTGTTGCTAGATGCCATCTTTACTCCATACCTCACTTGGCAGGAGGAAAACTGTCCTATATTTTAACAACCAGAAATGGTGCGTTCAGGAGGATTTTCTCATAAGGGCACATCACAATTAAAGAACAAACAGAGGTTAATGTGGGTAGGAGGAAAGAGGAGCAGTAAGCATATCCATTAATCAAGATCCTGTTTACACATCTGTTAGGGAGGGAGATTTTCTCATTAACTTAAAGTCAGACCCAGTGTTTGGTAACAGCTGTCGTTTTGTGACAATGCTGATTGCACCTGCCTCTGCATCCCATCGAAGAATTATAGAATGTGCACTTTAGAAATTAATCTCCACTTTGTAATTAAAAGATTAATTTTCTCATTGTAAAAATTATACAGAGTAAACTTAAGTACTCCATGAATAGCTCACAGCATCTCATATCTATTATGATGTTGATTGGTTTCCATTTGTTCCTATGAACATATGTACAGCTCTGTGGAATGTGGATATGTATTTGCAAAAGTTGTAAAAACATCTCTTTTCATGTTTATAGTTTTCAATCCTCTATTGTTTACATTGGATCACACTGTTTCCCTATTTCATTATATATTATTTATATGAATGATTTTAAATAGCCAAATAATATATTGGTTTTTAGTTACACCTTGCTTCATGTAACCATGTTCTTTTGACCAACTACTGAGCCATGAAATTGTTTTTGTTCATAGAATCCCAGTGAGCAAACCTGGACCATCCCTGAGCTCTTTCTGTACAAAACCATAGAGATGGAGCAATTTAAAGATTTCAGAGATTTTAAAGCTTTTTATTCATGCTGTCAAATTGCACTCTAGGAAAATTGTACCAATTTATGTTCAAGGTGTTTATGAGAAATCTATTCTGCAATATCTACTAAATTGGGAATATAATAAATATTTGTCATTTTGTTCAAAATCTAGTGCCAAGAACACTTACATAGCCTTCACAGATCTCAATTTTACCATTTATAAAATGATGATAAAAAGACAGGCTTGGCTATAAAACTGTTATATCAAGTGTGTTAATATGCACCAAGCATTTAGAACCTAGCCTTCCAACAGAGTAAATGTTCAATAATATGAGATCAAATCCTTATTGGCAAAAGTGGCATCAAGTTATAATTCATATATTTTTCTCTACTAATAATCAATGGCATTAATTATCATTTTACAGCAAAGTGTGGCCCTCAGAGGATAGCCTTTGGTGTTCGCCCTCTTTTTTCACTCTGTTTGACACTGGACTTGGCTTGGGCTCTGAGCCATTCTTTTTACATAACTCCTGCTAAAGTTAAATGTTGTCTACTGGCATAGTCCTCTTGATCCAGCTTTAAAATCTCATTGATATATAAAAAATATTGCTTTCCCTTTGAGATTTGTCTTTATTTCCTCAACTTCTCTCCGTTGACAGAAATGTTAAATATTTAATGTGATCATAGAATGTTCAGCATTTCAACTTTAGCTTTAAACATAGAAGAAAAATTGATGGTCACGAAGTAGAAATTCGTGAGCAATCCTGCCTAGTCTTCAGGGGTACTTATCATTTCAGGCGCACATATCCAGGAATGGAATGTTTCTCCCAAACCTTTGAAATTCATCCTTCTTAGCATAGTATGTTACTACTTTTGTGTATAACTATCCAAATTCTCTCATAGTTCTATTCTTTCTTTCAACTAAAACTGAGACCTAAATAATTCTAAGGGTGTTACTCAGTTCCTGGGTAGTTAGCCTGTCACTAAACCTTGTTACTAATTTTTGATTTTACAGGATTACAATATGCAAGAATGGCATTTGCAGTTTATGCCATGGGGAATTAGGGGCTTCCTTTGTGTCTTAGAAGGTAGTCAGGACTGCTAAATATTTCTTAGCTGTAAAAATATATCGCATACTATTTTTCCAAGATGATCAGTTAATTATACTTATTAATTAAAATAGAAATGTTTGATTGGAACTCTATTTTATTAGTTTTAATAGAAATAGGATAGAGAAGGAAGATACAGGCAACCGAAAATGTGTGAAAGAACTGAATCTCTTCACTTTCCCAAGCCAAGTAGTAACCAACTGTACAGATTTTGAGCCGGAGGAAGAGAAAACTAATATGAGTTTCAGAATGCCTCCTTATCCTACCCTTCTGCAACAGAAAAATTCCATGTCATCCCGGAGCCCCTGATTTGGGTTTTCATGACCTGACAAATAGTGTAAGTGCTGAGTTTAATACCTCACAGTAGCAATTTTGTAGATGTAGGTTCTGAATATCATTCCCCCTCCTCCACTGAAAGAAAGGTTACTCGCTCCAGCCTTCTGCCATTTCATATGCTTAGACAGGCCTTTATCATCAGTGTTTATTCTTCAACAAGACCCAAGCTATCAACACACACACACACACACACACACACACACACACACACACACACACACACACATCTCTCCACACATCTCTCATTTACCTCTTGGGTTTTCCTTCTTTTAACTCTGATGTTTCCTTCTTTTAACTTAATGTCCTCCTGACTCACTAGAGCTTAGCTGGGTAACTTAAAGTTATCTTTTGTTATTCAGTCAGTATAAATTTCTCAGGACAGCCTGTCTTTGTAGTGGCATTTCATGTTTTATAAACTCATGTTTTAGTAAATAAAGTTTATCTGAGGATGAGAAAAGTAAAATAGCCACACTGACCAGCCTTACAGACCAGACAGCAATGACACACACCTTTATTCCCAGTAGCCACAATGATATACACCTTTAATCCCCAGTAGTCACACTGGTTTATCATAGACACCAGGCTGAGTGATACATGCCCTTTAATCCCAGAACTAGAGAGGATTATAAAACGGGAGGAGACTGCTCTCAGTCTCGGTCTCATTCTGAGGTTTCCTGGAAGCAGAATCACCATTTTTGGAGTGAGGTTGAGGTAAAAGCCAGTAGTTGGCTGCTTTACTTTTCTGGTCTTCAGGGTGAACCCCAATTTCTCTCTTTGAGTTTTTATTAATCATTCTTAATTTCCTCATACTCTAAGTAAGCAAGCAAACAAATACTCTTTGTTTTTCCACTGAACTTTCATGTTTTGTTACGTTTGTAGATTACTGTCTTTCTAATTGAATGTGACATCAGCAACTTGATAGTATCGTCAAACAGTCCCTAGCACACAGTTGATACCTGTTTAATATAGGTTAAATGATAGGTGTGTGTGTACAAGTGTGTGTGTACGTGTGTGAATGCAGGTGCATAATGCCATTTAATGTTGTAAAGGCCAGAAGACAGCCTCAAGTGTTAGTCTTCCTCCCTGTTTGAAGTAGAGCCTTTTTTGTCCACTACTGGATATGCCAGGCCAGATGGCCTTCAAGTATCATGCAGTTCTCTTTTCTCTGCCTCCAAATCTCTGTAGGGATACTAACTGGGAATGCAAACTCAAGTCTTCAAGCTCACTGGGCAAATGCTTTACCCACTCAGACATCTTCCTATCCCTTAAATGATGATGTTGTCTTTTAAAAAGTAATTAAGAAAGATAAAAAGACAAAAAATAAAATAAATGAGACACAGGCATAGTAATAGATGCTGAGGGTTTGTGAGTAACTAGAGGATATTATTTTTGTTTATTTAGGAATATATTCTTCCTATTGGAAGAAGTCATGGCATATGGAAGAAATTACATAAACATTTATCAGAGAAATCACTGTTCTGAAGACTTTCAAGTTAAACATGCCTGAATCTGGAGGATACTTGGATAATGATTTTTCTTTTTAAATTTTCTTCTGGATGTCTTTTGATGACCAAACAAAGATGATTGTCTACCTATTTACAAGTTAATAATTTTCAGTAGACTCCTTTCTACTTATCCAAGGTTTAGAATGACTACTGGGCTTGCATAAACACTACACCCTAGTAATTCTTTCAAAAGCAGGGAGAGATTTCCAGATTCTGATTTTGCCTTCTAGTGTGAAAATCTTAATCTCCATTTCCAGTTTCAATTTGAGTTTTGCATCAACTTAATGCACAGACCACCTTGTGTAAAATGTGTTATACCATATGAAGGAAATACATGCAGTCAATAGGCTGCACTTTAAAGGGGAAAGACAGTATGCAATCTTAGCTTTGCCCCAAAATGAATTGTTATGATACAGACTCAATAGTTATGATTTAAACTAAAATGTTTCAACATGAATGTCAACACTTTTAAATGGATAACCTTATTTTTATTGTGGGCTTCACATTTTTGTCAAGGGAATTTGATAATTATAAACTGCAACAATAATGAGGTTTTGAATATTCATAGGCAATTAAAATGCCTCTGTGCATTTTAGCTGTGCCCTGTGGAAGTGTAACTCATTTTTAGAAATAACTGGGTTGTAATAATCAAATTCCCAAATATTCTGTTAAAAATAGACAGGGGGCTGAATCAGTAATGTTTTCATGGACTAGAAAAGCTCAAGGTTTTGATATTGTGCTTACAGTGTGGTATTTGGGGTCATTTTGGCATGTCTACAGAGTTTTAAGAAAAAGTCACAGGAAGAATATAGAGAGAAATGTCCATTGTCAGTTGTGCAGAACGCCTCGACTTTCAGTGATGCAGTGGCAAGGTAGTCCTTTCCATTTGCCTCCCAGAGAGAGCACAGACTGGTAAGCTCTTTCCGAGCCATCTGCTTCTTTGCAGGTTGCAGGCACACGGCATTCCCAGGCCGCATTTGAGCATGGTGTATATGTGTCAGTGCTACAACTGACAGAGTAGCAGGGTTAAGTGCAACCATTTCCATTTCCAGTGTGCTCACAGAGCCCTCCCATTCCCCGTCCTCCTGGGATGATAAACAAGCCTCAAGGAGGCAGAGCTGCCAACGAAAGGGGACCAATATCTCTTGAGTCCTTGACCGAAGGAAACCCCACTTAAATAAAACACTCACATTAAGATGTCACGACTCTAAAGTAAGCTTTCATTATGCTTCTGATGTATGAGGATTTGCTTATTGCAGTAGTTGACTTCAGTTTTCCACAAAGACCCTGGGGAAATGATAACCAAACTCAAATCCCCTTTTATCAGCCATGCCTGAAATAAAGGCTGTACCTGAATCTAAATCAATGCTGAATTCTTCTGTAGTATAATATTTTAAAGGAGTTTGATTGGATTAATTAGAGAATTCATTTCACCTAGTATAAATATCTATTCCTTTGTGGTATAATAAGTAAATGAACATCCCTCCGTTGATAACCTCTCCCAGTGAATATTTTCCCTGTTATTGCTTTGTCTGTTGATTCATTCAGTGCTTCACAATTGTGCTTCCTGAATTCTTCAGACTTATATGTGGGACGCTAATCTTTATTCAAAAGTAGTCAGATTTTGGGACTGGGGCTAGTGAGATAACTTAGAGGACATAGGTGCTTGCCCCAAGCCTAACGATCAGAGTTTCAGCCCCAGGATCCATATGGTGGAAGAAAAAAATGATTTCTTCAAGTTCTTCTCTGACTCCACTGATGCACTGAAGCCCATGCCCTCTACCAATGCCCCACCCCCTTACACATACAAAATGTAATTAAAAAGAGATTTATTTAGTCTCTGGGGATATTAGGACATAAGTGTTCTGCTCAGGTGTGGAATTAGTGTACTTTAAAGGATGCCTGAGGAAGTTTGTTTGCCTCTTCTACCATGTGAGAACATGCTAAAAAATACATTCAAGACAACATAGAAACAGTGATGGTTGAGGGAAAGATACACTTTACTCGATAGAGTGGTTGCCTAGTATGCAGTAAGTGCTGAGTCCCATCATAACACCAACAAATCAACTGCAAGGTAGTGCACATCAGTAATTTGAGCTATTTGAAGGTCGAGTCAGTTTGATCAGAAGTTCAAGGTTATACTTGGCTATCGAGCAAGTCTGAAGCTAATCTAGGCTATAGGAGACCATGTTACAGAACAAGAATAAAATTCTATATGATAAAAAAGAGATAAGTAAAGAAAAACTGAGCACCAGAGAGTGAGTTTGAATGGTCCTTGTGGCCATGTGAACATGCTTCAGCTAACACCTGGAACTGTTGTCTGCCTCCAGTTTAAATATCTCCAGTGACCCTGGGTCCTAAATTACCTGAGGCAACCCTAATGCCTACTCTACCCAACTGCAACTGTAATAGTGTTCTCCTCTGATTTCAAGGATACCTCGGTCTGGATGATAGATTTTATTGTTGACTTATTTATAGCCCTGTTGTGTGAAGGGGACAACACAGCTATCAGAGCCTGACGCCCTTCAATATTAGCATAAATCTCTTTGTTCAGAGTCCAGACTTCACTAAGCAAGCAAACTTCTAATAATTTGGATTCTTTGTAGCAGAGCTACAAAGACAAAATATTAGCTGGACTCGCATCAAAGGCAGGGCCGTTCTGTGCCCATGTGTCATTACTAATTAATGAGCTGACACCCTGGATGTATACACTTCAAAATCCTTATTAGAGATGAATGTGAGACATTTTCTGCAGTACTCATCAGTATCTGGATACTGAGAATATGGAGTTGAAGATTCTAATGAGATGTGGCCTAGAGGGCTCAAGTTAAATCCTTGCACACAAAGCCATGCATCAGGACCACTGACCTCTGACAATTCATCTTGGGCACTGGTTATAGTCTTCGTTATGAACATCTATATCTGGATAGATAATACAAGATATGAGAGATCTGTGTGGAGCCAGGCTATACAGAGGAGAGAAAGATTATGAGCTAACCCTAAAAGTACTAGGTTGGATGAGTAGTGAGGAAAAAATAATCAAGGATATTGTGTTTTGAGTGTGAAATGTCCTTCATAGGTTTGTTTACACATGTGAAAACTTAACTCCCAGTTAGGCACATAATTTGAGAAGTTTATGGAGCCTTCAGGAGTGAAGTTTCATTGAAAGAAATGGATAGCCTACAGTGGGCCTTGAAGTTTTATAACCCAAACCCTGTTTTAGTTTACTCTGCTTTTTTAGTATGATAGATGCAATGTGACCCATCAGTATCCTGCTCTTACTCCACCTTTCTCTACCTGCTATCTGTCTTTCCTACCTCTCTGGGACTGAAAATCTTTGGTCAGGGTATTTTATCAAAGCACTAATAAAGCAAACTGTGGTAGATATGTTATATTCTTCATCTGTTTCTCCTCTTTTGTTTGCAGGGAAACTGGTAACAAGAGTAGAGGAGAGATTAGTATGCAATTCCCAATTTAATTTCATTTGTATACTATACTCCACACAAAGGCAATCTCCCTTAAGCCAAAGATTTACTTTAAATATTCATAATATATGTTACTGTCTAAGCGTCTGTGGAATAATAAGTTTTTCTGTGAATTCAACAGGTGTTTACTGAGTGCAGCTATGAAGCACACTGTGAACCTTCAGCAAAAACAGATGGCAGGAATAGAAGGATGCAGAACACCAGGTTAATGAGTTGTTGGGTGCCACGACCAGCAGAGGATGCCAAGTAGGAAAAGAAAAATTAAAATAATTACATGGTCCAGGTCAATAGTACTCTTATGGTTTGCATGTGTTAAAGTCTAGGGTCCCAGCTAGCAGTATTGTCTTTGTAAGTGATGGAAACATGAGGAATGTGAGTCTCATTGGAACAAATAGTCACTGAGATTGAATCCCTGGAATTTTGTCCTTGGCCTTTTATGTCTCCTTATCTCTAATGAAGCTCTACCATGAAACAAACCTCTCTTCTCTGCCACATGCTTATACCAACTTAATGATTTTTGCTTAAGTGTAAAAAGCCAAGCAACCATGGAGTAACTCATTTAAAACTGTGTGCTTATATCAGTTTTGCTTCCAGTGAGTTGTTTTAAGGGAACTTCAGAGATACAAAAGTAACTAATGTGAGGATGCTATGGAAATGTGAGGATGCTATGAAGGATATGGATATATATGCAAGAGATGGTTAGAAACATTTCATAAGATAAAAAGACTTTTGGTAAAATCAAATTAGTCAAAAAATAGACAGGGAGTCTTTTTTAAATAAAATGGACAAATAATCAAAGATATTAGGAAACTATTGAATATTCTGGAAGTTGTATGAACCACCATTAGAAATGATAAGGTCATCATAGGCTTGTTGAAGATTGTAGATTATCTCCCAATGCAATAGAAAGCAGCTGAGAGACTCCTGCTGCACAAACCCATATTGGTGGTCCTCAGAACCTTGACACATCGTCTTTTGTGGGATTTGTTTTGGAGGTAGAAACAGAGGAAAATGGTTGTCAGACAACCCATGCCTACATCCAGTAATAAATTCTCTGAGAACTTTACTTGGTGTTTATGAAGATAGTATTGATTTTTAGAGGTAAATTCAAATAGTATCTTTGTTTTATGATTAGAGAAATAAAGTAACATTTGGAGTGAACATCTGGTGACAAAGATATTTCTTTTCTTTGTGTTTTCTTTTCCTTCTCATTTGACTGAGTAGTGTTCGCTGTTTCAATAATTTGTAGCTTCATTCTTCACCTTGGTTTTTGAACTATTTCCTAACATTAAACTGTAAGCATTGTTCATTCTAATCCTTCAGGAGAAGGGATGCTTCTTTTGTTGCTTTCTGTCTCTTGAATATGAAGCACATTTTAGGATGTTTCCACTAGTTGGTGATGGAAATGATAGGCCACATCACTTGTCTTTAGTGGTCTTACAGATTTTCTTCTTATGCACTTGCTTTGACTATTTTCCATTTATCTGCTTGTGTACCTCCTGTGTGGTCTGTACTTTAAGCCATCACAATTTTATACTGGGAAGAGAATGCTCTTGGTAGTAATACACCTTTCCCTGATTTTTTTTTTTCTGTAGTGTTTCAATAATTATAAAAGTCCTTAAAAATAAAAAGAGTTCTTCAAATTAAATTCAAGTGGAGTCTGGTCAGCATTCAAGGCAACTGTTTTCTTTACAGTGTATGAAGAAGTAGACCCAGAAAACTCAAACCATGTTAAGTATTTCAGTCAGTCACTATTCTTCACAGTTTCAGTACTTTCTAGAAATAGGTAAAATTATCATCCCATTTTGTTTATTATGACAAGGTCTCCTGTAGTCCAGGCTGGCCTTGAACCTTTTTACTCAAGGATCACTTTAATCTGAGATACTCCTGACTCTCAAATGCTGAAATTTCAGACGTGACTACCACGCCCAGTTTATTTGATTCTGGGGATGGCAGACAAGTGTTCTACTGTTGTTTTATCTTTAGCACAGTGGCTGTGCCTTAAACTACTGCAATTTCTACCAATAGCTGTGACTCTGCAGATACTGGTCTGCCTCTCTAGCAGCAATCCAGTCTCTCAGGCTGCAGCCTGGTGGGAATTCTGTTTGCCTAGGCACTGGATCTGCTATTGACACTGAAAGTAGCATTAAATCTCTATCATTCTGTTTACAAATACAACTTGAGGTTCAAGAGCTGGGCTGAAAATCTGCTAGCTAAGAGAGATAGAATAGCACCTAGCTAAACTTCTCTCCTTGCTGGAGTCTCTGAAAGAGAGCATCCTTCCTCTCCATCAAACAAACAAAAAAGGAAAGGAAAGAAACGCTCCACTCCAAATCCCTCTCTACTATTTCCAATGCATTTTTCTGTCTCCTCCGGATGCTCTCTGACGTTCTGTGATTATTTTCGACCAACTAGTTGCTAACTCAGTCTTCAGACCCAAGATTAGTTTTGTTTAATTAATGCAAATACAAATTTGAGGTTCAAAGTGTTAATGAATATCCCCTAACATTCTACCACTGGAGCTACATTTTTAACCCCTTCCCATAATTTTTAAGACATAATGATGGGAGTGACAGCCATGAGTCTTCAAGAATTCAAAACCTTAATGCACTAAAGGGGCAGAGTGCTTGTGTTTTTGTTCACACATATTTTATGAAATGCTGGCAGCTTTTTCTAGCACAGTATGACTTTGCACACACTCTGACTGTCATTTCAACTAGCATAAATGATGTTTTTTATGAGAATTGAACCACTGAAATTTTCATGAAGACAAGTTAAAAGGAGACAAGTTTAGTAAGGAAATAAATCTACAGATGATGAATTCTCTAGTAGTCTTTTCCTGGGAATGATAGCAATGTGATATCTCCATTGTACTTCAATAATTTAAAAAACCTCTACCTTCACTTCCTTAACTAATGCTTATCCCGGCAATTCAGTGTCCCATGGTTAGAATACATTCCTGTAAAAGAAACTTTCCTCATGTGAAGAGAAACATACTAATCCTCAGAAGCGAAAGAAACAACACAGAGGCATATCTACTAGAGCGGAGAATCTCTCGAGCTGCCTTTAAAGAGAAGAAAATCAAAACTACACACCAGATAGGGAAATTAGAATGAAGTGGCCTCTGTACTTCCTCAATATAGAAGCTGACCATGTAGTGTTTCCCTGGTTCACAAACTAGATCAAGATGCCAAAAGCAATAGGCAGTTATGAGTTCATAATCCTTGGTGTCGCTATGGGAATTCAAAAATCAAAGAAAGAATTGTGACCGGTTAGCAAGCCATGAGGCCTTAAAACTGAGAATTAGATCTCAGTCAACAGTTTGTTCTTTATATTATTCTCTGAGACTGAGTTGTCCTTATGGAGTCATGACACATTCATACATAGGCGACATCTCACAATCTTATTCTCAACATAGGTATTTTTTTATTTTGGTTGGTTGCTTTTGTCTTTTCAAATCACACTCTAGAACAAAACACAGCACAGAAACTTATATGTTTTTGCTATATTCAGCTTAGGTTTTATATTTTAAAAAGAACAAATGGTATTATCTGGCAGGATGATTATGTTATTTGCTTAATCTAATGGTATCTTGGTGCCCTTCTTTAGATGTTTATAATAATAATGTTAAAAAGAATGCCTCCATAAGTCAGTAAGTGGGCTAATGCACAGAAAACCTCTCTAAGGCAGTATGCTACATATTAAGTACACAATAAATATTAGCTCTTACTACCTATGACAATTCCTGTAGTCATTGTACCAAATTAGGGTCATAAAATTATTTTATAACATCAATAACACCTGCTTAAGCTAACAGTGAAAGTCAGCACAAACTGAAGTCTGATTTTATTTTATGTTATTGCTTCTTACTAAAATAGTTTCTGAATTATTGTAACTAACTTTCCTTGACTGTGACCAAATGGGAAAAACAGAAAGAGGGACTGTAATGGCGGAGGGAGGACAAAGGGAGATCAATACAGAAAAAGAGGAGAAAAGGAGGGTAAAATAATACCAAAGATGTTTGGTAAAACCTTGAAGGATCATATTACTTTCTATTTACTTACAATCATAACAATACATATTAATTTATATTTTATATGAATCTTGGGGAGTTGAATCTCAATGGATATAACTAGAGCAAAACTCCTGCACTTAATTCTTAGGTAACATCCTGAAAGGAAAGAAAGACTGAAAGGGTCAGAGGACCAAGAAGTCCAATCTGAGATTGTAGCTACTAGAAATGATCATGAAGTTACAGCCATGATGCTTTAACAACATTGTTTCCTAAAAAATTCCTGAGCAAGACAATATCAAGAGAGATGCTAACATAGAAGAGGGAAATATCATGTTTTCCACCGCTAAATAAAGAAGTAGAAGCAACTAATGACTGCTAAAAGATGGAGAATTAGCTTCTCCCAGAGAACAACCTCCTAACAGGTTATCCAATCCACAGTGATCAGTCCTGAAATTTTACACTGCATGCACACACACACATACACACACACGCACGCACGCGCATGTGCGCGAGCACCAAAAATGGACTCAGTAAGCTGAATTTAGATTTGTGTGTGTGTGTGTGTGTGTGTGCGCCAACCATAATGAAAGAAAGCACAACTATCAATTTGAGAGTGAGGGAGGGAAACTAGAAGGTATTGGAGGGAAGAGAGAAATGGAGGAGTGTTATAATGAGATTTTAATTAAAAGAAATTAAATGTCTTGGTTAAATTATGCTTGACAAAACAACTTAACAGTAGTACTGTCCCGTTCAGATTTTTGATTGTACAGTTTATTCAATCTTGGAGGGGGAGGTATAAAGTCATAGTAAATTATAGTATGGCAAAAAAACAGAAAAAAAAATACCTTAACTTGACTGCCTTTTTCATCTCCCAACTCCCTGCCTTCTAGCCTATCTGGGATTTCAGTCCACTCAGATTCAGCATGGGTCTTGCCCTTCCAGTTAATGATCTCTGAAAACATCATAAAAGACACACTAAGAGGAGTCTTTCAGTTTTTTCAGAGATCTTCAAGCCAGAAAGGCTATTAATTATTACAATGGTGGGGAATAGGATAAAGGAAAGATTGCTAAAAACAATGATCCATATTTTGATACTGTCATTAACCAACAGTTACTAAGCTCCCAGATCATCAAGTTCCACTTTTCTTTCATGTAGGAGGAATCATGAATGTCTATGGATTTTAGTGTCCTTGCTGCTCACTTTGTCCAGAAAACTAGAAAGACCACAGGCATAAGATACCCTTACTGGACAAACTCACTCCTGGAAATATGCTTTTATTTGCTTATTTCTTTTACTTTACTCTGAGGGGGAAAAGCCTGAATTAAGGAAAAGTCACAGCAGATACTTAGTAACTCAACAGGGATTAATTTCTTTTACATATTATGATACACTTTTTACATGACACATTGTTACTTATTCCTTGATGGCCCAGCGTGTGGTAGATGATTATAACTTCATTGCTGATGTTTGAAAGATTATGATTGATAAGGTAAGCCTTATGCTTTCATATTTCTTTTGTTTCTACTTCACTTTCCTCATAAATAATTCATGGAACAAAATTACTGTCCTAGAAAAATACAGTCTGTTTCATCAGCCCCTTCACACTTTATTGATTAGTGCATATAATTTTTAATACCTATCCATGGAATAGAGAAATGTAGAATTTTCTTTTGGTTCATGGGGCTTTATAGGCATGCATTTCTGCCTAAATATTTATATTTATAAATGCTATTCCACCAAAGCATCATTTCTATTTCTTCTTTTTTACCTTACAAATCTCCTGGATATTAAAGGTAACTTTCATCCCCCTACTATAAAAATGAAATCTAGCCATCATTTATCAGGTGCTTTTGAATTATCTAATATCTCATTATTTTGTTTATATCATAATATTATAAGGTTAATCTGAGTGTTCAGACCCTTGCGTTCATGAAAATCACTAACTGTGGTGCTCTTTTCCAGTGAAGTCTGTTCACAGAAATACATCTACTGTTCTATCTCTGACTGCTCTGTTTCATCTTGTCTTCCCTATGTAATTGATGGTGTTTAAGTCTTTACACTGTCTAGTGTCTCCCAGAGACTCATATTTTTTAATATTAAGCCTCTACTTTGTCTTGCTGTTTGGGGAGTTTATGAAACCTCCCTCAAGGAGGTGCAGCCTTGCTGGAGGAAGAATATCACTGGAGGTGGGTTTTGAGGGCTTATAGCCTTGCCCCACTTTCCACCTCTCTCGACTTCCTGCATGTGACTGAGATGTGATCTCTTGACTTCCTTCTTATGTCACCATGCCTTTTCGGCCATTATGATTTCTCTGGACATGTAAGCTAAAACAAGTTTTTCTGTAAGTTTCTTTTGGTCATGGTATTTGATTACAGCAACAAGAAATTAACTAATACACTGTTTTCCCATCTTGACCTACTAGAAAGGAACTACAGGTCAATAGATTCTTATATGTTCAAGCAATAGAAACTATCTAGACATTTTTACTAATACTTTTATTTGTGTTTCGAATATTTCATGCAATCTAGTTTGATCATATTCCTTACCCTCTCCCAAATATTCCCTACATCTCTACCCACTCAGTATCATGTTTTCCTTCAATCTTAACAAAACAAAACACAACAATACAAAACAAAACAAAATAAAACAAAACAAAACATGAGTTCTCTTTGTACTAGCTAACTGCTCCTGAGCATGGAGTCGTTCCTGGGGTCAGGCTGATATAATCAGTGTCAATCTACAGGGGAAAAAAAAAAAACCAACTGACTTTATCTATCTTAACCAATGAAATGGTAATAATATCTCTTTAGCTAGGAGTAGTACTTCCTTTCCTCCTTGGTGGGATTTTTCTGACTTAAACTTGTGCAGCCCTTTTAGACACTGTCACAATCTCTGGCTCTTCATGTGTGCATCTGCCCTATAGTGTTGAGATTTTTCTCCTGCATTCTCTATGCTGTTGTAAGTGAAGACATATTTGAGCACAGAGATTTCTGGTGTGGGAGTCTCCGTGGAAGAGCACACAAACTGGTAGTCCAGTGCCAACTGATAAGCCCTGAAAATATACATACAAATAACATTATATGGACTATATATGTATATACATGTATTCATGTAATAACAATTAGTGGGCAAAGATGTGATGACTTTGAAAAAAGCTGGGAAGCGCATATGGAGGCTTTGGAGGGAGGAAAGGGAAAGAGAATGCTGTTATTATATTATAATCTTAAAAATTAAAAATATATAAAAAGAGAAAATGGTTATGGTTGGTAAGAGGGATAAGTTTTTCAAGAAACAGCTATCAGTATAAAACACCACAAATGTGTGTTTTTAGGGGAATTGGAATTTTGCCATGTATATTACCGACACTGTAATCAGATCAGTTGTTTTCTAAGGGTATGTTCAATGATAGGGAACTCAAATCCTTGTTAAATGAATGAACTTGTTAATTAAAACATAGGTATATTGGCTGCTTTCCCCCATACTATCAAAAGCTAACAAAAGCAACGTAAAGAGGGAAGAATTTAAATGAGCTCATGGTCCTGAGGATGCAGTCCATTGTGGCAGCCATGCATGGAAGCAGCAGTGTGAGGGAGTTGGTGAAATTGGATCTGGGGTAAGCAAGAAGGAGGAGATGAATGCTGATTCTTAGCTTACTTTCTTCTTTCACTTCAGTCCGGCATGCGTGCTATGGCATGATGCCACCCACAGTCAAGGTACAACTTCTCAGTGAAACTTCCGTGGAAATGCCTTCCTAGGAACACTGAGAGGTGTGTCTCCTAGGTGATTCCAAACCCAGTCATGTTAACGAAGGCTAAGCATTATTATAGCTCTACTCGCTCAAGATAGCATTTGTCTATAAACTTTTAAAAATAGAGTTGTGGAACAAATGCTAATATTCAAGAAAATGGAGATTGTGTGTGTGTGTGTGTGTGTGTGTGTGTGTGTGTTAGCACCAATGGACTTTGTTTATAATGAAGATATTTGACAAGTACTAGAAATATAAAATGATACTAGATTATTTCTCAGTAGAGATTTCTGTTTATAACAAAATCCCTGAAATTAACTTATAAAGAGAAAAGTGGCTATGCGTGTTTGGCTCATGGTTTTAGAAGTTTTAATGTACAATTGGACCCATTGTCTTGAGCCTATAGTAAGCATTATTTCATAAAGGGAATGTTTGAATAAAAAAACCATCATTTTGTGATCTACACAAACACATGCACATGCCAAGAGAGGGGTGGGGGAGACCCTCTGTAGAACAATCTTTTTGAGGCACATACCTAACATCTCGCAGTCCCCCCATTAGACCATATTTCTAGTTTTGAAGGCTGTAAGAATCAATTTTTAAAGTAATGCCAATAGCAATTTGCATTAAATAAAAAACATATTTTTATTGTTTATTTCACATCCAACTGCAGTTTCCAGTTATCCCTCCCTCCTATCCTTCCATTCCCTACCCCACCTCTGCTTTGCCATGCCTCCCTAAAATCCTCTTTTCCTCCATTTCTCCTCAGAAAATGGCAGGCCTCCCATGAATATCAACAAAACATGACATGATCAAGTTGCAGCAAGACTTAGCACCTCCCAATATGAAGAATAAGGTCTCCAAAAGCAGCAAAAGGGTGAAAGCCTCTGCTCCCCCTCTTAAGAGTCCCTCAAGAAGACCAAGCTACACTGCTATTACATAAATGCAAAGGGCCTAAGTCAGTCTCACGCAGCTCCCTGGTTATTGTTTCATTCTCTATGAGCTCTTATGAGCCCAGGTTAGTTGATTCTATGGGTTTCCTTGTGATGTTCATGCCATGTGTTACTCTACAGTCCTTCTTCCCTTTCTTCAGCAGGATTCCCTGAGCTCAGTCTATTGCTTGGCTGCGGGTCTCTGCATCTGTTTCCATCAATTGCTGGATGAAGCCTCTCTGATTTCAGCTGGGCTAGGCACCAATCTGTGAGTTTAACAGAATAACATTAGGCATTAATACATTGACATTTTAAGGGTAATACAGAGATTGTGTTTGGTTCTTTCCTAGGTCTCCTGGTCATTCAACCTGTGGGTCCTGGTGCTCCAAGCAGTGTCAGGGTTGTCTCACTCTTGTGTCATGTGTCTCAGAACAGTCACTAGTTGCCTGCTCCCACAACCTCTGTATCACCCTTATCTCAGTACACCCCAAAGGCGTAACAGATTGTAGGTCGAAGTTATTTTTTTTTATTTTTATTGAGCTTTACATTTTTCTCTGCTTCCCTTCCTGCCTCTCCCCTCCCCTTCAACCCTCTCCCAAAGTACCAATGCTCCCAATTTACTCAGGAGATCTTGTCTTTTTCTACTACCCATGTAGATTAGATCTATGTATGTTTCTCTTAGGGTCCTCATTGTTGTATAAGTTCTCTGGGATTGTGATTTGTGGGCTGGTTTTCTTTTCTTTATGTTTAAAGACCACTTATGAGTGAGTACATGTGATAATTGTCTTTCTGTGACTTGCTTATCTCACTCAAAATGATGTTTTCTAGCCCCATCCATTTGCCTGCAAAATTCAAGATGTCATTTTTTTTTCTGCTGTGTAGTGCTACATTGTGTAAATGTACATTTTACTTATCCATTCTTCGGTCGAGGGACAGTTAGGTTCTTTACAGGTTCTGACTATGACAAACAATGCTGTTATGAACATAGTTGAGCACATGTCCTTGTGGCATGATTGATCACCCTTTGGATATATACCCAAAAGTGGTATTGCTAGGTCTTGAGGAAGGTTGCTTCCGAATTTTCTGAGAAATTGCCACACAGACATCCAAATGGGCTGTAACAGCTTGCATTCCCATCAGCAATAAAGGAGTGTTCCCTTTACCCCCAGAATCTCACCAGCAGAAGTTGTCATCAGTGTTTTTGATCTTGGCCATACTTAGAGGCGTAAGATGGAAACTCACAGTTGTTTTGATTTGCATTTCTCTGATGACTAAGGATGTTGAATATTTCTTTAATGTCAATGGTTTTGTGGCTGGGTTGATGTCCCTGAAAGTCTTATCTCGTCATAGGAGATGGCCAGTTCAGGATACATATTCTCTATTGATAAGAGTCTTAGCTGGGTTCATCCTCGTATATTTTTGGGAGTTTCCTTTGCTCCAGGTTTCTACCTCATCTTGAAACACCCCACTTCCAATCATCTCTTTCAGTATTCTCTCCCTCGATCCCTGATGAACCTGATCCCTCATGTTCCCATCTCTACCCACTCCCGGTCCACCCATGAAATCTTTTATGTTCCCTTTCCAGGGTTATTCCTGTGCTTCTCTTAGACCCTGCTTGTTACCTAGCTTCTCTGGAATACTACATTGTGTACATGTATCACACATCACATTATCTTTATCTATTCTTCCAGTGAGGGGCATCTTTGTTGTTTCCAGGTCTGGGTATTACAAATAAAGCTGTTATGAACACAGTTGAGTAAGTTTCCTTGTAGTATGATTGAAACTTGTTTGGGTATAAGCCCACGAGTGGTATAGCTGGGTCTTGAGTTAGATTGATTCTTAATTTTCTGAGATAACTCCATATTGTTTTTCAAACTGGATGTACAGGTTTGCATTCCTAGCAGAAACCTAAGAGTGTTCCCATTACTCCACTTCCTCTCCAACATAAGCTGTCACTTATGTTTTTGATCTTAGATATTCTGACAGGTATAAGCAGTTCCCTGATAGCTGAGGATGGTGAACAATTTTTTAAGTGTTTCTCACCCATTTGAAATTCTTCTCCTGAGAATTCTATGTTTAGATCTATACCTCATTTTTAAATTGATTATTTGGTTTGTTGATGTCTAGTTTCTTGAGTTCTTTATTTTTTTAATCAGCCCTCTCTCATATATAGGGTTGGTGAAGTTTTCCCCATTCTGTAGGCTGCCATTTTGTCCTATTGATGATGTTCTCAGCCTTTCAGAAATTTTTTAGTTCCATGAAATTAGTTTAAATTCATTAGTTGTCAATAATACTACCTGTACTATTGTTAATCTATTTAGGAAGTTGTCTCCTGTGCCAATGCATTGAACAATATTTCCTACTTTCTCTTTTATCAGATTCAGTGTATTTGGATTTATGTTGAGGTATTTTATCCTTTTTGACTTGAGTTTTGCATAAGGTGATAGATATGGATCTATCTGAGTTCTTCTGTGTGCTGACATCCAGTTAGACCAGCACCATTGTTGTTGAAGATGCTTTATCTATCCATTGTATAATTTTGGATTCTTTGTCAAAAATCAGGTGTCTGTGAGTCTCAATCTTTGATCCAAATCCATTCATCTGTCTGTTTTGATGCCAGGTGTAGACAACATTTCTTTCTGGATGTTGTCACCATCATTACCTCCAGGTAACATCACTCTAGATCCCGAACCGAGGGAAACATTCAGTAGATAACTAGCAATTAACAAGCACATATGATTACGTATTTTATACAGTAAAATAGACCATTCTGTGTCATTGGTAATTTATTTTTTTCCAGACAAGGCCTCACTATGTAGTGCTGGCTGACCTGAAATTCACTATATAGACCATTATATCCTTGATCTTACAGAGATCCTCCTACTACTTCCTCCATAGTGATGGGATTGCCTATATGTACTACCATGCCCCATTTGTATTTTAAATATTAAACAGAAAGTAAGATACTTCCAGCTTCTGTATAAATTTGAAAACATACTTTGAAAGACAGATATCTTCTCTATGGTGTTTCATTCCTATTCCCTTCAGAATCTGTTTTAGATAGAAGAAAGAGATCCCTATTTCATGGAATTCAAACAAGAGAATAATTTTCAGTTAGCTATAGAAGCACCAACAATTATGAACAGATGGTAACTGTTAAATTAACTTTTGCCAATTTTTTGTAGGGGGTGTGGTCTGGAGTAGATTCTCTTTGAACTGACTCTTAGAAGACTTTTCTTTCCCTTTTATGTACCACCACAGTAGTGAAAAGACAAGAAACTTCCAGGCCAGTGGCGGTATGTCACACAAGTTTCAAGAACCCAATTATCATTTTGTTCTGTTTGTGGGACAAATATCATTGGTTGTGACAGAATCTTGGGTTTTACAAGTATTATTGTCAGCCAAAACACATCCAGTTCCATCACACTATGACCATGATATTGGCTTTATAATGATGGAGTTAAAGAACATGTAAATGTCACTAAAATAAACTCAAATTTAGAGGTTTTCTCTTTTATTTCCTTCTTTTATTTTAGAATGCAATATATTGTTGGAATTGATTTCATATAGCCCTTTTCTCTTGCAATTAACCCAGTTATTGCAGTTTCATAAAAGTCTGAGGTTCATGCAGCTTAAGTTTGCTGCACCTTACTTAACTAGAACTAGAAGAGTGAGGTTTTAACAATCTTCTCACATTAGATATGCAAATTAGACAATGTATCAGAAACCTTAGCTACACCTAGAATCTTCCAGAAGCAATTTAATATGTTCCATAGGGTTCTAAATTAGAAGCCCAGCTTAACAGAATTCATGGGTAATTCTAATGTACTTTATATTTTTCTGAAATACTGAAACATGGAAGTGGAGGGAGGAGTCAGTTCTGTTTACAAGTCCTCAAGTTCACAGGAAGTTTCTGTAACTGTTATGGCTTCCTTTTACTTCTGAGCATTTAAATTGGGTGTTCTGAGGTGGATCCTGGACATAACAGTTTTTTAAAAAAAATTATTACACACTCCTAATTTGTACCTTGGGTAGAAAGCAACTATATCCCAATGAAAGGCTTATATATGTGTTGCACCACTATACAGTTCAGGTAACTGCTGAGATAGATGTGATAGTGATGAATAAGAAGTACAACATTGTAACCCCATAGAATGTGTTTTCTAAGGAGGTCTACATTATTAAACAAAAATGAAGACAATAAGTAAGCAAGGATTTGGAAAGATGACTTAGCTGGTAAGAGTGAATATTGCCTTTGCTGATGATCCAAACTCAGTTCCCAGTCTCTATGTTGGGGAGCTGAGAACTGCCTGTAACTCTCAAGGGAGTGATGGCATCCTCTGGTCTCTGTGTGTTCTGCACTTATATGCTCACAAAGAAGTATGCATACATATACAGATATAAAATAAAAATAAACTTTTAAAAAAGAAGTAAATAAATAAATTCATACCAAACACTAAATAAACTTGGAAAACACTTAAGACAATGAAAGAAGGTCATTCCAATACAAGTAATCAAGAACTAAGAAAAGGGAAAAAAAGACCCTGACTTTAATTCTGAGGAAAACGCATTCTGTTTGGTGATGGAGTCAGTCCTCGGTCCAATGGCTTATTACCATGTCATAGTTAAAGTTTCTATTGCTGTTAAGAGATACCATGACCACCGCAACTCTTATAAAGGAAAACATTTCATTGGTGTTGGCAGCAGTGAAGGCATTCCTCACCTGTGTGGGGTGGATGATCTCCAAAATATCTAGGTTCTGATAAGTTTTTCATCTATCTCTAGGTCAAAATAAAAGGACTAAGACACCTTGTATATTGTAATTGCAGTCTGATTTATATTGTTTAAAAATATTTTATGTGTATGGAGTTTTGCCTGTATGGCTATGTACCACGTGAGGGTCTGGCACCTGCAGAGACTACAAGAAAGAATTGAATCCCCTGCAATTAAGAGTTAAAGATAATTTTGAGTTGCTACATGAGGGCAGGTATCAAACCAGGTCCTCTGGAAAAGCAGTCAGTGTATATTTTTTGTTTTGTTTAGTTTTGTTTTTAACATTTAAAATATTATTTTATAACCTGAAAGATTTTAGATCATATAAATATATATTTTAGGTTATATAAATATAAAAGACACTATTTGATGGGAAGAGATAGAGTCCAAAGAGATCAAGAGTAAGCTAACTCCAAGGTTTTGAAGGGTATTTGTACAACTACACAGACATAAAAGTTAAGAATGTTAATTATTTCTCAGTATATGGAAATAATATTTCTAATCATCTGTTACAGAATACTTAATGTAAGAACATTGAACTAAAATTATTATAACTGTTAGTGATTATTATTAAGTAATACAGTTCACATAGTAAGTTAAAAACTAAAAAGTAATTATAATACAATTTTATAAGGTGAGTGAGCTTTGCATCACATGCTAGCCAACTCTTGAAGAGAAAGAAGTAGAAAATTCAAAGAGCTCAAGAGTAAGATACTGAAGTTGATAGGATTTTTGAATGATTGCCTAGATCTAGCCTTACTGTTCAACAGTGTTGCTGAGTTGTCTGTAATAGACCTATTGAGCACAAGTTGACGTTGATTTCAAATATCGCTTGGCTGAACTTGGTAAGGCATAATTTTTATTCTTTTGATAGATCCTAACTGACCAATGGAAGAAAAGAATCAGACCGCAGTGCCCGAGTTTCTCTTCCTTGGCATCACAGATAACCTCCATCAGAAGATTATCCTCTTCACCATCTTTCTCTTTGTTTATCTTGTCACCCTGGGGGGTAACCTGGGCATGATCACTCTCATATGGGACCCCAGGCTACACACATCTATGTACTCTTTTCTGAGCCTCTTGTCCTTTGTAGATGTGTGCTCCTCTTCTTCCACAGCCCTGAAGATGCAGTGTGACATCTTTGCAGAGAACAAAGCCATCTCTTTTTTGGGCTATGCTGCACAGATGTGGTTCTTTGGTCTCTTTGTGACAACTAATTATTTCATCCTCTCTGTCATGATGTAGGATCGATACACAGCCATCTGTAAGCCCTTGCTGTATATACTCATTATGTCCCAGAGGGTATGTGTGCAGTTTGTCATAGGACCTTATGTCCTAGCTGCTATAAACATCACAACTCATACAACATCGACATTTTGCTTACCATTCTGTGCTCCAAATACCATCAATCATTTCTTCTGTCATGTTTCCCCTCTGCTTTCCTTAGCATGTGCTGATACGTGGATTAATAACAGGGTTTCTCTGTGTAGGTTTGGAGCCTGTCCTGGCACCTGCTCTGTAGATCAGGCTGGCCTCAAACTCACAGAGAGTCACCTGCCTCTGCCTTCCAAGTGCTGGGATTAAAGGCATGCACCACTGCCACCCTGCTAAACAGTCAGTGTTTTGAATTGATGATCCAAATCTCCTGCTGCTGATTTACAAGTCTGAGAGACATGATTTCTGTGGAATAGTGTTGTAGGGTCAATGAATGTGGAGAACCCACCAGCAGTGAAACAATAACAGGTGAAAGTTGCGTATATCCTGGCAAGGAGTAGACACAGGAGAATAGATTGGACTTATGATATAACCCTAAATTTGTGGGTGTTAATCCAAACAACAGATAGAAAAATTCGCTGTTGAAATAAATCAATCTCTGATTCTAATTAAATCTGGAGACAGAAATATGAATCCAAAATTCAGGAAAAACAAAACTCTGAGAATAGGTTTGGCTTCCTTGAAAGTCAGAGCAAGGAAGTACTCAATATATGTTAATTCTGCCATTTTATTCCGAAGGAAGTACTGCCACATGTAACAAGCTTTTCCCCTTCCGAACCATTGCTTGAATCAGTATTTCTAGGCTTTTCTTAGAAAAGTATATAAGGAGTAGGGAAAAGCTTACTTTCTTCTTTGGCCCATGGAACTACAATGCATAAGAATAAATATGTAGGATGAGATTGGATAGATGTTGTAAAACTTCAGGGCCTTGTAAAGGGTCTGTGTCATCCACCATTGTATAGTTCAGGGGCAGATGGGAACAACAATGTGCACATTATTTTGAGGCAGCACATGAAACTCAAAGGAACAAGCATCCAGGGTTTTCATTTAACAGCATCTTTCTAATTGTACTAAGGCTTACACGACAAACAGTAGCCCTGCCCTTCAGTTTCTCTGGTCTCCCTCAGGGGCTTTTGCTGGTGTCACGAGTAATGCAACTGTAAGGTAAGTGACAAAGATGTGTATCATATAGCATGTTAAGTTGTTCTCTCTCCAGAATCTTCTAGATCTAATTACAGTTTTAGATTTATCCTGAGGTCAGAAGGAAAGAGTTGGTTATCTTTCCCTTTGTCTTCCTGTAGCAGCAGGCCATTTGTTGGTTCCTGACAACTTAGCTCCAAAATAATCACACATAAACTGTATTATTTAAATCACTACTTGGCCTATTAGCTCTAGCTTCTGATTTGCTAACTCTTACATATTAATTTAACCCATTTCTATTAATCTATATATCTCCATGTGGCTGTGGCTTAAGAGCAAGATTCCAACAAGCATCTGTCTCGGGTGGCTCCATGGCTGCTCTCTGACTCTGTCTTTCTTCCTTCCAGGATTCAGCTTAGTTTTTCCCAACTAGATAAGTTCTGCCCTCCTGTAGATCCACAGGAGTTTCTTTAGTAGCCAATGATATTCATAGCATACAGAGGGGAATCCCACATCACCTCCCCATTTCCCTCTCTTCCTCCCTCCTTCTTCAATCTCTTCTTAGGTAATAAAATCAAGAACCGAGTAAGCAATAGGTGCTAAGGGATGTTTTAAAAGTATACAGTTGACCCTACTTATTTGCTGTTTCCATACCCACAACTCTAATCAAGCACAGAATATTTTTAAAATATTTGAAAATTGAACCTGTAGTGACAATATATAGACAGTTCTAGGCAATAATCCCCCAAATATTCGTATGACAACTATTTCCTGAACCATGAGTTGTATTAGTTATGAGTCATCAAGAGGCTATTTAAAGGCTATGAGTGCTGGCAGAAAGGTTCACAGGTAAATGGTTCTTGCTGACAAATGTAATTACTTAAATTCGGTTCCTGAAACCTATGATGGTAGAAGGAGGAAATTAATTCTTGAAAATTGTCTTCCAACTTTCACATGTATGCACACACACATACACACACAGATGTTGGCACACATACAGATCCAGACACAAAGTACACATACAAACATACATACACACACCATAAAAACAATTTAAAGATACTAGACAGATGCATGAACTATGCAAATAATACACCATATTACATAAAACACTTGAGTATTCACAGTTATATAGAGGTTCCTGTAGATAATCCACCAGTAGTTGTGAAGTTCTGCCTCTAATATTAGACCTTATCCCTGTAGCCAGGAACCTTTCATGCCTGACTGTATATTCTTGTAGTCTATTTATATACATCTATATAGTGTGTAATTTTAAAAACATCGTCTTCTCTAGTCCTTATATTTATTTATTTATTTTAATCCAAGTGATCATGACCATGACAGTTTCTATTTATTACCATTGAAAACACTGTGCTTACTGAAATGATAAAATTGCATGATATAGTTATCTACATTTGGTTCAATGTCAATATTCACACATGTATATACATACAATACGCTTAAGCTATTGACCAAACAGTATTGCCGTTAATACAGATTTCTGTGTGATTATTTCTGGAATCTGGGTGGCTGGGAAATGAACAAGCAGCCTCCAAGAACAGATTATTTGGGGACCAGCAGGACAGAAACCTCCACCAACAAATTGGCACACCAACGTGAGGCTGACTACATCTATGTAAAACCTGAGAGAACTTGGGAAGGAGTTTTAGATACAGAAGAATAGAGTTAAGCATAGCTTCTTGGTAGCCAACATTTTTTTTGGATAGGCTCTGTTTGCTGGCTCACCATGTCTCCTTTAAGATATGTCTTTCTGCCTTATCTTGGTAAGGAAAGCTGAGGCTTCTTTAGGAGTCGACTTCCTGGTTTGCCAGCACAAATGGCTCTGACTGTTTTAGGAGGTCCTGCTATGGAATATTTAAATGGGGTTTATGAATAGCATGTTATAAACTGCTTAATTGTGTAACATAGACACACTGTATACATGGAACTGGGGCAGTGTGCACAGCTAGCAGAGGTGGCAAACATGCCTCTGCCGTGTTAAACTGGGTGGAGCCGAAAGGCAAAGCAGACTTAGTCCTAGCCATGCTGCTTAACATTTTAAAAAGTTGTTCTGGTCAGAAAAGGATTACAGATACAAAATAAAGACAAATCCATATATGAATGACCTCTAAATGGGTCACAGTGTTGAATAAGTGTACACAGGTGTGAGAAAGAAAAGGAAAAGGATATAGACAGTTATAATAAGAAGTAATTTTTTTTAAAAAAAGGTAAAATCTTTAATTTTAATTTGAACTTTAATTTTAATTTGGGCATTACTGTCTAGACTACTTCAAGCTGACAGGTAGCACTGTTAATCAGGTCTGCCATGGGGTATCCTCTGTGGTCTGTCCGTCTCAGCCAGACATACATAACATATACTGTGTTATAAACTGCTTAATTGTGCAACATAGGCCCACTGTATACCTGGAACTGGGGCAGTGTGCGCAGCTGGCAGAGGCAGTGAACATGCCTCTGTCATGTTGGACTGGGTGAAGCCAGAGTATAGACAGACATAGATTAAAAGAGTAAAGAATAATAAGCAATGTAAAGATGGTATATACACAGAGAATCTGTATTATGTATGTTATTGTGTTTTATTTGACTTTTTTGACAGTGAAAGAGCTAAGTACAGAGAGGCATTTCATTGTAAAGGCTAATAAGTTAAACCAACATATATACTTTAAAGGTACTTGATTTTAAAATTTAGGTCTAAGAATATATTGATTTGGGTAAGAGGTTTTAATTTTTTTTCCAAAGGATGAGAATCTATAGATTCCTTCCAGACTATGTGGTTTGGTTAAATAAGACCCCCTGGAAACAATGACTCAGCTCGTCCAACATCCATTGTGACTTCAGGACTGCTCGCTGAGATGAACCGACCACACAGGATACCCCATGACAGACCTAATTAACGGTGCCACCGATCAGCAGGAAGTAGTCTAGACAACAATGCCCAACGTCCCAAATATTGTTTTAAAATGTTTGTTTACATTTAAAGGGGATATGCTATAAATATGAATATTTTGTTGTGGTATGGATCTTGATCTACTGATACAAATTTTAAGTTAATTTTGTTATATGTGTATTTCTACTCTTGATTAAGGCATGTTTATGTAGCTCATTTAAAAATGTAATGTATAATTAAGAAATATAGGTTAACAGATAATCTCTTATAACAGTCAAACTTGTAGTCATGTTAGTTAGGTTTTCTAGATATTTAGAGATATATTTCAGTTAGATAGGCATTCTTCAAATCTTTCAGAGACCTTCAGAATATGACATCTAAAATGTTTTAAGAACTTAGGAGTTTTCATGACAGTGAGACACATCTGATCCTGGCAGTACCAATCTACTTCAAGAGGATGATGGGTATTGAAGAAGTTTCTTTTGTAGTTTGTTAGTCATTTGGGCAAGAAAATACTCTTGCCTGAATTGCTTGACTGGATTTGCAGGAATCACAGGAAAATGATTACTGAAGCTGCCTGAAGACGGTGAGACAGTCTTTCAGGGTTCCTGCTCCATGGAAAAGTCTGCCAGACATTCTTCAGGAGACAGAAGAAAGTGATTAACAAACTGCCAATATAGGTGGAACTGTCTTTGAAATTCCCTGCTTTTTAGAAAAGTCTGCCAGATACTATGGGCCAGCAGACTGAACATGGGTGCTCACAACATTACAGATGAACTTGGGATGACTGTCCAGACAGCAAGATGTCTCTGCTAATTCTAGAGTTTTGGAAGTTTCTTATGAACTTCCTGTTTACTTAGGTAATATTATATCATTTTGGAGTTTTTGATGGAGCTGAAAAATATATAGTTACAGTTTTTCTTAATTTTGATAAAAGACAAAGCAGATAAAAAGTATTATAACTTTAATTCTTGTTTGATATCTGTTTTGCTATATATAATCTTGCTGTGTTAAAGTTAAAACCTTCCTTTTTATTTAGACAGAAAAGTGTAGGTTATGAGGTAAGTGATGTATGCTGTAAAAAACATGTTTTATTGCCATTGGTTAATAAATAAGCTGCTTTCGGCCAATGACTTAACAGAATATAGACAGATTGAAAGATATAT
The DNA here is from genome assembly GCF_982192425.1 of Myodes glareolus. Lineage (NCBI taxonomy): Eukaryota > Metazoa > Chordata > Mammalia > Rodentia > Cricetidae > Myodes > Myodes glareolus. The sequence continues at coordinate 48,144,710 of NC_142028.1, read as the reverse complement.
ATAGAGAGAGAGTAGGTGGAGTTAGTGAGAAGCCTTATAGCTTCCGGTAGAAGACAGTCACACTAGAACTTTGTTGGAAAGCTACAGCCACATGGCGATACACAGATTAATAGAAATAGATTAATTTGAGATATAAGAGTTAGTCAGAAATATGCTTCAACTATTGGCCAAATAGTATTCCAATTAGTACATATTTCTGTGTGATTTTTTCTGGAGTCTGGGCAGCAAGGAATTGTACAAGCAGCCTCCAACAACAGATTATTGAAGTACCAGGCAAGACAGAAACCTTGGCAAACCATGAAGCCATGAAAAATACAAGAAGGAAACTTAAATGTGTTACATGAGTGACTTAAGCAGTAAGGCTACATTTCTATTCTACTTAGGATTATGAAAAAGGCAAACATGAAGATAATAGAAAGATGAGTGAGTGCCAGAGACTATTTGACAAGGAAAGTATAAACAGAGCAAAGGATTCTTTTAAGAAAAATTAACTATTTCTATATCCCCACTGTAGTTGCCCCTCCCTCCTCACCTACCATTACTTTCCCCCTCTCTTCTGCCCCCACAATCCACTCCTCTTTTTCTGTTTAGAAAGGCTTCCTCTGGACATCAGCAAAACATGATATAACAAATTGCGGAAAGATTAGGTTCATCTCTTTATTTTAAGGCTAGGCAAGGCAATCTAGTATGAGGAATAGGTTCCTAAGAGCTAGTCAAAGCCTTAGGGACAGTCCCTGATCCCATTATCAGGAGTGGGTCTCTGCATCTGTTTACATTAGTTACTGGATGAAAGCTCTCTGATGGAAATTGGGGTAATCACCAATCTGATAACAGGAAATGGCCACAGGTAGACCAAGCTACAGAACTGTCACATATATTTAGAAGGCAAAGGTCAGTCCTATGCAGGCTCCCTGGTTATTGATACATACTCTGTGAACTACTATGAGCCAGCCTAGTAGTTTCTGTAGATTTTCTTGTGATATCCTTAACCTCTCTGGCTTCTGCAATCCTTCCCTCCTCTTGTCAGCAGGATTCCCAAGCTCGGCCTAATGTTTGACTGAGCTTCTCCGCACCTGTTTTCACCAGTTACTGGATAAAGGCTCTCTGATAACAACTGGGATAGCCACCAATCTGATCACAGGAAATAGCCAGTTTAGGCTGCATATCCACTACTGCTAGGAGTCTTGTCTAGGGTCTTCCTTGTAGATTCCTGGAAGTGACCCTTACACCAGTTTTCTACCTGACTTCAAAATGTGTCCTCCATTTCCAGTCATCTTTTTCAGTACTCTTCCTCCTCTGTCTACCCCCAACCCAATCCCTCAAGTTCCCACACCTACATTCTCCCAATCCACAAAGGAGATCTTCTCTATTTCCCCTTCCCAGAGAGAAGCATGTGTCCCGTTGTGGGCCTTCCTTGCTACCTAGCCTCTCTTAATCTGTGTATTATGACAGGGTTATCTTTGCCTTTACTGCTAATACCTACTTATGAGTAAGTACATACCAAGTTTATCTTTCTGGGTCTGGGTTACCTCATTCGGAGTAATTTTTCTGTTCCCATATACTTGTCATCAAATTTAACATTGAATTTAACAGCTAAGTACACTCCACTGTGTAAATGTATCACATTTTCTGTATCTATTCTTCCATTGAGTGGCATCTAGGTTGTTTTCAGGTTACAGCTATTATGAAAAATATGCTATAAACATAGTTGAGCAAATGTCCTAGTGGTATAATTGAAAATCTTTTGGGTATATGCCCAAGAGTGGTATAGCTGGGTCATGAGGTGGATCGATTCTCAGTTTTCTAAGAAACTGTCATATTGATTTCCAATGTGGCTGTACAAGTTTGCACTCCCACCAGCAGTATAGGAGCATTTTCCTGGAGCAGAGGAGTCCTAGTGAAATGAAATTACTCGGTATATTATTACGATTGTGGACACATGTTATCACACATATTCTAAATGCTCAAAATATACAACATGGAGAGGGAATCCAGATTTAAACTATGGACTTTGATGAGAAAATGTGTTCATATAGCCAAGCTCTTGTACGGTTCAGGAAAGTAATAATGTAAGAGATTCTACATTCCTTTGGAAAATTATATTTGATTCTTCCTATTTTGTTTCACTATGAACCTAAATCTGCAACAAATGATAAAATTTAAGATTTTCATTAAATTTACTCTTGAACAGTCTCTTACATGCATGTAAAATATATGGTTACACTTACCACCCCTCTCATCCCTTTCTCAGTCTCATATACCAACCTTACCCTCCTCACAAGTTCCATGTAATTTTGGTTGTTTGTTTTGTGACCCACTGAGACTGTTTAGCTGAATCTCCCTCCTGAGCAAGGAGAGGTGTAGTGATATTCTATTTGTGTTTTAATAATAAAGTTTGCCTAAAGATCAGCCATACAGGCCAGGCAGTGGTGGCACACACCTTTAATCCCAGAAGCCACATTACCTAGCCATAGATGCCAGACTGTGGTGTTGCATACCTTTAATAACAACACTAAAGATGAATAAAAGGTGTGATAAGATGGGAACTCTTTTTTCAATCTGAAGATTTTATAGAGGTAAGAGCTCTTTACTGTTTGGCTGCTTTGTTTCTCTTATATTTTTGCTTCCCCCCATAATATCTAACCTTGGGTTTTATTATTAATATAAACTAGAATTCATGCTACATCTGGTTCCTAACTTTTGGAATATGAGTTTACACACACAAAAAAACATGTGCCTATGACTTTAGAGTCACTAGCACAGGCCAGGGCTACATATGGCCAAAGTTATCACCTTACTGACTAAGTTTTTCTTTTTTCTCTCCTGCTAAACTGATGTGGGATTCCCTTCTGTATGCTGTGATTACCATTAATGAAAAAAGATACTGCTTTGGACCTATCGCAGGGCAGAACTTAGCTAGGAGGAGAAAACTAAGCTCAATGTGGGGAGGAAGAAGGGGGAAGTTAAGAGAAGCCCTGGAACGGCTGCCAGAGTCAAGGATGCTAAAAGTTTGCTGATAAGCCACGTGGCAAAACACAGATTAATAGAAATGTGTTAAATTAATAGGTAAAAGATAGCCAATAAGAAGCTAGAGCTAATGGGCCAAGCAGTGATTTAATTAATACATTTTACATGTGATTATTTCAGGTCTAAGCTATCCGGACAACTGGGAACCAACAAGAGGCCTCCTCCAACATTGAACTTTTTCGATTTGAGGTTGCTGCCAAACTATATAGCTGCTTTGAAATCCAGTCAGACTTTTACTGTTCTGTGCAGCAGCAATAAGTCTCACATCTTAATCATCATCAGTGGCAGGTTTGGAGAGAAAATTGGGAATTCTTTAAGGTAGGAATTAGTTAAAAGGGAGAATTTTTTCCCACATTAAAAAAATGAGAAACTCACTCACAATAGAGAAAGTTAGGTCTCTGCATGTTTAGGTAATGATGATTTAAAAATGTAACCGATAAATGGATAATAATTTAACCAGGATTGAGGTACTGTTAATTATCATTTTGATAATCCTTGTTTTTGTTTTGTCAGTTCTTAGGTTATGTCTTAAAAAGTAGTTAGGCTTGACTGCAAAGATACAGACCTTGGTAAAACTTAACAAAATGCATCATAAAGATTTTCAGATTGAGACAGAGAAATGTAATGAAAAATCAATATCAATATTGCATTATAAGGATAGAGAGGAACATCCTCAGGTTTTCAAGAGTTGATCTTATATATCCAGTAACCTTACAGGAATTTCTAAATGATAGAGACTTTGTAAGAGCTAATTAAATTCCTATGACAATGATAGATTTAAGGATATTCAAGGAAGCAGTAGTCTCATATGGCATGCATTCACCTTTTGTGAAACAAATGATAAACTCATATCAGTTTAAAACAGAATTACCCCTAAAAACTGGATAGACTTGTTTTAGAGCCTAGTCCACAATTACAATGGAGTACCTCATTTAGAGAAAAGGTTAAGACTATTGAACATGGAATAAAGCCAGAGGTATGGAAATCTCCCAAAATCAACTTCTTGGAGAAGAATATTACACTACTATAGAAAGGCTATCTTTGTATGATGATTATGCCCTAGCTTTACACATAACAGCTTTGGATGCTTAGGACAGAATTGAAGAAGTAGGAAAGAAAATTGAGTCATTTATTAAAGTTACACAGGGTCCAAAGAAGCCTTCATGGATTTCTTATAAAGAATGATTTCTGCAGTAAATAAAATGATAGCAAATTCAGAAACTAAACAAATAATAATTAAACCTCTGAAGGGCGTGGTCGACCAGTAGTTAGAATTAACCAGACCACCTCAAAAACAAGGAATATAATTTTAATAATTGGAATAAAGAGAGACTCACATGACCGAGGTCCAGCGAGAATTAAGCACAGTGGAGAAAGAAAGAAAACAAAGGGTCGGGCACCCAATCCCCCAGGCGGCCACACCCTAGCCAAATGTGATTGGCTGAGCTTCCCCATCATTTGAATATAATAATTCTCAATGCAAAAGGATAATTAGGCCTTTAAAGGTAAGGTCAGCACCTTAAAAGAATGGGTCTAAGATACAATCAATATTGATTCTCATGACCATGATGAGACTTGGATAAGAGAGGTAATTTACAGAGGTTTGAAGAAAAATCTAAATGTCAAGTGTTATAATTGTGACAAACAAGGTCACCTAAAAGGGGCTTGTAAACAGGGCATTCCTAGAACAATGCTTATTCCAATCATAATCCAAACAGAACACCCCTCCCTTCTGGATTAAGTAGAAGGTGTAGCAAAAGTAGGTTGTGGACTAATGAATATAGGTCAACAAGAGACATTTTGTTGATCTTTTAACAAATAAAGCCTGCCTGAAGATCAGGGTGTAGAGCTAAGCCAGGGAGTTGTGGAACACACATTTAATCCCAGGACTCAGGAGACAGAAGCAGAGAGATTTCTGTGATTTCAGGTCCATCCTGGGCTATACAAGATTGAATCTGTCTAGAAAAGAATCAGAGATTACACAAAGGTGATCCCAACACTTGGAATCATAGGCCTTTAATCCCAGCACTAGGAAGGTAGAGACAGGAGTGATAAGGCTGGGTGGAAAGAGGGCTATAATGGAAGGGAGATAGTAACTCAGCTTACTTTTGATGTTTGGTAGAGAGCACTGAAGTCTGTAGTCATGTTGAGGATAGTATCACCCTTTTGTTTGTCTGAGCCTTGGTAGAGGTGAGGACACTCTAGTGGTTTGTCTGCTTTGCTTTTTTGTTCTTCAACTTTAACCCTAATATCTGTCTCTGGGTTTTTATTATTCATGCTACAGTGAGGGAGGAAGAGGAGTGATATCCACTGGAACTTGTGGTGACTCATTGGCAGTTAATAGCACTGAAGACAATGACCCCTTCAGCCGCCACCATCTGCCAGTAGCTTCCTGGAGAGGAGCAAGATCTCCTCCCAACCCATGATGGAAGATTTAAAGTGGTCAATCTCTTACAGTCTCAGTGCAGGCAGCTTTAACTGATATGTGTTAAAGAGTGAAAACTGTCATGTTCAGATTATCTTTCACAGGCTTACTCCCTATCATCAGGCGATTACATTCTTTCTATCGTAGCTTCCACAAAGTTTCCTGAGTCTTAGATAGGGTGAAATAGGTGTTCTGTTTGGGATTGTGCACTCAACAATCACATATTCTTAACACTGTGAATAGCCACCATTCATTGTCTTAAAACCAAAGCTGTTCTGAGTGATATTGTGGGCAAAACTGGTCTATGGCCATAAACTGGAGTATCTGGGAAGCAGGCTGACAGCACGTTAATCTAGCAAAACAAAAGTAGCAGGTTCCCCATAGTTTTCCATCCAATTTTGACATAAATCTAAAACTTCCTCCAAAAATAAATTTTGATGTCTTTTTAAGTCTGAAAAAGTATCTGACACATAGTACTAGCAGCTACTATCATTATTATAGGCTTTACATTAAAATTAGTATGAAAAATCTCTATTGAAAAATTAGCAATAAAGGAAGAATAAGTTTCATTTTATTTTAAGAATATCTTGTTATATTTAGTTAGTTCTCTTCTCTCTTTCTCTCTGTCTCTGTCTGTCTGTCTGTCTGTCTGTCTGTCTCTCTCTCTCTCTCTCTCTCTCTCTGTGTGTGTGTGTGTGTGTGTGTGTGTGTGTGTGTGTGTGTGTGGGCGCGCACACGCACAAGTCAGAAGGCAACTTGGGGGAGTCATTTCTCTCCTTCTACCACCTGATTCCCTAGGATCGTGTTCATGTATACAAGCTTGGTGGCAAGCACCTTTGTATGCAGAGTTCTCTCACAAGGCTCTCATTATAATTTTAGAAAGGGGGTAAAGAATGGATAAGCAAAACTAATCTATGGCATGATTGACATCTTTGGATTTAGAGGGTACTTTATCTGAGGACCTTTCTACACTGGTGGCGATGAAAATGCCAGTGAGCTGCGTATCTTCCCTTCATCTGCACAGGCAGCACCATTCACTCTCTGAAACTGGTTCCCACTTGGAAATAGTTGTTAACTTAGTTTGGTTTTCAGTGACATTGCTATCTCCATTGCTTTAGGAGAGAGACAGTCCTGAATTTCTATCTGACTGGCTTGAAGTTCTCTGACTACCTTGCCTTCTAATTCTGCCTTCACTCTTTGGAGTATAACTTCCAAAGGTTAACTACCTGGTGAAATGTCAGACGCTGAGTACCAAAAGATAATTGGTCCATTTGGTAGATTTATTCTACCAGAGTAAAGGGAACAATGGCTGGATGGCTCAGAGGTTAAGAAAACTGACTGCTGTTCCGGAGGTCCTGAGTTCAATTCCCAGCAACCACATGATGACTCACACCCAGCTGTAATGAGATTTGGTGCTCAGAACACTATATACATAATAAAAAAATAAATTTAAAAAAAAGGGAACAATGGGAGGAAAATTCTTTCCTTGAGTTAGATGGACAGAAAGGAAGTATCAGGCAAAGAAGACTTTTCTTATTACTTACATAGTTTGGAAGGAAGCTAGCATTGTTTGAAAGATGGTGAACATAAAATATTTTAATAAATGTTAAAAAAGAATGCATTAATTTCAAAATTGTCATGAAAATGCAGCATATCTTCAAATATTTAAGTATTTTTTCTATTAAACTTCTAATGTGTGCTTATTATATGCTTATCAAGTTAAGACTGAAATTTGTAGACCAAATGTTGGTCCAGTGATTGCCACAGGCTGTGGGCTATCTCTCTTACCAGCAGAAATATGAGTACTGTCTGTGATAAATGCCAATAGAATTATGGAAGTCAAATAACTTACCTGAAGCCTCAATGTATTTTGTTGTTATTTGGTTTTAGTCTTTGAGCTTTCTTAGACAACTCTGACTTCCTTGATGCTTACTATACAACCCAGCTTGGCCTCAGACTTGCAAAAATCTCCTTGTGTCCACTCCTGGAGTGCTAGAATTGCAGACATATGCCATGAAGCAAAGATAATAATTAAATGGTAGTATTAGGATATAGACCATAAGCCTTTTAACCCTGAAAGAAATCTATTTTGTAAAAGCTTATTTTTCTTTTGAAAAAAAAAAGGTGTGTGTGTGTGTGTGTGTGTGTGTGTGTGTGTGTGTACTTGTGAGTGCAATTGTCCACAAAGGCCAGTAGAGGGTATTAGAGTCCATAGAAAAGGAGTTGGGAGGTAATAGAATTGAGTACCAGGAAATCAAACCCATCTGCAAGAGACTGAGTTCTTAACTGCTGAGCCATCTTCCCAGTGCCAGCAAACCTCTTAACTGGGCTTTATTAGACAAGGAAGAATGCTGAAGGACATTAAGACTAAGGGTAGTAGAGACACAGTTCTAAATTAGCTGAATTAGAAATAATAAAAATATTGTGAAGCATTATTTTTTTAATGAAGATCAAATCTACCTAGCTAGACTTTTTCCGAAGAAGTACCAGAAATGTCAAAAGTACCAATTCAATACTTTAATGATTTTCATGTGTCTCATAAATATTCTATTGCTAGAAAAAGACACCATGATCATGACAAATCTTATAAAAGAAGGTATTTACTTGAGACCTATTAATAATTTCAGATGTTTCATCCATGTAGTTAATGGTGGGAACTATAGGTCCATGCAGTCAGACGATGTGTTGGAGAATAGCAGAGAGTTTGACATCCAGATCTGAAGGCAGCAGAAAGAAAGAAAAACACTGGTTCTGGCTTGAAACCTCAAAGTCTACACTTGTGACATCTCCAACAAGGTCATACCTACCCAAACAAGGCCCCATCTCCTAATCCTTTATAAGGACCACCTTTCCTTATAACTAAACATTCAAATATATGAACCTATGTGGGGCATTCCTATTCAGAGTGCACCATGCAAATCTCTGCTTGCCGTGATATTGACTTGTTGTTTTTTTTTTCATATTTGAGCTCCAGTGGAGAGTTTTGAAATGTTGCAATAATGTCATGGTATGGATAATTACTAAATGTGCTATTTTTACAACTGTTTTGAAAAGAAATAATTAGATACAGCAAACCACATTTTTTTTTTTACTTTGATCATGCTCTTTAGGGCCTCATAAAAATAAATGAAATGTGCTATTAAAATAACGCAGAATAGATCATAAGTTTACACAAATAAAAATTTGGAAGCATGCCATTGAGCTATACCTGTGATACAGCAAGCAGTCATTAAACTCAGAGATGGTGGCTAAGGAAGCAAATTAAGCCAGAATGCTTTTCATTTTACTAATGCTCCTATTTTCCAAGGCTATCTGTGAACTTATCTTCCTACTTCAGCCCTCATCTTGTGCAGGGATATATATGTGTACCACCACACTCAGATCCTCGGTGTCCTTTACAAGATCATTATTTGTTGCACACTCCAAGAGATGAAATTGGAGATATGTCAACTTTTGATTGATTTAGGTCAGGGGTATATGGAGGAAGAGGAGCTTTAATAACTTGTTCTTGCATATCTCATCTCCCTTTAGGGTCCTACTTCATCCATGACAATAAGTCAAGACTGACCTGTAAGGTTCAGGTACCATGGAAAGCAGAAAAGGAATTGCTGACCTGACCTGTTTAAAAACATTCTATGCCTGGCTCCCACCTGACCACATCCTTAGGAAGAAACAGAGTTGGTGTGGGAGAATTGTCTGTATTCTGTCAATCATGTTTTAAATAAACACTGATTGGCCAGGCAGGAGGTGTAGGTGGGAAAAACAGACAGGAAGTGGAAATGATGCAAGGGGAGCAGGAGAATTCTGGAGAGGAGGAAATTGATTCCTCCCACTCCTACCCAGATCACCGAAGCAGCAGGATGTGAGCTGCCCCACTGAAAAAGGTACTGAGCCACATGGCTAAAATAGATCAGAAAAAATGGGTTAATCAAGATGTGAGAGTTAACTTATAAGTAGCCTGACCTAACGGGCCAATCAGCTTTATAACTTACAGAAATCTCTTTGTGGTTGATTTTCTCTGGGGTCTGCCGGCTGGGGGAACTGAACGGGACAGAAAACCCCCAAAAAACAGGCCCCCTGATGTTACACAGAGTTCAGAGAAATCAGACTTCACTGAAAAAAATCATTCAGGTGAGGCCAACCTACAGAATCTTGAACTAAATAGTTATTTTAAGACATTATGTTTGATTGTAGAGAATAATTAGTATTTCATAAGATTGGAATATCTAGGTTTGAATGCTATTGAGATACTTGCTGCCTTTGTGAATGTGGACAGGTTAACTGCCTTCCAGTGAGAGACTTTTCACCTATAATATGCGGATAATAACTGTGCTACTTCTGCTGTTCTCAGACTCCCAGCTGTCCTTCTTGAAATACATCACCAGGGATCTTTAGAAGTTAAACATGGACATTTGACTAGATATGTCCAATTTAATGCCAGTAAAAGTATTTATTTTAATTTATGAATTCTAGAGTATATCCTTTCCAAGATTGGAGTATTCCAGAGGGGAAGATCCATCATGCATTGCATAGCAAGGAGTACATGCCTCTGGAGCTCCCTCCTGGCAGACAACAAACAGTACAACTTTGTGGTGGTTGTTACTATTGTAAATCCTTATATTGTTGACACAGGTTGTAGTTATGCATTTATAAATGTATATATATATATATATGTATGTGTGTGTGTGTGTGTGTAACAATAATTAATTTAAAATAAAACCATAATTTAAAAAATAGAGAGATGGTTTATGGAAGGAATTGGAAGATGGAAAGGGAAGAGAGAAATGATGTAATTATATTATAATATCAAAAAATAAAATAAGTAATTTAAAAAGGATAATACTCATTTTACAGGATTATTTGGAAATACATATATATAACTTACTTCACATCGCATCCAAGTACAATTCCTAAAACACAGATATTCAATATTAAGAAAACCACAGTTATCTTAGAAAACAACATAAATGCTTTTTGGAGAGACAGAATCTAAAGGTTACTTAAAAAAATAATTATCTTTTTAATTGATATTCATGTACAATTTTAATATCATCCTGCAATAAATCAGGGCTTAAAACTTTGTTTGTCTGTTCACTGTACCAGGAAAATGCAGTATAATTGGAGCTTAATCCTGTTTGATTCATCTTCAACTCCATAAACTTAATATAATATTAGTTCTTCAATTTTTCAACTACAAGATAACTTAGAATTATTTTAGGGAGCTGAGGATTATGATTAATATAATATATATTTATAATATTGCTCCATGTTTGTTTTAGATTACTTTTTAATTTTTCACTGTCACCACATCGTGTACACGTTAGAAAGTTCTGGAAAGAAAGCTGGATCCCTGCTGCACAGTTTCACTGAGGTTTGAGAAGATGAGGTTGTGTCTTATATGACTTTTAAAACATTTCCTCTTTTTCTTCTTCACTTATGTTTTTGACTCAGATACCAGCCGGAGCCAAAGGATGCTTTCTCCAGTCATATTGGCTTTTCACTCTTCCTCCAAAAGTCTCCTCTGCTATGTGGCTGTTTGTCTGCCATGTGACAGACCTCTTTGCCTAACTCAAAATACATATTTGTCTTTATTGAGCCCTGGTCTATTATATACTTCTCTCAGGAGAAACAGCAGCAAAAACTTAACTAAAGCAAAAGATAAGAAAAAAAATCACTTCCTAGTTCCTGGTTGCAGAATGACGTGGCTCCATAGCTGTGGATCAGTGGATCTGGACTTTAAAGACATTTGTTGTGATTCAGATTGGGTGAGGCAGAATAAATCACAGGATTCTGTGATACCAAAAAAAAAGCAGAATCATTAAACCAGTTCTCTTAGCTAATGGGGAATTTTGGCCTTTGACAAAGTGTGAGGACATACTGACTAGCCCTCACTTTTCATTGTGATGTAAAGCAACTAGGGTCTAGCGAATAGAAGTCAGACTGTGGTGAAATCCTTCCCAATGCACAGGAAAGTGTTGATTAGCAGATGATTCCTTGAACCAAAATGTCAATAAATGTGCTGGGACTCAGAACTGTGGGTCTCAGCCCAGAACAAGACCCTCAGTTTGTTTCCAAAGCAGTTGTCAGAGATGGAAGCTGACTCTTGAACTGAGTATGGTACCCCTTTAACTGCAGGGGCAAAGCAATGTATGAATAGTTCAGTGTTTGCTATGCTGCACAAATCACCAATTAGGTTATGTTGTGTCTGCAGCTGTTCTAAAAAGTCTTTTCATTCTACAAATCACCATAGCTTTGGAGGCATACACAGAGGAAAACAAACATCACATGGATAGGAATTCCTGAGCATTCTCTTTGTCTGTGGTGTGCTTCTCCGATAGTCTGCCACATGGACTTATGTAATCATTATGTGGTGAGTCCACCACAAATATGACACAAAGATGAAAAATAGACAGGCCATAGTCCCAAAGTGGTATTTTCTGGTATTAACACTATTGTTCTCGCATCACAACCCCTTGAGGGGACAGACACAACTCAATAAAAACTAGGTGACTCATGCAGGTGGGTTCATATAGTCAGTTTGTACACTTTTATATCAGCTACGTTCTCAGATAGAGCTATTATTGTATCTTCCATCCCCACTTCCCTGTTTCTGAAGTTAAGAATGTCAGTATCCAAACTGACTCAGCTTCCTCTGCTTTGTTACCATGGGTGAAAGATGTATCATGATGTATGGTGATTCTTGTATTCAACAAACATTTATTAATAGCTGATGGCTAACTCAGCTATAGCACAGAAGCATGGTTCAGAAAAAAGAAAACATGGTCACTGCCATTGTAAATCATATTCTTTGGCTTTAATTAAAGAATGGATATAGGAAGGAGCACAGCAGGGTGGGATACCCAGACTAGACATTGACCAAGAATGAATTCTCTGTGTGAAAAGACTTCCTCGTAAAAAAGACAATGGTATTTCTGATATAGGGACTGGAATAACAAGGCTTAGAATGTGAAAAGAAATGATGTCCATGGAGAAAATAACGTTCATCAGTAAGTTTTAAATCTCAAATATAAAATTAAGGAAAGAGAAACGTTAAGTAGAATGGGAAGTCAAACTCTTTCTATATATTAACAGGCAGATATGTAGATGAGTGGAATATACACACATACGTGTCTGGGGGAGAGCAGAATAGAGTATAGACATGAAGATGATAGATGATAAATAACTACAGAGGTATTCTGATGATAATGATTCTGTGATAACAGTAAAAGATAGAGATATGGATTTCACACTTAGGTAGTTATTAAGTTAAATAATAGAAGACTGGGTTAAAAAGGGACTAGTAAGAATAGAAAGATAGGAATTTCTAAAAGTGTTTAGGAAGTAGAAAACGTAGTTTAATTTGGTTTTGTAGATTTGTGTGACTGGGCACAGATGGGCTTTTACACTTCCTCTCCTTCTGTAGTATACTTCTCTACTTTTAATTTCAAAGTTGAAAGGAAAATATGCTACGGTAGCTAACATTTGGGAGAATCATGAACATCTTTATTTTTAATGAGTTTATGGCTGAGCAAGTTAGGCCTCGTTAGTCACAGTAAAGTCTAATGTGGCATGATCTTTCTTTGTGGTATGGGGGAAGGGATGCAAGGCCATATAAAAAATTAAATAGGTTTTGTGTTGTTCCCAAACCCCACCCAGATATGCAGATAGGTAAATAGATAAATGTATACCTATACATCCATCGACTTAAACCAACTTTAAAACTAGTTTCTGTACCAGAAGTCATAAATATACTTAATAATATGGAATCAAAAGCAAGTAATAGTCCCTTTTATAATAAAAAACAGTAATGGGCACTATGTATTTATATTAATAAATCCATATCCTGGATTCTAATTTTCTGTCGTTGGGTTTCTGACTTAGAAATTGTTTCAACAATGAGAAAGTTTCGCCTGGAGCATGAACAATATATTCAATTTCATTTAGACATAAGTCAAAAGAGAAATCAGGCATGTCAGGAAATTTTACTGTAGGTAACAGAAATAAAACCAGTCATCATTTCGGAAATACATCACACATTAATACAAACATAAAGGTTTTAGGAAGCAGTGAGTATTATGAAACAACCATTATAAAGTAGCCCATCACAAAGTTCCTATGATAATTGAGTATAAAATAGCCTATCACATAGTTCCGATGATAGCTGAGTTTTTAATAATAGATTTATTTTGGTAATTTAAAGTGTCAGGCTGAGTTGTGTTGGATGTGTAGTATTTTAACATTTAGTAACTCACAATCAATCTTATCATTGAAAATGTTCTGCATAAATAAAATGACAATAATAAAGGCAAACACCACTAGGGATTTGCTACTTTGGTGACTAAGCCTAATTTAACTCTCTCTCTCTCTCTCTTTCTCTCTCTCTCTCTCTCTCTCTCTCTCTATATATATATATATATATATATATATATATATATATATATTCTTAATCTGACTAAAGCAAACTAAGAATTTTTGTCGACTTAATAAGGAAAAATTTGAAAATATTTTAAACAGTCTGAGACTTCTTTAGTTTAATTCCACTTTTTTGATTTTTCAAAACAGTTCTGAGAATAATTGAGAGGTCTGAGGAGTATTTACAGAACAAAGCTGTTAAGTGATGTGTTTCCTTTCTTGCTCTTCACAACATTTTACATTCATTGGATTCAATATTTATTGGTGCTAATCAATTCATAGATGTATTTTTGCCCTAATTATCATATATATGATATGTATACATATGTAGCATATATATATGATATCGACACCAAATATTTTGGCTAGCCCCAGATGGTATCTAAGGATTGACTAACTGTATTATGAATACAACAGTGAACATTCTTGCTTAATGAACCACTGTGATGGACAGGTTCAATTTATTCTTCATATGTCTACTTCAAAGCAATATTGCTCATTCAGTAATATATATAAAACATAAAAGTGTTGATTTCATTTATATTCTTATTTTTATATGAAATGAATATAGACAAAATATGATTCCATCCTATGTTATCTAAATTTGGGATCTGTCCAAAGTTCCTTGAACATTCTTAAATAGTTCACTTGTGGGGGTCAAGCATTAAAAATATTAGCCTATGATAGACACTCTAGACTGAAACTGTACTATGTAGTAAAGTAATTCTAGTGAAGTGAGTGATTTATATTTTAAATTCTGAGTGTGCTTCTCGATACCATATTCTTTACCACTCTCTGTTGCTCTCAGTGGTTACTAATTCTTTCAACTATGTTGTTGTTTCTCTTTTCTACAGCTAAGTGTCCCCAAGAAAAGAAGTAGCTTATGTATTTAATGGAGTATTTGTTCTCAACTAAACTGAGAGTTGGTTAATGAATAGTTCTAGATGCTTAATATACAAAAATATGATGCTATCTATCTCATATTGCTACTCACTTTTATGCATCTTGTCCCTTTGAGCACTTTATTTTACATGCACTAAAGCAGAAAAAAATGTCCAATAATTTTCAATACATGGAAAAATGTTATGGGCGAATATAAACCAAATGTAAACATGATCAATGGATGTGTCAAGCTATGTTAGAGTATAGGTGTTTATTTGGGGAAAAATCTGCATGGTGCATGGCTCGGCAGTGAAACCATGAGTGTGCTGAAGTTATTTGTAGAGAAACCCATCGAGCAGGAACAGTGTGCAATAATAAATTGTAGTAGCCACTGTGGCATGCTCTATGGGGAAGTCACAAAGTCCTCAATCTGGCATAGTGCAGTTGGAAGCCTGAAATCCCGTCATTTGGAAGCCACTGTCAGTAAATCAACAGTACAATAATCTAATGTGCATAGCAATGATAGAAGAATTGGTAGAATAAAACTGGGATGAAATCAAAAAGACCAAGATCATACTGAAGGAAGCCCCTGGAGATTACGGCAATAAGTTAGATGTAGGATAAGCTTTAGAATTAGTAGTAAAATAACCTGAGTACTAAATATGCCATTTGAGAAAAAACATTTAAGGAGACCAACAGAAAGGGACATGCACAATTAAATTAGTTTGGCCAGTACCTTAGGTTTTGTTGTTTTTGTTTTCTTTTTTTTTTCTTCTTTGAGCATAAAAGACAAAATATAAAACTTGACACTTGACATTTTTAGAAAAAGAAATATAAAATCCACTGTGTCAAGAATCCCAAGACAATAAAATTTTATAAGGATGACATGGTCTCCAATGTAAACATGTTTCAAATAGGTGAAAGATGAACATACAGTTAAATATATCCTTGTGCATTTGAAGTTACATCTAATGACCAGTTTTTTCCCAAAGGGTAAAAATATCTTGGTGCACTGGCTAGATTTTTCCCATATGTACAATAATCCTTTCAAGTCACTGATCCAAGTCTTTCTTCCTGTGTTAGTCATGGACCAAAAGAAGGCTATTAACCTACAAGGTTAATCTGTTTTAAGGGTCCTTTCCCAGCTGCATTATATAAGGCATATATTGATGAAAGAAAGGCTTGTTGTTCAGTACTATAGAGGAGAAGCAAATTAAGGAAGTGAGAGTTCACTGTGAGTTAGAATTATCAGAGGAGAGTCCCTTGATGGTGTGAGATTAGAACTGGACTTTGAAAGAGAAATGGGAAATGAAAACTCTATCAAAGACTCAGGATAGTGGGACAGCAACATCGTGAGTAGTGGGAAGGGGATCAAATAACAGTTTAATAGCAAACTTTTATCACAGTATTTTATTATCTTTGCTAGTATTTGTAAGAGGTAAGATTTGGTATCATCTACAAATGTGCTGACAGCAGTGTGATTTTTTTAGTTCACTTTCCCATTTATGGAATTTTAAATCCTGTTGACATCTCTAGAATTATCAGTTATATTTTTCAGCATAAAGCAAAACAATTTTATAACTTAATAGCCTGTGCTTTCTGATATAGTAGCCACATATCAACAATAATGCGAAAATTAACAAAACACAAATTATATACAAAATGTCTTATGTTAGTTAAACCAGACACATCTCAAATGCTTAATATCTCTATGTGACTATTGTAGTATACATAGCTGTCCTGTGCTTGAAGTGACTTTAAAAAAATAGTGTGATACTTTCCTAGGCAAAAAAGACTGTCATGGAGGATTACAGATGTGGTGATATGGACAATGTTTGTATCAAAACAACAACAAGAAAAATGAAACATAGAAAGAGTCATACAGAAAAACCAACCAAGAATAGGGTGTGGTAGTTCATGTCTGTCTGTATTCATAGAACTTTATCAAGTTCTAGAAACTTAATCGTAACAAGTTTGTGAAACTGAAGGAAAAGTGGCAGAGGCAAGAGGCAATGGCAGGTAGGGGAGTTAGAAACAGATCGCTGAACATCGAATATATTAAAAGACTGATACAATTTTTTGTTTTTATCTTTTAATATTATAAAAACCAGCTATTAACCATATGAGAACAATGTAAATTGGTCAGACCATGCACTTCAGTAGGAAGCAAATGAATTTTAAGTAAAATTGAGAGAACTAGATATTCCATTTTATGTTTTCATGAAGCATAGTGGAGTCCTAGAATTCTAACAGGAACATATGGTTCAACAACTCTGCAGATGCATACATTATTCAAGGGAGTAGACACTTGAGCAATTAACCATCAGCCTCTTTCTCTCATTAAGATATTTTTCTCACTATGTTCACATCTTTACTATCTCAGCCCAAATCAGTCTTCCTATAAAAGATAAACCAGCTTCAAGTCCTGTAAAATTTCTTTGATCATCAATGAGGAAATAGCCCATGTGGAACACACTCTGGAGTGGAAAAGCACATTTATATTTATAATATAAAAGCTGCACTGTGAAATTAGGATATGATGGTAGAACTCTGCTCTTAATCTCCTATACTTTCTAGTGGAGACTCAGAAAGACACAGTGCACTACAAATCCACCCCACAGTGTGTGCTTGATTGCTGATGCAGGGAAAAGAGGGCTCACGGTAAGAGTAAAGCCAACACTGGTGTTGTACAAAGGCAAAGCAAACTGTATTGCAGCGGTTTCTCACAAAGCATCCTTTGGAAGAACAAAAAAGTTTTCTGGTGCACAGTGTTTGGGATTAAATTAACATGACCCTGTGGTATCCCTTATGGAATATGATATGGAGTGTCCCTTGTGGTAGAAAAACACAGTTGGCGCCCTCCCCTCTGGAGACGCAAGATCTCCCCAGAGCTGCTCCCTTGCACGCTGGGCCTGGACTGTGGGCTCAGTCCGGCAGGGGCAGCTCCAGTGCTTTGAGAGCCTGCCTGAGGAAAGGCAAGCCCTGTCTCAGCTCAATCACATTCCTGGCCAGCAAGAGAGAGTGAACTTCTAGCAGACTTCCATTGGAGGAGGGGTGAGTTTTCTCCTGGCCAGAGGGCTTCCTCTAGGAGGAATCCAGCCTTTCCCCACCCCCCTCGACAATCTGGTCACCAGGCAGAGGAGGCTCCTCCTTGTGGAACTCTCCCGAATCCCGTCCCAGCCTTTATCCAGGTACACCTTCCTCTCTTCCCCCCTTCCCTCTGGGGCCACAAGATCTCCCCAGAGCAACTCCCTTGCTTGCTGGGGCTGGGTTGTGAGTACAACCCGGTAGTAGGGAGTGCCTGTGTTTCAATAGACTGCCTGAGGAAAGGTAGGCCTTCTGTCAGTGAATTCCCTGCCCAACAAGGGAACCTGACCTGGTACTAGAAGATCCAGTAGAGAGCATTTGAAGGAAGAGATGGGCAGATGCCAAGGCAAGAACTCCTCCAACAATCTAAAAAACAACATGAAAACGCAAGAACCCAATGACCCTACAATAGAAGGACTTGAACCTCTTAATTCAGAAGAAGCGGGAAAAAATGCCATTATGAAAGCAATAGAGTCCCTTAAACAGGATATGAATAACTCCCTTAAAGAACTGGATGAGAAGTATAACAAAAAGATTGAAGAAATGAGTAAAGAAATGGATGAAAAATATAAAAAAAAAACATCGAAGAAATGAGTAAATCCATGAATGATATATTGGGAAACCAAGAAAAAACAATCAAACAGGTAATGGAAACAGTTCAAGAATTGAAAACTGAAATGAAGGCAATGAAGAAAACACAAAACGAGGGCCGGCTGGATATGGAAAATCTAGGTAAACGAACAGAGACTACAGAATCAAGCATAACCAATAGGATACAAGAGATGGAAGAACGAATCTCAGAGTCTGAAGATACCATAGAGAAAATAAATGCTCTGATCAAAGAAAATAGCAAATCCAATAAATTCTCATCACAAAACATTCAAGAAATCTGGGACACAATAAAAAAACCAAATCTAAGAATAATAGGGATTGAAGAAGGAGAAGAACTGCAGATCAAAGGCCCAGAAAATATATTCAACAAAATTATAGAAGAAAACTTTCCCAATCTAAAGAATGATATTCCTATGAAGGTTCAAGAAGCATACAGAACACCGAATAGGCTTGATCAAAAAAAACCATCTCATCGCCATATAGTAATCAAAACACAAAACATACAGATTAAAGAAAGAATATTAAGAGCTGCAAAGGAAAAAGGGCAAGTAACTTATAAAGGTAAACCTATCAGACTCACACCGGACTTCTCTATGGAAACCATGAAAGCCAGAAGGTCCTGGATAGAGGTACTGCAGAAACTAAGAGACCATGGATGCAAGCCCAGACTAATATACCCAGCCAAGCTATCATTCACTATCAATGGAGAAAACAAAATATTCCAGGATAAGAACAAATTTAAACAATTCGCAGCCACAAACCCAGCCTTACAGAGAGTAATAGAAGGAAAATTGCAACCAAAGGAGTCCAACATTGCCAGCAATGCTTACAATAACTCAGACATCTAGCGACCCTTCACGAGCTTAACTCAAAGAAGGGACACATACAAACTCTATTAATCAAACAAACAAAAAATAATAATAACCGGAGTCAACAACCACTGGTCATTAATATCACTTAATATTAATGGACTCAATTCACCTATAAAAAGGCACAGACTAAGAGACTGGATACGAAAACAGGATCCAACATTCTGCTGTTTACAAGAAACACACCTCAACCACAAAGACAGACATTTACTCAGAGTAAAGGGTTGGGAAAAGGTTTTTCAAGCAAACGGACCTAAGAAACAAGCAGGCGTGGCCATTCTAATCTCCAACAAAATTGACTTCAAACTAAAATCAATCAGAAGAGATGGAGATGGACATTTTATACTCATAACAGGAACAATTAATCAGGAGGAAGTCTCAATCCTGAATATCTACGCCCCTAATATAAAGCCTCCTACTTATGTAAAAGAAACACTTCTAGAACTCAAGGCAGTCATCAAACCACACACACTAATAGTAGGAGACTTCAACACTCCTCTCTCTCCAATGGACAGGTCAATCAGACAGAAACCTAACAGAGAATTAAGAGAATTATTGGAGGTATTGAATCAAATGTACTTAACAGACATCTATAGAACATTCCACCCAAATAGGAAAGAATATACCTTCTTCTCTGCAGCTCATGGAACCTTCTCGAAAATTGACCACATACTTGGTAACAAAGCAAACTTCCACAGATACAAAAAAATATTAGTAACCACCTGTGTCTTGTCAGACCACCATGGATTAAAGTTAGAATTCAAGAACAGTGCTACCCCCAGGAAGCCAACAAACTCATGGAAGTTGAACAGTCAACTACTGAAGCACCCCTGGGTCAAGGAAGAAATAAAGAAAGAAATTAAAGTCTTCCTTGAATTTAATGAAAATAAAGACACAACATACTCAAACCTATGGGACACTATGAAAGCAGTTCTAAGAGGAAAGTTCATAGCACTAAGTGCCCAATTAAAGAAAACGGAGAAAGCACACATTGGAGACTTAACAGCACACTTGAAAGATCTAGAAAAAAAAGAATCTGATTCACCAAGGAGGAGTAGAAGACTGGAAATAATCAAACTGAGGGCTGAAATCAACAAAATAGAAACACAGAAAACAATCCAAAGAATCAATGAATCAAAAAGCTGGTTCTTGGAGAAAGTCAACAAGATCGACAAACCCCTATCCAAATTAATCAAACGGCAGAGAGAGATCATGCAAATTAATAAGATCAGAAATGAAAAGGGGGACATAACCACAGACACAGAGGAAATTCAGAGAATCATTAGATCTTACTACAAAAATTTATATGCCACAAACCTGGAAAATGTAAAAGAAATGGACATTTTTTTAGATAAGTACCATATACCAAAGTTGAACCAAGAACAGGTGAACAATCTAAATAGACCTGTTAGTCGCGAAGAATTAGAAGTTGTTATCAAAAATCTCCCTACCAAAAAAAAGCCCAGGACAAGATGGTTTCAATGCAGAATTCTACCGGAACTTCCAGGAAGAGCTAATACCTATACTCCTTAATGTATTTCACAATATAGAAACAGAAAAATCACTGCCAAACTCTTTTTATGAAGCTACAGTTACCCTGATACCAAAACCACACAAAGACACAACCAGGAAAGAGAATTACAGACCAATATCACTCATGAACATTGACACAAAAATACTCAATAAAATACTGGCAAACCGAATCCAAGAATACATTAGAAAAATTATCCATTATGATCAAGTAGGCTTCATCCCAGAGATGCAGGGCTGGTTCAACATACGCAAATCTATCAATGTAATCCATCATATAAATAAACTGAAAGAAAAAAAAACCATATGATCATTTCATTGGATGCTGAAAAAGCATTTGACAAAATTCAACACCCATTTATGATAAAGGTGTTGGAGAGACTGGGGATACAAGGATCATACCTAAATATAATAAAAGCAATATACAGCAAACAGTCAGCTAACATCAAATTGAATGGAGAGAAACTCAAAGCCTTTCCACTAAAATCAGGAACACGACAAGGCTGTCCACTCTCACCATTCCTCTTCAATATAGTGCTTGAAGTTCTAGCAATAGCAATAAGACAAGATAAGGGGATCAAAGGGATTCGAATTGGAAAAGATGAAGTTAAACTTTCGTTATTTGCAGACGATATGATAGTGTACATCAGCGACCCCAAAAACTCTACCAAAGAACTCCTACAGTTGATAAACACCTTTAGTAATGTGGCAGGATACAAGATCAACTCCAAAAAATTGGTAGCCCTCCTATACACAAAGGATAAAGAAGCAGAGAGGGAAATCAGAGAAACATCACCTTTCATGATAGCCACAAAAAGCATAAAATATCTTGGGGTAACTCTAACCAAGGAAGTGAAAGACCTATTTGACAAGAACTTTAAGTCTTTGAAGAAAGACATTGAGGAGGATACCAGAAAATGGAAAGACCTTCCCTGCTCTTGGATAGGGAGAATCAACATAGTAAAAATGGCAATTCTACCAAAAGCAATCTATAGATTCAATGCAATTCCCATCAAAATCCCATCAAATTTCTTTACAGACCTTGAGAGAACAATAATCAAGTTTATATGGCAAAACAAAAAACCCAGGATAGCCAAAACAATCTTATACAATAAAGGAACCTCTGGAGGCATTACCATCCCTGACTTCAAACTGTATTACAGAGCAACAGTATTGAAAACAGCTTGGTATTGGCATAACAACAGAGAAGTCAACCTATGGAATCGAATAGAAGACCCGGGTATTAACCCACAAACTTATGAACACCTGATTTTTGACAAGGGAGCTAAAGCTATATAATGGAAGAAAGATAGCATCTTTAACAAATGGTGCTGGCATAACTGGATGTCAACCTGTAGAAGAATGAAAATAGATCCATATCTATCACCATGCACAAAACTCAGGTCCAAATGGATAAAAGACATCAACATTAATCCGACCACTTTGAACCTGATAGAAGAGAAAGTGGGAAGTAGTCTACAAGATATAGGCACAGGAGACCACTTCCTAAGCAGAACCCCAGGAGCGCAGACAATAAGAGAAACAATAAATAAATGGGACCTACTGAAACTGAGAAGCTTCTGTAAAGCAAAGGACACTGTCAGTAAGACAAAAAGGCTACCTTCTGACTGGGAAAAGATCTTCACAAACCCTGCAACAGATAAAGGTCTGATCTCCAAAATATACAAAGAACTCAAGAAACTAGACACTAAAACTCTAATTAACCCAATTAAAAAATGGGGTACTGAACTGAACAGAGAATTCACAACAGATGAACTTCAAATGGCCAAAAGACACCTAAGGTCATGCTCAACCTCCTTAGCGATCAGGGAAATGCAAATCAAAACAACTTTGAGATATCATCTTACACCTGTCAGAATAGCCAAACTCAAAAACACCAATGATAGCCTATGCTGGAGAGGATGTGGAATGAGGGGAACACTCATCCATTGTTGGTGGTAATGCAAACTTGTGCAGCCACTGTGGAAATCCGTGTGGCGGTTTCTCAGGAAACTGGGAGTCAACCTCCCTCAGGACCCAGCAATTCCACTCTTGGGAATATACCCTAGAGATTCCCTAACATACTACAAAAGCATTTGTTCTACTATGTTCATAGCAGCACTATTTGTAATAGCCAGAACCTGGAAACAGCCTAGGTGCCCCTCAATAGAAGAATGGTTAAAAAAGGTGTGGAACATATACACATTAGAGTTTTACTCAGCGGTAAAAAACAATGACATCTTGAATTTTGCATGCAAATGGATGGAAATAGAAAACGCTTTACTGAGTGAGGTAAGCCAGACCCAAAAAGAGGAACATGGTATGTATTCACTCATAAGTGGATTATAACCATAATTAAAGCCTTTGAGCCTATTATTCGTGATTCTAGAGAAGCTAAATAAGAAGATGAACTTGATGAAGATTATTTAGCTATCCGCCAGGAGGTAGGAAATAGACAAGAGTCCCAGGTAACCTCGGGTGCATGGGGGGGGGGGGTGGGAGGGTTGTCAGAAAGGGAGAGGGTTAGAGAGAAGGGAGTAGGGGAGGATTGGGGAAAGATCGGGGGACTGGGATGGGGGGAGGGAGAAAGGATGGATATGGGATCAGGCAAGTATATACCTCAACTAAGGGAATCATTTTAGAGTTTACAAGAGACTTGATTATAAAGGGGATCCCCGGTCCAAGGAGAGATCCCCAGATGGTTCTCTGGACAGAGGAGAGGGTGCCTGAACCGGCGTTGGCCCACAACCATACTGATGAATATTTTGCATGTCACCATAGAACCCTCATCTGGAGATGGATGGAGATGGAGGCGGAGAACCACGTTGGAACACTGGACCTAGCTCCCTAGGTCCAAATAAGTGGCAGAAGGAAAGAGAACGTGAGCAAAGAAGGCAAGGGCAGAGGAAACCTTCATCCGAAGTTGGATGGCGATACAGATGGAGACCCATATTGGAACACCGAACTGAGCACTCCGCGGTCCAAATGAGGAACAGAAAGATGAAGAAAATAAAAAAAGTAATCAGGACTGCGAGGGATGCGATCACCCACTGATACAAGGGAACTGATATAATGAGAGCTCACCAAGGCCTGTTGGACTGGGACTGAACGAGGTCGTGATCCAACCAGATTCTCTGAATGTGACTGGCCCGGAGCCTTTTTGAAAAGCCATTGACAATGACACTGGGACTTTCTTCCTCTGCATATACTGGATTTTGGCGCTCCAGTCTGTTTGGACTCTCACCTTTCCTGGACCTGGAGGGAGGGGGGGGGGGGAACTTGTACTTCCCACAGGGCAGGAAACCCTGACTGCTCTAGGGGATGGAGAGGGAGGAGGAGAGGGAGTGGGGGGAGTGGGAGGGTGTTGGGAGGAGGGGCTGAAATGGAAACTTTTATAATTTAATAAAAAAAAAAGAAAAAAAAACACAGTTGGCATGATAAAATATCAGTACTTCACAAAGACACCAGGAAAATAAGATAATCAACTTTTCCCTGTTCATGTTAGGTTATATGATTGTCTCCTTATTAAATGTTTAGTATATGTGCTATAATATACTCCAAATAGCATCCTGTGCTTGGGAGGTATCTTATAGCTTCACAAATCCTTGGCTCTCCTTCCTAAAAGCACTTTAAGAGGTTTACCAAATAGTTATGCTCTGTTCTGTTCAGATATTGATGATGTTTCTAGATAGAACCCTGGTAACTACATTAGCACATGAGAAGACTATGTCTAGGCAAACTTTAAGTTCATTATCCAGGAAAGAAGCATACTAGAGCATTTGCTTTAAACATTAACATTTTCAAAAATTTATATTAATCAATCACATTTGAGTATGGTTTACTCTTCATCTCTTACTTTCTTCCTTTTGGTTCATTTTTGTCTTCTATAACTCTTTAGTATCAGTCATACTAACAGGAGAAAACGTGTCAACAATTTAATATACGTTCATCCCAATTTAATTGGCTGTTGCTATGTGTTGTGACCCTCTCCAAAATATATTCTAAGGTTTAATTCCCAATGCAATAATATTAAAAGATGAACTCTTCAGGAGGTGATTAGGTCATTAGGGTCTCTTCCCGTCTACCTTCTGCCATGATCAAACAAGTACTCACCAAAGCCGCACACACGGTATGTGAATTTCCTGGACTAAAGAACTGAGAAATAAATTTCTAATATCTAAAAACTATGCAGGATGGCAGGATAAATTAACTAAGATGCACATGCTTAGTTTAGTTTTATGCAGATATTCTGACATAAATATGTATGCATATAATTTATATTTATGTTTATGCATTGTATATATATTACACATATTGGATAAAATGATATGAAAATGGTGCTAACTTACCAATATTTTCTCTATTTTGATTTAGTAATTGGGAAGTGCTCTTCTTTCTGATTTTTATTTTTTGGATAATGGAAAAGATATAATATTTATTTCATATGACAGTCTGTGTGACCCAAAAAATACGGGAATTTATATAATTTATCCTGATATGAGATATTAGATACTCTTATAAATTCTTTTTGACATAGTAAACCAACAATACAAGATAAGATTTTGAAAAGACAAGAAATTGTTTTCATGCATTGAGAAACTGACAATAATGTAAGACCCCGGCTTCCTAGGAAAAGCTAATAAAGGGAAAGGGGACATTGAGGAACTCTCTGGCCATTTCTGGGGTGCCTGGTTTCAGTGGGTCACTGTCACAAAAGGAAGAAGGAAAAGTGTGGCTTCTTGAACTATGGAAAGTCTGATGATCCCCAAGAAAGTGACATGTTCAGAGAGAAACAAGAAAAACCTACATTTCAGCAGGAAATGGAGATATGTGCCCATCCTGGCAATATCTTCTTTGCTAAATTCTAGAGAAAAGTTAAAAAGCAATTACATTGTAGGAAATGAAGGTTGTGTAATCCAAACAAAATATTAGTCTCAGTGTTTGTAGGTTGACACTCCTAAACATATTGACGAGGCCACTCAGCAGATAAGGGTTCTTGTTCTCTAATACTCATGGCTTGAATTCATTCCCTAAAATATTGCAGGATATTTGATTACACTGTGTGAAGTTGTCATTGTTTTACCTCATTTGCCTAAGGCATGTTCTGATTGGTTCAATAAAAACCTGACTGGCCAATAGCCAGGCAAGAGAGGATAGGCAGGACTTCCTGGGAGAGAGAGGAACTTGGGGGAAGAATCAGGAAGTGCAGATTTGCCAGTGAAAAACTAAGAAAGTCAGATGTATAGTGAAGATAGAGGAGAGGTAACAAGTCAAATGACACAACATATATTAATATATATTATATTAATTATTATTAATATATTATATATTATATATATATTAATATATATTAATATGAATTTGTTAATTGGGAATAGGCCTAACCTGAGGAAAAGCATTCACAATTAATAAAAAGTTTCCATATCATAATACAGGAGCTGGAGGTCCAAAGTCTATATATAAAAAGAGAAAAGAGAAAAGAGAGGACCAAATGTTGTATAAGTGGGCCTTGCCCTCCCTATAGTAGTAACAAACAAAATAAAGTTAAATTTGCTTTTTAGAAAACTTGTAAACACCTGACAGAAACAAAGACAAATAAATTCTTAAATGTTGATTTTAAGAAAATCATGAAAAACTCCAAGAGAAGTTTTGCAAGTTCCAACAAATATAAACTCCATAATAGTAACTTTCACAAATAGCAAGTAAATAAATAAAAAAGGCTGTCCTACTGAGAGTTAACAGTCAACTCCACAAAGTTACAAGTTGCCTGAGAAAAGAAGTTGCCTCCGCTGAAAGATTGCCCAGACTATACTGGCCTGAGGTCGTGCCTTTAAAGGATTGCCTTGATTGTTAATTGATGTAAGAGGCTCTAGTCCCCTGTGGGTGGCACCATTCCCTGAGCAGGTAGTACTAGTCTATGAGAAAAGGATAGCTAAAATTGACTCAGGGGGCAAGCCAACAGCACTGTTCTTTCCTACATCGTTTCTGCTTCAAATCTTGTGTGAACTCCTATGTGACTTCATGCAATGGATTGTTGTCTAGAAGATGAAATAAGTTCTCCCTCCCTTAAATTATTTTTGGTAAGAGTGTTGCTATCAGCAACAGAAAAGAAATGACTACAAAGGCTAGAAACCCCTCTGAGAATCAAAAATAATTGTATCAGCTCCACAAAAAAATGTACATAGAATATTCACTATGCAATAAATGTGTTTAATTTTCTTAAAAATAACAAAGGAAGTAGATAAGAAATAATTGTTCCTGTAAATGGCAGTAATATTTGAGAACAAAAGAACATGCAGAACAGTAGAGCATGCATGCCTGTGAGTACAGTCACAGAGAAATGGGGTGGGGTCTAAATAGTAATTGCAAAATTATCTACTTGAAAATTATAATAAAACACAGAACTCAATGAGTAGTTACCATACTAAATGATGTAGGTGGGCCTTGTTTCTATGTGTTGCTTTCATTGGTTAATTAATAAAAAAAAACTGCTTGGCCTGATAGGTCAGAACATAGGTGGGTAGAGTAGACAGAACAGAATGCTGGGAAGAAGGCAATGAGTCAGACATCAAGGCTCTCCCACAAGAGATGGACATAAGTTAGGATCTCTCCCGGTAAGCTACCACCTTGTGGTGCTACACAGATTATTAGAAATGGGTTAGATCAGTATGTAAGAGTTAGCCAATAAGAAGCTACAGATAATGGGCCAGGCAGTGTTTAAATGAATACAGTTTTCGTGTAACTATTTCGGGAGTAACCTAGCTGGGAGCCAGGTGGCGGGAAATGGCTTGCAGCAGATTGGGAAGCGGCTCGGCCGTTCCTTTAACAATACTAAACATAGATGGGAAAAGAGTTAATAAGCCAGCAAACAGATAAGAGTATCAAAGTAAGATTTTAAAGAGTGAAAAGTGCAAAGGCTGATATAAAGAGAATTTAAGAGCTGAGTTATAAAACAACATCTTCTAAGGTAGGGCAATGGAGTTCCCTAATGAGAATTAATGGCAGTAAAACAACCTCAATATCAAAAATAGATTATACAATTAATGATTAAAATTTTAAAGCCCCAAACTATTGATGAGGATAAACAGAAATAAGCTTAGATAAATAAGAGTCAAACTGAAAAACTATAAAGGCCAAAGTATAAAAAGGGGTTTAAAGATCTTGATAATAGATACATATGACTTCAGAAGACCATTAATTAAAGTACAACTTACTTTTTAAAAGCGACAACGAAAACAGGACGTCAGTGGAATAATGTCGGGTGACTGACAGCAAACAACTGTCAGTGTGTAATTACATGCTTGCTAAAGGGCTCCATTAAGAACTGGTATGAAAGGAAAACATTTTTCAGGAAAACAGTAAAAAAAAAATCTACCAATGCACTCTTACTGAACAATTTTTAAAGACCACATTTTCTGAGGAAAGATGTGAGTTGCATGAAAATGTGAAAAGTCAGAAAATTGGAAATACATGAAGAAACAGAACTGTATATTTAATAAATGAAGAATCGATAGCAAAGCTAATCTGTCAAGCTTAAATACTCAAGATGGCATACATTTTGTATATTAATAAAAGCTGAATGAGAATAAAAATAACTTCAGAACCTGTAACTCTAATATTTAGGTGACAATTACTGTTAAACTTTTTCTATTTAAAAGGGATGTTACAGTTAGTGAACTAGACTCTCATTTTATTTTCTTTTAGTGCTGGTCTAAGCCCAGGGGTACATGTATCTGAGATAAGCATTCTAATCTCCAGAATTTAGACACCTCAGTAGAAAACAACAAACAAACAATCCTGGAGGAGAAAAACTATAAATCAATGAGAAATTGAAAGTAACATGGAGAAGACATACAAAGCCATCATGGTTTTTATAGACATTTAGTCCAGGGGCTTGATAGATGGCTCAGCGATAAAGAGAACTAGCTGCTCTTCCAGAGGACTGGAGTTTGATTCCCAGTACCCACAGAGCAGCTCACCACGCCACTCACTCCAGTTCCAGAGGACCTGAAGCCCTCTTCTAATCTGGGAAACTCATGCATGCATGTGGTTTACAAACATATGTGCAGGCATACCATCCAGTGTATCTGTAAAACAAAATAACCACTTAAAATATACATAATATACATATATATATTTCTTATTTTTTCATTAAGAAAATATTTCTTATTTTTTCATTAAGAATTAACCTTAAAATATACATAATATATATATGTATATAATAACAAATATGAATGATACCCAGAAAAAAACAGAAAGTAATATATGTACTAGTGAGGCAATAATTTAAGAGATTAAATATAAAATAATAAATAATAATTTTAAGTTATAAAGCAAGAAAAATTGTTCATAAATCTCTCAAATTTCAACACAGTTTTGAAGTAACTAACAATTTTGCCCTAAATCCCCTTTCAAAACGGTGTTTTTGAAATGGGATTTTATTGCAGACTGACCTCAAACCCCCAGCAAAGTAAAGAATGATCTTGAATTTCAGATCCTCTTGCCTCCAAGTGCTGAGTTCTCTGGTTACAGGCTTACAAGTTTGTGTGTGCCATCCCACCAGGCTTTTCTGTGGTACTTGGGATTAAAGTCATAATCTCCTGTGTTCAGTCTAAACATTTTACCAACTGATCACAAGCCCAGCCTCCTTTATTTTTCTCATAATTTCAGCTTTATATGAAAAAAAATAAAACATGAGTAGAAAAAAGAGCCTTCTTACATACTCCTTCTTTACCCAAATAGTTTTCTATGTTACATCTTGCATTTAAGAGATTCATTTCTTAATTAATGAAAGTAGTACTGGCATACAGTATGAATTAAAATCTCCAGTTAGTATTGTTTCACACATTGTCATATAGTGTTATAAAGGTTTTGAAAAATGAATATTGTCATCAATCATATATATAGTTTCATTGCCCAGTTTCCTGTACTGAGCTGATTCATCTTGTCCCTTCTCCCAGCTCTCGCAGAACGAGTGATTTTCTTATTCTTACCCTAATTTTGCCATTTCTAAAATGTCATGTAGACTGAATCATAAAGACAAGCTTCCTTTGTTTCTCAAAACACGCTTTAGTTTCCTACTTTAGTTTCCATCTTTGTGAGCTCTATAGTTAATTTAATTTTATGAGCAAAAAGTAGTTCATTGTTAGGATGACTATAGTTTGATTGTTTATGCTCCTGCTGAAAGATGTCTTTGTTGCTTCGTGTTCATAGCTGCTGTGGACTAAGCTACTAAATATATTAATATGGAGCTTTTTCTGTGGAAATGAATTTTAAAAAGTGAGAAAAGTGCATGAATTAGATGTTAAGGGTATTTAATTCTAAGTATCAACGAGTGGGGGTTTCTGGTACTTCCGATCATGGTTGGTATTTGGTATGGCTGTTTATCTTAACCATTTTGATAGGTATATAACTTAATCTCATTATGCTTTATTTTTACTTATATATAGAAAAAGATGTTGTAGCACTTCCTACATACCTATCTGCGGTTTGTAGGTGCTCTTCAGTGACAGGGATATTTCTGTGTTTTGGAGAGATTTCACCAATAGATCTGTCATGCTTTTGATGTATCATTTTCTGATGCCGTTTGGACATTAACAAAACACTCAGTATGATTTTCTACTTTTCTCTCTTCCACAAATCTCATAATTTTAGAGTTTGCCTTTAGGTCTTTGATTGTATTAAAATGCGTGTTTGGCAGAAAGAACTCCATATCTCTGTTTCACTTTGATTTTTTTTGTTGTTGTTGCTGTTGTTGTTTTGCTCATGGATCTTGGCTTGTCACCATGACATTTGGGAAGAAGGTATCCATTCTCCATTTAATCATCTTTCTTCTTTGGTCAACTGTAAGTTTACTCTGTGTGCATTTGTATCTCTCTTTTCCCACAGATTTATTTGTTTGTCATTTTAACAGTAGTAACTGACGTTGATTGATTTAGCAAGCCGTCACACTGGGTAGTATCAGCATGCCTACTTTGTTCTTCTCTTGTGTTGTGTTTTCTAATCTAGGTCTTCTGTGTTTTCATATTAATTTTGATAGAAGATGGTAAATATTATCATAATCTTCTGTGGTTTAAAGAGAGCCTGAGATGAATCTGAAGGAGTTGAGAAGAATCTCTTTTCTGCACGGTTTGGAGTCCTTGTCTGTGAGTGTGGTCATCAAATCTTAATGACATGGGTAAGGTCTGAGGGATGTGTCTTCAGCTAACACCCTAGAATGTATTAACATAAAGTAAGTCACAAGGTGATGTAATGACTCAGGATTACTAGCGCTTATGTGGTCTTTTATCGATCAACAGTCCCAGATACAGCACATGACTGCTCTTGGCTGTGTAACTTCTTTCATAACTATGTGGTTTTCATCCCATAGATCAGTGGTTCTAAACCTTCCCAATGTTGTGATCCTTTAATAGTTCTTCATGTTGTGGTTACCCCCAAAGTTAAAATTACTCCATTGTTAATTCATAACTGTAGTTTTTCTACCGTTATTAATTGCAATGTAAATATCTCTTCTGCGGGATATCTGATATACAACTTTCAAAGAGGTTGAAACCCACAGGTTGAGAAATGTTATCATAGATCGAATTGGTAGTCTATATATAGATGGTATATTCTTGGATGTTAATATGATTGTATTTCATGTTTAGCCTATAATTTTCAGTTCTTTCTTTCTAATATCCAGAAAAGCTGCTGGTTTCTTGCTGTCACCGTGTTTTATGAAGTCTTGCTTAGTTTATTAGTCTAAGTAAGTCTTTCCCCCTCCAATTTATGTATCATTTGCTCCATAGACAGTTCTGTTTCCTGAGAACAAAGATGGTGTTATTTTTCCTTTGTGAATTGTATATATCTTATTTCATTGTTTTGATAATTAACCAGGACATTTAGTGATATTGAATGATGAATTTGGTGGTATATAGTCCGTTTCAGTGAATGCTCCACATAAACACAGAAGATTATTTTACTGACTTTGGATAACCATTCTATACATGTTAATTTGATGCAGCTTACTAATAGTGCTGCCCTCATCAATTTTCTGCCTGCTGGATCTGGCAACTACCAAACAGCAGAACATTAAAAACTACAACTATAGTAGTGAGATTATCTTATTGTTACTCAGATTTCTATCAGTTTTTTTCCAACTGTATTTGGCTCTGTTGCTAGATACATATATGTTGTAGATTATTTTTCCTTGTCACTGTATAATGGCCTGCTTTACCTCTATTTTTATTTTATAATATTTTGCTTTCTTTGAAGTCAATGCAATCATTCCTGCTTTCTTTTGATGAGTGCTAGCAATGTATATCTTTATTCTACACTTTGTTTTTAATCACTGTATTTCAAGTGAAATGTTTTGAATGGAAAGATGGTAGGATTTTCTTCCCTGCTCCAGCAGTCTCTGTCTTTTAATTTGGGCAGGCAGGCATTCACATTTAGAGAGAACATTAATGTAGTTGGATTAATGATTATCTTGTTTGTGCTGATTTTTGTCTCTTTAAACTTTGCTTCTTTTCCTGTCACCTCTGCTTTGAATGAGGATTATATTTACATTCCCTTTTCTCTCCTGTCCCAATCATCCACTATGCTTCTTTCTGAGATGATATTCTTTCCCTGGAGATTGCTCTATGCATTGCTAACTGGCTGAAGCCAACCGTGACAGAAACAAACTGCAGTAGACACAGACAATGCAGAGACACAGGAGTCTCACTACAGTACACTCCATATTCTTAGTATTGTTTGCTTCATTGTTATATATGCTACGAGCACCCAATGGGATTTTAGTATTTTCAAAATTTCTTTATATAAATTAAGGGCATACATATTTTCTTTTTATTATTCTTTCTTCTTTACATTTTCTCTAAATAATGGAGATTTGAGTTTGTGAAAATATTTTCTTTCTTTCTGAATTATTTTAACATTTCTTGTAAGGTAAAACTATGAACCAAAAATTTCTTCCAGTTTCAATCTTTATTTTCCCAAAAAAGTTTTATCCTTTGTAAGATAATTCTATTAGACTAAAACCTTCAGAATCAGCAATTGTTTTTCTCACAGCATCTTAAAATTTTCTCTGACTTTTTTTGCATATGTTGTATTTAGAAAGATAATACCACATATTTAGGCCTACTTCCTGGCTTTTTCTACATTCCTCTTGGGTTCTGTTAGTGTACTCTTCTTTTTCTCTTTCATTGTCTGTTTACCAATTCGTTCCGTGCTTGTGATATAGGAATTGTGTTATCTTGAATGCTTAGACTGTCTCCTTGTCTATATTATTTTACTGTTTTCTGATATATCCTTTATCTCTTCAAGGCTATAACTTTCCTTGCCCTTGCTACTCCTACACAGAGGTGTTCTATTGAAGCTGGGTATGATGCACTAAGTTATAGAAACCAGGGTCTGCCTGGATGATGGTGGCAGCACACGGCTTTAATCCCAGCACTTCAGAGGCAGAGGCAGACAGATCTCTGTGAGTTCATGGCCAGCTTGATCTACAGAACTAGTTCCAGGATGCCCAAAGCTGCACAAAGAGAAAGAAACCCTGTCTCAAAAAAAAAAAAAAACAACAACAACAAAGAATGAAAGGAAAAGAAGCCAGGGTTATTATGTGTTAGTGCTTGGAGGTATTAGGTTTTGTTACTATAGTTACTAGGTTCAGAGCCTGGGCCCTAGAAACCCTCCTGTGCTGGACTCTTTTGTTCATTCTCAAGGGAACAATTAATGGGATAAGCAATAGTGAAACCAGAGACAAGTTTTATCCAATGTGGTCATATTAGAAAGAGGAACAAATAACGGTGGTGGGTAGCATCTTTCTTATTCTGTATGAAGCTTGTGTTTATACAGAGGATAAGGAACATGCTTAACTTAGCACATTGTTCTGCATGTGAATGTAGTCCCTTCATCAGTGACCTATCATGTCTGTTTTATGTCTCTCCTGCAAGGTAGTCTGCAGAGTCACTCCCTTGGGATACCTTTATGGGGCGACACAGTCCTCTGTTAGTTGGCACCAAGCTCTTACATTCCTTTCATTAGATTCCTAGGAAGATTCCAGTTTCTTAGGGACCATTGTTTCAGCAGTGAACTAGACAAGGGATGGGTTCAAGTGTCTCCCTTTGTAATACCATTTTGTTTTCAGGATTATACCAATGGAAATAATAGCTGCTGTCTCAGGAATTAAAGAGATAGTTTATTATGCATCCAAATATGAGTGACCATGGCCTGGGAACACAGATTTAGGTTTCCCTAAACACCTTGTTCCTATGAGGTAGCAGGTTCGTGAATATTTTATAGAAGCAGAATAAAGAAGGTCATAGAATAAAGCAATTGTTAAAGGCACTTCAGGGTACTTGAGGTAGGTAGCAAAGCAAAGAAAACTCTGCTGTAGGCTTTGAATGCTATCTGACAGTATCCTCAGCTTTTTCATAAGTGGAAACTAAGGATCTAAGTAATGGTCACAAAGCCGTAAAGCCTTTAATAGAGAAAGCAATAGATGGCGATTAAGGAGGCTAGAGATGCCCCAAGATAAATTGGTTTTGGCTTACAACATTCCAACATCTAATAAGTCAGTCAATCTTTGCAGACTTATTTCCAGGAATTCTCATCACAGTACTTGTTGTAATCATGCATCTATCTGACTTGAATCAAAAGTGTTTTATGTCAGCTCAGTTCCTATTTTTTTTTTCATTATGAATCTGAATTTTTTCTAAAAACTGTTTCCCAAATAAAGGGTGAGTCTGAACATGGTAGCACTTACCTGTTGCTCTAGAATTCAGAAGGTGGAGACAGAAGGATGTTAGAGGCCATGTTGGGCTACATACAGAGATCCTACCTTCAATACATAAACAATGATGCATGTTGCAGGTCTCATTTGCAATCTGGTGCCGTGGCTATGATGATCTGTTGATATGATAAGAAGTTGTGCTTAAGTAGAATTCCATACTTCTATAATGAAAACTCTCTCATGCTGCCCCTTCCTCTCTCCACTCTCCGTGCATGCCACCTCCCACGTTTTTCTCCTCCTCCTCTGGGCTTTGACATTCAAAAACTTCCTTGATTGGTTTAAATATTCTTCACTTGCATGAAGCAGGGAATAGGAGGGTTCACAGGCTGTGGTTTCTCAATGCCCCCTGTCCTGGTGGGGCTCTGGAAGGACACCATCTCATGAAGACAGATGGTTTTTGTTTGGAGTAGTGATTACTTTTTCACTGAACTTATTTCCAAAAGTCCCTCTCTGGTCCCTCTGTTCAAAACAATGGAAGAATGTTCTTCTATATGTACTGTAAGGACAGGATGGAAATCATGGAGGTGCAACTTTTAAATTTTATTTTCAAGTTAGCCCACAATTGACCATGATCACTTCATGGAAGTGTGTAACCACTCCTTCCACTCTGACTCTGGTGGCTTATCTCCTGGTAAGGAAATATCACCTGGATAAATTTACATTTCCAAGTTTGTGGGAAGAGGTCAGGTCCTATGTCTCAATTCTCTGAAGGCATTGAAGACAAATAATTGATTTTGGGGTTGTTCTTATCTGTGAGAATGAGAGTTTCCAATTCCTCCACATCCAGACGTGGAGGCTATCTTTCAAGGACTTGGTCATGGCAAACAAACTAAATGACAGAAGCAGTTTTTCCCTCCAGAGCACAAGACATCTTTCCTGTAGCTTTGGAAGATAAAGATAATGGCTCTCTGGGGAACAAAGGTTAGGCTTTCTTTGCTCATTAGGAAAGATCCAGGCTGTTAAATTCAGATTTCCTCTCTCTTAATGTAACCTACTTCCCAAACATGTGTCATCTGGCCGACTTATCTTTGCCCTGTGGGAATTGGAGTGTGAGAAGGCAGTACAAGAATGTTGATATTCTGAGGTTTCTTGTGTGTAATAAACTGTCCTTTGTCTCTGGCATTCCTCCTGTATTCTGATGACATCCAAAAAACTGAACAACTTTTGTCTTGGAGGGTTTTTTTGCTGTCAGATCCATCCCTGTTCTTTACCAAGAAATTTGCAAACAGTTGAAAGGGCATCTTAAAAGCCATATGTTTATACAGTCCATATGCATTCCTCAAGAAATAGAAGAAGAAAATGTAAATGATAATAAATTGATATCTATAAATTTTATCATAAAGAAAACATTACATGTATCCTTCTTCTTTATTTTATTATTTTTCCTTCATTTTATTTGCATGGGTATTTTGCCCACATGTATGCCTGTGTACCACATTCATGCCTGGTACCCACTGAAGACAGTGAAAGACATTAGTGTACCCTAAGACTGGACTCTGGATGGTTATGAGGAGTCATAGACATCCTAGGGTGTTCTGGAAGAACAGCCAGTGCTCTTAACCACTGAGCCATCTCTCTAGCACCACAGTCAGCCTCTTCCAGAAACCATTTATCTCAGATTCATGGAGGAGATAATGGCAATTTTTACTTAAAGTTGATCAAGAGAATGAAACAAGATTTCCAGTCCTTTCAGAGGCTCACTTTGAAACCAATGCAATAAAAACAATCTAAGGGGCTGGACTCTAGTTCAGTGGTAGAGCAATTGCTGATCATATGCAAGACTCCAAAGTCCATCTCCAGCACTGAAAAAAATATCTGTTAGAAGAAAAAGAAATCATTTTATTTTTTAATTTCTTTATGTGTGTCTATGTGAGTATGTGTGTCTATATAAGTTTGTGTATCTATTTGAGTGTGTGTCTATTTGAGTGAATGTGTGTTTATGTGAGTTGAGTGTATGTTCCTATGAGTAGACATGTGTCTATGTGAGTGTATGTGTGTTTATGGGATTCTGTGTGTTTGTGTGTGTGTGTGTGTGTGTGTGTGTGTGTGTGTGTGTGTGTGTGTGTACGAGTGCTCACAGAAGTCAGAAGATCAGATTTCTCAAAGCTAGGATTATGGATGGTTACAAGTCATCTCATGAAGTTGCTTGGATCCAAACCCCAGTCTTTATGATTGAGCAACAATTATTCTTAACAGCTGTGTCATCTCTCCAACTCCAGGTAAAAGAACCCTCAATAGCTAACTTCAATGTCATAGAAAAAGACCAAATGTCTTCACCAACTTATGTTCTATCCAGTAGAAAGGCGCTAGAACTTAAGGGGAAGGTTTCATAATTCATTTACACACAGTGAGAACAACAGGGTTATGAAGGAGGTTTGGATAAATGGATGAAAAGGAAGGCTCCAGAAGCGTCAAGATTAGCATATGAAAGATACCAGTGTTTGGGAACCCCCTCCTTCTGCTACAGATGACCTGTATCAAAATAGAACAAAAAAAAATGTGTAATATATGAATAACCCAGAAAGTGGTCAGGAGTTCTAAGCTTAGAGTCATTGAACCTTTGATATTTCCATATTCTGGCTTTCTATGTTAGTGTCGTGTCCTCCATTATAAACAGTCTGTTTTAATACAATCAGTTTCTCTCTGTCCAGATCTTTGTTAAGCAACACAGAACCCAGAAATCCTAGGAATCCTAAGTGCAGACAATAAAGTGATGGGCTGGTTCCACTTTCTGATGCAAGTCTGTTATTGAAGCATTAATAAACCATTTTTATTAAATCCAGAATTATTGTGAGGAGTTGCTTGGTCATTCCCAGCCACTTAACCCTTGAATAATCACTCAGAAACTGTATTAATTAAATCACTGCTTGTTCCATTAGCTCTGGCTTCTTATTGGATAACTCTTACATTGATTTAACTCATTTCTCTTAATCTGTATATCACCATGAGGTCATGGCCTACCAGAAAAGTTTCAGCACGTCTATCTGCAGCAGCTGTATGGCGGTTCCCTGACTCCTCCCTTTTCCTCCCAGCATTCAGTCCAGTCCTCTTCACCTTCCTAAGTTCTGCCCTATCAACAGGTCATAGCAGTTTCTTTATTCATTAATGGTAATCACATCACACAGAGGGGAATTCCACATCACAGAGTGAAGACAGAAGTATGGACGAGCAACTTTTCTATTCCTGGGAAGCAGGGTCTAGGCATCAATTGCTTCTAAAATATTCAAATAAATCTCATATAAATTTCAGAATTTGAAAATAAGAAAATGAAATAATCTTCCATTATTATTTTATAGAATACACAGTTGTCTACATTGAAAATCAAGAATATATAGATAAATTAATAAAATTAGTGACACATGACAAGTAAGTTTAGCACATAGAAGTCAATTTTATGCAGGTATAACAGAAGTTTATAAAAATAAAAAAATAGTTATGATTTATTATCATTTGTAATAATCCTAACCAAAAAAACCAAAAATTAATATTTTCAAATAAAATAAAACACATGAAAACTTTAAGAGATGTTTATCTATTTCATTTATTTATTCCTGTTTAAGTTTGTTTTCTGTTCCTGTAATAAGCACTGTGAGAAAAGCAGTTTGGTGAGAAAATGGCTTGTTCCAGCTCACAGATCTCAGCTCACACTCCATCACTAAGGGAAGTCAGGACAGAAACACATCAAGCAGGAACCTAGACACAGGAAGTGAAGCAGAGGCCTGGACAAATGTTGTCTAGTGGATCTCTCCCTGTGGCTTGAAAATCTTGCTTTCTTTTTTTTAATTAATTAATTTATTCATTTATTTATTTATAAAAATTTCCACTTCCTCCCCTCCTCCCTATACGCTCCCATTCCCCCCACTCCCTCTCCTCCTCCCTCTCCAGTTCTAAGAGCAGTCAGGGTTTCCTGCCCTGTGAGAAGTTCAAGTTCCTCCCCCCTCCCTCCAGGTCTAAGAAGGTGAGCATCCAAACAGACTAGGATCCCAAAAAGCCAGTACATGCAGAGGAAACAAGTCTCAGTGCCATTATCAATGGCTTCTCAGTCAGCCCCCATGTCAGCCACATTCAGAGAATCCAGTTTGATCACATGCTCGTTCAGTCCCAGTCCAGCTGGCCTTGGTGAGCTCTCATTAGATCAGTCCCCTTGTATCAGTGGGTGAACACACCCCTCGCGGTCCTGACTTTTTTGTTCATGTTCTCCCTCCTTCTGCTCCTCATTTGGACCTTGGGGGCTCAGTCCAGTGCTCCAATGTGGGTCTCTGTACAGTATAGGACCACTGGCCAAGGGATAGCCATAGTGAGTAGTGGGCTAGGGCTTCACTTACCAATCACTAATTAATCAAATCTCCCACAGAATTGTCACAAGACCAATATGAAGTAAGTATTTTGCCGATTTGGGATCCTACTAACCAGATGACATTAGCTTATATCAAGTTGATTAACTAACTAGTATAATTATTTAATCTATTTACTTATTTATTTATTATTTAAAAGGATTTTTCCTATCATTGTTTTTTACTGCTGAGTTAAACTCTAATGTGTATATGTTCCACACCTTCTTTAACCATTCTTCTATTGAGGGGCACCTAGGTTGTTTCCAGGTTCTGGCTATTACAAAGAGTGCAGCTATGAACATAGTTGAACAAATACTTTTGTAGTATGATAGGGCATCTCTTGGGTATATTCCCAAGGGTGGAATTGCTGGGTCCTGAGGGAGGTTGACTCCCAGTTTCCTGAGAAACCGCCACACTGATTTCCACAGTGGTTGCACAAGTTTGCATTCCCACCAACAATGGATGAGTGTTCCCCTCACTCCACATTCTCTCCAGCATAGGCTATCATTGGTGTTTTTGACTTTAGCTATTCTGACAGGTGTAAGATGGTATCTCAAAGTTGTTTTGATTTGCATTTCCCTGATCACTAAGGAGGTTGAGCATGACCTTAAGTGTCTTTTGGCCATTTGAAGTTCATCTGTTGTGAATTCTCTGTTCAGATCAGTATCCCATTTTTTAATTGGGTTAATTAGAGTTTTAGTGTGTAGTTTCTTGAGCTTTTTGTATATTTTGGAGATCAGACCTTTGTCTGATGAGGGGTTGGTGAAGATCTTCTCCCAGTCAGAAGGTAGCCTTTTTGTCTTACTGACAGTGTCCTTTGCTTTACAGAAGCTTCTCAGTTTCAGGAGGTCTCATTTGTTCATCGAGTCTCTTATTGTCTGTGCTACTGGGGTTATACTTAGGAAGTGGTCTCCTGTGCCTATGTCTTGTAGACTACTTCCCACTTTCTCTTCTTTAAGGTTCAAATGGTCAGATTAATGTTGATGTCTTTAATCCATTTGGACTTGAGTTTTGTGCATGGTGATAGATATGGATCTATTTTCATTCTTCTACAGGTTGACATCCAGTTATGCCAGCACCATTTGTTAAAGATACTTTCCTTCTTCCATTGTATACCTTTAGCTCCCTTGTCGAAAATCAGGTGTGCAAATGGATGGAAATAGAAAATGCTTTACTGAGTGAGGTAACCCAGACCCAAAAAGAGGAATATGGTATGTACTCACTCATAAGTGGATTCTAGCCTTAATTAAAGGTCTTTGAGCCTATAATTCGTGATTCTAGAGAAGCTAAATAAGAAGGTGAACCTGAAGAAAATCATATAGTTATCCTCCTGGATATTGGAAGTAGACATGATTGCCAGGCAAACTTGGGTGCACGGGGGAGGTAGTGGGTGGGGTTTGGAGAGGTGGAAGTAAGGGGAGAGGGCTAGAGAGAAGGGGGAGGATAGGGGATAGCTTGGGGGAATGGGATGGAGGTAGGGAGGAAGGATGGTTATGGGAGCAGGGAGGTATATATCTCAACTAAGGGAGCCATTTTAGGGTTTGCATGAGACTTAATTCTGGAGGGGTTCCCAGGCCCAAGGAGAGGTCCCCAGATTATTCCCTGGACAGCAGAGGAGAGGGTGCCTGAACTGG
Organism: Myodes glareolus; assembly: GCF_982192425.1. Taxonomy (NCBI): domain Eukaryota; kingdom Metazoa; phylum Chordata; class Mammalia; order Rodentia; family Cricetidae; genus Myodes; species Myodes glareolus. Next base: position 48,104,127 of record NC_142028.1, on the reverse strand, counting down.
CCTTGGTCCATAACCATATTGATGAATATTTTGCATATCAACATAGAACCTTCATCTGGCGATGGATTAAAATAGAGACAGAGACACACATTGGAACTCTGGACTTAACTCCCTAGGTCCAAATGAGAAGCAGATGGAGGGAGAGCATGAGCAAGGAAGGCAGGATCAGAGGGAACCCTCATCCGACGATGGATGGAGATAGAGACAGAGACCCACATTGGAGCACTGGACTGAGCCCCCAAGGTCCAAATGAGGAGCAGAAGGAGGGAGAACATGAACAAGGAAGTCAGGACCACGAGGGGTGCGTTCACCCACTGGTACATGGGGACTGATCTAATGAGAGCTCACCAAGGCCAGCTGGACTGGGACTGAACGAGCATGTGATCAAACTGGATTCTCTGAATGTGGCTGACATGGGGGCTGACTGAGAAGCCATTAACAATGGCACTGGGTCTTGTTTCATCTGCTTGGACTGGCTTTTTGGGATCCTAGTCTGTTTGGATGCTCACCTTCCTAGACCTGGAGGGAGCAGGGAGGAACTTGAACTTCCAACAGAGCAGGAAACCCTGACTGCTCTTAGAACTGGAGAGGGTGGAGGAGAGGGAGTGGGGGGAATGGGAGGGTATTGGGAGGAGGGGAGGAAGTGGAAATTTTTTTAAAATAATAATAAAAAAAATTAGTAGTATTCAGCACTCATCTCCTCCTCCACAGATCAAAAACAGAGTCATGGATATAGAACATTTTGAGGAAAATGGCAATAAGGTAACACTTGAACAACTAAAGACACGAAGCTTATAAGATATTGCTTTTGTTCAGTGCATACTGAATACATTTGGCAAAATCACACCAAATCACAATAAACATATGTTATAAGCAGTATTTAAGGAGTCTCAGCAGGTAAAAACACTAGCTACACAAGTAAGAAGATCCCCCGAACCAACTTAAAAAGTTTGCTGCCATGGCAGGCATTAGTTATTCCAGCCCTCCTACCCTAATTTGGGAGATGGGTACAGAGTATTCACTTGAATGATCATGACCTAGAATGTCCAGAGTTTGAAGCTTGGCAGACAAAACAACAAGAGAAACCCCATCAAAACAAAATCCCTATCCCCAAAACTAATTAATGTGTCAGTAAATCAATGTAAAAGGCATAAATCCAAATTGTTATCAATATATTACAGTTCAATTCATAAACTATCAGATTATTAGACCAACATAAGGTTGATAACAAATCAGGGGTACTTTTCTTTGTTAATCAGTGGTGACCTGAAATGCTTTTCGAAAACAATTTTGAGAAATGGGACTGTGTATTTAATTTTGCTTCCAGAGTTGAATGGATTTTCCTGATACTGGCTTTATAGCTTTACCTTTCATTGATATCCCGATAAATAACCAACTTCTCATAATGTATGACTATCTTGTTAAAATTCAATGCCATTATCTTACCTAACAAGTTAATAGCAGTGTTTAGACATTTTAAAAAAATAGTCAAAATCTTAGTAGTAGTAGTTGTAGATTAAAGAGGAACAAATCTATTCAGAGTCTCATAAACATCCATGGCTTCAGTAAAAGAACAGCAATACTTATATGGAGAATAAAGTTTATACGTACATAAATTTCAGTCAAATTTCAATTTCACAGGAATAAATGTTTCTTTTAAATATGGAAAATTATATCCTTTTGTACCAAATAGATATCAGATTGAGTGTCATGGTACAAGTTAGGGGTAGGAGGAGAAGGAGAAGGTAGACCGTCATGGCTTCATCACCTTCCAGTTAGAATGAACGAATTTAGACAGCATCTTAATAGATGGTTGTTATACAGTCTTTCAACAGTAGAAAACACTTTAATCAAAAATCATGTAAAATTGTTTTATATTTCATCTTTATTTTTCTAATATATGCTTTACAGTCACAGATAAGAGGAACTTCAGATGCAAATTAATGATTTATGTGGGGATCATCCACGCAAATAGGAACACTACCCGAATTAGTTTGGGACATAGAAATCAATTGGAGTTGAAAGGAATTCCTCATATTATGATCTATAGGTTTTTCTTTCCATAACACTTAAGGCTCTTAATTATTATTCAGTGTATGACTGTATCAAGATATTGCACTATAGCCTATAAAATACACTTTTATCTGCTAATAAAATTACTTTTAAGAGATGAAAAAAACACTTAAAACTCATGGTTATTTATTTTGCTGGTGATAATAATCTAAAAATAAAGATGTTTGGTGATAATTCAAATATTTTTTCAGATAAGTTTATATACAGATTGGAATGCCACATTATTATCATTTTTGTAAAAAATAAATTTTTATTAACTTTCAAAATTTTGCTAAAACTTATTTCATATGTTCATCTAAATTTAAATTAATAATTTATACCTATATCCTAAAATGTTATATATTCTTTTGCAGTATCTTTGGCATAGTTGTGAAGTATTTTAAACAAACAAAGAATTGAAATTTCTAAAAATATTTCTTGTAGTGATTCTCTTTAAATTTGTATCATAATTTTAAATAGTAGTATTTCATTTGTATTTTAACAAATAAAGTAGACGCAAAGATCAGAAAATAAAACAGTCACACTGGCCAGCCTCACAGACCAGACAGTGGTGACACAAACCTTTAATTCCTATAGCCACATTAACACACACCTTTAATCCCAGCAGCCACACTAGTTTGCCATAGAAGCCAGGTGTTAGTGATACTTGCCTTTAATACCAGAACTAGAGAGGATTATAAAACGGGAGAAGACGGATCTCAGACACAGTCTCATTCTGAGATTCCTGGAGGCAGGATCACCATTTCCGGACTGAGTTTGAGGTTAAGAGCCAATGGTTGGCTGCTTTGCTTTTCTGCTTCTCAGGTTAAACCCCAATATCTGTCTCTGAGTTTTTATTAATCATGCCTCGATTTTAAACACTGGCTCAAACATTTCATAAACTTTCCTTGCGTAATGAATTTCTGTCTTCATTCCCACCAAAGCCTTTAGTGCATGTCTTGAAAATCATTCTAAAAGAAATCCAATTCATTCGGCAATGTGCAAATATTTCTCTTTTGTGAATTACTGCCATTCAACATAGGCTCTTCTTGAACAGAACACAAATTTTCAACCAAACTCTCACCCTTCTCAGTGATGGTCTCAGTGACAGTGCTTGCTATTGGTTGCTACGTTTTAAATTTCAAATATTAGTTATTTAATTACTTTTTAAATTTGTGTACACATGTTTACACATGTGATGGGGTGGCTCATGAATATGACTCAGCTTGTGTGTGAAAGTCAGAGAACAACTTTCCGGATACAGTTCTGTTCTTCCGCTCTGTGTTCTGTGTTCATCAGGCTGCTGCGTCAAGTATTTTATCCACTGTGTTGTCTCACTGGACTGACTCCTTCCCTCCCTTCTCCCTTCACTCTTTTCCTCCATCACTTCCTCCCTCCTTTCTTCCTTCATTCTTTTCTTGCCTTCTTCTCTCCCTCCATCTCTTTTTCTTTCGTTCTTTTCCTCTCTCTTCTTTTCTTTCTTCCTTCTCTGTTTATCTATTTGTTTATTTACTGGGACAAGAACTCAATACAAGCACTAGCTGGCTTTGAAAAGTTTATACTCTGTAACCCAGTCTTGCCTCTAACTTATGGTTTTCCTCCTGTCTCTAGTGTTAGGGTTTTAGGTGTGAACCTCACTAAACTACTGTCGTTTAAGTATGCTGGTCTTGCCAATACTATAAACACTTGAGACAAGAGTGTTGATTTACTACCATTTCCTCAAACCCAATGATTGCTTCATCCACAAAACTGATTTAATTTTATGATCCATGATCAGGTCACTCAGTGATCATTATTAACTGATTCTTTTGTCTGACTTTGCCCATCCTCAGTTAGTTAAATCTATTGTGAGTTCCATGTTTTGAGTTAATTTATTGAGATGTACTATATCTCATTTCTCAGAATTCAAATGTTCTCTTTCTTCACCAACTCTCTTTCTCTCTCCCTCTCATTCTTCCTTCAGAAAAAAATAAAATTAAATTCAAGAAACCTTATGATATATGTGTGTTCATCTATAATAAACATCTCCCCATCCTACAGTATTTTTGAAGTATACTCCCATGAGTCTGCATTTTCTAAAAAGCACACCAGTAAACAAGCTATATTGCCTTTCTTAAAATAAATTGCTGCAATATTTGAGTTCTTAAATAAATTCTAGTTTCTCAGCAGGGCACAAAAATGTATGCTTCAGCCATGTTTTGAAGATCAAATACTAAATAAAACCCATTTTGAGAAGGCAGCTTGCAACAAAATACAAATAAAGTGGAACAAACCTTTCACTCATGTAAACTCCCATGCAGTCACCTCTTGAGCAAATGTTTGGGCAAAGGAGAGGTTTGTTCCATTTGAAGGAATTGGCCTACTGCCCAAGCTAGCAGAGCAAGTCACAAAGGAATTGAATGCTGCCTCTGGCTGACATATCAAAGCATTAAATGAAAAAAGAAACAGCTTAATCAACCTTAGCTGAACCCTTCTCTAGACACTGAAATAATTCACCTATTAACTGTGCCATCCAACACCTAAGTGTATTTCCTGAGAGAAAGCTATACATCATGGGTACTGGCCAAGTGCTGAATTATGAATGTAAGAGAGTTGACAGGTATGTTTCCATCACTGTAGCAAAATACCTTAGGTAATCAATTTGTAAAAAGAATAAGGTTTATTTTGCCTATACTTTTGGAGAATCCAGTCAACTACTGTCATCAGTCACACTCCATTTCATTGAACCAATTTAGTTCCCCTAAAGATTACTCAATAAGCACCAAGCTAGGCACATTGGAATTTTTGCGTAACTCATAATTCACACTATGGTAATACATACAGTAAGAACTCAAATGCATCTTTCTTATATCCTTCTATCATACAGTTTCAGTCACTTTTATATTATTTAAGCAATTCTGGACTCAAATAGATCTGAGGTAGTACTTCTTAAATGCCTCCTTCCCCCATCACTACCTCTGTGCTTTTAACATTGCTTCTCATGTCTACAGACTTTCATATTCTTTATATAGCAGATGACCTAAAAAAGGAGATAAGAACAAGTGGCCTCTTAAATAATGGGTTCTGAAGTTAGCACAAGTCTTAAATCATCTGTATTTGAATTTCAAGTATGAAGGCACGAAATGGCAATCAAATTAAATGTTTTCACTAAGACAGTGGTCCGTCTCAATGGAAATGATGCAGATTAATGCTTTAAAATAATTAAAATCAAACTCAAACTCCAAATTCCTTGAATTCCAAAGTTATACAACTGATTTATTTCATAGATATCTTTTATTCTATTAATTCTAGCATTTACTTGATGCCAGATTTTACTGAATGAAAATCATGTTACTATGAATGTTACATAGTGTATAGAGATAATAGAAAAATAAGGTATAAAATACAAGAAAAAATGAACACCCAAAAGGTTAAATTGCTCTGAACTTAAGCTAGAAGTTCTGGAGTGGTTAAAATTTCTTCTCATCTGCATGTGTGATAAAAGAAGAAGAATCCAGGGAACAATTTTTTTTGAAAGTAATTTTATTAAATTATAAAAAGTTTCCATTTACACCCCTCCTCCCAATGCCCTCCCACTCCCCCCCTCCCTCTCCTCCTCCCTCTTTGTCCCCAAGGGCAGTCAGGGTCTCCTGCCCTGTGGGAAGTCCAAGTTCCTCCCCCTCCCTCCAGGTCCAGGAAGGTGAGCATCCAAACAGACTGGATCCCAAAAATCCAGTATATGCAGAGGAAACCAGTCCCAGTGTCATTGTCAATGGCTTCTCAGAAAGACTGCAGGCCAGCCACATTCAGAAAATCCGGCCACATTCAGAGAATCTGGTTGGATCACATGCTCGTTCAGTCATGGTCCATCTGGCCTTGGTAAACTCTCATTAGATCAGTCCCCTTGTATCAGTGGGTGATAGTATCCCTCGCAGTCCTTCGTCATTTTCTTCCTCCTTCTGCTCCTCATTTGGTTCTTGGGGGGCTCAGTTCGGTGCTCCAATGCGGGCCTCCATCATCAAATTGAATGGAGAGAAACTCAAAGCCTTTCCACTAAAATCAGGAACACGACAAGGCTGTCCACTCTCTCCATACCTCTTCAATATAGTGCTTGAAGTTCTAGCAATAGCAATAAGACAACATAAGGGGATCAAGGGGATCCAGGGAACAGTTTATGCTGTGTGTGTGTGTGTGTGTGTGTGTGTGTGTGTGTGTGTGTGTGTGTATGCGTGACTCTGTGTCTGTCTCTGTGTCTCTCTGTGTGTATGTGTTTGTGCTTGTGTGTGCATTTGCGTGTATGAATATGTGTGTAGGCATATGCATGATCCTACAGAGACCAAAGGTCCAACTTTAGCATCACTTTTAAAGAGAAGTACACCTCATTCTTTTTATAAATAGGTAAGTTCTCTCTTTGAGAACCAGGCCTCATTGATTAAGCTGGGTTGGCTGACAATTAGTCCAGAGAGCCACGTGTACCACTGCAGTGTTAGTGCACAGGATGGGCTACCATGCACCACTTCTACAAGGGTTTGGGGGATTGAACTTGTCATGTGTTTCTGGTAAGCACTTTACTGAGTAAGCTATGTCCTCTTACCCATTTTCTGTTTTAAATGTAATTATTCATTGTCTTAACAAAGGCATTGCCATTTCACTTATCCCTTCGAGTATTATTTACAAGTTTTGGGAGGGATATATTCTTTGTTTTAGATGATATAACAAATTACCTCAGTCATGGTGGCTGAAAAAAGCAATCTTTTATAGTTTTGGATGTCAGAAGTCTAGAAGCATTTTCACTATGGCGGGGAGAAGCACATATCTTTGCCTCTTTTATGTTCACAACTGTCTTCATTGACTTGTTTCCCTTCTAAGTCTTCTATATCAATGATCAACAGTGTCATAGTTTCAATCCAGCACTGACTTTATCCTCTACCATCAACACTTTCTGTGACATTTTTTTTCCTTTTTTAACTTTATTCTGTTGACTTCGTTATATTAAGTACCGTAATATGAAACATACCTTCTTCACATATTATATTTGTTTAGTAAAGTATTATTGACTCCAGTTAAATTGTAGAATATTTGCACACAGTGTCCATCGTGAATGACTGAAACATTACTACTCTTCAGTAGCAGCGTCTCATTTGTATTACACACCAGTCCCTGGAAATCATCATTTTACTACTTCAAATACCTTACAGCACATGTCTGTGATACTTATTTCATTCAGACATTACATATTTTTGAATTTTCAACTTTATTGATGAGTTGTGTGTGTATGCTATTGTGGTAATCATACTTTCTTCTCCATTTCATCACATTATGTCAGTTCCTTGTTGTTCTATCTAAGTTTGGCAATGCTTTGTAGAATGAGGAGAAAGAACATCTTTACCTTCTGCTTTATCCTCCAGGGGGATCTTATAGGTTTTACTGCATTATGTCTTTAGGTAATTTTTCAGCATTACCTTTATTATGTTGAAGTGATTTTCTAGCATATCTAGTTTCTTCACATGTTTTGTTACAAGAAGTTGAACAGTTTATCAGATTCTTTATCTTCATGTAATAACACTACATAGTTTTATCCTTTATTATGCTAATGTTGGGGCAGAGAGAATAAACCAAGTCCTGTGAAGCATCAAAGTCTGTCCCCAGTGATACACCTGCTTTAACAATGCTATATCTTAACATTCCTCCCAAACAGGTCTACCTGTTGAGGATCAATTGAGGAACACCAGCTGAGTTTTACCAATTGAGATATCAAATTGATGAGCCTATATAAGTCATTCTTATTTAAGCTACCATGACGTCTTTCTTGAACATCTTCTCCACCTCACTTTTCTCTTTGTGTGTGTGTGTGTGTGTGTGTGTGTGTGTGTGTGGTTGAGAAAAGAGAAAAGTTCTCCTATGTAGCCCAGGCCATCGTTGAACTTGAAATCCTACTATTTCTAACTGCAGAGTGATGTGATTATAGGCATACACAACTCTATACTCAACTTCCTGAATTTTATATCCAAAAATTTGTCTCATAATGTTTCTTTCAAACTTGGTTCACTTGAATTTATTAAAAACAATTTGTGAATAATTGGCATTAATTCTTCTCTAAATGTTTAATAGAAGTGCAGCATGGAAGTCATTTGACTTGTGATTTTCTTAGTTGGATCGTTTGCTAACGCAGAACTTCTCCCACCAGGATCCTTGATTTAACTGTATCAGGAAAGTCTCTGAATTACAAATAATATTTGCGGATTCAAGAGACCAGGACTTGAATAAACTGTGAGCTATTTTCAAATTTATATATTTGACTATGCCACATTCTCTAAAGATTATACTGATCTGAACCTAGGTGATCATAGGTAATATAAATCCAGTTAGAGTTTCAATAACTTCAGAAACAAGAGTTCTTTATAAACATGGTGTTTATAAACTGCAGTCACTGAAATCTGTGGTAGGAAGAAAAGCTGGGTGCAAGTGGAACCACAGGCAAACAAAACCATAGATAGATGTGCCTATCATTTCTTTCCTTATTGTTTCCTACATTCTTATCTTTTCTGCAATAAAACTAGAAAAGACCTTTTCTAGTCCCTTCTTCCTCTTTCCTTTGCTCTATCTCATCTCTCTGTTTCTCTAAATTTCATTCCCTGTGTTTCTGACTCTGTAATATCCTCCAAAGATCAGTGAACTAGAAAATGAGCTTGAGAACGTCAGTGGTTCCTGAGGTATATGAACTAATCAATAGAGTAATATTTTTGATAAATTGATGGCGTTGTTGGAGGGTAATGGTATAGGAGGCAGAACAAAGTTGAAGAATGTCTTTTTCTGGTCATTGTGAAGCAACTCTATTCACCCATGAAGTTCTTTCATAAGGTTAAGAGTCACTGTGGTCTAGAGCAATGGAACTAGTCAGTAATGGACTAAAAGCTTTAAAACTATGATCCCAAATATATTGTTTCTCCCAGGATATATATTTGCCACAGTGATGAAAAACAAATACATCCATGTTTCTGAGACTTTATAGATGTGCCTGCTAAAAAACATACATCTCTAATCTCAAGCATAAAAACAAAATTGAAAAAGGAAGATATTGTTTACCATAAAACAAATGATATTAGTCTGCGCTATCTACCACTTAAAAAGTATTTAATAAATTTGGTTACCCTTCAGCATTTGATAAGGTATGTGAGGAAAATACAGAGAATAACTATAAAAACTGAAATGAAGCATTAATCTAATTACCCTTTATCAATAAAAATAACAAGTCAGATATTGTGGAAAGAACTTGAAATATCAGAGAAAACGAGAAAATCTACCAGTCACCTCCTCCCTCTTCCATTCCTCTGTCCAAAAGGGCCGAAGTTCTCCCTGAGCCCTGCCTTGCTACTTCCTGTCTCATCTTTGTCTACAGTCCTCCAAACCTCTATGGTTAATTTTGGTTAGTTCATGGTTACCCCTACCCTCTGACTCCAAGCAAGCTTTATTTGTCAAAACACAACCAACTTACCATACTCATACATTTCTTTTTGTCTAAATAAAAAGCAAAGATGTTGACTAACATGGCAAAACTATATACAGTAAGTACAATAATTATATAGAAATGTATATGATCAAGAATTATATTAACAATGTCCAGTCCATCTGCATTTGAAAAATTCAGAGAAATCCTATCTTGGTGAGTACAAAGTGTTGTATCTAATTCATTTTCTATCCTAACTTATGTTACCAACTCAAAACTATATTTAATATCTCTCAACCTATACACTTTAAATCTCTTCTGTGAGGTTTTTCTTTGGATTTAGTAACAAAGAAAACTATAACTATAACTATCTAATCTTTAACTCCATCAGAGACCTAAATAGGACATACTTTCTTTTTCTTACCTGAGTAAACAGGAAGTGAAAAGCAAGCAACTTCCAAACCTAAGATATGACAGAAGTAACTGGCTGCTTGGATCGCCACTCAAGGTTCCTCTGCAATGTTGGGGTATCCATCACTGGCGAACAGGCCCAGATATCAGACAGGATTTTTGAGGAACTGTCCTGTTTTGTTTTGGCCAAGATTGGCAGTCTCTTTCTTTTGTGTCGTGCTTGTCCAATTTAGGCAGCATACTGTCAGCAAGTCAGGACAATGGCAGTTTCTCCTTTGTTAAGCTTTTTTCTTGACCATTACAACTTGTAACTAACCCCCTTAAATGGTGATAAATATTCATAATCCACTGATGGACCAAAAACTGCCCACCCTACCTCTTGGGATTGTGGGTACCATGTTCTTAAAATTTCTTCCTGTTGTTTGGAGCAATGGCATCTTTAGGGAACGCTGGGTAAAAAATGGGATAACTGTCAAGTCCTGGGAAATCTAGATGTAACATTTGTTGTCCAGTTTGTGGAATAAAAAAAAAAACACAGGGCTTATCTCAAATCCTGGCTAGAGTAGTCTGTGAGGCTGAAGCATCTCTGCTAGTCACCTTGAAATTTTCCTGAGCAGTTTGTAGTCCAAACCTGATCTTTGGGTGGTGTTTATCAGCTTAGTGGTGTTGTCACTATTCAGGTGGAATCATTGATGTGGGTCTTATCCTCCTTTTGAAGATTTCAAAAGTCATTGTTTGGCATGGTTGTGGTTCACTGCAGAAAACTTAAACATTTTAAATGTCATATGCAGCAAATTTTGAAGTGATTAAAGAACCAGAAGAATGGATAAAGAAGGTGTGGTAATATACACTTTAGAGTTCTACTCAGCGGTAAAAAACAATGACATCTTGAATTTTGTATGCAAATGGATGGAAATAGAAAGCACTTTACTGAGTGAGGTAACCCAGACCCAAAAGGAGGAATATGGTATGTACTCACTCATAAGTGGATTCTAGCCATAAAAAAGGACATTGAGCCTATAATTCATGATCCTAGAGAACCTAAATAAGAAGGTGAACCTAAAGAAAAAACATATAGTTATCCTCCTAGATATTGGAAGTTGACAAAATTGCTGGGCAGGGGTTGGGAACATGTAGCATGAGGGCCGGCTTGTTGGGGTTTCTGTTCCCGCCCGGTACCCTACAGCTGGCAAATCCCAAAGAGAAATCACACACTGGACTCCATAAGGTTATAAACTGATTGGCTCATTAGGTCAGGCTTCTTGTTAACTCTTATAACTTATATTAACCCATTATTCTCATCTATGTTAGCCATAATGGCTCCGTACCTTTCTCAGCTGGGCAAGTTACATGCTACCTCTTCAGTGGTCTGCGCAGGAGTGGCTGAGGGAGAGCTTCTGCTTCCAGAATACTCCCAGTCTCTTTGCTCCACCCCTACTTCCTGTCTGGCTTTCCCGCCTATACTGCCTGCCTGGCCAATCAGCGTTTTATTAAAATATGATTGACAGAATACAGATAATTCTCCCGCACCAGGAACATGGGGGTGCGAGTGATGTGGGGGTAAGGGGAGATGGGGGAAAAAAGGGAGAAGGGGAGGATGGGGAGAGCTTGAGGGAATGGGATAGTCGGGATGAAGGAGGGGTGGATGTGGGAGCAGGGAAGTATATATCTTAATTAAGGGAGTCATTTTAGGGTTGGCAAGAGATTTGTCTCTAGAGGGGTTCCCAGGTGTCCAAGGAGATGTCCCCAGCTCGTTCCTTGAGCAGCAGAGGAAAGGGTGACTGAACTGGCCTTGTCCTATAGCCACACTGATGAATACCTTGCATATTACCATAAAACCTTCATCTGGTGATGGATGGAGATAGAGACAGAGACCCACATTGGAGCACTGGACTGAGCTCCCACGGTCCCAGTGAGGAGCATAAGGAGGGAGAACATGAGCAAGGAAGTCAGGACTGCGAGGGATGCATTCACCCACTGAGACAGTGGGACAGATCTAATGGGAGATTACCAAAGCCAGTTGGAATGGGACTGATCAAGCATGTGATCAAACCAGACTCTGAATGTGGCTGCCGGTGAAGGCTGACTGAGAAGCCAAGGACAATGGCGCTGGGCTTTGATTCTACTGCATGGATGAGCTTTGTGGGAGCCTTGTCTGTTTGGATGCTCACCTTCCAGGACCTGGGAGTAGCAGGGAGGACCTTGGACTTCCCATAGGGTAGGGAACTCTGACTACCCTTTGGCCTGGAGAAGGAGGGAAAGAGGGAGTGGGGGGAGGGGAGTGAAATGGGAGAAGTGGAAATTTTTAGTAAAAAAAGAGCCATAGTTTGTTATGTATATCCAAAGTAAAAAGAACTTAATTCTTAGTTAGGTATAATTATAGTTTTCCCTAGTTATGATAAAAGATAAATTAGATACAAAACTTTGGGCTCACAAAGATAAAAGATAGAATATTTTCTTTAATTTTGCAAAATACAAATAAACTAGTTACTGTAACTGTAATTCTTACTAATAACTGTTTTGTTATATATAGTTTTAAGGTCTTAAGTTTAAAGCATTCCTTTTTATTAGACAAAATGGTAGAAATGCTGTGGAATAATCCTTCTGTACATTGTATATATGTATTACTCTCATTGGTTAATAAAGAAGATGATTAGCCAACAGCAAGGCAGGATAAAGTTAGCTGGAACAATCAAACTGAAGATACTGGGATGAAGGACAGAGTCTGAGGAGATATTCCATAAGAGGTTGAAGAAGCAGCATGGGAAATATGTAGATTAGGTTAATGAGCCTTGGAGCAGCATATAGATGAAAAGAAATGAGTTGTGTTAAGCTATGAGAACTAGCTTAAAACAAGCCTAACCTATTGGCCAAATATTGTAATTAATATTAACTCACTGTATATATATATATATATATATATATATATATATATATATATATATATATATATTGGGGAATGGCTGCTGGGACAGAGCTGTTCAGCGAGACACAGAATGTTCCATCAATACTAAAACATAGTGACCTGGCAAACTTTCCTATATGTGTCTTTTGCATATTTATTATAAAAAGTTTCTTTGGGGATATATGGTATAGGAAAAATAGTTAATAATTACTACCAGAATTTACATGAGATTGCTATTGTAGCAGGATTTATTTTTTCTTATAGATTAAAATCTTTAAGAACAAAATAAATGTGACATCATTTATAAGTGTTAACTAAGAAAGTCTTCCTATAATAAAATTATTATCCTTTTCTCAATTGCTAACATTGAAGTGGAAAAGCAGACTGAAGGAAGAGTCATTCGTATTCTGTTCTCCAGAAGCTTTTCTAAAAATGCTACTTACTACACACAGGCTCATTCTGAGGAGGGCAATTCCTACCCAATTATATCTTGTTTTCATGTTTAAAAGAAATAAGTAAAGTAAAATCTCTTTATATCTGGTGTTTTAAAATCCTAACTCTTTTGTAACCTACTCAATATGATTTGATACCACTTTCATTATTAGAACTACTATTTGTCAATGCACTAAGTATAATTTGCTTATAATATAGCTTAGTATATACTAATAATTAAAAGCAGATTAAGAATTCAGTTTAAGCCTTCATAATGGATATATGCATCTGTAGCTATTGGTGGAAAGTAATCTTGTTTAAGAACAGGGTCCTACATGTTGAGTGTGTGGGGAGCATTCCAAGAGACCTTGAGTTCTCCATAAAACCCAGATTCTCCTGCTTTATTAGACTGGTGAACCTTTATTCTGTCTTTCCAGTGGGATTTATTCAACAGTATTGTTTTTGTCAGGAAAGAAAGTCATACTCTTCATATCATTTATGATCTGATAGCAAAATGGAGTGTGGAGAGTGGGAAGATACAGCCAGTGTCTTGGGCACTATTCTGAGAAGATAATATACATGGCTTTTTTTAAATAAACAGTTCAAAATGGAATGCTTTTTCATTTAAGGGAAATTTTAAAATGGCAAGGGAACATTTTTTTTAAAAAAAAAATATCACCATTAGCCAAATAACTGGATGTTAATGTTTCCCTCTGCTCTCTTTGTACCTCATGCACACAGGATATATGAAAGCACAAGTTTCAGACTAACCTTGAATTTGGAACTAGTTCAAATACTTCAGGCTCCATCTGCTTCCAGGGACTATGAAATTATGAGAATTAAAATGACCAGGAGATTTACAAAATTATCCTCCAGTGTTGAAAGTATATATTACAACTTACAACTTTCAGAAAAGAATCTCTTCTGTGCTTTGTATTTTTTTTTAATTTCTCACGTGCATTTGGCTAACTTTCTCCTTCTCGGAAGAGCAACTATAATGGGCATTTAATTAAATAGCCAGCTGTGTTTTCTATTTTGTTGAAGTTAAGCTTGTTAAAATCACATTTATTCTAGAGAGGAAATAAAAATAATTCTTAGACTTTGATTTTGAACATTTTTTCCAAAAAGTTTATTTTAAATTATCAAATAAAAAGAACAATAATAATTTAGTTCAAATATTTTCCAAGGCTGAGGATGTAGTTCTGTGCTTGTGTGAGATTAACACATTGAAATGTTATCGGTTAGATTCTTGGAACCAAAAATGTAAAAGAAAAATAATGTTCAGTTATTGAAATTATTTTCAAATTATTCTTTAAGAAACAAAATAGAGAAGTGTTCAATTGGTTCATTAATTCATAATATTATTTTTAAAAAGGTTTTGAGATTACTGAGAGGTTTTTAAAATATCTGACTCAAATCATAAAACTAATATTAAAATTTGTTACCTTTGTAGTTGACACGTTAAAAAAATAATATAGTTAAAAGCTGGCTTTGTTATTTATTTTTCCTTCAATTCCTTTTTTACTTGTAGGCAGAAAGAGTAAAACAAAATAATTAAATATATTCCTGATTATAAGAAACAGTGAAGAAAGATATGTTTCTATACAACTGCTGGCAAGGTAAATTCCTTTGAGTTACAATGTCCAGTCTTGTGTGCATGTGTAGGGTCCTGGTTTAACCATTCAGCCTTCACACAACTGGGACAAACACTCCATCATCTTGGTAATCTCCATGCTATCATGACCTCACTAAAGAATTATATACAGACCTTTCACATAATTCAAGATAGAATTAAGAAGTACATCTCATCTTATTCTTAATAATTATGGTTAAAAATGTTGGAAAAATATTTAAACCCATCCTGTCAAGACTGAAATAGGTTAGCAAAAAAAGATGAGTGGCCTTTTGATTTGAGACATGAAGAGTAGCAAGTTTCCTATGCTTGTTTTTGCCATAAATATGACTCTGCCCTTTTCAAACCAAGAGAAGCCTGTGATTCAGAAACACCAGAGTATGTTGTAAACTGAATGAAGAAAAGCTTTCACTCTCTTGCCAAGGTACCAGAAACATTGCAGACTTTGAACTAAATCCGCTCACTTCAGGACAGCACCAAAAAGAAACCAGGGCCCCCTTTCTACCCATGTGCAGGGTAATAGAGCAACCCAGGCACTCAGTCTTTCTTCGTCTTTGCCAATGCCCTCTGTGCCATGTTCTGGAAATCTCAGTGGCCTTACTCCTTGTACTAAATAGACGACTCTATTTTTGATCCATTATTTCTTTATCCATACTGATTTTTCTTCCTTGCTTATGCCTTCAGTTTTCTTATAGTTTTTTTTATTCTCATGTTTTCACTCATACTGAAATTCAAATTTCACATAGTTATGTAATGAAATCAAAACCAGAGCTTCTAAACCTCTAAACTCACCACACACTTAAAATCCAAAATTCTTCCCAATGTACCCAAAGTGACTTTTGTGACTCTCCTGGTCCCTATCTCTTCACTTCCTTCCATCATTCATGTCTTCAGTAATGGCACATATAGAATCTTCAACTGAGCTTTTTTCACTAGAAGTCATTTATTATAAAAAGAAGACTGAGACATCTCAACTTTCTGTAAAAGCTGAATACCAATTAGAGTAATGTTTCAGACTTCCACATGAATGGTTTCAATCTATCAGAAAAACTCTCTCAAAATGTTTTTGTAATTTTTCCATTGTTAACACAGCATCTAATTAGAAATTAAACGAAAAATAATTTCTAAATGTTTTCAAATTGCTCTGTGACTAGCAGTTAAATATAAACTCTTTACATAGTATGTTTTACATAATTCATGATCTTAATGTAGATGGAAGAAATGTATCAGGACATATATTCCATCTCCATTAAGACACGAGAGGTATTCTTTCACTTTTTAAGTTTCACAGTTGCCACGGCAACCAACCGTATGCATTTATATACTACTCTGGCCACATCTAGCAGCATATAATATCTCACTTTCTCCTACACAGTCCATTCCTCTCTGTTTCTCTTTCTGTCTCTCCATCCACCTTTCCTTTGTTCCATTATCCTGAATGGTGGAATCTGATTACGTGTTCTGAATTATTCAAAGTCAGGCAGTGGGCCACATGATAGCTCCACCTGAGAGATGTTTGCTACTGTGTTAGGCAACACTGGTTCAGTATCAAGAATTCAAATGATGAAAGAGAGAAGTAACTCCTGCAACTTGTTCTTTGATCTTCATATACATACCATGGTACGTGTATGCACACATGCGCACATACGCATACATAAGCAGACATGCATACAATTTTTAAATGCAACAAAAAAAATCAAAACAGGTAGTTTGACGGGGCAACAATCCTAGGATTATTCTAATGGTCTGAGATGCTGTGATATTACCAAGAGATACACAGGTAGGTTTTAGGGAGAATTTGGGAAATCAAAACCTTGATAAAGGTATGAAAGGTTTGGATCATAATAACAAACATTTAGTGACTACTTTCCATTAGTCAGTGACAACAGCTTACTTCTTTTATGTGGTGTACTAATAAGAACCTGACATTGCAGAATCTATTTGAAGTTTACCCCAAATGAATAAGAATTAACACAGTGGAAAATTACAAGTGGAGTAACAGAATCTAGAAGAGACTATAGCAAGAATCAAGGATCTTAGTAAACTTAGGATTGATAAGTAGAGCTATATTATAGATGTATGTATGATGTTAAGCCAGAAGGGTATTAGGAATTGGGGTGAAGGAGAAGTCAGTAGCTATATCATGAAGAGTCATTATCCGGGCTAGAAAGGTGGCTCAGAAATTAAGAGTGAATTATGTTCTTGTAGAGGATAGGAGTTAGGTGGCCCATGTATACATCAGGCATCTCATAAGTGCCTGTTTCTCTAAAGCCAGGAGTTACAACACCCTCTTTTTGTCTCTACAGGCACTTGTATAAATGTGAACAGAAACACACAAGACATATAAGCATTTCTTAAGTAAAAATTATGAAATAAATTGCCATTATCAGAAAGTTAATGGGCATTAGATTATTTTCTCATGATTTTTTTCTTCAGAGATTGAGAGTATCCCCTTTACTAAATTATGGAAATACAAAAATAAAATACAGGAAAAAGAGTGATTTTTTTTCTTTTGGCACATGCTTTTCTTCTCCCAGAGCAATCTATAGTGTTTGAATTTCTTTGCTAGTAATCTTGGGACACTCCGAGTGTATTTCTGATTTTCCAGCTGGTTGTTTGTTAGGCTTGCCTGCACAGAAGGGCAGATTGGCAGGCTGAAAGAGGTTGAAAGGGGCTTGTTACTTCCTGCTTTGATCTTTCTTGTCCTCATTTCTCCCATGGCTCTTTACCCCAGCACAGACAGTTGATGATATTCTGTAGTTTTATAATTCCGCTCAAAACCAGGCTCTTCATAAAGAAAATAAAATCAACAAAGGCAACAGTCAATGTCAACTTTTAGATAAAAATTATACCCTTTCTCTTGTGGTTTATTAAGAAAAGCATCTAAGTCGTGCTGGTTTGGGGTTTTTCTTTGTTTTTGTTATATAAACAGTATTTATTAGAGTAGCTTACAAGTTTTGACCCAACTATTTCAACAACAGCTATCTCCCCCATAGAAAGGCCAAGAATGCAGCATTTGTTCAGTCCAGGGTGCTGGATGTCTCAGTTGGTATTCAGTATATGACAGAATCCTAAATAAGTAGGTTCTAATGCCAAAGAAGAAAGAATGGACTTGCCAGTGAGAATGAAGGCAAACAGGCAAAGTGCAAGAACTTCCTTTCTCTGTATCTTTTGCATAGGCTGACACCAGAAGGTACGGCCCAGATTTAAGATGGGATCCTCTCACCTCAAAAGATCTAGATTTAGGATGGGTCTTATTACTTCAAATGATTCAGTTGAGAAAAATCCCTCACAGGTGTACCTAATTGCTTGGGTTTTAGTTAATTCCACTGTAGTCAGGTTGACAAAAGTAATAGACAACACGGAGTGTGACCTGAGAGTTGTAGACAGAAAAAAACCTTTGCTCCCAAGCTGCTTTTGGTCATGCTGATCCATCTCAGCAACAGGAACTGTAATGCAGTTGAATAAGACATTGGAAGATAATTGATTTCATGTTTGGGCTTGTAACTCAGCAAGAGCATCAAAATCTCTACACTTGTACTTTTTGCTTTTACCATTCTTCAGTAAATTGGTCCTATTATATGCCTGCTGGGGCTGCACACTGGACTCCACACCTATACCATACAGTCAGAGCAGAGCAGGCAGCAGAAGCATAAAAACTGGGGCAAAAATATAAGTGGGAATCTAAACTATTGGTAATAGATGCAGCAGGGCTATTGAAAAGATGAATATGGGTAAACTTGTGTAAGTATTTTGTGTATGGGTGTATTTTGATAGTCAGTAGATACGCAGAAATATGTTTAAATTTTCCTTTATCTATTTGTAGATAATTTATGTCATTCTCAGTGTTGCATAAGCACAGTTTTTTTTCTCTAAAAGTTTATGTGAACAGTTGCTGAATCAGAGAATGGGGTATGGATACCCATCAAAGACCTGACCACTGCACTATTCTCAGTACAGAAGCTGGAAATTTTGGACAAGCCCCAAATCCAACAATACTCTTTCAGGTAGAAGTTAATAACTGTAAGAGGCATGCTATTTACAGAAATACGTTTGTCTGGTTTTGATTATCTAGCTAACCATGACTTACCAGTTTAATATCTATTAGTATACTATCCTTCTAGAAATAGGCATAATTAAGCCAGTCACTCTAGGTGACTGTGTGATATAATCACTTGTTATTAAGTAAAGCTTTCCGAGGTCTGTAAGCAAAGGATTTTAAGCAGATGCAAACTGTCATTATCAACAGAATCTACACATTTTACTGAGCTATGAGAAATGGCATCACAGAGACCATTCAAATACCGATAGGAATCTACCCTGTATATCAACGATAGAATGTGTAGAGTATTTTAACATTTCGTGGGAAAATTATAAGGGCAGATAATTGAGGTATCTATATTATCCATAGTATTAACTACTTCCATGATAAATACTAGAACAAAAATAACTTGTAGAAGAGAAAATACTATGTATCTTACAGTTCCAGAAGGACAGAGTTCATCAGAGGTAAGATCAGAAAGAAGAGAGACCATACTTTATCATCACACGGGGAGCAGAGGAAGAGAACAATAAGCAAGGCAACACTATGAGCCCCAAAGCCCACTCGGGTGATACACTTCCTCTAGCAAAATTATCCTTTCTGAAGAATGCATACCCTCACCAAACAGCATTTACAACTGAGAACCAAGTGTTCAAGAACATGAGCCTTTGGGAGACATTTCTTATTTTATCCACTACAATATCGATTTCACTTTTCCTAATAATGCAATTCAGCTTTTGTTCTGCCATTGGGTAATTTTAAAACATTTTGCATTTATTTAGAAATCGCCTCATGAACACTAGTGATTCATTGACAACATCTAGAAACACTGAAATACGTCTAATTTGAGTTTACATTAATTTTTATATACAAGCCTCTACTTAAAATTGCATTTGTATTTATCTGTACATCTCTGTCAGAATTATGAAAAGTCTGTCAAGAATCAGCTTTATACATTTGAACATCGAAGGTTACTGTCTATTTTAATTTTTAGAATAGGCTAGTGAACATTTTTTCATGGAAATTCTTAAACATTATGATGGGGGAAGGAAGAATCTTTGTGGAAAGATAAAGAAAATCTGTTAAATGGTAGCAACTCCTTTTCCTGGCCACAGACCAAATTGCTTCCTTGATCGCTATCAGCATTCATAATAATTCCTGTAGCTTTTGAAATCTTAAAAAGCAAGTCTACAACCATATTTCTTGCCTACAGTGAGTAAGTAGCTTTATGTACACAGATGATTACAAATATATCTTTCCAACTTCCATTTCCAGAGAAAAATATAACTTTCTCCCTGGCAATTTGAAGAGCTGTGTTGTGTAGTATCTTACAGTGAATTACAATAAAAAGCAGAAGTACAAAAACATATCTCTTACTAATGTTCCCATGAACCATGGTGCTTCACAGTGAGTGTTTGACGTTTATGTGTCTATGGTACATAGATATTCTACAAGCCTAGACACTAGGGAGAAATATGCTCAGTGGGTGTGCATGTATATTCTCCATTCTGTTTATAGACAGAGACGACACATGGTAGTATTACATGTTGCTATGGTAATCTGGAAAACACGTATTCAGATCACAATATTCCCTGTTATGACTATCATTTATGGATATTAACCTGTCACTTTCTCTCTCTCTCTCTCTCTCTCTCTCTCTCTCTCTCTCTCTCTCCTTCCTTCCTTCCCTCCCTCTCTCTCTCTCTCTCTCTCTTTCTCTCTTGCTTTTTGTCATTTTGAGACAGGGTTTCTCTATGTTCTGAAGCTCACTCTGTAGACCAAACTGATTTCTTTTCTCTGCGTCCTGAGTGCTGGAATCAAAGGAATGCCACCACCACCTGGAAACTTGCCAGTTTTGATTGATCCACTTGTATTGGATGATTTCTGTAACTAGACCACAGTATTACCTATTATTCCTTCAATTTTTTTTCTCAACAGACATTTATAATTACCTCATGTATCATGTACTGTGTAAGCCTCTGGGGATTCAGGATAGTTAAACTCAAAAACCTTGCAGTTTTCTGTAAAGAGATAATTCATTAGTTATTCATTGACACTTAAGGAATAATCGAGGAAATGAGAAAAAGATACCAGGAATTTTAAAATGATGGCGAATATCAATATTTACATGTTGCTAAAATCACACATCTCTGGGATTGTGGTTTGTAGGCTTAGACAACAATGCGGACACTAAGAGAGAATTACATAGATCTAACCTACATGGGAAGTAGAAAAATAAAAGATCTCCTGAGTAAACTGGGAGCATGGGGACCTTGGGGGAGGTTTGAAGGGGCAATGGAAGAGGCATGGAGGGGAGCAGAGAAAAATGTAGAGCTCAATAAAAATCAATTAGAAAAAATCTTTTGTACAAGCCAAAAAATAAATCACACATCTCTGTGAAATAAAGAAAAGTTATCCAGTCTGATCACTAGGCAAAGCTCTTCCAACCTGAGAAAATGCTTTAAAGAAAAAAATATAAGCTCATTGAGTGGGTCTATTTCATATACTTTGCATCAGACTTGTATAACTTTCACCATTGATTTGCAGCTAGCCATCAGCATGCCTTCTTTTGCACTTCATTGTGTAGCAGTAGGAACTTTTCCTTCTTTTACCAATAGCAAACATCTAAGAATAAAACTTCAAGCTTCACTTCTCAGGCCAACTAAGCCAATATTTGCTATATTTCTATCCTATTGTAAAATGATAACTACCGTGCATTGATTGACATTGCAAGGCTGTCTACTGTCCTTGTGCAGCGCATGGTTCCCCCAAAACTCATACTCCGATTCCTTCCACTCTCATATATGGGTTTTAGGAATACTAGAATTTGAGGCTTCTCATCTATAGGAATTGAAAACTATCTATTAGTTTTCTCTCTGTTCTCTTCAACCCAAGGTTATTTATAAATGATAGGTTCAGTTATATCCCAAGTTAAATTTTTATCAACTGGGCATTGAAATTCAAATTTTACGTGCCTTTCATGTGATACAAGGTACTTCATTATTTCTCATGATTTGAAATGTAAAAGTACATTATTTTTAAGACTTGATATTCATTTCATACAAGAATCCTCTGTTGAAACCTCCAGAACCAATGCAACTGTACTTAGAGACAGATCTTTGAGGAAATAATTAAAGATGGATTGAGAATGTAATGGTTCAGGAGAGGGGATACTGTCCTTCAAGTTAGTAAGAGATTCTCACCAGAATCTGAATCATACATCACTTTGATCTTGAACTTCAAACATTCAGCATTACAATAAAATGTTTTGTGTTGAAATAGCCATCCAGTTTGTACGATTTTGCTCTGGGAAGACACTCATAGCTCAGTGACCATAAAGAACAAAAGGTAGACTGGATTTGACATTCTTTTGATCCACATACTTATACTTACATTACTGGGACCCATAAGAAGTAGTAATGGTTTCATTCCAGTTTGAAATTAGAAATTTAAATTTATTGCATGGTGAAAGTATAGTCAATGTTGAGCTGTGTGTGAGGCATGTGAGTGTTTGTGTGTGTGTGTGTGTGAGAGAGAGAGTGAAAGAGAGAGAGAGAGAGAGAGAGAGAGAGAGAGAGAGAGAGAGAGAGACTGTGGTCATTCATATCCTTTTCCCCTAAATGCTCTGATTCTCTGAGTCATAGCACAGAAATAAAAAATTGAATAAGAAGCTATACCATCAGTGAAGTTGTTAAACGTTGTCTAGGAGATAGACACAGAATTCTTATTCTCCTCTCAATCACCATTTCAAGATATTTAGTTATATATCAGAGAAAATACATTGAAATTAACAATTCAACAAGATTCCTTTTGAAAATATTAACCACCTTGGAATGCCAGACTGAGAAGACAGTCCAGGCACGCTGCTGAGTTTGGATACCCTGGGAGCCCAGCTTATAACTGTTATCTTTCACCTGCTTGTCCTCTGTCTAAGCAAACATTGTGTGCACCATCTTTATATGTAGTACCGTTAGTTAATGGGAACTGCTTACTCTGGGGTGTTCCCTGCTGGACCTCAGATTAGCTATCTGACCTAAACATCAATTTCCAAACACAAAGAGCTCCGTTATGAGGCAAGGTGAAGAGATAAGATGACTAAATCTGAATGAGGCAGAAACAGCAGCAAATAACTTCTTAAGTATTAATTTTAAGAAGGAAAAAAGGAGGTCTGTGTTAGAATGAGCCAGGAGCTGTTGGTAAGTTTTGATTGGGTTTGTTAATTAGGGCAGCCAAATGGAGATTGCTGGTGCCAAACCTTGATGCTATGATAGTAGGACCTTGGTGATCAGTCTCAGGAGTGAGTCTGGCATAAGAAAGTGGCCAAGGAAGGAAACAGACTTTGGTGAGTATCTTTAGAATGTAATCTAACAGCTTAGCAAGGAAGAGGGAAAAGTAAGAACTGCCAGTACCATGCTTCCTATGCTTAGGACTGCTGGAACATCTCACTCATCATTTGACATAACCACTGAGATCATTTCAGTGCTTTATTCTTTTAATGAAACCTACTTAACAACAGATCCCTCTTAATGCTTAGGAAGACGCCAAGCAAACTAAGCCCTTTGGTATGGATCCATCAGTTTACTTTTCTAAAATCCCACCTGCTGCATTACCGGGGAAAAAAACAAAAACAAAAATATTCTTTCTTCTGTTCTGTTGTCATTATGACAAAGAAAAATGCAACATGTGACTCTTTCACTCAGTATCCATAACCAAGTGTCCACTCTGGCTAGGAAACAAAACAAAACAAGTTTTAAAGAAGGAATTCTTTTTGAAGTTTTCTCTTTTGTCCGACATTGAGCCAGCTGCCCTGTCTATTTTTCATAGGCAATCAGAAAGGATGAAATGTCCACTTCGCCCATCAGCTCTCTGCTGTGTTGTCTTAACATCTGGAGAGGAAAAGACCTCCCTTGTCTTTCTCTCTTCCTAAGTCTTCTCTTTCTCACACCTCTTCATTCCCATGGGGGGAAAGAAAGAGTCTTTGTTCATTACAAAGTGAGTAGCTTTGAAAGCAGTTATGCCATAAAAGACAAAAATATTTTTTTCTTGAAAAAATAAAACCGAACATCTAAAAAAACTTACAAATTTTTCCAAAGGTTAATTGGGTGGCCTCCTAGAATAGCTTCCTGTATGTAGGCTCAGGTCATTTGTGGCTCAAAGAAGAAAACAGAAAGCTGCTTTCATGAAACACTCAAGGCTTAATTTCACTACAGTTGCTCAGACTTTTGTGAAGCCTGCTCCAGGTGTAAGAAGGTGGCATTCAATTGAATGCAAAGGAACAGAATTGGTAGAATGGGCTGAATTGGAAGATTAGAAATTGAGACTATGAGAAACATATTCGTATTGGTGAGGCAGAGGTTTATCCAGGTATGGGACATCAGAGTTGGTTCCTTTCAGAAACCTGCATGCAGCAGCACCATGAAAAATTGCTTTCACCCTGTCTTAAGATCACTGCATTCAATTGAAACCTGTGGTCACTGAAGCAAAAGATTTTTTTTCAAGTCTTTAATTAGCTGGTCAAGGAGAATTGTAAGACCTGTCTGATTTCATGTAAACACCTGAAAAATAGATGGCACAGAGTAACAAGAAATGATAGCTAACGAGATATAACATCATTGCCCAACAGCGCAGAGTGAAGCATAAGCCATATGGAGCCAGTAGAAGAAACACAAGAACAAAGGGAAGCTATATGGATGGATGGAGTGTTAAGAAAATTAAAGCAATAAATATATGACAATATGAAATCAAGGGTGTATGATAAAATCCCATTCACACATATATATGCTATTTTATGGGTATATTTTATATAAATATATACTGATGTATTTAGGTATATTCAATTGTGTAAGTATATATTTAAATAGTAATTCCATAAATGATAGTTGAAAATTCACATGTACTCAATGACATAAACAGAAATGTTTATATTGACAAGTTAATAGCATACATATACAGGTGAGTTTTATACATAATAAATATCATAAATGGTCATTCAGAAAAAATCATAAGTGGAAATGAGTCTATAGAGAGACTTGCCTTTGAGACAGAATGTTGGGACTGGATGCAGTGGGAAAACAAAATTCTTTTTCCACCTTACAGACTTTTGGGTTGTTTCATTTGTAGCTCAAATATGGATTTTATAGGCAGTAAGGCCTCCTCCCAAGGTTTAAAAATACAAGCAGTAGCTATTGTCCATGTACTGTTTGTTCTTTTTTTTTTTTTTTTCAAGAGTTAGTTCCAGGACAGGCTGCAAAGCTACAGAAAAACCCTGTCCCGAAAAACCAAAAAAAAAAAAAAAAAAAAAAAAAAAAAAAAAAACCAGCAGGAAAGAGCAAATCCCTAAACCTGGGTCACTTTGGGTCACTTTCTTGAGAGTTAGAGGAGTGGGATTTGTTGTCCATCAGTGATAGTCTCTGTTCCTGAAACACAAATACAGTCTGCTGTCTTGATTTGAGGTATCTGTGAAGTAACTATGCATGCTGTTTGTGTTTTTATCTATGTGTGGGTGTACATATGTACAAGTGAGATGCTAGCCCCTCAGGCTTTTCCTGTGAGTGCACTGTATCTGATCCAAGTCCTTTATCCCGTGAGACACCTCCCGCCCCAGTTATGTATTTTGAACATGCATTATGAATTTAAGCTGTACAATTTCCTTGAGAAGTGGCCCACTTTCCCAATCATCCACCTCAAATATACCTAAACATGCTGAGTTTAAAAAATAACATTTAACTTCTTACTGGGTGGTAAAACATGCAATGTGCCAAGCATTCTTTGAGTGAAGTAAGATCACTATGCAATTTCGTTTTCCTTGTCTTTTCACAACGCCAGATAATTGTGTTTTCAATTTTCATGTGTGTGGCTTAGAAAAATATAAACCCACTCAAACCTGTTAAATTTGAAATTAAATATTAATGACTCAGCCACAGCAAAGGCAAACTGAGGTGGAAAGCATCCTTCATGATAGTGGATTAGACTACCACAGCCTAGCTAAACTATAAATCTTAATCTCCCATTCCCAAGGCCATAATTGACACAGAGAATATTTGCAGCTCTCCCAATAATTGCAGTTCAATTCCCGAATCATAGCTTTTCTCAGCTAAGAATTAAGTTCTCAAATCCCGAACGTGGCCAAGTAGATGGTGAGTATTCAAGCAACCAGTGGTAACTAGACATTTCTTAACTATGTTTTTAAAATGCACTTAGTCCTTTCAGTTATGACATGAAGGGTTATTTATCAAAAGCACAATGAGAGGTTATCAAACTCCCATTTTGGTTAAAGAAAGAGGAACATTACCCTCCAGAGATAAATCCTTCAGGAAACTTTACAAAGACTTTAAGCAGATTCTACCCCATTTATCAATCCCAGTTTACATAATGCACCGGCTGCCAGGGTTGAGAAAGAAACAAGGGAATGCAGCCAAAATTGAGGTCGATGACTTGTAGAGTGGTGGAAACTTCTGTTCTACCTTTATGTGTTCACATTCCTTAGACACTAAGTTTAAAACTAGCCATATTTATGACTAAATTTTGATGTTGTTTTGAACTGTTAAATAAATAAGTAATGTTTTTAACTTTGGAAATATTTCTCTATCACAAAACAAAAACAAATTTCTCATATTATCTTGAGAAGTGCATCTGTTTGATGTCAGCATACTCTTCTGTTTTTACTCTCAGTGTATGCAGAAAGCCAATTTTACATGTGATTATAACCATAAGGCTGAGAAGCAATAATCTATTTTTATTGTATAATGAGTTTTACCTTTTTCAGACACCATTTCACTGTGTTGATAGAGATAACCTGACACTTACTATGTAGTTCCAGCTGGCCTTAAATTGTCCACTACCATTCAAGGCTATTTTAGTTGGATTAATCATTGGGTCTGCTGTTACATTCTTTCACCTAGCATTGTGGTACATGGTTACAATCATAGCATTTGGGAGGCAGAGATAGCAAAATCAATAATTCAAGATTATATTCTGCTATGTAGCAAATTCAAGGTCAGTCTGAGCTACATGAAATCTTGTTACATAGAAACAAGTAAATCTAGTGAGGTGGTATGGCAAAAGAGCCTCTTGCTGTGCAAACATGGGAAGGTGAGTTCAGATCCCCAGAAACCATGCAAGAAGGTAAAAAGGTGGGCATGACACTATGTGGTCATGCAGATGCTGGAGAGGGCATGGTGAGAGAAGAAACAGAAAAATCCCTGAAGTTTGTTGACTGACCAGTCTATCTATTTCAATAAATAGATAAAAGAGTAAAAGAACTTGTCTCAAAAATAAAAGTGGAAGGAAAGATATGCAACTTTTGGCCTCGGTACATTTGTGCACTTGCTACCAACCCCATGCAGACAGTCACACTCACATACCACACAAATACAATACAGCACAAGTAGTTTTTAATTGAAATTTTTCTGTTTTCTATATCTTCTGTGGTTCATAATCCTGTCCCGCTCTAGAATTTAAGTTGATTGAGAGCAGGGACTTTATCCTGTTGTATTCTAGCTGAATGCATGTGTGTTGACAGATATCTGTCCTTGTGACAAGATACCTGATATAAAAAAAGAAAAAAGAAAAAGAAAACTTCTCCCAAGTAAAATTTTAAGTGGCTCATGATTCCAGAGGTTTCTATTCATGGTTGCATGGCTCTATGACCTTGCACACGTGGTATCACAGTGTGTTGTAGTAGGTTATATGGGAGAGGGGATTCATACTTTGTGTTGGCCAGGAGACAAAGAGAAAGAGGAAAAGACCTATGATTATAATATTCACTATCAGAGTCCTCTCAAATGGACCTCGCTGTCATCCTTGGAATCTATCTCTTAGAGGTCCCAGGACCTCCTCATAATGCTACACTCTGGCCAAGCCTTTGATATATGGGCTATTGAAGTTTAAGAACATAATGTATTTGGCTTGTGTGGAACATTTAAGATTCAAGCCACAGATCTCATGTACAGTATACATCCAACATAGATTTTTCAATAAATGAATGAATGGTTAGACGGATGAGTGGGTAAAATGCTTTAACTGCAATAGTTTCAAACGCTGATTTATTGTTTTTAGATGAGTTTTACAGCCAAGAAAATAAATCATTCAAATCTGAGGCTATTTTTATGGATTTTTATTTCAAGGGCCATAAAATAAAAAAATTAAGTACATATTGGATATTAAATTAGAAATAGCACTCATTTTAGTATTTTTTACATGCTGAATTTATTTATTGAAGTCTTAAATACTTTCTGTAACTTTGGATTTTATTCCTTCCATTATCATTCAAAAATATTATTCAGTATGAACATTCTGCATTCTCCTGGGCCTTCCTATGAGAGCTATGATCAACCGCGCCAACATCACGGTAGTCAGCGTATTTTATATCATTTCCCTGACGAGGATGAACTGGAGGCTGCATGTGGGTGACACAGTAATAACTGCTTTCAAGAAAGCAAACAGAAAATCTGGTTGGATCACGTGCTAGTTCAGTTCCAGTTCAACTGGCCTTGGTGAACTCTCATTAGATTAGTCCCCTTGTATCAGTGGGTGATCGCACCCCTCGTGGTCCTGAGTTTTTTTTTTTTTTTTCATGTTCTTCCTCCTTCTGCTCCTCATTTGGACCATGGGGGGCTCAGTCCGGTGCTCCAATGTGGGTCTCCGTCTGTATCGCCATCCATCGTCGGATGAAGGATTTTCTGAATGTGGCCGGATTCTCTGAATGTGGCAGGCCCCGAGCCTTTCTGAAAAGCCATTGACAATGACACTGGGACTTGTTTCCTCTGCATATACTGGATTTTTGGGATCCAGTCTGTTTGGATACTCACCTTCCTGGACCTGGAGGGAGGGGGGAGGAACTTGAACTTCCCACAGGGCTGCAAGCCCTGACTGCTCTTAGGGATGGAGAGGGAGGAGGAGGGGGAGGGGAGAGTGGGAGGGTGTTGGGAGGAGGGGCGGAAATGGAAACTTTCATAATTTAATAAACTTTGAAAAAAAAAAAAGAAAGCAAACAGGAGCTAAGACAGAAGGTCTATTCTGCTGTAGTATGTGGACACTGAGAAGATGGGATATTTATTTGTGCTGGAGATAATGTAGAAACTGTAGTAAATAAGGAAAATGAGATGTTCTGACATCATCCCATCAGTTGTAAAGGAGGGTGTAGCCTTTGAAGCCCAGAATTGCACTAAATACAGGCAACACTGTGATTTCACAGTGTACTTGTAGAACACAAACATACCTATAAATACATACAAAGTATTTTATTCAAAGAAAAGAGGATTTGTTAGCTGTTTGGCTCCTTTTCTTTCTGAATATTCAATTTTTTTATTATTACATAATTTATTTATTTTACATCTTGACCACAATTTCCCTTCCCTTCTTCTCCTGCTATTCCTTGATTCCATCTCCCTTCCCCCCAATCCACTCCTTCTCTCTTTTCAGAAAGGAGCAGGTCTCCTAGGGGTATCAAGAAGGCATGGTGTATTAAGTTGCAGTAAGACTAAGCACCTCCCATTGGATTAAGGCTAAACAAGGCAATCCAACATGACAAATAGGTTTCCAAGAGTCAGGCCAAGCATTAGGGACAGGCAATGGGACCATTGTTAGGAGACCCACCAGCAGATCAAGTTACTCAACTGTAACATATATGTAGAGGGCCTATGTTGGTCCTAAGTAGGCTCCCTGGTTGTTGGTTCAAACTCTGTGAATTCCTATGAGTGAGGTTAGTTGTTTCTTTGTGGTTTTCTTGTGATGTCGTTGATCTGTCTGGTTCCTACAATCCTTCCTTTCTCTTTTCAGCAGGAAAGTAAAAAGTACAAAAGTGAAGATTTCATGTCGTGGACTGATTTCCAAGTTCATTAGTTACTGAGTTACAGAGACTATGAAAAGGAAAAACTGGAGATATTTCTGCAAGAGGGGTTTTTAATTCTACTTAAACTGGTTAATTTATATAATCAGATTTAATGTCAAAAGAAATTTAAAGTGACAACCTACAAATTGGAGTTGTTTACCAAAAATAGCTTGTTATATGATAATGAGAAATTATAGTAAATCTATGACTTTCTCTTTCAGATACATAGTTTAAAGAAATGGTTTTATTGAGTGCAAGGCTTAAAAATTACGTCAAATTAAAACAAAATGGCTAAAGTCGGTACAGGCTATAAATTCAATAACAATTTCCCCTTATTATTTAATCAATACTGGATTAATGTTTTGCTAAAGTCTGTAGCCCCTTTAATTGTCACTTTCTTTCCAAGTGTATTGCAAATACATCATGCTTTGAAGCCATCTGACCCAGTACTTGCCGTGTAACTAAGTCTGGACTCAAACTTTTAGCGATTTCCCTTTCTTTGCCTCCTGAGTGCTGGGATTTCAGACATGCTCCACCACACCCAGTCTTTTAACTGAGTTCTGTGAGCTGAATTTTCTTATTCTCAACCTGCTATCACTATTAGTAACATGAGGAGATAAACTGACTGTTTGGGAAGAATTGATGCTTCAAAACACAGTTGAATACAAATGTGTATTTGAAATTAATATGGAAAGAACATTTAATGATATATTTTCAGCCGTACTCAACGAGATAATTAAATTTTGATTTGAATATTAGCATAAAAATATGTCAAAGCCAAAAGAAGAAATGATTTATGAACCTAGGATGATCTTGTTCTAGAGATGTGGTCACAAACAAAGGCAGAGCAGTGACAGTGCTGAGACACCCCCAGTACTTCCTTGATTTCACATCAAATCATACTCACATATTTGATCCATTTCAACAACGAACTCTAATTCTGCCCTGCACAATCACATGTACAGTGAAAACTAAATTGTACAGACCCAGTGAGATGGCTTACTGGGTAAAGGTATCTGCCACAAAACCTGCTGATGTGAGTTCTATTCTTGGTACCCACATGACAGAAGAGAAGAATAACACTTATAAGTTGTCTTTTGACTTTCACATTCACACTTACCAAACACAAACCTATGCGTGCACACACATACACATACCTGACACCTGACATTTTCAAGTGTTTCTAAATATCTTCAAATTTTAAAAATAAATATAGGAAGATCAATATAATTTAAAAAACATGTTAAAAACAGTATATCTTTTCCGACCTTCCTCTTTGTGCACTCTGAAAAATAATCAACATGATCACTTTCACATGTTTAAATTACCAGTCTCTGTATACACAGATATGGGATATGTACACACACACACATATACAAAAGTATATATGTTTGTGTGTTTATACATGTGTGTATACATAAGTATATACGTGTGTGTGTGTGTGTGTGTAATTGCAAATATCATGTCACATATTTCATTCTGGAACATGCCTTCTGCATCAAATAGTGTTTAATGAAATTCTTCCTATCACATTTGATGTTAGTGGCTTGAATGCAAAGATTTAGAAGGACCACAAATATTCAATCCTTCTGACTTGGATTTACAAAATCCAAACATGCATTGTGATTTGATCTGTTTATATTCCCCTTTTCAATTCTCAGATGTTTTCTTATAATCTGGATCATCTGGCTAGAATATAGCCTTAAAGTTAGTGATGAGAGGAATTTGGTCAAGGTATCCTAATCCTACAGGGCTAATAATATATAAAATGGTTACCTTTTCTCTAGTTGACAGACAGGTTTGCATTTACAAAGTGGGATACAGTCTGCTTAGCTTTCCAATAAGTAGGAGGTGGGAAGCATTTATTTAATATTTTGTTATGTCTATTTGAGTAAAGGACAAAAAGTTATTGCCATATAATAAGTATAACTGTGTCAAAGAGTCCTGTGAACTAATCCTGCTTAGTGGCCTGTGGCTACCTAAGAGCAATGACTATCAAATCCTATCATGGAAAGCAGTCAATATTTGTGCAGTGATTCAGCTGTTGTCTCTTCTGTCAGATCTCATTCATGGATCATGTCATTTTCCCCCTAATTCTAATCAAAGCTCACAGTTCTCTCAAGATAGCCTGAGCAGCTGGAGTCATTCTGCTGGAGTCGTTCAGGAGATGGAATCCATTTTCCACACCCGGATCATTTGATATTTTCTAAAGTGGCCAACATATCCCTGCCAACATTGTGTACACTCATCCCTGGTTAAATGAGTTGCATTGAAGTGAAACAAAGAAAACTCACTACCATTACAGAAACTTTATAATATCAAAAGGAAGATATTCAGTGCACAGACATGTCTTTCTCTAGCCCAATAATAGGAAGTTTATGTACTTTGAATATAAACCCATCATTTAAAACTACATGCTTGCATTCTGTTGCAAAGATCGTATTTGCCTCCTGAACCAAGACAAAGAGATCAAATTTCACTATACAAAGGTTGTTACCCAGGGCAGATTCACAACTCTAGAAGAATAGAAAAGAGTATTAGTCACACTGCTCCATCAGTACTTAATTTAATGTTCTTTTCAAGACCCGCAAGAGACCTGACTTTACACAAATTGAAACTTAAAGAAGCATGGAAGAGCAACAACCTCATTTCCTTTCTTCAAGAAAGAGTTGAATTTCAGTTCTACTGACTTTTGTAGAGTACTCTCCGTGTGTGTGTGTGTGTGTGTGTGTGTGTGTGTGTGCGTGCGCATGTGCACGCACTCACGTGATTGTGTGCATTTGCCTTTGCACATGTGTATGCTTTTGTGCATGTATATTTGAGGATTTTGACAATGTTGTCAGTGTTATGAGGTAAAAGGAACAGCCTTTTGTAAAAATGCCAGCATTAAATTTGTCTCTACATGCTTACTTTATAGTAATGCTGTTTATTATGCTTCGTATACTATTTCTTTTACATAGTATATTTAAATTAAAAGTTTATTTATCTTTGTTGTAGATTATTATAGTCTTGTTTTGATTATATGTGCTTATTATTGTATTACCAGCCTCTTTTACTCAGCATTGTTTTTGTGGCAGGCAATGAGTTGAAAGCATCAGGGTTTGTTTCATTCCTTTGTTCCCAAATGGATATTTTATAAGTGATGATTTTCAGACATTTATAATATCATGAAGATAAAACAAGCATAAGAAAGCATTCTTATTGAGTTTATATTGTGGTGGGGCAATAAAAACAGAGAAAGGGATAATATAGCTTGAGTATATTCTCCATTATATTTTTTATTCTTTGGAAACTTGGTACTAAAATTGAAATTTTAAAGTGTGATTAATGGAAGGTTATTCATTGGTAATGTGACCTTAGAAGGAATTAATGTAGTGCTTATAGGGTCTGGAAACAATTTGGCTTCTTATATCGTGATGTGATCTTTCCCTTTTGTGTATCATATTGTGTGGATTCTCCTTGTCCCATGAAGGCAAAGGGAGCAGAAGAGATGAGCTGAATTCAGACAGCTCTTAGCATGATAGAAAGTACTTCTCAGAATCAGCTTCATAGAGACAACACAGTTTATTTAAGCAATGGGGCTAGTTTATATCTTGAGTCAAGGAGGAGTGGAAATTAAAGGCGCAAGGCAGGGAATATACCTAATTTGGATATACAGACCTAATTGAGGACAGACAAATATTAATGATTAATGATGCACCAACTCAAATACCAGAACTTGCAGGAATAAAGAGGGAAACTTATGTGCTGAGTCATGAAGCCTTTGTAGGGAATTCCATGTAGTATCATCCTCCAAATAAGGTAAGGCAGAGAAGGAAGTTCTGCTGAGAAAGGAAGTTCTACCTTTTTTGCGGAAATCACAGAGCTATCCAGACCTTAAATGTAGGGTTCTCCAACAGTATTGCTGGTGCAAATCTATCTGTAGGCCTCACTACAGCCAAGGTAACACCAAGACATGTCCTTGAATCTCAAGGAATGTCACATATATAAAGCTACTTTTATAACTAATGTGGATTCATGAATTTTATTACAGTAGAAGATGCTGAACTAATAAAATATACAAGAGGGAAAGTGATATAGGAAACAGGCTGATAACAAAAAGGTTGAGATGATAGTTGAGATGGAAAGTAGATGAGCCAATATATGTCCAGGAAAAGTTTCTCTAGCAGGAAAAATCATCCTGAGTCAAGTAACCTGGATCCAGAAACATCTAGGAAAAAAAAAACTATGCTGAGTTAGGTAACCCAGACCCAGAAAGACAAATAATAGCATGTACACACACATAAGTGGATACCAGACAGAAAGCAAAGGATAACTAGCCTACAGTCCACAACCACAGAGAAACTAGAACCCTCTTCCAGAAACAGATACAGAGATCGACAAGTAACCACTGGGCCAAGATCCAATTGAAGAGAGGGAGGAATGATAATACAAACAAAGGGGTCAAGACCATAATGGAAAAATCTACAGACACAGCTGACCCGAACTACTGGGAGATTACAACTCTGGATTGACAAGTGGGGAACCTGCCAAACTACGTTGGGGAAGGATCTGAAAGTATTCTTCTGAACTTTTCATCTTTAGAAAGAATGATTCTAGCTAACAAAAAAGGGTGGATTAGTGGGTAGAAGATAGTGAAATCTGAAGAAGACAAAAGGGTTAATGTTGAAGGGGACGGTGAACTGCTTAGGACAATGTAAAACTTCCAGGTGAGTACTGAGAGTCAAACAGATTTTTTCTCATGAATTTAAGGTGAGACATGTTGGCCTGGTTACTATACCACCAACACCACAGTATTCAGTAGTATAAATAATAACACAGTCTTCAATTTGACCATACCTGGTAGTTAAGAGCAATGAGGAAAGGCAAAGTCTAAGGGACTGGATCATACTTATAAGTAGCTAATTGTAGTATTTGGTTGTGTATCTAGAATGGATAAGAAGAGACGTGAGGCTACTTGGTGGATCAAACCTGAAATCCCAGTACTTGTGAGGCTGAGACAGGAAGAATCCTGTGAGTTCCAAGTCAGAATGAACTACAGGGAGGTACCCTGTGTCTACAAACAAATATACAAAAGGCATTAGAGGAGAGGTGAGAATGTGATGGCACTACCGAATGGAAGGTCAAAAGGTGCAAGAATACCTAACTGGAAACCACCAGAGATGGAAGAATATGTTAAACAAGGATTCCATGGTGATGAAATTGAAAGACAAGAGATGGTTTATAGGGAGAGTAACAGCTGCAATACAGATTAATGAACTTTGATGTATTTATTCTTAATGACTATAGAATTGGCTAGTGAAGTATGCAGAATTTTTGAGTCTAAAGAGGTTAAGGAGCAGATAGAGGCCTAAGGTATTGGAATCCTCATCTATATCAATGTCAACTCAGTAATAGGAATGATGGAAGGGAATGATGGGATAGGAAGGAAAGTGATATTATTCAAAGATTGAAAGCAACTAAATCTTAAAGAATTACTCACTCAGGTCACTTAACTTGAACAATAAATGGTAGGCACATACTAAATGAGGCTCATATCTGTCATTACCAGAACATACTTCCTTCCAGAAGTCTGTGTGTACATGGCATAGCTTAAAAACGGGGACAAATGCAGAATATGTCTTTTAATTACAAACACCTGAGCATTTCCATTTGGTCACCCTGCCTTGGCCTCACTTCATGTACTATGCCCAGTCACCAAAGTCCTTCTCCTACCTCCTGACCACATTCCCTGTGATGAATTAGCTCTTGTGATCAGTTGTTAACTTCCTGGCATCTTAACAATGTTTTGTTCTATCATCATCAATATCTGGCTTCTCCTCCTCCTCCCCACTCCTTTTTAATTAATATGGTCTCAAACATTTTAGAATATTTTATTGTTTTATAAACATTTTGTAAACAAATAATTCTTACCTTTCCAAGTATACTATATGTTCTTTAGGATCATTAATGCTGTAGTTTTCCTTCGGAGATCAACTCAAATTGCCCCAAAATTTTAACTACACAATCAAAAAAAAATCATCTTTTTGATTGATTAAGTTTGTCAGCAGGCAATAGGAGAGTAAAAGAAATTTCAATTATTCCCTGAGTTCTCTAAACCATAACTGACACCTAAAAATCTATTATGTCAATAAATAATAAATTTCAGACAATACTAAAAAGGTTTCATAGCAGGCATTTGGTGTTTGCTAAAAGTGATCTTAATCATGAGTCTTTGAATTAGTATAGGATGCACTACTATGTTTTTAGGAAAATGTTTATCCTGTAATCTATGTTATCTATCTTAAATGCCAAAACCTTGTGTAGTCCAATAATTAAATTCAAGAAAACGTTCTATCTTGTTGTTGAGGTAATTGGAAATTGAAGACAATTTCATGAAAACAAATATTAATAATAAGAGAGGAGTAATGAAAAGACAAGAACTCATGTGGCTACTTCCAGCAGGTTTTGAAATTTTTGGAGTACAGGTTGGTTTTGTCTCACTGGCCTGTATCTTTATCTTGCTTCATGTTGTTATCAGAAATGGTGGATGGCTATGGTTGTATCATGAAAAATTGGGGGAAAATAAAACAAAACAAAACAAAACTTGTCTTTAGGACCAGTCTAAACCAGTGTCTTATGGTGTTTTCTTCAGAGAATGAAACCCTAATGACAAACTCTTGAATGGATCTACATTCCTTTCCTTCCACACAAAAGTTCTCAAATTGTAGCTATTTGATTAATGGATGCTGTCATAAGTTATATGGAATTATATTTCTTTTTCAGATTTTATTTTTTCCCTCCATTTAATAGTCTGATTCATTTTAATGGCTATAATGTATTCTGGCAAAATCCATTTAATTTTGCATTATCTATATTGAATGCCTCTAATAAAAGTATTAATCAAAAAAGCATGGAGACCATCCTGAAAGTGATAAATGAGGCTTAGTGTTTGTTTTATGAATCAGCCTCATTTTAATAATTTTGCAAATTTATATGTGTTAGATAAAAAGCCTGAGACAGTCGAATGCCCTTGAATAAAATCACACAAACCCAAATGGTTATGTGGAAGAAAAGTTACTTTTTATGTTTTTGGTATATTCTTCATTTAGTTGTGGATGTAGTAAATGGATATTAAGGATCTGAAGTTAGTAATAAGATTTTAAAATTACAACATCAAATAGGTGTTTATATAGCACCGCCTAATGAGCCTGTCACATAGTAAAATATTTAAAGCTAATGAGTGTGCACACCCAAACTTTCAGTGCCTGTATTTCTATAAAAATGGATAAAGGGCAATCTGGTCCTTTCTTTTAATGCCTGCTGCGTGCATTAAGCATCCCTTAGCACTGATGTTCTAGTATTGTAAAATTATTCTGCAATATCCAGTCCTGTGGATTTTAGTCAGTGCAATGGCAATAGGAAAAAAAATGCTAATTATTAATTACTTTACAATATTAAATATATTTATTTTAAAATAGCTACTGATAAATCTGTGTGTGTGTCTGTGTGAGGGTGTTTTTGTGTAAACACACACACACATACAGAGTGTACATATGGATGTCAGAAGACAACATGCTGTTTATTCTCTTCTTGCACAATATGTTGTTATTGTTCAGTCCTGAGGACTGAACTCATTTATGAGGCTTGGAGGCAAGGCCCTTTAACCTCTGAGACATCTCACTATTTTTAAAAGCAATATTCCTCAGTAGATACACTTATTCACCTCCATGATCAGTGACGTTTTTTAAATGTACATGCAGCCAGCATGCGTACTATGTTTACCAGGATGCTACAAAGGCCTTAACACACTGTCACCCCACCGTTGTCAATCTTCGACATTCTTCCATTGTAATTTTTGAGTGTAGGTGTTTTCACCCACCATTTTATGTTATCTCTAAAACAGTTTGTAATAAGCAACTATTTGAGTGATGAGAAGTACTTGACTAGTTGGTTATGGTAGTGTGTCTGTTTTTTCCAGTGTTTTAATACCAGTATTGGAAAGGCTGAGACAGGTTGATCTCTGTGAGTTCAAGGCTGGCCTGTTCTACATAGTTTGTTCCTGATGTACATAGTGAGTTTGAGGATACTTTGTCAAAAAATACTAATAACAACAAACAAAAAGGTGGCTAGCTCTACAAAAGTCTTCACGTTTTCTGCCCATAGGTAACACTTTGCAAAGAAACCAAGTTTATAACAAAGAAAACTGTTTTCATAAAATAAGAGGGAAACTCAAATGAACATGGTGTCTCTAGACTTGTCCAGATTCACTTACTAAATGCCTTTAAAGAATTCTGTAGGATAACATTGAAAATAATCTTTGAAACTCTCAGAAGAGCAATCCCAGGTACATGATTGGCATCAGTCACATGATATATTTCACAGACTTATTGCCTACTCCTAGCTAAAGCACAAGGACACAAAACTCACCGATACATCTCTCTCAGTTCTCCCCTCCCATCCTGGTGTCTGATGAATGCTGTTTTAGTTTCAATTATTTTAAAAGTCAATGTAATTATGTACAAAAATGCATGGGAAAATGTCATGGTAGACAATGTACATTTATACTTACCATGGGACAGTTAAAACTCAAATAAAAAATCAAAATTATTTCCTCTTTATTTCTTTTTTTCCTCTTATTGAAAGTAGAAAATATATATATATATATATATATATATTCATTTATATATAATATACCCTGTTTATAGTATCCATTTCCCCTACTTCTTGTTTCTTCCCATGTCCCCTTCCCTCTGGATCCACTCCCTTTATGGATCTCATCAGAAAAGTATAGGCTTTAGCTGGGTGGTGGTGGCGCACACCTTTAATCCCAGCACTCAGGAAGCAGAGGCAGGCGTAACTCTGTGAGTTGTGAGTTAAGGACAGCCTATTCTACAAGAGCTATTTCCAGGACAAGCATCAAAGCTACAGAGAAACCTTGTTTCAAAAAAGAAAGAAAGAAAGAAAGAAAGAAAGAAAGAAAGAAAGAAAGAAAGAAAGAAAGAAAAGAACATGCTTCTAAGATATAACAACCAAACATGATACAATAAAATATCATTAAAATGAAGCAAAAACTATCACATTTAAACTGGGCATGGCAACTCAATATGAAGAAAAGAGTCCCTAGAGCAGGCAGAAGAGTCAGAGACCCACTCATTCTCAATCAGGAGTCACATAAAAATACTCCGGCAGCAGTGGTCTGTGTATTAGTAGGGAGTGCCTGCTGTACTTGGTGGCTGGGATAAATAGTAAGTGGAGTTGGGGTGAGAGAGGGTAAGAGAGGAAGGTCTGTGGGATCCACAGCAGGTTTGGGCAGAGGGGGAAGGAAGGCTACAGTAGGTGTTCTGTTGCAGAGCTGGAGATAAGACTGAGAGATTGAAACTGGTGA
Source organism: Myodes glareolus (assembly GCF_982192425.1). Classification (NCBI taxonomy): domain Eukaryota; kingdom Metazoa; phylum Chordata; class Mammalia; order Rodentia; family Cricetidae; genus Myodes; species Myodes glareolus. The sequence continues at coordinate 48,065,028 of NC_142028.1, read as the reverse complement.
ACAGAGGGAGAAGATGGAATCTGTTGACACTCTACCTGGTTTTTTGGCAGGTGAGGCTGTTGTTGGGAGTTGAGATAAAGAAACAAATGGGGAGGGAAGTTATAAGAGGAAGATCTATGGGATCCACAGAAGATGGAAGCAGAGAGGCCAGGAAAGCTGCCACAGGTGTTCTGCTGCAGACCTGGGAATGAGACTGGGATTTGGCGGGGAGGAGGCAGTGATGAAGACTTTCAGTTAGCTTGCCTGTTTCCCTGACCCTACTGAGGTGGTGTGTTCCCAGTGAATGCCTGCTGATGTTTGAGACTGGGATACTGGGTGGGTTGGGGGAATGAAGGTTGGAGGAGAAGATCTTTGTGGTCCATGGGGGATGGGTCAGAGAGGAAAGGGAGACCACAATAGGGTTTCTGCTATAGAACTGGGGAAGAGACTGGGGGATTAGATCTGGGGGAAGAAGGAGAGATGTGGATCATCTGTCAGCCTACTTGTTGCCCTGACAGGAGGGCCCCTTGGGTTAGCAGGTGGTGTTTTCTGGGGTTGGGGTCTGAGACAAAACACCATGTGAAGGTAGGGTGGTCAGAAGAGAAGGATCTGTTGGATCCGCAGGAGATTTGAATGCGGGCGGCAGGGCAAGCTGTCACACGTATTCTGCGGCAGAGCTGAGATAAGACTGGGGTATTAGTTCTGGGGAAGCAGATGGAGTAGAGAGGATCTGCAGGCCATCTACCTAGATTGCTGGCAGGTGTGGCCTGTGGATGGACCTGCTGTGGCTGGGGACTGGGATAAGCGAATGCTACTGCAGAGATGGGCGTGAGACTGGGGTTTCAGATCTGGAGGAATCGGTGGAGAGCAGAGCTGGACATACAATCTTTATTAGTAGTAATAGTATTTGTGGCTTTCTCATCATGCGTCTCGATCCCATGTATCACCTCTTCCCTTTGTATCCACTCTCTGTCCTTGCACCCACCTCCGAAATAAAATATAATTTAAGAGAAAAGAGAAGGAAAAAAGAGAGAGAAAAGAACTAAGAAAAATCTCATTGTAGAAGCCGTGACTTTTAGTCACACAGTAAATCCTTTAATCCATGTATCTGTACTTGCAAGTGTTCATTGCAGAGACATTGGTGTGGTTTGAGGCACACTCTGGTTTCTGCTCTAACAGAGAAACTGAGCACTCACTAGGGCTCCTCTTAGATATCCCTTTGTTGCCTTGCAGCTTTGGATATGCAGGACCTACCCCTTCACGTGTTCGGGCATGTCACAGTTGGGGTGGATGTTGGGGTGGGCCAACTCATAGTCATGGTCAGCCCTCTACCCCCACCCCCACAGACACACCACCAGGGTGAGCTATGCACTAAGGGGTAAGGGGCAGGACTGGTTCTCCTTTTCCTGCCCTCAAGGTAGGCTTACTCACATCTATACTACCAGGGCCAGCTCTACTGTGTTGCCCAGATGAGGTGCCGGAGCCAGTCTCCTGAGTGCTGCAACTGGGGAGGAACAGTGAGAGGTCATCCACTCTTACAAACTCAGGGCCAGCTCCCACAGCTGTCACAGGTGGTGAGGGGTGAAGGGGGGCAGCATCTCCTCTTCACCACCCATACGGCAGGTGAGGGGCAGGGCCAGATCTCCCACACGCATGTTCCAGAGGCTGTTTCCTTCTCAGGGACTGGTTCACATAACCCCTCCCTGCAGCAGGGTCAGTTCTACTGTGCTGCCCAGGCAAAGTGCAAGGTCCTCTTTCCTGATGCTGCAGCTGATAAGGGGGAAGGATCAGCAAACTCACCAGTTGCAGGCGGCAGGGGTGGGGGAGGGGGTGTATCTCTCCCTCGCCCACATTGCCGCATAATATGACGGATGACAGACGAGTAGTGGGGCTGCTTCACCTGTGCCACCACCAGCAGGGTCCCCTCCACTGCGCTACCCAGGCAGGGTAGAGGGCCTGCTTTGCTGAGTGCTGCAGTTGGTTAGGGGCAGAGTCAGCTCTGCCAGTCTCATCTCAGGGCCAGCTCTCCTACCTGCCACATCAGGTGAGGGGGAAGAGGCAGGCATCGTTCCCTCTTATAATACTGTATAGCATTTGAGAGGGAAACCCAGATCTCCCATGCTCATGTTCTCTGGGCTGGCTCAACCAAGGCCCTATCTACAAAGTCAGTTCTACTGTGCTGCTCAGGAGAGGTGAAGGGGCCTTCGGTTCTACCAAGTGCTGTAGCTGGTGGTGGAGGCGACAGGGGCGGGGGGATCAGCTGTCCCACTTGCTACAGGTGGTGAGGGGCAAGAGGGGAAGGCATCTTTCCTTAGGATGCCACCACATGGCAGATGAGGCAGGCAGGACGGCTCTACTACTTTCATATTCCCAGGGTCAGCTCGTCCACGCCCCTAAAAACATGATCAGTTCTATTGTGCTATCCAGGTCAGGTATAGAACCTGCTCTACTGAGTGCTATAGAAGTTAGAGGCTGGGTTAGGTCTCCCATACCTTGTATCCAGTGAGGAGCCAGGCCAACTCCATGCAGGCCTGTATCCTCTTGGCCTTTGGTGGTGTCAGTAGCCATAGATATGAACACAGGTCACAGCTGCAGCAGGTCCATGGACCCAGACATGAGCCCTGGCAGCAGCCCAGTCTCGGCCATCATGGGGGACCTAGGTGACAAGCAAGCCACCCACCTCAGCCTTATTTACCACTTTCACCTCTTCAGACCTGCTGCTGTCCACAGGACATAAACCATTCTGTCTCTCTCTCCTATATCACGCCATACATTTGCTGGCTCCAGGCATGTGTGTAGCGCTAGAATCAGGTGTTAGGGGGTGAAAGCTGAGAGGAAAGATCAGAGAAGCATAGCAGTCAGACCAGAGCAGTCAGTCATAGCAGTTCTTGCCTCTATGAAATCCTCAGACCAAATAGGGTATCTGTCTCCGCAAGTCCTCAGACTGAATGCTTTGAGCTCTTGTCTCTTCCCACTGTATATTCCTTGGTCTGCCTAGCCATAGACCTTCCTGTCTCTTTCTTCCTCCCTAGTGTTGGGATTAAAGGCATGTGACTATCAAGTACTGGGTTAAAGGTGTGAGCCACCACTGCCTGGCTCTGTTTCTTTTTTTAGATTGGATCGATCTCGTGTCGCCCAGGGTGGCTTTGAACTCACAGAGATCCATCTGCCTCTGCCTCCGGAGCCCTGGAATTAGAAGAGGTGTGTACCACCACTGCCTGGCCTCTATGGGTAACTAGTGGCTTAGTTCCATATTCTGATCTGCAATCAAGCTTTATTTGTTTGCTCACAAACAAAATGTCACCACATATATGCATGGGTCTCCTTGTCCTGCTCATCAAAATGGTGCTGGGCAGGGCTGTGCTTTCTTCTCAGTGCCCAAAGAAGGCCCAGAAACATATTCTTTAATCATTAAAAATGCATTTTGAAGATGTTCCTAGTTAGAATGGCCAAATGTGTTGGTAAAAATATTTTGTTTTTTTCTAAAACAAAGGCCTACTTTATTTAACTATTTACTTGTTTGTTTGTTTTATCTGATATAACTATTTGTAAGTCTTAAAGTTTCAGGATTTTTACCATTTAACTTATTGCCAATTAAAGTGTTGAGTTTTTAAAGAAATTCTCTCACATACTAAAACATATGTGCTCAGTTACACACACTAGAAATGGCAAAATTCCTAAAATTATTCCTCTTATACAATTTTTTTCTTAAATAATCACCTTATTATACTTTAGGGAAATTATTGTTCTCTTAACATTTTTGTTTGATTTGAGGAAAAAACTGGGCAAATCTTTTCTATCCATAAATATGTCAGTGGAAGTCATTTACACAGACAATTGCTCATTCCCTAAGGGAAGAAAACATTAGGTTCAAGGTTCTCACATATTAAAAATGATTTGACTTTGATTGACTCAGCTGACAGCCAGTTAATTTAGTGAACTACTAAATGAACAGTTTATTTGAGGTTATAAAGTCTTCAAAATTCAATAGCTATGTTTGTGTCCCCCAAGATTATATTCCCAGTCCAGCTCACCACTTATTTTTTGACCTTTGGACAAACCTGTCTGCTCAACAAACTCCAATGGAAATGTCAAATACTATGTTAGACTCTAGGGACAAAAAGTGTCAATCACGTTTTCCATCAGTGTTAAGGGAACTAGTTCAAGTTTGGGCAGAGTAGTTCAAGTCTCCTTAGCCTGAAGCTTTCTCATTCACATTTCTGTGTCTGGCAGAGTCAAATATAAAAGGTTAATGACTGTGGTAGACCTTATGCCACATTTCAGGGACAGCAGAGACTCTGGCCTCAGCGAACTGCAGGATCTGTCCAGAGTAATGACATTTACTTAAATTCAGGACATCACTTTGGAAGCATCCCCTAACAAACTGGAAATTTTAAAAAAGATACTGAAGTTACAAGTCTTTCTGTAAGAATCATTTATTCCTAAATATTGGTAAGCAATTTAAAGATTATTAAAATACAGGCCGGAGAATCGAAAAGCTTGAGGACCCAAGTTCAAATCCCCAACATCCTTGTAAAGTCCAGGGATGGCAGCTTGAGCCTATAATCATAGCTCCTAGAGTTAGAGCCAGGCTGATCCCAGGCACTCACTGACTGATCTAGCTAAAATTGCTTGCTCCAGCTTCAATAAGAATCACAACAAGAGGAAGGGGGGTGATGGGATGGACTCAGAGTATAAATATATTTGATGCAATGCCTGAAAAACTGAGTTTGACACCTGGATCCTATATAATGGAAGGAGAGAACTTATTCTTATCCATTGTCTTTGATCTCTACCTACATGCATTATGTAATGTGGATGCTATGGCAAATATAAATAACATGCACAAATAACTAACTATAGATAAATATATACACACACATACATATACACGTATGTGTGTAAATATATACAGACATATGTATGTGTAAATATACATATACAGACATATGTATATATACAGATACATACACACACACACGGGGGGGGGAGATAACCCAGAAAAATTAAACAACTTCACATTGACTTCTGAGCTGCAGACATACTGCACACATGTGCACACATGATTCCTATTTTGGGGGGCAAAACTATCACCTTCAGTGTTCTCCATCTTCTTGATTTCTAGGAATAATGCAACCAGGCAACTGTTTCTTAATTTGTATACGTTACATGTGTACAGCTCCCAATGATGTTGTTAGAAATTATTGCCTTGCTGCTAGCTCATTTTCTGAGTCTTGCCTCTGTAGATACATTAACAGCAAATGTTTTCAAGAGTTGCAGAAAAGTCAGTCTAATCTACTGGGAATTCTTAAAGTGTTAGAAGTTCATTTGCTGTTGCTTTTTGATAGGCAAGTTCCTTGGTTTTACAACTCTATTTTAAATAGGGACTTTCTGGCTTAGATTTAAACACACACACACACATACACACACACACACACACAGGACTAGTTTAAAGTTTACTTCTTATGAATCTTAAATTGTCCAAGAAACACTCTTCAGGTTTTTTTTTTTTTTTTTTTTTTGGTTTGCTTGGGTTTTTTTTTTTCCATTCAAAAATTTATACTTCCTCCCCTCCTCCCATTTCCCTCCTGCTCCCCAACTCACCCTCCTTCCTCTTCCTCCCTCCTTAAGAGAGTACAGGGAATCCTGCCCTGTGGGAAGTCAAGCCCTCCCCACTATATCCAGGCCTAGGGCTTTGCATCCAAATAGACTAGGGTCCCAAAAAGCCAGTACATGCAGTAGAAACAAAACTATTGATAAAGGCACTGGGACTGGTTTCTCTTCATTCTTGTAAGGACATTTAATTTAATATTGCAGTTTTTGAGTTTATTTGAGAACTATTAAAATACATTGATATTATCCTCAATGAATGAAGATCTAATAATACAAAGTTACACAACATTTCACTATCATTACATGGATATATATGAATGACCCTAAGAGACAAAGATTTATAATAAATTTATTAAAAATCACTTTAACTTCAACCATTTTAATTATATAGTTCTATTGCAGTATGGGTTGCCGTGACCCATGTCAGGCCCGGAGCCTGTTTATCATGCATGTGACAAGACAAGTTTCAAGAGAGTGACACATTCATATTCTTCTCCCATCCTAATAGCAGAGACTGGGGTTGACCATAATTAGGCTAATTGAACAGTGAGTGGGTGCTATATAATTCAATTAGAGCATAAAACAAGCAGAGATTGCCGACTGCTTGCATTTGTTTTCCACTAGAATTTGTTGATCTGGAACTTAATTATAATTCCACATTGATTATATTTTGTTTTCAGGGTGTCTGAAACTACTTTAGAAAATAAGCAGATATTCTTCTCAGACAAGCTGGAAATCCAACATGGAAGAAGCTAGCAATTGTTTTAGAATAGGCACAGTAGGAACTGAAACCCTCCTTTTTGACTATGCATGCACATCGATTTTGTGACTGGCCACAGTGACTCTGAAGCCAGCGAGCCTGAAGTCAAACACTATCCACTGGTTCTGTTGTCTCCTCTAAATAGCTCAACTCCTCCAAACTTTAGATTCCCTAATTTAAAGTATAAAAATAGTGCCTCATTCCATCGAAGCTTACTTACAAAATAAAAGAACACATGCTAATCATTATACTTAGTACATACACAAACATACCCACATACAGATATTCAAAAATCTTTAATCTCTCTGTCATCGACTTCCTATTATCTCCTATTTACTTATCAGTTAACTAGATAGCTATCATATATACATACATATATATCTCTATCTGTATAATCTACCCACATATTCATCTTGAAGCTATCACTATCTATCATTGTCTATATAGTCATCATCTAATTTCTTTCATCTATTTAACTGGCTGTAGATGATAACCTGGCTAACTATCATCAATATATCAATCATCCATTAGCATTTTTTATTTATCATCTATAAATCTTATCAACTATTATTTCATATTCTCTCTCACTCTTTTTGCATGTACTATGTATCTTTCTGCAGTATATGCATATGTCAGCTATCTGTCTACCTATCATCTATGTATCAATCTGCCATTCTATTTATTTCCCATGTACTATACTATATCTATCATTTACCAGTCATCTATAATCTTTCTATCATCTATCTATTTATCTATCTATCTATCTATCTATCTATCTATCTATTCATCCATCTATTCACATATCTCCTCTTAACTCCTCATCATTAATCTTCCTGTTCAACAACTCATCATTTGAGGTCTTGGGCAAAAGAGGTATTTTTATGAAAATGATGATTATTTAACATTGTCATTACTTAAACTTTGTTGCTATTTTTGGAATTTCAGAATTTTCTTATATTTAAGAAACATTTTTAAAAACAGTTTTTGTCAAAGTTTTAAAAGTAGTAAAATCTTATTGTAATAAATTTAATCAAATACTTTCAAATGATTGGCTATAAGCGTTTTTATTCAGCAATACATTTTTTAAGCCTAACAGTAACTTCTCTGATTGTAAGCCTTATTTAAATAGTTGCTGTTTTAGGAAACATAATAATTAAGTAATTTCGATCAATGACATTAAGTGAACGTTATATACAGATAACATATTTGACCACAATGGTATATGCATTTTATCTCATAATTTAGGGAGCTAAAATGGAAGGATTGTGAGTTTGAGAAAAACATGAGGGATTCCCAAAAAAAAGATCATATGTCAAGCTACAGTCAGAATCATTTTATGTCCTAAGTTCTGAAACATAATGGATTGATTGTTGAACATATTTCAGAAACAAATGGCCCCCTTTATGTTTAAGTTCTTCTGTGAGTTACCTGCCTGCCCTTGTGGTTCTCGGTGCGGTAACAGGGCCCTGGCAGGAACATGTACTTTTCACAATATAACAAAAGGAGTGCAAGAAGAAAGAAGTTCATGCATTTTCTAAGAAACATGTTCAAATACTGAACACAATAGAAGAAGTGCTGGGAAAATAATACAAGAATCCAAGAAACTACCATTGAACTTGGTTGCTTCAAAGACCATGGATTGGAAATGTGTTTGGTTCATCCGCAAAATGATGAAATTGCATTCAGAAATGATCTAACTATTGAGAATTTTCATGTTGATCACAAACACTTTAGGTTCTATGGCATAGAAGTTAACACTGGGGAAAACATCTGTTGCTGATCATGGTTGAAGCTCCTGATGCCACTGCTGTGTGGGTGTTATTTACTTTATATACTCAGTGCTGTTTTGACTACTTTATGAAATATCTGTGCAGAGAGGCCCTGCCACGCTACACACCAACATCTTCTTCAAATCTTGAATATGATGGAAACTGTGCCTGGACAGGTCAAAGTGACTCAAAAGTAGCAGTCGATATACTGATTCATGCAGAACTGATGGGGAAAGAAAAGGCTCCTCTTCTTTACAGTGTCTCCCAGGAAACAGAAAATTTAGAAGAAACACCCGTTTGAAGCAGGACAATGCAGAAACTTTCACAGGGAAGGTATTGGGTCTGGGAGAGTTGCTGGTCATGAGACAGATGAAAAAGTCAAGTGAGCTTAGCTGCTGTATACAAACCATGAATCCAGAAATCTTTCCATAATTTAGACTTCAATCATGGTGAATAAAGCCCTATTCATAGTAGAGGATGGATAGAGGGAGGGTGGAGGAGAGAGAGAGGGGGGGGGAAGAAGGCAGGTTGGAGGGGGAGGATAGGATCATATTTTCTACATCTGGACTGTAAATATGATCTCATTTAAAGGATTATGTTATGTTTGGAAGAGTCACAGAAAACTGTAGTTAGCAAATTATTATAAGTTTGATGATTACTGAGACTGTAGTATTTTTTGATGAAAAAGTGCAATATGACTTCTACGTATTAACCTACAGTTTGTTTACAGACTAAGAAAATACCCACTGGCACAAATTGCAGATTTTTAAACATGCAAGTCTATATAATAGTTTTGAAAAAAAATTTTTAAATCATTTGAGTGTTTTCATTTTGCATATGCTGTTAAACTTTACACCAGTGAAAAGATACAGTCTTGTAGTCAGAAGACCCCCCAAGTCACTAGTAGGAGAGCACGCTAAAATAGACTCCAGGCAATGCTGTAAAATGCATCACTTAGAGACAAGTCTGTTTCCATGAACTCCTCAAATTCCCTTGTCTGTCTTTTTTTGTCTTCCTTTGTCTGTCCAAGTCAGTCTTAGAACTGGGAAACATGTCTGTTAGCATGTAATGCTTTATTAGGGTTGTTATTGATGTGACGAAACACCATGGCAAAAAGTAACTTGCTGGGGAAAGGGTTATTTCGGATATATTTTCTGAGATATGTAACATACCATTGAGAAAAGTCAAGTGGGAACCTAGAGGCAGGGGCTGAAGCAGCGACCATGAAGGAGTGCTGCTCCCAGACTTGCTCAACCAACCCAGGAGCAAGGCACTACCCACAAGGGACTGGGCACGTCCCCATCAATCACTAAGGAAATGCTCTACAGGCTTACCAGATCTAAGATCGTTCCTCTTAGATGTCTAGCTCATGTCAAGTTCACATAAAACTAGCCAACACAGGTTTATTGAAGAAAACATAAAATCTGTTTGTATTATTGACTCATGTGGTCATATCTTTTTCCACAATCAGTCTCCAGTATCTGGAATAACTTTCAACTATGTGCCAACCTTTATGTAAATCGATGATATATGAAAGTTAATAAAATACAATACTTGATCCCGAATAGTGTTTGATGTAGTTAGGAGCAATAGCCTCTTGAATCGCTTCACATAATAGTCTACATAACTTTAGAGAAATAAGTTCAAAGGCATAAAAATGTAGCCTACTCTGAGACTGGTAAGAAAAGGGAGGTTAAAGTAGGAAAGTCTCAGCTGTACATTCAGGAATAACAGAAGTTTTGGAAAGGCAGAACAAAGAATATTTACGCACAATGTTAAAAAAAAAAGAAAACTAACTCATAGGTAATTTCATCTTGTGGGTGCTTTGCCTGCACGCATGCCTGTACACCACACATGTGCCTGAATCTGTGGAGGCCAGAAAAGGGTACCAGATCACCTGAACCTGGAGTTCCTAAGAGTTCTGTGTTGCCATGTAAGTGCTGGGGAAGGAACAGACCCTCTTAATTTCTGAGCCAACTCAGCAGCCCTAATGCATCTCAATTTCACTTGTGTCATTCATTATCACCACCACACTTTCACAACTTAAGAAATCTAGAAGTAGCAATATGAATTCTATTCACCATATAGATTATAACTTTCCTAAGAGACCTTGATTTTCTTGGTCACACATATATACTTTTCTGCGTCATAAATTGCCAATGTCTAAAAATTTTTGTTACTGTACAAGTCAGATTTTCTTGCTCATTTTGAAGTATAAGCCACACGCAGAGGGGACATTGTTGTCATGGGCAGTTAGCAGAGTGAAAAATTGTTCTTGAATTTGCCTCTTGCCAGAGAAAGAGGAAATATATGCAGGCTGTGGTTAAACACATTCTCGCTGTGAGCTTTTGATTTTTAATCACATCAGCATGCATTCTGGGACCTAATTGTAAGGGCAGCAATGAGGATTATAATGAAGGGAGGAACTGGCTGTTCATCATTTAGAAACCTGTTCATCCTTTAGAAACTGTACTACAAACAAATTTCCTGTGGTTTTTAAAAGCAGACTCTCTTTTGTGTTTCCCTATGCTTTCAAATGCACGTGGCTGACTTTCTCTTTCCTCACCAGCGCGTACCATGTAAGCTTTAAAACGAGCATCGTGGCCAAAAAGGATACCCTCTGTGCATAATAAGTTTTCATTCCAGGACACCTTCATCTCTTTATCCAATCACCCATAGGTTGACTGAGTTTTAGAAATATCAGAGTATTCATAACAAACATGTGATTACTGCATTTTAAAGCACACTTTTGCTTTTTTTCACTTCCCACCACATCCATTGACTGCTGCTCATTAGTTCATTGGGTATTTTTTTTTCTGTGTGACTATATATTGTTGTGCACCGTCCTTTAACAGAGGCAGTAAACATACAGTAAATGCTCAGCTCTATCATGGGACAATTAGATGTCAATAAGGCATTCAAATATTCACATTTAAAAGAAGCATAGAATTCACAAAGAACATGTATTTTACTTTAAAATAAATATGTAATTCTATGAAAAAAGAGGAAAATATTGGGAACCTAGATCTGTGCTCAGGAGCTCAATAAAGCTTCCTCTACATTGTATCTTTTGTGCTGACAAAAATGTGTAAATAGTATTTATCCAAGTGAAAGCTGAGTACCACTAGTTTCGACTCAAGGAAGAGGAAGGATTATTACTCTTCTTTATGTTTAGAAAAGTCTGTGATTTGAGAAAATTAAATATGTGTGGGACCCACCTAGAAACAGCAACCTAATTTAAAGGACCTGATGTGTTTACATATTGATAAGTTTTAATTCTTATTGCTTTTTCTGTTTGTTTCCCTTTTGCTGCATCCTGGAAGTCATGAGGTATAAAACTCCTCTGCCATATGTCCCTGCCACTGTGTGAACATGCAACAGTGTACTGAAATCTTCCTGCAAGTTATTAACTTCAGGTTATTTTCTCATAGCAATACTATGTAAAGTAACTAATATTTTATTGTAAATTGTTCTATGTGGAAGATGGTCATCTAGACAAACTGGAAAAATGGTGAATTCACAATGATCAGAGACCCTGTCTCACAGGAATAAGGAAGAGGAAGATGCCTGATGGCTTCCTCTGGACTCCACACATGCACCTGAACAAACACATTTATTTATATATGTAGGCACACACACATTAACTATTCTTTACATTAATAAAGATGCTATATGCCCAATTGTGATTTTATTCTATTCATAGTATGTATTCATATCTTGAGGCTTCATTTTCAGTAAGTTATGTTTTGCTGTCTAAAGAGAAAAGACTCCGGTGGAAAACTGAGTTCAGTCCTGTGGCATTTTAGATTTATTACGGTAATATGTTAGTTTCAGCTGTGGGTTGGTGCTTTGTTTAGCTGCCCCTTGGCCAGTCACTTAATTGAGGTCCATTTAACCTAATAAATACCTGGCAAAAGCCTTCTGAATTGGTTTGAGACCTGCAGACACCCCTAGGAGGGAACCACATGGCAACAGAGCTAATGGTATTTTAGGAAGCTTCTCCATTCTTCTCAAAGACAATTTGCCCTTTCTCACTGAATGACAAATGAAAGTGCTTGTTATCAGGTGTTGGTAAGCTAAAACCCAGGGGCCAAATCCAACTGCCCCCATTGACTTCATGTGGCCTTTGAGAAGATAATGGCTTGTCCAGCTTTAAGTAGTTAAAAGAAAATGAGAGACAGCATTTCTCAATAGATAAACATTAAATAAAATTCCAACCACACCTGAGGCTTCATTAGAGAATTCACCACTCCTCCCCATACATCCTATCTTTGGCTCTCGGCTTCCTATACCATAATAGCAAATTGGAATAGCTGCAACGGAGAACTCATAGTCCACAAAGACTGAAATCTTACATTTTTTTTTTTACACAACTCTCTCTGTGGAACCAATGCGAGCGATAGCAAAGAAGAAGGCAGGAATCACCTGCCCTGTGAACTCCACATTCTTTTGGAAGACATACAAACTCATAAATCCAGAATGCTTTGTCAGATGCCGATAAGTTCTATGTAGAATTTGAATTGGGGTTATTGCATAGAAATTCCTAAGAAGAGGGTCAAAGCAAAGTCACAGAGGAGATGGTTAGTAGAACCACTGAATGGAGCCAACAGGCAGTTGTGGAAAGAGGAACAGTCAGAAAATACAGACTACAGATACTGACACTGCAGAGATTAAACAATCCTGGAACAGTGGTTCTCAGCCTCCCTAGTGCTGAGATCCTTTAACACATCTCCTCAGGTTGTGGCCATCCCCCAACCGTAAAATTATTTTCATTGTTACTTTGCAAATATAATTTGCTACTATTATGAATCATAATCTAAATATCTGATATGCAGAATAGTTGCTATACTGACTATGTGTAAGGATCATTTGATACCCAATAGGGATATGACCCACAGTTTGAAAGTCACTGTCCTGGAAGGAAGAAAGGAACCCCTTTTGGCAGAGTGTCATAGAGGAAGATGAATCATAGCCAATGATGACAGAAATGAGAAGGTTCAGCTTGTATTCTTCTGAGCCTCCACCCCTAGCAATGTTTACTTAATAAAGTTGACGTGTATTCTCAAGCTCTGGCTTTTTTGCATTTCTCTGGGAGGTTTAGTTGTATTTCCCAATTTGGAGAATCACAAGCATTTGACCTTAAGACCTGGGCAGTTAAAACGAGTTTCGTCTTAGTTTGAGTTCCAGGAGAGGTCACTGGAGAAATGTGGACTACAGTGGAAAATGATCAGTTACATTTTGAAATTTGTCCTTTGATGATCAGGAGGAAATAGTAAAGAGTAAGATGCTAAGCAGACGATTCCTAAAAAGGTGACCAAGGGCATCAGAAACTCCCAAAGAACTCACAGATGAACTTGAAAATGAGATCAAGAAAATATAACACGCAATCAAATTCTCTGAGGCTTTAACAAAACACTTGAGTCTGCATAATTCATAAAGATAATTAGCTTTTTTCATGATTCCTTAGGGAAACAGACCAAACAGTGTGAAGCATCCCTATCTGAGTAAATACGTCATATCAGAGAAACTACACGAGGAAGTAGCCAAACACATGGTACTGCCTTGATCTGCTAAGAATCAAGATACAGGAATAACTTTATTCTCTTCTAAGGGTGACAATGATCTAACCTTTGTCTAACAGGCTTCACCTCTTAAAGTGTCTCTTGTCTCAATAGTGACACACAAAGGTTCATGTTTATGACACATGAACCCCTGGGAAACAAACTATATCCAATTACTAGAAGTTAATGAAATTAAAAAATGAAGGAGAAGTGACTTTGAGGGTGCAAGATAGAAATCAAAAGTCTTATCTTAGACAAATTCAAGTATAGAAACACTGGATGGCCTGTTCCACCATTCAACAGCATCCAAAACCAAACATCAATTTGGGGCTCTAGAAATTAATTTTTAAAAATAATGAAAGGTTGGGGCTGGAGAGATGATAACGGTTGAAAGATCTTGCTGTCTGTCTGGAGGACCTCAGTTTGGTTTCTAAGACTCACATTAAGCAGTTTAGAATGACACGGAACTCCACGTCTAGGGGACATGAGGCTTCCTTTGGCATACCCAGGCACCAGCACACATGCAGCATTCCCTGTCTCTTTCTTTGTCTTTGTCTCTGTCTCTGTCTCTGTCTCTCTCTCACACACACACATGTATCGACAAATAAAAATAACTAACAGAAAATAAGGGTAGCGGTTTCAGCTTGATGGTAGGTAGTAGAGTGCTTGCCTCCCGTGCCCGGGACTGTAGGTTCAGTCCTTAGTACTGGCAAAATTAAATAAATTAAGAGCACAGATGAAATGTTCTGCCATGGTGGATAAAAAAACAGAGGAGTGTAGTCTGAAGCTCAGCTAGAGGCCATCATCAACTACAAAGAATTACAAGCCCTTTGATTACAGGTTCCTTGCCTCTGGTTGTTATTTCTCTCTCTCTCTCTCTCTCTCTCTCTCTCTCTCTCTCTCTCTCTCTCTCTTCCTTTCTTTTTAACTTCCTGCATTTCTTTGTGTGTGAGTGTGTGTAACACATAAATAATGCCTTACAAATGTCACATGACATCTACATAAAAATAATACAGACTCAGACTCTTCTCTGGGCAAACACTCTGACATGAGAAAGTCTGTTTTGAGTTCCTGCTTCCTTCCTTCATGATCTAGGCAGAGCTATGTTTGAACTGGTGAGTTTGCATTCTGATTCTTCTCACAAGAATCATAGTTCTCACAAGAACTATATGGGGTGATTTTGTTTTTATTTTAGTTGGGCTGAGTGCTGCGTTAAAAAAGAAAAAGAGGTACCTTTAACATCAGTGTGGAAAAACCAATACGGCTCTAAGTGAATTGAAAGGGAAAGGCCCCCTAAGCAGCTTTACCTCTTACTGCTGATACATCACACTTGGTGGCTGCTGGAGCAGTAAGGCCTGCAAAAACCTACGGTGCTGAGCATGAGTCATAATATCACAGCATTTTGCATTTATATAGCATGCTTACACTAGGAGTGTGACAGCAACCCAGCAAGGTGGGCTGATCAGATGCTGTTATCTGTGTTTGACAAAAATACTTCCCAGAGGCAAGAGCTTGTGCAAAGAACTGAACAAATGCAAATGCAGGAAGATGAAGCTAATGAGGCTTGGAAGTAAGACAGAAAATGCGGATACAGAGAGAGGGAAGCTGCAGAAAATATCTATGGTTTGGTTTGCTTGCTTCCTTTTACTTATATTATTGATTTTATTTTCTAAATTAATTTAAAGGTTTATAATGAATATGTTTACTTCTGGTAGATATTTCAAATTTAAATGTCTGGGAAGCTTATGAGGAGACTGGAATGGGTGAGAGAAATGTGGGTAAGGAAGGTAATATCCTGGACCGCCTGATTCCACGTGACTGACCATCATACAGTGGCAATTATCATCCAGGTAGAGTAAAGGTGTTCTGCAGGATGCTAACTTCTTCAGTTGAAGCCAAAGGCAGAGGGTGCTGTGCTGTGTGGAATCTCTGATTTTCACTGAGAAATTTCAAAGATCTATAAAATTCCCAAGGGCTAAAGAAATTCTTTTGGAAGTGGATGTATGCTGCCATTTCTCAGGGGTCCTCATGGGAGCTCAAAACTGTCTAACACCACCTCACCCACTTAAGAAAATGTTGACCTGGGTATGAAGGCTCACACTTGTCATCTAGTACATGGGATGCTGAGGAGGTAGAAACACTACAGCCCAGGAATCAGGGAGAGAAGGTAGAGGGAAGCACAGGGAGGGAGATGGAAAAACTGGAAGGCAAGGAGAGAGAGTCTCATATAAGAAAAGACTTATTTCCAGAGTTATTTTTTCCCAATTTCAGTGATGACTTCTTTAGCAGGAAGTGGGGTGGTCCCTATGAGAATCTTCAGGATCTTAAGGGAAAGGAATAAGCTTTTTATGTCTCTTGTTCTGTCTTTTAAATATACTGCATCCAACGATGACCAATAATACTGAAAGTGAGTTGGACACAAATGGAATGTGTGGACTCTTCCTATAAACGTACCACTGTGGGAACAGAGTGACCCTGTCATCCTCATGTCAGCAGGTTTGCCTTTAATTTTATGGACATATAAATTCAATTGCCCAAGGAACTGAAGGAAGTAGAAATAATTTTATACATAGCTCAGTGAAAGGGAGTCTGAGACCTGATTTAGCCAGTGAGCTAAATCTAATGCATTATGAAGGCACTCATTTTTCAACATTTCCACTATGTGGGAATTTGGTGAAGGGCAAAAGTATGAATATTTAGTTATCATTAATAATCCCAAACTATATGGGCCCTTAAGATGGTTGAAGAATGGTACGTGGGTGAGTTCTCTGAACCAACACAGTGTAAAGATATGGAGGAGTCAAGATAGTTTCTCTTCCAATAGAAAAAATAGACACAGAATATCAGGATATGTTTACCTGAACTTCAGGGAGTCAGTCGGGATCCTTAAATATCCAGTTACAGTCTTGAGGAAAGCAGAAAAGTATGCTGTAGACTCAAAGCATGAACACACTCACACACACACACACATTCTCATTCTCTCTCTCTCTCTCTCTCTCTCTCTCTCTCTCTCTCTCTCTGTGTGTGTGTGTGTGTGTGTATGTGTATGTGTGTGTGTCTGTCTCTCTCTGTCTCTCTCTGTCTCTCTCTGTCTCTCTCTGTCTCTCTCTCTCTCTCTCTCTCACACACACACACACACACACACACACATTCAATATGTCCAACAATCTTGGATTAGGTCTGAAAGAGTCCTTTCTTCCCTTCTATTTTCTTTTCTGTCTGTCCATCTGTAGTCTTTTTCTTTTCTATTTTGAGTCACTCCAAATTTAAGCATCAAAACAATATCTTTAGGTTGCCTGCTAGAAAACAGAGTAGTCCAACCCACCAATAGCAGGGATTCAATTGGATATTAAGAATGAAAACATAGAAATAATTTGAAAACGTTCACAACATTTCTTTGATGGAAGACAATTTATCTCACCATTATTCAAAAAGTATTTCTCCCTAGTAGCGGACAAGCTAAAAGGTAAGAAAGAAGACAGAGAAAACCACAGTCCCCAGCATACAGAAAGAGCTGCTTTCTGCATCTCGGTGTGTGCTATGGACTGTTACTCTTGAAAATGAATATGTTTACAAAAACTGATTCCAAACATAAATGATTTTCTCATTCAGTGATTTTCACTTTTTACTGTAAATTAGGACCAATTAGCAGATTAAAGAAACAATTAGTGGTTACTGACTAGAATTAAAGTAATTAATTTAGGATAAAGCAAGTCATGGTTCAGTTTTACATGTGTAAACATACCTGAACATACAGTGATAAGTGACTTCCTAACATCACTAAAAGTGCTAGAAAACCAACACTCTAGTCTACTTTCCCTGCCTTTTAATATTATGAAGGTGAACTGGCTATGGTTGAAGCTCCTATTCTAATATCCGAATTCCTGCATCAACTCTGATCACTATGGAAAATGGTTACCAATCCATGATATTTTGCATACAGTGAACATATTTTCTTGCTGCCTGAATGCAGCAACAGTGTAAGTGACACTAGGTGTTCAGACTCCGCTATCCTGAGCAATGATGACCTTGAAATGATTTTGTCTTCCTGTATTTGCTATTAATGCAAGCTGGTTAATGAATGGAGCAGACCATTTTCATACTTCTCTGTTGTTGGTATTGGCAATGAAGAGTTTTTTACATGTGCATTGATTTTGAAAAGAAAAATAATGACAAGTTCATACGCAACACACATACTTCCTGTCTTCTTGTGGTTACATTTTTAATTCAACTTTCTAGAGTTCCTACACTTTGTTCATGATTATTAATTTAGTTCATTTATATTGCAGGATGATTTGAGCCTTTAGAGAATTAACTTCCAAGCATTAGTTTACAACTGGGATGAATTCCTTTCAACATAGAGGTAGTGCTCACAGCTTCTATTCCATGCTGGCTTTTCTCAGAAGACACACTCTATAGTGGCAGGGAGGGCACGGCAGTGGTGGGGATGCATGACAAGAATGAGAAGCTGATTGGTCATGTAACATCCACACTCAGGAAGCAGAGATTGATACATGCAGTTGCTCAAACCTCTTTCTGCATTTTAAACAGCCTAAGAACCCTTCTCAGGGAATAGCCCCACCCACAATCAAAGGAAGCTCCCAACATACATAAAAGTCGAGAACCCTGTCGATCTGATAATTAGCACTAGCCATCACAGATGCCTTTTTCAATGTTCACCAACTCGCTCTTGCCTTGAACCAACATGTAGTACTAAAAGTTACTAAGAGGGTTGAAGAATTACTAAAACTTGGTGGCATTTTAATTTAATGCTTTCAGACTCAAGTTGGTAAAAGAAAAAAAGCATTTATGTGTTCACTGGCAACAATCTCACAATTTCTTTGCACCCATATGCATCCATAACTCATTATGTTAAAATTACACATTGTAGCAAGTCTGTATTACTGCAAAGCACATAGATAAACCCCTAAGATTTATTTGGCATGATTAATAAAGTAAGTGTATCTAAAGATCACGAAGTTGTCTCTGAAGACTGATTGTGAAAGTTGTTCTTTTGAATTAAATTTTTTGTGTTCCTTCTATGATTTGATATGAGGAGGAATGAAATTGCCTCTCCTTGAAATTAGTTCCAGTTGATAAAACTCCAAGAGTTTCCTACAAGCCAAAAGGACCATACTAGCATGTGGTCACCATCTTTAAGGGGCTTTCATGTTTTCCATCCTCTCTCAGAAGCATGGAAACTTTTAAAAGTTCTTTATAAAACAAGGGGTCAAAACTCACATACTCAGGTGTCAATAAAACCGACTCTGCCGTATCAGTCCGAAAGTGTGTGCCACTATCAGGTGCCTTTCTCATCTGTTAGGGTTAGGTATGGCTAGCTATCAGAACAAGGCAGTGAAATTTGTCCAGCTTCCACACACAGGCAAGAAATTCAAAATATAAAATTTAGTCTCACTGCAGGAATAAGACATAATTCAGGTTAGAGTGACCTCTAGTGGACTCTTCTAGTCATGTCTGAATGCAAATTACAAAGAAAAAGTATGCAAAATGTGTTTTGAAATCAGTGCTATATAAACATATTCTTTTCTAAAAAATTTTAAAAAAACATTCAGAAGATAAAAGCATATACCCTAGCTGAAGTAGGCACTGCAGAATTAAAGGTTAAGTTTGAGTGCATAACCACAAGCATCTGTTGTGTATTTTTTCCTTCAAGATGCCACAAAAATCAAAGTATAAAAGCCAGTAAGACATGAAAGATGTTTTTTATCTATCTTATTTATGATTATGTAAAAATTCTACTTTAAATTAATTAAAGTATAACCTGCACATAAATCACTACTCTATTATCATTCATAATCAAAACTGAACTCGCTGACGCCACAGAAAATACTAGAAACAAGCAGCGACCAATCAATCAAAACTCCTTTCCATCACACTCTTCACACCGAGTTTTCCAAGACATTCTCAGACATAATAAAATTAGCAGACTGAGCAGTCATAAAAATCCAAATCAGGGAATTAAATCCTTGCCTTGCCCTCAAAAAATCTAGAAGCATATGAAGCAAAAGACAATGCACCTCCCATCCCTGGCTGTACTTTGGTATGCATTTCCCTCCCTGAAAAGTGCTGTGATCTATGCATCATGTTTCTAGTCATAAAGAAGCCTGCAGAGTTTTTATTCTATAAGATGTTGCAAAACCCAATGCCCTTTTATTTTTGTATGTTTATTGAAATGTACAATTCCCATTTATTTTATGTTGTAATATTGTCTATACAGTTTAGCTCTTAAATACTTAGTAATTGCCTCTCCATTACTAATCGCATTCCCTTACCAATTGCAAGCTCTTGAAAACATAGAGAACGTCTTGCTAGCTTCCTACACTTCTCTATTAATGTCTCACAACCTTTGCTCCATGTTGTGTAACTTTCCTGTTTCCTTATGTGCACCTGACCGCTTCTCCTCTTCTTGCTGTCTTCTCAGGAGCCACGGTAGGGTTTCAAAAGTGGTGGCCTCAGGAAAGGATACAACAGTGAGCTGTGCTGTAGATTCTTGAGTCACGGGTCTGAATTCTGACTTAATGTCATCTTTCTCCGAGAGCCTGTCTTTTTCTTACCCTCTGCTTCTCCTTTTAACTATGCAAATTTCATTCAGTTTTGTCTATAAACAAGTACGACATCCCAGAGCCAGTGATCTCAGTACAGTTATTTTCTTGGACCAAAAAACTTGAGTGTAATCATACATAAATTCATTCATTCAGACTTATGCACCAGGTTGACATTTTCTTCCATTAAGAATGAGGCAAAAGCATAGAGTAGTGAGAGTGTTGTTGATTGTGTCACCGCCCACAGGAATTAACATTTCCACTCCAAATCGTAATGCCTTCTTCTGATAGTGCCAGTTCATGATCATAATCATTAGAATTGCTGCTAAATACTAATGTTTTGAAAGGAGGAAAAGAGAGAAGGTGGGAACTTACAAGTGGAAACATATGGGAAAGAGAGAAGACGGGGAAGGAGAACCTGTGAAAACAAACTTGGTTTGAAAATGTCATATCGGTGTGCAATATCTTGTATGCTAAGTTTTTAAAAATTGAGAACTTCTTTTTTTATTTTATTGAGCTATACATTTTTCTCTGCTCACCTCCCTTTCTCTCCCCTTCCCTTTAACCCTTTCCCATGGTCCCTATGATCCCAATTTACTCAGAAGGTCTCGTCTTTTTCTACTACCCATGTAGAATAGATCTATGTATGTCTTTCTTAGGGTTCTCATTGTTGTCTAGGTTCTCTGGGATTTTGATTTGTAGGCTGGTTTTCTTTGCTTTATGTCTAAAAACTACTTGGGAGTGAGTACATATGATAATAGTCTTTCTGGGTCTGGGTTACAACATCCATTTGCTTGCAAATTTCAAGATGTCATCATTTTTTCTGCTGTGTAGACCTGCATTGTATAAGTATCACATTTCCCTTATCCATTCTTTGGTCAAGGGGCATTTAAGTTGTTTCCAGGTTCTGGCTATGACAAACAATGCTGCTGCTATGAACATTGTTGAGCACATGACATTGTGGTATGATTGAGCAATCTTTGGATATATATTGCTGGGTTTTGAGGAAAGTTGTTTTCTATTTTTTTGAGAAATTGCCATACTGATATCCAAAGAGGCTGTACCAGCTTGTGTTCCCACCAGCAATGCAAGAGTGTTCCCTTTACCCCACAACCTCTCCAGCATAAGTTGTCATCAGTGACTACTTTTTGATCTTGGCCATTCTGTAACATGAAGGGGGCCTGCTTGTTCGGGTTTCTGCCCTGCCCAGTACCCCACAGCCAGGATGTCCCAAAGAAAATCACACACAGGACTCCATAAGATTATAAACTGATTGGCCTTTAGCTCTGGCTACTTATTAGCTCTTATAACACATATTACCCCATTATCCTTATCTACATTAGCCACATGGCTCAGTACCTTTTCTAGCTGGCCAGTTCACATGTTGCTTCTTCGGTGATCTGGGCAGGAATGGCGGAGGGAGCTTTCTCCTTCCTAGTCTTCTCCTATTCTCATTGCCCTGCCTCTACTTCCTGTCTGGTTGACCTGCCTCTACTTCCTGTCTGGCCAATCAGCATTTTATTAAAATACATGATTGACAGAATACAGACAGTTCTCTTGCACCACCATTCTTACAGGTATAAGATGGAATCTCAGAGTTGTTTTGGTTTGCATTTCTCTGATGACTAAGGATGTTGAGCATTTGCTTAAGTGTCTTTCAGTTATTTTAGATTTCTCTTTTGAGAGTTCTTCGTTTAGGTTTGTACTCCATTTTTTTAATTGGATTATTTCTTCTTTTGATGACCAATTTCTTGAGTTCTTTGTATATGTTAAAGATCAGTCCTCTGTCAGATGTGGGGTTGTTGAAGATCTTTTCCCATTCTGTAGGCTGCTGTTTTATCTTGCTAACATATCCTTTGCTTTACAGAAGCTTCTCAGTTTCAAGAGGTTCCATTTATTAGTTGTTTCTCTCAGTGTCTGTGTTGCTGGGGTTATATGTAGGAAATGCCAATGCATTCAAGTGTACTTCCCCCTTTCAAAAATTGAGAACTTCTTAAACCTCACATTGTTCATGAAAATTGTTTTTCTTTTGATATGCTGATGCTATCAACATAGACTTTTTTTTGACTTTCCACATTTGCATATAATCTGAGATAGGGTTACTGAGGTACCCCCAGGCAGCGCTAGATGAGGTTCAGGAGAATAGTTTGACCCCTTCCTATTCAAAAAGAAAGTGTTTGGGATCTCTGTGGTGGTCTCACTCCTCCCAGTCCAAATCGCAACCAGATGTTTAGCTAGGAAACCAGCCCCACTCCTCCCATTCCAGACCCTGCCCCATAAAGACCACGAAGCAGTTGTTCCTTCCTCTAAGACACTCAGAACCATGCTTACTGGGTATTCAAGACTTGGTTCCTACACCTGTCACGTGATTTCTCTCATGCCTCTGCTGAGAGTAACCCAAGAGCTGCTTTACTCTGTTTATACTTGTCTTATTAATTCAGCTGGATTTGGCTTATTGCATCACCAGAGAAATCCACAACCAGGGGTACAAAAATATTTACCAGAAAACACAAGCTAAGGCCTTACTCAGCTCCTTCCTAGTCGAGAGCCTTCTGCTTCTCAGCCTCTGTATCTCTTCAGAGACAGAGAGAGTGATTTTGAGAATTTCCTTTTGACATTATGAATTCACAGAAACCTAACTGATCCAGAATGATGCAAAATGACCTCTGCTTTAAATATACTTACTTTTTCAAGTGATCTTTATTTCTTCTTGGAGTATCTTCCATATAAGAACAAAACCACATGCATTTTTTAAAAGTTTATGTACAGGCTGGTGATTATACACAGACACACCCTTCCCGTGTAGTTACTGTCAAGATTGAGACTATAACAAATTTATAGAAACTTATAAGGATCCTACTTCTCTCCCCACCAAGTTATATCCTCCTTTTAAAGGTACCTCCACTATCACGTATCAGCTCAGTTTACTTTTGCCTGATGTACTTTATGGAAATGAAATCATATAGAATGAGTTTCCTTATCTACCCTCTTTCTGTGAGCACTCTGCACTCTGTTTATATCAATCAATCAAATAAATATGTGTGTGAGTGGTTTACTCTATTTCAGTTCTGTGTCGTGTTCTGTGACTATATCCCAGCTGATTTATCAGTTCTGCTAAGATATGTAGTTTTCTCTCTTCTCAGTAGGAGCCATTATTGATGAATATGCTACGAAGATGCTTGTATTTGTTCTGATAGACATACACATGAATTTTGGTGTAGTTTGGGATGCATACAATTTTTACTCTTGTGGATTTAGAAAAAAACTGATTTTTCAAAGTTGCTGTGCATATATAGTAGTTTTATGCCATTATCCTCATCTCTAATATCCAGTGTTTTCAACTTTCCTGTTCCCATCCATCCAGTGGATGCAAAACAGACTATCATGGCGGCTTTAATTTTCATCTTTCTAGTACATATCAATGTATAAAGAATAATTGGAAAAATAAAATAGTTGTGTAAATAAAAACCAGCTACCACGTTCCTCAATGCATTTACTTTATATTCATAATTTTAAAGTACCAGCAGAGTTGGAGAGAAGGCTCATACGTTAAAGGCCAAACTCATGACCAAAAAAGTAAAAAAATAAGAAAAGTACCAACAAATTAAACATATAACACATAATTAACCAATTTTAAGTCACTGCTCAATGGATACATGTGTTTAAATTAAGTCTTAGATGATGATGAAATGCTAGAAATTCTCAGTGGTTTTGAGTGATATCTGTGATTAATGCACAGGATGGGAGGTAATGGCTGCTTTAATAGACTTGATCGTCATAATCATTGCACAATGTACACATTTATCAAGTTGTTGCATTGTGCGTGCTGAATATATAAAGCTTTTATTTGTCAATTGAATATTTTAAATTGAAAAAGAAAACAGCATTGAAAACTGTCTCTTCTCTAGATGTCACAGGGCCACTGTATTCATGAACTCTACTACTGTGGTTGTCAGGAGAAGGCCTCACAAGACCAAGCTAATCAACATTTCAGTATGGTCGAGGGAGGGGCAAATAAGCTCCAACCCACAGCTGAAGAGCTATTAGCAATTAATTGCCAGTTTTCTTAGGGTTGTCTGATATGTTGGACATACTTCAGCTGGTGGCCCTACATCTTGAGTATACCGTAGTAGAAATTCATCTTAGTGGGTTATTAAAAACTAAGCAAAGCAAAAGACTTGAAATTATGATACAAATACGAGGATGTTTCAAATAAAGATAAGGAGAGGAGATAGGTATGAAATTATCAAAAATAAATCAAAATTATTATATTAAAAGAAAAATCAGGATTAGAACTTTTGAAATAAGTGCAATAGTAAGTTTTAAAACAGCAAATACTATGAAATATATATGTAGATACAGCAAATATTTTTAAAAATGAGATAGTTATGGGTGAACAGATGGCTTATCCATTGAGATCACTGGTTGCTCTTCCAGAAAACCCAGCTTCAGTTCGAAGATCCAAGATGGCAGCTCACAAGCATCTTTAACTCTAGTCCCAGGGTATTCAGCACTTTTCTCTGACCTCCACAGGCACTGCATGCAAATGATGCATGGACATCCAAGCAGGCAAAATACTCATACACATAATAAAATAAAGCAAAATAAAAACCATAAAAAGAACAGATCATAGTTGGGCTCTGTCAAAACTATTTCGATGAAATGACTGTCCTCCTACCCTGCAGCCCACCACCCTAGTTCGCATTACAGGATGCAGACCACTACATTATTCAATTTAGGAAGTAATTCTTTGGTGCTGAATAACTGTGACTGGGGAGAAGACATTCTTATAAAAATTGTCTATGTAAATTTACTTCCTTCCCTTTAGCATTGAGTCTCTTTGGAAGGTGGGAAGGTGACTATTGTCTGACAGTACTCAGTACCATGAATTTTCTTCTTCTTTGGAAGGTGGGAAGGTGACTATTGTCTGACAGTACTCAGTACCATGAATCTTCTTCTTCTTCTTCTTCTTCTTCTTCTTCTTCTTCTTCTTCTTCTGCTGCTGCTGCTGCTGCTGCTGCTGCTGCTGCTTCTGCTTCTGCTGCTGCTTCTGCTTTTTCTTCTTCTGCTTTTTCTTCTTCTTCTTCTTCTTCTTCTTCTTCTTCTTCTTCTTCTTCTTCTTCTTCTTCTTCTTCTTCTTCTTCTTCTTCTTCTTCTTCTTCTTCTTCTGCCGCTGCCGCTGCTGCTGCTGCTGTATATGTTGAGTGTCTACACTCTCTCCAAGCCCTCGCTGTTATATCAAGAGCTAACAGACCAGCAGTTCTTGCGTGATTAAATATACTCTCTGACTCTTCCACCTGTCAAGGACACTTTCATTGCTTGCTGCCAAATATTGGTCAGCTTTTTTAGGTCTGAGGGGCAATCTGCCAGCTGAAGTGGTTAGCAGTAGAAGAAATCAAATATAAATTAAATGTGAGAATATTTTTGGAAATGCACTTTTTATATGAATATGCAGCCTGACAGACTTATATAAGAAAAATAATAAATGTAAGCTGGCCAATGGATGACAAACCTTGCTGGTAACAATTCTTATAACAATTCAAATGTGAATTGCTTTTCTTTAACGATCACATAATGTTTATCACCATTAATACCATTTAATTCTCTTCACTAAATGAAAGTTTCTATAATAACACCTATGATAAATTGGCATGGGATTAATGCATCTCTAAAAATATTGCTTCAGTTCACATTATCCATGCCCTTGTTTGTCTGCAATGATTGTGCCTGTTCAGTGAGTATTAATTGAAACATTTTTAAATTACTAAGATTTAATTCAGTGAGTACCTACTCTATCATTTATGCTAAGCAAAAATTCTTTGTGCATATACAGTTTATATAAAATACCTTCCTATCTATGATAACAGTTTGAACCACTGTGTTCTGTTCAGTTTAAAGCATCATTCATTTTAATAACCAGATGTCTCAGATAATAAATATTATATCTCTAGATAAAGTCAAATTGATTAGTTATTTTAAGTTTATAACTTTAGAATTTAAGATATTCATGTCGAAGTAAGAAGGTGACAGTTCTTTTGGGTTTTATTATATATTAATAAAACAAAGATATGGAATTCAATTAGTGGCTCAATTATAAAAGAGTTTCTTCACAAGCTTTTACACACAAATATGTTTCTATATTGGTGACACATAATATTCATAAATATATATATGATTCAATGTAATGCACTGATACATATAGATATAGTATAATAAGAAAATATGCTGATTAAATGTTACTTGCTATAATCCTTTCTGTTCCTGAGCAATCAGATTGTCCTTATGACATCCAACTTTGATCTTGGCTGGCAAGGATTTAGGAATCAGTGGCATGTCCATTTATCAGCAAGCACTAAGGACTGTGTAAGTTCTTCCTTGCTGTGTCTTTCCGCATCTGCAAGTGAGCACTGTCATATCAAGGACTAACTGACTATTTAGTAGTATTTTAGAATATTCACTCGTTCTGACAAAAGTCTATAATATCCTTCCAAATACTGGTTGTGTTTTTGGACCACAAGTAGAATTTCATGGTGACCTTGGGAACTGGAAGAAAACCCTTATTTTTTTAAAGTCTTTTTTGTAAGTTTTATTTCTTCTAGATAACATGATCTTTAAAAACACACCATTTACTTAAGAAAATATATTTATTACTCTTCATGGGGGCCCGCAACTGTAACCCCAGTACCAGGAAGACAGAGGTAGGAAGAATTTGAATTCTAGGCCTATCCCAATTAAGTGGAGGGATTGTCATAAATAGGAAATATATATTATCTATAGAAATGATTGAAAGAATTGTAAGGAGAAGAGAGCTACATGACCTGTCTAGGAAGAACATCACAAAGTTATACCTGGCAATCAGATAAAAAAAAATCTTCTTCCTTTTAGTGCTATATTTGTGCCACAAACTCACTAGATATTAAGAAGGGAATTGTTCATGTTTAGAATTTGCAGTATATAACTTGTATGGCCTCCCTAACTGATATGAAAACATATTGAAGTTCATTTTTTTGGTAAGTCTGCCTGCAACTGTGGAGAAAACCAAGGACCTGTTAGTCAAGACTGGGAGCTTAGACTTTAGACCCAGGCATCCATGGTCTTAAATGTTGGTTCTGTGACTCATAGAAGTCAAACAGAACCATTTTCTTTGAGTTATTTTCATCTTCTTTTTTTATTCCTCTCACACCTTTCCATGTACTCATACTCTACTTCTTGTCATGCACGCCATGCTCAGAAGATATTCTCATAGATAGATGGATGGATAGATGGATGGATAGATAGATAGATAGATAGATAGATAGATAGATAGATAGATAGATAGATAGAAAAAATAAGGCAAGGATGAGGAGGCAAGCTGGAGAAATAATTCAGTGATTACTAGAGGACCTGAATTCAGGACCCATATTGGGCTGCTCACAACCACCTATAACTCCAGCTCTAAGGGATCAGCTCTCTTGGATCTGTATATTGTTTCTATTGGACAATAGAGGACTGATGCAGATTCCAAAGTTATCTAACATTCAGACAAAAGTGTGCCATGGGGTTAGTAATCAGATGATATTGAAGTCAAGAAAAGAAAATTTGCCAAAAGGAGGAGGGAAGAAGTAAGTGTGTCAGTCAAGGGTAAAAGAGAAAACAAATGCCCCAAAGAGTCAAATAAAGGAAGGATGG
Source organism: Myodes glareolus (assembly GCF_982192425.1). NCBI lineage: Eukaryota > Metazoa > Chordata > Mammalia > Rodentia > Cricetidae > Myodes > Myodes glareolus. The sequence goes on along the minus strand of NC_142028.1, from coordinate 48,037,115 downwards.
ATGGACTTAAATCCAATGTTAAATTTTAATAGGTATTATATTGGAAAAGTTTATTTTTTGAAGATGAATAAAACAGTGTTAATAGCAACTTTAAAAGGTGGCCGGAGAGGTGTTTTAAGTGGTTAAGAGTACTCGCTGTTCTTTCGAAGGATTAGAGTTTGAATTGTACCACCTATATAAGACAACTAACCACCTCCTATATTCCAGCTCCAGGGGATCTGATACTCTCTTCTGGCCACTGAGGGCATCAACACACATATTGCATACAGCACACTCACACTCACACACACACACACACACACACACACACACACACACACACACACTTAAAATAAAATGGATCTTTGAAGATAAAAATTATTCTGTGAATTACAAGCAGAGAAATGATGGGTTGAAATGTAAGGTAATTCATTAAAACTAGAAAAAATTGTCAGCCATACAGAGGAGTTCACAGTTGTTCTGAAAACAATTTTACAGAGAGATGCAATGGCAAGGGGCACGGTGACCTCATTTTCCACCTTCCCCTGTTGTCCTGGAAGTCTTACATTTTGTTAACTAAAAAGAAGACACAAGATAAGAGAAACCTTTGAGATTATTTACACAGGCAACCCCTCTGAGACAAAGGGACAGAAAAAGACACAGAATGAATATTGAAGGACAAATGGAACACATCTGGCAGAGAACAATTATTTTTATACATTGCTAGATCTTCCAGGACAGTGCTTAATTTCTGTGCATCTGGCATCAGACCCTCATTCATGCATGCAAACACTGGGTGAAAATATCCATATTTATGTGTCTAACTTCTGAATGAGCTCACAAGACTGGAATGTGAGTCCATACTTTATGGCAGATAATAGTAATAAAGTCACAATCCATGTTAAACACAGTTTATATCATCTCCCCAAGCCTTAGACTGATTTCCCCATCCATAATAGCTGTGGGGCAAATGTGTTGATTCAATAAGTAACTGTAAATGGAAAGACTCCCCTTGGCTTATTTTCCACAAGGCTCCTTTGCTGTTCACGAGCAGCTATATACATGTTTTTCCCATATAAATTCTCTGAAGAGTCGTAATTAGATGCCCCCGTCCCTACTCCAGTTGAGAAACTTCTAGAACACCCTGAAGCTATAAGTGGCCTGCACAAAGTCGTACTGCAAACTGCTTTCAGGGTAGTAAATTCAGATTTCAAGTTTCTGACTTAGGCTTGGACAGATTGACTTCACCTTCAGAGAGAGATCACATCTAGACAGCAGAATGCCACATTATCTCTGCTTCCTGAAGTGTTTCACATGGGAATCTAGAACCAACAGAAGAGGGGGCCTCTGGCTAGACTAATTACCCAGATCCACTCCAAGCATCTATCTGGCTGCAGAGTTCCCTTCCCAGGCGATAACCCAGTGCTTTGCTTCATTTCTGCTTCCTCTGCTTCCATTTCTTTGATAAAGCCACGCACAGATCGGCAGCTAAACACAATGCTGTTTAGGGGAAATCACGAATTAATGAAATGTGTGGCAGTGCTTATTACTACACAGGAAATGTGTTGTACTGGCGAGCAGAAATGCCAAGGTGATTACAGATAATAGAATCAAGGCTCCCCAATGTGTCCCATAAACTGTCCTCATTCCCCTTGTCACAGAATGTTCTGCCATTGAAAACTTCAGAGGCTGGAGAGCCCTAACCTAGTGATACTTGGGCAAGAGCTAATTTCCGTCATTATCTGTCATTACTGCCTCTGGAAATGTCTCTATTTAACATTTGATACCTCTTAACACGAGCCTTGTGATTTCGTTGCTTCTATGTCAAAATAATTTTAAACAAAAGAGTGGAAAGTCCCAGCAGGATACTGCCCAGACATCTGTGCCAGTCCGCAGATCAAAGGTGCTGACTTGAACTTTTGAAAGAAAAAAAAAAAGAATGAGCAGATGTTAATAGGCAAAGAAAGAAAGTGTTTTCCATTAGGAATGAATATATTCACTTTGAATTTATTGAATCAGAGCTGATTTTTTTCTTTGAATAACAGGCATACTTTTTAAAACAGCTTCCTGTGTATGTTTATTATCTAATGTAGAGGAAATCAAGTGAATTTAGAGTCTCAAAGCAGATTGTAGTCTAGTGGGAAAGACCATTATTGATCAACAGACTCCTTGCCAATTTATTCACTTCATTCTACATCTTTATGTCTTCTGGCACAAAGTGATCAAGCACAGACAACACTTCTAGCCCCATGGGAATGTTCGAATGTTCTTCAGAAAACAATGGCTAAAGTTGTTTAAACAAAGAACACACATTTCTTGAGCAGATGCTGTATGACGTGTCCTGGGAAGACATAAACAAGGATCTATTTACTCCCAATGGAACACAGAAGACAAATCGATCAAATCAGCCCACTTAAGTCTAACTTGAAGAACCAATGCATTATTGGGTTTACTCACAGGAACGTGAGTGACTCAAAGGCAGATGCATCACCAGAAAACCCAGAATGGGTGATGAATTAAAAAGCTGCAGCATTGATGCTGGTTCCCAATATTCAGGCAGCTCCACTGGACAGTCTCCCTCCTGCTGTTTGCTGCTTTTCTGAGCAGCCCCGAAAGTCCTAGGAACTCGTGAGTTTCCTGTATCCAGTATATTTCATCTGCTTCCCAAGTCTCATGGGCCTTCTTCTTTATAAGGGGAATGATTTCAACTGGTAGGAAATAACTCCAGAACAACATCTTCCTGGCCATGAGAACAAGTGATACCACATCCTTTGACTTTTTGGTAACTGCCCAGTCTGTTTTCTGTTCCTGTAACAATATATTAAGCCACAGAAAATTCATGAAGGGTTTAATTTTGGTTCAAGATTCTGGAGATCCAAAACTATATCACCAGCATCTCTTTGACTTTTGGAGAGGCCCCGATGGTGAAAAGGCAAAATGACACATACAAAGAGAGAGGCACATGTGAGGGAAGAAACATGATTGGGTAGACAATGACTGCCCTGCTTGAGAATCTGACAGTAACTGACCCATCCTCTCAGGAACTGCATGAATTCCTCCATGGAGACACTGTGAGGTGCTTACTTATAAAGGTGTCATCACTTTTAAATATCACTGCTTTGTCTCACAAAGAGGTTTAGTGGGAATTTAGCATGTTTAAATTACAGTGCTACGTACCCACTGTAGTCATAACAATGTAGCTTATTTAACATGTGTACTATGTCCTGAAGAATAGTGCCCCTCCTTCCCAGGGAACTCTTCCTTGGTATTCCTTTCCCCTTGGTAAGTTATTTCATTGCTCATCAGGTGGTGGCTATAAGTGTGTGTTATGGAATCAACAGTCATGTGGTTAAGCATGCTGTTTTGCTGGCAAATGACTGACTTGAGTTGAATTCACTAATCATAGTTCTCTTAGGCTGACAACTCCCAGCTTTGCTCTTCTGAGAGAGGAATTGGCTATTCTTGACTATTTACATTTGCATGTAATTTTAAAACCAGCCTGTTCATCAGCATACTCTCATGGGCTCCTACAGTCTAAATGAACTATTTGAATTTACAAATCATTTTTTAAAAGAATCAACATCATAATAATTATTGTCCAGAACATAAACATCATGCAACTCTTCATTTACTTAGATCTACAACTTCTCTCAACATCATTTCTGTAGCGGTCTTACACATGTGCATACACACTCACACAAACACACACATTGAGATATAATACTTTACAGATTCTTTATATTTTGTAAACAAAGGTGTGGTATGTACAGAAAGTTACAATTTCATATCTTTCTTTTCTACTTTTTTGCATATTTTTTCCTTAAAGTAAGGCCTTGACCTGGATCACGGGAATGAGGATGATTGAAGCCAGCAAAAAGGAGCATCTCCGTTTTTGTAACAAACTGAAAGGAAGTGCAAATATGTCACAAGTAAGTATGATGTTTGCTATAATTTTTATGCTCTGTTTTAATAAAATTCATCATAATGAACTCACAAATAAAACCAGTACATAGCTAGATGAAAGTGTGCATTCCAGCATTTGTCTAATAACCTCTATATATCTCAGTGAGTGTCTATAATTAGAGCAGTCATTCTGAAGCCATAAACTTTCACATACAATTTTACACTTTCACTATCAATGACATTTTTATCCACTTATCCATAACAAAAAGACACAACAGATTATTTTTATTTTTAATTAAATGTGTTTATTTATTTATTGTGTTTGTGTGTGCATGCCCACATGTACAGATGACACAGCACATGTGTGGAGATAAGAAGACTACTTACAGGCATTGATTCTCTTTTTCCACCATATGAGTCCTGGGAATTACAATATCGCACGCCATAGCAGCAAGTCCCTTTAGCCATTGAGTTGTATTTTTGACTCTCAATCAGAAATTTTAAACTTGAACATATGTTAAAATATTTTCAGGCCAGATGGTGGTGCACACCTTTAATCCCAGCACTTGGGAGGCAGAAGCAGGTGGATTTCTCTGAGTTCAAGGCCAGCTTAGTCTACAAGAGTTAGTTCCAATACAGGCTCCAGAGCTATAGAAAAACCCTGTCTTGAAAAACAAAACAAAACAAAAAAATCTTTTCAAGGAGCTTATCATTTTAGAATGTCTTATAATTTATTTTTCCTAGCATTTCTATTTCATTGGTGCAATAAATGAAATAAACTGATTTTTATAATATAGTATAAAATCTTGGAGGAAACTTGTTTGAATGTACCATAGGCTACAACTGTATGAGATTTCTAAGCCTCCAAACCCTAAAATGAGAAGTAGGATGTTTATTATCTGGGAAGGTCACATATAACTAAGAGCAAGAGAATAAACCAAAGTTGAATCCTGGACCCATTTCTTTTTTATTTTGAAAACTTTCACCATGTAGTATTAGCTGTTTACACTGTTCTTGTAGCTAGCTTCCATTGTCAACTTGACACAGAAAGAGGGAACCTCGTTTGAGGAATTGCTTCAGTACAATTTTCCTGTGAATATGAATGTAGGAGGTTTCAGCATGATGTGGACAGTAGCATCCCTAGGAAGGGGGGTCTGGGCTATGTAGGAAGGGTAGCTAAACAAGCCAGGAAAGCAAGTCAGTGAGCAGTATTCCTCTGTTTGGTTCTACTTCGAGCTCCTGCCTTGCGTTCCTGCTTTGGTTTACCTTGATGATTGATTATGACATATAAACTTAAATAAGCCCACTCTTTTTCAAGTTGCTTTTGGTTATTGTGTTTATTTCAGAACCATAAGCCAGACTAGAACATTCCCCATGTTTACATCAATAGATACTTGCCAACTCCTGTGCATTAGACTTTGACACAGAGTTTTGTTAGGCTAGTACAAGGTCATTTATCCTAGCTGAAAGTGAAGCCATAAAAATGTTGCTTTTTATGCCTATGAACTTTTTCATATTTTTTTGGTAAGCATATCAAATCATTTCATTCAGGTACAAACTTGAGAATGGAATCAATTTTGTAAGATGTGTAAATATTAAAGTTAATGTCATTTTCTCTTGCAGTGCAGCTATAAAAATGTCTATGTCTCATCAGCAAACCCTGGTTTATTTTTCTTCTTAAACTTATCTGTTAACATTATATTGCTCACTAATGCACACAGAGAGAATTTTAGATTGTTTTGCTACAATAATACAGATAATAGTGCTCTTGACTATCTTGCCTTTATGTTTTAGTTCATAGGAAAGAATTTTTCTTGGGCCTATGCACACAATGGAAATAAGGCATTATTTGACCATATGTACATTTTGAATCAAATAGTAATACTGCATTGTTTTCTAAGATGGCCTAGCTTTCTATTCTGTATATGTTTAGTTTTCTTTTATTTCTGTTGAACATTTTGTTATATGACTCTTTATATTTCCTATTCATTCACTAGCATTTAAATTCCTTCAAACAACATTGTCTTTGTTTGTTTGCTTGCTTGCTTGTTTCTCCTTTCCTCATTCTTAGACTATTGCATAGTGTAACATGCAGGCCAGGCTAGTTGGGTTTCTGTCCTGCCCAGTTCCCACAGTTGTCAGGCCCCAAAGAAAATCACACAGAGGTCTCCATAAGATTATAAACTGATTGGCCCATTAGCTCAGGCTTCCTATTAGCTCTTATCACTTATGTTAGCCCATTATTTTTATCTATGTTAGCCACATGGCTTGGTACCTTTTTCTGTGGGGCAGGTCACATCCTGCTTCTTCCGTGGACATGACTCATGAAGAATGGACTTCCGCCTTCTTAGAATTCTCCTGTTCTCATCATTCTGCCTCTACTTCTGTCTGGTTGACCCACCTATACTTCCTGCCTGGCCAATCAACATTTATTTAAAACATGATTGACAGACTACAGACAATTCTTCCACACTACTTACCCCTCTTTAAAAAAAAAAAAAAAGGAAACTATCCATAGTCCATTTTTGGGGGAATGTGGACATAGTATTCCAGACTATTTCCAGCTGGTTGGGGACACTAATAATCTTATGGGAACCTAAAGAAAATTAAATCTGTTCTGGATGTAGAACTCAGACATCCAGGCCCTCTGTTCCTACCAGAGATTTCTCAGGTGGTCTTCCTTTATCAAACCTGATTTTTCTTAACTCGGAATGAATAAACAGCCTCTCATTTCCTGTGGAAACAAAAACAAAATCTCTTCTCCAAACTAACATACCTTTTGACTTCAATTTTGAAGTCAAGGTATTTTCAAAATACTTATCTTGGATTAATTCAGCAGCATTCATAAGCAAATATCTTTTAGCAGCTGCTGCTCCCACCTCAGCATTCAAACAATTCAAAGAGGGCATAATAACATACATTATCAAGATTCTCTGTGTGTTTTACATCTTTATGTGGCTTTACTTTAACCTCTATGTCTTTTATTTTTACTTTTTGGATTTTTGAGACAGCTTCTCTGTGTATCTTTGTCCTGGAACTCCCTCTGTAGACCAGGCTGTCCTTAAACTTACAGAGATCTACTTGCTTCTTCCTCCCAAGATCTGGGATTAAAGGTGTCCACCACCACACCTTGAATTCACAGAGGTCTGTCTGCCTCTGTCTCCCAAACTTTGGGATTAAAGGTATGTGCTACCACACCTTGAACTAACAGAAATCTGTCTGCCTCTGCCTCCCAGGCATTGGGATTAAAGTTATGTACCACCACACCCAACTACTCTCTTTTTTTATTTTAAGGACTTTTTCCTTTAGCCTGCATATATTTTTAACACATAGTAAACCATTTATAAGTTAATTTTTTCCTTTGAATCTCTCTTTACTGTGTATCTCTCTTTTTCTGACTACACCAGTCTTTAATTTACCAAGAAATATGGGTAGGATTAAAGCCATTTCTTTGATGGCTGGATCCAGTCCATTTCTTAGCTATCTGAGATTTCAGCATCATGGTGTAAGTACCAGCTGTAGACATGTTTACAGCGTTTCAAGGTCTCTGGCAGCAAGCAAGCTTTAGCAGTGTACTCACAAACCATAGTCAAATGCTCCATACTTGGACTGCCTGCTTGAAAGAGTCAGAGTTTGCCCAGGCAAGAACAGCCCAGAAAGCTGGCATTTTAAAGTGGCATGGCTTTCCCTGCTATGGCTGAAAACCGAAAAGCATGCAGTCAGCTTTTCATCAATGCTATGTAAGTGTTTCATGGCAAGATCTCTTAAAAAAGCTGCAAGGTTTTACAGCTAAAGCTGAGTGAAGAAGCCTCTCATAAATGAGAGTGTTTGCTTGCATCTAGCAAGCAGAGCAGACCCAAGAAATTGCTGCTACCAAGAAGCCATGGTTTACTCTATTCTTTTCAGTTGAGAATTACTTCCCGAGCTCTCTCAAGCTTTATGTGGATGTAGTTATCCACATGGGTGCCATTCTGTAACATGAGGGACAGGCTTTTTGGGTTTCTGTCCTCCCACCAGGTTCCACAGCTGTTTAGCCCCAAAGAAAATCACACAGAGGTCTATATTAATGATAAACTGATTGTCCCATTAGCTCAGACATTGTATTATCTCATATAACTTATTTTAACCCATTGTTCTTATCTGTGTTAGCCTCATGGTACCTTTTTCAGCATGGCAGGTCACATCTTGCTTCTTAGGTGGTTGAGACAGGACTATGGAAATGGTTTCCTTCTTCCCAGAATACTCCTGCTCTCATTGCCCCACCTCTACTTCCTGTAGTCCTCCCCAGACACCAAAGAAGCAAGATATGATCTGCCCCACTGAAAAAGGTACCTAGCCATGTGCCTGACATAGATAAGAATAATGGGTTAATATAAGTTATAAGAGCTAATATGAAACCTGAGCAAATGGGCCAATCAGTTTATATCTAATGTCGACTCTCTGTGTGATTTTCTCTGGGACTAAATGGCTGGGGAACCAAGCAGACAGAAATCCCAACAATCAGCCCCTCATGTTACAGCATAGTACCTAATGATTACTCAATAAATGTTTAATTAAATTAGTATATTAAGCAAATTAAGAAACTCATGGAAAGAAAATTTGAAGAGGAAATGAAAATTAATTTTCTTTTTAGCATGAGTAAAATGTTGTTGTATGGAAGAGGGGACTGCTAGTTTGTCCCAGCTGCCTGGTTAGCTTATACCCAAAATAACCACACAGAAACTGTATTAATTAAAACCCTGCTTGGCCATTAGCTCTAACTTCTTATTGGCTAACTCTTACATATTAGTTTAACCCATCTGCATTGATCTGATTGATTGTAACTGCATGTTACAGTGGCTTACTGGAGATTCTAACTGGCATCCATCTTAGGTGGAGGATCCACGGCTTCTCTCTTACTCTGCCCTTCTTCCTCCCAACATTCAGTTCTGTTTTCCCTGCCTAGCTAAGTTCTGCCGTATCAAAGGGCCAAGGCAGTTTCTTTATTCATTAACCAATGAAAGCAAAACATAAACAGAAGGACCTCCTACTCCAAAATGTCAATCTATAAAACTAAGAATTTCAGAGCAAAATCTATACTTTGTTTAAAAAACAGCAGTAAAAGTGTGTGCATTGCAGGTTATTAGAGCCATTAGTATATAATAAGGATACGTTCTGAGGAAATACAAAGGGCAGCTTCCTTAGGAGTAACTTCCCAATCCTAGTCATCTATGAAAATGAGAGCGACCCAGCATACCTATTCCTGATTAGCTCATATTAACATATGCCTGTAGGTTACGGAGAGCACACATGTTTCAAATGTAGGCTTCCAGGATAGTATAAACAAGAGTCTGATATGGCAGTGGTAGTCACTCTTCCAGAGACATGGAATCTGTGTGGGAGTTGCATTAGGTATCACCATTTTCCAACTAGAATTTGGGTACCATAATACACCTGGGGGTATACTTGGAGAGTGAGGTTTTGTTTGTTTTTTCATTTGTTTGTTTGTTTGTTTCAAAATCACAATAATATTTCAGGGCCAAACAAAAACTTTCCAAAAGACAATCTGACAGGAAGACAAGTTACACACATGGGAAATAACTCAATACATCTTTCAGCATGTATTCTTCTTAATCAATTAGCCTCTCAATCAAAATTGTTCATGGACTGGGGATATACTTCAGTGACAGATCACTTGCTTGGCATGCAGAAGGACCTGGATTCAGTCCCCAGCATGAGAAAGAAGGAAGAGAATTAACACTTCCTCTCAGCCTATACTCTGTGAACATGTATATTATATATTTAGTGTTATTTGTTTGGTCTGATTACACCTCTTAGAATGTCTTTTCCAGTCTGCACATATCAGTAGATGTAATATGTTACATTTATGATTTGGGCCAACTCTTATGTCAGTCTGTCCTGCTCAACTATTCATTATATTGTCATCTGAATTCACTATCTATAGTATAGGAATAATAGAATTTTGACCGTTGTAGAAATGGCCTAAAAATCACATTGATTTGCTTTGCCCAGTAGAAAAATATCAAATCAATATAAGCCGGATTTTGAAGAGTACTTTTCAAACATGTATATCGGCATGCATTAATTATACACAATAATGGGTTTTACTATTACTTACTCCTGTATGTATGTGATGTATTTCAACCATGTTCACCCCCTGTAAACCTCTCTTATTCTCCTTCTCCTGCTCCTCTTTTTCTGTGAAGAACTCTTCAGTGATGGGACTTGCACTCAGTCATTATTCTGGGTGATCCTGCAGAAAAAAGCTGACCAAGATCACTATCAATGAAACTGGAAATGGGTGAGATCTTAGACACTTTAGGAGAGTGCCTCCCAAATGTCAAACATGTAATGAGTACAGGCTGGAGCATCTGAATTCAGCCAGTCTACCTCCTGACCACAAATGCATAAGAGGCCCTCCTAGTGATAAATAGAGTTGCCCTCACAGAAGTCAAGTAAGAGAACATTTGAGTATCTTTTTGAGTAATGTTTATAGGAAAAACTAACTTAACCAAAAATTGCATCAACAAGCAAAATAATAGTCATAATCACAAAACAATAGTAAAGAAGTAACAGATCAAAGAAAGACACACCAATAACTTTATTTTTAAGCATTTAGTACCTAGAAAGGCAAAAGTTGAAGGGAAATTTGTCGAACTCTCCAGTAGCACAAAAGTGGCTTCACAAAGTTTGCATATAATTGCAGTGAAGTTGACTTTTTTATTTACAGGAAACTACAAAACTAGACTAATGTAGCCTCTTGATGAGAATGCCTTTTACTGTCTCCCTTTGACCTCTGTGAGTGGTATTAATAACCTGAATCTATCCCAAAAGAACAGTAATTACATGGAACATAGACTCTCCACCTTAGTCAAATGTGACAGAGGTGTCAGGTCAACCCTGGAGAAGTGACACTATATATGACAGTTTGTAAAGTGAATATTGCCTAACTGAATTTAAAGTAAATTTGCAAATTGAATGAATGAGTGAAGGTTTGGAGGCTGGAAAGAACCATGAAGTGTAGTATACACATGGTAGTCATTATTTGTCTTTTTACATCTCTTTATGTACTTCACAATAACTGAGATACAGGAGATGCTGATTGTACTTTAAAAAAAACTGCTACTCATGTACTCATTTGTTGAGGCCAACAAAAAACAATGTTTTCTAGAATTTTGTTCCACCTAGGCTGGCAATAAGCATGCATTTTTCTCTTTTAATGTACTTGTTACTTTATGCCAAAATACATCTGTGTATTTTTAGAATACATCTGTTCTGTTTTCAAATGGTGAATTCAATGATCTTTAGATTTGTCATGATTCTTGAATTCCCCATGATCACTCAAAGTTGGCAAAATAGTTCAAAATTTTATCACCTTCAAATGTCTTGAAATTCCAAAATGTGGTCCAGGTGAGCAAGAAGGTAATATCCCCTATTAGGGTAGGGAATTCTTCCCATATTCTCCTTTGAAAAAGTCTCATTCTTCAGTGTGATCTGAAAGGTTGGTTTGAACTGCATCACTGAACACATTCAGCTCCATTCACTGCCACATGCCCTGCAGACACTAGTGGTGAACATCCCATGTTCTCTTCTATGCCCACAAATAGGCACTTTTTTCTTCTTTCTGGAAGTTCTTTCTTTAGTCGATTATGGTCTCTGCTATTCTAACCTCTGGAAAACTCATTGGCCCTTCAGAAATGAGCTACAGGAAGCAACCCATAAGATTAATAGAACCATCTTCCACTCCTATAGATAGTACAAGCAAGAAAATGAGGACTGAGTCGGCTTTGCTCACAACTGGAACCCTTCTGGGTACTCTAGTTCTATGGAAGAAATGCTTATACTCCACGACAAACCACCGTAAAGTAACTATATGACCATGGGCAAGTCACTTTCCTTCCTTAACTTCAATATCATTCTCTACAAAATGAGGAATTAATAATGTTATTTTATCCCAGGATTCACTGTGTATTAAATGAGATTTGGAGATGTATTTTTTTGTCAACATAGAACTCCAAAAGCTTTAGAATAAGGCTAGGAATTACATTTTACACAAACATCATTTTGTTTTATGTTTAATTATAATTATGTTTTCATGTTAATTGAACACATCATTGGGCTATTTTGTGATATTTCCATCTGCGCATATATCATGTTGTGACAATATATATAATTCCAGCTTCTCTCTTATAACATCTGCTGTTTCCTCTGTCACCCTAATCCCCTTAGTGTTCCTTATACACTCGCTCCTGTGTTCAGCTTTTGTTTGCATGGTTATTGCTACTGTTTCTAGCTTCCACATATAAGAGAAAATATGTGTTATTTATCTTTCTCAGCATGACTTATTTTGCACAAAATGGTGACTTTGAGTCTCCATCTATTTATCATGGGGTAACAGTCCATTGTGCATGATTTTTTTTTTCTCCATGCAGTCACCTTTTAACAAACACCTAAGCAGATTCCACAACTTGATTATTATGGACATGCCACGATGCATATAGGTATGCAGGCATGCCTTGTGTATACTGACTTTACTTGTGTGTGTGTTTGTGTGTGTGTGTGTGTGTGTGTGTGTGTGTATGTGGTATAGCTAAGAGTGGTATAGCTGAATTACATAGTAGTTCTAATTTTTTTGAAAGTAATTTTATTAAATTATAAAAGTTTCCATTTCCGCCCCTCTTCCCAACACCCTCCTACTCCCCCCACTCCCTCTCCTCCTCCCTCTTCGTCCCTTAGGGCAGTCAGGGTTTCCTGCCCTGTGGGAAGTTCAAGTTCCTCCCCCCTCCCTCCAGGTCCAGGAAGGTGAGTATCCAAACAGACTGGATCCCCAAAATGCAGTATATGCAGAGGAAACAAGTCCCAGTGTCATAGTCAATGGCTTTTCAGAAAGACTTCGGGGCCAGCCACATTCAGAGAATCCGGCCAAATTCCGAGAATCTGGTTAGATCACGTCCTTGTTCAGTCCCAGTCCAACTGGCTTTGGTAAACTCTCATTAGATCGGTCCCCTTGTATCAGTGGGTGATAGCATCCCTTGCAGTCCTTATTTCTGTGGTCAGGGGATTCAGTTATATTCTGTGTTTTCTTGCCCACCTGCCTAGAGACTTTGGACAACTCTTAGAGATGTAGGCAAGAGCTCTCAATAGTTTCCTTTCAAGGAAATTCTAAAATAAACCCAGTTGCCTAGTTCAACACTATTTCTGTCTTTGAAATTCTGTTTTCTCAAAATGCCATGAGCCATATTTCACTATGCCACCTACTATAAGGATCCCCATACACTGTATTCATCAGAAGATGCTGAAATTGATTGTATTCAACATAAGGTACACTTCTAGAAACAATTGATTATGTCAGATTTATTGATTAAAGGTGTGTAGTGACTAATTCCGGTCCTTGAATTGAATACCTGGGAAGAGAAAACATCAGATAAAGAAGTATATATCACACATTGACCTGTAGGCAGGTCTGTAGGCTATTTCTTTGATTGCTACATTATTTAGGGTAATAACCCATTGCGGGTTGACAGAGGATCAAACCCACTGTGAGCAGTGCTATTCCTAGGTAGGAGAGCCAGGGCTTTATAAGAACATTGAGTTGCTACCCTGACTTCTCTTGATGATTTCTTGTAACCTATAAACTCTTTCCTCTCCAGGTTTTATTTAGTCAGAGTTTTTTTTTCTCAGTAATAGAGAAGTTAAGTACAACAAAGTATAAAAATAGATTCTCTGAGAGACCATGAAAACAAAAAAGTACCTAAATAACTACTAAAGAAAAAACAAGGTTGAAAAGAACCTTGAATCTTCTTTTAAAAATATGCTAGAAGCATTTTCCTTCAAACAGTACCAAAATGTTCAGCTCATGGGATTGCTTTAATGGGACTTGAATGTTACTAGTTTTCTATTTTTAAAAGGCAGATGTCTCGGCCTTAATTTCTTATATTAAGTTCATTCCATTTATGTGAAGGAAAGCTGGTAACTGGATGAAAGTTTTGATATCAGTATACAACCTGAGTAGAGCTAGCCAAAAGATTCATATATTGGCACCAATCACAGGTCAAAGAATCACACTATTTAATCTTACACGTGGTTGTTATGATGAATGCTGGGGAAGGTTACTTGTGCTTTTGACTTCACAGTAATAAATTCTGACTGTCAATATGCTCACTTACAAGAGTTACTGATGAGAATTTTTTTATATTTTATAAATGAATGTTTGTGTTTGTATCCCAGAAATTCATTTTATGATGATGATATTTTTCTTAGAATTCAACCCTGTTCCATTTATTTTATTGTCTGGCCTTTAAAGATTTGTTGAAATATAAATTTGATATAGCTATAGTGTTTTTTTTCTGTAATCCTCAGAAGCTCGGGGTAAGACGCCAGCTTTTCAGTAGTATAACTCTGTTATTTTCTCACCCACTGCACCCTCCTTGGTAATAAAAAGTTCTTCATGATCCACTCTTTTGGAATAGCAAGGAATAGGAGGTGACATAAGTGAACAAGCACTAACCCTCATCTCTTCTTATCATCCACCCAAAGTGATGGAGTGCTTACAGGTGGGGAGTACTAAGAGACGAGCTTCATTTGATTATTGCTGTATTCATACACAGTTTTGGTTCATATTATGCCCAGTTTAGAAGTTGAGGTTGAAAGTAATAATCCATGGACCAAAACCATTAGTCTGTCTTATTTGATAATGAGTTTACACCAGCACACCCAGCTTCCAGGGGTATTCTTTTATTCAACCTTGGACCTTGAACAAGTGATCTTCCTGCCTTTACTTCCCCAGTACTGGGATCACACATTTATACCGACATACCTAGCTCCTAGGGCTCTATTCTCCAGTCCTTCTTTAAGCAATGGGTACAGATTGCTTCATCAGAATCAGGAATCAGTTCCCATCATGTTCAACTTATTTTAATGTTTCAACGTTTCCATTTTTCCAAGTAAATCTACATTTAGTGCCATTGAAACAAAAACAGGGAATAAATACTAATAAGTCCAGCATTTATTTACAGCTTCCCACCACCTGCTGGTCTTTTGAATCTCAACACAACATTCTGCTGCTTCCTATATGAAATGTCTCTGGGCTTTCCTATTTATTTTTCTAAGCTGACTGACACAGTATTAATGCTTGACAGCAGAGGGAGCAAGAGACACTGCAGAATGCTAGGGTTTTAATTTAGATGTTTTTTGCATCATTTGCAGATTCTTTAGCACCTGCCAGTTGGAATGCATGGTCAGAAGCAGCACCCCTCTGCAGCAGCAGCCATCAGCACCACTGCCTTCATCGTTGTACCAGATGTTTCTTTTGGGAGCCATACAGACCAGGCAGTGGTGGTACTCCCCTTTAATCCCAGCTGCAGATTCACTAGTTAGCCATAGATACCCGGTGGTGGTGCAGGCCTTTAATCCCAGTACTAGAGAAAAACATAAGATGGGAAGAGACAGCTCTCAGGCTCAGTCTTTTTCTGAGGATTTCTGGAGGCAAAATTTTCAGATTGAGGTAGAGGTAAGAGCCAGTGGCTGGATGTTTTGCTTTTCTGGTCTTCGTATTGAACCCCTCCCCTCCAAAAAGACACATTCATGTGAACAAGTCCCACTACTGCCCCTCGTGGTTAATGTCTGGTAAATGCCAAAGGCATTTCATAAACCCTGACACTCAGGCTCAATTGTGCCACAAAGACGTGTGCTCAACTATGATCATAGCAGCCTTGTTTGTTATAGCCAGAAACTGGAAACAACCTAAATGCCCTTCAACCAAAGAATGGATAAGGAAAATGTGGTACATTTACACAATGGGGTACTACACAGCAGAAAAAATAACAACATTTTGAATTTTGCAGGAAAATCATGGAGCTAGAAAACATCATTTTGAATGAGGTAACACAAACACAGACAATTATCACATATACTCACTCATAAGTGTTTTTAAAACATAAAGCAAAGAAAACCAGCCCACAAATCACAGTCCCAGAGAACGTGGACAAAAATGCGGACCCGAAAAGAGACATACATAAATTTAATCTACATGGGAAGTAGAAAAAGACAATATCTCTGAGTAAATTGGAGCATGGGAACCTTGGGAGAGGGTTGAAGGGGAGAGGAGAGGTAGGAAGGGGAGCAGAGAAAAATTTAGAGCTCAATAAAAATATAAAATTGAAACATCACTAAAAGGTTGTCAACTATTTCTACAAATATGGACTTTAAACATTTGGTTCTAAGCATACAGCATTTTGTGTGTGTGTGTGTGTGTGTGTGTGTGTGTTCATGCATATGTGTTATCAATGGTAAAGAAATAGTTACATAACAAAAAATACAAAAAGGGATTTAGTAGGTTTCATGAAATGCCACACCCATTCTTGGGATAAGTCTAATAAAGTCAGAGAAATGAGGCAATAAAATCTCCCTTAATGCATCACTGATGAAGGATCTGCTAAGATGATGTACATAAAGCACAGGGCATATAAGACCGTGCAGGCCTTCCCACAGATTGCAGTAGAGAAAGACAAACTAAAAACAACTTCCAAAACAGGAATTTTCACTTCTGCATTTAAATGTGCTCACATTTTTTGCTGCATGAAAATATATTGCATATTATTTGAAAGATTAAACAAAACTTTCCACTGCCTCCTAGCCTTTCTGAACACATTTAAATTTTGTACTTAATGAGCAGCTTATTCTAATAAGGGTGCACTTTAACACATAATTCTCACTGATGCTTGATTGTTCAAATTGTGTATGGATATTTATAAAATAGAGAAAAATCCATATTCATATATACTTTCATATTCTCTGTGAGAATCTGATTTCCTTTAAAATTAAATTTGTATCCCAGCATTTTGATTACTCTTTAATAAATGTACCGAGACTGTTGAGAATTAGATTGATTTTTCTTAACATTTGTGTCTGCCTCAAAGATAATTGCATGAAATTCTCTTATAACCCTCAAATTGTAGAGAATTGAGAACATTACCCATAGGTTGTAACTTTGCATAATTATTTAAAAAATACAAGTGGCTTTTATATATAATCTGGTGACTTTTAAGATAAAACTATGGGCATCCACTTAGAAAGCAGAACACTTTTTTATTTTCTACTAAAGAGCTCTTTAAATGTACCCACACTCTTAGTGCATTATTACACGTAAGAAATGAAACTGTTCACCATATGTAGAAAAGCTTACTATAAGCACCATCAACCGTCTCCATGAACAGGCTGCCTTAGCAAGTCGTTCCCACTCATCTTTGTAAGGACACCCTTTGACGTCCTGCTCCAGCTATAGTAGAGAGTGGGCATCAGCATGCTGTGTTGTTGGCACTTGGCTTTACTTCAGATTTATACAGTCTAGAATATCCTTTTATCCTTAATTAAAAGTAAAATGGGGATGAAAACAAACAGAGTTTTCCTTATCTCTTTTAAATGTAGCAAACAGATTTAAATTTCAGTTGCCAATATATCACTAGTGCTCACAACTACACATTGACTCAACTCTTATATATTACTGTGTAGCAAACACCAATTTAGTAACATACTCTGTTATATAATTGCATCATGTTATAATGGTATGATACCTTACAGTAAAGTGTGTGAAAATAAAGTTGTCTTAGATAAAATTAGTCACAAATTGTTGTAATTTAATTTCAAATAGTTATTCAGCTTCTAAATACAATCTATTTGTTTCTATAGTTTTGTTAATAGTCATAAACTTAAAAATATCTTAAATATTTCCTGGAATTTTCAGGTTTTTTTCTTTTGTTTTGGAGATTATAATCGCCAGACAATGGTGGTACATGCCTTTTATCCCAGCACTCAGGGAGGCAGAGGCAGAGGCAGAGGCAGAGACAGAAAAATCTCAGTAAGTTTGGGGCAAGCCTGGTCACAGAGCATGTTTCAGGACAGCCAGGGACACACAGAACAATCCTATCTCAATAAAAAAACAATAAAAAGGATTATAATATAATTATATCATTTCCCTTCCCTTTTCCTCCCTTTAAGCCCTCATACAAAGCCCTCCTTGCTCCCTTTGAGATTCATGGCCTCTTTTTAATTAATTGTTGTTATACATGCATACCTGTAAGTGTGTGTGTGTGTGTGTGTGTGTGTGTGTGTGTGTGTGTGTGTTTCTAAATACAACCCACTCAGCCTGTATAATGTTAGCTGTATGAATATTTTCAGGGTTGACCATTTGGTACTGAAAAACCAATTGGTTTGTTCTCCCTGGAGAAGATTTCTCCATCTCTGCACTCTTGAGTTGCCTGTAGTTTTTTGTATATTGTTGAGAACTCATATACTTTCTCCTAACCACTATAACATGTCTATTATTGTGGTCTTTCTTCAGCTCATGTTTTAGTAGTCATATTGATGAGACTTTATGTGTGTAGCTTCTGACATTACTAGGAGTCACAATCTCACTACAACCTTCCAAATCCTCTTGCTCTTACAATTTCTCTGACTCCTCTTCTTCAATGTGCCCAAAGCCTTAGATGCAGGAGTGTTTTATAGACAAACTCATTGAGACTGGACTCCATAATTTTGCATTTTGATTCATTGTTGAAAGCCCCAACCCATCACGGTCTTTATCTGTTGCATTGAAAAGATTTTAAGCATACAGAAATTAGCTTTTTAAAAAAGGAAACTATCTCAGTGTTTGGACAATGTTTCCTATTTCTAACTGGGTCTGGAATCATTGACGGGTGCTTAAAAAGTAGATATGTTCCTAGCAGTGATTCTCATGTAATCTAATGTAACAGGGAGGGAGTAAAGTCTAAAATTCTGTATAGTCAATGAAGTCCTTCAGTACTTCTGTTTCATAACTGAGTATGGAAACTACTGTTATCTGAGCTCTCTGGCATAAAGGGGAGTGCTGCATTTTTCCAAGATTCTGTGACTCCTATATTCACCAGTATTCTCCCTGGAATAAGGGAATTATTATTCCATGGATGATTTTTATTTTAAAAACTGCTAACAACCTACATAAGTTAGAAATTTAGTAGAATTTTCCATAACATTAATCTCTATTTTTCTTTTACTCAAAACAGTTTTATGCGTACATGCTAAACACAAAGTCATTCAGTTATTTTTGCAATGCTTATCCTATATTCTTATTATTTTACATAATATAAAATCTATATTCTTATTATTTCAAGTAGGCAACATCAAATATTTCATTTTTAATGAGCTGTTTCAAGCCTATAGAAATACAGAGAATCTAAGGTAACCAATGCTAGAATCATGCACAAATACCAGATCATGAATCTAACTATGACACACAAATATTAGCTCTGAAAGCGGTAGCATTTTTACTCTGATCTTCTTTACATTTTAATTAAAACTTCTTATTGACCATAGTGATTTATAGCAAAAGAAAGTGCTACATAGGCAACAAATACCTTTTTCTTTTTCTTTACCTCATAGGTAGTCATTTAAAATTTTTATTGTTCCCGCCAACTAAATATTGGTGCCTTCAGAAACTATGAAATAGTATAAGGATGACTTTCTTTTCTCTAGACTCATTTTTAACTTTCTGCTTCAAGTGTATATATGTTTCCTGTTTGTCCGAAGCATTTCTTACAGTAGTAAGCATCCATCCCAGGGCTTTTGAGTATCCCAGGCAGATGCTCTACCACTGAACAACCAACCTACCTCAGTCTTCAAAGTCAGGGCCTTTAGTACCCTAAGTAAATGCTCTACAACTGAGCTACACCCCCACCTCAATTTGTAGCTTTTTCTAGTCATGTGCACTTTTTTGCTTTTACATGACAAATAGTCAGATATTTTTAGGCATTAAGCTTTTTATCTCTAAATATGTTGGTGTTCATCGTCATGTAGCAGGGAAGGGAGTATTTTTTTTATGGTCACAATAACATTCATGCACCTGAGGAAAATAACAACGCAAACAGTAGCCCCTAACAGAAGTGTAATTTAAATCCCAAGTAATCTCCAGAAGTTATTTTCATCCCTTTGGAAACTGAGTTCAAAATCAGTCAAGTCATGGGCACGCATGAACTCAGTTTGTTCTGATTTAGTTACTTTTAATCTAAAACACTCAGTCCTCTTTCTTCTTTTCCTGGTTTTTGTGTTCATTTCAAAGAGCCCAAGCTTATTTCTGTTGGTTTGGAAACTACTGTCACTGGCTGAGTTTGCTTGTTGTATGGAGATTTTTATGATAGGAGAAATATTGCTTATTCTCAATTTACCAAGTACTTTCTCATGACTAGCCACTTTCTCTTTATTTCTGCTACAATAAAGACTTTTCCTTCCTAATTCATAAATGATTAAATCATAATGAATATATTACTGTAATTGTTGATGTTGAAATTTGATAATTCCAGTGTGATAATGGTCAAGAGATATTTTTATTATAAAATCCATTTTTTGACTGGGTTATTTGGGGATTTCCAGAAGACTCCCTCAGATAGCATCTCAAACAAATAAAATCTCAACCAAAACTCATTGGAAACCTTTCCTCACTACAAAAGATGTGAATTTCATTACTAGGAGTCCTCCCTAGACTGACCCTCATAGATTCTAAGAAATTTTCACTGTGTTGCCCCTCAAATGCCCATCAATTCAAGCTCTTTCTTCCTGCACTCTCTTTCCAGATAGATATAGATATATATTATAAAGATAGAGATAGATAATATATAGAGATACATATATACATATACATCCCCCCTACACACCCGATTTCTCCTTCTCCTGTCACCATCCACCACCTAGACTACCAGCAAAATCTATTCTGCTTATCCTTCCCAGGAAGATCCTTGCATCCCCTGTAAAACCCCCATCTTTACCTGACCTTTCTGGAGCTGGGGATTATAACTTGATTATCATTGACTTAATGACTACTCTACACTTTTAAGTTGGTAAATACCATATATGTCTTTCTTGGTCTTTGTTATCTCGTTTAGGATGATTTTTTCGAGTTGTGTTGATTTGCCTGCAAATTTATGATGTTACTTATTAACAGCTGAGTAAGACTCCATTGTGTAAATAAACCACATTTTTTTTACCCATTCTTTGTTTGAAAGACATTTAAGCCATTTCCAATTCCTGGCTATTATGAATAAAGCCACTATGACCATAGTTAAGCAAAAGTTCTTGTGGCAGAATATAGTATCCTTCAGGTATATTCCCAAGAGTTATATAACTGGATCTTGAGGTAGATTGATTCCCAACTTTTTGAGTCACTGCCATATTGATTTTTACAGTGGCTGTACAAGTTTTCACTTCCAAAAGGAGTGTTCTGCTTGCTCCAAATCATCTCCAGAAAGAGTTGTCACTTGTGTTATTTATCTTAGCCATTTAGACAGGTATAAAATGAAATCTCAAATTAGTTTTGATTTGCTTTTCCCTGATGGCTTAGAATGTTGAACATTTATTTGTTTTTTGGCCATTTGGGATTCCTCTATTGAGAATTCTCTGTTTTGATCTGTGTCAGATTTTTCAAAACAGATTACTTGTAAAGGGAGTTGTTTCCCTGATTTCTCTCTCACTCTGTTTGCATATTGGTGGTCTACTGATTTTTTGTCTGTTCTTTTTTGTGGGGGGGAGGTGTTGAGACAAGATTTCTCTGTGTAGCTTTGGAGTCTGTCCTGGAATTCATTGTGTAGACCAGCCTGGCCTCAGACTAACAGAGATCTGCCTGCCTTTGCCTCCTGAGTGCTAGTATTAAAGGCATGCACCACCACCACCTGGTTTCCATTTATTCTTTTATTCAGTCACTTTAATAAAAGTTTTTATCTGCTGTAGAAATTTTCTGACAGAATTTTTAGAAGCGCTTATGTAAACTTTTATATCATTGGCAAATAACAATACTTTGACTTCTGTCTTTCCAGTTTGTATCCCCTTGATCTTCTTCAGTTGTCTTATTGCTCTAGACAGAACTTCAAATACTATATTGAATAGCTATGATGAGAGAGGACAAGCTTATCTTGTTCAGAGGGTCATTCTCTGACAACTGGGGTGCTTTGCAGAGAACAGCATCTACACTGTTCATTGCAGGTAGAAAGATTGAGCCTGCATGAAGCCTTCACCTCTACATTCTGTTCTCTTTGTTACAGGCAGGTACTCCTTAGGATGACACAAGAGACACCTGGTCACCAGTACAGCCCCCAGATCTTCAACCTACAATCTACCCTGCCTAAAATGATGGGTTTTGGTAATGGTAGTTCAGAATGTGTGGGAGTGGCCAATCAATGTCTGGTTTAATATGAGGTCCACACATAAGAGGGAGCCAATGCCCTATATTGCCTGAATGCCCAGGAAATGGAGAATAGATAGCCCAGAGGTCTCAGGAAGAGCCAAATAAGGTTTGGAAAAAAATCAGTGAAATGATTCATAATGATATTATGTTATACTCATTGATCAATGCCTTGTCTACTCATCATCAGAGATGATTCACAGAGAGAAAAACTGCAAGCATGGGGCCTGCATGGGTCTGCACCAAGTTCTCTGCATTTATGTTATGGCTGTTAGCTTGGTGTTTTTGTGGAACTCCTAACAGTATGAGCTGGAGTGTCTCTAACTCTTTTGCTTGCTCTTGAGACTTTTTTCTACCTTTTGGGTTGTCCCAATATGAGGACTTTTGCTTGATATTATTATATCTTGCTTTGTCAAGTTTGTTTTTCTGTTGGAGAAATGGATGGTGGTGGATGTGGGAGAGAAAGGAATTAGGAGTGGAACATGAGGAAACTGTAATCAGGATGTGGTGTATGAGAGAAAAATCTACTTTCAGTTCTTAAAAAGATATTTTAATTGCCATTAATAAATAATTTTGAAGTGATAGAAAGCCTTAAAATAGTTTTTTACCTCTGTGTTTTCTCTATTTGTCTGAAGTTATTGTCTGACATTTTACATTGAATGCCCAACTCAATAGAAAAGCTGTGAATTATTTCTCACAAATGTAAAATATCTATTTGTTCCGAATCTGTTCTGGTTTTGTTTTGTTTTGCTGTTGTTGCTGTTATTTAGTTTGGTTTTCAAGACAGGGTTTCTTTGTGTAGCCTTGGCTGCCCTGGAACTCTCTCTGTATACCGAGCAGGCCTCAAACTCACAGATCTACCTGCCTTAGACTCTCAAGTAATGGGATTAAAAGCACCACCACCCCCAGCTCCTACTCTGTTCTTATCAATCTACGTAAAGCAAGTTTCGTTGCAGTAACATAGTGTTCTGCATGTACATTTGATGATGCAGTAGCTAAAGGGTAGTAACCAAATGGAACTTTGTAGGTGTGATGTTCACAGGCTTCTCACACACTTTGCTACCTGACATACTTTGTGAGGAAAATGACTATAATATACCCCATCTAAGTTGTCTTTAATGTTTTTTTTTATTTTGAAGAAAATGTCTTGTATAACCTTTAACCAGTTTCCTTCATTGTTAAAACTTGAAAATTGGCTTTCATACAACATATAAAACTAATGAGATTTCATTGATTACATTGATTATACCTATGTGAATGCATCTACACACTGCAAGTATATTCCATATTTTCAGATTACCACTGCTACAAGCAGAACATTTCACTGTATCATTTTTGTATTATTTCATCATCACATGGATTTGATAAGCTTTTATAGCCATATAAAAGCCCTCCTCACTCCTACCCCTAAATCCTAAAAAAGCTATTATCACATGCTTCATATCTATAACTTTGATATTCTGTGAACTTACTATCAATAGGTGCGTTCAGTATCTTCTAAAATTGGCTTTATATCGATAGTTATTCTCTTTTGATAGTTGAGGAGTAGTTGTACTATGTGTGTATATGTGTTTGTATATATGTATAAATATGTATGTGTGTATGTTTATTTGTTTGTTTGTGTCTCATTTATTCTTTGAAGAGCATTAAAGGTTTCCAAATTTTATTATAAAAACTAATGCTTCTATGAAGCTTTTCTTAGTTTAACATAATATGCAAACAGTTCCCAAGTCTGAATCTTACATTGATATCCTCCTTAATCAATTTACCAATTTTTCCTCTTATATACTTTGGTTTGGAGACAAGTCTAAGAAATCTTTTTTAATTTTTTTGTCCTAAATATTTTCTCCTCTGCCTTTCTCTAAACACTTTACTATTTTGCATTTTATATTTAAATAAAAAACACTTTATAAATAAAGATTTGGGGTTCTGTAAGGGTTTGTAGTGTTTGTTTGTTTTTAGTTGTTTAAAAAGTCTTTTTCCTATGCAATTGTTCCTTCTGCTTCATAGAAAATAACTTTAGTTATTTTGGTGATCATATGTCTGAGTTTTCTATACTATCTATTTCCTATTTCTTTGCAGATAGGATATGCATTAAGTTCTATAGCTACATAGAAATACACATAGAATAATTCTATTCACACTCTTTTTCAAGATTGTTTTAGCTATTTTCAACCCATATTTTTCCATATGAATTTCAAGGTAAGCTTTCTATGTCTACAAAACTCTGCTAGATGTGTGATAAGAATTGCATTAAGTCAATAAATGGCACAGTTGGTGAAGAACTGACAACTTTGTTTTGCCTTCCAATTCATGAATAAGATATAGCTGTACATTTTTCTGATTTCCTATGATTTCTTCCTTCAGGACACTACTTTTCAACCCACGTTTCTTGTATTTATTACAGAATTACTTGTTTCCTCCCTTCTGCAAGTTTTACTTCTGCATAGCTACTTTCAGTTTGTAGAAGTGGGATGAGTCCTTATTCCTTGAACTAATAGCCCAAAATTTGCTGAGTTTGACTATTATTTCTTTGAGAAATTTGTTGATGGTTTGGAATCCACTTTTTCTTTTCATCTACAAGTGAGGATGACTTTATTTTCTTCTTCATAATCTATGTGGCATTTATGTATTTTTTGGAACATCTATCATGGTGTCAAATTTTACCTCATATTCAGTCCTACTGGGAAGACATAGTCTTTCACTGTAAGTATGATTGTCTACGAAGACTATTTTTAAATAGATGTTTCTATGAACTTGATGCTTATGTGCCACAAAATTCATATGGTGAAATCTCTAGTCCCCAAGGTTATATAATAATCAAGTGAGTACTTTGATAGGTGCTAAGAGACAAATGCAAAGACCTCTAAAACCAGAAAACAGACTTTCTCCAAATGGATGCTGACAGCACCTCCATGTCAGACTTCAGAATTGTGAGAAATTCCCATTGTTTATAATGCTGTTTGATGAGCATTTGTTTTGATTTGTTTGTTTGTGTTTGAGAGACAGAGTCTCTCTATATATATCCTTGACCATCCTGGAACTCACTATGCTTCCAACTCACAGAGATCTGCCTACCTTAGATTAAAATGCTGGAACTAAAAGCATGTACCATTATGCACGACTCTGAGAACTCTATAAAGAATCAATGTTAAACTTTGTCATATGCTCTTTCTAAATCCACTGGTGGAGGTGGAATCTAATCAAATTCCATTAATATCTTCATAGGAGAGGTCAGGTAAACTTCTTGTCAAATATTTAAAACAGTTATTAGATTTGACATTTTGGATCTTTGAGCCAAGTTTGGAAAATTTACTTCCATTTACATCCCTTTACCTTCTCTTATTTTAAATTTGTCTTATTTCCTGAGCATTCATGGAATGTTACTTTCTAAATTATTATTGAAAAAAAAGTCCTCAAATAAATGCAATCTGTTTTCTTTCAATATTGGCTCTCGTAATGTTCTTTTGTATCTGTAGTGTGGTTTTTGTATTACAACATATGTTCTGTTTTGATAACTTCCTTTAGTATTTCTTTACAAAAAGATTCAAGTTCACCTGAGACTATCTTTGTTTCTCCTCGGTTTCAGAAGGTCAACCCAATGGATCTAGGCTTTGCAGCTGATATTTGTTTCTCTTGATGTGTGACAAATCCTTCCAGCCATTACAGTTAAGACAAGAAACATACTCTCCTTGGAATGGGTTCCTCAGTGAAGAATGAATGTCTTTTCTGATGGTTATTAAAGTTACTGTCTTTCTTTACTGTCTCAAATATAATTTAATGTGGCTTCTCGTGGCTTTCCTTAGGTTTGGCTAACTTGAAATTATCTCTATTTCTTGTATTTATTACCTTCATGTCTTTTGTTACATTTAAATTCAGAGCCATGATTCTCTGAATATTTTCCCACCTCCATATTCTTTTCCCCCTCCATTTTGACATCTGCAAAATGAGTGTTAACCTTCTTCTATTGCTCTACATGCTCCTGGAATATGCTTCACTGTCTAAAACTTATGTTTCTCTGGCTGTCCAGACAGTAGATTCTATATTAATATGTTTTCAAGTTACCTAAATCTATATATAGACAGATTTTTTTTCCTGACCACTACTACAGCCATTCAGTCCCAAAGAAACACACAAAGGCCTATATTAATTATAAACTGACTGGCCTATTAGCTCAAAATTCTTATTAAGTAACTCTTAGATCTTAATACGACCCATAATTCTTGTCTGCATTAACCACATGGCTTCATACCTTTTATCAGTTAGGCATTCTTATCTTGCTTCCTCTGCATCTGGATGACAACTGAGGACCGAGCCTTTTCTCTTCCCAGAATTCCCGTATTCTGGTTGCCCCACCTATACTTCCTTCCTGGCTACTGGCCAATCAGCATTTTATTAAACCAATACAAGTGACAAATCTTTACAGGGCAAAAGACCATTGTCCCACAGCACTTCCACTTTTTTATTTTTAAAACAAGAACTCTGAATCTAATCTCCTTTGTTTAGCCTTTTTTCCTAACCATTATCCATAACAACTTGTAACCAAATACGCTAAACAAACACAAACATCCATAATCCATTTCTTGGTAATGTGGGTATGGTTTTCCAAACTACTTCCTGCTGATTGGGGGCTCTAAAAATCTTATGGGGACCTAAAGAAAATTTAGGATTATGATCAAGTCCTGACTGGACTATTCTGTGAAGCTGGATGATCTCAGCTAGCAGTCTTGAGGCTGTTCAAGATGTAGAACTCAGAGAAAATCCCAATAAAGGTCCTCTGAAATGTTGAATCATCTGTGGCATCTATAGGAAGTTTTTCAGGGGATCTTCCTTGGTAAACCTGATTGTTCTTAACCTAGAATGAATCAATAACCTCTCATTTACTGTGGAAATAAAAGCAAAACCTTTATCCAAAGTAGCATATCTTTTGAAATAAATCTTGAATTTAAGGCATTTTCAAAATATATATGTTAGATTAATTCAGCAACATCTTTAATCAAATGGCTTTTAGCAGCTGGTGATCCTTCCTCAGCCATCAAACAGTTAGATAACAATACAATAATATACACTATCCAGATTCTCTATGCATTTTCCATTTCTATGTGGCTTTATTTTAAACTCTATTTCTTTTATTTTTATTTTTAATTATCATTTTTTTTGAGACATGGTTACTTTGTGCATATTTGGCTGTCCTGTAAACTAATAGAGATCTGTCTGCCTCTGGTTCCCAAGTTCTGAGATTAAAGGTATGTTCTACCATACCTATCTACTCTCTTTTTTAAATGTCTTTATCATTATTCTTTTCTTTCTCAAGCCTACATATATTTTTAAACACACTTCATAATGTTTTGATGAGTTTTTTATCTAAAACTCTATTTTTACTGTCTATCTCTCTTTTTCGGACCGCATGAGTCTTTAATTTGCAAAATGATATGACTAGGATTAAAGTCATGACTTTGATGGATGGATCTCCCCATTCCTTAGCTTTCTGAGAGTCTAGATTCATGGCAGAGGTACTGGAGGGAACCATGTTTATTGTCACAACTCTATGGCGTTTCTGGATCCCTGCCACCGCCAAGAATGATGCTATCAGTTATTCATAAACACTGTTTAAGTGTTTTGTTGCATGGCCTCTTAAAAAAAGCTGCGAGATTTTTGCAGCTACAGCTGAATCAGGAAGCCACACTTAAATGAGACATGCTTACTTCTAATAAACAGAGCCTACCCAAGAAAATGCTGATATCAAGAAGTCATGCTTAACTCTCTTCTTTCGTGTCTAGAATTACTTCCCAAGCTTTCTCATGTTTTATGTGGATGTAGTTGTCCACACTGCCACTGCTTCTTAACTGGGGTTTCTCTCCTGCCTGGTCCCACCGCTGTTCAGTCCCAAAGAAACACACAGAGGTCTACCTACATTAATTATAAACTGGTTGGCCTATTAGGTCAAGCTTCTTTTTAAATAACTCCTACATCTTAAATTAATGCATAAACCTTGTCTGTGTTAGCCATGTGGCTTAGTACTTTTTACCAGTGAGACAGTCTCATCATCTTGATTCCTCTGCATGTGTGTGATGACTGCAGACTGAGCCTGTCCTCTTCCTGGAAATGTCCTATTCTGATCACCCCAACTATAGCTTCTGCCTGGCTACTGACCAATCAGCATTTCATTAAACCAATGCAAGTGACAAATCTTTATAGGGTACAAGACCATTGTCCCACAACATATCTCTTTTATTTCTGTTCTGATATTAATTTTATCTACTGAGGAATTTATCTCAGTTACTGTGCTTTTCCATTGCCTAAAAATAACCAATAACATTTGGTTATCTTTGTAACCCTTTTGTAGTGTTGTTGGAACTTAAAATGTCTAAATCTTGCTTCGAAATGATATTTGTTATTTTATCAATTTTGTCATGAGTGTTTAAAAACAACTTTAAAATATTTCTTATATCATTCTAACCTTTGATTCTTCTTTACTTTGGCATCTCTTGGTTTTCTCTTCCAGATTATAGCCTCTTTGTTCTTGATATGAATGATTGTAGACTATATCTTACATGGTGACAATAATGTTAAAGATCTTTAATCTTTTTAAATTGCTATTTTCTAGATTTCCTGCTGATTATTTTGTTGGTTCATTTTTGCTTTATAGGCATAGATTTACATTATACATTCATTTTTAGAGCTATGATTATCTTGTTGGTTCTTCTTTGCTTTATAAGCAGAGGCTTACATGACACATTCATTTTTAAAGCTATGCAATACAATTTTGAATACTCAATTCTTTTAATATTGCTGATGTTACCATTCTATCATTCCAAGTGCTGAGAGGATGGAAGTTGCTTCCCTGAACTACACATCCTTCTGATGCTACTTTTTGCAGCACATTAGCACATAGAAGCCCCTTTACCTGATTCTACTTGTGCTGCAAGTGTAGAAAGATATCACAGTTGACTGAAACTACTAAAATTGTCTATTAGCAAAGCTCTGAAAGGAAGATCATGTATGTAAGATCAGGTGCTTGGTGATGCCCAGGCAGAGGTAGATGTTGGAATGATTCTTAAGCTTCTGTTTAGTTAGAATTTCCAAATACGTCTTTGCTAGGTTTCTATCCTGCTGGTTCCCACAATCATTAAGTCCCCCCAAAACTCACAGAGGCTTACATTAATTATAAATTGATTGACCTATTAGCACAGTCTTCTTTTAACTCCTATAACTTATATTAGCCCATAATACTTCTTTATGTTAGCCACATGGCTTGGTACCTTTTTCAGAAAGGTAGTCCCATCTTGCTTGCTCTGTGTCTGGCTTCCTAGTGTCTGAGTGACGACTGCAGATTAAAACTTTACTCTTCCCAGAATTCTCATTGCCCTGCCTCTACTTCCTGCCCAGTCACCCCACTTATACTTCCTGCCTGGCTACTGGCCAATCAGTGTTTGTTCAAAATACAAATGATATGATACAACCATTGTCCTACAACACATACCCCCTTTTCTTTTTTTAAACAAGAACTCTAAATTGAATCTCCTTTTAGATTTTTTCCTGACCATTATCCATTACAACTTGTAACTAACATTCTAAATAAAGACAGAGATCCATAATCCATTTTTGGGGAATGTGGACATAGTTTTCCAGGATACTTCTTGCTGATTGGGGCTGCTGATAATCTTATGGGTACCTAAAAACATTTAGAATTACACTCAAGTTCTGAATTGAGTATCCTGTGAAGCTTGATTATCTCAGGCAGCAGTCTTTGACCTGTTCTGAATATAGAACTCAAACATCTGGGCCATTTCTCCTATCACAGGTTTCTCAGGGCATTTTCCTTGGTCAAACCTGATTTTTTTAATGCAGAATGAATCCACAGTCTCTCATTTCCCATGGAAACAAAAGAAAAACCTCTTCTCCAAGATAACACATCTTTTGAATTAAATTTTGAAGTCAAGGTATTTTCAAAATACCTATCTTGGATAAATTCAGCTATAGTAGGAGGCCACATGGCCACTTGTTTATTTCCCTGCCATCCAGACCCCCAAAATAATCACATAGAAACTGTATTAATTAAATCAATGTTTGTCTCATTAGCTCTAGCTTCTTATTACTTTCATATTAATTCTTTATATGGTTAATTCTTTCATATTAATTTAATCAGTTATTATTAATCTGTGTATCACCACATGGCTGCAGCTTACCAGCTAATATTCCAGCATTCATCTATAGCAGGGCTAATTGGCTTCTCTCTAACTCTCCTCTTCTTTCTCTCAGAATTTAGTTCCATCTTCCCCACCTAACAAAGTTCTTCCCTGCTATAGATCCGAAGCAGTCTTTATTCATTTATTGTAATCACAGAATACAGAGAGAAATCCCACATCACCTCCCCTTTTCTGTTTAAGCGAAAAGGAAGGCTTTATCTTCCACAAAGCAAAATTACATATAATAAAACAGGTATCAAGTAAAAATTACAGTTACAATATTTATATCTATTTTATATTTTATCATAATCAAGGAAAACTGTATCAATTCTTCAACTCCATAAAAAACTCCAGAAAGATATAATATTACATAAGTAATATTATAAGTAAGGAAGTGCATTATAAACAACTTATAAAACTCTAGAAATGACAGAGACATCTTGCTGCGTGGACAGTCACTCAAAGTTCTTTTGTATCATTTGGACATCCATCTTTAGCTTATTGGTCCATAGGATCCAGCAGACTTTTCCATGAAGGAGGAAATTTTAAAGACAGTTCCACCTATATTGACAGTTTGAAAGTCACTTTTTTCTGTGTCCTGAAGAATTTCTGGCAGACTTCTTTATGAAGCAAAAACCCTGAAGGATCATCTCACCTTTAGGTTATTTCAGCAGTCATTTCTCTGTGGGTCCTGCATGCCCTGTTAAGCAGTCCAGGCAAGAGCAGTTTCTTGTCCAAATGGCTAGAACTCCATAAAGAGCTCCTTTGATGCCCATCTTCCTCTTGAAGTAATTGGTGCTGCCAAAAGCAGATGTGTCTCATTGTCATGTAAAGTTCTAAATTCTTAAGTATTTTAAATGCCATATTCTTTAGTCTTTGAAAAGTTTGAGGAATACCTATCTATCTGAAATATATCTCTGTACATCTAGAAAATCTAACTAAAATGACTACCAGCTTGATTATTATAGATGATTATCTTTTAGCCTATATTTCTTAATTATATATTGCATTTTTAAATGAGTTGCACAAACACAATGCTTTAATCAAGAACAGGAATACATATACAGAGTATAATAAAATTGACCTTAAATTTTTATCAATAAATTAAGATCTATACAAATGCATATGTTTATAGCATATCCCCCTTTAAATGTAAAACATTTATAAACAGTATTTGGGAATTTGGGTGTAGTTGTCTAGACTACTTCCTGCTGATTTGGGGGCACTGTTAAACAGGTCTTTTATGGTGTATCCTGTGTGCTAGGTTCATCTCAGTCAGCAGTTTGGTGAAGTAATTTTGGGGGGTGTGTTCAGAGTAACCTTTCAGGGGCTCATGGTCTATCGAACCACATTAGCCTAGAATGAATCTATAGGTTCACATCCTCTGTGAAAACTACAGGTTCTCGTCCTATGTGGAAACAAAAGAAGAACCTCTTTTTCAAAGCAACATATTCTTAGATACAGATTCTGAAGTCAAGATACAGTTATAATATGCATGCTGTTTTATCTTAGCAGCCCATAGAATGAAATGTCTCTCTGTTTTAGCTCCTTCACAGCCAAAAAAATCAAAGAAAACACAATAATATACAATAATTTATTTTATATTGATAATGATAATTGATATTGATAATAATCAAGTCTCTCTGTGAATTTTCCATTTTTACATGGCTTATTCTTTTTTACTTCTTTTAATCTATGATTATCTGTACTCAGTCTCCTTAAAGACTGCTTCATTTTTTTTAGAAACCATTCTTTTTATAACTCTCTATACTCTTTTTCTTCTTTCTCCCAAGCCTACATATATTTGTCCAACATTGTGACTCATTTAGAGGTCTTTTATATCTGAATCTGTCCTATTGTGTATTTGAAATTCTTTTCTGTCTTGAAGAACTTTTAAAATGATAAGCAGCATGGCTGCAATGGTGCTGGATGCTGGCTCCGCCTCTCTCCACTTTCAAAATGGTAGATGTACCATTAGTGCTAGCTCTGGAACTGCCAGATAGGAGCCATGTTCAACACTTTAACTGAGACTGAGCATGCAGCACATAAACACTTTTTATCTGAGTAATAGCAAAATACGCCATGCAGAGCATTGCCCAGCCTGGAAATATCTCTGTGTATGGTGGCAGGAATCTGCTATGCTCACCTGCCTGTACACTTTTGGCAGTTCTGATCCCACTGCCTTCCCAGGCAGGGGGTACTGAGCTGCAGACATGGTCTCGGCTACTTTCCCAAGTGGACATACAAGCTCCTGGGCCCACAAACCGCATTTAAGTCTCCATAGTTGGACTTACAGAAAGAGCCAGAGTTCATGCTAGCAGCACAGCCCAGGAAGCCAGCATTTCAAAACTGTAGCTTTTTTTTTCTGCTACTGATAAATCTGGAAAACCTCTCTTAAAGGATCTGTGCCTCTGCCTGCTTCTAGCAAACAGAGCCCAGTCAAGAAAATGCCACTACCAAATCATGCTTAACTCTGTTCTTTTGTGTTCAGGATTCCCCTTCAAGTCCCTCCAGGTTTTACATGGATTTTACTAACCACATTGGCTCCAATTTGTAGGAAGAGGCCACTTGGCCACTTGTTCATTTCCCAGTCACCCAGACCCCCAAAATAATCACACAAAAACTATATTAATTAAATCACTGCTTGACCCATTAGCTCTAGTTTCTTATTGGCTAACTCGGACATATTAATTTAACCCATTTCTATTAATCTTTGTATTGATACATAGCTGTGGCTTACCGACTAAAGTTCCAGCATCCATCTCTGGTATGGTTACATTACTTTTCTCTAATTCTTCTTTCTCTCAGCATTTAGTTCCATCTAACCTACCTAACTAAATTCTGTCCTGCTATAGGTCCAAAGCAGTTTCTGTATTCATTTATTGTAATCACAGCATCCAGAAGGAAATTCCACATCATTCAGCAGCATTTACAGACGAATATCTTTTAGCAGCTGTTGCTCCTTCCTCAGCATTAAAACAATTCAAATAGAACCTAATAACATAGAATATCCGGATTCTCTGTGTGTTTTTTATATTTATATGGATTTATTTTAACATCTATTTCTTTTATTTTTATTTCTTAATTTTGGCTTTTGAGACAGCGTTTCTCTGTGTATCTTTGCTGTTCTGTAATTCAATCTGTAAGACCAGGCTGTCCTTGAAGTCACAGAAATATGCTTGCCTCTGCCTCCTAGGTGCTGGTATTAAAGTTGTGTACCACTACACCTTGAACTCACAGAGATCTGTCTGGCTCTGCTTTCCAAGTGTTGGGATTAAAGGTGCATGCCACCACACCCAACTACTTTCTTTTTTCATTTAAGGACTTTATTTGTTTTTTTCTCCCATGCTTACATATATTTTTAAACACACAGTAAACCATTTAGAAGTTTTTATTTTGTCTTTGAATCCACTTTAACTTTAAATTCTCTTTTTCTGACCAGATGAATCTTTAATTTGTTAAACAATATGGCTAGGATTAAAGCCATGGTTTTGATGGCTGGGTTCAGATTATTCCTTAGCTTTTTTCTGAGAGTCTAGCCTCTTGACAGAGGTACTGACTGGAGCCATGTTTATTACGGCAACTCTATGGTATTTTAAGCTCCCTTCTACCACCAAAAAGTATTCAGTCAGTTTTTCATCTATGCTATTTACGTGTTTAGTGGCAGGACCTCTTAAAAGAGCTGCAAGGTTTTACAGCTAAAGCTGAGTCAAGAAGCCTCTCTTAAATGAGATTGCTGCCTCTAGCAAGCAGAGCAGACCTGAGAAAGTGCTGGTATCAAGAAGCCATGTTTAGCTCTATTCTTTTCTATCTAGAATAACTTCCCAAGTTCTCTCAGACTCTAAGTGGATTTAGTCAGCCCCAAATTGGCATAGCATTCTGTTGACTGAGGTTTCTGTCCTTCTCGGTTTTTGCAATAATTGAGCCCCAAAGAAATCACAGAGTTCTACATTAATTATAAACTGATTGGCTTGTTAGCTCAGGCTTCTTACGAACTCTTATAACTTATATTAGTTCATAATGCTTATCTTTGTTAGCCATTTGGCTTGGTACCTTTTTGGCAAAGTAGTCACATGTTGCTTGCTCTATGTCTGGTTTGCGCTGAGTCTGGGTGACAACTGCAGACTGAAACTTCCCTCTTCTCAGAATTCTCACTGCCCCACCTCTACTTCCTGCTTGGTTGCTGGCCAATCAGTGTTTATTTAAAATACAAGTGAGAGGGTCTAGATCATTGTCTCACAGCACTAGGGTTTTCCTTTCTTGATTGTTTAGCCAAAAGAGCATGCATTCTTGATACTTCTACATACTGGCATTTTTGGTACCAAATATGAAGTATGGGAGAGTAAAAGAAAACCTAACACCCAGTCTACCCTTAAGTTCTATGCCACTTATTTCTACTTTACTGCTTCTAGAGTCCTGTCTTTTCCCTTTAATTATTTTCAGAATATGTAGCTTGATCTAGAAGAGAAGAACAGAGAAAGTGACTGACTAATCTTCTTTAATTATATTTTATATTTTATTGTTATCCTATTTTTAGTTTAAAGAAGATAAAGTTAGCACATATTTATATTATATGTATTAAGTAAAATACGCAATTGTATTTTAAATATTTGAATCACAGATTATTTTCATCTACATTTTATATAATGACTCAGACATTTAGATCATTGACTGCTCTTTCAAAGACCTTGGTTCAAATACAAGAACCTATACATTGACTTATAACCACCTTTTAATTCAGTTCCAAGAGATTTGGCACAGTATTCTGGCCTCTGCAGACACCAGGCACACACATAGTTTACTTACATACATACATACTTACATACATATGAGTAACAAATTGTTAATTATGATTTACAATCTTCTTTCTAAGGTGGAATATTAAAATTGTTAAGGACAAATGTCCTATTAAAGTCAAGATTAAATATGTAAGTTATTCTATAATCAAAAACACAATGAAATCTACTTTCATTCTGAAACATTGTCTAAGAAATCTGTGCAGTAATGGTAATTAAAATGTGATTAGATGTCTCACATAAAGATAATGGACTTTGACTCCTGATGATTGTGGTGTAGGGAAAGTCCATGAGTTATATGTTTGAGAATGGAGAACTAAGAATTCAACAGAAATCAGCACAACTCACCTGACTGAACTCTGGTGAAAATACACATTTAATCCTGAAATATTCTAAAATTTATATTTTAAAATTTCAGAATTTTACTTATGATTTTCCTAATGTGCAAATAAAAAGAATTCTTAACAAAAGTTGAGAATACATGGGTGGCTGCTAAAAATTGAAAAAAGTTGGTAGGAATGAAAATAGTAAGGGGTTAAAAAATGGGTAGCTTGTTTCCATAAAGCAGAAAAAAATAAGTTCTCTTGTCCTACTGCACAGTAGGATGACAACAATTAGAAAAATAATACCTTGTTTGTAGCAAAACAACTAGAAAAGAAGAATTTTGGAAGCATTCACCTAAAGAACAGATAGGTGTTGGATATGATAATTACTGTGGTTTGATTACAATGTATCTGTTAAGATAAGCATTACAAGATCCAAATCAAACTCCAACTCCCCAAAATCTAAAAGGCATTCCAAATATCCAGAAATGAGTTCAGTCGAACTATAAAAGGATTTCTGGCAACTAGATCAAAGCCAGCATTCCTCAGGAACATATGAGGCTGGTTCCCTTCTACCAAAGAAGTCATTTTCTTTACCTTTGGAAGAAGTGACAGAAGGCTATTTATGGTGCCTATCAGCATAACAAAGCTCATTCTAGCCTTCATAGTCCCTCAGTATCACAATTACAGGTTATATTTTTCAAAGCTTAAGCTAGCACAATAGCCTTTCTTGCCTCCTTCCCTACCCTAAAGTGCCTCCAATTAATGGACATTCCCCCATGAAGCTACGAAGCTACCCATTCTCCTTGTATTCCTTCTAGTCTTGCTATGTTTCTCTTCTTTTTCTCTCTCTTTCTCTCTCCCTCTGTTCTGTTCCTGCTTCTCTCACTATATTCTTTCTATTTTCATGCTCTAATAGAATATATATATATATATATATATATATATATATATATATCCTTTCCCTTAACCATACCATGAAATGGTCATGTTGTCAGTTTATACTAACATTAGAAGTCAATTTTGGGGGGCAGGATGTTTGAGACAGAGTATTTCTGTATAGCCTTAGCTCTCCTGGAACTTGCTCTGTAGACAAGGCTGACCTCAAACTCACAGAGATATCTACCTACCTCTGCCTCCTAAATTCAGGGATTAAAAGCATATACCATTACCTTTGGGCTAGAAGTCAATTTTTTAAAAAGCAGCTGGAGTGATGGTTCAGAGGTAAAAACACTGGCTGCTTTCCCAGAGGACTTGGTTTAATTCCTTGTACCCACATGTTGACTGACAACTGTGTGTAACTCTATTTCTAGGTGATTTGTTGCCCAGCTCTGTCCTCCACAGGCTCCAGGCACAAATGTGGTGTACAGATATACATGTAGGCAAAACACTCATAAACAAAAATTTAAAAAATGAAATAATGAATAAAATTGCATAATTTCTGTGATGTGACCACTCAAACAGTAGCTGTATTCTAGGGGAGAAAAACTGATATCTATATAATCCAATTTCATATAATAAATCTTTTGATAAGAAATATAATTAAACTAAGAGGTTGCTAGGAGTAGTGTTTTAGATTAATTTTCCGAAAACCTCACTGTGCAGAATTTAATGAAAAGAAACTAATTGTGTTAAGATCTAGAGAATGCATTTCATGCAAAGATGATAGAAAATACAAAGGTTTTAGAGTGGAAACACATTTAATGCAATCAAGAAAAGGAGAAATATTTGTTTGATGAAAGCAGAGTGGAGAGTCAGAGATTGTGTTCTGTGATGAAGATTGACAATTAGGGGTAATTGAAAAAACTTGATTTTGTTATAATTTGCCCTATTTGGATGTTCTCAGAATGCTGTAAAAAGAAATGTGATACCCTGCTGTATTAATTTGGATTTTTATTGCTGTGATAATGCACTATGACCAAAGAAACTTAGAGAGAAAAGGGTCTATTCTGCTTTTGCTTTGACATCATAGTTCATCAGCAAAGGAAGTCAGGACAATAACTTAAACAGGCCAATAAACTGAGGCAGGAGATCATCAGAGGCTATGGAAGAGTACTGTTCACAGACCAATTCTTCATGACTTGTTCAGTCTGCTTTCTTATATAATACAAACCATCAGTCTAGGAATGGCACCATACCATCAGCATTGAGCTACACACTCCCCCAACAATCACTAATTAAGAAAATGCCCTATAGGCTTGCCTTAAGTCCAATCTTATATATATATATATATATATATGTATATATAATCTAGTTTGTGTCAAGTTGGGGGAAAGATAAAGAGCCAGAACAGTTACCAAAGTTACAAGAAAGTTCTCCACAGTTATATAAGCAAGTAAATAATTGCCGCAAAGGAGAATGTTTTCCCATGGGGTTGTCTCAGAGTGGAGCATGGAACTCTAGGGATGTATATTTTGTAAATCAGTCCTTTGCCATGTGGAATTTTGAGTGATATAGTTCTTTTGTACTCACTCATGCTTCTAAAAGTAACTAGTAACCCATAATAATTTAATCAGAATCAGTAACTCCTTGGTTTAAGAAGGTGGGCTTCTTATTTTCCTTCTTAAATTCCTAAAATCTGTCATTGTTGCTCATTTCTGGGGTAAATAGTTTTGTTCATAACTCTTTGGAAAACTTGAACAATAGTTGGCAATTACATGTGTTTAAATGTGCCATGAATGACTCTAGTACATATTGAGCAGGTTGAAACTCTTCAGATAATTTATTATTCAGATTCAAGGGCTCACTTTTAGATCCCAGCAACTGGGAGACAGAAGACTAACAAGTTTGAGACTTCTGTAAGGTATATGATACGCTTGCTCTAGTTTTATTCTGTTGCTGTGATAAAATTGTTAGACAAAAAGCAAGGTTGTTTCTACTTACCTTTTCCGGCCACAGTCCATTATTGAGAGAGTTTGAAGTCAAAATCATAGAGGAGTGCTGCTCATTGGTCTGCTCACAAACTCAGTCTTAGCTAGCTTTCCTATATAGCCCAGTGTAATGGACAACTATAGCATAATTATTAATCAACATAATCTTCTGTAGATATTGTCATAGGCCAATCTGTTCCGGGCCATTCATAAACAAAACTTTTTCTTAATGAATTTAATCTGTGTCACATTGGCAATCAAAGGTAATTAGGAAAAAGACTACGTCCCCAAAACAAAAACACAACAAAACACCATGACTTACTTATGGCTCTGACATTTTGAAGATCATCACAATGTCTGATATGAAAACTCTTAAAGATTTGTTCTGTCCACGAATTCTGACTTCTCTCTTAACTAAAGATCTGATGATTAACAGAACCTGGTGATATAGGCACTTAGATAGGGGGAAGATTCATAGTAGCCATATGATGACATTGATATCCAGAATGGGACTAAGAACATAGTGTACAGAAGGCATGTAGGTCTTGGTCTCACAGATAAGCACAAGGGAGACAATATGGGTTATTTACACAGGATTGTCTCTTCAGCAGGAGAGGTGTATAGACTGTTTCCCAGACAAAAGATTGAAAACAAATATTAATAGCCTGGGGACCTTTGTGCTATCTGCATGCTAGGCCACATAAATTCCAACGGACTCTTATCTTGAGTTTATCTTGGTCAATCTATAGCCCTGTTCTCCCCCAAACCATTATCATGAGCTTATTTACCTTGGGTTTGCTTCCTCAGTAAATCTATAGAATTTATCTTTGTAGAAAATGTCACTAGTACTTTACAAATATTTCAATGTTTGAAGTTTAAATCAATACCAGCTGCTGAGTTGTGGTGAACTGTACTTCCTTCTTGCCTCTCTGGGACTGACAATCTGATGGCCATGGTATTTGCAGAGAGAGACAACTTGCCATATAACAGTGTTTATAGAAAAAGTCGAGACAATTGAGCTTGTTGAGTGGTATTTCAAATATTAACCATTGGTTTTCAGGCTACAACCTTATGTCAAGTTATCATCTATAGGTTGCATTTTAGGTAGAAAAAGAAACTGTGAATTACAGGATTTTAATATTCTTGTTTGAAGTGCATATATATATTCAAACTATTGTGATATAATATCTACTGAAATTAAGGTTAATTCTTGTGATACAAAGTGATCATTTTCTCTACTGAATAATTCTTCAAGAAGAGAATAATTTGTGTATTCACATTTGCTATTTTGTATTTCTGTCAATAGTGTGTTCTGTTAGGTATACTCCTTTTCCAGAAATGTTAAGAGTTCCATGAGATCTTTCTCCAAAATTAAATGCATACTTATTCAAATTGACTAAGATATTCAGAGAAACGGTCCAAATTAACAAAATTCAAAAAGAGAAGGGGGACATAAAAACAGACATCAAGAAAATCCAGAATAACATAAGGACATGCTTTAAAAACCTATAGTTCCCAAGATTGGAAAAATATAAAAGAAATGGATAATTTTCTCAGTGAATAACACTTACGAAAGTTAAATCAAGACCAGATAAAATTGTAGGCAAACTTATAACTTCTAGCAAAATAAAATCAGTTATTAAAAGTCACTCAGGAACCAAGTAATTTTGTGCACAATTCCTCCAGATCTTCAAAGAAGAAGTTAATATCAGTACCCCTCAAATCATGCCACAAAATGGAATCAGAAGGAATACTGCCTGATTAATTTTATGAAGCCACAGTTACCTTGATACCTAAACCACATAAAGATACAATGAAGAGAATTACAGACCCATTTCTTCTAAGAATGCAGATGCAAAAATTCTCAGCAAAATATTTGCAAAGCAAATATAACATGATAAATTAGGCTTCATCCCAGAGAAGCAAGGTTGGTAAAACATAAATGAATCAATAAACATAATCTATGATATAAAAAAGTGAAATACAAAACAAAACAACAACAACAAAACAAAAACAAAAACTACATGATCATCTTATTTGACATAGAAAATGCCTTTGACAAAATATTATACACTTCAAGGTAAAAGTCCTGGAGAGATTATGAATATAAGGGACATACCTAAAACTAATTAAGGAAGGTTGCAACAAGCCCATAGGCAGCATCAACTTAAATGCAGGAAAACTCAAAGCATTTTCACTATAATCAAGAAAACCAAGTTGTCTGCTTCCTCCATACCTATTCAACGAGTACTTAAAGTCTTAGCATACAGCAGTAAGACTACTGAAGGATATCAAGGGTATGCTAATTGGAAAAGAATATGACAAAGTATCTTTACTTGCTGGTGATATGACAGTATACATAAGTGACCCTAAAAGCTTTACTAGGAAACCCCTACAGTGGGATGTGAAATTAATTCACAAAAAATCAATAGTCCACCATTATGCATATAACAAATGGACTGAGAGGATAAGCAACACCATTCATAATAGCCTCAAGAATGCTATTTTTAAAAATATCTTTGGATATTACTATAAGCAAGTAAAGATTTATATGATAAAAACTTTAAGGCAGTAAAGAAGAAAATTAAAGAAGATATCAGAAGATGGAATGATCTCCATGTGTTCATGATCAGTAGTAAAAAATGTTCATCCTGCCAAAAGCAACCTACAGTTTCAATACAGTGCCTACAAAAATTCCAGTGCATTCTTCATAGATCTTGAAAGAACAAATATCAACTTCATATAGAATCAAAAAAAACAAAGCAAACAACAACAGCAAAAGATAGCTAGAGTAATCCCAAATAATAAAATGACTTCTAGACCTATTACCATCTCTGAGCTATAGCAATAGAAATAGCATAGTATAAACACAGAATTACACACATTGATCAGTGGAATTTAACTGAAGACTCAGAC
Source organism: Myodes glareolus (assembly GCF_982192425.1). NCBI lineage: Eukaryota > Metazoa > Chordata > Mammalia > Rodentia > Cricetidae > Myodes > Myodes glareolus. The sequence goes on along the minus strand of NC_142028.1, from coordinate 47,995,937 downwards.
ATAAACCCACACAACTATGGGTCTGAATTTTGATAAAGAAGCACACTGGAGAAAAGACAGCATCTTTAACAAATGCTGCTGATCAAATGGAACAGCTGCACATAGATGAGTCCAAAGAGATCCATATTTATTACCCTGCACAAAATTCAATTCCACATGGATCAAACACCTTAACATAAAACCATATACACTGAACCCTGGATTGTCTTGAAAACCACAAGATGTTGGAGATACCACAGCAATGGGATACCTGTAGAGGAGAGCTGCTAACAGGGTATGGAACCAGGCCAAGAGAGAGAAGTATATTGCAGTCAATAAAGTTGAAATTCGTTGGAGATTTGAAGAAAACTTTAACAATAAACATGGAGATCTAAAATTTAGAGTTTTTCCCAATTTTTCAGTCTTAATTTGGTCCAGTATTTCCTATGCTTCCTTTCCTCTCTTTTGGAATGGTAATGTATATCCAGTATGGTGAATATTGTATGGTGGAAGTATATGATCTTCTATTTTATTTTGATTTTACAGGGGACTGTAGTTAAGAGATTGCCTTGATTTTTCAGAAGAGACTTTGAACTTTGGACTTTTAAAGAGTCCAAAGTTGAGACTGTGATAGATTCTGTGAGATTTTTGAAGTTAGACTAAATGTATTTTTGCATTATATATGACTAAAATTCTATGGGTACCATGGGATGGAATGTGGTGGTTTGAATAAGATTTATCATGATAAGCGCATATATTTCAACGTTTAGTCATCAGGGAGTGACACTACTTGAGAGTAGGAGGTATGGCCTTGTCACATTAGATGTAGTCTTATTCGAGAAATTGTGTCCCTAAGAGGTGGGATTTGAGGTTTCAAAAACCTAAGCCAAGCTCAGTGGCTCTCTTCTGCTGCCACTTGTAGATCCAGATGTAGCAATCTCAGCTACTACTCCAGCACCATGTCTGTCTTTAAGTCACAATTCTTCCACCATGGTAATAATGAACTAAATGTCTGAAATTATGAGCAATCTCCAATTAAGTACTTGATTTTATAGGAGTTGCTGTGGTCATGGCGTCTCTTCACAACCATAGAACAGTGATTAAGACAACTATACTCAAAGACCAGTTCCCATCAGTGAATCTTCCTCCTCTTGGAGGTGGGAACAAATATAGGAATCCACATACAGACACTATGCAGAGAGGTAGACATCTTGAAATGCTTATCTCTAAATGGAATTTCTCTGTCAGATTCCACCCATCAGTGCTCCAGAAATCCTGCTTAAGTAGAGGCAGAAAGAGTTTAGGAACCAGAGGGGAGAGAGGGCACCAAAGAAACAAGTCCCTCTAAACCAACATGACCAGTGCTCATATGAACTCACAAAAAGTGAGGCAAAATGTGCAGACCCTGCACAGATCTGCACCAGATGGTCCCAGAGGTGAAAAGGAGCAGCAGACACATGCCCTTTCCCTACCTCCAATCGATAAGAGAGTTCCACTAGGGAAATGAATGACTCTCAGGGATAGGCTGCACGACCAGCAATAGATTGTGAATGGAAAACAAACTCAAGTCCATCTTTGGAGGTTCTTTGTCTTGTAATGTGTCAGGGCTTTTCCTTTCTGTCATTTTAAATTATTTACTTATTTCATTTTATATATATATATGTGTGTGTGTGTGTGTGTGTGTGTGTGTGTGTGTGTGTGCGTGCATGTATTTTCCCTATAGGTTATTTGCATATATATTATGGCTCCCAGCTTTGTGCTTTTATGTGATTCCAGAATGTGCAAATGAGTGGGTCTCTGCACCTATATCTGTCCCGTTTCTTGGGCTCTTTTAGTTTGTCCTAATGAGATATGTTTTATCTTATTATATTTTATTTTATTGCTATCCCTTAGCTGCCTCTTTTTTTTCAAAATGAAAGACAGAAATGGAGTAGATCACCAAAGGAAAGGGGAACTGGTAGATGTAGAGGAAGGGAATTATAATCAAATATATTATATGATAAAAATAAATTTTTAAATGCTCCTTTAAAAAGTGCTCCATGAGATAACAATCCTGTCCTGTTGGCATATCATGAATTTGCATGTTTCTTCTTTGATCCACAGTACGTTCATTATACATATGAAAGCTTGTCTCTGGGAATGGAGAGATGGCTCAGTGACAAAAGGGTAGGCTCATAACCAGAATGATTAGAAGTTTAATCCAGAAATTCTGTAGATGCCTTATTCCCAACTTCTAAGAAACACCTGCTGTCACTCTGCAAGTAGTCTTAGTAACGGTGATTTCTCTAAAGTTAACTTTATTTGTGGAATGAAAACAGCACCTAAACCAATGCATTTGTTACTCATGATGAGTCTGTCAAAGTACACACAAAAAAATACAATCTGTTACATCAGACGGTTACCATTCTCAGATTCAACATACATATACGTGCATCTGTGTTGATATCTACATCACACATATTTATATATTGTAGAATCCTTATGTTTTGACAAATATATATAAATCCAATAAAGCATACTCTGTTCGCACACATGTATCATCTTCCTTTTCTCTAGTACATAACCTCATTCCTACTACCAGCCATAAATTTTCTTTCTGCTTTAAAATAAATCACACAAGTGTCTTCACAATTGTTAATTCATATCAGAGATGGAATTGTCTACAAATTGATGCTCAATGATGCTTAAGTTGTTTTGGTCTTTAACGTAAGTGTGTAGAATTAAGACATAGTGCTCAGAGTTTACTTAACTGAGCTACTCCCCCCTGTGATTATGATAGTTATTTGAAACAAAAGTTACTCAAATCTAGCCAATATCAAAAAATTGACAATAACATGACTAGAAATATAACAGTCTAGATAATAAAATAATAACTAACAGAAACATAAAATATAAAAATGACAAATATGCATTACAAAAGTATGTATATATATATAATTATAAAAGAAAACAAATGATACATGAATATATAATGAATATGGGAGAATACTGCCTTACCATAGAATAAACTAGATTTATATAAGATTACTTTTGAGAAGGCTAGGGTTGTAGATCGGTAGTTTAATGCTTGTTCAACATGTAGAAGACCATGGGTTTGGTTCACCTCTCTTTTACCACAAGAAAACTAAAGTCATTTATCTCAAAAAGATGTGTACTAAATTCCAGAGAGACAAAAGTAGATTTTCATCATAGATAGCTGGAAAATGCTGTCTTTGTTTGTATGTTTGCTAGCTTCCTGGTTTGTGAAAGGGTCTCACGTGTAGCACAGGCAGGCCAGAAATTTATAGTACTCCTATCTTAATCCCCTGAATGCTGAGACTACACACGGTACTTACCTCCTTAACTAAACTGTTATCATTGGAATTGCTATCAGACATGTGACTACTGACATGGCACTCTGATGTCACAGCACCTCTTTGAGGTATTGCCCGAAGCAACAGCCTATCTAAAGCAACTGATAAACCCCAACTGGAAATCTGCCTTCAACTATGTTCTACATTCTCCAAATTCTAAGCACCATGAGATCTGACGTAATTCTGACCACATGAAATAAACTGAAGAGAGTGGGGGTGATGGTGCATTCCTCTAACTCCAGTATTCTGGATGATATGGGATCACCAAGCATTTAGGGAAAACCTCAACTGCATGCAAGTTCTAACCAGTCTGAGCCACATGAGAATTGGTCTCAAGAAAACTAGAGAAGGATGAGGAAGAAAAGAAGAAAGTGGAGGAGGAGGAAGAAGGGAAATGGCAGGAAGGGACAGGGGGAGGAAAAATGGGAGAAGTTGGGGAGGAGGAAGAGCAGCTGTAGCTTAAACAATATAAGGAAATGCGATCTGAGAAATGGATGGGACTCTAGACAGGAGATTATTGTTTTTAATTTTACCATAGCCAACACTGGGGCGATGGCTGAAAATTTTTAATTTGAAATTTGATTTGAACAATGCCAGTAGATTACATGCCAAGAATATTTTATTGTTCATTTTCAGTATAATTTCAAAAATGTAGAGTGATTGTATAGGGTAGTATTTCATTTATAAGAAATATATGATGAAAAGACTCAAGTGCCATGAAGCATCTTTTCTGTAGAAAACTTAGAGACCCAGAAAAAGCAGAGGGAACATAAGCAAATAAAATTTTGGAATTAGTGTTTTGGAATTCTGGAGAATCTGACATGGCAGTGAAGCAGGAGGTGCATTAGGGCAATAAATATTTTAAAATAAAATATTTTAAATGGGCAAACACATGATAGGAAACTATTATTTTTAAGTCATGTATGTTGGGTATCTCTAGCTAGAGGCCCCCTTCCACACTCAAGTCTCACTCCTCCCATTCCAGACCTCACCCCTCAGAAATCCCGCCAAGGGTCAGCTCCTGTCCTGGGTTTTGGCACCAAGTTGCTAAGTGTTGGATCCCCAGTTATTAGGTATCTTCCACTACCAATGTAATAAGCCATCACAATCTTTCAAAGTGTATATTGTGATAGTTCTTGAAGATACAATATTGATGATTTTTAGATATATTCTTAATAAATATTTGTTAATATTTGTTAAATAAATGAAATGAATAAAACAATTTAAACATAAAAGAAAAATGATGTGAACTGTGGGGATAAATTAAAGAGGAACTAGAGAAGGAGAATAAGTAGGAAGTAGGCTATTTCCTGAGTGAGTAGTCTTACATCTATACTACATAAAGAAAATACAGACAAATGCATCAAATGTCCATATATAAAAGTATGTGTATATATAGAGATATGCACCAATGTACATATATATGTATACACACATACATACAATAGGAAGATATTCTTTCATGTTGAAAACATTATGTATTTCTGAATATGATAACATGAAGGAAGTGATCCAGTAATTCTTTTCATTTGTGCTTGTGTCTAGGTCTTTCCATGTTGCCCAAGCTGACCACAAAAATGTGGTCCTCATAACTCAGCTTCCTTAGTACTAGGATTTACAGGTATACACAGATGCATGTAACCACCATACCTTGGTCAAAGTAGTCACTATTGTTGCAACCCCTTACCTATAAAAAATGTTTCCCAAATAGGTTTTTTAAAAGTGAAAATGAAATACTTGTTGGTTTTCAACTTAGGGAGCAAAGATAATGTATTTTATAAACTCTTATCTTTTACTTTTAGTCTAAAAGCATTTACTCTGCACTGAATTTATGATAAAGAGAACCACCTTAATTTCTCCTCACTCTCAGCTTTCCTGTCTTGTGGTGGAAAGTGGATATCACTTAGGGTTCCAACATTCGTATTAGTATTTGATGACAGTCCATATTCTCTATTAATTGTAATTTTAAGAATGTGGTCCACTTAGGATTTCTCTCTATATTATTCGACTGAAGAGTCAAGCTGCACTCTTATTTAGGACTAATGTCATTTTGCAGGATTTATCCTCGGCTTTGTACCTCTAAAACCTTCATGAACTTTAAGATGAAAAAACGGACTCAATTTCTGACTGAACTAAAAGCTTTCTCCTTTCTAGACACCACTTTGGCTTGCTTCTGAAAGCTATATTAATGTCTTGATGTGCTTTTTTGAGGATCTGCACAGAAATACACACTTGAGCTCAAAAACACCTGTAAGGCACAGCACATGAGCTAGAAGGTTTTCATTTTTAGTGCAGCTCCTCCTTTGTCAGAATTATTATTTTCCTTAAATTTAGTGTAAAAGCATGAGAAATTTTATAGCTGATGCATAATATATGATTGTCTATAAATCTGTCCTCTGTCTGTCATCAGGCATATATAAGAACCAAGGTGTTATAAATTTACCACAGTGGTTGGTTTTAATAGCTCTGCACGGTGTAAGTTCAAGGCACTAGAGCTTTGGAATGTTTCAAAACTTTCTAAGTTCAAGCCATTCTGTTACTTTCACCTATTGAAGAGTCTGTTAATTTCTTGATTTATATACCCTCATAATGCAGGCAGTTAAAAGTCCAGTGATATTATGAGTCATAAAACTTCTGTTTTTCTTACACTGCCAAAACAAGCTGAGAGCATTTAGCTCTTGGGAGACTTAATTATAAGAGACTTGGGGTAACAATCTCCTAGTTATTATTGTAGAAAATGTTAGGTGAGTCTGATTGTGATCCATGCAGTCTCTTCTCTCCGTCACTTAACTGCCTAGATCCAACTGCACCCTAAGATTTTCTATTCCTAGAGGTGTTTTGTTACTTAGCATATACCCCATTTCTGTTCATGCTAGTTTAGGTTAAGTCGCAAGCCTCTTATATCAACAACTGCCTAAATAGATGAGCATGTTGATGTGTTCCTGAAATGTCAATAGTTTGGGAAATAAGGCAGGAGATCTAGTGAGATCCTCTCTCAAACCTGTGCCCACAAAACTCTCACTGTGCTGAAGAAACTTCTAAACTTTAGCAAAAGGTGAGTTGATAAACAGAAGGGGTCTTACACCGCTGTATACACATGAAAACCAAATCAAAAATAAGAAAGGGGGACTTATTCAAATTTTCAGGGAAGAAATATTATATATGTTTGAAAAAGATTCCAGAACTCTTTTGATAAATCCAGATCTAGGCTAAAATGTACTGTACTTAAGTCCTTTATCTAAGACTTAATATATAAGAAATTCAGCAAAGCAATAATTTTCTTAGGATACTGGCTTGAAAATCACCTCCCTTGCCTAATTTAAATATCTAAGTAACCAAATGGGAATGCATATGCAAATCTTTGGATATTGGAAAGTATCTTAAGATGCATTGTCAATAACAAGAATAATTCTCAGTTGATAGTTTATTTTCACTTCGCAGCTATCTTTCTCTAGTGGGTTAAGGTTTGCTGCAATCATTACTCATTATTTTAATTAGGATTGGAAAAGTCAGTATTAACATATAAAGCTAAGAGTGGGAAACTGCAGCTCATGGAAAGAGAAACATGGAAGGCTCACCTAGTATGATCTTTTCCACAACTTTATATTTAGAGAAAGTATCTATATATAAAATTTCCATGAGACAAAGTAAACTTTGATTTTTTGTTTTAATTTTCAGAAATGTAATGTACACCTTCACTATTTACCCTCGCAAGTCACTTTCTTTAAACATAAAAAGAGAACAAACAGATAGAGCCCTAATATAATGGAAATCAAATAATATACATGAACCTGGTCAAATAGTACAAAATAAAACATGAGATGATTCAGAGTGACCTCAGAGCAAAAGTGTGTGCTGAAATTGCTTAGGTAAGGAAAGTTTCAAAAGTATCTGAAATACTTATTGAAAAAATATTCTAATAATAGCCCATAAATATGATTTTGTCATAGACGTTTCCTTTTTTAAAAAATTCTTCCAGATCCCGTGCAAGCTTCCAAAGGGAAAGTAACCAACAGTCCTACCCAGCTATGATACCTATGAACCAAAATAATGACCTTCATAGGATAACAACCCTGAGATCACAAGAGCAACACACATACCTTGAAAGTATTCAACAGCTCTCTAATTAGACTTAAGATCTTCTCAACCAGAAGGACACTGTGCCAGATCCTAGAAACCTAGCCATCACCCAGGGCTGGTGAAGTTATGGATCTTGGAGGAGAACCTAAAACAACTACTATTCTAAAACTACATAATCCCTAATTAAAATCCCAAGGTTTGTTCCTATTCCCACGGATAAAAGCAGGCCTCATCTTTCCTCGAAGAAATTTCTCTTCATAACAGATGGAGGCCATTACAGAACATGACAACACACTACAGAGTTGTAGATCCCTGTCCCAATGGATATCTCTATAAAATACTACTACACCCAAGGCTCAGAAATCGCTATGGAAGAGGGGGCGAACAGATTGTAAGAGCCCCAAGATTGGAGAGTTTATTTTGATATTGTGTGTCATAGTAACGTCAGAAACTTTATCCATAGTCTCACCAGGATGGGTGCCTAAACATGAGTTGAACAAACACAACCACAATGGACATGCTGGAGTGGATGGGGGAGCCCATGAGGTAGCAAGCCTACACAGCAACTAAGGAATGTTGAGAGGAGAAATAGTGTTTCCCAGGGAAGAACTCACCAATAAGTTATTCTGTACCAAATGTTCTTTCCTAAAAACATTCATATGAGTAACACTATATATACACTGAGCACGCTGTTTGGAATATGTGTGTATTATGTATATGTATGTATGTATATGCACATAATAACAATGCAAAAAGAAGTCATAAATTTGAAAGAGAGTAAGGATGGAAGGTTTGGAAGTAGGAAAGGGAAGGGAGAATATTTTTTAGGAAAAGAGAAAAGAAAGCTAGTCTGCTTGTTCCTTTATATGCTAACACTGGGAACTGAAGTTTTAACTGAATTGCATTAATATAAAACATGATACCATCATGATGAAAGAAAAGAGACTTGAGATGTACAGCTGGCCAATGAGGATGAATAAAGATAGTAAGAAAAATATTTCTTCTGCCTCCATCCCTACTCTCCTCATCAGAAATCACACCAGCAAAAGCAATAGAATAATGTATCTACTTCTCTCTCAGCTTATGATGGGTTAATATGCAATCAAGAAAACATAATAATGTCATCATAACTGATGATAGTTCAGATTTCACTGTCTTACCATATTTGTAATAAAATGTCTCACACTGGGACCTCCCAAGTTGAATTACATGCAAACACAGAGCATATTCTCACTGGAATGCTTGAAATACCAGAGTCAGAAGCCTTATTCTAAGAATGGCCTTGACATTTACAAATTGTTCTGTATTCTGAAGGCCAATGAGGGTAAAGAAATACAGAGATGCTGTTAAAGACATCATGCACTATGGACACAGAACTTGGAAGGTTTGAACTGAATCTCATATGAAGGACTCCTCCCTAAGGACTAATTTTCATAACCTGAAAGAATATGCAATCTGCCAAAGAAGGAAGCAGTCAACTGTCCTGCACCCAGCTGTGATGCTTATGATTCACAACAACGATCACTGTAGCAAGGTATCCCTGCAGCTGAAATAGTGTCACGTTTACCTTGGGAGTAACCAGCAACTGTCATGTTAGACTTCAGGTCCACCCAACAGAGGGAAATCATTTCTGGAAGTATAATCCTAGCCATATAGCTGGTGCCAATGTGATCATTAATCTTAGAAGATAAGCTACTACTGTCACTTTATTAAGACAGCATAGGTCTTAATTTCATTCTAAATATGTGTAGCTTTCACTCCTTGCCAAAGAAGCTTCTCTCTTTAAAATAGATAGAGACCATCACAGAAAGCCACAACAGTTCAAAATGCAGACAGCTACTGATAGATACTAGGTGACTCAGCGGTGGATGGATACAGCTACATCATAATCCCCACACTTAAAGTTCAGGGGATATCTCACAAGTGGGAGCAGAAAGACTGCAAGAGCTCTTGGACTAAGAAGTCTGTTGTGAGATTGTGTCCCCTAGAAATGATAGGGAAGTTACACTAATGATACCTCAACAATAGGGCTTCCTGCATAAGAGTTGAATAACGACAGCGCAAACAGACATAGTTGCATAGAACAAGGAATTCTTAGGAATTCTCACCCCTAGACAAAGGACTGCAGGCAACAACAGAGTATTTAGAGAGGAAAAAAAATTGATCTTTCTCAGTGATGGGCTGCCTAATTGCTTATCTAATTTCAAAATGTCAGTCCTGAAATCATATAGACACAATAAACACTAAATGGACTTAGAAAGTTGTATTTATTTACATATTTATGCATAGGGGTGTGTGTATGTCTCTCTCTCTCCCTCTTTGTGTGTGTGTGTGTGTGTGTGTGTGTGTGTGTGTGTGTAATAATAGCTCTGTAAAAACTTAGTCAGGAATTTGAAACAGGATATGGGAGGGATGGGATGGAGGTGAGAAAGGGAAGAAGCTATATATAATATATAAATATATATATTAAATTATTTTTTATAAAGGCCAGGAATAGTTGTGCATGCTTATAATACAAGCACTTAGAAGACAGAGACAAGCAGATTTCTCTGAATACCAAGACAGCCTGGTCTATGTAATGAGTTCCAGGCCAACTAGGGATACATGGTTTAATAAAAAACCTTTTAGAAAAAAAATTTAAAAATTGCAAAAACCAAAAATAGCTTGTATTAAAGATAGAGATTTAAAAATACATTATATCCATTGACAATTTACAAATGTATCTTCAGCTATGTCTCCCATAATGAAATTTATATCAACATTTCAAGGTAGATGTCTAGTAGTCATCATCAACCTATTAAGAAAAGCAAAACCAAAGTCTTGGGGATGGAGAGATGACTCAGTGGGTAAAGTGTCTGTTCCAAAGCATGAGGATCTGAATTTGAATCCCCAGAACACATGTAAAAGCCAGGTACTGTGGCATGTATTTTTAATCTAAGTGTTCCTGAGGTGAGATGGGTGACAGAGCCAGGAAAATACTGGAATCTAGCAAGCCAGCTATCCCGGAATACAAAATGGCAAAACAAGAGTCTATCTCAAACAAGATGGAAGGTAAGGACCCATCCTGTAGATGGGTCTCTGTTCTCTGCAATCTTATGCTAGTGTCTGTGTGTGCTCACAATCATGCACTGAACTCTCTCTCTTTCCATCTCTCTCTCACTCTCTCATACACATACACACACCACCACTGTCAATATCATCACCATCACCACCACCACACACTACACACACATGAACTTAAAAGAAAATAGATGTCTGTTTCCACCCTTCCAGAGAGATCCCTCTTCAACAACACTATAACCACTGAATCTACCTAATCAATGGACTGTAAACTAAGTCATTGTTGAATACCCGTCTCTTTCATTTGGTTTGTGTTTCACCAATTTTTGTTTGAGAAAGGATATTGCTAAATGAGTCAAACTGGCTTGGACCTAAGTAGCCCTGGCTAGTCTCAAACTCATGGCAGTACATATGCCTCAGCCTCCTGAATGCTGGGACCATAGGTAAGGCATCCTCTGAGCACATCCTTGTATTCTGTCCTTACTCCTTCAACTCGAAAAGTCTCCTACTCTCTACCCATTAACCATCCAAATTGTCTCTGTGTTCAAATGAATAACTCACTACATAGCAATGTCTACTGACACACTTGGTGAATCTGCTCTTCTTTAACATATAGGCTGTTGAAAAAGATGATTAATTATTTCTTCTGCCTCTATTTCTACTGCATGATAATTCATTCACTACTCAAAAACAATATGAATAAATTCTTTATGTTTTGCAAAACTGTCCAATCACATCTTTGTTCACCTGTTTAAAACTGGTGACCATCTTTGTTTAGACTGGTCCCTCTTTGTGTCTGTATGTTTTAACATATTATTTAGAATAAACACGATTGGTTCCCCTAAAATATATTGATTTGAAAGATAAACAATACCTTGTATCTATTTGAAACTCCAGTGGTTTTTTACTTTGGTTAAAAGTGAATAGAAATGTTCATACAGGGACCCAGGTACTGAGATGTAAATGTCTCCATCTTACCTCAGTTTTATTTTCTAGGCTATTCCCCTGCTTCAGGATACTATAGTCACACCTTAACTCCTTTTGAATCTACTTTAGAACTTTCATACAAGTTTCTTATCCTGGAATGCTATGCTTCTTTAAAAAAATAGCATTATTTGTTCTTTGAAAAGTCCATACATATATTCAATATATGTTGATAATATTTACTCCCACTACCTGGCTTTATCTCTTTTTTGACAGATGCTAATATGTTCCTCTCCCAACTTCGTATCCTTTTAAAATATAATTAATAACCCACAGAGTCTAATTAGTGATGCCACTATGCATATTAGTATGGGGTCTTCCACAGAAACGTGGGCAATCTATGAATGCCCACACCTTGAAGAAAAGTGACTCTTCATCCTGATCTGCCTATGGCTAATTTCATCCTTTTATTCATCTCCTTGTTAGTCTTGCTCCCTCAGGTAGCTGTAACTCTTGTTGCTCAGTGCAAATTAGTTTCACAGACATTACCCATCAATGCCCTGCATTCAATTTTAGCTGTTTATAATATTGCATAGTACATGTGACTCATTTAAAAGAGAATTTCTGATGTCCACTCTTTCACTACCAGCATATAGAACAGAACCGGGTGGAAAGTGATCACTGGGAATATGTGTTGAATGATGACTGGTTATGTCCCATGGTGGAATTCTGTCTCATCACTGCATAATTTAGAAAATCAAATAGATTGTGCCTTTCTGATGGAACACATGCTTGATATTTCTAAAGTGTGATTTTTAAAGTAGCATTCAAACTCAGATATCTTCATTTTCTGTTCTTGTTTTTATGTTTTCCAAATCTACAAAACATTGCTCCAAATATTTTCTCAGTTTGGTTGGATACTGAAAAGTCATAAATCTGTGTTAGAGCCTGTGCCAGTGTGATCTCCACCACTCTTCAGTTTGGGTGTGGAGCTTTTGTTGTGACATGGAATGTGCCTATAAAGCGGGTTTTTCCTCAGATTTTGAAAACATAGTTTAGGAAATAACACCAAAATTATGAAATGTAGCTGTTGGGATGCCAGAGTGTGAGAGGAGAAACTGGTGACACCAGAAACTGGTGAGGGAAGAAACTGGTGTTGGCTTCATTGGCTTGATCAAGGAGTCTGAGTCAGTTAAAGTCCTTCTCCTTGTTGAACAATCTGCAAACTGTCCCTTACCCTTAGTCCAGACCCCAGGTGCAGTGACCAACCATAGTGTTTCTATCCTGGACCTCCTTGTCTTTTAACACCAACAATGTGAAGAAATTGCAAACATCTTTCACTCCATGTCCCAGTGCTTAAATCAGGATCCCTCAGAGTAGGGTTGGATTTTCTAAGGCGACAGTACCTTTCTGGATGTATAGTTTTTGTGTTGTAGTGTGTGTGTGTTTAGAAATAAGACAACTCATTTTCTCAATACATTTATATTTTTTAAATTAAAATATAATTACTTAATTTTCCCTTTCCTTTCCTCTCTCTACCCCATAGCCTCTACATCTTTTATTATTGTAACACAAATATGTGCATGTAAACATACGCATGCACACACATATATTCTGCTCAGTCTATATGTTGTTTGTGTATATATATATGATTTCAAGGTTGACCTCTAGTTATTGTATCATACTTTCAAATACTGGGGATTATAGGAATGGCTGCCTCTGACAGGTGCTGTGAAGTACCCTTGGGATACAGCATTTAGGAAAACCATGAACGCATATTAAACACTGATTAAATTCCAGTGAATTTGACAATTGATATATTATTCTCATGACCATTATTCTTGCACAGTTTCTGCCTGCATGCTCTCTGTAAGTCACTTTAAGACTTTCAAGTGATGAGATTTGTGTAAACAAGATGCATGAGTTCCACACCACAAGAAGGGCCAGAGCAGCTGTATGGGTGAGCAAATATGGAGAACAAAAGGGCAGAAAACTGACATCTGTTGTCACTGCTGTAGCTCGTGTGTGTGTGTGTGTGTGTGCATGTGTGTTTGTATGTGTATATAGATGTCTAAATTCCTCCTGAAGAAGAGCTTCAAGAATAAATCCTAATCTTTTATGATACATGAGTTTCTCTTATTATACTCCAAGTGAAGGCATAATATAACTTGGTGAGAATTTTATTTCCTGGAAAAGAAATAAATTAGACTTTACTTTGCATATTCAAATTGATCATATTTTAAAATACATAAAATATGGCATGCATTTTCTTCCTTCCTTTGTGTCCTTTTCCCACATTTCTTCTTGTATTCAAGCCAACATTTGTTTAACAGTTAGCACATTCAAGTGAGATTATTACTGCACTGCTTGGCTCTGACTGGCCTGTGTGGCTTTTCTCAAACCATATATTTTGTTTGAAACATATGCAATCAAGGGTCACATAAATTATTTCTCCGGAAACCACATAGTAATTTCAGCATATGGCAGAGGAACTTCTGAGTATATAATCTGCCAAGCCTGACCTCCAACTTCTAACTAACAGATTGCTATGTAATTTTTAATTAATTCTCTTTCCTTACAAGGGCTTGTTATAGATGTGGTATGGATAGCATAATGTGGCATATTCGCCATATGGCTTTTGTCTGACTACAGCTTTCCTTCAGTGGAGCTTACCCGTAGAAAATTGGCATTATTTCACTTGAACCATTGGGTTTTAAATTAACTTACTGGAGATCACTGCACGATGTGTTTTAAAATATAAGGCATGTAATAGCTACGTGAAGAACAAAAGCAGCAAAAGTAAAGTGCTCTCATATTCCTGGCCTCCTTCCCTTCCCCCTCAGGGTAGAACACTATCCTGTTTGTTGTAGTTGTGATGATATTTGTGTCATGTCATGAAATAATTCCACTATCAGAACTAGGCAGCATCAGATGAGTTTAAGGGGGAAAACATCTTTTTCTATTTTGCTATTTCAAACCAAATGTTGATACAACATCAAAAACATGTAGCATTGGTATTGATTGAATATTTTGGAGTGTTATAACATGCTAAATAAAATATTTTCAAATAAAACTAACTCTAAATGAACAATTCACAATGGATAATTATTTTACTATTATACTAATAGTATTATAATAATATTCTACTTACTATGACTTTTGGAAATAAAGTAAAATTATATAATCAAGATCTTTCATTTGTCTCTTTAGAATGTGTCACTTTTATATGTGTGTTGTTATATGCATGTTTGCACCTGTATGGTGTGCATGTTTATATAGTTGTATGCATCTGTGTGCAAGTGTATGGAAGGCAGAGTTTGCTGTCGGGGATCATCCTTGAATGCTCTTTCACCTCATTTGATGAGGTAGGCAGGGTCTCTCAGTCAAATCCAAACCTTACACATATGACCAGTCCTGATAGCCAGCTTGCTTCGGAGGATTTCATATCTCTACCTTTTGAGGATGCAATTACAGGCTGGGGTTAAAGTACTTGTCCTGTGACCTTTATGTATATTCTGGGTATATGAACTCCATCCTCATACTTGCATAGCAAGGACTTTCATCACCCCAATACACACACACACACACACACACACACACACACACACACACACACTATGTTCCCATACTCAATCATCTTTTATTAATAATAAATTTTTAGAAAATAGTATTGAGCTTTTATGTTTTTAGTAGTTTGATATCTACTTTTCATTTTGAGACATGAAATAAACCCAGAAAATGAAAAAAAAAAACAGTTGCAATATTACTTCTGAGTCTTCTGCAATCTCTCTGAAAAAAATGCAAAAAAAAAGGGGTATTGTTCACATCAGTAATTCAAATTAATTTCCCTTTGTTAACAAAGAATGTTTTCCTCTAAGTGGGAAAAGAAAAATATGCAAGATTGACAATGAATCTGCCTTGGCAGTTAGATACCTGATCAAGATAAAGTAGTGTCTACTATCAGTAGTAGAAGTGTGGCCTTTTAATTCTAAATAACTTCAAATTTGCCTGAATGCATAAGCAAATTATTCACATTACAAGTAATGTCGGACTAAATCCCTCACAGAGTCAACATTTAAGTGTTTGAATATAAATAAGCTCTTCTGTAAACAAGTTAGAAGAAAATAGAAAAGGATAGTAACATTGCCTTGGGTTAGGAATAATCTTTCTGGATAAAATTCACATCCCAGGAAGTACTGGAATGCTTAACTGGATAAAAATTGTAATACTTTCTGTGACAAATTGAGCATAGTAGCAAATCCCCATATTTCCAGTAGTTAGATGCTAGGTGAGGGGGTCAACAGCTCTAATTCAGCCTGATCTACCTAGCAAGAATCTTAGAAGGAAGAAAGTGAACCAAGACTACAAAGTATTTGTGTAACATGGTTGTAACACACTATAAAATCAAAGGTTTAGCTTTGAATTCATACTGTAACATTCATTCAAAAGGGGACAAGGAGCTAAAATAGAAACATTCAAAGGAGAAATCTATTAAGAAGTGATAAATTCTTTGATACCTTGACTTAAACTCTAAAGGATCTGGATAGTTATTAAGGTGAAATGGTGAGCTAAATGGTTTATTTACAAAGAGTTTTTCTAAGGTGAACCACTGTTATCCTGGAAAACACTCCCGAGTCTCTATGCTGAGAAAACGTTCAGTGTCTTTCCTTTGTCTAAAGATGAGTGGGAAGGGATTAACCTGACTCAAAGGACAGTCTACCAGTGTCTTACATATGGAGGTGATAGTTATGTCTGATAGGTTGGGTATCATACCTGAGGGCTGGCTTAGAGGCTTCTAAAGAAGCCTGGCAAACTGCCTCATCATTAACATGCACATACTCTTCCAGAGCATAAACTGGATAGGAGAGAATGAGAGACACCAGAGCAATGTGTCAAGTTCTGTAAGGAATAGGGAAGGGGTCTAAACAACTCATACAAAATTACATAGGTCAGTCTGAATTGTATCTGTCAGGCGAAGAAAATACAATTCCCTCTTGTTGAAGCATGCATTAGTTAAGAACTTTGCATAGCCAGATATGATGGTTTACACCTGTAATCCCAGCACTCTGGATACAGGTACAGGATCATCAGGAATGCAGGGGTGCTCTTAGAGTCCAGCACAGGCTACATGAGATTCTGTCTCATAAAACAACACAAAATCAGCAAGAGTTCACTCAAAACCCTCTACATGCCTTCCTTTTCCTTTAACTCTTTTCTTCCTTTCTTGATACTTTAACCTCAGAGCTGCTAGAACCTAACTGTGTCAGTATACGGAGAGTAGAAGAAGGAATAAAACAGCCATCCCCAAAGCCTTTTCCCACTCAGAAGCTTCTCTCTGCAACACATGTCAACGTCTTAGACCATCATTGGAGTTTTGTTTATGAAATGATAAAGTCCACATTTTAATACTTTCTAACAATTTGCTGCTCACATACTCCTTTTATCTTTAAATCTGTATTACTTATATTAACTAAAAAAATACCAGAGATGTCATTAAATTAATTAAATGGATTTTTTCCTTCTCTCTCTCTCTCTCTCTCTCTCTCTCTCTCTCTCTCTCTGTGTGTGTGTGTGTGTGTGTGTGTGTGTTGGAGATTGAATGACAGGGAAGTAAATTTATCATTAAATAAACAAGAAAGTGGAAAGGTAGGGATAAAACAGTTGCTTAAAATTCAGTCTCAAAATCTTTCTGCTCAGAGAATCTTGTAGTTATAGAATATACAAGGAGCAAAAGAAAGTGTAACCAATTCTGAAGACTGTCTACAACTCCAGACCACTAGCATTCACAAGAAATATGATTTAATCCCCAAAACTACAGTAGGAAAATTGGGGATGGGGAGGCAAGAGATGTGGAGGACAAATGGAGGGGTGGAGAGAGGGAGAAGAGACAAAGCAATATAAATGAGTGGGAAGCAAGCACATCAGCAGTCTTGACAATTCCACAGCTAGGGAACCTTTTAAGGTAAATTTTTCTGCGTCCTAGAGGTAGTGATTTGTCCTTTTGTTGAATGTTTTAACCAATAACTGTGATAGAAAGCAGAAAAATGTAGCAGAAAAAAAGACAAAAGAAGCAAGTGAAAGACTCTTACTTCATCAACATACATGCTATGGGACAGTGTTGAATGATGATACATGGTTGATGGGAGAACAGGTCTTTTTGAGTGTTGTGGGAGCTAAGGGATGGTAAATACGCCAGATGAGGGCTGGAAGTGTGAAGTATGGCAATGAGGGTTTGCCAGTCAAAAAGGTAGCAGGAGAGTAGTGTGATAATCAGGACAAAAAAATTTTTTTATGAAGTGTGTCTGTGTGCCACTAAAGAATGGATGGACACATAGAGGAAGCATGCTGAGAATGAAGAGCAAGAAGTTCTGGCAAGATACTTTTTCTGTTTGGTTTGCCTTCTAGCTGCCATTAGGTGAATACCTTGCTCTAATGCATGTCCCCTGTCATGACAAGATGATTCCCAACAATAGATAAAATAGCAGAGTAGTTGATTATGTACCAGGACCACCAACAACGTGAAAAAAAAACTTTCTTCTTTGCTCAAGTAATTTGCTGTAATAACTTAAACTTGTTTAATACATGCTGAATGAGAGCAAAGACATTTCACAGACCTGCTGGAGTGTTAACATGAGGTTCATGGGGGAGTGATCATTCTGCTTGCCTGTATTTCAGAGAAAATGTACAGATAAACAGATGTTGATAGAGGATGGGTTGAAATTTGGAGTTTCCTAGTTTGAGTCTTTGCAAAGGAAGTAAAGGTCACATAAAAAGCACAAGAGAATGGAGAGTGGAGGCATATACAGAAAGGTGATTTTTACAAATGACCGTGGAATTTAAACTGGACAGGGGAATAGTAGATACTATTTGACTTAATGTAAAGACTATTATATCTAGGAAGTATTGTCATGGGTTACCATATGGGTAAGATAGTAGCAGAAAGATAAATGGAGAGGGAGAATATTCTCACTAGAAAATGTGAGAAATAATTATATGTTATCCATAGGGAATACTAAAATAAAGCATGGCATCCACAATGCACAACACGAAAAGATAATTAAAAGTTACATAGTTGCATTTCCTGATAATGGAGAAAGGCAAGGGACAGCACTATACAAGCAGATGAACTCAATTTATGTGAGTACACAGACATAGACAATTGAAGTGTGAATAGACATCAAATACTATAAGATTATTTACAGTCAGGGGACAAGCTGGAAGCTCTGCGGAAGAGCTCAGTCTTCTAATACCACCAGCCCAACCATCTCACATGCATCATAGGTGCTCTACAATGTTGGTGAAGGAATGGATAAGTAGCTTCTGCTTCATGCTTTATGTTTCTCTCTGGTGAGAAGTCTAAGACATTTTATTGAGTTACTGCTCATGAAATTAAAATCAATTCAAAAGTTAATCAAGAAAATTAATGCTACAGTCAATGATCCGGCATCTTGAATTAAAGTGAGCCATCCCAGATTGCAGTGTTTTAAATTCTTAACATTAAGCAAGTCCATGTTTAAATAAGACAATTAATTACTATTTTGCAATAGAAGCACAAAGTTGTGCTGTGGTGTACAAGTTCCTTCTGTTTGGTTGTTGCTTTCACTGGTTAATGAATAAAGAAAATGCCTTGGCCTAGTTGATAGGGCAGAACTTAGGAAGGCAGGGAGACAGACTGAATTCTGGGAGGAAGAGAGGCTGAGTAGGAGAGAGAGACCATGGAGCCACCAGAGACAGACATGGTGAATATTTCCCGGTAAGCCACTGCCACATGGTCATATACAGATTAATAGAAATGGGTTAAATCAAGATGTGAGAGTTAGCCAATAAGAGGCTATAACTAATAGGATGGGAGTGATTTAATAAACACAGTTTCTATGTGGTTATTTTGGGGCTAAGCTTGCTGGGTGGCCGGGATGAACAAGCGTCCCTCTTCCTTGCAAAAGTACTGTAATTCTTCCTTGCTTAAAGACTAATTCAAGAAGATCGTTTTAAATTGAAGACACTGGCAACTTCTCATGCAATCCCACAATGTATCTTCCAGAAACCATCACTGTGGAGTTTACAATAAGTCTTCACAGAGTTAAAAATGAAGCAAGGACAATATGCTGGTAATGGTTGAGCCAAAATTTCTGAGAGCTTTAGTGTAACTAGCTCTGTAATGTACTTTGCTTCACACTCCCTGATGTTGGTTCCCTAGTTTGGTTTCCTTCCTTTACTATTTAATGCTTATACATAGATTTAAAGGAAGAAGCTTTGTAGTAAAATAAAATTAGGCACAAAGATAGCATTTTTAACTAATTTTAAAAATGGGTCTCAAAAAGTTCATTTTACTCAGAAAGAAAACACAGACTGTGACTGTAAGAAGAGAAGTAAAGCAATATCGGCGCCACTTGCCATGGTTATCATGCCGGGATCTGCTTACCAAGGAAAAGCTACAAGAGGAGAATGTCACTGAGGGACCACGCAAGGTGGAAAGCCCAGCGTCTTGTCACACAAAGGATGGAAAATACAAGATTTAAAAATTCAATTTTCTTCCAAGCTTACAGAGCTGAAGCAGAGAACATTCTCCCTCTGCTGGGCTATTTTGGAAGAACATAAAGAAATATTGAGAACAAGAATGACCAAAGCAGCAGTGACAGGAGTTACCACTTAGTTTACTACACTTCTATGATGTTCAATAAATTATTTTTATCTACACCACACACACACACACACACACACACACACACACACACACACGAAGGGAGAATGAGAAAACAGGCATTCAATGAAACAGAATGTATTTTGCATCATTGTTAAACATCTGAAATTTAGTCCAATGTGCATAACTCAAATTCTATTTTATTTTTCATTTCTAATCTCAAAACTGTTCCTAACATGGAAACCATTTAATATCAGATATTCTGTAGTACTAAAATGACCCTGGTCATTTTATATAAGTAATATGTAATATATAATTATATATTTCAATTTTTGTAATTAATATATAAATTATATATATATATAATATTTATATAAAATGACTACCACTTTGTTGGATGAATGATCATTGTGTGCTACCAAAATTAATTATGGTTTGAAGTTTTAATAGGATTTTTCTAATCTTAATTGTTTATTCATTAACAAAAGTGACTACAGCTTCTTAATAAGTATAAATGTACATTTAAGTTTGCCTTTATTGAAGTGGTTCCTGAGAGTGCACAGAAGCTGTGCTCTAGAGGTGGCCTAGGTTGGCAGCCACGTTTAGTAATGCCTAAGAGTCACCCAGGTGGTACTGGTTTTGAAAGCATGAAGAAGTCACAGAGAGCACCTGAGTTTTGGCAATGTAAGAAGCCATTGGTGAAGGTGCACCCTCAGTGACAGTTGAAAGCCCAAGACTGAAGGAATTATGCAGAGAAGTTGAGGGTTGGCACCGTGAAGAGAGCCTATGAGAGGCTATTGGTGAAAGTGCAGCCCAGGTGCAGCAAAAAACCCCAACATTTTGGAGATGCCAATACCATGGGACGGTTACTATGAACAGCCTCAGCAGTGATATGTAGCCAGTGGATCCTAGAAGACAAGCTGGGTGGAGCCAGAGAAGTAGCCCAAGCCCTTTGCAGGAGTCAGAAGATCATGAGTGACTCCCAGACATTGGATACTGAGTTATTTTCAGCTAGAGTTTGTTTTTGCATTTTTTCCAGATTGTTACTATGCCTTGGTTCTTTCCTTTTGAAGTAAAAAGATATTTAATGTATTTTTATTTTATAGGAGCCCACGGTTGGGAGATACTAGATTTTAAAAGAAATTGGGTGTTTTAAAGAGACTAAAATTTTAAGAGTTTAAAATTTTAAAGACCGTATTCTTTGCTTTACAGAGGCTTTTCAGTTTCAGGAGGTCCCATTCATTAATTGTTTCTCTCAGTGTCTGTGCTGCTGGCGTTATATTTAGGAAGTGGTCTCTTGTGCCAATGCGTTCAAGTGTACTTCCTACTTTCCACTTTCTCTTCTATGAGGTTCAGTGTGGCTGGCTTTATATCGAAAACCAGTCTACATACCACAATCCCAAAGAACTTAGACAACAATGAGGACACTAAGAGAGACTTACATAGACCAAATCTACATGGGAAGTAGGAAAAGACAAGATCTCCTGAATAAATTGGGAGCATGGGGACCTTGGGGGAAGGTTGAAGTGGGGAGAGGAGATGCAAGGAGAACAGAGAAAATGTAAAGGTCAATAAAAATCAATAAATAAATTTAAAGGCCTTGGAACTTTTTAAAGTTTATAAAATTTTTATATTGTACTATAAATATTAACGTGTAATTTGGGGGATGGACAAGAAAGAAAAAAGTTGTGACTTGACAGTGAGTTGTTTGTACGACAAGCGGTCAGTTGTGCTGGCTAGTTTTGTGTCAACCTGGTACAAATTAGAGTCTTTAGAGAAGGGAGCCTCAGTTAAGAAAATGCCTTCATAATATCAGGCTGTAGGCAAGCCTATAGGACATTTTCTTATTAGTGATTGATGAGGGGTGCAGCCCATTGTAGTTGGGGCCACCCTTAGGCCTCTGATTCTGGGTTCTATAGAGAGCAGGCTGAGCAAGTCACGGGAGCAAGTCAGTAAGAAGCACTCCTCATGGCTTCTGTATTCGCTCCTACTTCCACGTTCTGCCCTGAGTTCATGTCCTGACTTCCTTCAATGATGAACAGCAATTTGAAAGCAAAAACAACCAAACCCTTTTCTCTCCTCCTCCCCACCCTTCAAAAAGTTTGCCTTTATAATTTGAAGGGTTAAATTTTTTTGGATATTATATGCATACTTTGAAGATATAAATACAGAAGTATGTAAGTGTCCAAGCAAGTGGAGTCTCGGCAACCAAGTCCGGTCCTCTCCCAGTTTTCCGAGAATAAGAGTTAGTGGAAATGGTTCTCTTCCTGTACTAAACTGACTCATTACTTGATCCCTGAAAACACCTTCTCTCATTCTCTTCTTTGCCTGAAGAGACCCAAGGGAATCACACAAGCTAAGCTCTCTTGAGAATTCTTTTATGCACTTAAGCTAGCGGGTGTTTGAAGTTTTCGAGGAAATGTCTGGAGTGAAAGAGTTAACACCAAGTACGGATAGCCCTGCAATATCATTGTCATGTGGCTTTTCCTGTGAAGACTGGAGCAAATGTTGATTTGTACACAGAAAGCACCAACAGCTGACCAAGTAAGTGACCTTACCCATGGAACCAATGAGTTTACTTGGGTCCCTTTTCGGGACACCAGTGAGAAGATGCCCAAAGAAGTGTGAGTGACCCAAAGCCAGTGTTATCGCTAAAAACCATCTCTGAGTATGGATGCTGACTCGTGAGACCTGCATCGCTGGAGCTCCCTGCCCATGGAGCAGACAACCATCATAGAGTTACCTCCCCACTGGTTTCTTTTGCTGCCTCTCTAACATTCTGGAGAGGCTTTCTGGGTCTGTGAGCCTCTCCTTCCTGCGGGAGGCAGTATTTCATTATGGAGGAAACACAGCTTGACTGCTCACAGAATGTGTTTTCATAATATTTGGAAAATAGAACAATTGTGAATGCGGCTGATTTTACCATGTATGCTAAGGTGTTCATTCCCTGCTAAAATGCCGTAAATCTATCACATTTTTGTTTTTCATGTTCATGCTGTAGCCACATTCTTCTTCTGTCCATAGCCTGCTTTATGGTTATACATATTAAACCAGGCTTTCTTTTTCTAGCCATGACCCCTTCAACCTTTTCCAGAATCTTTGGAATAACATAAAAGGAACATGCATGTATCTTAGCTCTATCTCCTATTGGTTATTGAATGACTAACAAAAGTTACTCTGCTTCTGTAACTCACGGAATCATAATCTAAATATTAGACTGACATATTTCATTTTTCAGTGTTCAGTGCCATGCACTTATATTTAGCATGCATGCCAACAGTGTAGTGTCTCAGGGTTAGCATTTACTGCTATTGCCTTCTTAGGATATACCATTCAAAAATTTGCCAAATAGGATATGTAAAAGTGTAATAGTTAACTAAAATGTAAAAACAGAATATAATGATGTTACTACAATTGATATAAACCAAGCACTTTTGAAATTTTTGGTGGATAGAAAGATTGTTTCTGTCAGTGAGATTTGTCAGAAGCAGCAGAGAATAGCATTTGTATTCTACTAAGTTGCTAAGTTTGGGGGATGAGTTAATCATTAACAATTCTATTTCAGATCAAACAAAACTGTTAGTATAAAGAATTCTGCATTTATGAAACTGGAGAAATTTCTTATCCTGTGAGACTTTAGTGCATATGCTGAATTATATACTTCGAATATAAGGAGCATGCTTGGTTATTCACATTTTACCTTAGATAAAACAAGCTTCAAGTTGCCAGCTGAATGTTTCTGTTAGAAACTTTCAATAATACATAATAATATTCTCCAGTCTCTCATTATGGATTGCCACACTGGACTGTTTTCTTGTATTCCTTGTAATTGAACTGTGCTGGGAGATATTTTCATGACTCTCAGACTTGTAGTTGTTTGAATTCAGAAGACAAAGTGTCTCTTCGCATGTGTTCTTCTTAACTCAAGTCTCCGCTTTAGTCACCTCATTCCTCTTCTTGTGAAATTCCTCTTCTTTCACTCCATGAACTATCACTGGGTCATTAATTAAGCTCTTTCCCTTATGTAACAATGGTAGTTGGCTCAGAAGTGGATAGAGAACCCAAAAAATTCAATTGCCGAACTTTCTAAAGACATTTATCATTGACTAAACAGAAAGATACTTTCTCCCCAGCTGTTACACAGGGGAATTTCAACTGAGCAAAAATATTGGGGTCTTCACATGACTCAGTAGCCTCCTACTTGTAAAGAATCAGAGAGTGGAGGCTGGAAGGATGGTTCAATAGCCAAGTGCACTCACTGTACTTGCAGAGAACTTAGCACTCACATGGACATTCACAGCTACATGTAATTCCCATTCTAGAGGCCTCTTCTGGCCTCTGTAAGCTCCCACACATACATAGCACACATAAGCTCATAAGTCACATAGAAGTAATAAATAAGCATATGAACAAAGAAATAAAGATTTTTTTCAAGGTCTTGATGGAGGAGGATCATCTGTCTATGTGTTACTTTCATTGGTTAATAAAGAAACTGCCTTGGCCCTTTGATAGAACAGAAAATTAGGTAGGTGGAGTAGACAAAACAGAATGCTGGAAAGAAGGCAATGAGGCAGTCACCATGACTCTCCTCTCCGAGACAGCTGCAGGTTAGAATCCTCCTGGTAAGCCACCACCTCGTGGTGCTACACAGATTATTAAAAATGGGTTAGATCAATATGTAAGAGTTAGCCAATAAGAGGCTACAGATAATGGTCCAAGCAATGTTTAAAAATATACAATTTCCATGTAATTATTTCAGGGGTAAAGCTAGCTGGGAGGCGGGCGGCGGGAAATGGCCCACTGCTCCTTCTACAAGGTCTGGTGATTTATTTGTTACTTTTGAATACTAATATTTCTCCTGGAAGTAGGGACACTCAGAGAGGACAACCTATGTCTCTTGGCAATCTGTTCCTAGTATTTTTCTTTGGCTTCCTTCATTCTCTTGGCACAAAGTTTGGCATATTCTTCAGTCTCCTCCTAGTTTTTTTTAGTGTGTTGTTTCTTCAGAGTATTGTGTTGACATTTATGTTACAGAACACGTGGAATAACAAGGTGCTGAATCCTAGGTACTTTGGTCCTGGGCTTCTTATATTCATTATGTAAGAATATTGTAACAACATATGTTATCTTCTTTAGATAAAGTAAAAATATCAGATTATGCTATCTCTTTGGGAAAACTGTGTTTGTCATTACCACCAGTGACTCAGATCACACAACCTAGAGCATCAACATGTACTTCTGGAGTCATGCACATCTTATAGAAAATGCAAAGTTTGAATTCATCATTCACTTTAATAAGTTTCTGTCAGAAGGAAATATTCAGCCTCTTCTTGACACAGTCCAATACCTAGGTGGCAACATGAGAAAGACTGAAATCTTAGGGAAAAACAAGAGAAAGAACAAACGAGCAAGAAGACTCAGAAATATGAAGAAAGAAAAGGGACACAACTGAAAATAACATTTGAAAATCAAAGGTTTTTTATTTTTATTTCTATCACCTTAAATATTAATCAGAGGAATAGTCACTCTTTCAGGAAAAGACGAGTGCCACTCATGAATACATGTGCCAAGTGATCTGTCAGCATATGCTAAATGTTTAATGCAAGAAGTTTTTAAAGGTGAGATGAAAAGATCAAAAAGATCTTCTTCTTCTTCTTCTTCTTCTTCTTCTTCTTCTTCTTCTTCTTCTTCTTCTTCTTCTTCTTCTTCTCCTCCTCCTCCTCCTCCTCCTCCTCCTCCTCCTCCTCCTCCTCTTCCTCCTCCTCCTCCTTCTCTTCTGTAACATGAAAAGGCTGGGCCTGTTTTTGCCCTGCCTGGCCCCCAAGCTGTTTAGTCCCATAGAAAATCATACATAGGATTCCATAAGTTATAAAGCTGATTGGCCCATTAGGTTAGGCTTTTTATTGGCTAACTCTCATATATTGATTAACCCATTTTTCTGATCTATGTTAGCCATGTGGCTCAGTACCTTTTTTAGTGGGGCAGCTCACATCCTGCTGCTTTGGTGGTCTGGGCAGGAGTGGGAGGAATCAGCTTCCTCCTTCCCAGAATTCTTTTGTTCTCCTTGTATCATTTTTATTTTTTGTCTGGTTTTTTCATCTACACCTCCTGCCTGGCCAATCAGCGTTTATTTAAAACATGATTGACAGAATACAGACAATTTTCCTGTACCACTCTTCTTCCTCCTCCTCCTCTTCTTCCTCTTCCTCTTCCTCTTCCTCTTCCTCTTCCTCTTCCTCTTCTTCTTCTTCCTCTTCTGCCTCCTCCTTCTCCTCTTCCTCTTTCTCTTCTCTTTCTCCTCTATTCTTTCACCTCCTTCTCCTTCTTTTGGGGATACAGGAAATTAATTCCTTTATTTTATAATGTTAGTCATGTACTCTGACTCTAGGTCATATCCCAAGATAGCATAAGATATTTTTACAGAATATTAAATCTGCTTGTGCTAGCTCATATTTGAAACTCCAGTCCCTGAAAGACTGAGGAAAGTGGTTGGAGAGTTTGATCCTAACTTCGGCTGCATCATAAGATTTTGTCTTAAAAATTTAACAATAGTAGTAATTGTATTTTGTTGCAGTGGTCCTTCAACAAGGATGAAGGATGTATATCTGGTAAAATCTTCTGTGTATAATCTTTTTTAACTTTTTTCTTTTACTTTCTTTTTAAGACAACTTTCACTCTATAGTCCTGAAACTCACTATATATACAAGCTCACAAAGTTCCACACACCTCTGCCTCCCAAGTGCACCTACATTTAAAGATATCCACCAATAAGCCTAGTCTTTGCATAATTCTTTTTTCCTTTTTTTCTATTTTATTGAGCTCTACCTTTTTTTCTGCTTCCCTCCTTGCCTCTCTCATGTTCTTCTACCTTCTCCCATGGTCCCCATTCTCCCAATTTACTCAGGACATTTTTTATTTTTCTATTTCTCATGTACATTATATCCATGTATGTCTCTCTTACGGTCTTCATTATTGTGTAGGTTCTCTTGAATTGCTCTATCACCATGCACAATACTCAAGTCCAAATGGATCAAAGACCTCAACATAAAATCAGTCACACTGAACCTCATAGAAGAGAAAGTGGAAAGTATACTTGAATGCATTGGCACAGGAGACTTTGCATGATTCTTAATGACAAGCATATGTATAGGATACTCCTTCCTTCATATCTTTGCCTCTGTTTGTTTGGATGTTGATGAAAGTTTGATAATAATGATGCCATTTTTTGTTGTTGCTTGTTATTTTTATTTTTTTTATTTTTTCCTTTTTTATTACTTAAAAATACCAATCCAAATTCTCCCTCCCTCCCCTCCTCCCACTCCCCTTCCTCTACCTCCACAGACCATCCCCCCACACCTTCAACCCTAAGGGAGTACCATGCACCCTGCCCTGTGGAAAGACCAAGTCCCTCCCTACTATGTCTAGGTTGAGCAAGGTTTACGTCTAAAGAGAATAGGATCCATGAAGCCAGTATATGCAAGTAGAGGCACATCCCAATGTCACTATCAGTGGCCCCTCAGTCTGCCCCAGCTGTCAGTCCCCTTCAGGGCGGGGGCTTGGTTGTTCCCATGCTCATCCACTTCCAGTCCAGTTGGAGTTGATGAGCTACCATTAGCTCAATTAAACTGTCTCTGTGGATGACCCTTTCACGGTCTTGAATTCCTTGCTCATACTCTCAGTCCCTCCACTCTTCAACTGGAACTTGGCGTTCAATCCAGTGCTCCAATATGGGTCATTGCCTCTGTTCCCCATCTGTTGTTGGATGAAAGTTCTATGGTGATATTTAAGATAATAATCAGTCTGACTACAGTGTAAGATCAGTTCAGACACCCTCTCCTCTTTTGCTTAGGGTCTCAACTGTGTTCATCCCTGTGGGTTCTTGAGCATTTTTCTAGAGCCAGGATTCTTGCTAACTTCATGGCTCCCTCAATCAAGATATCTCTTTCCTTGCTCTCATATCTGTCCTTCCTTCATCTCGACCATCCCATTCCCTCAAGTTCTCCTCCACCCCCCTTTCCTCCTCCCTACCATCCGTCCCCATGTTCCCAATTTTTTGTCTGATTATAATTTCCAGGTGGGTTTATATTTATATTTGGGTTCACCTTATTACTTAGTTTCTCTAGGATCCCGAGATATACGCTTATTGTCCTTTGCTTATGACTAGTATCCACTTATGAGTGAGAACATACCATATTTGTTTTTATGGGAGGGGAGTCTGGGTTATCTCATTCAGGATGATGTTTTTTAATTCCATTCATTTGCATGCAAAATTAAAGATGTCATTATTTTTTCCTGCTGAGTAGTACTCTAATGTGTAGATGTGCCACACTTTCTTTATTCATTCTTCAGTTGAGAGGCATATAGATTGTTTCCAGGTCCTGGTTATTGCAAATAATGCTGCTATGAACATAGTTGAACAAATGTTCTTGTAGTATGATTGAGCTTCTTTTGGATATATTCCCCAAGTGGAATTGCTGGATCCTGGAGTAGGTTGATTCCCAGTTTTCTGAGGAACCACCATACTGATTTCCAAAGTGGTTACACAAGTTTGCATTCCCACCAGCAATAGATGAGTGTTCCCCTTGCTCTACAACTTCTCCAGCATAAGCTATCATCAGTGTTTTTGATCTTAGCCATTCTGACAGATGTAAGATGATATTTAAGGTTGTTTTGATTTGCATTTACCTGATAACTAAGGATGAAGAACATGTCCTTAAGTATCTTTGATGCTCAAAAGTGTATCAGTATGTATGTGAGACAGAGACAGACAGACAGACAGATATTCCTGTGTATACATGTGGGTGTAAATGGACTCCCCTGTGCAGGATTTGTGAAGTCCAGAGATTGATGTTGGGTTATATTCCTCCTTGTAGTTCAACCTTATTTTTTGTAAAACATTTTCTGAACCTGAAGTTCACCATTTTTGCTAGAATAGTTAGCGAATCTATTATATCTGCCTATTTCCTTCCTCAGCCTTGGAATTATAATAAAGGCCTCCATGCCTAGGAGGAGGCATAGAGGAGCTGAGGGTCCAAAATGAGTTGTATATGCTTATATAACAAGCATTTTACCCACTGAGTCATCTCTCCAGACCTAGTTCTCAGAATTTCTCCAATTAAAGATAGTTTGCTTTTTAGTTTCTGAATTCCCAGTTATATAAGATTAGTTATTCTTTTTTAATCTAGTTTTGCTAAATTTCTCTCAATTACATACATATATTTGTAATGATACTGATTTTTAATTTAGTATTATTCAAAAATTTTATGTAGCATATTGTTTTAATTTAATATAATACCCTGTTTAAAAGTGTTTTGTTGCTATAGAAAAATGAACTATTTAATTACCAAAGTAAAGAAATGCATTTTCTAAATCAAAGGTAAAATATTCTTTTCATTTGAGAGTCTTTGGAAATTATTGAAGCTTAAACCACAGATATGATGACAACTTGAATTTCTACTTTTCATGTAGCTTCTTCTGTTTTCTTCTTGTAGGGAGAGAACATAGTTGGGATTAATAAAAAATACAGCTACAGAAAGAAATTATACTTGGGAAAAGAAATAGTATTCCTGATCTAGGGAGCAACATAAAGGACAAACATTTATATAGACATTCAAGGGATTGTTAGGAAAAGAAAAACAGTACTAGCAAAAGACATGATTGCAATAAGGTGGGACATGGTTCAAGCCAAAGAGGAGGGAATCCCATGTTTTGCCTTCCACACACAAGATATAAGGAGGAACAAAGAAGATGAAAACTCCAGGGAAAACAGTAGAGGAACTGGAGTAGAGTGTAGCAAAGCCTACTACAAGTCTGATACGTGAGAAGGCTGCAGAGTACTGACGACCTAGGATTCACTACACAAGGACTGGTGGATTCATTGGAATCAATATTTGCCTCGGAGAAAAGCATTATTCTACCTCCAGCAGTTTTCACTCTTCTTTGAACATATTATGATGGATGAAGAAGGGTTTAGGGGATGAATCCATTAGAGAAAAAGAAATGCACTAGTATGTTTGAAAGGTTTCTAGGAATACTGATTCTTGAACAAGTACAAAAAACCCATAACTGTCTCTATTACAAAACAGAATGGAGAAAGGACACCTGCAGTGCTTTCATGGGACCTGTGTGAATTGAGAGAATCTGAAGCTTTGCGTGCATATTCGCACATCTCAGAATGCCAGCAACTGTTGTGAAGTATCTTGGGCTGATACACTTCCAGTGGTGTGATATGACCCATCTCTGTGCCAGTATTCTTCATATATCCCATGCTAAAGTCATACTCCACTCTGCTCAGCTATTTTCTGAATCTAGGTCTCAGACATAGGTCCTTGTTTCTTTTGAGTTCTATATATAAGTGGCTTCAAAATAGAAATCTCACCATGATGCCTCTAAGACCATTATCAATTTCCAACAGTATAAACTCTGGGCTTTTAACAGGACAGATGCACTTCCAGTGCTGGCCCCTCTCTCTCTGACTTGCTTTCATCACGTGACTTTCCATCTGGAATATATAAAATTGATTAAAATTTACTATGTTGTTAATTAGGATTTCAGGTTCTCTTGTCATTTCTTCTCCAATCCCTATGGAAGTAGCTAGACCTTTCTGTTACTTTATTATCATAGTGTCCTAAGGCTGCAATGGCAACTGGCACAAGTGTGTGGCTTGAACAAAACTGTATTCTCTCACAGCTCTGAATTCCAGAGCTCATGGACATCAAGTTCTTCTTCTCTTAAGGTTCTTAGGAAACCTCTTCCTTTACTCTTCTTGTGTTTGCTGCTGTAGTAACCCTTGGTATTCCTTAGTTTATAGTTAAATGCTCCAGTTCCCTGGTTGTCCTATTCCTTCAGACCTAAGTGTGCCATCAAACCTTCTCTCCTACAGATACCAGTGATTGGATTAATGTCTATTGTAAAACTGTGTGATCTCATCTTAATTTGATTCCATCTGGAAATACCTTATTTATAAATAAAGTCACCTTTACAGATATCATAGATGACATCTTTAACACATAATTTTTAAAAAACAGGTCTTACTATATAGCCCAGGATGGCTTTAAAATTATGTTTCTGCAGAGCTGGAGAGATGAATCAGAGGTTAAGAGTACTGGCTGCTCTTCAAGAGGTCCTTGGTTCAATTCCCAGCATCCACATGGAGGCTTACAGCCATCTGTAATGAGATATAGTACCCTCTCCTGGTCTGCAGGGAAACTGGCAGACAGAATCCTGTATACATAATAAATAAATCTTTATAAAAGAAATTGTGTTTCTACTCCATGTCCCAATTGTTAATTTGGAGACACATCATGTATGTGCCAATATAACTTTTTAAAGGTGGCAGTTTGCCTTTCATGCCATCTGTATGACCAGGTTAAAGGCAGGGTTTCATGTAAAGAAATTTGTTTTCTTGGATTTACTTGCAGATACAATTTTTATATTGATGCAGCTTATTGAAACCAAGTTGAGAAGTGGGGTTCATGGATAGGGAAGAATAATAACATAAGGGAATGGGAAGGGAAAAAAGAGAAGAGGAGTTCAAGGTTCAGTTTGGTAAACTGTAGATGGAACTTTCTGTCTCACCTGATCCCTCAGCCATTCAGTCCCAAAGAAACAGAGGTTTATATTAATTATGAACTATTTGGCTCAGGTTCATTATTAACTAGCTCTTAGAACTTAAATTAATCCATAATTTTTATCTATATTTGATCATGTGGCTTGGTCCCTTTTCTCAATGAGTTACTCTGATCTTGCTTCCTCTGAATCTGGCTGGTAACTCCACTCTTCTTTTCCTCTTCCCAAACTTCTCTTAGTCTTGTTACCCCACCAATACTTCCTGCCTAGCTATGGGTCAATCAGTGTTTTATTAAACTAATATGAGCGACAAATTTTAGAGTGTACAAAAGCATTATGCCA
This sequence comes from Myodes glareolus, assembly GCF_982192425.1. Lineage (NCBI taxonomy): Eukaryota > Metazoa > Chordata > Mammalia > Rodentia > Cricetidae > Myodes > Myodes glareolus. The sequence goes on along the minus strand of NC_142028.1, from coordinate 47,963,990 downwards.
CAACCATAAACCCCTACAGGTACTCTAAAAATGAGTGGCCAGTTTTTGGCAAATATTTACAAAAGGCTAAGACTTCCTTCCCACATTACTGATTTTCAAAGAGTGAATACTCCTGGACAATTAAGATATTATGCAAATATGACCATAGTGGTCTACAGTAGAAAATTTTTCTATTGTCCCAGACTCCAGTGAACCTACATTAGCATTTCCAGGGACTTTTCTACTGAAGTTACAGATGTAGCAATTTTTTATTCCCATGTCTCTACCAGCTATATTTTCAACTTTAGTAAAGCCCAACGCTTTTGTTGTGTCTATGGTTTTAGATTAATTGTCTACTACAAAGTTTTCTTATCAAATGCTGGTAGTCCAGTGTTGACATGTCGGACACAACTTCTTTAAGCATACTAGGCTTGAAATTTCAGTGTACGTTGCTCCAATGCTTTAGAACTGTATGGGATAATGCAAAGTAGGAGAATAAAATGAATAAAATTAATACAGCACAAAACAGGTTAGTGATCAATATATTCCTATTTCACAGTGTGTCTGCTGGACTGTCTCTGGCACTTTTGTCTGCAGAGAGAAGGCTGTGATAGTGCGTAAGAATCATCTTCCACCCCGGCATGATGAACTATTAATGACCTTTCTCGGTTAACAAGGCTTTATTTTAAAATGCTATGGAATTTCTGTTTTTTCTACATTTGGGTAAAAAGAACTACTTTTCTCTTCATTAAGTCATGTATTACCCATCAGAACATTTGTTGGGGTGAGTTGCTGTTTCATTCTGGCTGCCCAGGACTGAAATAATCACACAGAAACTGTATTAATTAAAACACTTCTTGTCCAGTTAGCTCTAGATTCTTATTGGCTAACTCTTACATTAATTTAACCCATTTCTATTAAACTTTATATCACCATGTGGCTGTGGCTTACTGGCTAAAGGTCCAACATCTGTTTCTGGTAGCTCCATGGCTTCTCTCTGCATTCTTTCTCCCAGCACACGGCCTAGCTTTCCCCACCTAGTTCAAAGAAGTTCTTTAGTCATTAACCAATAAAAGCAGCATATAGATATAAGGACCTCCCACACCATTTCCACTTTTCTCTTGAAACAAAAAGGAAGGCTTTAACTTTAACATAGTATAATTACATATAACAAAACAGTTATCAAGCAATAACTACAGGTAAAATATTTACCTCTACTTTACCTTATATTATAACTAAGGAAAACTATTACTATAAATTCTTCAACTCCATCAAAGACTCCAGAAGGATATGATATTATCTAAGTAAACAGGAAGTACATTGTAAGCAACTTTCAAAACTCTAGAATTGACAGAGACATATCACTGTTTGGACAATTACCCAAAGTTCTTTTGTATTGTTGGGGTATCCATCTTTAGCCTATAGGCTCATAGTATCAGGCAGACTTTTCCATGAAGGAGAAAATTTTAAAGACAGTACCATCTATACTGGAAGTTTGTCAGTCACTTTCTTCTCTGTCCTGCAGAATGTCTGGCAGACTCTTTTACTTAGCTGGAACCACAAAGGATCATCTCACCTCTAGGCAAGTTCAGCAGTCATTATTCTCTGGGTCTTGCATGTCCAGTTAAGCAGTCCAGGAAAGAGCAGTTTCTTGCCCAAATGGCTAGCAAACTCCATTAGGAGTCTCTTTGATGCTCATCTTCCGATTGAAGTAGATTGGTGCTACCAGGAGCAGATGTGTTGCATTGGCATGAAAAGTCTTAACTTCTTAAAACATTTTAAATGCCATATTCTGTAGTCTTTGAAAGGTTTCAAGGATATATATCTAAATCTCTAAATCTCTGTACATCCAGAAAATCTAACTAACATGACTACAAGTTTGACTATTATAGATGGTTATTTATTAACCTATATTTCTTAACTATCCATTACATTTTTAAATAAGCTCCACAAACACAGTACCTTAATCAAAATCAGAAATACATATACATATAACAAAACTGACCTTAAATTTGTATCAATGAACAAGATCCATACCAATGCAAATCACTATTAGCATATTCCCATTTAAATATAAAGAAACATTTGCAAACAATATTTGGGAATATGGGCATAGTTCCATGTAAACTTCTTCCTGCTGTTTATTGGGAACAGTAATTTTTGAGGGGTGTTCAAGGCAACCCTTTAGGGGAACTTGTTCTATCAAACCACACCAATCCGGAAGCAATCCAAAGATTCTCATCCTCTGTGGAAACAAGAGAAGACCTCTTTTCCAAAGCAACATATCCTTAGGCCCAAATTTGGAAGTCATGATACCTTTATAATATACATGATGATTTAGCTTATCAGCCCATACAATGTAATGTCTTTCTTTTCTTAGCTTATTCACAGTCAAAAAATTGAAAGATACTACACCCAACTATTCTATTTCTCTCTCTCTCTCTTTTTTAACTTTAAGATCTTTAACTTTTAGCCTGCATATATTTTTAACACACTGTAAACCATTTAGAGGTTTTCTTTATTTTTGAATATCTCTTTACTATATATCTCTCTTTTTCTGACCACATGAGTCTTTAATTTACTAAGCAATATGGAGAGCCATGGCTTTGACCACTGGATACAGCTCATTCCTTAGCTTTCCAGCCTCATGGCTGAGGTATCGACTATAGCCATTTTTATTGCCACAACTCTATGGCATTTAAAGGTCCCTGCCAGCAAGCAAGCTGCAGCATTCCACTCACAGACCACACTCAGTCTGACTGCCTGCCTGAAAGAGTCAGAGATTGCCCCGGCAGGACAGCCAAGAAATCCGGCATTTTAAGACCACGCAGCTTTTTTCCTGCTATGGCTGAAAACTGAAAAGCATGTGTTCAGCTTTTCATCAACACCGTTTGAGTGTTTTGTGGCAAGACCTCTTAAAAGAGTTTCAGGGTCTTGCACCTAAAGCTGAGTCAGGAAACCTCTCTTAGATGAGAGCGCTTGCTTGCCTCTAGCAAGCAGAGTAGACATGAGAAATTGCTGCCACCAAGAAAACATGCTTTACTCTATTTTTTCCAAGCTTTCTCAAGCTTTCTGTGGATTCAGTTATCCACGTGGGCGCCATATGTAACATGAGGGCTGGCTTGTTGGGGTATCTGTTCCAACCCAGTACCCCACAACCAGCAAGTCCCAGAGAAAATCAATCACACAGAGATTTCTATAAGTTATAAAGCTGATTGGCTTATTAGGTCAGGCTACTTATTAGTTCTATGACTTATCTTAACCCATTATTCTGATCTATGTTAGCCATATGGCTTGGTACCTTTTTCAGCTGTCAGCTCACATGTTGCTTTTTCGGTGATCTGGGCAGGAGTGGTGGAGGGAGCTTCCTGCTTCCCAGAATATTCCTGTTCTCTTTGCTCCACCTCTACTTCCTGTCTGATTTTCCTGCCTATACTTCCTGCCTGGCCAATCAGCATTTATTTAAAATATGATTGACGGAATACAGACAATTCTCCCGCACCATCTCCTAAGCCTATGTACATTTTTCCAACAATGTGACTCATTTAGAGTTCTTTTCCATCTGGATTTGTCATTATGGCATATCTGTAATTCTTTACTGTTCAGGAGCGCTTTTTAAAATGCTAAGCATGTCTTAAAACTTAAACTGCACTATTACTAGAGTATATATGACACTTCCTGCTTGCCCCGCCCAGTCCATCATGGCAGAGCCACTTGCACCTCTAGGTCACACACACTGTCCACTTCCAGGCACACAGCCAGTCCACATTGCCATCAAGCAAGCTGAATCACACTGCTCACAAACCCCATCCAAATTCTCCATTTTCCAAAAGAGTCAGAGTTCATGCTAGCTGCATGGCCCATAGATGGGAAGCTGCTGTTTTTTAAAACCACAAAGCTGCTCCTGCTGAATCAGTAAGACCTCTCTTAAAGGAGCGGTAGCAAGTTGCCTCAAGCAAAGCCCATTTGGAAAAATAATGAGGCTAAACTTGTGTTTTAGTGTCTAGAATTTCTTTTCAAGCCTTCTCAGTTTTCACATGGATTTAGTAGACCACATTGGCATGCCAATCTTTTGGGGTTAGCTGCTTGTTCATTTGGGCTTCCCAGAACTGAAATAATCACACAAAATAGTATTAATTAAAATACTGCTTGGTCCATTAGTTCTAGATTCTTATTGTTTAACTCTTATATTAATTTAACCCATTTGTATTAATTTTATATTGCCACGTGGCTGTGGCTTACTGACTGAAGTTCCCAGCACTAGAGAAATTTCCAGGAATCCACATGGATGACCCCAGCTAAGACCCTAAGTAGTATTGGAGAGGGTGCCTGAACTGGCCTTACCCTGTAGTCAGATTGATGACTATCACAAGTGTTACCATAGAACGTTCATCCAGCAACTGATGGAGACAGAGACAGAGACCCACAGCAGAACACTGAACTAAGCTACCAAAGTCCAGATGGAGAGTGGGAGGAATTCAAGCAATGAGCAAAGAGGTAAAGACCATGATGGGAATACCCACTGAAACAGTTTACCTGAGCTAATCAGAGCTCACCATCTCCAGCTAGACAGTGAAGAAACCATCATAGGACCAAGATAGACCCTCTGAATGTGGGTGACAGTTGTATGACTGGAACAGACTGCAGGCCACTGGCAGTAGCATCAGGATTTATTCCTTCTGCTTTTACTGGCTTTTTGGAACCCATTTTCTTTGGATAAATACCTTGCTTAGCCTGGATATAGTGGGGAAGACCTTGGTCCTTCCACAGAGCAATGTGCCTTGCCGTCTCTGGGAAATGGATGGGAGGGTGAAGTGAGTGGGAGGAGAAAAGGGGATGGGAACTAGGTTTGGTATATAAAATGAGAAGAGATAATTTGCTTTTGTTTTTAAAAAAATAAAATAAAATAAATGCATGCTTAGGGCTCTGTCTTTTGATGGTCCTGTCCGTGGGTTTAAAAACATATTTTTTTTCTTTTTGATTCTCTGTGTTGGAGGGAGGTCCTTTGTTAGTTCCCAGGCACCCAGAACCAAAATAATCCCACAGAAACTGTATTAATTAAATCATTGCTTGGCCCATTAACTCTAGCTCCTTATTGGCTAATTCTTACAAATTAATTTAACCCATGTCTATTAATCTGTGTATCACCACAAGGTTATGGCCTACCAACAAACTTTCAGCATATCTGTCTCGAGCAGTGGCTCCATGGCTTCTCCTTGACTTGGCCCTTCTTTCTCCCAACATTCAGTTTAGTTTCACCCGCTTAACCAAGTTCTGTAGTGCTATAGGTACAAAACAGTCCTTTATTAACCAATAGTAATCACAGCATACAGAGGGAAATCCCACACCATCTCTGTTTGTCTGTCTGCCCCCCACTATTCTCCCCTCTATCTATCTCTGTCTCTCTCTGTCCGTGTGTGTGTGTGTGTGTGTGTGTGTGTGTGTGTGTGTGTGCATGTATCTGCATGCACTTGACCATATATGACCCAACCATATCACTCGTCTCTACTTTCCTAGTACTGGGATCAAAAGTATGTGATCCCAAGTGCTGGGATCTCTTTTGTATAAGCTATGTTTAACTTTTGTATAGATTCACTCTTGTGAAGCCCAAGATCCCTCTGCCTCTGTCTCCTGATTCCTGAGATTAAAGTTGTGTGCCACAACTCCCTTGCCTCTAGTGGCTTAGCTCTGCATTCTGATCTTTAGGCAAGTTTTATTTGTTAAAGCATAAATAACATGTTACTATGGGGAAGGGAGGAATGGGGACATCTATCCTACTTCACCACCTTCTTCATGGCTGCCAACACATTGTTCAGCTCCTCCTACTTTCTCTTGGAGCAAATGTGCTTGCTCACCCTCTTTTTGACGAACTTGAGCATTCTCTTGTCGTTGGCTATCTTGAGCAACTCCATGAAGAGCTACTTTTAGGAATTTGCTGTGCTTGGCAAAATGCTAGGTGCCTTTGTGTTCCTTGGTGAACCCTCAGGTTCAGCATATCTTCCATTAGATTTTGTCTCTTCATTTAATTATTTTCAGGATCCATTGTCTGGATTGTTTTAATAATTTAAAGTTTTTTTTTAGTTTTTAATCACATGTATTTGTGGTTGTGTGTAGATACAAATGACACATTATGTGTGTGTGTGTGTGTGTGTGTGTGTGTCTGTAAAAGTCAGAAGAGAATCTTCAGGAGTTGGCTCCAGATATGAAGTTCAGATCACCAACTTGTTGACAACTATTTTTACCTGTTGAACCATCATGCTGCTCCATTTTTAACAGTTTTTGTTATGCCTTTGTTTATGTTTATGTCTTGAGTTCCCAAGAAACCCCCAGGAATCTGAGTTCATGTGCAAAAGCAGAAGTCTTTATTGCAAGCTCCAGCTTTAAATCTCCATCCACTCCAGTGGTTGGATCTGGAAGAGTATTCAGCTCAGCTATGGCAAGATTTTTAAGGGGTAAAGGATGGGGGGATATGTGAATTCCAGATTCAGATGGGGGCTGAAATCTTGGGCAGGAGTGAGGTAACAGAAGTCTTGTCACACAAGGATTGGAACTGGTGCTGCTGTAAAAAAAAATGCAACCTATATACAAGTTAGGTAAGCTATTCTTAATGTTCTGGAGCATCTAGTGCTTGTTTGTCTCAATTCTGATTGGTTCCCCAAAGGGTACAGTGAAGGCGTAAGTCACAAACAATCCCACACCACTTTGGAATTATGATTAATAGAATGATTATTAATTTAAAGGGAAAAAACTTACAGATCACCGTCCCAGACAACAACCCTCTGTGCCATCAGGAAAGGAGTCTAGTAGCCAGAAGTGGAGCTGGAAGCAAGAGAGTGAGCACATGGCTACTTCTGCTTTTTAAAGCAAATGAGACCATGCCCGAATGGGCTGGTATCTTAAAGGCTATTAGCTGAAGGAACAGAAGGAGCTCCTGCAGTACCTCTCCCTTTTGTTTAAATAAGATAGTCCTAAACCCAATACAAAACAATATATATTAGGAACAGATATTAAGTATAAGATTAGAATTACAATCATCATAAACAATATTAAGCAAGGAACATATGCTAAATATTTTAATAAACATTCTATCCTGTGGAATCTAAGTCTTGTATAGGAAATGACTTGGCTAGATCACAAGAGGTCAGTAACTAAGACTATCTAATCTTCAACCTTATCCAAGGCTTGAGAAGGGAGATAATATTACTTGAGTAGGCAGGAAGTACAATCAAGTAGCTCCCAAAGCAAGCAATATATGACAGAGACAATTAGATACCTAAGTAATCACTCGAAATCTCATTTTGCAACCTTGAAAAGACCAACTTTGACTATGGCCTAGAATAACTGACAGACCATTTTCAAAGGCAAGAAATTTTTCAAAACTGTCTTACCCTGTCTTGGCAAGATTTGACAGTTTTGTTTATCCATTTCTGGATATTATTTCTTGTCAGTAGTTGAGGCATGGTCATTTCTTTGCCCAGAGGCCAGTGGTGTAAGAGAATTGTCTGTATTATGTCAATCATATTTTAAATAAATGCTGATTGGCCAGGCTGGAAGTATAGGCGGGTCAACAAGACAGGAAGTAGAGGTGGGGTGAGGAGAACAGGAGTGTTCTGGGATGAAGGAAGCCCATTCCCCCCACTCCCATCCAGACACTGAAGAAGCAGGATGTGACCTGCCCCCGCTGAAAAAGGTACTGAGCCATGTGGCTAACATAGATAAGAATTATGGATTAATATAAGCTACAAGAGCTAATAAGTAACCTGAGCTAATGGACCAATCAGTTGTATAACTTATGGAGATCTCCGTGTGATTTTCTTGGGGCTTACCAGCTGTGGAGTATCAGGCAGGACAGATACCCCAACAAGCTCTCCCTCATGTTACAGTACAGTCCATGGCTTTTCCTGGTTATTGTAATGGTGAGGCCTAGTCTCAGTGTTGTTAGCTTGCAACTTGCCATGACTACACTGATGTTAAATTAAACCTCTTCAGTTTTAATTAGTAGACTCTGCCTCCAAACAGAAGTCACCATATATAAAGGCTTCTCATAATAGTGCCCTAGAGCCCTCTCTCAAACTAATATCACTGCCTCTCCTCCATCCCACTTTTGTAAGATATACTGTGGTCATATGTATCCCCTCAATAAGGCTTTGTGCCTTCCCTTTATCCACGATAAAATATTTTTTGTTTACTCCAGCATCCTTCCAACCTAATACTTCTCAAATCCTACCTTTCTAAGGAGCCTCTTTTCACTGATGTGCCTGATACTTATGCTTCCACTGTATGAACTATTTTAGCAATTATTTTGCTTAGTTTCATTGAGAGGCCTACCTGAAACTGAAGCTTTAGTCTTGTTGTATACCCACACTGCATGAATGTGTGTGTTGGGGCTTTGGTTCTATAGTTGTTCTTGAGCCTTGCCCAAGGAAATTGGCAGAGCAAAGAGTGAAGATGAGGGAAACCTTTTCAAAAGTTAGTCAACAAACATTTGCCAACCTCTTAATGCAATTCAGTCATATAACCTGAGTTACAACAATATGAAAATGGTTTTGTATTTTGAAAATACATCCAGAGAAACTATCCATTTACAAAATCTGTAGGCAGTATAAAAGCATGTGAGATGTAACAGCATTAATCATAGCACTGAGCTCCAAAAATATTAGCTTCTCTTTACGACAAAAATCAAAAACAACTTCAGCAGGAAAAAAATCAGAGCACTGCATTAAACTGTGTATGTGTCTTATTTAATATGCCTGTTTTTCTTTATTCAATAATACATTATTCCCTTCCCCTTTCACACTGGTGACTCTTACTTTAATGGTTTTTGGTGTATGTGATGGTGTTTTAGATGTGGATGCAGACAGACAAAAGTTTCCCTATCTTTTTGTCCCATTTCTATAAATTACTCAAGGTCAATAACAGGCTGCAGTGCTTTTGCAATTACCTGGAGGACAGGATTTGTTATTGTGTTCAGATAAGTGTGCTGATGCCTCCTTTATTTATGGGCTGAGATAAAAGCCATGCAGTCTTCTGAGACAAAAGGCAGGTATATGTTTTATATCTGTGTTTTTGATGAGTTCTCTCATAGACATTGTACCTTTCATAGCCCAGTGACTACCTGATGTAAATTTCAGGTGGAATAAAGCTGTCAGCATTTTGTATTTCTTTTTATGGCTTGCATTTATACAGCAAGAAAACAAACATCTCCCTTTGCCAAACTATAGCAGGTACAGATGTGGAGTGTGTGTGTGTGTGTGTTTGTGTGTGTGTGTGTTTACACTTAAGTGTTACTTTCTACTATTTATATCATATCCTGGATCACACAGCATGGGTGTGTGGGTAGACAGGGGTCTGTGAAATGAAGACTCAGAGACTCTTTGAGAATGAACTCAGTTTTTGCCACCTCAGGGGTGCCAGCCTTGGTGGACTGGAACACTTTCCCTTAGCTCATGGCATTTTTATTTTTCCCTATGTTTGCACATTAGGCAGTTCATTTCTATAAGCTCAAAAACAAATCCGAATGAAGCTTTCAAAAATACTATGCCAGGTGCAAATTCCTGATTCAGGAGGTACTGTGGTTTTCCTGGTTAGCCCCTACCCAAGTTTTCCATAGGCTTTGTATCCATGGGAAACTCTCAGATAAGACTCACATAGGGGACAAAAAGATATCTGTCACACAAAGAATGGATTAGGGCTGGGTGCTAATTCCAGAGCTAGGCCAGTGTGGCTCAGGTGGATTATGACTTGTATGGGTGAGGGTATGCTTATTTACTCTTTGGCGCCAGGCCAACAGGGAACTGTGCCACAATATTAAATAAAAATGGCCTATTTGTTGGTTATTTAAAATGCAGTTTTAATAGACCTTGCAAAAAATAATACATATCATTATTGATATAAATGTCTTTAAAATATCTTAAAATGTCAAGTCTGGCTTCATGAGTTTAGAAATTATAACAGTTCACATTTATTATACAGTGAACAAAATGCTCTCTGTTGTCAGCTACCAATAATAATATTATTCTTGACTGATTTTCAGAAGAATCTTACTTCACGTATTTTGTTTCTCTTGAATTAAATTATGATTTATGGCTGGTTCGAAAGTTGCAAAAACAAGTTTGTGTCTATGGAGTGGTCTGTCCTCAAATGTTTGATTTCTTTTCTAAAAGTTCAGAGCTTCTGTATCTGTATAACTGAGTTTTCCCACCTGAAAAATCAAAGCATAACACTCGATTGTTATTATTATTGCACTTGAAGCCAGTTTTCCTTATATTAGGGTAATATATAATTGGTTTTATTTATTATCAAAACTGACAGTCTTCATCATTTCATCAGAACCTTTAATTAATTAAGATTAAAGACTTATTGTTTTGGTTATGTGTATATGTGTATGCACCTGTGTATATGTGCACATAAGTGAATTATATTCTCTTGAGTTACAGGTGGTTGTGAGTCATGTAACATACATAGTGGGGACCCAACTTGGATTCTCTGCAAAAGCAGCACACAGATACTCAGTAACCAGCTCTCCAGCCCCTGTTATCAAAGGGATGGGTAGGGACTTGTTCACTCTGGCTCTCCTCTCTTGTTTTCCCTTCCCTTCTAATTGCCTTGTTCTTGATTCCACAGCTGTGTCCTCTCCATGAACTTGTTCTCTATCCATATCTTCACACATCTTTTAGGAAATTGTCCTGGATAGTTACATTTGAATACTTAAGGCCTGGCTAAAAATAGTAAGTACTTTTACTATTTCCTATACCATATCAGGAATATAAAACACATGAAGGGTTATCTTTATGTGTGCATGGTACTTTTATCTGGAAATATTTATACTCCATATTTACTACTATTATTATTTATAATGCCATTGCCTTTAAATGAGCAATACAATTCTGGATGAAACTACACATTTACACTCTATTCCTGTACTATTCCTGTCTTTCTGAGTCCCTGTGATCCTGAGAGATCATTTTCTTCTCGCCTTAAGAAATCCCTTTCTTGTTTCTTTTCTTAGGAGTCTAGTGAGAACAAATTACCCCAGAGTTTGCTTTTACCTTTTTGTTTTATTTCTTCTGCATATATAATTTGAAGTTAGCAGTTAGTTATTTTTTCCTTCACTTGAGTGGTATTATACTTTACTCTCTGCCTGCCTGCCTTTCTCTCTCTCTCTTTCTTTTTTTCTTACCTTTCTTGGGAAATTAGCAACTTATTGTTGCTACTCTGGAATCTTTTCAGCTTTTGGAGACAGGGTTTCTCTGTGTAGCTGAGGCTGACTTTGTACTAACAGTATTCTTGCTTCAACCTCCTAAGGGCTAGGATTACATTTTAAATCACTGTGCCCTCCTGTGTTTACTGTTTTATTTATTTGTTTTTCACACACCCTACTTTTTTTAAGGTGTTTTGTCATCTGTGTAGTCTTTCATTCTTTCTTTCTTTCTTTTTTTCTTTCTTTATCTTTTTTTTTCTGTGATTTGTAGATTTCAGTGTGCAGGTTAAACAGAAAACAAGTTGAGTGAAGTGAAAGGGAAGTCACTCAGCTGAAGTGCCAAGCAGAAAAACAATAAACAAAGTGGCATCAAACACAAAAAGTCAATTTAGGATTTAGAAGTATTGAGAAGCAATATGATAATAGAACAAAGGTTATATCTACATATATGTAATATGCAAATGACCAGGACTTTGTCACATCTAAAGACAAAACAAAATACAAATCACAGCAAAAAAAGGAAAGAAGACTACACAGACAACAAGACAAGGAGACAAAAGCTTTCTTTTCCTTTTTCTTTTTGTTGATTTTTATTGAGCTCTACATTTCTCTCTACTCCCCTCCCTGCCTCTCCCCTTCCCCTTCAATCCTGCCCCAAGGTCCCCATGCTCTGAATTTTCTCAGGAGATCCTGTCTTTCTCTACTTCCCATGTAGATTATATCTATATAAGTCTCTCTTAGAGTCCTCATTGTTATCTAAATTCTCTGGGATTGTGGTTTTTAGGCTGGTTTTCTTTGCTTTATGTTTAAAAACCACCTATGGGTGAGTACATGTGATAACTGTCTTTTTGTGTCTGGGTTACCTCTCTCAAAATGATGTTTTCTAGCTCCATTCATTTTCCTGCAAAATTCAAAATGTCGTTTTTTTCTGCTGTGTAGTACACCATTGTGTAAATGTTCCACATTTTCCTTATTCATTCTTCAGTTGAGGGGCATTTAGGTTGTTTCCAGGTTCTGGCTATGACAAATAATGCTGCTATGAACATAGTTGAGCACATGTCCTTGTGGCACAATTGAACATCCTTTGGATATATACCCCAACGTGGTATTGCTAGAAACATCCTTCCTCAAGGAGAAAAGGAAGGTAGAGTGCATAAAAAACAAATGCTACTTTACTAGCTCTTTTTTTTCTCTCCAGGGACAGAAAGCGAGTTTACAAATCAAGGAAGAACAGTGAAATCATACCTCTCAGTTGCTGCATCTGGCTTTGGCCAGTTAAAATACATGAGACACTAATTACCCACATTGGAGTTTCTACTGCTGAGATCAGCAGAATCAGAATGGACATGGCAGACATAGACAGGGTATATATAACATCTGCTTTGTTGCTTTGCCCTTTAGTGTTTAAAAAAAAGCTTGTCGACTGGGCTTAGGGGTGCATGCCTATAATCTTAGCATTCAGGACACTGAGTCAGGAGTACTGACATAGTTTGAAGTAACTATGGGCTATGTAGGAAGTACCTGACCTGCCAGATCTACACAATGAGATATGATCTTGCCTCAAGATAATCAACAAAAATCAGCATGCCCATATGTGGTTATAGAGCAGAAATCAAATTTTGTACTAGCTTCAAAACAGGTTAAGAATGCAAGTGTCTAGTTTCAAAACCACTTTGGGAAAGGTACGTCTTCTAATCCAGGAGGCTTGAAAGCACAAAAAGGATAATTCAAGCTTGTAGACAGACTGTCAACTATCTAAGCAGCAAAAGTATGTGAGCAGGAAAAAGCTCTTCAGTTCCAGATTTTTTTTTAACAAAATTAAATTTTAATAGGAAAAAAAAGAGATTCAGAATGTTAAAAAAAATTAAAAGACAATTTGCTAAAATGGCTATTTAACTAATAAATACATATGTCATAACTACAAAATACATATTATGGATATCTTCAAGATAATTGTAATCAATCTTCAAATGCTGTCTTCAGAGCTCCAGGGGATTTGTGGGTATGCATTTCAGCATTCTTAAAGGCAAATGTGATACTCATATTTATTTAGCTCAGAAAATTTTCAGGAGTCTTTTGGTTTTTTTCTTACTAAATTCTTTTTTTAAAAATTCCACATTGTATTTGTGGCTGGAAAGATGACTCAGAAGTTAAGAGCACTTGATCTTCCAGAGGACGAAGGCTTGATTTTATTTCTAGAACACCATTATAGCTTAAACTTGTAACATGAAAAGGCCGGGCCTGCTCGTTCGGATTTCTGTCCTGCCCAGCCCCCCAGCTGCTTAGCCCCAAAGAAAATGACACAGAGGACTCCATAAGTTATAATGCTGATTGGCCCATTAGGTCAGGCTTCTTACTGGCTAACTCTCATGTCTTGATTGACCCATTTTTCTGATCTATATTAGCCATGTGGCTCAGTACCTTTTTCAGTGGGGCAGCTCACATCCTGCTGCTTCAGTGATCTGGGCAGGAGTGGGAGGAATCAGCTTCCTCCTCCCCAGAATTCTCCTGTTCTCCTTGCATCATTTCCACTTCCGGTCTGGTTTTCCCGCCTACACCTCCTGCCTGGCCAATCAGCATTTTATTTAAAGCATGATTGACAGAATACAGACAATTCTCCTGCACCATTTCGCCCTCTTTTTTTAAAAACAAACAAACAAACGAAAATATCCATAGTCCAGTTTTTGGGAATGTGGGCGTAGTATTCCAGGCTACTTCCTGCTGGTTGGGGGCACTGATAATCTTATGGGGACCTAAAGAAAATTTAGAGTTATGATCAAGTCCTGACTGAAGTATCTTGTGAGTCTTGATCATCTCAGGAAGCAGTCTTGAACCTGTTCTGGATGAAGAACTCAGACATCTGGGCCATCTGTTCCAACCGGAGATTGCTCAGGTGGGCTCCCTTGGTCAAAGATGATTTTTCTTAACTCTGAATAAATCCAGAGCCTCTCATTTTCTGTGGAAACAAAAGCAAAATCTCTTCTCCAAAGTAACATACCTTTTGACTTCAATTTTGAAGCCAAGGTATTTTCAAAATACCTATCTTGGATTAATTCTGCAGCATTTATAAGCAAATATCTTTTAGCAGCTGTTGCTCCTTCCTCAGCATTTAAACAATTCAAAGAAAGCATAAAAGCATACAGTATCAAGATTCTCTGTGTATTTTCCATCTTTACGTGGCTTTCTTTTAACCTCTATTTCTTTATTTTTACTTTTAACTTTTGGCTTTTTGAGACAGGTTTTTTGCATATCTTTGTCCTGGAACTCCCTCTATAGACCAGGCTATCTTTGAACTCCCAGAGATCCGTCTGTCTCTGCCTCCCAGGCTACTCACTCTTTCCTTTCTTTCTTTCTTTCTTTCTTTCTTTCTTTCTTTCTTTCTTCCTTCCTTTCTTTCTTTCTTCCTTTCTTTCTCTCTTTTTTTTTTACTTTGAGAATTTTAACTTTTAGCCTGTATATATTTTTAACAGAAAGTAAACCATTTAGAGGTTTTCTTACTCTTTGAATCTCTCTTTACTGTATATCTCTCTTTTTCTGACCACATGGGTCTTTAATTTGCTAAGGAATATGGAGAAGACAACACTCAAAAGCTCTTAAGGCGTTTCAAGGTCCTTGCCAGGAAGCAAGCTGCAACAGTGTTTCCATAGTCGGGACTGCCTGCTTGAAAGAGTCAGAGTTTTCCCTGGCAGGACCGACCAGAAAGCCAGCATTTTAAAACAGCTCAGCTTTTTTCCTGCTACAGCTGAAAACTGAAATGCTTTACTCTAGTCTTTCCCAAGCTTTCTCAGACTTTCTGTGGATGCAGTTATCTGCGTGGGCGCCATTCTGTAACATGAAAAGGCTGGGCCTCCTTGTTCAGATTTCTGTTCTGCCCAGCCCCTCAGCTGCTTAGCCCCAAAGAAAATGACACAGAGGACTCCTTAAGTTATAATGCTGATTGGCCCATTAGGTCAGGCTTCTTACTGGCTAACTCTCATGTCTTGATTAACCCATTTTTCTTATCTATGTTAGCCATGTGGCTCAGTACCTTTTTCAGTGGGGCAGCTCACATCCTGCTGCTTCAGTGATCTGGGCAGGAGTGGGAAGAATCAACTTCCTCCTCCCCAGAATTCTCCTGTTCTCCTTGCATCATTTCCACTTCCGGTCTGGTTTTCCCACCTACACCTCCTGCCTGGCCAATCAGCGTTTTATTTAAAACATGATTGACAGAATACAGACATTTCTCCCGCACCATTAACTATCTGTTATTCCAATTCCAGGAAATCCATCACTATTTTCTGACATGCAGTCTTCCACAGGCATTGCATGCTCAAAGTTCACCTATGTGCAAACAGGAAAAATTATCATATGCATTAAACAAAAATAAAATATAATTTAGAAACACAGTTCATTCTGTATGACATTTTATACAATTATAATATTTACCATGAGGAAGGATAGTATACACTGGTAATCTGAACACTTTGGAGGCAGAGGCGGGAGGATCAGAATTTCAAATCTGTCCTTAGCTGCCTACTGACTTCTAGACCAGGTTTGGCTATATGTGACTTTGTCTCAAGACAAGCAACAATGAGAATAGTCTTGGAAAGAAAACATATCACATTTTTAGTGGATAGCTACCACACAAAACTAGTAAAAATGAATATGGGGTAGATAATTTTCTTTAAGCAATCTCATTTATCTAGAAACATTTTAAATCTTTATATAGAAAAATTCTCTTCAGAACAGTTATCTTCTGCCAGAGGAAATTCTTTCTTATTGTAATATTCACATGAGCTATTAAAGAACCACCAGAACAGTAGGACAAGTAAGAGTCCTTTATTTAAGTTAGTGACCATGAGTGACCCCCACTTCTTGGACCCAAAGTAAGGTAGGGTAGGGTTTATAAAATCAAAAATTACAATTACATCACACCGAAGACAAATGAATTAAGTTTTAGTTAAGGTGACTAACGCAATTTGTTTGTTATTGTGAAACAATTGACCTTCCAAAGCTGCAAGTATAGCTGCATGAGAACTTTCTGCAGCTGGGTTTGCTTATCAGACCTAGGGCAAGTTAAACTAAGACAATCTACACACAATGGAATGTCTGATTATAGCTTTAAAATTCTGTGCTCAAAGACAGACAGGTAGACACATACACACAGACGTGAAGGAGGGAGGAAGGAGAGAAACATATAATGAGAGAGAGAGAGAGAGGAAGAGATTTAGAGAAAGTGACCCACGAAGGCAAGAGGACCTGTGACTCATCAAAGTCATAGTGTGATATTACATAAAGACAAAGAGATCAACAGTTATAGTCACTGAGAAGTCACCCACGCTCCAGTAAACAACCCCTACCTGTGCTCTTACAGGCAGCTCTAATTACACGCTGTGGGCATCATATGCACAAAATAGACATGACAGTAGGAGGGGAATTGTTGGAAAGAAGAGTTTCGGTGGGAGAGGGGAAAAGGATACGACGGTAATGGGCAGTGAAAAGTCTGATATTGCCAATAAATAATTTTTAAAAACAGTACCGTGGGTTTTTTGTTTTTTAATTTTTAAAAAGATTTATTTTGTTTTATTTATTGTGTACAGGTATTTGACCTAATTGTGTGCCTCCATAGAATATGTCTACAGTACCTAAGGAGGTCAGAAGTAGGTGTTATGCCCTCTGAAACTAGAGTTAAAGATGATTGCTAACTGTCACATGGATGCTGGGAACTGATTCTCGGTTGTCTGGAAAAGCAGCTAATGTTCTTAGCTCCTAAACTATCTTCCCAGCCACCATCTTTTATCTTAATGTGAAAAATTATTTCTATTTGCTTCTATGGCATGTCCCACCTTTCGAGTTTTTAAGAAACTAGGATTCTCAGTTCCAAGTACACTTAGATTATATCATGAGCACTGTTTTTGTTCCTCCCGGAGTTAATTAATAAATCAATTTATTTATGCATGTCCAGAATTGAGGTGAGGGCCTCCTACAGGCAAAGCTTGTGCGCTACCTCTAAGATACATTCCTTGCTGAAGCTGTTTCTGGACCATACCTAAGGGTTCCAAATGTGGGAAAGTTCCCTATGAATTATGAAAACCCAGAGATTTAGAGTCATGATAAAATACTTAATTCTAATCCTCAAGCCTCCTTCATGTGCTTTGATCCCATAAAATCTTCATAAAAGTAAACTCCCTAGTTGTTGAATTCTTTGAGAAATAAGGAAGTGCTCATGGTGTCCTCAACTGAACGGTCTGGCTTTTGTCCCTGGGAGATGAAGGGATTACCCGCTTTAAATATTTCAGACTTAGGTTTGACTCATGAGTCCCCAGTAAAGCTCTAGTCCAGTGTGGTGCACCAACTCACGCTTCCATAAGATGACCTCATTTCCAGCTGGGCTTTATAATAAGTCCGGCTTCTCTGGCTGAAAGATGGAGATGAGAAGGGAAGCTTCTCACTGGCTGATCTGTTCCTAAGGTTCACTGAGAAGAAGAAGACAAAGTCAGGTGTTACCAGGGACTAAAGGGCAACATAAAATTGTAATACTCGCTTTTGTTTTACTCATATAATGTGCCAATCATACGTGTGACATTGTGATAAAATTGGGATTCTAAACAATTGAGAACCATTTTTTCAGAAATATTTTAATTGCTTGAGAATATGCTAAAACTCATCTCTAAGGAATTCCTGTTTATAAAATACATGGCAGCCTGTTTTTTTTTCATATGTAGGTGACTTTAACTCTCAAAACCTAGGCTTTGTGTTTGGAAATAAAAATCTTTCACTACAGCGAAGCATAGGCTGCAGTGGAAAGCGAAACAGGAGTGTGAAAGCAGTGTGCTTTGCTGCCAATTAGGGACATAGTGCTCTCGCTTTTAATCATGCTTTTTCCCAAGTGTGTTTCTCCTAATGAGACAATATGGTAACCAGGGTCCCAAGTCTAGCAAAGGTTAATCTGTTTATCTTCATTAACTCCAGTCCTGGGGAACTGAATGGCCCTTGAGACACATAGTGAACGGGTTCTGTCCTGTAAAATTGAGAGTGCTTCACGGCCCACCAAGATAAAATCTTCAGAACTTTTTTTTTTTTTTGGAGATTCTATGAATGTATATTATATTTCCAGAGGGTCGATTAAACTTGGGACTATCACTCTTTTCTGGAAATGTAACATCACATCTGTTAAGTTCTCACTTCATTCAGCCCAGAACGAAGGTTTCATTCTAAGTTAAATTGAGTAGTGAATTTTGCAATCGTATTACAGAAGCTGAAAACAATCTCATTATTTTTTACATTAGTAATGATTGTGAGCTGTCTTCCTCTGTATGATGAAGTTGATTCTGAGGTCCATTTGTCTCCAAATACTGACGGGGTTTTCCCTGGAGTGATACCGACTTCCTGAGGATGGATTCTTCATTTTGTCCATTTCCTCCCATGCACAGTGGTAGTCTATTAGGTTGCTAAGTCTGATGAAAATGTAGTATGAGATGGAGGCTAATATTAAATGATGTTCAGGCTAGAACCTTGCATAGCAGTTATCAGAATCAGATGTGAGACCTCAGAACCTCAGGAGTTAATATTCTTTGACAGCCTATTCAACTGGTTGAGGATGGGTCCACTTGAACTATTAGTAAATACACAGATTTTGAGATGATTATTTTATTTATTTTGTGTGCTCTGTGCATGTGTGTCCATGTGCATGTTCAAGTATGTGTGTGTGTGTGTGCACATATGGGAGAGTGGGGTGTGCATGTATGCGGGTATATAGGCCAGAAGACAATCCCAGCTGTCAGCCCTCTTAAGTCATATATGTGCATTTTTCTTTTTTAGAGACAGGGTCTCTCATTGGTCTGGAATTCAATGAGAAGGCTAGGGTAGCTAGCCAACAAGCCCAGGAATACACCCATTCCAGGCGCTCTACCTCTGGCATGACAAGCACTATCTGACATCTTTATCAGGGTCTGGGAGTCATCCTCAGCTCCTCATGCTAGCATAGCAATCATTCTACTGGCGGAACCAGTTCCCCATTACCCTGAGATGATTTTCACTTTGTGAAGATTCAACAATAAATTACAAGTAATGCATATCATTGCTAATATTGTGTGGAGGCCCTTTGTTCATCTTGTCTGAAGATCAGAGAGTTTGAAGTTGCACCACAATTTTGACAACAATCAAGGTTACATATCCTGACCTAGGTTGTGGTTACTTGGTCTTTTTGACAGTAAGATGGCCCACACAGGCATTCACTCCTCTCTGACCATGGTCAGAGTATTCCAGCTTACTTCAGCTCTTATTTTGTAATAGGAGGTTTAACCTTGGGAGTGGTTGTCTCCAGGATACTTGGTCTAGGGTGGGTTCACTGCCTAAACAACAGAATGTTTTTCTCATGGAGTAATTACTTAATGTCTCAAAGTATTGAAGCAAGTAACTGCTCTATTTGTCCTTTGTGTCATGTTAAAGAAATCTTTTGTCTTCTTCCCCCAGTTGTATTGGGGTATAAAAGTGTATGGGAAATTAAATGCGGACATATTTTAGTACTCACTGGAACTCCCTCCTGGTACTATCCTATGTTTTCTGTTTTATTGTTTTCACTTGCATCGTCATCCTCTTTACTATTTTTCTGATCCCCATGCCCCTACCCTGCTAAGTGGTATTTTTGTCGAAGCCGGTCTCTGACAATGTTGTTAATCCACATTGTGTCAATATCCTCAGACACAGGCAGTATTTCCTTATAACTTACCACTAAAGATATGTTTTAATCTGTTAGTAGTAAACCGTACTCATATATGTGTCACTAAGCTTTACTGCTACCTGTCAAATAGAAAAGGGCAGAATTTAGGCAACATTCATTATCATAGAGATTTTTTTTTTTAAATTCACTCTAAAGAAGAGCAGGACAGCTATTCTTGGCATTGTAAGAAAGGGATTTTTGCAGGTTTATTATCGCAGCTATTCAGAAACTGAGGCAGTGGGAACACGGGTTCAAGTTCTGCCTGAGATAAAGAGTGGGAAACAAGAAGGGTGGAGAAATAGGTCAGTGATGGAGCGCTTGCTTGTCATGGACAAGGCTCGAGGTTCAATAACCAATAATACCAAAAATACCAAAAATACCTTTTTCCAAGACAGAGCAGGAGAGGAAAGGAAAAGAGTGAATAGGAGAGGAGAGGACAAGAGAAGACAGGAGAGGAGATGGGAGGGAAGGGAAGAATTTAGGAATGTACATACCAATTTTAAAAAGGTTTTACTTGTTGTGATGAATTGGAACCAAGGACATCCCCCTATAGCTAGCTGTTAATGAGAAAATCTAAAGACGTGACTTCATGGAAAAGAATCTGAGAGTGAGTAGAGAGTATGTTTAGATGCTTGTAATCTTAATTGAACTATCTCAATTTGTTGATGTGCAGGAAATTCAATCCTGTGGCTTAAACTACTCTGTGGTGTTTCCCTTGTTTGGAGGCAGCTCCAGCAGAGGAAGATGAGGAACTAAACACGTAACTTTAGTAAGTGAGGCAGCAGAAACTCAATACAACAGACTGTGCTAGACACAGTAGAGATGTGATGCAGCCACTGGTGATACTCAAGTCTTTAAAAGAAAAAGAAGCACATGATAGAGCATACTGGTAATCCCAACACTGGGGAATTAGAAGAGGAGGATGGGACATTTAATGGGAAGTTCAAGCCTCATTTGCCTAGTGAGTCTACAACTAACCTGAACAACAGAAGACCCTGTCTCAAAATGCAAAACAAAAGACAAAATGACTCTAATAGAATGTAAAATATATTCTGTTTTTCAAAAGAATATTGTTGTTTGTTTAAACAGTTATTGTTGGGCCTACTGGCATAAGTATAAGCCTGCAACCCCAACTTTAGGGGGATGTATGTAGCGGATTTGAGTGGTTACAGCTGGAAGATCATGAGTTCAAGACCATCCTGGGATACAGCATGAACTCCAGACCTATCTGAGTTATTCAGTGAGACCACATCTCAAAATAAAAAAGGTAAAAGGAGAGTTTGTCTATAGATTAGTGGCACATTGCTTCCCTAACATGCCCAAGGCTTTTCTAGCTTTCCGAATACACAACTCACACACATCATCACCACCACCACCATCATCCCTCAAAGAAAATAGGAGTTTTAAGCTATCTGTGGTGTCAGTGAGATGGTGCTACAGGTGAAAATGCCTGTTACCAAGTCTAGTGGCTTGAGTTTGGTACCAGAATCCACATTGTAGGAGTTCTCTTCTGAGCTCCAAATGTCCGTCATTGTGCATGGACTTGCAAATGTGCGCTTGCACACACACACGAGCATACATATAAAGAAATAAATTATTAAATATAATAAAAATTTTAATAATAAGACAACATGTGGTCGAAACTAAACCTGTCTTGAGACAAGATCTGCTCCATATCATCATTAATTTGCAAATATTTTGCCAGAGCTGTTGAAAAAGCCTTATAATAGAAAGCATGGATGACTGTTTGATGATACAAACAATGCTGCTTCTCAACATCCCAAAATGCTCAATGGATACCAACATTTCTGTTTGGCCAATCAGTGTTTATTTAAAACATGATTGACAGAATACAGACAATTCTCCTGCACCAAACATCAAGATATTCAAGTCCTTCATATAAAATAGGATCACTAATACTTGCATATAATTCTGCATGTCTCCCCAGTACATTTTAATGATCCTCTGTTTTGCTTATATATTGCTAGGTGTTACTATATTACTATGTACATTAATATATAATATGCTATATATTAATATGCTATTGATATAATCTATTATATATATTGTTACTATATATATAGTATATATATATAGTATATATAGTATATATAGTATATATATTGTTACTATATATATATATAGTAATATCACTAATACAGTGTAAGTACTATGTGAAATTGTTACCATACTGAGTACTTAAGAAATAATGATATTGCAAGGTCTGCACAGGTTCTTTTACACAACCACATTCTTTTTCAAATACTTTTGTGTAGCTGGGTGAATCTGTAGAAGTATGGAGAGTCAACTTCATAAGTATTTTTGCTCAAATAAGCCCAATTGTTGTTGTGCTCTCAATTTGGGGGGGTGGTTTAGAACTCGCAAGTGATGACGGCCACCCCTTGACACTCTGCATGAACTGAGGAAGCCAGAATAGCTACTGCTAAAAATGAGCATCACTTACTTTTCCATCTGCAAATGCTCTGCCATGATGACAATCAATCAGGATAAATCACACAGCTACCCAACTAATTCATCCATAAAGAAAACCAGTAATTAGAGAGTTGAAGTCATCAAGTCTGAAATCAGATGTCCGTGGCATCTGCATTTTGGGACTCAATGCCTAACAAATATTCAATGAGCAACTCCAAATGCAGTCATATAAACATTAGCCAGGAGTAGAGACGTGGGCAGCATCCTTCATGGATCTCAAGGTCATGTTAGTAGTTAAGAATGCATTTTGTTTAACATTTATAATCTGTGAAGGCCCCCTGAAAGAATTTGAAATTCCTTCTTTATTGCTGCGTACAGAATTAAAAAACAATCCTCTAAATTTGAAATGCCAGCTCCTTTTTGAAGAATGATTTTCTGACATACTATTGGTGATGGCTTGTGGGATTTCCCAGGGTCAGTTACTTAATTTTGTCCATTGTTGTGTTATCACTTTTATTATTTGGCTGCAGGATTCACTCCCTATTCTAGCCCCAGACACTCTTCTCATTACCACTTTTTTGTAGGTGTTCAATAGTCTCTCGTAGCCTTGTGTATTCCAGCCCTTAGCAGTAGCTATTCTGGTTTCCTTTGATATGTATGAAATGTGAAGGCCTGGCAGTTATTGCTTGCATAGTATGTAATTACTATTTTCTTTTAAGGTTAATTTACTATAGAGTTGGAATTGAGTACCAAATGTGCCCCCCCCTCAGTATTCATGGTCCTCCATCCTCTGACCCCCAAGTGTCATTCTACCATTGTCTTAGGGATATAACCTATGTATTTTCATTTTCAAAGAATTAGTATATGAATATCAGGAGAAATGATTATGTTTAGATAGATAACTAATTGGATAGATAGATAGATAGATAGATAGATAGATAGATAGATAGATATCTAAGTGATAGAGAGTAAATATATTGATATCTCTCCCTCAATATATGGTTATGGAACTGGAAATTTCTGTGTTAGAATCACCATTTTATAATAAGATACAAAAGAACACTTAATTAGTTTAATCCAAGAAATGGCCACTGAAATAAAAATAAAACATGGTATCAAAAAGACCAGAGAGATTCGAGCAAATTGTCTGTGCAGTTTCTGGGTGAGGTGAAAGGTACTTCTGCAAAGTGAGACACACAGTTTAGGAAGACTACAGGAGTGGAGTCTCCTCGAAGGGATCAGAAGGTTACGTTGGCGAATGGTGATCAAAGGCAAGTAGGCAAAATGAGGGGTAATTCTGATTCCATGACTCTTCCCCAGTGCAGGATTGAATCTGGGGCTTCATTCTGCCAGACAAGCTTTGTACCACTCAGCTTAATCTCTAACCTACACCTTCTACGTTTTTTATTTATTTATTTATTTATTTATTTATTTATTTATTTATTTTTGTTGTTGGTTTTTATTCAGACTGTCATGTAGGCCAGGATGAAGTAGCTGAAGATGCCTTGGACTCCTGTTTTTCCCTCCTTAATATAAAGATTATGTGAATTATGCAGATTTTATATATAGACTGTCATATAGAATATTATGTGATATTGCGTGAATTATGAAGAATTTTATATGAAGAATTTTATACAGAATATTATGTGATATCATATGAATTATGCAGAATTTTATATATAGAACGTTATGTTGAATATTATGTGAGGTTGTAGTTTTGTGACAGGGTCTCCCTAAGTTGGCCAGGCAAGAGTAGAATTTACAACTTCTTGCATAAGCCTTGTGAATATCTGGAATTACATGCCTGCACCAATAGATATGGCTCTGGTGACTCTTAAGTAGAAAGAGAATTTATTTAGAATGGTAATTTATGCAAATTTAAGTAATTTGTATCCAAAATATTCTCGTGTTCAGAATACACGTGAACAATAGGGGATTGTCTAACGCCATATCACATGACACTAAAGTCATTTTGTTAGTGAAAGAAGTGTCAAATATCAATAATCTTTTATATTTTCCCTAAAACCTTTGTAGCCGCTTTTATTCTGTGCTGAGAAAGTTGTTCCTAATATCGACCACCAGAGGGCAGTAAGGACCTATGCTTTCTAACTGGACACTTGCCGAATGATGCCCTTCTGTTTCATAAACAAAAAATATAATTACTACATATCTCATAATATGGAGATTTGGCGGGTTCCCCCATTTTGTCTTACTATCATTAATGTTGAAAACAGCATCACTCGGCATCGACAGCCTACATTGCCTGCTAACAGACGTCATTAAACAGAGATCTCCCGGGTCCTCAGCACACATCTCAATCTTCTGTATGTATGAGCATGCTTAAAATGCAACAGACTCATCTATAAATGATGAGAACCCCCATCACTGTCAAAATTCAGATGTGTGATGATGAATTAAATAGAATTTTAAATGAAGAAATCTCTGTTTTAAATCCACATTCCCTTCTTGCCTGTGAAATGAAATACTGGCGAGAATTTCAGGGAGTGGTCCTGCGGTTCCTGCTTAGAAGTCACTTGGGCTCCTACTGGTTACTGTTCTCTGTGACCTTGATCAAATCGCTCAGTTCAGCTGGGAACAGAACTGTGTACTTAGCAGATTAAGCATTGCTGTTGACATTTTACAGAGAGACACACCTACTTGTTATGGTATTAAAAAGGGGGTTCTTTTGAATTAAAATACCATTCTCCTGCTTTGCAAAAAAAAGTCTCCAGGGCTTGGAACTGTGCTTATTTTCCTCCTTGTATTGATTTCCTTTTTCTTTGTTAGTTTTCCTTCCTCATAACTTGGAATTCCCAATGATTGAAAAACAGATTATTTTATTTCTCAGGAGTCTTTGGGTGTTTATTTCTGAGACTATTTCTGTGAATATATTTCTTTGAATACTAATGTACAGAAATTCATGAGTGCCCGTCTGTGCACATATATGTGTGATGATATGTTTGGGAATGCTAGTGCAATGTGTATATCTATTTGCGTAAGAGTTAGCACACATCTTTATGTAAATGTCATAAGTATGCTATGTATGAAATGGTTCCACGTACAAGATCAAGTGCACAGCATGAAGTATATGCACAAATGCATTCACATATACAGGTGTGCTTTGTATGGGATGCACTCTGTGTGAGATATATATTGTCGTGTGTTCATGTATGATGTGTGTTCTTGAGCTTATGAGTGTACTCGTATGCATTCCTAATGTATACGTTCACATACGTGTGTGCTCATGTGGTTATGTTTGTGAGCGTTTGGAAGGTCAATGGGGAGATGTCAAATTGTGTTTGGGTGCCAATCCATCTGTGTAAAGACACCGGACTGGACCTGCTGTCCTTAGAACCTTCCATGAATGAGAGAAGGCAACTGTGCCCTCTTTGAGATCAAAGGGGAAAGTTTAAAACTCTGACCTATGGGTCTGTCGTTGCCCTTCTCCTTTCTTCCCTTGGCACTTCTCGTCACTATGCTATTTGAAAGCTTAAAGTATCATCAACCTTTCGCTTCTTTTCCTTTTTCCTGTGTGAAAAGATTGACACTCCAAATGAAAATCACCCAATAAAGCCAAGATGATTGGTACAGCATGAGAACAATCACTTGTTTATTTCTTTCATATAAAATTCTCACGTTCTCTGCTATTTGACAGTCATGGCTATTGGATACTATAATAAACGAATGAATTTCATTCACAAAGGAAGTTGTAAAATATTGCTTGAACCGCTTTCTGCAGGAATACAGCCATGCCATTAGCATCTGTAGCTTCTTGCAATGGAACTGTTTTCGGCTAATCTATTCAATGCTCATTTTAAGCCTCTCTTCAATTTTAACTTAGCATTCTTTGGTGGAAAATGTCAGGGCAGACTTTGCAAATACCTTTTTTTCCTTCATAAGGATACAGGTGGTCACTGAGGTGGGGAGTATCTTTAAACATGTCTTCTGGTTTTCTTAGAATCTGGCAGGTAATCTCCTTCCCCTCCTCCCTGCCCCCTCCTCTCTTACCCCCCTCCTCTCTTACCCCCTCCTCTCTTTCCCCCCTCATCATCATTCTCTTCCTCCTCTTTGTCTTCCTTCTTCTCTCTGCCTTCTCCTTTTTTTCCCCCTGTCACCTTTTCATTTTCCCCATTTTTTTTTCTGACTCAGCTAGCCTGCTTTTTAAAAGGAAGCTTTTCTAGTTTTGAGCATCATGGCGAGCACTGTTCGCACATCAGTGACTGAACGTCTACAACTACTCACTCATGACCTTGTCTGAAAATCCACGAAATCATTGCCAGCAACACAACCAGGAGCCAAGCCAGCTATGTCAGGTTGTGTTTTAATTCCTATGTTCTCTTTTGATGACGTTAATTGACCTTTTATGTTGTATTCGACACATAAAGTTACACCGTAGGCTCTCCGGAAACCCCCAGTAATTATCACCAAGGTTTTGTGAGGGAAACTTCAAAAGCTGCTAGTTTTTGCTTTTGTTTTTACAATATGCCACGAGTGCACATGTTGATTTGCATCCTTAGAGCTGGGAAACCTCACAATTTTCCTGTTATCCAAAGCTACCGACACTGTTTCAGAAGGGCACTCCTACAGAGAGGGGCAGTGCTGGCCTGTAATCCCAGCCCGTGGCCCAGAAAGAGAAGGAGGAAGAAGCTGAAATTCTACGTCATCTTTGGCTGTCTATTCAGTTCAAAGCCAGCTTGTACTGGGGGAGTGAGACCCGGCGTCAAAACGAAAGGAAGAAACAACACAAAACCAAAAGCCAGCAGTAATGGCCCCTACTTCTAGTCTCGGCACTGGGGAGAGAGAGGCATTTCTGAGTTTGACAGCAGCCTGGTCTACATCACAGTGTCAGGCCGGCCAAGGCTGTGTAATAAAACTGATTCAGAAGAAGAAAAGGAGGAAGATGAAGAGAAACACGAAAGCTATCTACTTTAAACATATGAACACACCTTTAATATTTGACACTCAGAGGCTGAGGCAGAGTGCTCTATATTCAAGGCCTATCTGGCTTAGATAGTGTGTGACATGCCAGATAGACTACATACAGAGACCCCAGCACAAAGCCTTCACTTCACATAAACCCACACCCACCCACAAAGGTATGAAAACTATAAAACATTCCTATCAGCGTTTGTTTTCCTAGAAATTTTTAGCGTTATTGCCACCACTGATGAATAAGTGTCTAGAAATTACCAAGAGATTAACATTATTAGTTACTTCAAAAAGTTTTAGAAATCCATCTCATCTTTCAACTTATATTCAGTTGGGTTATTTAAACTTTTTTAAAGAGATGTTAGATGATTGATTAGGATTATCAGTTGTTGGTGTTAAAAGGAAGACTCAGAAATTTGAATCCACCAACAGGATGAACCCATTATCAACCTGATCTTTATTATATATCTGTGCTATTCTCTCCAATTTTTCAATCCTAATTCAGCATTTATCTGTAAATATTTCCTCCATTTTCAGATTGATTTACCTTCCCTGCCCTCATTCTGCTTATATTTTCATTGTTTTATTTTATTTCATTTTTTTAAAGTTCTTTGGCAACTCAAGGCCAAAGCTTTGTCTTGTTGATGCTCTCGTCTCTGCTTCCAGAATGCGGGAATTACTGGTGTATGACACCTCATTCAGGTGACCTCATTTCTTCTCATCATTCTTTTTACTCTTCCAGCTAATACAAAGCATAATCTTTGCTACAGTGGAGGCTTAGGGGCCAACTTCCAGACGTGCATTTTCCAAACTCAGCAAGTCAGCTGTTGCTTGATCAGGTTCTTGTATGCTAATTGAAGAGTCTGAAACTATAGGAGGCTCAAGTTCTTTTATCTGCATTTATTAGGGTAACAAACCCCTTAGCTGTAACCAGAAAAAAAGAATAGATGTAGGCCTCTAATTAATTACCTCACCATAGGATTCAGCTGCACAGTGCAGATTAATCAAATGAAAACCCAATTTTTCAATAAAGGAAAAATTATCATTTTACATCACTACTGTTGTTACTTCTCACTTGTTACACAGATTAGTTCATCAAATCAGGAGTAAAAATAAATTCCTGAATGCTGTATGTTTTTGTGTTTAATCCATTCAAAGCTAATGCATCTGTCATTTCAGAGTTCAGATGAAACCATGTCCTATATTACATTTAGTCCAATTTTTAAAGAACCATGAAAATAAGTTGAACACAGTAGCTCATACCTGTAATCCCAGTACTTAAGAGACAGAAGCAGAGGGGTTATTGCAAGTTTAAGGACTGTCTAGGCTACATAGTATTTCCAGGTTAGCCTGAGCTACAGTGTGAGGGTCTGTCTTGAAATTAATTATTAAAAAGAGCCACACAGCTTTCTCAAATATAAGTTTGTTCTTTTACTTGAGGAATAGAGAGGCTAAAACTAGCAGGAGGAGAAACAATAAAATCATTTGATGACAACATTTTCTGGATCAGAGCACAGTCAGAGTCACCAATAACATTCGGGAAAGATGTGTAGAGACACGATGCAGTTGGGTGAAACAATGCTGACACCTTCACGGGAGCTTTCTCATCCCCTTTATTCCAGTAGTGCCTTAGTTTAACCAGTTCAATCCACAAACATCTGCTGACCGAATACCATTGTGTGCTCCCTACAGACACATTGGTTGCGCTGTACAGTAAACAATTCTTAGTAACAACTGAACAATAGACTGAGGGAACATCAGAGACATTGCTTCTCCAATACAGAGATATTCCCTTATTATCCCCAGGTTTAGCATCTCACCATGGTCCCCCCCCCCCCCGCTACTTCTTTGCAACCTCTCTGCCTCTGTAGCAACCCATTCCCAGAGTCTCCTGGAATCCTGGCCTTTACTAGTCGGTTCCTCCCTACATGATAGTTCCCTTCTACATAGATGGAATCTCAGGCCAGGATCTTCTTAACCAAATGATTCTGTACTTGCCATATTTACTGACTCTGAATTTAGGGCACAATTTAAGAGCCCAAATATCTTGTTTATTATCTATTCTATTCGTTCTTGAAGAAAAGGAAGGAATGTCTACACAGTACTAGGTTATGCTATACAAAGGGGATTCCAGGTTCAAGGAAAGGCTTTTGCAGCCTAATGATGAGCGGAAGGAAAAAGGATGTGGAATCACTCTCAGACAGCCTGGTTTGTAGACTAGGACACTGCATTAAATACATCTCATTCTTAAGTATAGAAAGCATTTCCATATTGGATACCTGATGCCTAAATCACAATGATTGGATTGAACCGGCGAAGAATATTTTATCTTTTAAATGGACAAAAACCTAGTGTATTAAATAAAACACGATGAATAGCAACAGACAGTGGGGAACGGTGGTTTGCAACACGGCCATTGAAACACAGCGGTGACTTAGGATGTAAATGAACGCAGACTAAGCCAGCAGCACTAATGAACATCTAGGAAATCTGCTTTAACTGGAGAGTGATTTTAATGAATGTATCAGTACCTGCAAAGTTAGGACCCACGCTTTTAAAGAATTTGCTGTCCTTGGTAGGTTCGGCCAGCTGCACTGATTAGGCAGTGCCCAGCTAATGGTCACCCCACCTATTGCCTCCTGGTCGTAAGCTCTGGAGTGTCTTCTACGTGAATGAAATTGTATAGTCAAATGATTCTGCGCATTTTTGTCAGACTCTGTGCATGCCCTGAAGTAATGTCAGGAATCCAGTCCTGGAAGGCTACTATGACTTCAGCTTCATTATGCAGTTAGAGCCCCCAATTCTTCCTGGGAATGACATATAAAACCTCCCATCTGAGGAAAACGAGGCAGATTAATGTTGCATAAAACATATACGATCTGGATTACAAAATCGCTAACGCTCTCTCTCCAGTGGAGACACTTTCCATTTTCAGATGCCTGTAATGGCAAGAAAAATTTCCCCATGGCTTAATATTTCCTTCTCTTATAAAAGATAAATCTACATGGTAGAAATAAACCTTGAGACAGGGAGATTTGAGTAAATTTTGCTTGCTGGCCAGGAAACAGGAGCATAATTATTTTGATCAACCCAGTTGAACACGCATATTTTATTTACAGAAAAGAAGATTTTTCTCACAAGATTTGCAAAATAAACTGTTAGAGAAACACT
Source organism: Myodes glareolus (assembly GCF_982192425.1). Taxonomy (NCBI): domain Eukaryota; kingdom Metazoa; phylum Chordata; class Mammalia; order Rodentia; family Cricetidae; genus Myodes; species Myodes glareolus. Next base: position 47,933,577 of record NC_142028.1, on the reverse strand, counting down.
GGACTTAGGAAAGTGCAACGGAATGTTTTACAGCAAAGAATTCTTTTAAAACAATGTGTAGAAAGAACCGGCCTGTTGGCAACATCACTGCCCAGCGTGCACGGCAAGTTAACACCATGAAAATCCAGTTCGCCCTCCGTCCCCCTTCTTCTTGCCATCTCTTCTTTAGCAATTTGTCTTTTATGCTTTTTGAATACAGCTTTTTATCCTGCCCCTCTTCTCCGGTTTTTTTTTGTTTTTTTTGTTTTTTTTTTTCTTATTTTGCTGAAGTTACAAATCTTAACATGGTTCCCGAGAAGACTGATGTAGACGACCACCCTCTAAGGGGCAGAAAGGGTGAGTGCAGGCAATAAACAGCTTCCTCCAAGGCATGACCACACATAGTGACAAGCTACTGCGAGATTCCCCTCCCAGTCTCTGGGATAGCGGGATGGTGTGGAGGACCAGGCAGTAAGAGTCTTTGTTGTCCCCGCCCCCACCCCCACTATCTCTGGGGAGGGATGAACAAGCCTGTAAAGTGCTTCCTATAGGCAAGAAACTGTAGGGGGTAAAGAGACTGAAAGTCTTCAAAAATCCACAAATTGGATTAGCAATGTTTGAGAAGCTGGCTTTTGTCAGGAACAACGCCTTAGGGCATGAAGTTCCCGCTGCTCTGGAAGCAGGAGTGGATAAAATGTCACACATTACCCGTTTTATCAACATTGTTATTACTGTTAGTGTCGTCATCATCATCATCATCATTGTTGCATTTGCATATCCATGCTTTGTGCTGCACTAATCAAACTCACCAAGGCGTGGAACCACCTCAGATCTCAGCGTGGGAATGGATAAAGAAAGTGTGTCTCTTGAACACCACAGAACTCACTTGGAGACATAAAAAAGGGATGACGCTTGTAGGAAGTAGAGATTACCAAGGTAAGGAAAATAAACCAAACTCCCTCAGAGGTGCCAATCTAGCATCAGGCACCCATGTAAAAGTATAGCATAGTTCCCAAAACTGGAACTGTCCTTGCTATTCTATAGATTTGAAAGACCTTCAACCTGGACTAGTTCTTTGATATCAAACTAATTATTTACACTCTTTACTTCTCGGCTTCCTCATCTATATAAAGTGAAAAATAATGTTAGCTGTACAGTGATGACAATATTCAGAATGTTAATGCAATGCCTGTCACATACTAGTGACCCACTATTGCATCATTTGCTATTATCAGCAAATGTTTATTTGGAATATATTGTATGACAAGAATTGTGCAGAAAATTGAAGATGCACTTGGGGTTAGAGTCAGATTCAGGTTTTTGGTCCCCAAAAGTCTCAGTTGCAATCAGATCCGTATTGTACATAATGGTAAAATTGCTCCAAGAGAAAGGACACGGCGCTAGGCCTGGTGGCACAGGACTGCAGTAGCTCCTCCCCAGGAGGCAGAAGCAGGATTGGCCCAAATTAAAATTCAGCCAGTGCCATGTAGAGAGATCCTGCTTCAAAATACATTGGAAAGGCACTAAGTAGTAGAGCCCTGGCCTGGCTTGTATGTGTGCAGCTCTAAGTGGGACTCCAACCCTCTAGTACCAAAATAAAAAAAAAAAAAAACATATAGAAACAGGCATGGGTCAGAAGGTTGAATGTAGGCAGGGTAAAATCTGTGGCTGAAGCCTCCACTTTCAGAATCTCTCCTGAATGAGTCACTGGGAGAAAAGAGGAGGAATTTCCAGGGTGCAATCGGGTATCATCTCTATATACACTTTCTGACAATTATGCCTATGCAGATTTTGGAAGAGTCTGTAATTTTTTGCAAATTCCTTTTTTTATTCTTAGTTAACATTTACTTCCTATGGAATTTTGGAATTTGTAATTTTGATATTATTTTTTCCTTTCTTTCTTTTACCGCTCCCCCCAACAGGCCACCTATATGACTACATAAACCTGGCAACCTGTATTCATTTCCTGGAACCTTCATAACGGTAGAAAGAGAGAAATGACCCCACAAAGTTGTCCCTGGGAAAGCCCTCAAGTCAGGCATATTGATACATGCCTGTAGTCCTAGAACTTGAAAGAAGAGGGCAGGGAGATGGGCAGAAGTTCAAAGCCAGCCTGTGCTATTCAGTAAGTTCCAACCCAGCTGGGCTATCACTTGAGAAAAAAGGAAAAGAAAGAGAGAGAAGAAAAGAAAAAGAAAAAAGAAAGAAAGAGAGAGAGAGAGAAAAAAGAGAAAAAAAGAAAGAAAAGAAAGAAAACAACAACAACAAAAAGTTATCCTTTGTTTAAACTGACATTCAGATTGCCTTAACTGAATTTCTTTCTTTTTAGTCATGGGAGAATCATTCTGAGAAAATAAACTCGAAGTAGTAGTAGTTCAGTGTGTTCGGTGGTACTGAGGCAGGATAGAAAGAGGTCATTCATGACTCCACCCTCCCTGCCATCTGGCTGGTGTGAGTCAAACCTAGTTCTAGAATTTTCATGCAATTTGAAAAAAAAATCACTGCAAATACTCTCTGCATAGATACAGTAACCCCTTTCTGAGAGATCTCAAACAATGTTTGAGAATGTTAACATAGGTAATGAACCTTGCTCAAAGCCAAACGGATGCAGACTTTGAGTTTATCTTGGTACCATGATGTCATCTGTAAACCTACAGTTTTCTGAAAGGAAAAAAGACACAAGGAGGATTATTAACTGTGCTTACCATCAAAACATGTCTTGACCTTTAATCATGTTAGAGAAATAATACTTTGACCTTTTAAATGGTTTTTTTTTTTGTATCTTATTAACTCCCCCTTCTTATCTGTGAACCTGTAATCCTCAGAAGGACTTTATAATGTCAGTCATTTGTTCTCATTTACAGAAGGGAACTCCTCTAGATAAAAGTGAGTACCCTCAAATACTGTATTTTAATTTTGTATGTATGGTGTGTGTATTTCATGTATGCTGGTATGCGCAACTAGGTAATGTCCATGGGAGCCAGAGAAGCATGTCAGATGTCCCACTGAACCACTGTCCACCTTATTCCCTGACTAGACTCTCACAGCTCGCTTCCTTTTTTGAATTGGATGACAGATATTTGAACTCATGCCCTACTGCTTGTACAGAGAGCATTCTTATCCACTAGTATATCTCCCTGCCCCGAATTTTAAAACACATGTAGTTTACATATTTGGAATGATAGAACTCATACTGATATTGTTTTTTGTTTGCTTGTTTTGTCTGAGACAGGGTTTCTATATGTAACAGTCCTAGCTGTCCTGGAACTAGCTCTTGTCGACTAGGCTGACCTCAGACTCACAGAGATTCACTTGCCTCTGCCTCCCTCCCGAGTACTGGGATTAAAGGCGTGCGCCACCACTGCTCGGCTCATACTGATCTCTTCACACAGAAGTCGACCGTTCTCTCTTCAAGCTTAAGCAGCAGGTGTCTCAGTGCGTACTTTTTTTTACCCTCCACAGTTACTCACACTAAGATACTGGGCTTCACCTCTGAAGCACTGGCTCAGTGATGAAGGAGCCCTCTGTAGTATGTACAGGCAGCTTCCAGCCACGTGTAGCTGCATATTCAACTGCTACTGACTATGCTTTACAGAGGCCATGAAAAGATTGAATATGACACGCAGAGGTCTGCACTGGACATGGGAGCTTCCAGGTAATTCATCCAGCTGTTCTCTCCCCATAGATTCCAGGGCTCTGCTTCTAGGTCTCAGGGTTTTTGTGGAAAGCTGAGCCATTTTGCTAACCCTAAGTCATTCTTCAAATATTCCAGAGTCAGTAGGACATAGTGGTATACCTTGACATGCCAACACTTGGGAGCTCAGACAAGACTGAAATGAATTCTAGCAAAGAGACTCCAATGCTGTCTTGGACTACAGAACTATAAAACCAACCAGAAATCAATAAAAAGCTGACTATACGATTTATTATTTTAATTAATTGCTTTCTATTACATGCTTTTTTAAATAATGGTCAATTCAACTATCACTCATGTTTATTTAAGTTGTAAGACTACAAATTGTATATAATTAATTTCTTTTCTTTAAAGATTGTTTTTATTTTATGTATATGTGTCAGATCCGATGATAGATGGTTGCCAGCCACATGTGGCTGCTGGGAATTTAACTCGGGATCTCTGGAAGAACAGTCAGTACTCTTATCTGCTGAGTTATCTCTCCAGGCCCTACATCCAATTTCTAAGGTTACAATTAGAAACAACATGTCGACCATGGGAGATAACTCCACGGGTAAAGAATGTGTCTTGACTTCAAATCTGCAGAACCCACATAAAGCTAGATACAAAAGTATGCACCTGTCATATCAGTGACTCTGCAGAGAGGTGGAAGATGGAGAAAGAAGACTCCACAGAAGCACATAACCCAGCTGGCCTGACAGACACAGTGAGAACAACAGAAACCCTGTCTTAAAACAAGGTGGGAGGTAAAGACTGACACCTGAGGTTGTCTTCCGACCGCTGTGTATACTCTGTGGTATATGTACGCCAGTGTTCACACAGATTAATGTGTGTACAAACACACACATTCATCATATGGACACACACACACAGGTTAAAGAAGGTAATAAAGACAATATGCTATTATTTTGACCTCAGGTGAAGAAACCCACCATTTTGAATTTGATCCTTCTCAAAATAGTATGTCCTATTCCACAGTTAAGCATTTAATTCCTGAAAGAGAAAAGAAGGAGAATGACCAAAAAAGATGAGTTGGAATTGCAATCTGGAGTGTTCGTTGTGTTCTGCACATCTACCCCTCTCAGTATACCACTGTAATATAGGATAGCACAGCTTTCTGCCCCCTGGGATTCCCAAACACACACCCTAAAAGCAGGTGCACTCAAGGCCAAGGCCACTCATGCCCTCTGTCGTCGATGACTAGTCCAACTGCCATTTTCCTTTCAAATGAGCTTGAGAAAACTTGGGTTGTTTTCGCAACATGGAGGAAATAGAGAAGAGTTGCTCAGTCTCAGCAATGAAATCCTGTTAATGAAATGACAAGGAGAGCCTTGTTCCTTTAAATACCATAAAATCCATCGGGATTGGTAATTCCACACAGGCATAATCGTTTCTTTTGTATCAGCCAGAAATCTCTGCTGAGGGGCTCAAGCCCTGCCTCCGCTTCCTCCAAATGAGAATGAAAACTGGGAGGAACCCAATTTCATAATATTTAAATTACTTCCTAAGGGCACACAGGCTTCATAAGAAACACAAAGATCAATTATCAGTTGAATCTAACTCTTCAAATTGCAAAAAAATAGTAATATGTATCAGCGTAGTGCTGCCCCCCCCCAAATGATACTACTGTTTTACTTAACTGTGTTTTCTAGTTATTTTGTAATGACAGTCCATGTCACTTAGCTAATTGCTCTTTAGTGGCTGTTATCACTTCATAAAACATAGAAAGTTTGACTGTCTCCATGTTAATATATATATATATATATGTATGTATATATGTGTATCTGCAAAAACTGAATGAAAATAAAGCATTGTTTGCATTTCTCCATGTTAACATTTTTCTTTATAATTTTCTGTGTCTTATGCATTTTTCACTATAAATAGATTTTCTTTTGTTTTCTGCGATAACTTTTGATTTAATTCTGAATTATAGGACATCACTTCAATTGTTCATTAGCAAATGTTTCAAAAGATCAATTAATTGTTATTAATTACTTATTAAACACAATTTTATTTCTTATACACTGCTTCTAAGCGCTGTTTCAATTCCATCAAATGGAGTGACTAAACTCCCATAAGAAAGCTCACAATGCCAGTTACCTTATCACATAATGAAGGTGACTCATCACATAAAGAAGGTGATACCTATTCCTAGGTAACTGGGGAATTGAGAAGCACCCATCTTGCAAGGACAGACACACGCATCTTCCTCTAAGAGAGTGAATGTCCTTTATTATTAAGTCAACATTATCTGGTCACAGAAGCCGACCTTCCTTCCAATAGCCTCTGCTATTGCTTCCAGCTTCAGCGCACAAAGCGATGGGTCGATCAAAGTATTTTTAAATGTGAGTCAATTGGTGCGGCATTGTTGAAGGAATCCATTCAGAGGCTGCGGGTGTATCTCCCTGCCTTTGAAGTCGGCCAGTGGGATTCCAGCATGAGAATAGGAACGTGGGTAAATGACAGGTCTGGGCTTCAGTGTTGAGAAAGTGCTTCAAATAGAGGAATCAAACAGAAGAAAACAAATAGCACTTTGTGGATAATGTTCTCCCCAAGCTGGAATTGTCCCACGCCTCTTTCTCAGCATTTCCTGAAAGGAGGCAGAAGGTCAACTGTTAACCTTCTGCTGCCCTTGGTGCTGGGTAACTTTCTGCTACATTTATAAAAACCATCTCTTGCACTAGCCCTACAACGCATGGGGATCAGTACAAGTTCACTTGGTTAGTTCACTGATGCTGGCTGATTTTTTTATCAACTTAGTATCAGAGCTATTTTTGTTGGTTGGTTGGTTGAATATTGTTTATTTGTGTGGCTTGTTGTTATTGTATACCTTGGCTATCTTGAAACTTACTATGTAGGACTATCAGACCTTCGAACCTCAATCTCCCTGCATCAGCCTTCACAGCACTGGGGTTCCAGGTGTGCCACTATGCTAATTCTCTTTATTATTTTAACAGATTGGTACCTTGGTGTGCCTTAGAATCCTAGACTAACTCACAGCTTGAGATTCCTAGTCTAGCTCCAGGTTGCCCACTGCAGTTTCTGCATGTGTAACTTGGCAGAGCAAGGCGAAAGTATCTGGAAAGCCTCTGTACTTCTCCACTAAAGGAAACACGCTATGGTGGTAACTGTGCAAATTCTTTCAGTCTTCTTATTTCTGTCTTTGAATGGGAAAAGAATACAGTACCAGACTTAAATATCATTGTTGTTGTACTCATATTGTACAAGTAGTAACCACTGAAATACATTTTTATTGTATATACTTTATCCTTATGGCACATATGAGTTAAAAGAATTGAGTCATTTTGGTAAAAAAAAATAATTGTTAAGAAAGAAAAACATCAAAGGTACATGGAAGTAGTACCTTTGTCTTTTTTCCCTTTGTTTCTTTCCCTAAGTCCCAGGCACTATAGGTTTGGCATAACAGAACATCCTACCTGACACTCATGTTTTCTAGCTCATTGCATACCCGTATTTATCAAATGGAAGATGAACACATTCATCTTCAGCTGAGCCGCTCATTTTATGGTTACAACAGCCCACAATCTTGGAATGAGGCTCACATTGGCAATGAACAGCTATTTAGCATCAGGTTACACTAAAAATCAAAAGAAAGCAGGGGATTCCTCCATTTTCCTACACACTGGTATGATGAGGGGAAGGAATAACAATTCCTTCTTCCCCATATGGGAAGACCTAAAGATGACGGTATTAGACAAGGGCCCGTATACTCTTGTCCTTGAGAAAAGAAAATGATGAAAGGAAATGTTACTCTGAACATAGACTAAATTAATCACTTTTACTAAGGAAATGGAGATGGATTAGAAACCATAGCTCTGTGAAAGGGGAAGTGCAGGATGTTTTTCATAAACAAATGAATCACAATAGCCTACTCTGGTAGGGAAAGCAGAAGGGCACATTCTGCACACTGTGCATAAACAGGTAAGAAGAGTTACATTGCCTTCTCTTGTGCACCCGTTGTCTGAATCAGCACAGCACAGCTGGTCTAAGGCAGTGACAAAGAGGTAGAGAGGAAGCCTTCCAAAGGCACAGAATCGGTTACAGTGGTTTTCAATTTTGTTTGTTAAGATGCGTTTTTTTGAAAATGTCTTTGCAGCTTAGCACTGCATCAGCAAAACAGAGTCTACAAACAAACAAACAAAAACCACATCTATATTCCCACAGCTTTACGTGTAGCTGTGAAGTATTGCTAAATGCATCTAAGAAAGATCTTGATGTAAATTAACTTAAAATTCCTCTACATATGCTATCAATTATTCATGACATAAATTATGCAACAGAGCTGTGAGTAGATATTTGATGTAATATACAGAAAGAAACATACATACATATATTCATGGATATGTATGCATACCATGTATATATTCATATGCATATTCAGGCAACAAGTTTTCATTAATGTAATTGTGTACTTACTTGTACACATGTAAGACATTCCTGGAAATGCATACACATATGTTTTGGCATAAACCATACATGTTTATGCATATACACATAAAGATACACATGAACTCATACACACAGAGAGAAACACACATACACACAGACAAAGGCACATAAACACAGTACACACACTCATACAGAAAAATGCATGCATGCAGACACTCACACACATACACAAGCACACACACAAACATACACACACAATGTTCACAGATACACATGCACAAACATATAAATGGTAGGATTAAAAAAACCTCAGATTCCTTGGAAACCATGGTTTCAGCATTTTGAGTAAGTCAAATCTCTGCTGCTTCTGTATTCTCCTGTGATTGAGTAATTGCAGTGCTTGGGCCCATGTCCCTTTTAAACAGAAAGTGTGTTTATTCATCTTGGATCCTCCAGCTCCTGTTTTACCAGATGTGCTAGTGATACTGCATTTAGAATGAACCAAGGTTCTCAAATTAAAGTACTTTTCAGAATGGATTTGGAAGAATGGAAAGCCATTCTTTTCAGTTCAAGTCCCTATCTTCATAAACCAAGTCTCTCTCAAAAAATCCTGTAGACTTTTTTACTTGCTTAGTGACACTCCCACCCCCAACTTCACTTATGCTAGACACTCTACACAGAACTGCTTAACTGCTAGGAAAGCTCCCCCCACCACGGTATAAGAGGGTCTTCGTTCTATGTGTTGCTTTCATTGGTTGAATAAAGAAAACTGCCTTGGCCTTTTGATAGGGCAAAACTTAGATAGGCAGAGTAGACAGAACAGAATGCTGGGAGAAAGGAGGCAGAAACAGAGAGCCGTCAGCCATGAAGCTGCCAGGTCAGACATGCTAAATCTTTCCCGGTAAGCTGCAAGCTCATGGTGACATACAGATTATTAGAAATGGGTTGAATTAATATGTGAGAGTTATCCAATAAAAGGCTAGAACTAATGGGCCAGGCAGTGTTTAAATGAATACAATTTCCATGTGGTTATTTCAGGGTATAAGCTAGTTAGACTAATCAGGTTTCTTAGATACATAGAGATTATTTTCTGTATAAATAATCTTCAAAATATTCAAAGAGCTGTAGAAAAATGGCATTTAATTTAACCTTAGAGTTCTGTGGTAGTGAGACACAATTGCTCCTGACAACACTGATCTATTCCCAAGAGATTGTTAAGCATCAAAGACACTCCACTTGAAGCTTGTCTTCTTGGCAAAACCGGCCTCTGGGCAAGGAACTGCCCATACCTCAACTACTGACAAAATATATAGCATCCAGAAATGGATACTATGGCAAATCTTGCCAAGACAGGGTAAGACAGTTTTGAAAAATTTCTTTTTTTTTTGTAATTTTATTAAATTATAAAAAGTTTCCATTTACGCCCCTCCTCCCAACGCCCTCCCACTCCCCCCATGAAAAATTTCTTGTCTGTTAAAAATAATCTGTCAGTTATTCTAGGCCTTAGCTAAAGTTGGTTGCTTCAGTGCTGCAGACATGACTTTGGGTGATTGCCCAGGTATCCAGTTGTCTCTGTGATTTGTTGCATGTTTTGGAAGTTGTTCGATTGCACTTCCTAATTACTCAGGTAACATTTCCCTTCTCAGATCTTCAATGGGGTTGAAGACTATATAAATGTAGCTACTTTCCTCTCATGACTTGGCCAAGTTATTTATTATACTTGACTAAAGCTAGTTAGAAGAGGATATTTGTTCTTATTGTATATAATTTCATAGTAGGTTTAGAACTCTCTTACTTAAACAAAATGGGGAGGTGCTGTGGGAGCTCCTTCCACTCTTTCAGCCAATAGCCACTGAGATACAAACCCACTGGGGCATGGTCTCTCTCTCTTTAAAAATGCAGTGGCAGCCCTCTGCTCGCTCTCTTGCTTCTGATTCCACTTCCAGCTACTAGACTCCTTTTCTGATTGTGCAGTGGACTGTTGTCTGGGATGGTGATCTGTAAGTTTTTTCCTTTAAATAAATAATCATTCTATTAATCATAGTTACAAAATGGTGTGGTATTGTTTGTGACTTACACCTTCATCTGGACGCCATGGCTTTCCTCTCTGAGACGGACATAGGTTAGATTCATCCCGGTAAGCCACAGTCATGTGGTGATACACAGATTTAATAAAAATGGGTTAATTAAAATGTGAGAGCTAGCCAATAAGAGGCTAGAACTAATGGGCCAGGCAGTGCTTAAATGAATACAATTTTCATGAGGTTATTTTGGGGTATAAGCTAGCCAGGCAGTGGGAAGTAGCCCACCACTCCTTTTAAAACAGAGTGGCACTCCAACGTGGTTTACTAATTCCATTTAAACATGAGAGGGCTTAAAAAGGAGAGAAACAGTGTTTAGCACAGCTTTTTGCTGTTTTCTGGGGTGTGCAGCAGAGAGATTTCCTGATTCAGCAATAGCAGCAGAAGAAAAAGCCATGCCATTTTAAAACGAGGCTGCCTGGGCCCTGCCACAGGTGCAAACTCACAGTTATGGAGCACTTATGGGTTCACTCAGGGTTGGGAATAAAGTAGCTGAGACCATGACTATGGCTCAGCTCTTTCTGCCCCAGTAGGCAGCAGGATCAGGCCTACTAGAAAGTGATGGTTTTGAAATACCAGTTTCTGGACTGTGCCACCATTGCAACCTCTGACTCTTTTGGGAGATCCAGTAAAGTGCTATGGTTTGTTTGATGTCAACTAGACTCACTATGTGCCTAAAAGGGAGACATTACCTAGCATCGCTCAGAGGCACAAGCAGCTCTGCCATGCTAGTGGTATGATGTGTAAGGCTCAAAGGCACGAGTGGCTTTGCCATGTTGGAATGGGCAGAGCAAGCCTGCAGTACCTGTTTTTGACATAGGAATGTCACAGCTTAGATTCTTAAGTGCTTAGCGATTTAAAAGCACAAAGCAAAAATGTTCCTGGACAGTAAAGAATTACAGACAATGCAATAGGACAGATTCAGACATAAAAGACCTCTAAATGGGTCATAGTGTTAGATATATGTAGGTTTGGGAGAGAGAAAAAAAAGAAAATAGAGAATAAAGTTAATGCCTTAAAAAAGGGTAAAGTATTTAAAGAAACATAGCACAGATAGTTATAGATTAAAAGAAATAAAGAAAAATAAGCCACATAAAAATGGAAAATTCACAGAGAGTTTGGATTCTGTATATTGTATTTTCTTTGAATTTTTTGACTGTGAAGGAGCTAAATACAGAGAGACATTCCATTGTGTAGTCTGCTAAGCTGAACCAGCATATATGTTCTAAAGGCATCCTGACTTAAAAATTTGGGTGTAGGGATATGGTGCTTTGGAAAAGAGGTTCTTCTTTTGTTTTCACAAAGGATGAGACCCTGTGGATTTCTTCTATCCCAAAATGGTATGATAGACCATGTCCTACTGAAAGGTTGCTGTGAACACCCTCAAAAGATTATTTCACTCAACTGCCGACTGAGATGAACCTGGCACACAGGATACACCATGAAAGACCTGATTAACAGCGCCCCTATACAGCAGGAAGAAGTTTGACAAGAAATAACTATGTCCATATTCCCAGATATTGTTTATAAATGTTCTTTTGCATTTAAAGAGGGATATGATATAGATATGAATAATTTGCATTGGTAAAATTTTAAGGTCAATTTTGTCATATGTATATATATTTCTGCTCTTGATTAAGGTATTGTGATTGTGTAGTTCATTTAAAAATGCAGTGTATAATTAGAAAATATAGATTGTTAATGGATAATCATCAATGATAGTCAAGCTTGTAGTCATGTTAGTTAGATTTTCTAGATATGCAGAGATATATTTCAGTTAAATAGTCATTCTTCATATCTTTCAAAGACTACAGAATATGGCATTTAAATGTCTTAATAACTTAAGGCTTTTCATGAAAATGAGACACATCTTTTCCTGGCAGCACCAATCTACTTCAAGAGGAAGATGGGCATCAAAGAGGCTTTTTATGGATTGGTTAGCCATTTGGGCAAGAAACTGCTCTTGCCTGGACAGCTGCATAAACTGGACACAAAGAACCCACAGAGAGAGGACTGCTGAACTTGCCTAAAGGTGAGATGATCCTTTGGGGTTCCTGCTTCATGAAAGAGTCTGTGAGACATTCTGCAGGATACAGGAGAAAGTGACTAAACTATCTTTGAAACTTCCTGCTTCATGGAAATGTCTGTTGGATACTATGGGCCTGTAGGTCGAAGATGGATGCCCCAACAGTACAAAAGAACTTTCGGTGACTGTCCAGACAGCGAGATGTCTCTGTCATTTCTAGAGTTTTGGAAGTTGCTTACTTCTTATTTACTTAGGTAATATTATATCCTACTAGAGTTTTTGATGGAGTTGAAGAATAGATAGATATAATTTTCCTTTGTTATGATAAAAGATAAAATAGATATATAATGTAACTGTAATTCTTGCTTTATAGCTGTTTTGCTATATCTAATTTTACTATCTTAAAGTTAAAACCTTCCTTTTTGTTTTAACAGAAAAAGGGGAAATGGTGTAAGAGCGTCTTCTTTCTATGTGTTGCTTTCATTGGTCAAATAAAGAAACTTCTTTGGCTTTTTGATAGGGCAGAATTTAGGTAGGTGGTGTAGATCGAACAGAATGCTGGAAGAAAGAAAGCATAGTCAGGCACAAACCATGGCTCTCCTCTCCAAGATGGATGTAGGTTAGACTCATCCTGATAAGCCACAGTCATGTGATGATACACAGATTTAATAGAAATGGGTTAATTAAGATGTGAGAGTTAGCCAAGAAGAGGCTAGATATAATGGGCCAGGCAGTGTTTAAATGAATATAGTTTCTGTGTAATTATTTCGGGTAAAGCTAGCTGGGAGCAGGGTGGCAGGAAGCAGCCTTCTTCTCCTTTTTACAACACCCCCCCCATTATTTTGTTTCAATTCAGTGCACTTAATATGAGAACAAGTAGCAGATTTGATAGCTGCTTTATGAAATCTAAGAGAGAAAGCTTAATTTCAGGGCTGGGGCCATAGCTCACCAGTAAAGTAGACTCTTAACATGGATAAGGTCCTGGACTCAATTCTCAGTATCAAAGGCAGTTTTATTTCTGAAGTATTTTTTAATTTTCTCTAAACTGAGTGTTAATGAAGGCTACTCAGTTGGATATGTGTATTCCAACAGAATTCTCCTTTCTTAGATATCAACCAAAGAGCAAGTTACTCTTATTTACTGTTAATTTGTTTGTTTTAGACTTTCGTGCAACACAGGGTACCTGCATCTCTCTAAGTGGTCTATGTTGACCTTGAACTTCTGACCCTCCTGCCTTTAACTCCCAAGTAGTAGAATCCCATGAGTACCACATTTTCTGTTCATTTTTAATGCTTTTGACATTCCCACCAGTTTTTGATACCAACTACCTTCTTTTGAAGCTTTAATTGTAAAGGAGAATATATTTTATTTATTCCATTCAATTTTTATAAGTAATTATTATAATGATCCAGTTTTTCAGATCCAAAACTTAGGCACAGAAATGGTAATAGTATCTCAGGTCACACATATAGATGGTATCAGACATGAGATTTGAATTCAAACTATGGTATTATGGATTCTGTACTGTAAACCTACACACTATGCTGCCATCATTGACATATTTACCATCAGGATAAGAATTGATGACCCAAAATTGCATCTCAGATACATAATTCAAAATTGTGTTGTAATATGTATGCCCACACAGCAGACTTCTTGTGAAATGTGTCAGCGAGCAGCTGTATGATTTTGACCAAATTGCTTATTTCCAACTGTTTCTGTTCAGACTGCACCAGGGTCTTCACAATAGGTATTTGCCTCATTGAGTTCTATGAGTCAGTTATCTAAAATACTTCTTACCTTGCCTGTCTTAGTGAGGTCTTACCAGCAACAAATTAGAGAAAAGAGTTTAGATGTCATTTTAGAGAGCACTGAATTTGATCCCATGTATGTATTTCAACATCTCTACCCTGTCTCATAAATTTTACATGCTTTGGAAAAGGTTTTATGTGTGTGGATATGTACATGGCTGCATTTATGCATGCTGATGTGAAATAGTCAGTCATGTATAAATGGAGGGGAAGAACTCCATACCTCAAACTCAGACCTGTGCAATCCAAGTTAAAAGCTAGTAAGAACACAGAATAGAAAATATTCTAAACATTAAATATAGAGAATTAGTTAATGGGTAATTACATCCTTAAGTAGGACAGAAAACTACAGAACAAATGAAATAATATTTTCAAGGAATATTTATCCAAGAAGTCATTATAGAAGGTTTTTGTTCATTTTGTTGACAGAGTCATGGGTGCTGACTCATTTTCTTCCGAGATACTCTGTTTGATCAACCAATGAATCTATTGTTAAAACCAACCTACAACAAATGACTTATGTGTTGCACAGTAATGCAGTAAGCAATCTGCAATCTCACACAAATGTCTTTAGGTCTTCTTTCCCCCAATTCTTCTATCAGTGTAAACTATGCCACAGAATTGGGCCACCTGGCTGCAGGTGACAGCACCATATCAGACCCCTCTTAAATATCTCATTGAAGTGTCACAGATCATTTAGTAATGAGAACAGTCTGGAGTTTATTAACCATAACTTCAAGCAGGAAAAAAGCTAATAAGATATGAAAAATACCTTTAAATTGTTAATGGTGTTTTATTTCTGACAGGTGTCATGATGAAGCTGTATTTTCCAAAATTTGTTTTGTGTGATAAGAGTAATGCATCACATATTCACTATGTAGACAGACACACATATAAATAGGTTGACACAAAGACCTATTTATATTGTCTTGTTTTTGTTTGGATTATAAATGATAACTACTAAATCTTATTTGGTAAAGTTGGAAGGCCAGGCAAGATGGTCCCCACTGATCACTACATCTCAACACTTAGAAGATAGAGCCAGGAAGATAGGTATTCCAAGGTCATCATCAGCAACAAAGCAAGTTTGGGATCAGTTTGGGCTAATGAGAAACCATCTCAAGAATAAAGAAAGAATAAAAGAAAGAGAGAGAGAAAAAGAGAGAGAGGGAGGGAGGGAGGGAGGAAAGAAGGAAGGAAGGAAGGAAGGAAGGAAGGAAGGAAGGAAGGAAGGAAAGAAAGAAAAGAACTCAGGTTTTGGGAACATCTCCCAATTGCTTCACTTTGCAATACCATCTTTTGCATCCTGCTGAGACAAATCCCTACACCAACATATAGCATCTGCTTCTCCTCAAGACTGCCTGCCAGTTTTCCTCAGTAGCTTCTTCCATTGTGGATGTTTGGCCCTTTCTTCTCTGTTGCATCCTTTCCAACTACTTTTCTTCTTTGTCATTCTTAGGCATTTAAGTGCATTGAGCTTCCATTGTTCTCTTTGGCCAAGGAACTCCATCATTGTTCAAAGGGGATCCAGAGAGAGGTAGATACCGAATTGTTGCTTATTAGATACTCAGGTAAGAAGCATAAAGCCAGGCTACGCCATCCCAACTTTCGGCCTCGAACCCCTCCCGTCCTCTCTCCCTTTTTCGGGGCTTAAATTTCTCCATCTCAGCCAGGGTGGGCACCGCGGCCCGGGGCAGGCAGGTGAGTGCAAAGGGACGGGAGTCCCTTTGTTCTGATAGCCGGCCTGCAGCAAGCTAAGATCGCAGGCACGGAGTCTTCTGACCAGCGAGGGGCTCTGATCCTGTGGAGGGGTGAGTGTGTTGACCGCCATACGAGTCCGGTTAGGTACACACGGTATTCCCGCCATCCTTATCTCCCTGGCTGCTCCATAGGGGCAGCTTCCCCCAGCTAATCCCTCTCTCCTGCTATGCCATCCCAGCTTTTGGCCTCGAACCCCTCCCCTCCTCTCTCCCTTTTTCGGGGCTTAAATTCCTCCATCTCAGCCAGGGTGGGAACACCGGGTCAGGACAGGTGGTGAGTGCAAAGGGAAGGAAGTCCCTTTGTTCTAAAAGCCTGCCTGCAGCAAGCTAAGACTGCAGGCAAAGTGATTCCTGGATAGCAAGGGACACTAATCCAGTAAAAGAAGACCCAGCGGAGGGAAGAGCCATTGGAGAGCATCTGAAGGAAGAGATGGGCAGGCGCCAAGGCAAGAATTCCTCCAACAATCTGAAAAACAACACGAAAACACCAGATCCCAGCGATCTTACAACAGAAGGACTGGAACGCCCTATTCCGGAAGAAGTGGAAAACAGTATCATTATGAAAGCAATAGAGTCTCTTAAACAGGGTATGAATAACTCACTTAAAGAAATAGAAGACAAATATAACAAAAAGATGGAAGAAATGAGTAAAGAAATGGAAGACAAATATAACAAAAAGGTTGAAGAAATGAGTAAATTCGTAAATGATACCCTGGGAAACCAAGAAAAAGCAATCAAACAGATAATGGAATCAGTTCAAGAATTGAAAACTGAAATGGAGGCAGTGAGGAAAACACAATCCGAGGGCCGGCTGGATATGGAAAATCTAGGTAAACGAACCGAGACTACAGAATCAAGCTTAACCAATAGAATACAAGAGATAGAAGAACGAATCTCAGATTATGAAGACACCATAGAGAAAATAAACGCCCTGAACAAAGAAAACAGCAAATCCAACAAATGCTCATCACAAAACATTCAGGAAATATGGGACATAATAAAAAAACCAAATCTAAGAATAATAGGAGTAGAAGAAAGAGAAGAATTGCAGATCAAAGGTCCAGAAGATATATTCAACAAAATTATAGAAGAAAACTTTCCCATCCTAAAGAGGGATATTCCTATGAAGGTGCAAGAAGCATACAGAACACCGAATAGATTGGATCAGAAAAAAACATCCCCTCGCCATATAATAATCAAAACACAAAGCAGTCAGATTAAAGAAAGGATATTAAGAGCTGCAAAGGAAAAAGGTCAAGTAACCTATAAAGGTAAACCTATCAGACTTACACCAGACTTCTCTACAGAAACCATGAAAGCCAGAAGGTCCTGGATAGAGGTACTGCAGAAATTAAGGGACCATGGATGCAAGCCCAGACTACTTTACCCAGCCAAGCTTTCGTTCACTATCAATGGAGAAAACAAAATATTCCAGGATAAAAACAAATTTAAACAATACGTAACTACTAATCCAGCCTTACAGAGAATACTAGAAGGAAAATTACATCCCAAGGAATCCAACATTGCCAACACTGACTACAATAATTCAGACATCTAGCGACCCTTCACTAGCACAATTCAAACAAGGAAAACTCATACAATCTATTACCACCACCCCCAAAAAATGACTGGAGTCAACAACCAATGGTCATTAGTATCTCTTAATATCAATGGACTCAATTCACCTATAAAGAGGCACAGACTTAGAGATTGGTTACGAAAACAGGATCCAACATTCTGCTGTTTACAAGAAACACACCTCAACCACAAAGACAGACATTTACTCAGAGTAAAGGGTTGGGAAAAGGTTTTCCAAGCAAATGGACCTAAGAAACAAGCGGGTGTGGCCATTCTAATATCTAACAAAATCGACTTCAAACTAAAATCAATCAGAAGAGGTGGAGATGGACATTTCATACTCATAACAGGAACAACTCATCAGGAAGAAGTCTCAATCCTGAATATCTATGCCCCTAATGTAAAGGCACCCACATATGTAAAAGAAACTCTTCTAGAACTCAAGGCAGTCATCAAACCACACACGCTAATAGTAGGAGACTTCAACACTCCTCTCTCACCAATGGACAGGTCAATCAGACAGAAACCAAACAGAGAATTAAGAGATTTATTGGAGGTATTGAATCAAATGGACTTAACAGACATCTATAGAACACTCCACCCAAATAGGAAAGAATATACCTTCTTCTCTGCAGTTCATGGAACCTTCTCGAAGATTGACCACATACTTGGTAACAAAGCAAACTCCCACAGATACAAAAAAATATTAGTAACCACCTGTGTCTTGTCAGATCACCATGGATTAAAATTAGAATTCAACAACAATGCTACCCCCAGGAAGTCAACAAACTCATGGAAGTTGAACAGTCAACTACTAAATCACCCCTGGGTCAGGGACGAAATTAAGAAAGAAATTAAAGTCTTCCTTGAATTTAATGAAAACAAAGACACAACATACTCAAACCTATGGGACACTATGAAAGCAGTGCTAAGAGGAAAGTTCATAGCAATAGGTGCCCAACTAAAGAAAACGGAGAAAGCACACATTGGAGACCTAACAGCACACTTGAAAGCTCTAGAAAAAAAAGAAGCTGATTCACCCAGGAGGAGTAGAAGATTGGAAATAATCAAACTGAGGGCTGAAATCAACAAAATAGAAACAGAGAAAACAATCCAAAGAATCAATGAATCAAAAAGCTGGTTCTTGGAGAAAATCAACAAGATTGACAAACTCCTATCCAAACTAATCAAACGGCAGAGAGAGCACATGCAAATTAATAGGATCAGAAATGAAAAGGGGGATATAACCACAGACACAGAGGAAATTCAGAGAATCATTAGATCTTACTATGAAAGTTTATATGCCACAAAGTTGGAAAATGTAAAAGAAATGGACATTTTTTTAGATAAGTACCATATACCAAAGTTGAACCAAGAACAGGTGAACAATCTAAATAGACCTGTTAGTCGTGAAGAATTAGAAGCTGTTATCAGAAATCTCCCTGCCAAAAAAAGCCCAGGACCAGATGGTTTCAATGCAGAATTCTACCAGAACTTCCAGGAAGAGCTAATTCCTATACTCTTAATGTATTCCATAATATAGAAACAGAAGAGTCATTGCCAAACTCCTTTTATGAAGCTACAGTTACCTTAATACCAAAACCACATAAAGACACAACCAAGAAAGAGAATTACAGGCCAATATCACTCATGAACATCGACGCGAAAATTCTCAATAAAATCCTGGCAAACCGAATCCAGGAACACATTAGAAAAATTATTCATTATGATCAAGTAGGCTTCATCCCAGAGATGCAGGGCTGGTTCAACATACGCAAATCTATCAATGTAATCCATCATATAAATAAACTGAAAGAAAAAACCATATGATCATTTCATTGGATGCTGAAAAAGCATTTGACAAAATTCAACACCCATTTATGATAAAGGTGTTGGAGAGACTGGGGATACAAGGATCATACCTAAATATAATAAAAGCAATATACAGCAAGCCGACAGCTAACATCAAATTGAATGGAGAGAAACTCAAAGCCTTTCCACTAAAATCAGGAACACGACAAGGCTGTCCACTCTCTCCATACCTCTTCAATATAGTGCTTGAAGTTCTAGCAATAGCAATAAGACAACATAAGGATATCAAGGGGATTCGAATTGGAAAGGATGAAGTTAAACATTCGTTATTTGCTGACGATATGATAGTGTACATAAGTGACCCCAAAAACTCTACCAAAGAACTCCTACAGCTGACAAACACCTTTAGTAACGTGGCAGGATACAAGATCAACTCCAAAAAATCAGTGGCCCTCCTATACACAAAGGATAAAGAAGCTGAGAGGGAAATCAGAGAAACATCACCTTTCACGATAGCCACAAATAGCATAAAATATCTTGGGGTTACTCTATCCAAGGAAGTGAAAGACCTATTTGACAAGAACTTTAAGTCTTTGAAGAAAGAAATTGAGGAGGATACCAGAAAATGGAAAGATCTCCCTTGTTCTTGGATTGGGAGGATCAACATAGTAAAAAATGGCAATTCTACCAAAAGCAATCTATAGATTCAATGAAATCCCCATCAAAATCCCATCAAACTTCTTCACAGACCTTGAGAAAACAATAATCAAGTTTATATGGCAAAACAAAAAACCCAGGATAGCCAAAACAACCTTATACAATAAAGGAACTTCAGGAGGCATTACCATCCCTGACTTCAAACTCTATTACAGAGCTACAGTATTGAAAACAGCTTGGTATTGGCATAAGAACAGAGAAATCGACCTTTGGAATCGAATAGAAGACCCAGATATTAACCCACAAACCTATGAGCACCTAATTTTTGACAAGGGAGCTAAAGGTATACAATGGAAGAAGGAAAGCATCTTTAACAAATGGTGCTGGCATAACTGGATGTCAACCTGTAGAAGGATGAAAGTAGATCCATACCTATCACCATGCACAAAACTCAGGTCCAAATGGATTAAAGACATCAACATTAGTCCGTCCACTTTGAACCTGACAGAAGAAAAAGTGGGAAGTAGTCTACAAGATATAGGCACAGGAGGCCTCTTCCTAAGCAGGACCCCAGCTGCACAGACAATAAGAGAAACAATGAATAAATGGGATCTACTGAAACTGAGAAGCTTCTGTAAAGCAAAGGACACTGTCAGTAAGACAAAAAGGCTGCCTTCTGACTGGGAGAAGATCTTCACCAACCCCTCATCAGACAAAGGTCTGATCTCCAAAATATACAAAGAACTCAAGAAACTAGGCACTAAAACTCTAATTAACCCAATTAAAAAATGGGGTACTGAACTTAACAGAGAATTCACAACAGATGAACTTCGAATGGCCAGAAGACACTTAAGGTCATGCTCAACCTCCTTAGCGATCAGGGAAATTCAAATTAAAACCACTTTGAGATACCATCTTACACCTGTCAGAATAGCTAAAGTCAAAAACACCAATGATAGCCTATGCTGGAGAGGATGTGGGGTGAGGGGAACACTCATCCATTGTTGGTGGGAATGCAAACTTGTGCAGCCACTGTGGAAATCAGTGTGGCGGTTTCTCAGGAAACTGGGAGTCAATCTCCCTCAGGACCCAGCAATTCCACTCTTGGGAATATACCCTAGAGATTACCTAGCATACTACAAAAGCATTTGTTCAATTATGTTCATAGCAGCACTATTTGTAATAGCCAGAACCTGGAAACAGCCTAGGTGCCCCTCAATAGAAGAATGGTTTAAAAAGGTGTGGAACATATACACATTAGAGTTTTACTCAGCGGTAAAAAATAATGACATCTTGAATTTTGCAAGCAAATGGATGGACATAGAAAACGCTTTACTGAGTGAGGTAAGCCAAACCCAAAAAGAGGAACACGGTGTGTATTCACTCATAAGTGGATTCTAACCATAATTTAAAGGTCTTTGAGCCTATTATTCGTGATCCTAGAGAAGCTAAATAAGAAGACGAACCTGATGAAGATTATTTAGCTATCCGCCAGGAGGTAGGAAATAGTCAAGAGTCCCAGGTAACCTTGGGTGCAGGGGGGGGGGTGTGTGTGTGGGAGGGTTGTTGGAAGGAGAGAGGGTTAGAGAGAAGGGAGTAGGGGAGGAATGGAGAAAGCTCGGTTGACCGGGATGGGGGGAAGGGAGGAAGGATGTATATGGGATCAGGGAAGAATATATTTCAACTAAGGGAGTCATTTTAGGGTTTATAGGAAACTTGATTATATATGGGATCCCAGGTCCAAGGAGACATCCCCAGATTGTTCTCTGGACGGAGGAGAGGGTGCCTGAACCGGCCTTGGCCCATAACCATACTGATGAATATTTTGCTTATCACCATAGATCCTTCATCTGGCGATGGATGGCGATACAGACGGAGACCCACATTGGAGCACCGGACTGAGCCCCCCAAGGTTCAAATGAGGAGCAGAAGGACGGAGAAAATGACGAAGGACTGCGAGGGATGCTATCACCCACTGATACAAGGGGTCGAATCTAATGAGAGTTTACCAAGGGCAGTTGGACTGCGACTGAACGAGCCCGTGATCCAACCAGATTCTCTGAATGTGGCCGGATTCTCTGGATGTGGCTGGCCCGGAGTCTTTCTGAGAAGCCATTGACAATGACACTGGGACTAGTTTCCTCTGCATATACTGGATTTTTGGGATCCAGTCTGTTTGGATACTCACCTTCCTGGACCTGGAGGGAGGGGGGACGAACTTGAACTTCCCACAGGGCTGGAAACCCTGACTGCCCTTAGGGACAAAGAGGGAGGAGGAGACGGAGGGGGGCAGTGGGAGGGTGTTGGGAAGAGGGGCGTAAATGGAAACTTTTATAATTTAATAAAATTACTTAAAAAAAAAGAAAGAAAGAAACATAAAGCCAAATGTGACTTTATCCAACATCTATTTCCTGACTGCTTGAAATGAAAGCTGCTATCACACCATGAGAATGCACACACATAGGCCAAGAATGAGAATGAATAGACATTTGGAATTACATACAATGCTGACCTTGAGTATCTCTACACTCAGTTGGATCAGAGTTTCTAGAGCTGATTTTAAAGGGTGCTGGACACATACAGAAAGGTTGTAGGCATGGGCTGTGATAAAACAAGTGACTGTTTTGTATATGTACCTTTTGTGTTCCTCTTTTTAGTATGTGGTATGTGTGTGAGGGGGCATCCATGTGGTGCTAGTCCACATGCACATATCTCCCCAAGCGTCTGGCCAAAAGTCAACGTTGGGTGTTTTCTTTGATCATTCGCTATTTACTGAGGCAGAAGAGTCTTTTACGAAGCAGTAACTTGCCAATTCTGACTAGTCTTGTTAGCCAGCTTGATGCAGTTTCTGCCTCCTGAGTACTGCCATCATAGGTGGCATCTGTCCAGCTTTCATGTAGACTCTAAAGATTTGATCTCAGGTTCTTGTGCTTCTGTAAGTGATTTACAATCTGGGCTGTCTCCCCTACTACTCTTTTTTCTTCCCTTTTAATTAAGACTCAACTCTTAAAGCACTGTAGACAATAGCGATGGCATTTTAGTAGAGTGAATTCATCTCTTTGAAAGAAAGAGGCAAGGGGAATATAGCCACAAACACACTGAGAAATAGGCAAATAGAAGAAGAGTGGATAAACTGAAGATAAGACAGATGTTAGAATGGCAGAACTAGGGGTCACTGTAGCCAGCAACAGTTGGAAGAGGCAAATATCAGATTCTTGTTGGAGTCTAATGTGTGAACATAGCCTGCTGTCTGTCACTATGATGACACAAGGAAACAGCTTCAGGTTCTTAGTCTCCAGAATCAGGAATACCTAAATATTTACTGTTTCATGTCACCAAGCTTATAGTCATTTGTTATGGCAGCGATTGAAACTTAATACATATTTTAAATTTTTACATCAATAAATCCCTAGAAATGTAGACATTGCTTTGCAGTCAAGTAATAGTGGCTAGATGCTGGAAAGCCTGGAAAAGTAAGGTAGCAAATGCCTATATTCTCTTAGGCAAACTTTTCGTGGAAATGGGGATTCTGAAGAAGATGCTGCTGTCGAATCAGAAGGAATAGAGGAGAAAATCTGGATGTCTTCTATAGTACTGGAGAGTGTGTATGCTTTCCTGAAGGGAATATTGATAGAAATATAAATGACAGGAAAAGAGAGATAGAAGTGGAGAGGCAAATAGGAAAAAAAGAGGGGGCTTGTTAAAGTGTTACAATGAAACTATTTTCTTGGATAGACAAACATTAGTATTAAAGGAAGAAGTGAGAATGTCAGAAATACTGTTAATAAAGGGGCCAGGGCAAATGAATAATCTGTTATTATTAGAAACTAAAGGAAAATGAATCCTTATTATAGAGAGGCAGAAAATTTGGCTGAAGTTTTCTATGGTGTCAGAAGTAAAATATATTAACTACGAACTTGAATAATTAGTGAAGTGAAAGATGTTCCAGGTGTTAAACATGCAGCCTGGGTTCCTCCTGTGGCTTGCTCATGGTAAGTAAATACAGGAAGAAAGGGATAAACTGAAAAAGGAACTGGAAGCTGAATGGAGCCAGTACCAAATAACCAAAGATTTATAGTCTATCTACATTGGGAGGGGGAGGAGTTAAGGCTGTTTCTCCTTGCCTTCCTCCTCTTCCCATCTGTTTCTCCCAACCTTCATCCCTTCCTCCTCCTCCCTTTTTTCCTCCAATGTGGATTTATCCCAGGGTCTCTCATGCCCTAGGCACCACTCAGTTACATTTCCCATCCAGAAAAGTGTTGTTTAACTGTTTTAGGGCATGGTTCCTTTATTTGGGATGGCTTGGAAGTCACACTACATATAACCCACAAGCTGCCACAGACTGTTAAGGGCAAGGATCCAGATTTTTATACCACGCCAAATTGGAAAAGCAAAGATGAAGATTCACTGTAGGAAATCAGGATCTTAGAGGGCCAAAGGTGTGGCTGGACAGCAATTTATTTAAAAGCTATAGGTATGTGATACATGAGGCCACTCAATGTCTCAACAGAAATGAGGATCACAGATTAGGATATACTGGACCATATGTTAAAGATGCTGCAGTTTAGTGCCGAGTCCTCATGGCACACATGGGAATCTAAAACAGGTCCTAAGACTATTCTGTCATTAGAAACAAAGCCATATGAGATAAATATAGAACATAATAAAGAAAGGTCATGAAACATTTTGCATTCTATAAACAAGAGGTTAACAGAATTATCCAGCTGCAAATGAATACTTACTTCTCCCCCCCAAATTAAAAAGAATATAACTAAAATAAATAATAATTTAAAAAGATAGTTATCTTGAGTTGAGGATAAAGCTACAGACCCAGAGGTCATAGGTTAAGGTTATACAGAATTGTGCTGACTTCCTGAAATGTGAATGGAATTTCCCTTATTGCATTTTAACCTTCCTTGGAACCAGTAACCATATTACTTCTTTCATTTTTTCCCTTCTTTTAAAATGAGAATGTCTGTAACTGCCAGCTGCACCCTCCCACTCTTGCGTTTTGAAGCTGCACTACTATAATCTAGAAGACAGGAGTGCCACACAGATTCTTCTACTGTCTTTGGAGAGCATGGCCTTGTCAATTCCTTGATATTTTATTTCTACCATCCCAAATTGTGAGGAATAAGTGTCTTTTGTTTAAAGTCACCAATTTTGTGTTTACTTATTAGAGCAACTCTGAAAACTCTGAATAATGGAATAGACCCGGGAAAAGAATGCACTCTGACCATAATGCCCTTAGGAATGAAAGCACATACCATACACCATGCTTTCGGTAAGCTGGATTCTATATACAGCTGTGATCCAATCAGACTTGAGTTGAAAGGGAAATTCTCAGTGCCTCTTGATAAGTTCTTATCACTCTGTGGAATAACTCATTACTTCCACGTTTATGGTGATACTTGTATGAACAGGCCCACTGTGTTGATGGTCCATAAAGTTCAGCATATATGAGCAGGTGCAATGCACAGCACTAGCCAACGGTGAGAAAAGAATATCCTACTAGTTCATGTATTTATTGTACTACATTCTATCAGCACATTAGTGTGGACACCTGACATGCATTTCATAGAAATTACCAACTGTGACTTAGCCTGATGCGAACCTTTCAGGAGCTGTTCTCGCTGGAAACATTGTTATCGTGGGCCTTGACAGCTCCATAGCTGCCATTGCATCAGAAGACCTTCCAAGAAAAACAAGAAGTGGAAGAGACAGATAGTGACACAGATGATCTTGTAAGCCAGGACTAATGTATTGCTTGTGTCTTCATTTTTAGTGAACAAAATATGTTTGAGGAAGAGGAAAAGATATTAAAATGGAAACAATGGGTTTTACTAATCAGCTGCACAGTCATGCTCAAAATCACATTTTTATATGGCCAAAACACAGATTAAATATGAAAGTTCCCTGAAGCCATGTTGTGAACTTGTTAGATCAAAAGCAAGTTATAACCTCCACGTAGAGAAAGGAGGTTATACAGCCTAGGGAGCGTAGCTCAGATTATTGCTGACATGGAGAATTCTTTATTGTGCTTGGCTAGGCTCTGTTCAGAATCATCACACCCTCCTGTCTGGTGGCAGAATGTTGACCCAAACTGCCTTCCACAGCAGGGAGTATAGAACCCTGTCAAAGCCCACACGGAATATATATATTTTTTGCTTGCTTTTTAATCATTTCAAACACTGCTGAATACTTTCAGGAGCAGCTTCTTTGTTCTCAGGGTTATGAAGTGAAGAGGAAGGGAGGCACAGTCTGTGCTCAGCAGAATTAAATGCTGTTTTGCAAGATAGCCAGGAAAGTAGAGCCTTCTTCCCATACCTGGCAAAATGTTCTATCTGGGGACACTCCACCCAGACACCCTCCATCTGGACTCATTCCAATGCTCTGAAAACACCTAAATGATAACACAAAATCCAGCAGAGAAAATTAAATTCAGGACGACTTGACTTATAAAGCCTCAATTAGGTAGCCCAGATATTTCATTTGAATGGTAACTAAGCCAGTACTTGAAAAACAGCAACCTGAACTACAAGGGTGTGAATGGAAAAATCAAGGTGCAGTCTGTGGGAGCAATTAGCACAGCAATTGGTAAACTTTGGTGTCTCTCCTTTTAAAGATTACAGTTGAATTTCTTGTTCCTGTTTAAACTACATAAGTAACATATAATTAGGGTTTTAAAGAGGAGGAGCCCTGTTTTGCTTATCATAAAGGATTATGGCTAATTTCCATATAACAAAAGACAAACTAACAAGAGAAAAGCATAAGAAACTGGACATGATGGTGCAAACCTGAAATTCCAGATGCCTATGAGGCTAAAACTAGCATGTATAAGGTCCCGGATCCATTCCTTCTTATTAAAGAAAAAAAAGACAGAATAAGAGGAAGAAGGAAAGGAGGAAGAGAAATAGAAGAAAAGGAGGAGGACGAAAAGGAAAGCATAAGAAACACGTTCATTCCATTTTATGACACAGTTTATTTTTAGATGAAACAGCCAAAGATAAGCTTATATAAGCTTATCCAAGATAAGCCATGTGTGTTGATGAAGTAAAGATGGTCATATAGAAAGATGATTGCATAGAAAGGCATGAACTAATTCTAATAGTCTGAGTGTGGGTGGGTGGGTGGCAGGAAGGCCTGCCTGTTCATATCCCCCTTTCCACTTCTACACAATATCCTTCTTCATGGAAAATGACCTTTTCTGAAATGGAGGTCCTAGGTCCGACAATCAAACAGGGTAGGTCAGAGGATATCTGGATGGTCCCCCATTGCACAGAAACACATAAAGTTACAAGTAACATTTTTATGGCTAGCTTTGAGGGAAAAGGAATCTGGGCTTCTAATATCTGTCTGATGGAAGAGTAATGTTAGCATCTGTGGACTGCCTTGAGGGGGGTGACAAGTGAGAAGCAGGAGGAAAGAAGGAGAAGAGAGCAAGATTTGTTCTATTTATGAGTCTCAACAAGACTACTTTGCCCACATTGGAGGGGATTTTCTACATCAGATTCTGCATTAATATTTCATGTTTACATTTGTCGTCCACACAAGATGAAATCAGGTGGAGAGGGAAATTAAGACAAATTAAAAGATTTCAAAATACTCTGTTCATAATTGTTGGAGCTAGGATAAGAATTCAGCCCTGCCATCTTTTTTTCATTGCTTTTTCATTAAACTCAAACCAAAAATTGAGCACTTTTCTCTTGAACATCGTAACTGTCATAATGAGATTTGATATCAGTAATTGTTTCAGATGAAGGCTTGGTAAAATCATAAAGCAATTAAATTAAACAGGATTTTATCCAGTGTATTCAGAGAGATTGTCTCTGCATGTAGTATGGGTAGTGACACCCCTCAGCTCTCTTAGAAGTTTTAGCTTTCCCTAACTTCACAGGTTTGAGGCAAACTTAATCATATGCCTTGCAGGTGTGCTTTAAACTCACCGTGCATCTGCAGTGTGCTGAATTCTATATGGAGACACAGTGAAAGCTGTGCAAGTTTTCAATGAATCATTAAATTTGGCAGTAGGGGAAAACATAAAAAGAGAGACGTTATGCCCAGTTTGTGGGGACCCCAAAAGACCATCAGGGAAACCAGCTCACCAAAATGCAAAGGCAAGGTTTATTGTGTACACATGTTCAAGCCAGCAGGGACCTCAGCACAAGTTTTCAGTGTGGCAGTGAGAGGAGTACCCCACCCTTCTAGAGAGCACTATTTAAAGGTAAAAACCAGAAAAGTTACATTAGCAGGGTTTGGGGTAATAGGTTTAATCCTGATTGGCTCGCGTCTAGGGGACTTTTCACAAATTTTATTTTCGAACCTCACCTGTTGCTTGTCAAGTTTTCTTATCAGCTGACTTTTGGGTGGGGACATTCTCCGATTAGCAGTACTTTCCAGTTGGCTACCCTGTTACTTTTGCCCCTAGCCATTTCTGAGGATTGGAATGTTTTATGGAAAATAGCTTACCCAAGACAAAGGATGCAGGTGGAGGACAAAATGGAGAAACTTTGATTCTTCAAGAGAGGCACAGAATGAATGTATAAAAGATCCAGTTGGCAGAGAACAGAAACTCCTTCCTGTTGATGCTAAAGATAAGAAACCATAAAAGTTAGCTCAGTTCAGAAGATAAGCAGGCTAGCTGAAAGATAAACAGTTATATTTTTATTCATTATAAGGGAAAATACTTACAAAACAAGAACGAGAAGTCCAAGCTTAGCTGTTCTGCGTGGGAACCACGGAGAGAGAGCGAGCACCTGAGCCATGTGCTCATATCTTTAAGACTATGAATGGCAGAGTGAGAGAAATTTGACAACTCCTATTTGTCCTCACACCTTTATAAGTTGCAAACATGTCGTAGGAGGGGCTGCTTGTTGGTTCCCAGCCACCCAGGTAGCTTAGACCCAAAATAATCACACAAAAACTGTATATTTTTCTCTGCGTCCCAGAAAGCCACACCCTAACTTGGTCCCACCTCTTGAAGATAATTGGTTAATAAATCTTCCCCAGCAAGGGAAAGAACATGTAAGAAAACATAGCACTATCAGCAAATGTGTTGGGGGGGGGAAGCAATTGCTGTGCAAATCATCTACACAAATCTTAGTGTCCAGGGTTTTTAAGCCTCAGACCTTTCCCAGAAGCTCTCTATCCAATTTCCTTTCTCTTAGGAGCCTTTTCATGTCTTAACAAATAGGTTCCATTTTTTTCCAATTCCTAGTTCCAGGACACAAGAAACTGGAACTTGAATGTATGCTTTATCAAGAGGAAAGTTGAAGACAGAGCCTCTTGTCACCCTGACTCCATTTCCCTATGACTTGGAGCATGCTCATTGATTAGGGCAGAGAGTTCCTAGTCATCCTAGACATTCATTCACTTTATCGGTTCTAGAAGTACCATACTTCCAGCAGGCAACAGAGAGCTGTCCAGATCCTTTATAATGTGAAAGAACAGCATGAATCAATTATTTCTAGTTAAGATGAGCTGAAAAAGAACAAATTAGAAAGAATGTGGCACAGGGCTTGCTGGTTAGAGAACATGAAGACCAAGAGGCAGAGGAGCAGGGGTTTTAGACAGTGAAATAGGGAAACCAGTCTCCATTCATTTATGTGACACAGAGGTCCAATCCAAAGTGCAGGAGTGCCTCTTGTCTTCTTTCACACTAGCTACCCAGAACCCATGCCCGTGACCCTCGGGCTCTCACTTTCTTTGGCTTCCCACATAGGTCTTATTTTGAATTTTTTTGTTTGTTTGTTTGTTTTTTGTTTGTAATCAAAGGAACTGAGGGTGTGACTTAGCAACTAAGTGTGCTTGCTGGTTCTCTTCCAGGAGAGCCAAGTTTGGTTCCCTGAATCCAGGTTTTGTGACTCACAACTGCTTGTAATAATAGTTTCCATGCGTATGTCATACACATGCATATACAAAAGAAAAGTTAAAATGAACTTTTCGAAATGTATGAGTAATAAGAAAAAGAGAAAGGGTAAAAGTTGCAGGTGGTAAAAATAACAGTAACAAAAATCTTTGCAGACAAGTGTTATATTGGGAATTAAAAAACAGTGGCAGATTAGGGAAAGATTTCAAAGATGGCAGATTAGGAAAAGGAAGAGAAAGGGAATTTTGTAATGTTAATTTGCATTTTGCAATGTTAATTTGAATTTTGAATGATTTTTTCCCCCTCTGAGAGATGTAAGTTTAGAGATATGCTGAAGTTTGCACTCAGCCTGGCTCCCAACCTGGAGGAATTTGAGCAGGATACAACTCAAAACCTGGACCACATGGGTGCTAGTTCTCACTCCAGTTACAATTGTGTGACATTTATAAGTGGGCATTGTACAGGCATCTAAATTATGATGATCATCAAGGCTGCTAAGATGCAGTCTGCTAAGCATTTAAATTCCACTGAAACGTTAAAGGATGCTGAGCATGGTGACACATTTCTGTAATCCCAGCTATTCTTCAGGCTGAGGCAGAAAACAGGGCATGGCTGGCTCACCGGCCTGCAACCCAAAACTGGGTGATCATCAGAGAGAGGAGGATCCTGGGAATGTATTATCTAGTCAGTTTAGATGAAGAAATGGTAAGCTCTTAATGACAGAAATTATCACACACTAAAAGGACTTCTCTAAAAACAGGGTAGAATTGCATTCTGGAGAAATGATTCATCAGTTAAGAGTACTTGCTACTCTTGCAGAGGACCTGGATTTGATTTTTGACCCCTGTGCCAGTTCACAACCACCAGTAACATAGGATTCCAGGGGGAGTCTATGCTCTCTCTTCTGGCCTCTGTGGTAATCTACACATGAATGGCACACATATATACACATAAAATCAATCAGCTTTATTTTATTTTATTTTATTTTATTTTGGTTTTCTGAGACAGGGTTTTTCTGTAGTTTTGGAACCTGTCCATGAACTTGCTCTGTAGACTAGGCTGGCGTTGAACTCAGAGATTCATCTGTCTTTGCCTCCTGAGTGGCTGGTTGTAATGTTGAGTTGGAAGCGTCACCCCAGCCCCTGGCCTGGGAGTTGCCTTGGTCCAGACTCCAACTCCCAGCTTGCCAAGTACTGACTTCTCCCCAGGGAGGGTCAGGACCACTATTACAGGCGATTTAGGCTCATGCCTGAAAAAGGATCACAGGCTTTTACTCTGTCTCCTTTCGCCATGCTCCCTGCCACCCAAGAGCGCTACACTTATTAAATGCAGGCCTTTTTAATTTGATCTAATCTGGTTTAATTGGAGTTATTTTTCATTGGCGTGGAGGCTCTTCTTAGGATTATTTCTAATAGATGGAGGTTTCCCACCGAAAGGGTCCATTTTTCCTGCGGCCCAGGGCCACGTGCTGTAAAATGCCCTTTCTCTGTGCCCTCTCCACCAGGCAAGATTGGCTTCACTTGGTGAGTTCCCATTTTTAAAGTGCATGGCTGGTAGGGTTCCCAGGGTGGCCCACTTGCTTTTGGACTTTCACTGAAGTCGTGGTCCATGCCAGAAGCCTGACCCACACAGTGAAAGGCAGGAGTTTTCGTTGAGGTGAAGACTGCGTGGTCAGGGAAGTCTGCCATTCAGTTTTCACAGCCCTGTTTTCAGCTCAAGAGTTGTCCCGGTGGACATGTTGTGACAGACTTGACTCACACAGATATGCCCTTCTAATGGGTTTCTTGCAGTTCCAAGCTGATTCCTACAATGCCCTTTGACAGCCTTTTATAAAAAATCTCTTAAATTAGGGCTATCTAGCTTAAAGCAAACAAGACTCTGTAGCATGAGGGCCAGCTTGTTGGGGTATCTGTTCCTGCCCGGTACCCCATAACCGGCAAGTCCCAGAGAAAATCAATCACACAGAGATCTCTATAAGTTATAAAGCTGATTGGCCCAATAGGTCAGGCTACTTATTAGCTCTTATAACTTATGTTACCCCATTATCCTTATCTACGTTAGCACATGGCTCAGTACCTTTTCCAGCAGGGCAGCTTACATCTTTTCTCTCCAGCAGAACTGGCCTTGGGAGGATCATGAGTTCAAGGCCAGTTCTGGCAAGAAGAAAGGCTCCAGGTGGATGCTGCGGGAGCTCCTTCCGCTCCTTCAGCCAATAGCCGCTGAGAGACCAGCCCATTGGGGCGTGGTCTCTCTCTCTTTAAAAAAGAAGCGGCTGTCCTCCACTCTCTCTCTGGCTTCCGGCTCCACTTCCGGCTCCTAGATTCCTTTCCTGTTTGCACAGAG
Source organism: Myodes glareolus (assembly GCF_982192425.1). Lineage (NCBI taxonomy): Eukaryota > Metazoa > Chordata > Mammalia > Rodentia > Cricetidae > Myodes > Myodes glareolus. The sequence continues at coordinate 47,901,558 of NC_142028.1, read as the reverse complement.
GGGCTGTTGTCAGTTTGTATTCTTTGATTTTGGGAAATATCACATCACTTTATATTACTTTGCCTTCTATCTTTCTGACACATACTAAACAACTTTCCTTCACCAACGTTCCTTCTCCAACCCATGAATGTTGGCATCACCCAAGAGTTCATCTCTTCTTTTCTATCTCTTAGCTATCTATTAAATAACTTCTGCATCCAATAAGCAGGTTTTTGGACTCAAGACAGACTTATACCAGAATTCCAGATCGAGTATTGACTTTATGTGTCTCTTTTGAAAAGACCAAAGTCTCTTTGTACTTTTTCCCTATCAGATGAATAATATTATTGAACTTACAGGATTTATCTGAGGAATAGGCACAGGTAACAAGCAGATTATGTCCTCACAAATTACCACCTTGTGTTATTATACATTTTTCAATACTGCTTCTTTTTTCTTTTGAAGCATAGATTATTGAATTCAGTACATTATGTATACTAGAATAACATACACTCTGTTATATCTATATACATTCTCAGCCCATTACCAGGGATGTGTGTGTGTATGCATGAGCATGTGTGTGTGATGTAGGTGGGTCTTCGGTCTATGTGTTACTTTCATTGGTCAAATAAAGAGACTGCCTTGGCCTTTGATAGGACAGCAACTTAGATAGGCGGAGTAGACAGAACAGAAGGCTGGGAGGAAGAAGGCAGTCAGGCAGATGCATGCTTCTCCTGCCCAAGATGGACATAGGTTAGAATCTTCCCAGTAAGGCACCACCTTGTGGTGCTACACACATTAATAGAAATGGGTTAATCAAGATGTGAGTTAGCCAGTAAGAGGCTAAAGCTAATGGGCCAGGCAGTGTTTAAATGAATACAATTTGTGTGTTGTTATTTTGGGTGTAAAGCTAGCTGTACAGGAGCCTTGTGGGATGAAAAGCAGGTCTGCTTGCCTCTTCACTACATGTGTGTGTGTGTGTATGTGTGTGTGCATATCTGTAGAGCTATATACTATTCTGTGAATTTGCATGTAAAGGCCACAGACCAACTTCCAACATTTTCCTCTGTCTTCTGCCAATGAAAAGGGAATCGGGTTTAGATCCCTACATTCAGAATGGTATGAGAGCCACCTGTGCCTCTGGGTTTGGTGTCGGAGCACCGCAGGCTATGGAGAAATGGAAGTGGAGGCGGAACAAATCATGGGCTGTGGAGGAGAAACAGAGGAGAAATGGAAATGGGGGCAGGATGAGAGAACACATATAGAAACCACGGTTTAAAGAGTCTTGCTGCGGGAACTCCTTCCACTCCTTCAGCCAATAGCCGCTGAGAGACCATATTGGTTTAATTAAACGTTGATTGGTCAGTAGTCTGGCAGCAAGTATAGGCAGGATAGCATGACTAGGAGAATTCTGGGGAGAAGAAATGCAGAAACATTGTAGGAAGCCAGACACAGAGGAAACAAGATGAGAATGCCTTACTGAGAAAAGGTACCAATTCACATGGCTAAACAAAGATAAGAATTATGGGTTAATTTAAGTTGTAAGAGCTAGTTAGTAATAAGCTTGATCAATATGCCAAACAGTTTATAATTACTATAAGCTTCTGTGTGTTTATTTGGAACTAAACAGCTGTGGGACCCAGCAGGACCCATCTGTAGTGGAAGCAGTGTCTTCTAAATGCCATGAAGAATAGACTCAGCCCAGTCTTTGGTTTAGAAATACCCATGTTCCTGCACACATCATTCAGCAATCATGCTTTCAATGAACATAAAATTAAGAGGATTGGGTAAGGTCAATTTTATTATGATTACTAAGAATATTAATTCAAATTTATATTTAAAAAACCTCTTTTCACAAACACAATTAGATTTCAGGTTAATAATGCATATGATAAAATTTTAATATTATTTATCTTATGCTTACAATGACTTTCTTTTTGATGTGAATCTGAAGTTCAGGAAGCTTAATTAACTTATTTGTGTTTAAATAATTAGTGACTACTGGGATCCCAAAACAAATTTTCCAAGGTAAAATTCTATACAAGCTTTGATACCTAGAAAAGAGATGAAAGACTGATGGTGGCCTCCATGTGCTTCTCCTTCCTGCCATGAGTGTATCCATACCTTTTAAGAGCATTGTTTTTTCTAGCCATAAAACCCTTATCCACACATTAAAAATGTGATTTCTGTTCTTTAAAATCTCATGAATTGTTGTTTCTTAAATTTGTGTAATTTAATAAACAATTTTGTGTAATAGGATTTCTGGTATATCAGCATTTATGTAAATTTCATAACAATTGCACAAACAGCTGTAACACTAAGGAGAGTGTAAAAGCCTTAGGTAAGTATCCCAGGTGAGTTAAATAAATATGCAAATATATGCATTAAAGTGAAATTTTGCTTTTAATTGCATGAGCCCACCTTGTCACAAGTCTTGTACATATATCTTGCATAAATATCTTGTATAGAGATATTTAAAATCACAGGTCATTAATGCAGCTAGCAATATTATATAGTTGAAAAAGGAAAGGCTCTTATATGATTGATAGCTGAGAGTCACTTTATCGTGTGTGGGGGTTAATTTGGTTAGCTCTGGGTAGCTCTGTTTCTTCGGACCTGAATTGGAGATAAAAGCTCTTATTGAATTATTGTGATGATGAAGTTGAGTATGAGCATGAAGTACTTCACAACCCACAATGTACAGTTGTATGTGATTTGATATTAGTCACTGTTATTAGGACTAAAATTACTCAGGGAGAACATTTAATTAATTAATTAATTGAGTGATTGATTTGCTGCCTGTGATAGAATCTAGGACTTACTACATGTGAGGCAAGCTCAGAGCTACATCACCAACCTAAAATTTTGTATTTAAATTCTTTTTAACAGATATCCAAAATCAGAAGTGGAAGGTGAGTGTACTTTTACAATCCTACAACTTGGGAATCAGGAAGGAAGATGAAGATTTACAACTTGGAAGATGAAGATTTTCAGGCCTGATTTGGTCAGAATACAAGTCTAAAGCTAGTCTGGACTATACTAGAAACTTTCTTACTAAATTAAAATGAAACAAAAATCTCAAACGATATATATTCCTAGGTAAAGTGATTCTTTGTTATGTGCTGTCTAATAGCTTGATCAGACTAAACATATCTGTCTTCTGAAATTGTGATTATGTCCTGTTCTTTTAATTAATGTTTTGGTTAGCATTGTCCATAGCACAGATCTCTCTGTAACATTTTCATCACACATGCATCATTATACTTTGTTGTTGTGCTCCCTACCTTCTTCATCCCCTTATTTCTCCTCCTCTAAAGAGCTGTAATTTGTTTAATGCTAAAACCAACTTTTAAGACTTTCCTTTTTGAGGTTGTGGGGGAAAAGGGAACACTTCTGAATTACCGGTGGGAATGCAAGCTGGCGCAACCCCTTTGGATATCAGTATGGTGAATTCTCAGAAAATTAGGAGACAACCTTCCTCAAGACCCAGGAATACCACTTTTGGGTATATATCCAAAGGATGGTCAATTGGGCCACAAGGACATGTGCTCAACTATGTTCATAGCAGCATTTTTTGTCATAGACAGAAACTGGAAACAACCTAAATACCCCTTGACTGAAGAATGGTAAGGAAAATGTGGTACATTTACACAATGGAGTACTACGCTGCAGAAAAAAATAACGACATCTTGAATTTTGCAGGAAAATGGAGGGAGTGAGAAAACATTATTTTGAGTGAGGTAACCCAGACACAGAAAGACAATGATCACATATACTAACTCATAGGTGGTTTTTATACATAACGCAAAGAAAACCAGCCTACAACCCACAATCCCAGAGAACTTAGACAACAATAAGGACCCTAAGAGAGACTTATATAGATCTAATCTATATGGGAAGTAGAAAAAGACAAGATCTCCTGAGTAAATTGGGGGCATGGGGACTTTGGCGGAGCGTTGAAGGTGAGGGGAGAGGCAGGGAGGGGAGCAGAGAAAAATGTAGAGCTCAATAAAAATTAATAAAAAAGACTCTCTCTTTTTTTATTTTGATACTACCATCATGACACACATATTTTGTGAGTCTTCGGTCCCTGAGTGACATCCTTGGCTTCATCATGCTTCTCAGAATGTTCAGAATGGTGTGTTCCTCTGCCTCTGTGGTCAGCAGAATGTAGTGCCCATCTGAGCTTCCTGCTCCTTTGCAACTTGATTTGTACTTGACAACCCTTGTTCTTTACTACCTCATCCCTACAAGGAGGTCATTAAAGCATTCGTTCATCTGTACAATTTCAACTGTTATTTAATTGGAAATAGTTCAGCTTGACATTTGTAAAAATAAAAGCATGTTTTCCATATAACCACATGCAATGATGAATGTTGCATATCATCCATTACTCTTATATAAACATAAGACAGCTAATTTAACTTAACTATTTATTTATTATTTTTGAGATAGGTACTCATACAGGTGGGCTTTGAACTCACTATGTAGCCCAGGATTTCCTCCAACGTAGGGTAATTCGGACTCAGCCTTTCAAATGTAAGGATTGTAACTGTGAGCCAACTGAGGTACCTGCTTTAAATTCATTGATTATATATGCGGTAAAGGCAAAGTTTATTAAAATCAGGAGACTAATTTAATTGTATCAATTTGTAATTAGGGACCTATGGTCAACAAATTGGATCACTTTTTTTCTTCTTTCCCACCATGCTTTTTATAGTCTTCAATCAATAATTTGGAAGTAGCTCTCTGTTAGCAGAAACTAAGCTGATTGATGTGGGTGTTGATGTGATTTCTCTGGCTTTGCAAGCTAATATTTTATTTTAAAGTGAATGGCCATGAATGCCCTCTTACGTGGCAGATACCATTTAATCATGCAGTATATTATAGTCATGAAACATTACACACCATGTGGGAGTGATATGGGTCTGTCATTTATTGATGTGGGTCCCCAGACAAAACCATGCTCTCCAAGCTGTGGTCTCATCAGAAACATAACAAGCAGTAATAATACTAGCTCATAATTTCGATGGCCAATGGAATAATAACTTTCTTTGAAAGCATAAACCCTAAGTTTGGAGATGCGGCTAAGTGAGGTTTGATACAGCTAAGTGGGGTTCAATTCAGTGTCTTCTCTCTAAACATTCTGCAGTGTCAGATGTACCCCAATACTTTATGACTTGTCTCCATTATGGTTTTGATTTTTTATTGTTACATGGTATTGGAATTCTTAGCAATTTTCTTTAGAAATTCTTGAATCTACATGTGGTGACTCATGCTTGTAATTTCAACTTTTGGGAAACTGAAGCAGAAGGATTGTTATGAGTATGAGGCCAGCATAGGTTACATAGTTCTATGCCGGCCTGAATTATTAATGTGAGACACTGTCTCCAAACCTAACCAGAAAAACAAACAAAATTTGTTAACAAAAGAATTGGTTTTGTATTTCAGATACTAAATGTTTGTGTTTAGAGATATGTAGGGTAATTAAAATGATTGTTTCGGTTTCCTTTTTTTTTAGGTTAGAAATTTCAAGAAACAATCCCAACAGTTTGGAATAGAGGTAGATGTGATCTTAGCATTTTTCAGAAGCATTTCAGCAACATAAAGTAGTTTTAGAAAATTCCTATAAAGACTTGGGTAAAGCCACAAGCAGAAAACAAGATAAAAATGAGCCCTGTGTAAACCACAGATCCCACAATTCAATAGAGAAAAGCAATGGACTGCTAAGAGCAGGATGCAGAGGTATGTGCTGTTGCGACTCAATTCACCCTGGCAGCTTTGGGGATCTCAAAGTGCTTCCTGGGCAGAGACTAGAATATTGTGAGACAACAGTACATCAAAATCATGAGACCAGTTTTTCTCATAAATAAAAAGAATGTGCTGAGGGCAAGTTAGGAAACAGCCTGCTTCAATTATGAGAATTTTGTGGCAACTCGGATTCAGCAAACAAGACCCAGCATAGGCACAGCTCGTCATTTCCCATCATCTGGGAGGGAGTGCGGTGGAGGAGAACTAGGACTTCCCGTGATTCCGAGAGTGAAGAAAATCAATAACACCACCAGCAGAGTAAACGCTAAATGAACACTTAATGAATTGAGAACAGACCAGAAAGCCAGCAGTAATGACATATTCCAGGAGCGCTTGGAGGAGGGGATTGTGCAGTTGGCCAATGTAGTACAATGGGCAGTTATAGCTTTTCAGTAAACTCCGCATTTGATTTATTTTTAAAATGCAAGTAATTTGCACATTGAAAATGTGGAAAATGCAGAAAAAGAAAAATTGATTTTGATAGTGGTCTGTGATTATCTCCTGACTCTACTATGTGATGTCCTTTTAACCTTGAGTGAGTTACTTAAGCCTGACGGGCTGGTCTGGTTAAATGACTTATGGTTACTACAACTATGACAGCATAGGCCCTAGCCCTGGATTCTATGGTACAGGGAACTGACTCCTGAAAGTTATTCTCTTATTGTCATGTGTGCAACATAGCATGAGACGTTCAGCACAACACACACACACACACACACACACACACACACACACACACACACGCATGCATGCATGCACATACACACACAGAGACACAAACATATTTTTTAAAAAATTAAAAACTCAATTCACTCAGATTTACAGTTTTTACTTCTCGACATTTCTATACGGCCCAATAAAATCACATACATAAGCTTAACACAGTGTGCATATTCCTTAAAATTAGTGGAGTTGGGGCTAGAGAAAGGGCTCAGCAGTTAAAAACACTTATTCATCATGCGGAAGACCTTGATTAGGCCCCCCAGTACCAGCACCACATCAAAGGACTCACATTGCCTGTAATTCCAGCTTAAGGAAATCTGTCACTCTTTGTGGGCTCTGCAGGCACCTGTAGTCACATGGTGCACAGAAACCCATAAGCTGCACACACACAAATACATAAACACACACACACACACAGAGAGAGAGAGAGAGAGAGAGAGAGAGAGAGAGAGAGAGAGAGAGAGAGTTTAAGATCTCACATCCTTACAGAATCTTCCCCTACCCACAACTTTTAAACTCAGGGATTCATGTCTTCTTGCAGTGTATTGATGATGTCTCCTCAAGTGTATGACAAGCCGTGATAGCAGGGATACAGTTGTCTTGTTCACCATGTCACCAACCTCTTTTATATTATGAGTTTCCCACAACGATTCTTGCTTTTATTTTATTTATTTTATTTCCTCATATAGGGTCTTGATATACAGCTTAGGCTAGTCTCAAATTTGCTATCCTCCTGTTCCGGCCAACCAAGTGCTAGGATTGCAGGTGTGAGGCCCCCACTCCAGCATATATATGTTGAGAATCTCCCCAGGTGCTGCCCTCTCCAGACCCTGCCTAAAGAAAGTTCAGTGGGGAGGTCATCTCCTCCCTCTGGGGTGCTCCAGACCATACCTAGAGACTATTTGAGGCAAGGCAGGTGGTTCTCCCTTGTGGTTTCTTCTCTTGCCCTAGAGCCACCCTGGAATGCTTTGCTCAGATTATACCTGGACTTCTAATTTGGTCAGATCTGATTTACTGTATCAGTGGAGAGATTTAATATTGGAGTAAGAAATCTATCAATATGCACTTAAGTGAAAAAAAATATTAATGGGTTAGGCTTCTTCAGAAAATCTGCAAACAAATCCACAAACAAAAAAGCAGGCAAAAATCCTTCACAAAGCCTTGATCAAACCTGCAAGCAAGAAAAATAAATAAATAAATAACTATTTTAAAAAGCCCACACACAAAACCAGAGTGCCTTTTAATATTCATGAAATGTTAGCTTTCTCACTACATTAAATCTAGACATCACCATCATGCAAATGGCCAGAACACCTAGTAAATCAGCCTTCAATCTGAGAGAAGAAGAATACAGAGGAAATATTTCCACAGAGAGGGACTGAGAACATTCAGTGCAGACTTCAGAGCACCACGTGATTTATGTGTGCAGCCTTCTTCTAGATTACATCCCTGTCACTAAGTTCCAGCTGTGGCCTTTATAATGCTCCTGCCAAAGAGAAACAGCACAGCAGCCTGGATTCATGGTCGACACTCGATGCCACTCAGAAATGCAGCTTCAAAAAATGTATACAGCTTCCACATTTGCCATTCAGGGACTGACTGCATCTAGAGAACAGAATGGCATATAGCATTGGAGACCTGTTTTTTTTTTATTATTATTATTTTTGAGTAAAGTTGTATGGGTTGTATTCTTCGAGTAGTCTTAGCCTCTGCTCATCCTTTTTAAAAAAGGAAAAACAGAAAAACAAATAAAACATTCTTTTCTGCAGTCGTAGGGTGTTGGTCACTTGTCTCCTCCTGTTCTCATCCTGAGTATTGGCCTTTGCCAAGCTACAGTACACCACAAGAAAAATCAGACTGCAGAGACCCAGAAAGACCCCAGTTTCTAGAGTTTACTATCGGGCACAGCAGTGCTTTTGTTCTGAGAGCCAAACATTTCATTCATGCTGCAGATCTGTGCTTCTGGTCACTGCAGAAGTCTCGGTATGTTTATTATCAAGGGCTTTTGGATGGCTCCTGCTCTCTGCCCATGTGCCAGAATCTTTGAAGAGAGCATTGTTCTTGTTCAATGAATTCTGGTTCATCAGGACATGGAAGGCTATTCCCTCTCTAGAGTGCCCTTTCAGAACTCAGCCGGGAGTGGAGGTTTCTTTCTATCGCCTATCGGTGGACATTGGCTGTGCTCTTGCGTGTGTGAGCACATGTTTGTGAATGGTTTTTCATCTGGAAGGGATGTCACTTAGCCCTGGGAGTAACCTGCTGTGCTGCTCATGGATAAAAATGTGAAATCCATTGTCGTTTCAAAGTGTCCAAATGTCCTCCAATAACATTTCTTACCAGCTCCCTGTCTGTAGTTTTCTTCGGAAAGTTTCAAATTCAGTCCTAAATGAAGAAATGCAGAGTTTTTCCAGGCTTCCCAGAGGTAAACATTTTTGTCACTATTGTGAGCACTCTTGTTTTTATTTTAAGTTCAAAGTAGCTTTTTACCCTAGACCATCAGAAGGGAGCAGTCTGCCATGCCCAACCACAGGTATTACCCACTTGCTACCAATGAAGAATCACTTTGTTGCTGTCTCCAGAATTTGAAACCCTCTGTTACTTTGAATCCAGCTTTTAAAGGTTCCTTTGCAAATGCTGCCAAGAGCCGCTGTCTTTAGAGAGCCAGTGTTTCATTTGCAATTGAAAAAGACAACCCTATTATTGAATGAAGACATTAAAGTGAAGGGAAAATGCAAAAGCTGGGAAGGAAGATGCTCAAGGAACGGTCCCTTTAACGCTGGGAGATACTTTCATGTTGAATGTCCATTGTTTCTTAACTGCTCTGCTCAGTGCCTGTCTTGGACCCCTAGGCTTATAGCTGTGGGTGGCTTGAAGTCAAAGTTGTAAACCAGGTCACTTGTACTCGGAATGCAGCCAGTGGCTTTCTGCCATTGGTAAGTGCGAACAGTAGGCACCTCCCCACGAAGCCAGCACAAGGCCTGACCTTTAATTGATTACCGGAAGGAAGCCTGACTTCTCAAAAGAGAAGTCAGGCCAGTTTTGACATAAAACACTGCCCTTGCCAGCAAAGTGCCCTTGCCTTGGGCAGAGACAGGGATACTCAGCTCTAGAGACTGCAGTGCAGGCAAGAGGTGAAGCATTGATTGGAAGGTAGGAAATGGTAACACATGGCCAATCATGGGGACTGAAAAGGGGGGTGGAGGAGAACATACAGGGGAAAGCTTAACATGTGATCAACGTTTACTAGAGAAAATACATTATCTTTCTTTAAGTGTTCCTTCAGCCAGGAACAGTAGAGGATCTGAGCAGTTTCTAAGGTTTTAACTACTATACAAGTATATTAGTGGAAAGGAGGCTATAATAAACACACACACGTGAACACACAGAGAAACACACACACACTCACGTGCACACACATACACACACACATCAGTTCTCAGCTAACAAGAGGAGTAGAGGCTACTTGTCTTGCTCCCAAGTACTTGAAGGTACTTATAGAGCACCTGCCTAATGAGCAGGGAAGAGATCTGAGGATAGTGTTACAATGTTCTTAAACAACTGGGAAGCCCAGGCCCAGCAGTGCCGCCCCTGGGAACCTCAGCATCTGCCTCTTAAGAAGTGTAGTGTGACAGAAGAAAAGCAGCGAAGTTTCTAAGCAGGGCCAGTTGGTTAAGGCCTTGAGTCCATGAGTCATACACTCTGCAGCTGGGAGATCTCTGCCGGGTGTTTCACTTCTCTCGGTCCAGCTTCCCCCTCTTTGTGGTAAGATTATAAAACCTGATTTACAGGAACGGGTGTGACTGATTAAGAAAGCGTGTACACATTCAACACAGTTGCCTAGTAAAGGATAGTTATTATTCAAGGTAGGGTTTCTTGAACTTTTTCTACTTGGCTACGGCTTGTCCTCCAGATTTTTATATGACCCCCCCCAAATATGTCAGCCTATGAAATAGGTTTGCAAATCAAACATTCACTGAAAATAAACAGCAAGGACTTTTATTTTAAAACAGTTGTTTGCTGTTTTACCATTGCGGGGAGGATGGAGCAGATTTGCGTACTAATGAGTTGGATGAGCTTGTTTATATTTACAGAAACAACTCAATCTTGGCTGAGTATTTGGTGCTATGATACACAGGGCATGTGAATATTTGGTTCTACCATACACAGAGCATGTGACCATTTGGTACTATTGTACACAGAGTGTGTCTTGCTTTTCCAGAGCTGATCATTATCTCGCTTTTTTTCATAACTATCAAGGCTGGGGTTTGTTTCATGCAAATATGCCAAAGAAACTGGAGCAATTATTGTTGGAGCCATTTTAGAATCTTTTGGAAATTCCACCTTACTCTGTGTTAATGAAACTCAAGTTGGAACTCATATAATTGAGGGAAGTTGGCCCTGGTGTAAACATCTCTGGATGTGTTTAAGCCAGATGTGAGCTTCAAGTTTCTTCCTTCCTTATTTTCTACCCCTCAGACCTGCCCCCCAGACCACCTTCTTGAGACAGTGTCTCGCCAGAGCATAGAGCTTGCGCTCTTGGCAAAATGCCAGCAAGCCTCCTGGTTCATCTGTCTCTCATCCCTGCGCTCCCAGCATGACATAGATAATGGCATATATGTCCCGGCGATAGAGACCTGGTTTTCAATGGGTGCTGGTGATCCAAATTCAGTCTTCATGCCTGAGCACTTTTCCCACTAACCCTTTTCCCCAAGCCTCAAACCTTTCAAATCCAACATTCTAATACAATGTAATCTGAAGATGTCGAAATTTCTTAAGGAATGATGATGGGAAAATATTGAAGCACTTTCAGGCCGTAATGTTATCATCATGTTTCTAGAAGGACTGAAAACTTTTGATAGAGTGAGCGCAGCCATTCACAGCGTATGGCAGTCTTGAATCTGAGCCCGGGTGTTTCTTGCAGGGTTCACTTGCATGGACTCAGGTGTGACATCACATGCTGTGCAAAGTGAACCAGGTGATCTCAGAATCAAAGCTGTAGGAAAGCTGGACAATGCACAGCAGAACTTGGTGCTAGAAACAGCTGAGATTTACTACATACCTGATTTTAAAGTGTTAGTCATGATAAATTCAGAAACTTTTTACTATTGTCAAATTTTTTCATGATGTCACCCCTGCATTCAGTTGTGTCACCTTATATGAGACATTATTATGTCATTGCAGCAGGTGTAAACTGAGGAAGACTGAGTGACTGTGATTTTTGTTACTCTTAGTTTCCTCACCCCCCAAATCACCACTAAGGTTTTCAGGTTTTGGATATATTCTTAATCACTGCAATTACAGATCATATGTACATTTCTTCATCACTTTGGTAGGACTCTTTTGCACTTTTTTACTATCTGTTTCCAAAAGACAGAGATAGCAGGATCACTGAGCCATGTGAAATCAATATGCCAGGAGAGACATTAAATTCCCTCTTGGGGTTTTGCAGAATATTGCTGCTGTGTTCTCATCTTCACACACGATACAAGACAAAGTGTCCTCTGTCTCTCTCAGGACAAGACTTTACAATCCAATTATTTTTACTGTCGGAAATCATTCTCTTCATTCCTCGTCAAAATTTACCTCTTTAATTTCAGCTTGTGCTATGCTAAATAATTCTCTCCTCTCCTCTCACTCAATGATTTGCTATGTGCACATACTAAATTCTCTCTCCCTCTCCTTGTCTGTCTCTCCCTCTCCCTTTCTCTTTCTCTCTGCATTTCTTTAATCAGTAGATTTTTCTTTAATCAAAACACATGCTTGTGCCTCCATCTCTACATGAACTAATTGGCATCTGTCTAATTCTCCCTTAACCAAAACACTAGAATTTTAGCTCTTATGTCTAGCAAACATTTCAAAGTCAAGATAACATATATGCTTTAAAGGAGAGGAAAATCTTCCAAGGTTCATCCAATTATCAGAGATTTTTGATATGAATTTCCTGTGTAACTGGGAGTTCCAAAGCACTAGACTTAGCCTTCTACCTCAATAAGACAATAAAGAGAGATTAATTGATGGTGGGAAGTAGAGAATGAAGAAGTAATCAATGTACACATTGGAAGAGGAGCATGTAAGTGCTTCAGTGATCCCCAGGTGCTGAAAGAGGGTTTTCGAATTGCAAGAATTGGGTTAGCAATACAGAGATATACAAAACTAAAGAATTTAGCAGTCCAGGCTAAGGTGTGGTCTACAGATTATTTTCTTGTTCTGCTTCTGAAAGGTTCTTATAAGATGGTCACTTCAATTTATGTTCCTAGACTCACCAGCATAGTGCATAGTTAATTGCCCTTGACTGAAAGATGGTCTCCTTCCTCTTCATGGGTACTTCTACTTCTTTTATTTTTAATTTTTCAAGACAGAGATTTGTGTGTGTATGTGTTTGTGTGTGTGTGTGTGTGTGTGTGTGTGTGTGTGTGTGTAGCCCTCGCTGTCCTGGAATTTTCTAAGCTAGGTTAGATTACAACCTAACAGAACTCTGCCTGCTTCTGCTTCTCAAGTTTTGGATTAAAGGTGTGTTTCTTTAAAATCTAAGGTGACTTCATGTTTGAGACAATGGCTAGTATCCATGTGCCTTTAGCTTTGAGAAGGAATGAATAAACTATGTATCCCTGGACTCTAGGTAGATGCTCTCTGTGTGATTGATATTCATGTTGTTCAGAGAGATAAATGGGTGACCAAAAGGCAGCACAAAATGAAGGCACAAATGTCAATCTTTTTCCTGTTTTTAGTAAATTTCAAGTGAGGGGACAGTGTTTTTGAGTAAACGCAATTTCTAAATGCCTGTTGTAGCTATAGTTCAGCTGTCACAGAGAACAGCTAACTATTTGCTTTCTACATTATAAAAGAGACCCCCAAGGTCCTGCAAGATCTGGAAAAAAATAATAAACAAAAATCTTCTGATAAAAGCATAATGATTTGAAAAAATGGGAAAAGAATGTAAACCAGAGTTTAAAATAAACACATTGCTTTTGTTGTTCTGTTTTTCTGGTTGATTTTTCACTTACCAAAATATATATCCCAAAACACTTTATTATTGCCACTATAGTTTTTTCAGTTACGATTTTTCTGATTTAATAATAACTTAAATGGGAATTTAAAGTAAAGAAATTTTATTATTTATGTTGCTGAACATGGAAGAATAGGAAACCTTTCACATATGATAGAGCTGATGGCTCATCTATGTTATAGGTGGGAAGTGGTGTAGGAAGTCCTTCTGTGTTTGTGTTGTTTCATTGGTTGAATAAAGAAACTGTCTTGACCTTTTGATAGGGAAGAGTTTAGGTAGGCGTGGAAATGAGAACTGAATGCTGGGAAGAAGGACAGACAGGCAGTTCTCCTGCCTGAGATGGTCTTAGATTAGAATTTTCCCAGTAAACCATGACCTTGTGGTGCTATACAGATTATTAGAAATGGGTTAGATCAAGATGTGAGAGTTAGCTAAGAAGAGACTAGAGATAATGGTCCAGGCAGTATTTAAATGAATACAGAAAATAGCCAAGTGGCTGGACACACCCCGCTCTTTCTATTACAGGAAGGATTTCTCCTGTTTCCCCCCAAATGAAGAGAAGGCTCATACTCATTGATTGCCCCCTCTAGTTGGTAAGATTTGGTTTAACTGCTTCTCCTGTTCCATTACCCAAAGTCAATGCCTAAGAAAATATAGATTATTATTACAGTTTTTATATTACTCTATACTATTATTATTTTTTCTTTAGGACTGAGTAGAGTCTCACAGGAATCCTTTATAATTCTCAGTGATCAGTGACAGGCTACATATCTATTCATAAACCAATGATGAATGTACATAGAACTGGTTTCAAACAAATTAAGCTGCATCCAATTTTGTGTGGTGCAAGAGGAAAAGAGTGAATTAGCTATGTGGCAATAAGGATCATTGTCCTCTACCCTCTGAAGATTAAGTCTGTTGAATTTAACAGTAGACAGGCTAATAGTAGTAGAGACACAGATTTATTGCCATCCGCATGTGCAAGAGCCACACAAGTTGGAAACTCTCAGAAGGGGCAACTGGTAGAAGCTCTTGTGTGGGAAGGAAAGCAATAGGGACTTGGAGCTCCTGGAAGGTGGTGGCAACCTTATTAGACAATGAAGAATCAAAACACATTATGAATCAAGGTTATTTTATGCAGATAAGAGTTGTTCAGGCAGTTGCAGCATACTCCTTTAATCCCAGCACTTGGGAGACAAAGGCAGGTGGATCTTGGAGTGAGTTTGAGGCCAGATTGGGCTACAGACTGAGTTCCAGGACAGTCAGTACTGCACAGAAAACTCCATCTTGAAAAAAAAGCATAAACAAATAAATAAACTGTAAATGGAGGCTGGACTTTGACCCAAATCATCACACAGAAATTATATTAATTACAATACTGCTTGGCAAATGGCTCAGGCATATTTCTAGCTAGTTCTTATATCTTAAATTAACCCATTTCTATTAATTTGTTTATCACCACGAGGCTGTGGCTTACCAGCTAGGTTCCAGTGTCATCTTTCTCCTTCGACAGCTGCACGGCATCTCCCTGACTCTGGCTACTCTCTCTATATATATCCCTTCCAGTCTGTGTATTTTCTGCCCCACCATAGGCATTCAGAAGGAAATCCCACATCAGCAAACAAATGAACAAATAAAGAGTTGCTTAGGTCATCCCCCCAGATTCTGTTCTATTCTTGGTCATGTCTCTCCTCATGCTTTATTTCACTGTATCTGTTTCCTATGCCTATAGGACTTTCTTTACAAAAGGATAGTTTTGAGGGCCATTCCTATGTCTATCTCTGTCCAGATGTCTCTAAATTTACTAAAGCAGTGTATTTTGAAGTAGAATATTATAATCTCCTACCCTTAAGAACACCTGTGACTATGAAAAAGGAAACAATAATTGGGGGATAAATATTTAGAGAACATCCCTGAGGGTTCCATACTATAGACTAATAGGATATTTTGTATTTTATTTTTATATCTGCTGTGGGACAATGGTTTATATCGTCACTTGTATTTTCATAAAATGCTGATTGGTCAGTAGCCAGGCAGGAAGTATAGGCAGGGTGACCAGGCAGGAAGTAGAGGCAAGGCAAAGCAAACAGGAGAATTCTGGTTAGAGGAAAGATGAAGTCTGCTGTAGTCAACCAGACACAGAGGAAGCAAGATGGGAATACCTTGCTGATGAAAGGTACCAAGTAACATTGCCAACACAGACAAGAATTATGGGCTAGTTTAAGATGTAAAAATTTGTTAATAAGAAGCCTGACCTAATAGGCCAACCATTTTATAATTAATGTAAGCCTCTGTGTGTTTCTTTGAGACTGAATGGCTGTGGGACCAAGGGGGACAGAAACCTCTGACAACATATAGTCTGCCCTATACAAAACCTATTGACATTTTACTCATTCTAGGCAAATATACATAGAAAGCAAAAGCCATAATTAATTAAGAATATATTTTATTCAAAGATTAATTGATTAATCTTATTCATTTGTGTTTCCATTTTACTTTTTATATGCTTTTGATTATTCATTTGTTTTGAGATAGGATTTCACAAATCCCAGACCTTATGCTCAATGTGCAGCTGAGGCTGATCTTGAACTGATCTTCTGTCTCCACAATCAAAAATACTGGGATTACAGGTATATCATTCATATCAGGGATCTATATATCTATCTATATTATTTATTTATTTACTTATTTATGCACATGTGAGTGGATGACATGTAAGTGCCGCAGGAGGCCAGAAAAGGGCATCAGATTCTCTAAAACTGGATTTATAAACAGCTGTGAGATTCCAAGTGGATGCTGGGAACAAGTCACCTGTTAAGGAATCTAGTGTTATTAATTTTTGTGCCATTTTTCCGGACCCATGTAAAAATTAATTACATATTATAAAATAGCTATACTGCGTGTGAAGTTCTCAACATCTCTAATACAAACACAGTTGTGAGAGGTTCTATGGTGGCTCACAGCACCTGTAACACAGGCTTGTATTAACACATATGGAAGAGAATTCCCCTGGGAGGTGATATGAAAAGAAGAGGCGAGAAAACCCAGAAATACACAGGAGACCAGAGTTCTGTGTCTCAGCATCAAGTGGACAGCAATACCCCTTTGATTTGCTTTATGAAGTAAAACACTTTGTGATGGTTTGTTTAGGTGTCTGACTGTACACGTGGAGAGGGATTTCAGTAGAGAATCTTCCGTCCATTGGGGTTCCGTGGGGAAAATGATCTTATGTTTTGCTTCTAATTGACATGCTAGCCACCCACCACTGCCCAATGTCCGCTGCACTGCTAACATTTAATATTGATCAAAATTATTAATACTGATATGTCTACATTGTCATCGCCCATTGCCTTTATCACTTGTAGTCACTTTTTTTCTCCATTTTTGTTCCTTATGACAAGATACATCAAAGCCCTTAATATCTTTGAGAAATTTTTGAAGTTATTCTTGGCAATGAAAACTGAGTCTATTTTTGATATCTGAAATATGATGTGTTATTCCTATATATTTTATGGAAGAAGAAAAATGACATTTGTTAAACACCACAGGCTAGAATCTACTTTGGGCATTTTAAAAATGTTATCATATAAGAATTATCCTATGAACTCTCATAGTATTAAACATTGCTTACTGTATATCAAATATTTACTCATATATCAAAATATGAACAATTGATCCTGCCAGGTGTGTGTGTGTATTCTTATTTTTGTTTCTATAATCCTCCCACATTTATATGTGATTGTGTACATATACATATATATATATGTAAATATATTTGTATGTATGTAATTTAGTCTCTCTTATTCTTGCTTCCCTTCATAATCCATATATGTATAGGTATACATGTGTGTGTATGTGTGTGTGTGTGTGTGTGTGTTTAGTCTTGTCAGATTCCTGCCTTTAATTCTACACCACTTCTCTCAGACCCACTATTGCTTTGCTTATTTTAAGTTGTTTTTATTACTCAAGTCAGAATCTCTTTTCAGCAATAGTTTTCCTGATCCTCTAGGCAGAAATTCTACACTATTTTGAGTTTGTAGGCTTTGGGGTCTTTATGTTTGAATGTACCATGAGCAACCTGATTGTATCAATATACATTCCTGGCACATAGTAAATACCCAGTTAGTATATGCTAATTTATTTGTGTGTATTTGAGTGTACAAATGTGTTCATGTGTGAGATATGTATTGCAATAGCACCTGTGTGAATGTTAGAAGTCAGGAATCTAAACGCAGATTCCCTGATGTACTCCAAGAACTTTAATGAGCCATCTCTATTGCCCCATTCTTTGGGTTTTAATTCAATAACCAGTTCATGTTTGTCAGGATTGCTATAGACTTTAACTATACTTGCTAATATGAATAGCAAGAATTACTTCTACTACCTTATGCTAAAAAGAAAACATACTCAAGAATATAAAGCTTAAATAAGCACCCTGTGTGATTCTGAGGCAGATGTTCATGAGCCACCTTTTGAGGAGTATTTCATAGAACATGGAATTACAGCTATCCAGAGACCAATGTAAAAGTTCAAATGTCAGATCCTAATAGTGTGTAATACAACATCTGCACTGGGACTTGCATTTTTTGGCTTCTGTTTTAATATCATACTTTATCCTGTTCTTGATTTTGATTGACTTTAGTTTTGTCCTTTCTTGGACAGGATCTCATTCCTTAGCTCAGGCTAGCTGGCCTGAAACTCAGGAAAATACTCCTGTCGCACCCTCTGATTGCCAGACCTATAACACCAAACCAGATGCCATCTTTTTTGTGTGTGTGACACTAAATAATGATGCTAAGAAAACCAAAATACATCAACCTACCATTTTTTCTGATAGTCACAGAGATCAAATAGTTTGCCTAAAAATGTAGCTCCTGGGCTTAAAGAGAAAAGAGAGAGAGAGAGAGAGAGAGAGAGAGAGAGAGAGAGAGAGAGAGAGAGAGAGAACCAAAAACTTCTGCTTCATTTGCTTCCCACAAGCTGAAGAGCAGTTTCTACTGAGTAAGATTCCAGTCAATTGCTCCAAGATGGGGCATTGTCTGCACATGAAAGAGTTTCTTGGAAGTGAAAGTCAATGCAGTTTACTGAGGGTGTAGCCCATAGCCTGGATGGTCTGACTCATGTGTGGGGAAGCATTTCCAGTTATGTTAATACCCATTTGGCAGCTGCCTCCCTAATTGCCTACGTCAGTTTGTAGACATGGAGGAAATGTTAATTCTCTGCAAATATAGCTATTCATAACTCAGTGTCAAATTTTTCCACCCTCAATAGAGATGGGTCTTCAGATGTCACTGGCACTGGGGACAGGTAGTTGTTATTTAGTAAGCCTCGGGGACTCCTTGAACTCCCTACAGTAAAATCAAGAGGGTTAGGAAATGGCGTGAGACTGAAGCAGCATATGAATGCATCTAATGAAATTCAGGCATCCTTCATTGGCTGCCTTTCAGTTTGATGGCTCCCATGCACAGGTTGTACCAGATGGTGCTCTCGTGGTCTCCATCAATGCCGGAATGTGATGAAGAAGGGGAGGAGAAGAATGGATGAGAAAAATAATGCTGATCTGCACAGCTGAAAATAATTATGATTGCATAGCTAATGACCCAGGGAATTAGACAAAGCCAAGCTCATTGGAACTCAGGCCACATGCCGGCAAGTGTCACAACTTAATGACAAAAGATGAATTGTTTTATCTCCTACATAGTAATTCATGACATGGTGGTGATTCTTATTTCTGAATCACTGTGTTAGAATCAAGTCATAGGGAGATGTGTATAGTCTCTGTCTTTTCATTTTGAAAGGGAATTGAGACAGTCATCACAATGGACTATTAAAAATGTCAAGAAGTCTCAGTAAATACTGTATTGACATTCCTCTTGACCCACAGTGCAAGTGGGCAGGAACCCACAAGATGTTGAAAGTAGCCACTAAAAGATAGACTGTGCATTCCTTGGAGGGCAGGGTCAAAACGTGCCCTTCTTTTGAGGTCATTTAAAAGCATTTATTGAAATTCTGCCATGTATGTGGCACTCTTTAACAACCTGTGATAGAAAGATGAAAAAGACAGAGTTCTCACAGTGCCTGAAGGAGCTCACACTGTGTAAATATTGATTGGGGGTGGATGACTGATTGCTATTCCCTGTGGAGACCCTGCCGAGGTGTCTGAAATTCTCTCTTATTTCCATTACAGCTGTGAAAGCCGATATTCAAATGCTGGTAGTTCAAGTATTCGCCCTGTGGTTCATTTACTGAGTCATTTAGCAAATCTTTATTGACTATTGACTATGTATCAGACATTGTGTTTGCCACTAAAATAAAAGTGGGGAGTAATATTTTATTGTAATTACAATATATGAATATATATATATATATATATATATATATATATATCCTTAGCTACTATCTATTAACTTAACTACTATCCTTAACTACTATCTATTTACTTTCAGTTATTTACTTCTGAGTGCTAAGGGTTGTGCCTACATCATTGCACTCAATAGACGTGCCAGAGTTTACAGGAGAAACCTACAAGGCCTTAATCCTACAAAAAGAACTCTAGGAATCTAAGGAATACTGGATGTAAGAAATAGTCTTCCTCAGCAAAAATAATACAATTGGTTTTCCAACCAAATGAACAACCCTGAAAACACACATGTGAGTAACATTACTCGGTGTGGGTAAGTTATATTTAGGAATATATGTATATACATATTCAAATATACATGTAAAACAATTAATTTAAAACAGAAGCCAGGAATTTGAAAATGAAAAAATAGGGGTATATGGGAGGGTTAGGAGAGGGAAAGGGAAGGGAAAATAATATAATTATAGAATAATGTCAAAAATTATAACAATACACAAACAATAAATCCAAACAATAAAGAAAAACATTCAAAAAAGATAAGTAGAACAGAGATTACTATGAGGGGCCATAGACAAAAATCACATTCAATCTAATGTATATAAGAAACCCATAGTAGAGTTAGTGATTATGAGAAATGTCTATGAGAAATGAATGAAAGAAAGAACATACTATCTGTGAGCCATACACTCAGGAAATTGTAAAGAAGATGCTATCATTATTTTGAATCCTAAACATCATGTTTATTAAAACACACACACACACACACACACACACACACACACACACACACACATACATTAGGGGTCTGGATCACTTAGAAGTTTGGCAGTGAAATACCAAACATTTTAAGTCTGCATAATTGGTTGCAATCCAGCCAGAACTGATAAGAAATGCTACTCTTCCCATCTGCTGGTTTATGCAAATGAGTTAGTGATCTCATTTAGCCTACCAGGAGACAGGTGTCTCCATTGCTAAAGCAGCTACTAGGCTGGCTTTTAGCCCTAGTCTTAGGCAAATGTCTTGAATTTAGTTGCGGATTACAATTTAGCATCAGATATATTCCCAAGAATCCTAGGGCCAGAGAGCGGGGCCAGAACTGGGCATACTACAGCTTTATGACCTGTCTGATGGGATATTATCTCACTCCAAATATGGAAGTTTCTAGACTCCTGTGACTATTTGATTCCTACTATGTACGTGATCTGAGACTTTCAAACCTGAAATATATCAATATAGAAACTGACTGGATAAGACCTTGTTTCTTTCTGCCCTTTAACTTATTAAAAAACTTATTTCAGATAATTAAAAAGAAAACCCAAGTAGCTTTTAAAACACTTATAGGAATAGGACATCACAGGTAAGCTCTCACTAAAATGCACTCACTATTAGTGAGTATATGCAATGAAAAACTGGAGAAGTGAAAAGAATATTGAACATACCTGCCTGCTTTGGAATCTCCTTATTGTTGCTTGTTAGCTACCTAAAGGCTAAAACATCATGTAACCTTCCTATTCCTTGCGTCCTCATTCACAGTAGGCAACAGAATCCCCTCTCATCAGAGTGTCATGAGTTCACGAGCAAATTATACACACAAGAGTGCTGGGTTTGTAACAATTGCCATGTATAAATTATCTCATTGCTACTGTGTTTCAAAAACTATATCAACCCAGTTTTTAGAAAGCACATTTTAATTCTGTCATAAGTGCTTAGCTATAGGTTTTATACAGTGTCACTTTAGAGATGAGGACACTAAACTTAAAAAGTGAACAGCAACTAGTAGTTCAGAAAGCTTTTCATATCTGTCTAATACTGAAAATGATCTGTCCACCTTACTTAATTGCTTAAGCGTTCATCATGGGTTAGAAGCATGTAACTCAAAGAGTACTACCTAAGATTTCTGGTTCTCTGTTGACTATATCTTTTATACAAGCCAGAGAATCACAGTGAATTTCAGCTTCTGATTTCATCAATGCAAAGGAACAATTCTGCAATGTAGTAGACTGCCAATTTTAGTGATTCTTTACTAGAAATTCATTTCTTTCATAAATTTTTAGCTACTATTAGTGAGTTATTTGCTAACCTGTGATTATTTCAACAGACTACACCATGAGTGTGGTTACTGAAAAACTCTGGGCACATTTTCATTACTCAGTTTTATTTTAGTTTTTGTTTTAAATTACTTTCACAGTTATGAATTGATTCTTATTCTACAGTGTTCACTTATAGACAAAATATATATTGTATTACTATGTCACAGCATTTGTGATCATACCTTTTCTTTTGTTTTTTAAATCTGTGTTGGGTTTAATTAATTGTGTGTGTATCAGTGCTTTGTATGCCTGCATGTATGTGAACCATGAGCATATCTGGTGCTCATGGAGGTCAGAAGAAGTGGTTATATTCTCTGGAGTTAGCGATCACAGTGAGCAACCATGTGGTTGGTGGGAACTAAGCCTGGTTCTCTCCAAGAGCAGCTAGTGTTTTTTTTTATCTACTGACCTATCTTAGCATCACTTTCACCATAATATTTTTAAAAGATGATCATTAAAAGATGGTTGTAAGCGTTAACATTTGGGTCACACTGTTTACATCAGTGCATGTTCACAGTTTATTGACAAATGAGTGGTTGTTAGAATGATGTGGCTAAGCAATTGGCTGCATGACTTCAGTGCTCCTGAAGAGAGGAGCCCCAGTGAAGACACTCCTTAGAGGTCTGTGAGCCAGGGAGGTGAGGCCAACCAATGTTCCCAAATCATCATTCATATTAATCTGATTAACTCTCCCAGTCTCATTTGCAAAGTGCAGAGATCAGGAATTTTGGCAACCATCTGGGTAACAGAACTCCCTCCCCAAGGACCTTGTAAATTTCTGCCCATATGTTTCTTGTAAAATTGCATTGCCTACGGGTGCCCTGCTCAGCTCATGTCTGCAAAGATGGCCAACCAACCAGATCTGTGATGAAGTCCTCCGTCAGATATAGCACTGGTATTTATCGAGGGGGAGGCTATTTTTCATATAGGACATTATAGAACTTTTATTGATAATATGAACACTGAGAATAATGACTACTTAGGCACAGGAAGGCACTATATGACACAAAGCTTTTAATGTACAGGATCATTTTTAAAAGATCTTGGAATGATTAGGTGCACAAAAAAACAGTGGCCCCTTTTTATTTTTCAGGGTTAATCCCTGATAGTAGGCTTTCAGGATGTCAGTCTGACATTATAACTCATTTGGGATTTTTTTTTTGTCTGTGTGTACTTGTTTGGATGAAGGTATAGGCATATATGTGCATGCACCCATTTGTGTGTGGAGAGGTGTACACATGTACAGCAGATGTATGTACAAACAGAGGGTAACCTCAACTGTCACTCCTTAGGTGTTGGCTACCTTTTGTTTGAGTCAGGGTCTCTCATCCATCTAGAACTTTGTCACAAAGTCCAGACTAGCAGGTCACTGAGCTTCCAGAGATCTACTTCTCAGCCTCACAGCCTTGTGGGGTATCCAGGTACCCAGCAACATACACAGTTTATTATGTCTGCTGTGGGAATTTGAACAGATTCTCATGCTGGTTAGGCAAACATACTGACTGAGTTGTCATCTCAACCCTACAATGCCAACTCTCACAATGGTAAACTAAGGACAATCACCCAGTATTGATTCTTTTCCTTTTAGTGATGACAGTGATTTTCCTTATCTCATTTCCTTGGAAGGTATGTCATAATTTGTCACTAACTTTCCTGAACGGATTAATAAATAAAAGTTCTCCTCTTGAGTTCCTGTAAGGAGCAGGTGTTTGATTCAGCATCATGTCTTTTTCTTCAGTTTGTAGTGTGAGTTGGAATATTTAGCTCCTTTGGTTTATCAGAAGTTGCAAGTATCAAGACTGATTATTTGAATACTCAGTTCACCTAATTAAGCAGAGATAGTAACACCTAAGATACCTAAGAGGAAGAGTTATTAATTTCTCAAGATATTTCTATTTCCTAATGATTTAATGAATAGATTCAGGGTTGAAAACAAAGAACACGTTGGGCATCATATGTAAAGTCATTCTAATCCATATCTTGTACTTACACAACTAAATAGCCTAATGTGACAGGGTAAGAGTGGTGGAAACTACTCCTTTGGGCACTTCATAGAAAAATGGAAAATGGATTGCGACTGCCACTGTTCATACCTTTTCTAAAGAAATTTAATCCTCATCTTGGAAATATTTGCAACTATTTCTATGAAAGTTAGATTTCAGATTATATGTATCACTTAAAGTCACAGGACAGATCATGTCCCTTTAAGGACAAAAGGAACAGATCCAGGAAAAAAAAATGTTTCCTTATGCTGACCATATCTATAGAGAAATACTGAGACTAAAAGGCCCATTTATATGACACAACATTCTGATGATTAGAAAAGAATCATGCACATAGCTAAGGCTCAGGTATGTCACAGAAATGGTGCCATAAAGGATGTATGAGTCAGGAAGAAGGGATGCAACTTTGTAGTATGGGTATTTTCTCCAAGCATACCATGACCACCTCATCTGTCATGAAAGAGAGATAACCTTGGCCCATGATGATGACAATGCCGGAAGTAAAATACAGTAGTGGTAGCGACATCAGTGGCAATAGTAAGGGAGATATTAAATAGTAAAGAGAACTCTATAGTAGAAGAAAGGGGGTGGTTAAGGATCCGGATGCCCTCACATGGGATTCCACTATCTACTACCTCCTTTCCATTGCTAGATTTGAGTGGTAGTGGCAGTTGCCAGTATATAAGAATGGGGGTAGGGGTGCTAACTGAAGGTAGAATTCCATGTTGGAGTTTCCATGAGACCATCACCCATGATGGGATGGGACTTTATTGCCTTGTAGATACTTTTTTTAAGTTAACTGCGCACATGTTTGTAACCTCTTTACTTACGTTGCTGTAAGCTGAGAATTTGAAGTAAGTAAGCCTGATACTCATTGATTGTCACATTGGACTTGGGTGGAATCATTTCTTTGAGGCTTTATCAGAACCCAAACTGCGGTGAACGGACAGTTCTTCATGTCTATTCAGGAAAGTTGACAATCAATTCTAGAATTAAATGATTTTTAGCCAACTGTATTTTATGGGAATAGCAGTGCCCTTTGGTCCAGCCTGCTAGGCTCTATCATGAGTAAAATCAGAGAAATTTCATTGGAGTGTAAGAATTATCTTCTGTTCTAGAGTGAGGAACCCAGGAAAAGACAAGGTCATTGTGTGTGGACAGAACTCTAGGTTTCAGTTGGGACCAAACATAAACGATACAAACTCTCTTAAGCAGACTCCACCTAAATAACTTGCTAGATTTGTTAGTGCCTGCTTGTCTTTCTTTGGGCATAGTCCCTGGCAACAAAGCTAAGACAAAAACAAACCTTGTTTGTGCAATACTTCTGTGAAGAAAGTCCAGAATTCCCAGAAAGCACCATTTTTGTGAAACCCACACAGTTACAGTTGCTGTCCCTGCTCTTAACACCTGGAATTTAGGTACCAAGGAAGAGAACATTGTCTCATGTACTTCTGCTCCCACCATTTGAGCTGTTTACTAAAATGTCTGTTATGCCATTTGTTCCCAAACCTGTTTAAGTTGTTGATTTGTTATTATAATTGCATAATGTAATTACATATAATGTAAACTGATGAAATGTCTGTGTGAAAATAAAGAATTACATTGCCATGGAAACTAATTGGAATGTTTTAGAAAGATCCAATGAAGGAAAATCGCTGAAAAAAGCAATTTAGGATTAACAAGATGTCTTAGTGAGTAAAGGGGCTTGCCACCAAAGCTGACAGTCTGAGTTCCATCCCCAGAACTTACACGGTGGAAATAGAAAAGTTACTCCCATAACGTGTCCCCTGACTTCAAGTTGGGCACTGTAGCATGCATGCATAAACACACACACACGCACGCACGCACACACACACACACACACACACACACAAACACACACACACACACAAAAACACACACACATTAAAAAATAAATAAGTGTAAAAACATATTAAAGTACATTTGACAATTTAACTGCAAAATACTTAGATGAAGAATACAATCCTGAAAGTCTTTAAGGTTTTATTTTGCAATCAAAACAGAAAATAGAAATCATAGATAATTCATTATAGGTATGGTTTGTGTAGCAAAGTAAATGACAAAACACCTGTTGGGGGGTCTCCTATTTACTCTCAGCCTGTTGGCTGCCAGTGCACAGGGCGAAGAGGCACAAGCGGTGACAGAGAGCTTTATATGCAGCCCGTGAGCACTAACAGAGACAGCCCTTTGAGAGGCTGCTTTCAGTGAAATAGCTCAACTTTATTCCAGAGTGTAAGGAATATATAGGACTGGGGAGCCTGGAGAAAAACCCTAATTTGCACTAAGTGGCCCACAAAGTTTAGTATGTGGCAGTAGTATCCTATAACAGAGTTCCTAGCACAAGTCTTCTAGCAGGGATCTGTGCCAAGGATCAAGCTAAAGTCAGAGAACCCTGACTGCTCTTAGGACTAGAGAGGAAGGGGGAGGTGGAGAGGGAGGGAAAAGGGAAGCTGGGAGGAGGTGGAAATTTTTAATAAATAAATAAATAAATAAATAAATAAATAAATAATTTTTTTAACAAAAGATGAATCAGGCATCTATCTTAAAGACAGCTTTTAGATAAGGTGAGTCCTCCAGAACCAGGGACATTCTTCAGATAAGGGCAGGTAGAGAGATTTCTCTTGGAAACAAAGGAGTTTCCATGTTGCCAAACATTTGCCAGGCCATAACAGACTGCAGCCTTACCCAGCCAGCAATGCCTTCCAAGAAACACCAATAAGATGTTCCATACATAAAAAAGGTTATTAGCGATTGTAAGTGACTTATATGTAGAGGTATTGTCTCTATTATGAGCACCACAAAAACTGGGTGTGGTGATGCAAGCCCATAATTCCAGTCCTCAGGGGAATCCCAGCCTCCCCAAAGGAGGAAGTTTATGAGCTAAAGGTTCTCTTCTGCTACTTAGAAAGAAGCTCTTGGTCTTCTAGTTAATGATTGTTTTACTGTTACAGATTTTAGCTAAAGTAAAAGCACAAGAGATTTGGAACTGAAAATATACTTCAGTGGTAAAACGTTTGCATGCTATGTGTAAGAACCTGCACCATACAAAACAAGAACAACCAACAACACATATAGAAAACAAGTATTAAAAAGTGTAAGGTTTGCATGAGTTAATTTACAAATTCCTGATCGAACCCGCTTCTTCCAGTAATTTCAAAGGTGAAAGGGCAGCATTTTCAACACTGCAATTGAAATTATTCCTTATGTTTTAGTATTATGTATTCTTTTCATTGTGCTCTGAGTTGTAGTAAGGTCCTGTCAACTTACTATTCTCCATTAATCACTAGATATTGACCACTCACGTTTTATAACCAAGAGGAACATATTTGTACCTTGCTTGCAAACTCTTTCATGCCCTAGACTTTTCCTTCCAATTTTACACAGTTCCTGTCTGGATCAGTGAAGAATAAGAACATTGAATGAATATTTTGTCACTGTTCTCAGAAATCTCTGTGTCAATACTAAAGAATAAAACATTAAATTACTATAAAATGAAAAAGTAATGCATAATTTGCTTAAACATTCCACTTTTTTATTAGAAAAGTCTGCAAGACCCATTTTATTGTTCTGGCACCAAAAGAATTATGGAAATTAGTAAGATATACAATGCATAATGTAAAACATGAATATATTCACAATTTCATAATGAATATTGTATTAGTATAAATCATTCATAATATAGGAGTAAATTCTCACCATTGTTACAAAATAACAATGCGCTTAAAAAGTTATTAGACCTGCGTTTAAGAAGAGAAGTTACCAATGCCTATGGATTGGCCTGTCAATATAGACACTGGAGTTAGACAGATGTAACTGAAAGTCTAGACTCTGATGTTTGCATTTGTTTGATCATGGCAAAGCTATGGACCCTTTCTCAACTTGGATATCCTGTACTTAAGCAAAGTTTTTGGAGCATTACAAGTTCTTGGGATCTCTAAATTTATTAATAGACTGTACATATTTGAACAGTTTCAGACAAGCGGTAGCAATTAAACTGTCTGAGTTGGTAAGTCCGGAAGTTAAAAATGATGATGAAAACAAGAAAAATGATTTGCAAGCACCAGAACAGCGTGACCTGTGCCAGTTCAGAAATGTTAATATGCAAAGAAGAACACGAAGATTGGATCATTCAAAGAAAGAGGAGGAGTGGTCATGTGAAGATGAGGGCTCTAGGAGGCCTCTGAGGTTCCTAGGGAAAGAATGACATTTACCATAGCCTGGGATTCTCAGTCACTCTGTTTCAGAGAGCAAGCTCCTAAATTCCAGAGAAAAGTTTAGATTTTAGGTAGCCATCCCCTGAAACTGCTTGTGCACACTGGGATGAGTGGATGAGAAGAAAAGCAGAGAGCGATTAAAGAAAGACCAAGTAACAGATTCAATTGCAACATCTTTGCATGTGTGAGAGCATGACCTAATGTCTGCATCTGCCTACCTTACAACATCTGAGATAAAAAAAATTCTCATATCTTCCTTCTATTCCGGTATGGAGTCTACAGTGCTTAAGTAATTTGATTTGAAATAATCTTTCTTCCTGTACGAAGTGCTATCAGCCACCTCATTAATTTTGATTTTATGCTCAATAAAGTTTCTGTTATTTCTGCAAATTTCCTATCTGGTTAGCCTCCTGGAGTTCTGCCCTTTTCATCTTGTATTTAAAGTACAGATCCCTCTGTTAATGTTCATCTATTTCTATTGTTTCTTCCGTCAAGTCATAGTTCACCAAGAAAACGTTCTATCTCTCAGGAAAACCCATGTATTTCTCATTCTCTGATCTCTATGGTTCATATTATCCTTCACTGAGACCTTTCTGTTTTATGTGACGTGTACCTGTGTTCATTTGTGTGTATTCATGTCATACATATATGAACATATATGTGCATGTGGAGTCTTATTTGTTTGAGATGGAATTTCTCATATTGTACAAAGCCAGTCAGGCTAGGTTGGCTGGCCAGCAAGACACAGGCATTCACTTGTTTATTACCTTCCCAGATCTTTGATTATAAGAGTGTGTGTGCTTGTGTGTGTTTCTGTGTCAAAGGGCACTGGGAATTGAACTTAGGTGGTCATGTTTGCAAAGAGAGTATTGTACTGACTGAGCTATCTTTCCAGCCTTCTCATTTCTTTTGTATTACGTCTGTAGATTTGCTGTTAAAAATAATGTATTTTCATGAATTTTTTGAGAATCCCATACAAGGAATTTTGATCACAATCACTCCTCATTTCTCCCCCCACTTCCTTCTTGATTTGCTCTCCATTGCACATCCTCATTTTTTTTTTAAGAAAACACTGTCTTTTCACAGCACATATCTTGTAACCTTCCCCACTCCCAACCAAACTTTCTTGATGTTCCATACACTTTAGGTGTAGGGATTGTGCTGTCAATACATTAATAGGGAATGGACATACAATAATCAATTGTTTTATGCATTTAGAATAAGTAAATATTTCATGTGATGTTTTATTCAATTACTCCATAGCTCTTAAACCATTCTAAATACTTTTTTCTATAAATTACATTTCATAAATGTAAATGCCATGCTTACCTTGTGCAAAGATGGTGGAAAACAGGAGGAAACAGGCATCACGTATGCTTCAAAGTCCTTAAATACAGAAAGACACACAGCAGAAACAAGTAGCTGAATCCAATAATTTCTAGGCAGGGTGGTTTATTAGGCTGGTGAAGGGAGGTAAGTCATTGGGAACAATTGTGAGAATTCCTGTAGGCAGCCAGTTCCAGGGTCAAACCTCCTGTCACATCCTTGGAGGAACAGGAATAGACTTGCTTTCTCTGACCTTTGGTCAAGGTAGAACAGGTACATTTCTGTGGGTTCCCACAACACAGTCGTTCATCCGCTACCATACACTAGCTGAGATATGGTGCTGACTTGCATTAGGATTACAGTAGTGGATTGAAATGAACAAACTGAAAATAAAGAAAGGAGCCAAGACAGGTCAGGTTGGTGAAAGAAATATTAAGAGGAAAAAGAAGAAACAAACTCAAGTCCTCAATTGCAAGCTGATACCTTAGAACATATGGTAATTCGTTACTCGGCTGGAGGTTGTTTAAATCTAGAAAACCCGTTTCTCAGTAAATTTCTGATAGCTCTATTTAAAAGATAATGTTTAGGAAAATGAAGCTAGACAGTAAATATTTTATATTTATCAGCCATATGATCTTCAGCCACTGTCCATACATATATGAGTAAGAGAGACGCGGTTCTAATACATCTTTATTTACAAAACAAGCATGGACCATAGCAGTAAACTATGCTATATGCAACCTTTGTTATATGTGTTAAAAGAAAGAATAAAGAGCAAACTCATGTTTCTAGTTATGCAATAATTCACAATATATTAAACTTAAATATTGAGATGTCACATGAGGTTAGAAATATAAATTATTATGTTTTTTCTTTTTGAATACACACTTTCATCACTTTTATTTAGGTATATTCATATGTGCTCAGGAAAACCAGAGACATTGTATTCCCTGTTCTGGATTTACAGGTAGTTGTGAGCTATCTATCATGGGTGCTAGGAACCAAACTGGGGTCCTCTACATGATCAGTATGCATTCTTAATTGGTGAGCCATCTCTCCAGCCCCACTATGATATTTCCAAAGAATTTTTTCTCTCATTAAGAATTTCTATATGTAAGTCGGGTGATGGTGGCACATGTCTTTAATCCCAGCACTTGGAATGCAGAGGTGGGCTGATTTCTGTAAGGCCAGCCTGGTCTATAGCTAGTTCCCTGTCTTGAAACAAACAAACAAACAAACAGAATCTCTATATGCCTGATGTATTCAAGCCCTTATCTCTATATCCACAAGATGAGACCACTTGACTAAACATTTTTTGGTTATCAAACCTTAATAGAAAACAGCAGTTAAAAGGCTGCATACAATTGAGAGGCAGAGGGAGAACATTTATTGTTTTTCTAATTGACTCAATTATGCCAAGTGGCATCCATTCATCTGTGGTCTTTTCTCCTTTGCTTCTCATTGAAAGGTGTCATCTGAATTTAACAAGTACTTCCCCTTTGCTGGGGTCAGAGCTATTTACTATCTGTATTTCATAAAAAAGAAAAACGCAACCCCTATGTTCCAAATGTTATTCATATTTATTCCAAATTGTGATGTATTGAAGTGGCTTCTTTTATCTTGCCTTTAAAGTCCCGATAACAAAAGACAGGAAGATCAATAACCACATGATGGGTAACTAATTGCTTTTGCTTCAACCTGCAACCTGCCATCCCTGGAGGAGTTCATTCCAAAGTCCATTTGACAATCTCAGATATTGTTTTCAAGCTTGAATCGCAAAAGTCTAGACTGCAAATGGAATAGGAAGAATACATTTAAAATACTCTCATCATTAAAGCCTTTATATGTGTGCACTACTCAGTGTGATCCATACACAGCATTTTCAACAGGCAATTGCTGAAATGGCTATTAAGAACTGAGAGACTTTTTATTTTGCTGTGAGTGATGGTCTACTAAATGCCATTGAACTGCTTTTAAAAATGTTTTAATTCACTGTTGGATACATCAAAGCATCATACTGAAAATTCATTTTTAAGAGTTTATTTGGTTCTATGACTTATAATCAGCACATTTTGATTCATTACAAAGACCTTACTCTAATCCAAAGACTAACTTACTTAATCTTCACAAATCCATAAGAGGGGGTACTCCCATTTTGAAACAGGGATATAAAGAACTGTCTGCAGTTTCACAAAAAAGAATTCTGCTTTCCATATGCCAACTTCTTTTCATGAACAAAATTAAATCACCTCTTTGTTCCCTAGTTTTTCCATCCATGAAATGGAGATAAAAATATTGCCTATTTTCCTATTGTATAGATAATATACACTGATATCTTAAGACATTTAGAAGACTGTCACATATAAGAGACTTACATAACAGAAGTAAAGCCTCTGAAGGCAGAAACCTTTTGTACAATATGCTATGAGGAATACAAAGATTCATGGGCAGATTCAACATATGCATATATTGATATGAACATTTTCAGAAATCTCAGCTTGCTTTGGATTATTCTGAATCTGGAAACAAATCTTTTTCTATAAAGTGAGGGAGGCTGTGGTTGGGAAAATCATCTTATATTCCTCTATACATGGATAATTGATATTTCTCAATATATAGATAGTAGCCCATGGTTGAATTCTAAGAATTGAGCTGAATTCATGACTCATTCTTGGCTATATATTTTCTAGGTATAACCCAAATAACAACTGTTTTTCTTCCTCTTAAACAATTTGCCAGAGTATAAATATGCAACATTTTTAAACTGTGTATTAATCAATTGGGCGACATCTAGGCTAATTCCATTTCCTGGCTATTGTGACAAGAGCTACAATAAATGAGGATGAACAGGTTTTATTATTGCAGGACCTAGAGTTCTTTGAGCATAAACTCAGTGGTGGTATATCTGGATTATGTGGCAGCTCTATTTTTAGCTTTTTCATTATGCACGAAACCCATAAAAGATCAAGCTAGATAAGATTCCAACATGGAAAGGGATAGTGGTTGTGAAGTCCCATTGCTACCTGAGGAGCTCTTGGTAACTGATAACTACTAGAAAGGTCCAGTTCTCTTTGAGGTTGTGACCCCTGGTAGGTTAACCACACTCCAGTGCAGCACATATTAAAAAAGAACCCACCCCACAAAAAACCCACAATTTTTATTTTTTTAAGGAGGACACAGAGTTGAATGAGTAGGAAAACTACAGGTAGATCTGAGTAAAGTTGCGGAAAGAGTGAATATGATCAAACTATATCTTACAGAATCCTAAAAGAATTAAAAAGCAATTCTTTTAGGGAAGTAGTGATCACAAGAAATTGATTTTCTAAAATTGCACATGAAATTTTCCTGTTGAGAAGGTGCTTTTTCTTAGCTTGCTGTTGATAGATTGTTTTTATGTTTCTATGAAAGTGCACAGATGTTACTTTATACCTCATAGAGAGCTGACCGTATCCTTAGGTATGGAACAAAGTCAGTACCATACCACCATGAAGATAATGGACTAAACCTCTGAAACTGTAAGCCAGTCTGAATTAAATGTTTTTCTTTATGAGAGTTGCCGTGGCCATGGTGTCTCTTCACAGCAATAAAAACAAACAAACAAACAAAAAACAAAAAAACATTAACTAAGACAGGAATTGGTACCATGGATTGCTCTAGTACTGGGTATTGCTGTGAGAGACCAGACCATGCTTTTGTTTGGAGGAA
Organism: Myodes glareolus; assembly: GCF_982192425.1. NCBI lineage: Eukaryota > Metazoa > Chordata > Mammalia > Rodentia > Cricetidae > Myodes > Myodes glareolus. The sequence goes on along the minus strand of NC_142028.1, from coordinate 47,868,319 downwards.
TGTGGATTTAGAAAGTTTGGATTAGAAAAGTTGACCACTTTCAACAGGGGTTAATGGACCATACTCGAAGGAGCATGAAAGACAGTGGTGCTGAGAGTGATTTCATCTGTAGTGGTCTGATTCAAGATGTTTCTGAAGAGAATTTTAGTACGTTACCTAGAGATCATTCTTATGATATTTTGGTATAGAATGTAGTTGCATTTTGCCCTTGTCTGTAAAATCTTCCTGAGGAGAAAGTGAAGAATTTTTAATTAATTCTTTTGGCAGAGGAAATCGAAACACAGCCCAGTATGACTCTGTAGTGTTGTATTTCTAATAAAGATTTATAATGAAAAGGAGCAAGTTGATTAAGGAAAAATACAAAATGCTTAATTTGAGGAAAAAAGAAGCATTAGGAAGTAGAATGGAACTAAGTCCCATGTTCAGGAAGATAAACAGATTAAGAAATGAAATAAAAGGAGTGGTGACCTTAGGGCAAGATACCACCTACTGACTAACTTTCAACTTGTGAAAAGAGATTAAAGATAAAATCAAGCTGTGGTGCATGTCTTCAATCCTAGCACTCTGGAGGCAGAGGCAGTTGAATATCTGAGTTTGAGGGCAACCTGGTGTACAGAGCAAGTGCCAAAACAATCAAGCTTAGGCAGTGATGGTAACCATTGAAATCAGAAAGTTGATGATGATATAAGTAAATGAAGGGGCCATGTTGTAGTCCTAGCAAGCAGCAGAACTTGGCAGCTTCAGTCACATGGTTCTGTCTTCAGAGTCAAGGATAGAAGAAAGAGGTTATGGAATCTTTTTCTGTGACTAAGGAAAACCACTGAGGATAGGTGTGTGTCAGGGGTGTCATTGAACAGAGGCTTTGAGAGGCTATACATGAAACTGTGGAGATGAAGCCTTGGTTGGCTTGGAAATCCCAAGAAGATGGAGATGCCGGAGTCATGGGATATTAGCAGATGAGAGCTGCTAATGGGGAATGGAATCAGCTCAAGAGAAAGAAGGATGTTATAGACAGAAGTTTCCTCTCTGCCTAGTAGTCCTACAGCAGTTCAGTCCCAAAGAAACATACAGAGACTTATATTAATTATAAGCTGGTCTATTTAGCTCAGGCTTATTATTAACTAGCTATAACAACATAAATTAACTCTGGTTGTCTTGTCTATATTTCCTGCATGGCTATTGGCTAATCTGCATTTTGCTAAACCAATATGAATGCCAAATCTTTGCAGTATAAAAGAGCATTATTCCACAGTATGTTGCAGTCAACAATGCTGGATGGAGTTTGAGATCTGAAGAGTATTTTGATATAAGACATGGAAATACAGAATTTGTACTTTGCCCACCTGGTTTTCCTTCTTGCTTTGGTCCTGTATTTTCTGACTATGCCCTTTTCCCTGTGTTTTGAAATGGTTATGTATATCCTGTGATCTGCTTTTTTATTTTGATTTTATAGATGGTTATAGTTATGACTATGAAATAAGAAGAAACTTTTAACTTTTGACTTTTAAGTAAGTCTGAGACTACTATAGACCATGGGGACTTTTGAAGTGAGACTGAATGCATTTTTGCATTATGATATGACTACAAGTCTATGGGGGCAGAGAGTGAAATGTGGTGGTTTGAAAGAAAATGTCACCCCTCCCCAGAGAGTAGCATTATTTGGAGTTATGACCTTGTTGGTGTAGGTGTGGCCTTGTTGAAGGAAGTATGTCACTGTGGGGATGGGTTTTGAGGTCTTCTATGCTCAAGCTATGCCCAGTGTGACACGTACTTTATTTTCTGTTGCTTGCAGATCAAGATGTACAATTCTCAGCTCTTTCTCCAGTACCATGTCTGCCTGCAGGTCACCATAAAAATAATAGACTAAATATCTAAAACGAAGTTATCCTGAATTAAATGTTTTCCTCTAAAAGAGTTGCTATGGTCATGATGTTTCTTCACAGCAATAGAAACTGTAATCAAGATACACTTGGAGAACTGACATTTCTCAATAAACCTTAAATGACTATTTTGCACATAGTTCTGTGAGCCCCCGTTTCACTTCAAGATATTAATTCAGAAAGCTATCTAAAACATCAGTTGGAAACAAAATTTTGCTCTGTGTGTGTGTATGTGTCTCTGTCTTAAACAGAGTCTCACTATGAAGTCCAGACTATCCTCAGATGAATTTTGATTCTCCTGTCACAACTCTTGAGTGTTGGGATTGCAGATGTGAGCCACCGTGCCCACTTGTTACTAGCTTTTAAAATCATTTTCTTTCAAACAAAGATCACTGCTAGGAAAGTTACCCCTAATTGGGGACTTTTGGATGTCATTTATGTTCTTGTGATTGTGTCTTATTGCCTCATCATCCTCATCCTCAGACACATTTCTTCGGCGTTTTGAAGGCATTCATTTTAAAGATGACAAATTTGGATATCTCCATATATCCACTCATCTGTCAGACTGTCTTGTCTCAGTTTTGCTCAAAAATAAAATTCTTTTTTTTCTTAAGTAGAAGTATTTCAATATTTCATCATCTTAAATTAACCTTTAACTTATTCATTTCATTCACTTCTAAATGTGAAGCTAATGGTATTGCTTAGTTGTTGAGAATCTTTTAAAGGAAATGAAGACTGTAGAAATGCTCAACTCCTTCTCCATCCTGTTTATGTTCTATGAGTATATTGGATGATAAAGCTTAGAATGTCTACCAAGCCAATAGTCAGGTGAGAAACCTGAGTTCTTGAAAATATCTCTGTGATTTATTAATGTCATACATTTCTCACACAGCTCTGAACCCTCCCCCTTTTCCTTCATGAAGAAAATACAAAAAGCCTACCAAAGCTATCTGTATAAGTAATCTCTAAAATATCACTCATTAGTTTGGACAAAATGAAGGGTTTGATCTTAAAAATTAGGTTTATGAGATTCAGTTGAGTCAGGGGTGCTCTGTAAGGGACAAAATGTTCCTGTTTCTCTCTCTATTGAAAACCAAGATTCTGACATTGATGTTGCCTCAGAATCATTTCCTTGGTGTCCCCAAGTCTTTAAAAAGCTTTCTTGAATAAAGCTGATTTCCTCTCTCAGAGTCTTGTACTTTTAATGGGCTTCATGCTGTTACAAATACTCAGACAAGATTTCCCTTTCAATTCTCTGAAATGTTAGGTTGAGACAATTAAATTGCCTTTGTGAGTCTTTCGTAAGTAATCTTGGACGGAAGCAGCACGGAAATAATTGCAATAGATCAGTGGGTCTCTAAGCTCAGACTCCAGACTGTCAGCATCACTTGCAAACTGGCTGCCCAAGCTTCCCAGCTTGCATCTAGTGAACCTGACCGTGCAATTGGGAGCGCACAACTTGAGGCATTTTGATTATACAACCTCTGCTGTGAAGAAACATTTAATAGTAAAACACATTTCCTCATGGATGATGTAATCTGTGCCTCTGTTTCCTTTTACTACATGATTTTTTTTCTTTCTGTGAAGAATTATTTTAATATGTATAAATCTTTCCATATCAATCATCTTCTTAGTGCAAAACTTCCTGGCACTGCCACATGCCATTTCTGATGTGATTTGGCCACTGCCCGCCTATCTACCAAATCATACTAGTTTCTGTCTCTCTCATTTCTACCAAATGCATTTCCCTGCCTTTTAAATTAAATCACAAGAGATTCAGAAACATTGATGTCTTCTACTTCCTTTTGTATTATTGTAGGTTCTGTTTCTGACATTATGAATTCATTGATGCATTATTTGAAGAAATATGTATTGCTCTTATAAATTGAAATTGACTTATGAGCCTAATTTTATTCTCGTTCCTGTTGAAGGGCTGGTGCTGCAAGCCTTCCAGGCTTCAGTTTAATCACTTGTATAATGGGAACAATGTCTGTTATATAATATGTGTTATATGCCAGGCATATGTTTTAACTTCTTTTTTAAAATTTTTATTTCTTTATTTATTTATTTGAGATAGAGCTTCCCTGAGTAGCTCTAACTGTTCTGAAACTGACTCTATATACCAGGTTGGCCTCTAAAATCAGAGATCCATCTGCCTCGGCCTCCCAGGTACTGGAACTAAAGGCATGTGCCACTGTGCCAGGCTGAGTTTTAAATCTTTATATTAATCAGTGAACTAGTTGTTACTACTGCCCTACAAAGTAGGAATAATTTTTATTTATTTTCTTCATATGTAGAAAGTGAGGCAAATAAATCTCACCTCAAATCAGAGCTTGGATATAGTGGAGCTGAAATCCCAGGCAACCTAGGTGCTAATATCATGTAATGAACACCGACTATTGCTATCCAATCAAATGCCTTAAGGTTGTTTTTTTGTGTTGGATAAAATAAGGCAGGCACTTAATACAGGTCATCTTTCAAATAGGCTAGATACTTTCGTTACTATAAAAACATGCAATTGTGACCAGGCGGTGATAGTGCATGCCTTTCATCCCATCACTCGGGAGACAGAGGCAGGCAGATCTTTGAGTTTGAGGTCGGTCTGCAGAGTCTACATAGTGAGTTCCAGGATGGCCAAGGGTACACAGGGAAACCCTATCTCGAAAATAAACAAACAAATAAATAAATAAATAAATAGGTAAAATATGTGAAATTGTGTATGGTAGCATGCACCATTAATTCCAGTGTCCAGGAGCTGAAGTCATGGGACTCATTAGCTCCATACCAACCTGAAAAAAATTGTGAACAGCTGTGTTGAAACAAGCCAAAAGGAAATGCAGTTATACGGAAGCAAAAATATGGGAGCAAAACATCATGATTCTGCTGTTCAAGTGAATTATTGTGCGCTGTACGGCAATGCATCACCTTACCTCTTGGGAGGCTAGAAATCTGAAATCAGTTTTCAAGGATTAAATTCAAATGTTTCACATGAGCTGTTCTTCTTCTAGCTGTTCCTTGTTTTAGCCAGTGTGTCAGCCCTGCCTGTGTGTCTTAGTTTGCTTTCTCTGCCTTCTTTAAAGCGAGCAATGCCATGACTTATGGCACATCTGCCCAACTCTTGCTCTCTGGTCTTCGTCTTTCACTTTTGAGTACAATCACATTGGACCATTCGGGAGCATTTTAGAATTCATAATTCTATTCCATCTTCAGAGACACTTGGGTCACAGAAGACAACATGGCCCCAGGGTTAGAAGATGGACATCCCTGAAGAGGATGGCATTCCGGTACATTCCCACACTCTAGTGAAAAGTGGAAGTCAGCAGATATTTAGGCATAAGTGATATTCGGGTAGGACTAGTTTTACGTATCCTTTTTTCATCACTCAAACAAGGAGGGATATGAACTGCAATAGATCCTATTCACTGAGAATCAGTGGTAGCATGCATGAGTGATTATAAAATAGTAATCAGTGACCAGGTACTTGACGCCCTTGAATGGCAAGCTAAAGCATAAGGTACTCACAGCAGATACTCAGTAAATAACACTGACAAACCGTGAAAATGATAAAGAGAAAGGTTTTCCCCAAAGTTTAACTGATAACACCCTCTCTGTTCTGAGGGCAATATTTAAATAGAGCCCCCTCCCAAATTTGTCTTATGTAGTAATGGAGAAAAGATGGGTATTTAGTTGCTCAAGAACAATCCTAGACATTTACATGATCCAAAAATGCATTCAATTAAAAAAATCAATTGCTTTTGCACTAGTCGGGGTTGGTGTGTGGTAACTCATCTCGGAACCTTAGAACCTGTGGTGTTATACTTGTACTCACGTTCCCAAAATATAATCTGGCAGTTAACTCAAAAGCAAGTAGAATTCTGAAAGATAAGACATGGATGCTTAGCAGCACAAGATGTCTTTCTAAGATCACAGACCCCTAGCTCTCTCTCTCTCTCTCTCTCTCTCTCTCTCTCTCTCTCTCTCTCTCTCTCCTGTGTGTGTGTGTGTGTGTGTGTGTGTATGTCTTTCTTTGTCTCTATCTCTCTTAGTCTTTCTTCCACCCGCCACCCCTTTCACTCCTTTCTCAAATCAGGTCATGCTCCACCCCCACCCCCTCAGGAGCTTTCTCTGGAACAATGTTGGTAAAGCATACTGTGCCTTGCAGCCTCTCTTCCCCTTGTACTTAAGAGCTCCAGAGAATCTGGAATTTAAACTTTTTATCATTGCCCTCTGACCTCTACCTATAGGGTAGGCCAAGGAAAGAGTACAGAACTTGTCTTGAAATCGTTCAAGAATCAGATACTCTCTGTATCATGTGGAAATGAAGACACCCTCTCCCTTCAAGACACCATTTTACTCTCTTTGGTATGAAGCTATACCTCTCCTGAGACTCTGGTAGTGAAAGAATGGAAGGGTTCATATCTACCTCAGAACTTCTGTCCTGACAATCATGACAGCTGTCATTCCTAGTGAAGTTCTTTTTTGCACGTGGAGGTTTGCTTCTCCCATCTCAGGCTGTGATTTCATAATTCTAACTAGTCCACACCCTACTCTTCCTAACACCCAGGAATAAAAAAAAAAAAAAACAACATTCCTTTACCTCTTCCGGCAGGTACACTGGCCTTCTATAAGTTGGTGCTGTAGCCACTGAAGAAGCAAGAAAAATTATTGATTTTAGGGATTCTTTGAGCAAAAGTCTCTTTTCACTCGGACTCCACGCCCCGGGAGGGTGGTAGACAGGCCTTATCAATCATGCTCGAGAAAGCATGAAGGACACACGGGCAGGGTTGTGATTTCTCTGAAAATCCCCTCTTTTCTTTTAGGTTAGCACATTTGCTTTCTCCAGAGTCACCCACATCTGTGACTCACGACAGTGGCATCCTTTTATTTTTTCTCGGCTCTAATTGAACAGTCTGGCAGAGCACAAAGAAGGGAAAACGGGGCTAGAATTCTTCGGGTTGAGCCTCTTCTTGGGTCACTATTTAAAACTCTGTGACTAAGTTGGACATGAGTTCCATTTTTTTCAAGTAAACAGTCTCAATTTAGTTGCATAACATATCACAAAATGTCAACTGAGTTCCTCCTGTGTTCTTGGCTCCTTGCAAGGTGTCCTGAGCATTCTAATGCAAAGGAGAATAAACAAAGCTGTTCCTGTACTTTCTGAATTTATTCCTTAATGGGAGAGAAGACTTCATAAAATTAAGCAAATGAACTAAGTAATTGTCTCTACCATGAGGGCTGACTCCAGAATCAAGAGAAGACACGACTTGAAATACATTAATATCCGTAGAGCCCCCTAACAAAAGGTGACTTTTGCCTTATGTCAGTTCAGTCTAAGATCACAGGTTTCCTCCAAGTTGGAGTCAGGCTTGTGTTTCAAATGCTCACCGAAAGCACAGAGTGCCCAGGGAACCTACAGTCACTTGGAGTGGACGCTTCCTGAAAAAGCCAGGAAACCACAGCACCGAATCACGGCAACTGGTTCTCTAACCAGACAGCATGTTGCATCTCATCACCATGAAAATGAGATGCAGCCCTGGCTAACCTCTCCCTGGACCTCCCTGATCTTCCGCCCCCAGGGGAGCTTCTTGAAGATCATTTATGAAAATCAGCAGTAAGCACCAGTGGCCTTTGGAGCCTCTCAGAGAGTGCTTAATGCAGTAATTGTTTACTCTGATTTGTAATGAGCCAGAGTGACACAGTGATGCAAATTTATTTTCCTGAATGTCTTCCAGAACAGAAGGCACCTTGAAGGGCAGGACTCATTTTTCTCCCACGGAGAATTACCCTGTCATGAGTTTTGCAGTCAAACCCCATGGGTTCCCCTGAAAGCACAGTTTGCCTTAGATTTACATAAGGTGAAATTGCTGAGATAAAGTATTATCATGTGAGGGATTAGTTATCAATTTCTTACCTCCAAATTGGGAGGAACCTTGACCATGGAACCAAGAATAATACAAATGGGGTAACTCATTCATTCAGATAAGCAACAGTTTTCTTTCTCTGCCTTTTAAGAGGTACCAGACAGTAGCTAAAGCCTACTTGACTTAGAGTGGCCATTTTGAAATAGCTAAGAAGAAAAAAATAAACACCAACCAGATGTAATCTACCACAAAATAAATAAGCCTAAAACATTTATACAACTTGTTTGTGTTGTAAACAGTGGAATTTCTGAGATGTGTGAGTTTTCTGTGTTTAGAAAAGGCTTCTTTCTATCAATTGGTCTTTTGTGACTGCTGTGGGGGCAGGGGGTATGTGGCTTGGGAATGAGGGCCTTGTAAATTGGCCCTTACCAGCTGCTTTGTCTTGTCTTCTAAATTGCTTGAAAAATCTATTAAGATATATGATCCACATAAAGTAGGACCAGAGGGTTTCTGTGTGGTAGGCCCTAGGGATTGGATTTTACTTTATCACCCATTAGCAAAGAAGGGATTTCATCAGTAGGCTTCCCCTTCTCTCACCCCTGAGAGCTATGAAAATCCCAAAGATTAGCCTCTCTAGGATATAAGCAGAGATGTAAATACCCAGATAGCTATTTGTTAGACAGACATGCCAGCAACTGTGGGACGCCCTAGAATGGCTGAGGTAGAAGTCCTGATGCAGGGATGGGAATGAGGTCTGTGGAGAGAACAGGCTCCTGAAACAGACCTGCAAGATGTTAGATAAGAACTGAGCTTTATTACGTCTACTTACCAATTTTAAAACATTCATTCATTTTCGTTTTATGTGTATGAGTGCTGTGCCTGGATACGATTCAGTGTACCATGTATACACAGTGCTCAAGGGGGCTAGAACAGGGTGAAAAATCCTCTAGAACTGGCGTCGCAAAAAGGTTGTTAGGCTCCTGAGCTTCTGACCTTTTTTACATTTTTTTTTTTTTTTTTTTAGTCTATTCTTTTCCTTAGATTTGGATTACGATCATGCAGTGGTTCGCTTTCGTGGTCATGCTGGCCGGATTTATCACCAGGACAACACACTGCAGGGTGTTTCTGTGAGGATATTTCTAGACCAGTTGTGCTGAAGAAGCAAAAAAAAACCCACCTTGAATGTGGGAGAGAGCATCCTGTTGCTTGTAGTTCTGCATTAAGGCCAGTTTCTCTCTCTGTTTCCTGACTACAGTTGCCCCATGGTCCTGCCACTGTGCCTTCTCTTTGTAATGAGATGTGTCCTATTTTAAACCATGAGCCCAAATAAACCGTTCCTTGGGTTACTTTTCATAGACATTTTATCACATAAATAGAAGTAAGTTTGCCTATTTTCTGTCCATCTGTCTGTTGGTCTATCTCCTACTTGCTAAAAGCATTCTTTCTGCAGGCATCTTTGACCACTTTCTTGCCTGCTGGGATCTGAGTTGCATCATGATTACAGCATTGTAACTGAGTATCCACCTTTTTATATACAAAAAGAGAAACACAGCACTATCGTCTTGTCTTGGACAAGGAGAACGGAAACTAGGTAGAATAAATGTAATCACTGATAAATGTAACTGCTTAGGCCAAAGGTACTAACTGCTGGGCAGCTGATGTGTTGGCGCTAAGGCCATGTTTTGTGTGGCTTGCAATGTCTATTAGGACTCTTGAGTAAATTTCTAACAGAGAGAATCTGTCACACTCCACCAAAAGCAGCTGCCTTTTAGGTGTTCTTGACTGTAGATTCATTGCTTCCAATGAGAGGACATCCTCTTGCCTGATTCCTTTGTGCTATATACTGGCTCTAGTGAGCGAACACTTGCTTGTGATCTTGTCATGTGCCAACTACTTTATTCTATCTTTTTCTCATTGGTTATGATCTGAAGTACGGGTGTCTCAGTAAGCATTTTACTTTATTGGTAGACCTCAATATTCCTCATCCCCTCCCTATTGCTGGACATATTCATCCCCAGTGTCCCAGTTTGTAACACAGTTTGGCTTCATTTATTTTCTCAAGTAAGTCATGGGGAATTCAAAAGCCAGTTTATGTAACTTGTTGGATGGCCCAAGCTCCCAGGAAATATGCACAACCCAAGCCAAACACATTGAATCTTTCCTGTGTGTATGTATAGCTCTGATCTCACTTCTTAGAGTCAGCTATATCGTGTTGTGCAGAAATTATTCGAACGCAATACACACTCGCTCCCTCCACCTCATCTCCTAAGATTGGCAGCCCCATCTCTGCAGCCTGCATGTATTAGCAAAGAGATGATTGCCTTCCGTTTGTCTGTGACTGGGTTTTGCTTAAAGAGAGTGGCTTCCTGCCAAAATGAGTGCATACTTAATGAACTCAAATGCTCAGAAGCCCAGGCCTCCCAGAAATCCTCCATGTCAGCCTGCAGCTAATGGGAAAATGGAGAAGATTCCAGAAGGTATATGGAGGATGAGTCACATCCTTGACATTGGTTTTCTGTGTGGGTAATTCCCCTGAAAGGTCTCCAAATCTTATTTTATTTTCTAAAAACAATTTGAGGTAGGAACCTGACACTATCTTTTTTTTTTCTAAAAGTTTACCATCTTTTTGGAGAGAAAGTGTGTGTGTGTGTGTGTGTGTGTGTGTGTGTGTGTGTGTGTGAGAGAGAGAGAGAGAGAGAGAGAGAGAGAGAGAGAGAGAAGGCCAACATGAGTGTGTATAGAATGTGTGTTGAGTAATATTAAATTCACCTTTAGCTTTGAAGCTTTTCTGTTTCAGGAAACGGGTGCTAAAACCTTGTGACTTCAATATTGACAGAAAGTATGTTCAGAACACAGAGCTGTGTCTCCCTCAAAACAGGAAATTGCACAACTTGAAGAAATGATGACTGTGGAGATTTTCAGGCTCACTCAGGTCTTTCAACTCCGTAGAAGATTGGATGGCAGGAGGGAAATGAGTCCTGAGGATCGAGTGATTTCAGGCTAGGTACTATGGTGCAGGTTTTTTGTTTTTGTTTTTCAGAACTACAGAGTGATGGTTTGCAAAACATGGTAGTTGCTACACCGGAGCGTCTAAGGGATGAGAGATTGTACAGTTATGAACTTGAGGTCACAATGCCAGAGCAGCCCCCTGCCCCCCATTAACTCTTTGATTTACAGGTAGCAGACTGCACCTCATCTCACTGACAATGAAGTCACAATAATATGGTCCCTGACCTCACCAGCATACCCCGTAAGTCCCTGCTCCCCAATACATCAAGCTGCACACTAGGATGGAAATTGCTGTTCTGAAGCACGGATTTGCCAGAGACCCCCTGGGGAACAGAGGGAGTTGATGCTATTTTCCAATCTGCCTAATTTGCTCCAAGAGAGTATTATGTCCTGTGGGGGAAAAGGAGTGTCTGAGTGCCTGGAGAGAAGGGAGTGTTGGTGTGTATGGGGGTGGGGATGGGGATTAGAGAAAATCCAGAAATGACAACAGCCCTCTTTCCAAAGTGGCCCAGTACAATATAGCTCTCTTCTTAGCATATAGCTCTGTTCTTAGACTACAGTGACATTCCAGCACTCTTTCAATGTAAAACGTGAGATGCATTCTTTTGTTGTTCGTTAGTTTCTCTGCTTCCCAATTGTCTGTGCAGGATAACAGAGCCAGTATGGAAGGTAAACAAGATCAGGTTTTAGTGTTGAGCCTTCTTTATGTCCCTCTGTCAGTCACTTCCTAGCCTAGTAAGTGGGAAGAATGAGGTGACCTCTTCAGGGGCCTTCGTTTTAAGATTTCATGGTGTAAATGCTTGCATCCGCCCACTCTTAGCTTAGCTTCTTTGAATTGTAACCTGCTATTTAAATACGAATAGCTTCTTTTTCCTTCATTACTCGGAATACTATCTAAAGTGAATTTATGCATTTCCTCTTAATAGAATACTTAACAACAAATGAAGCTGGAGGGGCTGCTGGGTCTCGTTATTTATAGATAATACAGCGTAATTGCTCTAACCTTTAACCACTGCCAGTCGTGAACCATGTGAAGGGCTTGGACATTACAGAAGCAGTCAGCCATGACCTTCTAACCCTTTACTCCTCCCTCTGTGCCCTGGTGAGTGACTCTGGTGTCTATCAGGAGTCCTTGGAGCTTAACTATATCCCAGCAGGGAGGTGGGATCTTGAATGCCTCGCTTTAATGGCTGCACACAGAGCCTCTGAAAACCATGAAATTCCTCCCAGTGTTCTAGTTCTGTGGGTGAGATCAGCAGGGAAAGTAGGAAGGCTTTTCCTTGGGTAAAAATATGTTTGTATTGTCCCATTGCCTTCCTGAAGCAGGCAATGCTTTTAGAAATTTTCATTCTAAGCTTAGAATATAATTTCTATAATTGGTCTCATAGCTCACTTTAACATAGTAGTCTCAAGCCACAAGCAAACTTTACATTTAAGTGAATTTAATATGTATAAAATTCAAAATCTAGTTCCTTAGTCATTCTAGTCACATTGAAGGACTCAGTAGTTATATGTGGCTCGAGGCTACTGAGTAGACTGTTTAATGTACAGTACAGACACATACTATTACAGGTAGAAACATCTGGTAGACAATTCTAAGAGATAATAGGTTTGGTTTATTTTTCTTGTTTATTTTTGTATTTTGCTACAGGGTCTCCCTCTATATCCCATATTGGTTTGTATCTCATTGTGTAGCTCTGGGTGCCCTGAAATTTACACCATTGTTCTTGCCAAGGCTCCTGAATGCTGGGATTATAGGTGTGAGAAAACACCCTGGGTAGAAGGTTTAAACCATTAGGAATCATTTGTTTTTGTTTCAATTTTCCTAATTCATTCATCCAGCCATTCACTCAAAACACATTAATTTGAAGGCAATGTGGAAAATAAGTCACATACTGAATGGTTATTATAGGTCAGCTATCATTCAAAAAATTTTCCATGTTGTGATTGATTCTTCTGAAATAGGTGCATTAAACTATTTTATAAAAGTGAAAACATGCTAAGAATTTCATACCTCATCAGGGCAGAGTTGGAATTTCAGATTCCCAAGGTAATGGCAATTTGTGGTAAAAATGGCTTCTGGAATATTCTTACAAAAATTAAGTTTATGGATTAAATAATCGTGAGAGACAAATGTTTAGATAGGAATAAACCCTCTTATTAGTTGCCAAATGTAGAGTGGTCATCCCTGAAACAATATGCACACAAACAACAAAAACAGACCCAGCAATCTGTATTCTCATATAGTTGTATATCCACATACTGCACACATATACATATGCATATAAGAATAATAGTCAAAGAAAAAGAGGGAGGAAAGGGAGCTGAGAAAGTATCATAATTCTATTTCGATTAAAAACATGTTTTTAAAAAGATAGTGTTTATATATATTTGGGAAGGTATATCTTGGTTTTAACAAGAACCTGCAGTTTTAAACACTTTCTCCTCATAGGCCAATTTAGGTAGACAATGGGAAGAAATGGAACAAGAAAAGTAGATGGATTACATAAATAGCTTGAAGCTTTACATGTTAGGATTTGTATTTACAGTCGCTTTGTTTTGAGCAAGAATAGCCTTTCGCCTTCTGTGCAGTTGGATGGTCCCAGGATTTGCAGGTGAAAATAAGTGTGAGCTATTTGATATGCAGTGTGTTTCTTCTCTGTGAAACAATCCAGCTGAAAAGGAAAGAACTGCATTTCCGGCTTTATGTGCTTTATCCCTTGGCAACCTACTGCAGTGATATTACAAACACTGAGACTGTTAGGCTAATGGAAGTAAATACTGGAAAAGCTGTGAAGGATGTGGTAAAATATTCACTCACTTGTACAGGAATAATATACTGAGTACCCACTACATGCTAGGTGTTGTGCTATGTACAGTCCTGGGGAAAGGTACGGTCCCACTCTCCAGAAGAAAATGATTGGATACGGACTGGTACACAATGAACTATAAAATAATCAGTAGGGTTGGATGTTTAACAACTAACTCTTCAGGAAAAACAGAGCCAGAATCATATCATTTGCACTTGCTGTGCTGTGAATCGATATCCCTACCAGAGCTGATGTCATGTTACCAACATGATCTCAATGCATATAGAGTCGGGATGTTACCAGCTATTATAATAAGTATTAGCCAGCTCTATCCAGCATGCCATAAATTGGATTATGTCAGCAGTTCTCAACCTGTGGGTCATGACCCCTCTGAGGGGGAGGGTCAAATGATCCTTACATTTGAGAATCACTGTATGCTGTAGTATCATGAATCTATTGTATTAGCATGCATCCATGTGTATATATATATATATATATATATATATATATATATATATATATATGAAATAGAAGAAGAAATAGTCCTTAAAATTATATAGTGCTATATCTTATGATAACATAGCATATAGGTTAAGAGTTTATGTTTGGGGATCAGAAAAGTATAACTGTAAGTGTTAACATACCTCCTTATTAGCTACATCATTTAGTATTGTCTTTATCCTCCTATACCTGTTTACATATTTACTTGGTGGAAGAATCCCTCACCTAGGGTTCTTGAAGGATGAACACTGAAATGATTGTTTCAGATTCCCAATGCATAGTAGGTGCCGAATACATAGTAGGTGCTGTATGCTTGTTTGCTGAATTCATGAGTGAGTAGAGGGCAAGTAACAATAATACTTCAATACTTCAAGCTAAAGCAGATGGCCATAAGGCCCTAGAGAAGGAAAAATTTAAATCTACTGTACATTAGTAAAGCTTAGACAGATGAAAAACTATTTAAATTGTGCCTAGAACTTTAGCAGGAGTTATCTAAGACCAGCAAGTAGAAGCTGTTTCTGGGCAGGGGCACGCGTGGTCTTATGGCTGATAATGGTTCTTATAGAGGTAGTTTGTATTTTAGACTAATACACTTACTTCTTTTCTTAAAACCAACTGGAAGCATCCACAAACCTTTCTTTCCTGTGAATCCATGAAGGTCCCCTTGCAGATGATGGCCGAGTTCTGACAAACTTTCCCAAAGCCTTGGTATAGTCTTTTGGACATCATGTAGACATCCTTTTATCACTAATCTTTGCTTATTAAAGCCATGGAAATGGGAGTAAAAGATGTATTAATGATGGGGCTTACTGTCTGTTGTGTTTTACTGAGATTCCATTTTAGCGGCAGAAATGCTGAATGCCTGCTGGTGAAATGCAATTTCTTGAGTATCACATATTAAAGGACATCATATTTCATCTCTCCATGCCTGAGGTTTATCCAAACAAAGGAAATGGGTTGTTACCAAGGAAAGCATAACTCAAAATTCCAATTATAACTGTTAAACCACATGTGAAATTACTTTTAATAATTAAAAATGGCTCTTGCCACTCTGCAATCCTGGCTCGATATTAAATCTGCTGCCATTTTAAGGAGAGCTAATAATCCCCAGTAAATCCCGATGACCTTAATTGTCTTCACAGCCACCCTTCAGTGACCTTTATCGCCTAGATGGTTAAAAATCTAAAATAAATGATACGAATACATTCTGCACTGCGAGGACATTGTGTGCATTTCTACTATGCGTCTATTGTTTCCAAAGCGCCTTTCCTCAGACCAGTTGAGCTTGCTTTGAGGAAAAGATTCTTATTATAGGTACATTTTAAAGTTCACATTTTCAATGCAGAGGAAAGGAAATGTCAGTACGAAAATATTCACATGGGAGAAGAGGTTGAAGAGGAAAATAAGAGCTGCCTGCAAAGGAACGGAGGGGCATGAGAGGGATAGTAATTACAAAGTCCACTGCTAAAACACAATTGTAGCACTCAACCACGAAGAAGCAGAAGAGAGTAGCACATCAGAAGCAAGAAATGAGTGTAAATATTTGCATCATGGGTGATATTTCCCTTTACCAGAGATAGTGAGGTGTAAAGAGCTTGGGCGATCAAGAATCGAGTAGTGTCAACTGCTTACCTATACTCAGGGGCAGATTTTTTTTTTTTTTTTGTGGTTTTGGAGCTTGTCTTGAAACTAGACTAGCTCTGATAGACCAGGCTAGCCTCGAACTCACAGAGTTCCACCTGCCTCTGCTTCCCAAGTGCTGGGATTAAAGGCATGTGCTACCGTACCTGGCTTCAGGGTCGGATTTTATCACTGAATCTGGAAATCTCCTCAGATCCAAATACTGCACGAGCAGTGTAGGCATCATGAATGTAAATGTTTCCTGCTTTTTTAAAAACTGGATTTGACTTTCATATCATTGTGATCCAAATTTCCATTGAATTGTGGTCCATTGTTCTTGGTAAAATCTATTTTTGCATTCATTCATTCATTCATTCATTCATTTAGTCAGTCAGTCATTACATGCATTTAACATGTTTTCAGTGTTTATACTATATATGTGTACAATATTTGTTTTTTAATATACAGAGATGACATACATTTTTCTTATTTTCTAAAGAGAATCTACAAGGGAAAATGTAAGAAAGAGGGAGATTTTATGGTGAATTATGAACTGAAACATGACATGCACCTATAATGGTTTAATATAAATACATCAGCATATTCTCAAAGTCTACTTGCTTGACATATCCAAAAAGAAGAAAGATCATCTCCTTTCACTATTTGAATGCAGGTACCATTAAAAGGCAAGATTATCTTTGAGTTCTAGTCAACACTGGTGAGGAATCCCTCAACAACCCATTGTCTGTGGTACCACAGGAAAGCTAACACTCCCGGCTCTTAGTGATAAACACAAACTCAAGTACACACCTAAGCAGGCTGTACCATTGAAACAACTACATATCCATAAATTCCCTTCACTCTCTCTCCCCTTCTTGGAAACAAATGACTTACAATTGTTTTCTTCCCATCTTACTTCCCATGAAGTTGACATTCTCTGCTTGGACTCTCATGAGCCCTTAACTGAGCTACCCTGGCTACTACAGATGATGTTCTGTTTTACTCCAGGTTTCCCCTTACACAAATCTCTAGCCACATTGTTCTCCTTTCTGTGATTCTGGCTGGGCATATTTGTGTGCCCTCAGAGGCTTTGTCTTTGCTGTGGTACCCCTACAGAGAGATGCAAATGGTTAAAACCGGTCCTGTCTTCTTAGATCTCAGCGTCAGATACCACTACAGTTAGAACTTTCTCAAATATCTCAGTCTTTCCAATTTCACTGTCTCTTGCTTTCTCTTAGTAGCACCAAATGTCTGTATATACTATTTATACCAGTCTTTTCCTCCAGAACAAAACCTCCATGGAATGGGACTTCTTTCCCACTCCTCACCTGAAACAGCCACACAACAACAAACAATAAACTCGCTGCTGTTTGAGTAGTCAGATTCCAAAATTGCCTGCTGATCCTTGTTTACTGCTAATCCCAAGTTTACTCTTCTAGGGGTGGTCTGTGTATTCAGTGGGAGGCTATGAAAATTACAGCATATAACATCAGGATGAGTCCATAACCCTACATAGTTTGTTGCGTTCATTGTGGGTAAAGCCAGCAGTCTTCTGACAGATGCACTCAAGTACTCCATGGGGAAAGCCTTGAAACAACAAATGCCAGGGGATGCACCATGGAAATTGAACATCTAAGTACTACTTATAGTATCAAGAACCATAACTCTGACTGATTACTAATTGATTACAGTATTATTATAAGAGACCCTAAGCTAGAAGCATATAAATAGGTTTCTTTTGATTCTTGTTATCTGTAACTTGTACATGATTCTGAATGTCTATATGGTCTGCGATGCTAGATTTTGGAGTCAATTTCTGTAGGGAAGGATACTAATTCAGCCACACTGTGCTAACTGTTGGCTTTTGTTCTTAAAACAGAGCCCCTTAGATAGCGGGTCATTAGCATTTGTTGGCTGTATTAATGAGTAGCAGAGTGGTTGAAGATAACTCCTTCATTTCCTGTAATTGCATTTAAATGAAGACTAATGATAACATCACTGAGAGATGTAAGATACAGCTACTCTTAATATCAGGTTTATTTTGTTAAAGATAGTTCTGATGAAATCAATATCAAGTACTTGATTCCTTGGTTTGGTTTATGGTTGCTCTTTTATTGAATGTTAGATTGTTTTGCCTTAACAGAGAAAATGGCCAGAAAGGATTTTAATTTTATTTCTCCTATTCCCTCTTCACTTAGAGATCTTTGACTTCTATTTGCCTTCAAATCTTCCCCTTTATCATTTCTCAGGTTTGCTGTGATAACAGATTAATTTTGTTCCTCTTTCAAATTCTACCATTTTCCTTAAAAAACAAACAAACATGCACCACCCCTCAAACTGTGATTCATTGATATGATGTTATGCAGACATTTTTTACGTACAACTGAATGTATATCACTCGCTTGGAATCTAGTTATCCATAGGAAAACAAAGAGTTGCTGGCTGCCCGAGTGCTGAATGGAAAGCACATCTGTAGAGTTGGGGAATGGTGCTGTAGCTGAAGGCTGCACAAAAGTCTCCCAAACATTTGTAGTACCAGTTGAGATTCCAATAGAAATCATAGGGTAACATAATGGGTTCGCTGGTGTGAGTACAGCTTCTTTTCAGCACGGGTTTCCTCTTTAAACATCCTGGACAATGCTTCAGACATTTGTTTTCCTGGCTACTATGAGTTCATTTTCATGAACAGTAATAAGACATTTTCATTGTTACCAGGATGCCTTTCACGGGCAGCAAGCCTTGCTGCAAATGTGTTTCATGTGAGGAACAGTTGCTTCATTCTACAGCCACAGAGGAGCTTCCGTTGCCAATTTACAGTGGAGAGACACTTTGAAAAGTGTGAGTCATTTTGTTTTAATAACATTTTATACTTGTGATTCTCATTTTTGTAGAGAAAATGGGGTGCCATTAAGATCAGAGCCATTTTGATTTCTTATAATATCAAATTTCAAGTGGAGAATGTGTAAGTCTCGATAGTTTTTAAGCATGAATTCACATTTCAAAACAAAATAGAACTGGGAAAATAGCAGGTATGGAGGGAGTTTTAACTGTTAATTTTTACTAGTAAGAGGAAAGATACAATTGGCAGCCATGGACCTGTTTATCACCTAGTCTTGTATTATTAATGATCATTATATGACCAAACCACACACATTAGCAATGGAAATAGAAATATCAAATTATATAGCATCATTGGCACCACCTTACAAATAGTAAAGCAGAATGAGGCATTAGGGTGATTAATCATTGATGGGACTTCAATAAAAGATTAGCATTTTGCAATGTGCAGTGATATTAAATTCTCAGTTGCAACAGATTCTCAATAGACCTAGTGCTGACATTTTAGGTTGGATACTTTTTCCTCATTAGGGGACTGTGCCATGTGCTGTTGAGTATATATGTAGCTGTATACCTAGTAGCTCTCACCATTGTTGCTAGTGGAATCACACCACTACTGACATACATCACCAAATGTCCTCTGGGAGGAAGGCACAGCTCCAGAGTTGATGCACGGTTCTAACTAGTCTTAATAATAAAAAACTGAGTCAGACATCAAGGGTGTAAGTTGAAAGATCAGAGGAGCGGAACAGCTAGACACCTCTTACCTCTATCAATCCTCAGACCAAATTGGGGGGGATCCTGTCTCTATGAATTCTCAGAATGAAAGGGCCACCACGATCCTGTCTCTACTTCATGCTGAGATTGAAGGCATGAACCTCCTAGGTGCTGTGCTCAAACGCATGAGATTCCAAGTACTGGGATTAAAGGTGAGAGCCACCACCTCACGGCACTGTTTTTCTTTTAGCCTAGTTCAATCTCTTGTAGACCAGGGCAGCGTTGAACTCTTGATCTTCCTGCTTCCTTCTCCCAAGTGCTGGGATTAAAGGTGTGTGCCACCATTGCCTGGCCTATATGGTTAACTAGCGACTGCCCTCTGATCTCCAGACAAGTTTTATTTTTCAGAACACAAACAAAATATCATACAACACAGAGAATCATATTTCTCTATTCAAAAAAAGTCCATATGATGACAAACCAGCAACACTGACCAAGAGATCAGTTAGGAGCTTTAAATGACAAGCGAATCATTTTCATTTTTTTTTTAAGTAGACATTGAGAGAAGTAAAAATTTGCTAAAAATTACACTGGATATATAGCATGACTGAAGTTCAATGTTTTCTTGTAAGCATGGTGTCTTTTCTTCCCACCAAAGATAATTCAGTCTCCAGTATGGTTAGACACAATTCTTATTTTCTGCAAAGTGCATGCAGTTTGCATCATTTTTACTCATGGAAATAACCTGTGCTTCTGCAAGGAAACCACACCAATCTCAAGCTGGGTAATGATTGATTGCTTCAGGCTTGGTAGGTAGTATGAATCTACACATCCAAGTGTTTCTTGTGTTCAAAGACAGGGCCAATGATGTGTGTTAAAAGACTAAAGCTTTAAAGTACACACTCTATGTGAATGTGCAGAAGCCAATTTTATGGCTTATGTTCAAATTTGGCACACATTACCCATCAGCTTTGTGACTTTCACTAAGTAATTCTTTAAAGTAATTTCTATAAGAATGGGTTTTTTAAATTTGAGTGAAAAATGGCAGTCGCTGAAACTAATTCATCAGCATGCCATAAGAATAAAACAGAGGATATTTACTGACGTTGAACACAATTTCTTTTTTTTTATTTTACAAATAAAGTTTTATTGGAACACAGTCATGTCCATTTGTTTATTCAGTATCCATGGCTGTTTTGACGCTGTAAAGTCAGGGTTAGGCAGTTAGGAGACAGAGCACATGGCCTGCCAAGCCCAGAGCATTGCTCTCAGGCCTTTTAGAGAGTACGTAGGCTGACACCTTGCTGAGTAACAAGTGGCATTTTTCTTACTGTACTCTTGTATCATTTTCAGAAGGATCCAAAGGGCTACAGTCAGTGAGAACATGTGGATTAGAGCCCAGAATGATGGGGTGCACATCTGTAAGCTAGCATTTGGGAAGTGGAAGGAGGATTTAAGAGTTTGAGGCTAACTTGGGTTATATGAGAACCGGTCTCAAAAAAAAAAAAAATGACATGTGGTTTAAGGCTTTTGTGACATCCAGGAAGGCTTAAAGAAGAAAATTACAAATGAAAACCATTGTATCTCTAGGCAAAAATGTCCATAAACTGGACTCTATTAGGGAGTTAATCAAGAGCCAGTATAATATATATGATTACCACTTTATGTAAAGGGGACATTTCTTGTGTTGGCAACAGTGTACCTCCTGCTGACAGAATTCTAAGTGGCTGACAGATCGTATCCACTGTGTTGGTATAAAGGCCTCTTTCTCTGAAAAATGTCCAGGAGAAATGAAGAGAACACATCCAGAGGAGGGAAAGACGAGGAACTGTGTTCAGGAGGCATTCCCCAAGGTCCCTGTGCCCACGACTCAGAACTTCAGGGGAATGACAGGCCAGTATTTCGGCTGCTTTTTGTCACAGTACTTGTCAAAGCTCATCTGCACAGTAGCCTCCATGGCCAGGATCTTGGGAGCACTGTCCCCATACAAGCCCTTCATCTCAGCTTGACGCCGCTCCCCAGGCTTCTCCGAGGGAGGCTCTGTGGACCGGTTGTGGTTGTAGTACAGCCCATGGTCGGCATTTATATAGTGGTCCAGGCGCTCCGCTTCTACTTGCTGCTGTCGCCGCCGCTCTTCTCTGTGTGCCTCTCAGCCTCTGCAAAGTACTGGCGGAGCTCCTCGGTGATTTCCATATTGCTCAGGCCGCATTCTATTTCATTATCTGAATCCGACTCCAGTTCTTCCTCTTCATATGGGGCTTCATCTTCTCTTGTGGTTGCCTGGATTCTACTGTTATCATATAGAGGTTGTCCAGAGCTTTGGAGATGGGAAACACTGTAGGGAGGCTCCTGTCAGAGCGTGTGTTGGCCTTGATAGTTCCAAGGATGCCCAGCCTCATAAGCAACAGAGTTCCAGGGAAGAAGTCCTTGAGGGTAGAACCATGGGGAAGTGAAACAGGAATCCCTGGACTTCCTGTAGACATTCTGGTGGGTTCGCATCCAAATCATTGCATGATGATAGTGTCGCCAATATCTTGCATACACTGGGTGAGAATACCAAGATGCACTAGTTCTCCATTTTGAAGTCATTGCTGCTATCACTGATTGCAAATTCCAAGTGGGCAGTTGTGGGCATGCAGCTTGTAGAAATTAGACGGTGGGCAACCATGGGCCCAGTTTTCGGTTGGAGCGGGGGTGGGGAGGTGGGGGAGGGAAGGAGCTGAACACAATTTCTTATGTGCAGCGAACGTTGTCTATATATAAGTCCCATTGCAGCTTCTGTTAGTATACTTTATGATGTAAACTTTATGATTCTCAGAAAAGCTAGCTGTACAGGGTAGATGAAATATAATTCTTTTTAAAGCACCTAACAAAATGACTAAGCAATAAATAAATATCCAAGGTTCATAAGTGTAAGAATTTCCAGACATCAACAAGAATAAGAAAGACAGTGTGAAAATAATCAAGAGATTGATAAGTGGAAGAGTTCCGAGCAATCTCCAGATCTAAGAAAGATCATATGACAATAGCCAAAAAGTTCTATTCCAAATAAAAGATATCAGGGCTTGGAAGGTGGATCAAGAGGTAAAGCCACTTGCTGTCAAGTCTAATGACCCCAGTTTCATCCCCAGGTTCCACATAGTGGAAGGAAAAATTTAATTCTCCAAGTTGTTCTCTGACCTCCACACCAGCACTGTCATGCATGTGCACACACAAGCACATGTGCACACATACTCACACACAAATGAATAATTAAGTGTATTTTTAAAAGAAAAATGTCATTGAAATATAAATATCCGAATTGGTAAGTTTTAAAATAGACCTAAAGAAGATTGTTTCATTTTGAAGCTAAAATAATATGTTAATATACATCTCTGTAACTGTAAATGACGTATTTTCTAGATTTTACCCATTGATTAACTCCAGTGTACCAATACTTTTTCCATGGTTCCAGCTTTAATCATGTTGACTCAGTAATATAATAAGAAATGCTTGAAATTTTTGCCCTTATCCAGATCTCAAGATTCTGAACTATTAATAAAATACAGTAAGAGTCTAATATGCATTATCATTGAAGAAAAGATGATGAATGTCATGTTTCTCTGTGCATGCTCTGAAATGAGAAATTAAATGGTGACTAGGAGAATAATACAGAAACAGCATGAACTTGAGACTTTGGAATCATTTCAAAATTTTCCTGTAACCCTAGAGCTCTAGCAAATAAAAAGGACAACACTGTCAATTTTATTTAGTCTGTTGGCACTGTGCATCTGGGAATATCGGAATACATAATCTGGTTACCTAACCTATTAGAATTCATGAATATCCACTAGAGAATTCTTGGCTCTTAGGTTTTTTACAAAATAAAGACTAAGGGTCTTCAGTTTGGTTTTTAGCACAGCATGGGTTATATTTGATACTTTCTTGTAAAGTGGTCTAGTACAAAACTTCACTTGTATGCTCACCAAGGGATACTACATTTTAAAGAGCAGTTTTCACAAAGGGAGAAATGGTACTGTTAAAATGAGCAACAATTGAAGTCCCGCTCTTTACCACACCAAACGCCCTGCTCCCTTGCATAATAAATAGGAAGCACTCATTGTCATTTGGTTCTTCACTGTCGTGATAATTTCTCATGTGGAAAGAAATCAGTCCTGGTCTCCTTTTAAAGAAAAGTATGGAATAGAAAAGGCATAAGTTTGAAATTAAACAAGTCTAATTTTGTCTGCTTTATATAAACTATGTGAACTTAAATAAAATCCAGGTTATCAGTCCACAAAACAGAGATAGAGCTGGCCTTTCCATCTGCTTTTTTGACTGTCACACTGAGGATGAAGGCTTCCAGTGTCTGTGGGTTACGCTGTTTTACAGGAAACATGATGCCAAGGTAAAATATTATTGAGAGGGAGACAGGGCGCTGACACCATCACCATAGTCCAGACATGTCTGAGCATGACTGCAGAACAGTACAGCAATCCTCTCAGGATGTTGTCTGCACAACAGGTATGGTGTTTGATGGAGCAGATGTCATGAAAAAGAAAAGGGTGTGTCAGGCATGACACTCTAAACCTAGAAAAACATAAGAGGTGCAGTTACTCAACAGGGAAAATAGTAACTATGAAATCATTATCAAAAGTTTTCACTTAAGTTTGTTTTCTGCTTCTACCCTCTTGATCTCATATAGGTGTCCATGAAGGGTGCTAGAAAAATTCTTTCTGGAAATTCTGCAAGGGATACTTTTTCTTGACTTTCTAACCTACAGAGGCCTCCTCTATTTCTTGGTTTATGACCCCTTCTTGTTGACGTTATTATTTCCATTTTTATGATAAAACCCATCTCCTATGACTTCAGCCCCATCTATCTTATGTAGAAGCACCTTTCATGTCCTTACATTGAACCCACAGGATCCCTAAGGAAAATATTCCCACTTTACGATTCTTAAATGCAAAGGCTTCTATAAGATAACCTGTTTGTTTGGGGTGTGTATTAAGATGAGGTTGTCTTTGTAATGTTACTAATTTCCCTTCAGATATTTCTTACATCAAAATGTGGTCTTACCAAGATGTTTATTACAGAGAAAGGATGATAACTGCTATTTATTTTACTTTTTAATGAAAAAGTTGTGCTAGGTAGTTTTATTGTCAATTTGACAAAGTCTTGAGTCACCAGAAAAAGGCAAAATCAACTGAGGAGTTGGCCTGCAGCCCTGTCTTTAAGAGATTGACTTGATTGATAATTGATATGAGTGGGTCCAGCCCACTCTGCACTGATCCATTCTTAAGAGGGTGAGGCTTGCTTGAATAAGAAAGCTAACTGAACAAACAAGAGTACAAACCAGCATAAAAGAGGTTTCTTCCATGATTTCTGCTTCAGCTCTTACTTTAGTTCCTGTCTTGACTTCCCTTGATAACGGACTGTGGTAAGAAATGTAACCTGAAATAACCTTCCTCATTAAGTTGCTTCTTTGCTTCTGGTCATGGTGTCGATTGCAACAGAAGAAAGCAAGTTAGAATAAGAATACTCTATTCATTTATTTGCCTAGATTATTTTCAAAATTTTAACCCTGATATGTCTTCTTTCTCAAACTAGAACATGGAAAATAGTGAAACCTATCAAACGGAATAAGAAATACTGCAAAGGATGTTAAGATCACTATGTGTTAATAACAAGTACATGATCCCAAGAAAGTCCCTATTTACGTGAGAATTAAATTCTCAGTAAAGGGAGAAAAACAACAAGCATGGTAAATTGGGATAAAGTTCAAGAACAAAGCCAACAGAATTTGCTTGAAACTATATAAAACTATACATGGTAAGTAAAAGAGAAGGAGAAAAAATGAGAGAGAGAGAGAGAGAGAGAGAGAGAGAGAGAGAGACAGAAAGAGAGAAAGAGAGAGAAAGAATGACACTCAGGCATCTCAGATGCAGTGGCAGGGCACAGACACTGTCAAGACACTGATGACAGCATAAGAAACAAATCTCTGAGTGACAAAGTTTGGTGAAAATAGAGACACAGAAGGTCATGGATGGACATAGATTGAGGCTCATGTTATGATAATGAAAATGAAAACAATGCTCAATGTAAAAATCACAAAGATGCTTAAAACCACTGTTAATTGGAGACATATAAATAAAAATGATGTGGTCATTTTCTCGCACAATCAGTGAGAACAAAAGGCTGGTAGTAAAAGTTAATGGCCTGATATTGATGTGTAAAATGCCATGCCAATCATTTAGCTGCCCTAAATAGATACAAGATGGTGTATTATTAGGGAGTTTGCGGAAAGGAAGGCATTCTTCTGCCCTTGTTGGGGAAATCAAGTGAAAATTGTCCTTAGCTTTTCAGGGAAATAATGTTTCTATTGTCTCTTAAAATTAAAACTGTGTCATTAGCATAGCACAGTGATTACATATTTAAGTGTAAAGGAAAATAACAGTGATTTTACATCAAAGTGGATTCAGGAAGCTCACTAGAGCATGCTTATACTAATGGAAATAATCAGGCACCATTTAAATGTCCTTAAAATGAACATCTATTAAATGAACTTACTATATACATATAGCAAGCATAAAGAAGCAGATACATCTGTATGTTCCAACATAATATGAATCTTCAAAATACATCGGCAAGTGAAAATACATTTGATATAGCAGATGTTTTTCTCCAAACATACAAGCAGTACCCAAACTCTCCTAAAAGAGAGGAAGGACTTTTGGTGCACCTGTCTGGCTTGACTATTGTAAAATAATATCATACTATTGCTGCATGTCTGTACTTAAAAATATTTAATGACAAAAGCAAAAGAGAATCTATTAAAAATGACAGTGGGATGCCAATGACATTTTTGCTTATACAAGTGCACAGTTTTGCAAGGTGCTGCTCATTGGATAATGCCTAAGTAGTTTTCTTGATAATTGTGTGGCATTTTTATTGATGTGAAAATTGGATGTATTTCAGGCAAAAGGCAGTAAAGGATTTTTGAAATGCAAAGCAATGTAACAGTAAAAGACTTAAGGACTTTATTCAAGTGCAATGTCACACTGCATCCATGATAGAATGAGACTCCCTGCAAAACTCCCTTTATCATTCATTGCCTTAATAGAGACAGAGAACGTTGTACAGTAAAAGAAAGGTCCTCCTCTCTAGGTGCTGTTCACACTACTCGGATTGCTATACGTAGTAATAGATCAGGTTCAAAGTATGTACAAAGAAACAAAGTCTCATTGTCATTGCACTTGAAACAATGCACGAAAGGAATAGCAAATGAAGAGAAAATCATTTGGTCAGGAGGGGGGATACTCACAGGACAAGCAGTGGTTGGTATTAAGCATTTTAAGACTACCACATAAGGAACAAAAAGAATTTATTCTGTGTGCATGCAAAGTACAGAAAAGGATAACTGCCACTGTAAAAACATATGTATCCTTTTTTAAAAGGAATTATTGTTCTGTTTGACAGTTGAGACAAAGACCAAAATTTTTTGTTTCCTGTTTGTGTTAGGTTATCTCATAGAAGTGAAGGACTATGCTTCCTAACTCTTGTCAGCTATGAACCCATTAATAGTAACCTGGTCTACAGAATGCTAGCGAAAGAATAGGAAGTCACTTCCATGTATCATACATTTACAGAGAGGTCACCTGTGTACATACTTCCCATTATTTTTCTCTCTTTGGGTCAGAAGAAGGTATAATTGCAACATAGCCTTGGAATTCAGGTTTCCGATGAGCCAGCTGACTATGGAAGAAAGTCCACATATGTACAAAGCCATGATTCTAGTGACTTTTTTCACGGCATGGATCTAGCAGGTGAAGGTATCAAGATCAATAGGATAAAATATCAAAGTAGATCCTTTTTGTTGATTGCAGTAAAATCAATATGTGGATGAAGGCTATAGGATCAGATGATATATTCAAATTTGGATTGCTGGTTTAAACAGTGCTATTTCTGAGGGTGACTTTATCAACCTTGTCCCTTAGCTGACCACACAGAGGAAGACTGTCTCGTGAACTTGTTCACTTATGCTTGATGTTATGTAGCAAAAATTCAGCTTCTTCTGAGTTTAAAACATTTTACTATGTAATTTCATATAAAACAGCTAACATATTAATCTATTTGATCTATTTAGAAAGAGGAAGGACATATAAAGAGGAAAAGAGCAACTACCCAACAAGTAATTTAATCAGACTTGAACCCAATTCATACCAATTTCAATCCATGTGTTTTCTTTTCTATTAACTTTCCATGCAACAGAAACAGGATTCATATTAGAAATGGAAAGGACAAAACAAAAGAAAAGAAGAGAAAATAAAATAAAGAAATGGAAAGGACAGAGATTATGACTCAACCCATAACTGTGTAATTGGCCAGTACTCATGTTTGTGAAGAAACAGTGTGTTCAGTCTCAGGAGATGTTACAAATGAAGCATTATGGAAAGAAAACAGTAGATGGATGTCAGAGGCAGATGATTTAAGACTTCTTAAAAAACTGAGATTCCATGATTCAGTGCACACTGGAAGCATTCGGATGGTGTTTATTACATAAACACTATGCACTCAGCAGCAATTTGGGAGCCCTGCAGTCTCCTTAACAAGGTATAATAGAGATGCTAAGGAGCTGAGCCAGAAAAAGATGAATAAGAAATTTAACTGAACAAGTTTCAGCAAATGTTTCATGTGCAAAGGATTGTAAGATTAAGAATGACAAGGAACTTGTTTTGAAAGAGTTACTCAACTGTGTTAACTATACTTCAAGCTTTTGCCTAGAATGGGTCCAGGGGACCAGGACATCAACAACAGGGTGAAAATAAAGCCCATTTCAATTTGATAATAATAATAATGGTATATGATAAAGGTTGTAGCTGTTATATGATGAGTTCTTTTGAGTTGTTTGATGATAATACTGTAAGGATGCTCTCATAATACATTCTGGGTTGGCTTACAGAAAATTCATTTCCATCCCCAATTTAACTCCTAACAAATTGTAGTTTTCAGCATGTCTTTGTCCATCTAACCTTTAATAAAGAAGTCCTTTTACAGAGTATACAGGAAATGATAATAAAGAGAAAGTGACATAAAAAGACAGTAACAATGATCACTATTCCTGAAAGTATTCATCCCAGTAGATAAAGTAATTATTCACTGACTGTGTGTGGTTCTTTAGTATAAAAGTGAACTTCAATTTGAATTGAAAAGAAAACTTGGAGATATCACCAGAAAATGTCAGAAAGAGAACTGGGATTTTCAGGGGATTTGTGAAGAAGCAAATGCAGTGACCCAGGCAGAAGGTTCATTCCAAGGAAAGGAAATAAGTAAGACGAAGGATTCAAACAAGCCACATCTTGAATTGGGTATCGAGTACCTGATAATCGGAGCAGAACAGAAAGTATCAGAGGAATAAAAACAGATGACCCCACCATGAAGGAAATATTTAGAGCTTGGTGGTCTACAGAAGAGAGTGTCATTTGGAGATATCTTAGGGAGCTAATACAGAGGACCGACAGAGACAGCTTTTAGGTTCCAGTTAGCAGTAGGTGTGGCACAGGAAAATCTTGGAGACTAGATCACAATCCTGTTCTCCCAGTTTCACTTCCTATGCTTTCAGATATCCATGGTCAACTACAGTCTAGAAATATCATTGGAAAATTTCACATGGAATTCATAGGATGTTCTTATTAATTCAATTTGATAACTTGTTTTGAGGTGAAGTCTTACTTTGTAGCATAGGCTGCTCTGAAACCCACCATGTAGCCCAGGCGGGCTTTAGACTCACAGCAGTCTTCTTGCCTCGGGCACTCAAGACCTAGGAATACAGGAATACATCATCAATCATAACTGGCTTTAGAATATCTACAATTTAAATAATTTTCAGTATAATTATTTTATAATTATTCAATTTATCATTGGTTATCATGAATACATAAGTGTATGCATATAGGAATAAACATGACCTATAGGAAATGGTGCAAGAGTTTCAGAGTCATAGTTAATTTCCCCAATGTTAAGAGGAAACTGTAGCATTGAACTAATCAAGATATAATAATTTCATTCAGAATGATGGTTGATGAAACGTGGTTTTATATTTGTACTGAGAAGACTTGCTAATGAACTAAACATAAAGCGTGAGTAGAAGAAGAGTTAAGGAAGAAACATGATTCTGGGGCTGTGTTTGATAAACAAATATGTTCCAAGAAAGGGAATCCTACAAGGCTAGAAAGTTGGTAGGAACAGAGAGGAGTCAGAAGACACAGTGAGCCAAATTTTGTGAACACTTGAGTTAACATTGGAGCTTTCATGTAGAAACAAGAAATAGACTTACCAATGGAGATTTGAATGAGGAAGTTGTAGTGCAGAGAAAAAATTCAAGGACTTCAGCAT
The DNA here is from genome assembly GCF_982192425.1 of Myodes glareolus. Lineage (NCBI taxonomy): Eukaryota > Metazoa > Chordata > Mammalia > Rodentia > Cricetidae > Myodes > Myodes glareolus. The sequence goes on along the minus strand of NC_142028.1, from coordinate 47,838,709 downwards.
AGGTAACTAGTATGGAAAATGTTGCTTCTGGCTAATTTCATCTGGGTGAGATTGAAAGTGAAGAGGGTCCAGGTATGAGTTTTGACTCCAACATGGCAGAAATCAGAAGTAAAAAGGAACAAGCCTAACAAACTGAATACAGGGAGGAGGGGAACCAATAGCCTATACTGCTCTATGAGCAACTCTATGAGATGGGGAGGGACAGCAAAGGGTCAGAAAAGGCAGTGAGATGACAGTGTTGGCTCACTATTTGAAGTGGCAGTAAATAAATGCAGCTGATCAAATTGCAGCCAAAACCAGGAAGTAGGGAACAATGGATGCTTATGGTCAATGATCTTCCTCCTTTTTAAACAGTCCAGAATCTAAGTTCAAGGAATAGTGCCACCCACCATTAGCACGGATCTTCCCACTTGAATTAACCTAATCATACTTTCTGATGAACACACATGGTGTCTGTGGTAGTTTGAAAATAATTGGCCCCCATAATCTCATTGGGTATGACACTATTAGGAGGTGTGGCTTTATTGGAATGGGTATGGCCTTGTTGTAGGAAATATGTCATTGTGTGGGTGGGTTTTAAAGTTTCCTTGTTCAGGATACTGCCTAGTGTCTCAATTGACTTCCTGTTGCCTGCAAGATGTAGAACTCTCAGCTACTCCTCTAGCAACTTGTCTGCCTGCATATTTGCCATGCTGAAAACAGACTGAACCTCTGAAACTGTAAGTGAGCCACCCCTGTTAAATGTTTTCATTTATAAGAGTTGTTGTACTCATGGGTGCCTCTTCACAGCAATAAAAACCCTAAGATAACATGGCCCCATATGCCTTTAATCCCAGCATTCAAGAGGTAGAGGCAGGTAGATTTCTATAAATTCAGTGGCCAGGCTACAAGTAAGACCTTGTCTTGAGGGGGAAAAAAAGATATTCTTTAATAAGCATGGCCAAAGGCGAACCTAATATAAATAATTACTTCCTGGTATGCCTAGACTCCTGATTCCCAATCACATCAATTGACAGTTAACACATGCTATCACATTGGCCTATCTAAAGCTCAGGGTACAATGATGGTCCCAAGACAAATGGTACCAAGAGTTGCTCGTATTGATAGGAAAGACAAATAAAGAAGAGTCTTTTAAAAAAGACACAAACTTCTCTGGTGCCTTCTTGATTCACATTGTATCACTAAAGAATAGACTTCCCCTGAGATGACATGTCCCTGCTGAGCTGAATTGAGCTCTTCCACTGTTACTTTTGACCTCTGCACCTATGCACAAGAGAGCCTCTCAGAGAATATGTTTAGCAACGGTATGCTTTATTCAGTGGTAACGATGGTAGAAGAACATCAGAAGGAAAGAAATATATATCTATTCAATGCAATAATAAAATTACTAAAGATAGCAGTCCTGCTGACCTGTGTGGTGAAAGAATCAACTAGAAGAGCTGCCCTATACACTATATGCCGTAGCCATTTCTTAGGGGCTCATTCTTGACAACTGCTTCATTCGTAAGCTATTGTGACATTTGCGATTCTTTTGATATTAAAATAGACCTAACCTTAATCGTAAGAACTAAACCTGCTGGCTGTGGTGACACATAAAAAAATTCCAACAGTCAGGTGATAGAGGCAGAAACAGGCAGATCTTATGAATTAGAGGCCAGTCTGGTCTACACGATGAATTCCAGGTCAGCCAAATGCTTCATAGTGGACTCTGTCTCAAACAAGCAAAAGCTAAACAAAACAGAAACATAAATAAGTAATAAAATTTCACTACACTTTGCATTCATTCTTTGCCCCTTTTAAACTCAGATAGAGAGGGGCTGTTTTAGGAAATCTGAATAATCCTTAGGCTGATGGAGAAGGGAAATGTGAAATGTACTACCCTATGCAGGAGTCTATGTCTGAACTCTGAAATACTATCTTTGGGGTATAAAATATTGTTGACAGAGGTTTCTGTCCCATCCATTCCCACAGTTGTTCAGTCCCATAGAAACACACAGAGCCCTACATTAATTATAATCTGGTTGGCCTCTGAGCTCAGGCTTTCTTATTAACTAACTCATACATATAGCATTAACCCAGAGTTCTTGTCTGTGTTAGCCCTGTGGCTTGGTACGTTTCATCAGCAAGGCATTCTCCTCTTGCTTCCTCTGTGACGACTGCAGGCTGAACTTTTCCTCTTCCCAGAATTCTCCTGCTCTGATCACCCCATCTATACTTCCTGTCTGGATATTGGACAATCATCATTTTATTAAACCAGTATAAGTGACAAATCTTTACAGAGTGCAAGACCATTGTCCCACAGCTAAATATGATCATATAGGCTACAAAAAGGCCAAAATCTTTCTAGAGACTCCAAAATTAGGTTTCATGAACCTGTCCAGGCTTCCTCGGTTAACTGGAACTCAAAAATAGATTTCTAGCAAACCACCCTATATCTGCATTGAGGTCTCAGTGGATCCTTACAGTTTTCTCCCCGGGAGCTGAATTCATGTTTTTAAAGTTCAGCTAACATGTTATCTTGAAAACTTTAATGAATACAATGAAGTTTTTTACTGCTGTATAAAACGGAAGGGGTAGGGAAAACACTATATGTTTTACAGAGGTTGAGATGGTATGTGATTATAGCCTGGGGCAATCAATGTGCCTTTAAATAGAAACTCTTGGGACTTGTCATGCAGCAAATGCAATCATTTGTTCACCTACTCATCACATTTCTGTTCTACATTTGCCATGCACTGGGCTCATCTCAGAGAACTAAATAGACTCTTCAAATAATGGCCTACAATGTAAAAGCCTATTCCAGAGTGGAAGGGAAGTGGAAAGCAAATACAGCTCATGAACTGGTGATTTCCCAGGTTCCTATCATACCACCATTATTGCTTTATAATGGTATAGATATTAATGGTGCATTGAAATAATAATGATAAAAAGCGTGAGGTGAATAGTTTATTGTATTTACAGAAAATTTATCAGGCTTGTCTATTGCAATTATTTTTTGGAAGCTAACAGAAATCCTGAACAAATTACTTTAGGCAAAACGATAGTAATAGAGCATTAAAGGATTTACTCAGTGTTAGATATTATAGTATACACCTGTAATTCAAAGATTTGAAAAGTTGAAGCAAGATTATGAGTTCAAAGCCATCCTGGTCTACTATATGAGACTTTCTAAAGAAGGAAATAAAATAAATAAAAACAAGAATATATTGTCTAGATGAACTCTGAAATACCAAAATGTGTTGGGGGCTGTGAACCCCAGATCCTGAATTTCCTGTAAGCAAATTATTATGCTTGCAGCTGCTCTGAGCAAAACAACTTGTTTTCCTGTGTTTACTGCTGCTCTGAGCACAAGACCCTCAGGAATTCCTGATGGCAGGGGAGTGCTTTCCCGTGAGTTTGGCTGGGGCATAGCTATCAGTTAAGGATCCCTATATAAGCTGCCCTGGTACACAATAAAGGGGACATTCTTGGGCAATTCAAGGATGACCCATTTCTCTGTCTCTGTGTATGTGTGTGTTTCAATCCCCAGCCCCTTGCCAGGCTCTTGTGAATGGTCCTGTAGTGCAGGCCATATTCTATAGGTGCAGTATCATAGTACACATAGCACAGTTGCTACAGGATCATAGTCCATGGAGTTGCGCAGACGATACAAAAATGAGTGTTGGTCAAAGCATAGTTCGATATAGAATACTGCCATTCTTTCTCTGACATCTCAGTCCATATCCACTCTTACCTTTCCTTATTCTCTCCAACTTCCATGCTTCTAGTGTCTCCTCACTTAATACGGCAATTAGTACAGCAAAAATAAATAAATAAATGAACAAAGAAAGAAAGAAAGAAAGAAAGAAAGAAAGAGCACCCTACACACAGTCCTATCATTTCTACATGAATACCAGGAAGTATTCTTTCTTTATTCATATTTGTGACTTTGTGTGTTAATTTTAGATCACTCAAGTTTTCCCAAGCAACAGATTAACTAATCTAAAGACACTGAAGCTAGAACCTGACTGTGTAATGGTAGTGCTGTTTCTCCAAATGAAGGGAATAGCTCATGGGAAACTCATCTGAAATGGAAATGCTGGAGAGAAAATCCTATTCTCATCATGGCTGGAAGAGTTCAAGTAACAGATATTTAAAATGTGACTGATTTTTTTTATTTGTTTCTTGGAGTCACACACAGTGAGTAACACTTTTTGAGAAAGCTGGGAGTTCTCACAGTGATAAAGAAGGTAAAATATCCTAGGCAGATATCATGATTATATTGTTGAAGGGTGTCATATCATAAAAAATATTTATAAAGAATAATTGCATTCCTAAAAGAGGTAGTTTATTAAGCAGTAGATAAAGAATCCTGTCTCAATATTATTTTAATTTTGCAAGATGAAAGATGTGTTTGCATGTTGAGATGAACTTTTATAAACAAATACCCTACCTTGCTAAGTGTGACCATTCTTGATGTTTTTATTGTACTTTTTCATAAATGTGATAGTTACTCTTTAACAGTATAATATGTCATTTTTAGGATTTATTTTATGTGTATGATTGTTTCTTTTTATTTATTTATTTATTTATTTATTTATTAAAAATTTCCACCTCCTCCCTGCCTCCCTCTTCCCTCCCCCTTCCCACCTCCCCTTCCCTCTTAGTCCTAAGAGCAGTCAGGGTTCCCTGCCCTGTGGGAAGTCCAATGTCCTGCCCCCACCCAGGTCTATAAAGGTGAGCATCCAAACAAACCAGGCTCCATTCTTGCATGCACATGAGTATCTGGTATCTGTGAAGATCTGACAAACGTGTCAGACTCTCTAGAACTGACATAGGAGATGGTTGTGAGCCACCATGGGAGTACTGGAAATCAAATCCGAGTCTTCTGCAAGAGTAGTAGATACCTTTAACTGTAGAATCACCTCTTCGTCCCTGTAAATAAGTTATTTTTGAAATCAAACAAAAATCAACTTTCACATTCAAATGTGGACGTGGGAGTTCAAGTTCCCTTGCAAGGAAATTCTTTATGTTATATATGCCTTGAAATACTTTTTTCAGGAATACTAAAAAAAGAACATGTGTCAGTTCTTCTTGAAGTTGAACCAGGGAGTATTTACTCCTGGATTTTTATCTGCACCCCAAGGACTGTTCTACTCAATGTGATTCTCCTCCACACCTGTCAGGAGCTGCATGATGACAGAAGCAGACTTCCAACCATGTATCAAAGTTGGATCTAGTAGGCCAAACAAGTCATGGCCCTAATGTAGAGTATTTTGAGCAGCAAACCATTTTTCTAAGATACCTTCAACCATGAAAACAAAGATGTTCTTTTTGTCATGTTATAGTACCAATTTTAGCAAAATATAGTGCATACAAATACAAACAGATGGAGAAAATAAAACAAGAAAATTTAGAGTAGGGTTAGCAATGATTAAAGTTGAATATTTTGTCTGGATTTCTGAAATTATTTTTTTCTGAGAAATTAATTGTGATAACAACTGGCACACTATTTACTTTTGACATGTTTATTAAAGGCTAAAACTTCCCATTGCCATATAAGTCCATATGCCAGTGGAAAGGTTCCAGGATGTATGCATATGCTATTCGTTCTTGACTGTTACATTCTTTAAAATGAAAAGTTCAATCGTTATTGATGATAATTCTTACTCATTAAAAGTTTTTTCTGTTCAAAGGAAAGTGACCTTAGGAAAGGAAACATTCTGTGAGAACTCATTTCTCAACTCTGGTATCCCAAATAAATGTACTGAATACCCTTGCATAAGGTTTCACTTCCTGGCAGAATCCAGTCTGACATACCCCATGGAGCCTCCCTTTAATATCGGAGAAAGGAAACAGTTCTCCGTGTAGCAAGCAGACTCAGCATATAGTCGCAGACATTTCTACTAATGAAGAATTCAGAACTAAGAGGTAATTAGGGAAGACTTAATGGAGCAGATCATGCTTAAACAAGAACTTGTATATGGAAGAGGATGGCTTTATAAGGAGTAAAGGGATAGAAAAGCTCTTAGAAACCAGGTGTGGGAAGGGAAAAGACCAGTGCAGTTGGAGAGATGTGAGGATGCTTCATTTAGTTTATCCAGCTTTCCTCAAGCTGTTAAAAGAAGAAGAAAGCATTGAACATGAACCAACACATGGGACGGAGGCAATGCAAAACAGTAATGACGCAATAAACAAAACTGTGGACAAATTATTATCCTAGTTTCAATTGCCAACTTGAAACAACACAGAGTCTCCTGAGAAGGGTGTCTTAGTTAAGGTATTAGCCAGAAGAGACTAGACTGTGGCCTTATGTGTGAGAACTTGTCTTGGTCCTTAATCATTATGGGAGTGCTCAGTCATGTGGACAGCATCACCCCTGTGCAGGTGATCCTAAGCTGTATAAAAGAATGGGTCATGGAAAAAGACAGGGAGCAAGCCAACAGGCTGCTTTCCTCTGTGACTCTTTATTCTGGATTCCTGCCTTAAGGTCTTGTCCTGACTGCCCTCAAGAATTCAGTGTGACTTGGTAATATAAGAGAAATAAACTCTTTCCTCTTTCCCAAGTTACTTTTGATCAGAATGTTTTATTGGAGCAACAGAAATCAAACTAGAATAGTGAAGAATGCTATAAAAATGCCACACAAAAACCAACCAAACAAAAAGTGGCCATGAGAGTAGATAGCAGTAAAAACTGTATTTTAAATAAAATAAGCAAAAGGCAATCTGAAAATATGACATCTAGTGCAAAATCTAAATTAAATAAACAAATGAACTATGAAAGTACCAAGAGACAAATCCTTCTAAAACCAAAGGACATTAGGTTCAAAGGCTCTAGAAAGGATCAAAATTATATACACAAAGAGGAAGAAGAAAGTCAATCCAAGTGAAAATAAAGGGACAGAGTGCTCATAGGACAGGACATGGAGAAAAACTGGAGACAGCTGGGCTTTACAGGTCAATAGTGACATGGTTGTATTTTGCTTTCAGCCTATTGAGGAGACAGTGGGGAATGCTATACTGAAGAATGGTCTGATGCAATTACGTTTTTAAAAGATTTTTTTTGGTTGCTGGCTTAATATTGAGAAACAGAAAAGGTAAAAAAAAACTGAAGCAGATAGAATTAGGAAAGTCAATGTTTGGGTGATATATCACAAAAATCTTCATGCAGAATATTAATGATGGATGTGATCAGGTATGCATATTATAAAGACCCTCAAAACAGAGCTCTTGATAAAGTACATGCGGGGTAGAGGGTAAAGAAAGGCCATGGTAACTATTACAATTTGACCATGTGAAATCTAAGTAACATCATCTTCTTGGTAATTTATTAAGTATTGCTGTTATCATCACCTTAATTAGGTATATGTAAAATAGTAATCATGGGGAGGTGAGGAACAATCTTGTGGTCTCACTTTTAGTCTAATGTAAAAGTTACCTGGCTCCAGGCTTGCCTTCTTAATCACTGTCTTATTCTGAAATACCTTTAAATATCAAGTGACAGCGCAAATGCTTGTACAAATGAGTGTGGATCTCAAGAGAAAAAAAAAAGAATGGGTCAATGACATTAACCTATAATTATTGAGGCTAATATATGATTTTTAGAGCTGTGTGATGGGATGAAGTCTCTGAAAGCAAAGGCTGGGACACTGGTTCTATAAATGGTCAGATATTTCAAGTCCTGTGGGCTGGCATTGTCTCTGCCAAAGCTACTCAACCCTGCCATTGCAGTTTGGAGCAGCCAAAGATGGAAATAGATGAATGAGTTCGTCTGTGCTCTTTGACAGTTCTGTTTTACAAAGGCGAGCGTTGGAGGAAGATTTGGCCTGTGCTCTTTATTTCTAGACATAGTCTCAGGGAGTTAAAGTAGACAAGGACACAAAGGGCACTCTAACTCCCCCATTGCTGAAAAAAGGAGAAGAGGTTGGAAAGAAACAGGAAAGGAGAAGGAGGAAGAATGGTGTTCTAGTTTGTGTCTTGTTGCTGTGGGGCGGGGGAGACAAAAATCAATTTAGGAAGGGAAAGTTTCATTTCAAGTTACAGCTACTTTTTGTTCCAGGTGTCACAATTCATTATCAAAGGGAAGTGAGAGACGAACTGAAGCAGAAACAGTGGGAAAATGCTGCTGATTGGCTTACTCTACAGCTCATGTTCAGCTAACTTTATATATATCCCAGGCCCACTTGTCAAGGGAAAGTATCCCTTACAGTGGGCTGGTCTCAGCCACATCAATTGTCAGTTTAGATAAATCCCACACGGACATGCTATAGGCTAATATGGACAACTCCTCAATTAGAGTTACCTTTTCTCAGGTGGTTTTAGGTTGTATCAAACTGACAATGACATCTAACCAGATCAGGAGGTAAAATAATTAGGTGGAGAACCTGTAGATAGAAAGCCATGAGAAGAAACTTAAGAGAGAGAAAGCATGTGGGACACAAAATACTCAGGACAGGACAAGAGGAACAGAACCAGGCCTTCTTAACGATCTTAAAAATGAGCAAAGCATCCTAAATATAAAGGATCATTTGTGCAGTTATTTCAGAATACACCCTATACATTACCACATATGATAATACTGTGCTATTGTGGGATTAGCTTTTTGAGGCATACACAAATATCATATAATTTTAAGTTCAGATAAAACAATTGCTGACATAAGCATATGCACAGAGACCTGAAAAGAAGTTAGGCATGACACCATGCTCTTCTTATCCTGTAGTTGGAGAAGTGGGGACAGGAGCATTCTTGGGTCAATCTCAGCAGCAGCCATTGTAGTAGAATCTTTGAGCTCCAGGTTCTGGAGATCCTGCCTCAAAAACAAATAAACAAATAAATAAGAATTGAGGAAGATTGTGAGCATCTACTTCTGGATTCCTCATGGGCCAGGCCCCATGTACCTCCCAATACAATGTCTTCTGCCTCACATACACACAGAATAAAATTAAAAACAATACCGAGTAATTCTAAATAAGTTAATGATCTAATAAGAAATGTTGTTCAGCAATGATCTGGCAGACCCCTAGTATCAAATCAAATCCTTGTGGTCATGCTGTGTTTTTTTTTTTCAAAACAGCTTCCATTTTCATTTTGATAATTTCCTCACTGTCATTGTCATCTTGAACAAATAAGTCAATGACATGTCTTAACATATGTTGCACATACAGCCAGCCTCTAACATTCTGCAAAAATATTTGCTTTATGCTCAATCTCTTTAGTGCATTCTACATATGACAAAAGTAAGCAACTTAAGACTTAAACTAGCAAGAAACAGCAACAAGGTACTGTAGGGAATGAACAGGTGTATCCAAGAAGTCTGGGAAGAATGCATAGACTGCTCACTCTGCATTGGGAAATACCCTATGTGGTTTGCTATGCTAACTCTTTTAGCAATAACAAAGGCCTTTTGAGGCAGCAACATACTTAATATTCTCACCTTAGTTAAGAGGAAACTGAGGCTCAGGGGCTTTGAGAACTTTGCTCAAGGTTATAAAACTAGAAAGGAATGAAGCAATGTGAGACTAGACAGTCTGGGAGTCCTTCATGTACAGGTTAGGCACAAGTTCAGACTAAGGCATTAGAATCGTAGTAAGTCCAGTCCTGGAAGACATCCTACTTGTGACACTGACCTTGAAGACATCCTACTTGTGATACAGACTTTTACTTATATAATCTAAGGGTTATATTCCTTGGAGGAGTTACACTTCACTTGGGAGATCTTGGGAAAACAGAGATTATAAATGAGGGCATACATTTCAAAAGCACTGGAGGGGTGAAACTGTCAGACCTCTGTACAAATATGGAGTTCAATGTAGAAAGAAGATGAATCAAGATGTATCAAGGATGATAGTTTAAGAAACTAGATGGATGGTGAGGTCATTAACTGAGACAGGGAATCCAAGAAGAAAAGGTGAAAGGGGAATGAGATGGATTTAGATTTGCTTACATTAATCTGAGGTGCCTCAGGGTATGCATGCACAGGTATACAAATGTCAAGTTGAATATCAAACTCTGAGACCTAGACTAGAGGCCTCTGCTAAGTTAAATTGCTGAGAGTCTCCAGTGTATAGGTAGTAGTTAAAACTTGAGCACAATGAAATCATTACTGTCAAGTTTCTGTGCATGAATATTACTTGTCAGTGTGCATACACTTTCTGGAGCACAATTATGCAAAGCTTTCCACGGGTGCCTTCTCAGCTGAATATGAGAAAATTTATTACTAGATGCCAATGTAATTCTATTGGTTTTAGACTCTGAATGTGTCTCCAAGGACCTCAACAAGAAATAAGACTCCTATCTGTCTGTAAAATAGTACAGAGAAGCAGAAATAAAATATAAGAATAAAAAAGACAACATTCCCAAGCAAAATATAAGGAATATCCATGCTCAACTTGAATTCTGGTGGATTTCTAGGACCCCCGAAAGGATTCTTTCTTCCTTCATTCAATGCTTTACCTAGTCCTAACTCTGCATGGTAAGTCATAATGGGTTGCAAGTTCTAAAATTTTGTATGTGACATTGAGAGATTGCATACAAGTGCAAACTTAGCAACTATTTCCAGCTGTGTGGAACTTTCCAAGTCCTAAGCAGTGAGGAGACATGCACCCAAGAGGAAGCCAACCTGTGCATCTATATACTCTTAATGATAGTTCAAGGAAATTTTTGAATTAGGGTAAAAGCACAGCAATGTCCAAATCCCTTACAACTATTCTTACTTCTTTTCTCAGACATCCTCAAAGCTAAGGGTTCTAGGCAGTTTTTCTGTGGTGTGCAATGATCCAGATCCCTGTACACTCACGGGGACAGGGTTCAGCACTGTTGAGAGGATGCCAGAAGTCCTTTCCCAGAGCATCCAGCATGTCCTTGTCTCACAGACAGGATGGTTCAGGCTGGTGTAAAAGGTCAGAAGCACAGTGATTGGTTTTTTACTTGGACTTACCATTTAATAAAAACATTATATCCAATGTCTAGAAGAGATGTTTAAAGATAAAAATATGGAGATTGTAAACAATAGATGGTTTGAGAAATGATATAGTACTGATTTTCTTGTAATTTGGATTAACCCATTTATCCATTTAGAATTCCCAGAGAATCTTTTTTTAAATGTTTCTTTTTGAGGCTATAGTTATTGATACCCAAGTCACAAAGATGCAATTAAAAATGAGAATTCCATACCAATCTCCCTCATGAACACTGATGCAAAAACACTCAATGAAACACTGGCAAATCAAATCCAATAACACATCAGAAAAATCATCCACCATGTTCAAGTTGGCTTCATTTCAGAGAGGGATGGTTCAACATACAAAAATCTGTCAATGTAATCCACCATATAAACAAACTGAAAAATAAAAACCACATAATCATTTCATTAGATGCTGGAAAAGCCTTCGACAAAATACAATATCACTTTATGGTAAAGGTCTTGGAGAAAGCAGGGATACAAAGAACATACCTAAACATAATAAAGGCAATATAAAGCAAGCCAACAGCCAACATCAAACTAAATTGAGAGAAACTCACAGCAATCCCACTGAAATCAGGAACAAGACAGGCTCTCCACTCTCTCCATATCTGTTGACAGAGTTTTCTGTCCTGCCTGGTTCTTGCAATTGTTAAGTCCCAAGGAAATCACACAGAGGTTTACATTAGTTATAAACTAATTGGCCTAGTAGCTCAGACTTCTTATTAACTCTTATAACTTATATTAGCCCATTATCCTTACCTATGTTAGCCAGGTGTCTTGGAACCCTATTTGGTGGGGCAGTCACATCTTGCTTTATCTTTGCCTGGGATAGGACTGCAGAATAGGACTTCCTTCTTCTCAGAGTTACCTGTTCTCATTGACCCGCCTCTACTTCCTGTCTGGTTGTCCTGCCTATACTTCCTGCCTGGCTACTGGCCTATCAGCATTTATTTAAAATATAATTGACAGAATATAGACCATTGTCCCACACCACATATCAATTCAATATAGTTATTGAGGTTCTAGCTAGAGCAATAAGACAACAAAAAAAGATTAAGGAAATAGAAATTGGAAAAGAAGTCAAACTCTCACTATTTGTTGATGATATAAGAGTTTACATAAATGACCCAAAAAATTCTAGCAAGGAACGTCTACAACTCATAAACACCTTCAGTGATACAGCAGAATACAAGATTAGCTTCATAAAATCAGTAGTCCTCCTTTACACATATGATAAATGGGCTGAGAAAGAAATCAGAGAACCTTCATGATAGACACAAATAGCATAAAATGTCTTGGAGTAACTCTAACCAAACATGTGGAAGAACTGTATGACACGAACTTTAAATCTTTAAAGAAAGAAATTGAATAAGACACCAAGAAATGGAAAGATCTCCCAAATTCTTAGGTAGGTAGAATTAACATAGTAAAAATGGCAATCTTACTAAAAGCAATTTACATATTCAAGGCAATCCCAAGCAAAATTCCAACAAAATTCTTCACAGACCTCGAAAGAACACTATTTAACTACACACGGAAAAGCAAAATATCCAGGAGAGCCCAAAGAATCCTGTATTACAAAGGAACTTCTGGAGGCATCACAATCCCTGACTTCAAATTCTACTACAGAGCAACAGTATTGAAAACAGCCTGGTATTGACATAGAAACAGACAGGAGGACCAATGGAACCAAATCGAAAACCCAGATATTAATCCATACACTTAAGAACATCTGATTTTTGACAAAGAAGCAAAAAATATAAAATGGAAAAAAGCATATTCAATAAATGGTGCTGATATAACTGGATATCAACATTTGGAAGAATAAAAATAGATCCATATCTAACAAAACTCAATTCCAAATGAATCAAATACCTCAACATAAAACCAACTACACTGAACCTCAAAGAAAAGAAAGTGGGAAGTATACTTGAACACATTGACACAGGAGGCCATTTCCTAAAATATAATCCCAGTAGCACAAACACTGAAAGAAATAATTAATCCAGGGGATCTCCTGAAACTGAAAAACTTCTGTAAAGCAACGGACATGGTCAACAAAGACAAAATGGTAGCCTACAAAATGGGAAAAGATCTTCACCAACTCCACATCAGACAGGGATCTGATCTCCAAAATATGCAAAGAACTCAAGAAATTGGTCATCAAAAGAACAAATAATCTAATAAAAATGGGGTACAGACCTAAACAGAAAACTCTCAACAGAGGAATTTAAAGTGGTTGAAAGATACTTAAGGAAATGCTCAACATCCTTAGCCAACAGAGAAATGCAAATCAAAACATCTCTGAGATTCCATCATTCATCTGTAAGAATAGCCAAGATCAAAAACACTTATGACACTTATGCTGGAGAGGATGTATGGTAAAGGGAACACTCCTACATTGCTGGTGGAAGTGCAAATTGGTACAGCCCCTTTGGATATCAGTATGGCGATTTCTCAGAAAATTAGGAAACAACCTTGCTAAAGACCCAGAGAAACCACTTTTGGGTATATACCCAAAGGATGCTCAATCATACCAGAAGGACATGTGCTCAACTATGTTCATAGCAGCATTATTTGTCATACCCAGAACATGGAAACAATTTAAATGTCCCTTGACCGAAGACTGGACAAGGAAAATGTGGTACATTTGCATAATGGAGAATTACACAACAAGAAAAAATAATGGTATCTTGAAATTTTCAGGCAAATGTATATATCTAGAAAACATAATATTGAGTGAGGTAACCCAGACCAAGGAAGACAAATACCATATGTACTCACTCGTAAGTGGCTTTTAGACATAAAGCAAAGAAAATCAGCCTACAATTCACAGTCCAAGAGAACCTACACAACAACGAGGACCTTAAGAAAGACATACATGGATCTAATCTACATGGGAAGTAGAAAAAGAAAGATCTTTTGAGTAAACTGGGAGCACGGGGACCATGGGAGAGGGGTGAAAGGAAGGGAAGCGACAGGGAGGGAACAGAGAGAAATGTATAGCTCAATAAAATCAATTAAAAAATTGAAAAAAATATGGAGATTGGAAACAATAGATGGTTTGAGATATTATATAGTACTGATTTGCATGTAACTCTGATTAACCCATTTATCCATTTAGAATTTCCAGAGAGTCTTTTTTAAAAACGAAGTTTCTTTTTATGTATGGTTGTGTGACGCCAGTGTAAGTTCACGGGTCCCTTGTGTATACAAAAGCCCTTGGAAGTCAAAGGATCACCTGCATTGGGTACTAGGAACTGAACACATATCCTATGCAAGAGGAGTAAGTTCTCTGACCTCCTGAGCCTTCACCCCAGTCCCTTCACAGAATTTTTATTAACCAATACAGTGCCACAGGTACTACTCGCATGCAATCGTGTATCATGTATCTATTGCTGCAGAGAAAACCATCACCAAATTCAAGGATGCAACACAGTGATGACATATTGTTATAGCTTATATAATCTCAGGACAGCTAAGGAATCTACTCAAGTTTGTCTGGGCTGGCAAGCTCTTCAGAACAATTGTCTTCAAGATATCCCCTTTTCTGTCTCCTGTGACCAATGGGATAGCCCACAAAAATGACTCTCTTTTGGTGGCAGCTGAAAGAAAAACAGCACAGAAGAATAGCAGACTTCTTTGTAAGGTTGTCACACACATCAAACACCAACAGTAACTGCAGTAGTTAAAATAAGTGGTAGTTCTAATCAGAACCAACAAGAGGAGACACGGCAAAGGCCACCCATCCCAAAATACCTCCCACTCCTCAGAGGGATAAATAATTCGTACCACCTGATTAATTTACTGTGTTTAGGACAAAAATTGAAACACAAAGTGCTTTCTTAATCTGGCATGACTGTGCACTGCCATTTATCAGATTCTGTGGGACAATAATTAAATTGGTGTATTAATGTATTCATTTAGTAATTGGAAAGATTCTTCTGTTTTGTCTGAGAAGTATTATTTCAGGATCACAACACCTTGAATTTATATAAAACACCAAACGTCCTTGGCATTATGACATGATCTTTATATAGGATTTTAACAGGATAATACAAGGCTGCCAATGGATTTATAGACATCTGCATATAATATATCAGTTAAATACTTACCTGCTAATACCTGCTGCTGGAGAAACATCACCCTCTCCCATTTCATCCACATTTTAAAAGGAGACGACCATAATTAGGCACTCCACAGCTTATCACAGCCATGATCAGTGTGATTCTCTCTACTTTGGAGTAGCTATATCATTTTAGAGACTGGCACTTTTACCTGAATCAGTGTGGTTAAGCATCACTCAGAAATCAAGGAGGCATCCCAATGCTTTTATCAGCAAGCATAGTTTCTCTGTGCATAGAGTGCTCCTGAAAAGGAAGGGTATCAAAGGCAGAAGCAGACCAGGGACTTCTAAAGATAATAATAGAGTTTTCAAGCATGCATGTCTATTTTTACACACAGCCCTCTTATTCAGCTTCAAAGTGAATTATGTATGTCTTTTTTTCTTTAAATTACAAAAGCAAACAGTGACCCTCATCAGAGAATTTCTTTATTTCCAATATTCTATATCCTTTCTGCTATTGCAGTCTGCCTTTCTGAGGACTGGGGACGACTATGGGCAATTTAGCTACCTCACACCACCCCATCTCTTTGGAGAATGGCTTTGGAAGCCAGCCAGATTGCATTGTTATCCTTCTGTCAATTACAAATGTGCCAGACACCCAAAGCATTGGGGAGGAAGTGCAGTGATTAGAAAGAACCCCAGAGGATATGGCCAATGTCATCTCCGACTTGCCAGGTGACCTTTAGAACATCAGATGTGTAAAAGAGGGATGATAAATTGTTTTCTAGACTAATCATGCAAATGAGCTGAAGCAATAAAGACGGAAGAAATCAGAGCAAGTAGATTTTCAAAGAATTCGAGTTTTTGTTCATGAAAGAATTGTCTTCTAATACAAAGGGAGCTTATTCCAGATAATGGTTAGGGTCCTTCCCCAGAAATCACTCATAATTGACCGCTCTTTTCCTATTCATGTGTGTTAATCCCAAATTCCTTCCTCTTGCCAAAACCTCATGTATCTAACACCCATCCTTTCGTTTCCAGTGCAGCACTAACGATTTTATAAAATGACTTTGAAAATCCTTACTCCTAGTGCCAAACATGCCTTTGTTTTCCATTGGATGTGGAGCTATGGAGATTGGGGAAAGAATAAACCTGGGGATGCAGACAAATCTATTTATATGGTGTGCTCTTGACTACTGTACCTCTTCTGGTTTGACTGGGTCACCTCTGAGGTGATTCCAATTTCTTATCAGGTACCAAAGAAGAATATCTTCAATCACTGAGGATTTGTCTTTGCTGAATCTATGCTGTTCATAATTCTTTGAAGTCAACCTAGTGATACACAGATAGGAATCTAAGGCAAAACATCATGACTTTAAAATTAGCCTAGGCTACTACCAATTTCCAGACCAATCTAGGCTATGTAATAAAACAGGAGAGAGACAAAGATAGAGAGGGAGGGGGAAGATATTAAGCTTTCAAAAGAAATTCAACTTGAATTAAACACCAAATATTTACTTAACACCATTTTAATATCACCCACACATTTATAGGCAAGAAAATGACTTAGGAATTGATTAAAAATGAAAAATAAAGAGCTCTAGCAATAATTCACCTCTACGAATGAAACCAATTCGGTCCTCATAATATATAGTTCTCCAGGGAACATTTAAAAAATCATGATGTGAAGTACTGGCTATTAACCACCTTGCATTGTCTTAGAAGATATCTGTCTTTCATGCTGCCAGACTACAATGGTTAGTTTTGTGACCAGATGGTTAGAGACCTTACTTCTGGATGAGTCTATGAGGATGTTCCTGAAAGAGGTGAGAATATTAATTACTAGACTATGGGACATAGAACGTTTAAGTCCACCAATGTGGGCAGGCAGGATTCACTCCGCAGGGAATCAAAAGGGAACAAGTCTCTCTCTGTCTTATGCCAGCAACCTGTGACTTTGGTTCTCATGCCTTTGGTCTTGGCTATTGTTTTCTGGGGCTCTGGGCTCATACTGAATGATACTATTGCTTTCTTTTTTCTTCAGCTTTCAGGGAGTACACCTGAAGACTATTTGATATCTGTAACCATGCCAGTCCATCCCATAATAAACACTATCATGGGTTTATGTGGTTCACTTCAGCTCTTTCTCTGAAGAATTCTGAATGATACCCTGTCGTGTCTGTATTCTGGTTTCTGTAACTGAGTTCTAGAATTAACCATCAGGATCTAGCATCAAACTCAGTATAGGTTAAAAGGGCAAGTCTTTCAACAAGACTAAGTTGAAAGCAAGTGAGATGTGAAAAATCTCCAAGTTACCTATGTATTTGAAAGTCTGGTGGGGAAATTGAAAACTTCCTGATACCCCTCTTTCAGAAAAAAATCGTGGAATTCAGGGAAGTGCCGTATGTATAAGTAAAATTTAAAATACACAGTGCAAAACCAGCTGAATGAAGGGACAGTGAGCTGCAGTAGGAGGGATGAAATGCATCTCCTTTTGGAATCAGAGCACTTCATCATCTAGACACATCAACATGTTCATCTGCTAAGAATTTCCATAAAACTTCAGTGTTTAGGGTTTTTATAGGAGCTTATTTGCGTAGGCAGGATAGATGGCTTCATTGCTTATATGATGTGTCTCCAGTTCTCTCTACCTTCTACCACACTCAAAATCTCAACTCTCTAATATCATACCTGGGCATTTTGCTTATCAATCCCCAACAGGGGTCACCTGCTGTCCATAAACTTCAGAGTGTCCAAAGGACTCACGAACATCAGAGAACCTATTAGGAAATTCCAGGGATTTAGAAAACTATTCACATTTTTCTACCATACCATACAAACTGCTATTTGGCAAATAAAGATAAACAATTTAATGTATGTATAGTTGTGCATCTCCTTCATGTCTCTGTAAAAAACTTGAAGCTTAGTAGTAAAATAGCAAGAAGAACAAACAAGACAGTGGGAAAGTCAACATGGGATGAATAAACCCAGTCAACAAACAAAACCTATGCTTTGCCTACAAGTTGGGATATGTATTGGGGATTTTTCCAACAGTCCCAAACTCAGCTATTTGCCAGAAATTCTTGTATGACCCAATAGTGAGTTGTGCATGCAATAAAGGTTCATTACAGACTAAAAGCGGGAAATAATTATCAAACCAGCTCCTGAGTTAGGCACTGACTTCTCTGTCTCCTGGATACATGACCGATTTTTTTTTCCTCACAGGAAATTGCAAGAATATTCTCTGGAATGTTTCTGTCAGGAAATGTCCAGCTGAGTCTCAGGCTCTGAGGCATTCATTGGTTCTGGCCACATCTGGATATTCTTTTATGCCACTGGACATGACACTGAAAACTCAGGCCACTTTAGCCAGATGCATAGCATCAACTTGATGTCTGCAAAATGCTATTCTTTTTCTATTATTTTTTATTGAGAATCTACATTTTTCTCTATTCCCCTTCCTACCTCTCCCCTCCTCTTTAATCCTCTCCCAAGGTCCCCATGCTCTCAATTTACTCAGAAGATCTTTTGCTGTTCTACATCCCATGTAGATTAGATCTATGTATGTCTCTCTTAGGGTACTCATTGCTGTGTAGGTTCTCTGGGATTGTGATTTGTGGACTCTTTTTCTTTGCTTTATGTTTAAAAACCACCTATGAGTGAGTACATGTGATACTTTTCTTTCTGGGTCTGGGTTACCTCACTCAAAATGATGTTTTCTAGCTCTACCCATTTGCCTACAAAATTCAAGATGTCATTATTTTTTTCTGCTGTGTAGTACTCCATTGTGTAAATGTACCACAATTTTCTTATCCATTCTTTCATCAAGGGGCATTTAGGTTGTTTCCATGTTCTAGCTATGACAAACAAAGCTGCTATGAATATAGTTGAGCACATGTTCTTGTGGCATGATTGAGCATCGTTTGAATATATACCCAAAAGTGGTATTACTTGGTCTTGAGGAAGGTTGTTTCCTAATTTTCTGGGAAATCACCACACTGTCATCCAAAGAACCTGTACTAGCTTGCATTTCCTCCAGCAATGCAGGAGTGTTCCCTTTACTCCACAACCTCTCCAGCATAAATTGTCAACCAGACAAAATGACAACCTGCAGAATGGGAAAAGATCAGATAGAGGTCTGATCTCCAAAATATACAAAGAACTCAAGAAATTGGTCATCAAAAGAACAAATAATCCAATAAAAAATGAAGTACAGACCTAAACAGAGGAATCTAAAATGTCTGAAAGACACTTAAGGAAATGCTCAACATCCTTAGTCATCAGAGAAATGCAAATCAAAACAACTCTGAGATCCCATCTTATGCCTCTAAGAATGGCCAAGATCAAAAGCACAATGCTATTCTTACACACTGGTGTGGCTGCTCAGGTGTGTATAGCAAAGTCATTGGCATAAGGAAATTTCCAAAGATCACATCCCATGGGTCAGAGAAGGTCAAAGAAGTTTTGCTCCCACAGAGACATTCAGTTAGTGAAATACATGACTTGTGTTTACCCCAGGAAGACAATTATCACAGCTGAGTCCCATAAACTCATTGTGGCATGCACAATACAAAGATCCCCAAATTCCAGATGCCTTGGAACAAAGTCAAGAACAATACAGAAAGGCGGTGTGACCTCACAATAGTGAAAGTGAATGAACCTGATGTGTAAGGAAGACAGAGAGAAATATTTACTCACAACTTTCTGTAGCAAGATGAAAACATAGCACCATGCAACCCAGTAAACCATTTTTGATTCATTCTAGAATAGCAAGGGTAGACACTCAACTATTTTGCTTTGAACCCCCTACTACCCTTCTTTACTTTGAGATAATTTAATCTGGCAGCTGCACTCTGCCTGACTTTTCTCCATCCATTCTCTCTCATATTGGTGCCTTCCTCACACATACTAAGCACATCCCACCCTACATGTGAAGCTTATTTCTGATTTTCTATTCCTCTCTGCCCCTCTTTCTCACCCTCTATTTCATTGGATTCTTGTCTTAAGTTCTACTTCGGTGCCACCTCCTCCAAGATTTTTTTTCCTGATTACTCAATCAAAAAGAGTCCCTCACCTCCCCATCAAGAGCTCTACATCATTTATGTCTATTTTATTTATACTTTTTGTTTGGGTGTGGTTCTCATGATTATACTTAAGCTCTATTTGAGCAGGTGCTTGATCTATTCTCTTCACTCCAATCCTACTGCAAGCATCTGACTCATAGTAGCTATTAAGAACATGAGTGCAGAAATAAGCTAAAGGGTTGTGGTGGTGCAATCCAGAACTTAGAGCTGGCAGCAAACATTCAAGGTCTGTATCTTATGTTTTTAAGTCAATGAAAAGAGAAAAGAAACAAATACTGATGCAAAGCATCCAGAATTAGGATTTTTTCTTTGTTTGTTGCTTTGAGACAAAGTCTTTCTTACAGCACAGGCCTCAAACTCTTAGCCATCTTTCTGAACTCTTCCATGCACTAGGACTTTAGGCATACACTATATAGACCTGACTCTAAAAAACTTGGTTTTAAAGTGACTGTAACATATTTGCCCCTGGGCTGTTTAGTATAACCCAGGCAGAGTAACATTCTTCTTCCTGTGTGTGAGAAACTCTGAGGACCAGTTGAAAGAGTCAAATAAATTTCCCTGTGCTTGCATGGTCTGCTTGCTTCAGAATTGACTGGTTATGTTAGTGAAAATGTCACTTAATGCATTGTGCACACTACAGTTCTCACCTAGTGCACTGTGCACTCTACAATTCTTACCCAGTACTCTGTGCACACTTCTGTTCTCCCCTAGTGCACTGTGCACTCTACATTTCTCACCTAGTGTGCTGTGCACTCTACAGTTCTCCTCTGGAATCCTGTGCACACTACAATTCTCACCTAGCCGGTCTTCTTGGACGTCAGAAACTTACATTTTAACATGTTAATCAGTGATTCTTATGTCCACTAAAATAACAGCTGTGTCTTAAATATCTTAGTGCTCATTAGTCACAGGGGCAATGAAGCAAAAAAGACTGCTTAGGTTGATAAAATGCAAGCAGACAAGGATGGTTGTTTTTGAGACAAACATTGGTATTAAGACAGAATGAAATGGGTCACTTTTCACATCATTTCTGCAGGTTTGAAAATCACAGGATGCAGGCAAGCCTGAGCCTGAGCCTTGCCACACAAAACAGTTCACTTGTAAGCACTCTCATCCTTTATGTCATTTTGTGTATGGAAGGAATAGAAATATCTGACTGGCAGCATATTTTTAAGAGATGAATGAGGCAATGTGTGTGAAACACTTATCCCAGTGCAATGGTAATTCCACAATGACGGGATTTTATTAGTTAGTCTTTAGGCAGGCAGAAGACAAAGAGCAGGGCAGCGAACACAGCACAAAGATTCACACACAATAAAAGACACCATCCTTTTGCTTGTGCAGCACAGCTGAGGACTTTAATGCTTGGAGCAGCATCACTTCTCAGACTTCCTACACTTATCTGTCTTCTTCATCAGATACAGTTTATACAGTTGTTGGCTTTTCTGTAAATACTACAACACTTAGGTCAAAATACACAGGTTTGATTTCAAATGTTTTTTATTTATCTGGAAACTGGGGAAAAGGCTCAAGTAGACAAAATGCTTGCTATGTAAATATCAGAACTTGAGTTCAGATCTCCACTGTCTATATAAAAGGCTGGGCGTGGCTGTGCACATCTGTAATACCAGTACTGGGGAAACAAAGATAGGACAATTCCTGGGACTCAATGGCCAGCCAACCTATCTGAATTGCTAAGTCCTAGAATCATGAAAAACCCATCTCAAAAATTAATGTGCAGAGAAATTGTGAAAGACCTGTATATTAACCTCTGGCCTCTATATGTACACACACACACACGCGCGCGCGCGCGCGCTCGCGCGCACACACACACTTGAATACATAATAAATAAATAAATAACTTATCTCCATGTGCAGTGGAGTCTTTGCTTCAGTTATCCCTAATACTACACTCTGGATGTGATTTATTACCCACAAGTCCCTATTCAGAAAGGTGCCCCATCTTCTATGTGTTGATTCTCAGTTGGGAGTCTTTCAGACATAGGTGATAGTTGGGTCATGAGACCTTATCCTCAGGAATTGATTAATGCTAGCCTCACAGATAAGTTTGAGTTTCAGAGGAATGATTTAGTTCTCAATGACAGATTGTTACAAAGTGAGACCACCCCCGAGGACATAGATTCATTTTATTGATAGCCAGTGCGCCTACTTCTCTACTATTTTGTGATGCAGCTTTAATAATCCCTCTCCAAAATGACAGCATTATGATACTTGTGCCCCAAAGACACAACAGTCATGAACCAAATACTCTTCTTTTCTTTATGTTTTACAGAGCCTCGGGGGTTTTGTCAGATCAACACCAGACAGAACAATATACTCAATACATCCCTAGAGGCAGGAATGTTTTCCCTGGGTAGTTAGACTTTTATTATGTCTTACGATTTTTTGTTACATTGTGGAATTAATGAAGAAAAAAAATGACACCCTTAGTGAGCAATTGGTTTTGGGTTGTCTTTGGGCATGACTGGGAGTTTAAAGCCATTTTCTTAAGGGAGTAGTAAGGAGAGAGAATTTCCCTCTTCCTTTCCTAAGGCATCACCTTCACTTGGTAAGCCTTTCCCACATTAAGAGTAATTGTTTTAACCCACGATAGAAACACAAATTGGTTCTTTGTACCTTATACATGAACACTTTTTTTTAGTCTCATACTATATATCCTTACCATAGTTTCCCCTCCCTCACTCCTTCCAGGCCCCAACCTCCCCCTCCCCCAAATTCACTACTTCTCCCAGGTGTCCCAAGGAAATAGAACTAGGCACAAACTTGCATATCAAGGCTAGCCAAGGCCACCCAGTAGCTCAAGTGTCCCTTGAGCAGGTAAAAGAGTCAGAGACGCATCCTCTACTCCCACTTTTAGAAGTTCCACAAGAACACTTTTAAAGATAGGCATCTGCCAGGCCCTTTTCTATATACTGGTGAAAGCAATGATCTTGAACTAAATACACAGGAGTGCTGTGCTTGTGAACTCGGCATTTAAGAAACATAATAAATTACCTACTATTTTTATTACCCACACATTCCTCTCTCTCCCTTCATTTTCTTAAATACTTAAATGCAAGGGCATGGGCGTCAACTTTGTGTTTTACAGTCCTCAATATTTGGAACTCATGCATAAGAAATAGGTGAAGAAACAGTGAACAAAAACCACACAATACACTGAATGGCTTTTGTTTAAGCGTCTACAAAAGCCCCGGGTTGTATTACATTATAAGAACCTCTGATGTGATCCTGGCTGAATTAGCTTAGCAGGAACACAGCACGGCCATTTCTCGAGCAGGGAAAACAGCTGTTTTGCCAAATCTGCACATTTGGCTGTACAACTGGCTCCATCGGTCGCTTCGGGCCAGTCATATTTTTTCCTGACAATTTACATGCAGCTCCAGCCCAAGGTGTCTGAAATGAACTGTCTCCACCACGACACAGAAAAGAACTTGGCTCCCAACCCTAGTCAGAACTCTGCAGAAGGAAACGCACACTGATCCATGGTAACGCGATAAGCCTGTGTCTTTCTGGCACAGACTGGCTTTGCAAAACACATTGTTTTACGAGGCTTATGTAAAATATAGTGTTAATAATCCATATTGTGTGCTTTCATTCACATTTCAGTATCATGTCTACCTTAGCTGAACTGTAATCCTGAAGCCTGCCCCCACCCCACCCACCCCCACACAAGAAGATGGAGATAACTGTGGAGGAACACGGTTGCATACAAATTGTATTTTGCTGGCAGGGAGTTTTTCCTGCTTTCCTCTCAGACAAAGCAGCTTAAAGACAACATTTTCTTGGATCTCCAAATTCCCAGCTGCTTAAAAGGCAGATTTGATCAACCTAATTAAAATTTCTTTGTGGCTAATCACTTTGGAAGCTCAGTTAACTTCGGAATTATTAATAGAATTTTAGCTTTATCTGATTTTACTCTAAAATAGAATTAAGTCAGCACATTTGAAACCAAATACAAGAATGATATATGCTTAGGACTTGCATTCCATTTTCTAAACAATTGATTTTTCATATTATCCTTAGGCCTCAAGGTACAATGTGTAAATAGATCAGAGTAAGATATACACTGAGCAGAGAAATAATTGAGCTACATAGGAATTCTCCATGGTGGCAAAAATCTATGACACAATACATATGAATGTTAACCAAAAGTAAAAGATCCATGACATTTATTCAAATTCAGATGCTGTCAATATAATCAGACTCCTTGGATTCTATAATGAGGAAATATAATAGATTATGTTATGTTATAAGATAGTGTGAAACTTGAAACTTTGTTTTTATCTGTTTATTAAGTAATTGGAGCGTGGAGTAGAAGAAACAGCTCATCAGTTCGGTTCCCAAACTACTTGGGGTGATTCATAACTGTCCTGAAACTCTAGCTCCTTGGAACCCTGCTTTTGGCAGACTTGCACTCGTGTGAACATACCCACACTTACACATAATTTTCAAAAAAACATAAGGTTTGCTAATGTTGGCACACACATGTGATCCCAGCACTGGGGAGATGCAGACTGACAGATCTCTTTGAGTTTGAGGCCAGATTGGTTTATATATCTAGTTCCAGGCCAGTCAGGACTCAGACACTGTCTAAAAGCAAAAACAAAAACAGCATCCTTAAAAAATGGAACAGGGCCTGTGGCTGTAGTTCAGTGAGTGAGAGCAGGTGTATAATGTAGGACAGGTTTTGATCTCTAGTACCAAAAAAAAAAAAAAACAAAAAAAAAAACAAAATTTGGAAAGATTACAGACTTACTAAAAAAAATGTTAATTACACTAATAGAAAGCTTTTTCTTGAACCATCTCCAGGTAAATTTCTGACTCTCTTCCATGCCACTGCCCAGAAGCCTTTAACTAAAGATATGTCTTTATATTGCCACAGTGCAATCAAGACATTAGAATTGATAACTTTCTTCCATCTGGTTGTTAAATCACATTTAGAGTTCACCGACTGCCTCAGCAATGCCCTTTGCTGCCAAAGGACCTCATTCATAGTGACCAAACACACTCTTCCTGATGTGCCTTTAATGTCTGGGGGCTGGACAGCTTCTTTGTCTGTTGAACCTATAAATTGCCGCTTGTGAGGATTACACGGAGGCTGGCTTCAAAACCATTCCTCTGTTAGAGTTTGTGAAGCAGCATCTCATGACCACACCTAGATGACATCTTTAGGATGTTGCCGGTTGCTAGGCTGTGGAGTCAAACCCCTTTAATCCCAGCACTAGGGAGGCAGAGGCAGGCAGATCTCTGTGAGTTGGAGGCCAGCCTGGTCATTAAGAGCTTATTCCAGAATAGGCACCAAAGTTACACAGAAAAACCTTGTTAAAAAAGAAAAAAAGAAAAGAAAAGAAAAGAAAAAGACGAAAGTGATGCAGGTGTCCTTCCTTTGCAACTTTAGCTGATTTGTCATTTCTAACGGTCTCATTCAGTTAGTTCATTTTGACCATTTCTTTCAGATTGTATCTTTTTGTTTAATTTAATTGTGTGTGTGTGTGTGTGTGTTTGTGTGTGTGTGTGTGTGTGTGTGTGTGTGTGTGTATGTGTGTATCCAGGGGACAACCTTGAGTGTCTGTCCTCATCATCTACCTTATTGTAGCTGACCAATGAGTTTCAGGGGATTCTACTGTGTCCATTCCTGTCTCACCCTAGGAATGTTGGGATGAAATATAAGTGTGATGCTGCGTCAGTCAGTCTTCACTTAGGTGCTAGTCATCCTAAATAAGGTTTTCAACCATTTGCAATAAACACTTTACTTACTCAGCTGTCTTCCTATCTCAGATGGCTCCATTTTCTCCATTATAGAACTAGTACTTTTTATTTCACAGCTGCATATTATTTCATTGGGAAATAAAGCTTATAAAAAGCCAACCCCTCAGAAAATTTTGTTTTAGCTAGAATATATTTTATTTGGCATTTGAATACTTCAAAGAGTGGGGTGATTCCCTCCCTCCATCACTATTCTCTTTCTCTCTCCCTTCTTTTCTTCCCTGCCTTTCTCCTTCCCTCCCACTCTCCTTATTTCTTTTTTTCATTCCTAATTACATTTCTACCTTCTACACAGTCAACACTTACATTTATGTGGACTGTACTCCACTTAGACCCTCAGAATATTTCAACTAGTCATTTATTTATATTTACATAAACCCATGCTTTTCTATTTGATTAGATGATTTATAATCAGTCGTTGTTTTTGTTTTTGGTTTGGTTTGGTTTTATTGGTTTTTTGGTTGTGCTTTTCCTGCCATGTTGTCCCACACTTGCCCAATTTCAACTCCTTTTCTTTGGTTTCTGTGCCCTCTTGGCAGTTTCCCAGGCTTTTGAGCCAACTCTTTACTTTTCCTGGTTTGTATCTTCATTGTTTTTTGGAGAAAATTGGATTTATTGCTTTTAATTGATTTACTGCTTTGATTAATATGGAATATTGAAGTAACATGCCTCATTTGACGATCTATGCTCCATGCCAATGGCTTCCTCATGATGTGAACTGATTGTCATCTCCATGCTGTGACCAATCTTACCACTCACCCCTGAGCCCCACAAGGTCACTATTTAACACAAATATTCTCCTCACCTCTGCCTGAGTTAGTCATGGCTCTCTGAGTAGCTTCCTCGACTTCCTCCTCTGTACTATTATGGCCATTCCAGACCTTTGAGACATATGTTTACTTTATTCAATTCTTAGGACTTAAGATTGAGTTGTTCTAGAAGAACAGATATAGAGAAAGATGGGCAGGGAGGCAGGAAACAAGAAGGAAGGAAAGGTGGAAAAAGAGAAGCTCACGAACCATCTGTTTGTTCCATGTTACACACTAGTGTAGCTATCAAATTTGTAATACTTCAGTGAACTCCCTGAGGTGGCTAATGTGTAAGACAGCTTCCTCAGCTCACAGATTTAGAGGCTGAACAACTTCAATAATGTTAATGCTGTTTGGTAACCTTTCCGTGATTCTGTCACCTGATGGTGCAGATGACAGTGATGGGTGCACTGTCAGGGGTGGAAAAGCGGTGACAGTTCAAACCTAAAGAAGAGATATCTGGGCAGCACCACAGAATAATGACATTCTAAAGGCACCCCTACTCCTAAACAAACTGAGGACCTCTAGCTACCCGGTTCTTCTAGCGGGTTCTGCTTCCTAAGGATGACAGGAACTCACCACAGCTGCCCCTTCGTGTTGGAACATGTCTGAACATCTTATTGGTTCCTTCATTAAGAAGTACTTTAAATAAAACCTCTATCAATTAACTACTTTAATGAGATTCATAATTCTGCATTTTGTTTTTTATAGTTTTTTTTCATGCAATATATTTTGCTCATTTTTTCCTCTCTCCTAGCTCCTCCCAGATTCTCCCATACTTCCTTATCCATGTTATTTTCTTCCTCTGTCTTTCAGAACAAAAGGAAGGGAGGAAGGAAAGAAAAAATGAGAGAGAGAGAGAGAGAGAGAGAGAGAGAGAGAGAGAGAGAAAACAAACATACACTTATAAAAAACAAGTGGTTCAAGACAAAACAAAACATTTTCTTGGACTTTTTGATTCATTTTGTTCTGTTTTCTCATTTTTTGTCTCGTGAAAAGATATTCTATAGCTAGGTGATGGTGGTGCATGCCTTGAGTCCCAGCACTTGGGAGGCAGAGGTAAAAGCATCTCTGTGAGTTCAAGGCCAGTCTAGTCTACATAGTTAGTTCCAGGACAATCAAGGCTACAAAAAGAAACCCTGTCTTGAAAATCAAAACCAAAACCAAAATCAAAACAAAATAAAACAAAAAAGCTACCCTATGATAGAGATGCTTCACTGGTTAAAAGTATTTGCTGCTTTTATGCAGTCTGAGTTCAATTCCTATGACCTACCCCAGACAGTGCACAGCCAGCCACAAGTCTAGCGCATCCAATGACCTCTTCAGGCCTGCAGCTGTTCTCAACCTTCCTAATGCTATGATCTATTAACAGTCTTCCTCTTGTTGTCATGATACCACACATAAGGTTACTTTCGTTATTAACTCATAGCTATAATGTTGCTACTTTTATGAATCATAATATAATTTTTTCAGAGATCAATGTTCACCAAAGGGGTCATGACCCACAGGTTGAGAAGTACTGTCCTATTCATGCTATCACGATCACAGACACAACGACGTGTGTGATCCTAGAGAGTCTACCACATGGAAGACATGATATTTCTAGAAGAATCAATTTTATTATCAATAAGAAAAGCCTGTCAAAGCAGAAAAATAACTTTCAGGTAAAACTGAGTCCTGTTTCCATTCAACAGAGCACATAATTGTCAATTTAGGCAGTCTACTGATTGCCTGGTTCAAATCCTAATTTCCATTTTTTTATATAAAAAAAACAAATAAGCAAATATTACTCTCATTTAGCACCTGTGGTGGTTTGAATGATTAATGTCTTCTATAATCCTGGATATTTGAATACATTTGAATCAATTGTCCCAACTGATGACACTACTTGAAAAGTTTAGGAGACATGGTCTTGTTGGAGGAGGAATGTCATTGGGGTGGGCTTTGAGAGATTGGAGACTCACACCGACTGTGATGTCACTGCCTCATGTTTTTTTAGCACAAAATGTGCAGCCTCGGCTTGCTCTTCCACCTACCATGCCTGAACCTGCTATCCCTCTGGAACCAAATAAACACTTCTTTCTATAAGTTTCCTTGGTCATGAAGTTTCTTTACAGTAATCAAAAAGTAACTGATATAGCACCTGAGTTTCTTTCACCAAATAAAAAGCCAATGAATAAGAAATGTTGTAAAGACAATGTTAATTGTTATTTTGTGTGGTGGAATAATCTTTTGTTTAACAAACAGAGGGACTGATAAAGTTTAGAATAGAACTACAAGCATCCTCTGGAATCACAAGCATTGCCGTTGTCCAGTATAACCAATATGATATTATTAGATTGCTAAGCCCTTGGGTGCCTCCATTGTTCCATGTGTAAAACTAGAAATGTTCTTGGCTTCCCGGTGTAGCTATTTGGGAGACTGAGGCAGCAAGATCACAAGTTCAAATTCTCCCTGGGCAGCAGAGTGCAGAGCTAATTCTACGATGTCCTGGGCAAATTAGTGAAATATTAATTTGAAATTAATACCTCAAACTAAAAGTAAAAAGGAGGCTGAAAATCTGACTCAGTGTTAGACCATTATGTTCCCAATTTTGTCCTGCACACTGCAAAGTTAACAGGCAAACCAACCTGTAGGATTACAAGGCTACCTCCTTCATTAGAGAAGTACACTAAACATTCATCATTTGCCCCACAGATCTCAATGAACATTAGAAACACAAATAGAAATATCTGCATTGAAATGATATTGCAGTATGTCATCTTTCAATATATTCAACAAAACTCTTAAGAAAATAACAGTAAGTATTTTTACCTAAAGTGTCACATCACGCATTTTACCCTATGATTGTTAGTTTTTTGTTCTTAATCAAAGCAAAGATAAATCAAGAAACAATTTCTTTTATTCACTGTGAAAGGCATTGTGGAAGTATGATATTCATAAATTAAAAAAAGAACTATGATATTCATGAGATAAAAATAGAGATAAATTAATTAGAAAAATTTTAGTGACATAATTGCTTCTGAAAGGGCTAATTGTATAAATCTCTCTCTATGTGCATGTGCCGGCAGGTGGCAAATCTGGCTCTCTGCAAAGGGTCTGCGTACAATGCCTGGCAGACACTACCAGAACAAGTGTGTGACTCCAGCACAAACTGACGCATTAAGTTCTCATGATGCTTGAAAGCAAGCTCCCTCCCAATCAGTCTAGCTAAGAGCATTTCTCTCTCACGTTTTCCATTACATAAAGACGGTAGCTCCAACTCTGAGAATGCCAATAAAAACATCCGAGTAGACATGAGCAAAATTTTGTTTCATTTTAATTTTTAGTAGTGATATGGCAAAGAACTTGTGAACTGCAGGGTTTTGCTCATATTGTATATATTTTATTTCTCAGTGGCCTTGGGATAATAGTCTCCTCTCATTATTGTTCTTCTATTATAATTACGTTTCTTCCATCCAATAGCTATTAATCATTGGAAAACTACTGTTTAATAATTTATTTTAATGTTCATAATGCTTTATGATATATGTATCATTATTATTATAATTTTAAGCATAAAAATATTGGAAACCGTGACTCTGAATACCTTGTCTCAGGTCCTGGGACATAGTATCGGTCAGTTGTATCCCATATCTGATGCTAAGGCTAATATTAAAGCTAAGGCGTTATGAATAAGAAGTTTTCTTTTATCCTTTCCAAATCTATTTCCTCTCTTATTCCTTACAACTGAACAAGTACTCTGTACTGTTAAATGGTGTGAGTGTGTGTGTGATGTGTGTGTGTAAAATTTATGACTTGAGACAATTATGTTGTATATTTGTTGTTTAATGGTATGTGAAATCGGATGGATGCCTTGGCCTAGTAGCTGAGACACAGGTGTTCACATAGCAAAATAAATAGATGAATGGATTTAATGGGCATTTGAGGTAACAGGCACTGGGAAGAGGGGATGTAAGGTGAAAACACTCTAAATTGAATACCTTCATCCATAACAGAGGTCTCTGTTGTCTGAAGTCATGGATTAGTGTACGATTCGTCCATTTCTGCTGTACAAAGGACTGCCTCTATTCTTCTTAAATGCCTAAGTTCAGAGCTATACAAACTGTTCTGTACTTTGAAGTGGTTTCTAACCTGAAAGATATTAATACACGATCAGTTCTTATCAGAAGTACTTGTGAGCTTCAAGGCCCTTAGTGTCCAATATTGTCTGTTCCCTTGAAGCAATTAGCCTTCAGAGAATAGGTTTAAAACAAAAGTTCCATGATAGACTAGAAAATTGAATATTTGGAAAGCATCTAGCAAGCTGCTTTCCTCAATTAGAGGGTTGTGATGCTTTCTCACCATCAGTCAATTCAAAAATTTCCATCTATAAATTCCCACATACAAAGTGAAGGGGCAAAGGAAGGAAACAGCCATTGGTGTCTGGGCAGTGTATTGGCATAGCTCAAGCCTGAGCACGAATGTAACCCAGGACTTTTGTACAATGTCTAATACATTCAAATTACTTCTTCCGAATCCTTATGCTCTTTTCTGATTTAACCTCATATTGCTGCTGGGAAAACACCAGGGAGGGATTGCAAGCTACAGACATCTGTAATCCAAATGATAGCAATTTAATGTGAAGTGTTTGACACATATTGGAAGGTGGATTATTTACTAAAAGTGATCATTGCTTTTGGATCAAAAGGGGATAATGTATCAATTATACTGGATAACCAAAGATCCATTCTTTACGCAGTTACTACTAAAATTTGAGAAACCACTCATTTTCTTACATTTTAATTCCATCCAAGATTCTTATTAAGAATAAAACAATACTGTAATCTAGACACAAATGGAAATTGGCTGGTTTTCTGTATATTTTTTATAAATTATTAAGGTTCCAATAATACAGAAATGCAAAGTCATAATTCATAATGGCTAATTATATTCACATGTGCAAGAATGCCTTCATTTCATAAATCTTATTTAATTTTCAAAGGGCATAATTTGCCTCTCTCTTTAATCTATTTCAACTGCATAGTGTTATGAAAATAGCTAACACTTATTAAGCATGTTGGACAGACCATGTAAAAGCATAATAGTAATTAATTGGTTTAATCCTTTAAACAACTCTATTTGAAAAGTGATATTATTATCCTCACTTTCAAAGATGATGAAACTGAGGCACAGATAATTATGCAACTTGCCTAGGGTCAGAATAATTATCAAAAGAGAGGTTAGGCCCTCCACAAGTCTTACTCCAAGCCTTCATTCTTAATTGTTAGCAAATTTGTTAAGATTACAATAAATATTTAATGAACTCAACCATTATATTATGAATATGGAATATTGAATACGAAGCATCAAACTGATTATTTCAGACTACATTTAGACTTCTGTATAGGTACTAGTTTGTGTTTTTATTTTTTTTATTTTAATTCCTTGAGGAATTCATACATTGCATGCTATTCATATTGTTTTCCCTACCCCATATACTTTTAAATCCACCACTCTGTCTATACTTATTCTAAGATTTTGTATGGTTTTTGAGCATGCATAGCTCTTATACATGCTATCACAACCACTGTGAGCTCATATGTGCAGCTTCCTTATTGCAAAGTATACACCTGTATCTTTATATTTTTTGAATTAAAAATGGCCTCTCTAAAATATAATAAAGAAAACAGTAGAATTTTACAAAAGAGTTTAAATTTCACAGAGGCATATTGATAGTAAAGTGTAGAAATTTGATCATTCAGCCTCCTTATTTCCCTACATGACCAATTTTTTTTAAGTTTTTTTTTAAATTTACTTATTTATAAAAATTTCCACTTCCTCCCCTCCTCCCAATACCCTCCCATTCCCCCCACTTCCTCTCCTCCTCCCTCTCCAGTCCTAAGAGCAGTCAGGATTTCCTGCCCTATGGGAAGTTCAAGTTCCTCCCCCCTCCCTCCAGGTCTAAGAAGGTGAGCATCCAAACAGACTAGGATCCCAAAAAGCCAGTACATGCAGACGAAACAAGACCTAGTGCCATTGTCAATGGCTTCTCAGTCAGCCCCCATGTCAGCCACATTCAGAGAATCCGATTTGATCACATGCTCATTCAGTCCCAGTCCAGCTGGCCTTGGTGAGCTCTCATTAGATCAGTCCCCTTGTATCAGTGGGTGAACGCACCCCCTCGCGATCCTGACTTCCTTTTTCATGTTCTCCCTCCTTCGGCTCCCCATTTGGACCTTGGGGGCTCAGTCCAGTGCTCCTAATGTGGGTCTCCGTCTCTATCTCCATCCATCGTCGGATGAAGGCTCCCTCTGATCCTGCCTTCCTTGCTCGCGTTCTCCCACCTTCTGCTTCTCATTTGGACCTAGGGAGTTAAGTCCAGTGTTCCAATGTGTGTCTCTGTCTCTATCTCCATCCATCGCCAGATGAAGGTCCTACGTGAACAATTCTTAAGAATGTCACCTCCTTAACAGGAACAGTATAAACCTATAAAAGACTGTACCTATAAGAAGGTCCTTGTGCATCTAATGAGGCCAGAATTCAGAATGTAACCTCATTGTTTACTAAAGAGAGGGCTAGGCAGCACAAGTCTACTGTGTTCTTGACAGAACCACATAGTATACCAAGGTGTTATTTTTACTGCAAGGATGCATGTTTCTACCCAGACTTGAGCAGTCAACTACAACATACAATCATATGTCAACACTGAGTAATCAGGAATTGGTGCCTTCCAGTTCTCATTGGCATAAGTGGACAGCATTGAAATCCAGGTGAGAAAGAGAACCCTTTTTCTCAACTGGCTACTCACTTTGTTTAATCAGAAATTATTTTGTTCAAAGACCATGGCTTTCAAGTTTGCAGAATTTTCTGTGGTGTTTGCTTGTCTATTTAACAAAGCTTCCCATTTCTAGTGAATGTCATTGATAACAGGCTTTAAGAAGTACTCTAGAGTGCTCTCAAAAGTACCTTCAAGAAGCCACATCACACTGGCAAGATAATGTAGGGAATGAGCCTTCCCAAACTTCCCACAGGCCATATTGGCTATCTAATATCCTTGACAGACGATTTAGCCAACGTGAACACTTTCTTAACGCCACTTCTTCTCTGATCTTTCTTTTTATTTTTAAGATCATCTCTCCCTAGAGTTTTCATCTGTGAAGAGGGGAATCCAAGGTGATTCCCAGGATCCTCATCTCCTAGTCTTTATTCCCTTGGGTGGGTGGATCCTATCACTCCCAACAAACAGAGCCAGCAAAGGCAATGGAATGGCACTATTATGTGTGCGTTGTGCAGGATTGCTATACCTATCTTGTGCTAGGAGCCTCTTTCCCTCGTTGGCTTTGGAGAAGCAAGCAGCCATTATGTGAAGTGCCCAGCGAAGGGGACTGCATTGTGGCTTTCAGCCAACAATATGAAAACAAACAAACAGAAAATAAATCAAAACTGAAGCACATTCTTCACTGCTGAGAAACTTAATATGGGACTTAGGATGTGTCTCAGTCGCTTCACTTGTACAAAGTCATGTGACTAATCTCTAGAATGCTCAAACAAGATGTAATGTCTCACAGCCATAACCCTATGGAGATTCAGGAGCTCACGCTCATCCTCAGCTTTATGGTGAGTTTAAACTCAACCTGTGTTACATGAAACCCTGTCTCAAATAAAAAGGCTGCATAAATATAAATTAAATTGCATTATAGTTATGAATTATACTACAGTTATGATTGTCTTTGTAGTTAAGGCTGGCCTCGAATGTCTAGTTCTCCTGCTTTTATCTCCCAATTTATAGGATTATAGTAGTGTGCCACTACACCTGACAAAATAACACATCATATTATGCATATGAATCATTCACCAAAAGAATTATCTCTACTAGATTGGAATGAATAATCCTAATATAGTCTCAAGGCAGAAATATTGTAGACTAAATGATCAAATCAACAAAAATTAAAAGATAAAGAATTAAGAGATATCAAGGCATGATAGTTTGAAAACTTATGATATGTACGCACTTGAAAATAAATTTGAAGCAAAAGAGATACCTTTAAAACATAGTTTGGAGTTAGGGTAATACAAGAGAGTGTATACTCAGCACTCAAAAAATGTCTAATGTTAAAGGCAGATGTGGATAATAGACAAATATTAAACATACATGAACCAAGCCTATGGCTCAAACAGTTTGAGAACATAGAAGAATAAAGGAAAATATCAAAGAAGAAGGTGCATTAAGAATAAGAACAGAATTTAGGAAGCCAGCGAAATGAAATTTCCTAAAAAGAATATGAGAATACCGCTTCCATTAAGAAGACAAAATGTCTCTTAACAGGATCTGAATCTTTTACTTCCTTGTCTTTGTTTTGTAAGACTCCAAGATACTGTCAACATGGACCTTGCATCTACACACACAAGCACGGTGACCCTGCCACTGCTTCCATCTGTCATTT
Organism: Myodes glareolus; assembly: GCF_982192425.1. NCBI lineage: Eukaryota > Metazoa > Chordata > Mammalia > Rodentia > Cricetidae > Myodes > Myodes glareolus. The sequence goes on along the minus strand of NC_142028.1, from coordinate 47,803,592 downwards.
GCTCCTATCCATGTGAGGAAAACCCAGAAAACACTCAGATGTGTTCCACGTGTTAATGAATTCTTCACCCCAGGGATTTCAGTTGTTAGTGGCATTCTTTCATTATCAGTCCTGAAAATTAGCATGCAGAAAAGATTTTGAAAACCAATTAATTACAAATTAAGGAACGATTCAAAAAACAAAGCAAAATATTGTTCTAATGATGTGTCCGCAAAACACACTGGTGCTATTCAATGTACTGTGTGTATATTCTCCTTTTCAAAAAGCTTCCTTTAAGTAATTTTTTCCTATGGAGACCAGTTTTTGTTTCAATATGAAAGTAATATCATGTCTTGTCTAGAATATTTGTGGAATTTGTAGACAAATGTCTTCATTTATCAGAAAGCACATATTTAACCCATTTTCTCTATCCCAGCTTCCCTCTAAAGTTAGACGCATCCATCACCCCAGTTAAGGTTTATATTACACTGTAGCAAAGCAATTTATCACATCCTTCTATCAGTTATTCCCTATTATTAAAATTCTCTTGCATAGTTACACAGATGAGCAAACTAAGCTAATATCTAATACATTTTTTTTATTATTTGGCCTCGAGTACAAGGAAACAATATATTAAGATGTGATTTTGAATCCATGATAAAGGATGCAAAATTGTATTAATTAAATTAGTATCTGGAAATTCTTTACCACGATGTAACACACACATAAAATAAAATATCAACCAGAAAGCATTAATGTGAATGATTTGCCTCCTTTAGAAATGATTTGTTTGTTTATTTCCTACATTTAATCTTCAGAAAAGCAATGACTTAGAGAAGTCCAGAACTATTTGCTCAGTTGTGAGAAGTGAATGCCATGAATAGGAGGTAGGGCTGGGTAGTGGGTAAATGGTTGAAACATTTGCTGCAGAAGTTTAAGAGCTGGAGTTTGGATCCCCAGAATGTCTGTAATGCTGAGTGGGCATAGCAGCCCTCCTGTGATTTGCAGTCTGGGAAGTGGAACACAGAGAGTAAACTGACTAGCAACGAATGCCATGAGCCTGAGCTCTGGGTGTGACTGAGAGATGCTGCCCCAGAAAATAAAGTGTCAGAGGTATGGTGGGTGATATCTGACACCAACCTCAGACTTTTACATATATGTGCACACATGTACACGGGTATCTATACACATGTATGCACACAAAGAGGATAATATGTACACTACATATTTACACATAAAGTGAAAGAAAAATACATAGTTCAGGGAAGTGTAACAGTCTAGTGATTATGGCTATTCTTTCAGATAGTTAAGTCATATATTGGGGGATATTTATTAAACTGCCCTCTGCCTATCTGACCCTGTCACTGTTTCTGTCTGAGATTTCAAAACAAGCTGGCTCACAAAATTAGCCCCATTGCTAAGTCTGGATTTTACTGAGAGACCCTGACTCAAAAAATAAGGTAGAAGAATAAAAAAGATTATAGATACAAGTATTTACACAGAAACACACCACGTACACACCATATGCATACACACAGATACACACACACACACACACACACACACACACACACACACATACACACACGCACACCACACTACACACAGAGAGACACCAACCTGTAGCAACTTTTTCTCTATCCCACCATCTCCTAAATAATGACATACATGGAGACTTCTTACTTAATATGAAATCTTGGCCTACAGCTTGTTTCTAACTAGCTCTTTTAATGTAAATTAACCCATTTATATTCATCTTCATTATGCCATTTAACTGTTACCTCTCCTTCTCTACCTGAACATCCTGCTTTTTTTGCATCACTGTGAGTCTCCACATACCTAAATTTATCTTGAACTTCCTCTCTTTGATGGAAGTCCAACCTATACCTTCTGCCTAGTTATTGGCCTTTCAATTCTTTCTTAAACCAATTACAGCAAGATAGCTTCACACAGTGTACAAACATCCCACAACACCAACCCACCTGCAAACATGTATGCATACACCATACACACATATATATACATGAAAAGAACACAAAAACATGTTTGAATATCTAATTGGAATGGGAAGAATTATTAGCTATGTTAACTAACAAACAAAAGTATGAGAAAGAAGGTAATGGAATAGCCAGTGTGATCTATTGGAAAATCAAGAAAATAATCAGCAGAAGAAACAAAATATTCTATTTTCTGTGGTTTCTTGATTATGTGATAATGAAACATTCTTTCAGGTACAGCAGACTGGGGATGAGATGGTCCGCTCATAATCTAGAGATCATGAGGTCTATCAAAGGTATTTTCCATATGTTTTAGTTTGTTTTCTGTGAAAAATAATATTTTAGTATTGTCAGCAGTTGTTGAAATTTCAAGAACAGCTAGATGTCTTGATGCTCATGTGAAAGTCTTTAATTTCTAATATGCAAACAAAGATGATAAGAAGAAAATGTTGGGTAGGTTTCAGTGTTTAGTCAATAAAACGTTGACAAGTTTCTATTTATCTGATAACCAGAGACACAAAAATCTCAGGATATTAGAGAACATAATGAAGCATCCAGCATAATTAGAAGCACATTTTGCCTAACGTTGGTAAGACCTGCCAATAATTGATCACCAAAGCATTAAGTATATATGTAAAGACTTTTCAAATTGCTTCAGTATCATTTGCATTATGATGCATAAAGAATCAAGTGATTGTAAATTTCCTTATTAAAATATGAAAAGAATCTTTATGATTCAGAGTGTACTAGATTTAAATGTAACCTCTACTAATGATTCGGAAATGTTGAGGTTGTGGATGTTGAGGTTGTGGTCACCTATCATTCTTTTTTGGCGTTTTGCTTCAAATTGGGCCAGGGCCTTAAGTATGCTAGACAAGTCTGAGATTGGTTATTTCTAAAACCAACCTGTTGACATAGGATATTCAGAGTCCCACTCACTGGCGATGCAGGAAATGTCTGCCTGAGTGGCAGAGTCAGTTCAGGAGCAGCCTAGTAAACACAGCAAGTCCTTTGGTAGCAACTCAAAAGGATCCGAGAGGGATATAGGTATATAGTAGAATAGTGTATCTGGGAGGGTCCACATTCAATCTGCAGATTTGCAAAGAAAAAAAACTAAATAAAATATAAAAATATAAACTCACAGAAAACCTAGGCAATGCCAGTTTGCATTCAGATGTTGCAGAATATTTGAACATTGAAACCTGACAACGTGCTTTTTGAGAAGAATTAGTCATAGAGAATATGGAGGAATCAGGAAGACGGATAAAGAGACACACAGGGTGGAATACAGAGAGACTTGAAGTTTGAAGGCCTATTTGGTTTGAGATGGCCAGAAAAATGGTCTATTGCTGGGTATAGGCAAAAAAGAAAGGTCTGCTAACGGTTGCTTCTCAGCATCTCTGAGCTAACAGGTTTTCACCTCAAAATCTGACTCCTAAGTCTCTATTGGTAAAAAGAATAACAGAGACTTACTTAAGAACTACATTTGGCAGCAGCAGCAGAGCCTGTTCTGAAGGACGGAAAATCCTGTTAGGCTGAGCTGCAGAGTGCTGAATTCAGGCAAGTGGGACAGCAGACGGTAATTAAAATATCAGTAGATTCAAGTGGAGCTACTAATCTGATGGACAAAAACTTGTAAGACATTGTTTTACTATATTATTTTAATAATTAGAAAAGGATTGCTTTAAAATTCTAACTGGTTTATTGACTTCTATGACATGGATATTAAATGTTTACTAAAAGCCCAGGTGGTGAAAGCTTAGGTAGTCCCCAGCCTGGTACGGTGTGAAGTCCTAGAACCTTTAAGAACTGGAACCTAATGAGAGGTATTTGAGGGTTGGGTATGGCCTTAGAGAGAGCAGTGGAATCTCTCCCCTTCTCCCAGTCTTTTGTTTTTTTGATCATAAAGTTGTTTTGTTTCATCACCACTGCAATCTTCTGCCTCTTCACAGACTCTAAAACTGGGGTGCTGGTGGTGCTGGTGGTGCTGGTGGTGCTGCTGGTGGTGCTGGTTTGTTAGGGAATAAAATGCCACAAATTGTGAATCACAATAAATCCTTTTGCTTTATATATAAAAAAACCATTGTTTTAACCAGTAGTATTCAAATATTGCTGCCAAATTTTCATAAACACAGATACCTGGGCCACACCTGTGTCAGCTCTCTATTGTTGCATAATCATTCTTCCCATAACATAGAGCTCTAAAATAATAACCATTTTATTTGCAATTGTAATTGTTTTTAGGAAGATAGTTCATCTACTAGTCTTACTCGAAATCATTCATTTAATTATCTGATTAAATAACTTAATAGGGTTGTAAAATCCTGGTGACTGACCAAGTACCAGAGTAGGAAGAGCCACTTGCTTTTCCTCTATGAGGCCTTATCCCTCTTCCAGATAAGGTTTGGTTTCCCAGTCGTGTGATTTCCAGCTTCCCAAATGTGGCCCAAAAGATCAAGTCCTTTACATCTTGTTTACTAGCATTCTAGTGGACAGAAAAATCGACATGATGATTCCTGGGTTGTGGGTGTAAAGAAGAAAACCCCACTTTTCAATGGCTAGAGTCATTATGGGTCCTTCAAGTAAAAGTTCATGTTATCTTTTCTAAAAGTTTCCGAGCCTCCAGTTAAATCAGAAATTCAGGAAATAAGAAAGGCACAGAATTTTTTTAAGGTGACTCCAATATGTGAACAAGTTCAGAAGGAATGATTTTATTTAGCTTTTTCAAATTTCTGTAAGCTGAAGGATCACCCAGAAGCCTCTTTGATTTGAAGATTTATGAGTGTTGTCCTCATTGTCTGTGGAATAGAGCCTAGAACTGTGCCTTATAATTAGCATCCAGGCAATACTCACACTCAGGGGTTTCTATCTTCATCTTCAGTTGAAGGCGTAAGTCACAGACAATCCCACACCAGTTTGGAATTATGATTAATAGAATGGTTATTTATTCAAAGGGGAAAAAACTTACAGATTACCGTCCCAGACAACAGCCCCTCCGCGCGAACAGGAAAGGAGTCCAGGGGCCGGAAACGGAGCCGGAAGACAAAGAAAGAGTGGAGGACAGCCGCTGCTTTTTTTAAAGGGAGAGACCACGCCCCAATGGGCTGGTAACTCAGCGGCGATTGGCTGAAGGAGCTGAAGGAACTCCCACAGCATCTCCCCCTTTTGTTTAAGTAAGAGAGTTCTAAGCCTACTACGCAATTATATACAATAAGTACAAACCTACGAAATTATAGACAATAAATACAAATATCCTATTCTAACTAGCTTAAGTCTTGTATAACAAATAACTTGGCCAAGTCATGAAAGGAAAGTAACTACATTTATATAATCTTCAATCCCATCGAAGATCTGAGAAGGGAAATAATGTTATCTGAGTAATTAGGAAGTGCAATCAAACAACTTCCAGAACATGTACCAAATCGCAGAGACAACTGGCTACCTGGACAAACACCCAAAGTCACATTTGCAGCGTTGAAGCAACCAACTTTGGCTAAGGCCTGATGTAACTGACATACCATTTTCAAAGGCAAGAAACTTCAAAACTATCTTACCCTGTCTTGGCAGGATATGACAGTCTTGTTTTATCCATTTACGGATATTCTGTAACTCTGTCAGTAGTTGAGGTATGAGCATTTTTTTACCCAAAGGCCAGTTCTGCCAAGAAGAAAGGCTCCAGGTGGAGTGTCTTTGGTGCTCAACATTCTCTCGGGCATAGATCAGTGTTGCCAGGAGTGATTGTGTCTCCCTACCATAGAACTCTGAATTAGATTAAAGGCCATTTTCTACAGCTCTTTGAAGAGGTTGAAGATTATCTATCTATACTGAATATAATCTCTATATATCTAAAGAACCTGATTAGTCTAATTATAAATGACAAACTTAGATGACTGTTGATCTATATAATTCTCAATATCTATCTAACTTAAAGACTGAGATAATAAACAAGTGTGCAATAAATGAGGACAATGAGACCTCCAAATATAAACAATGTGCAAGTATACATTGCAATATGGTAAATATATATCAATACATAAACAATATATAAGTATCTTAATCAGAGGTAGAAGTGTACAATGCAATATGGTAAATATACATATATCAATACAATATATATATACAAATACATAAAAATGTTTTAAACAGAGGTAGAAGCATGAAGCATGCATGCATAAAATAGTCAACATAATTTAACTTTGTATCAATATATAAGAATCGATACCAATATGTTTGTCTAAAAGCAATAACTCACAAGTACAAATCTATTTATCCCATAATCCAATTATCCCTCCTTTTTTTTTTTTTTTTTTTTTTTTTTTTGGATTCCTGTGCTTATAAAATTCCTCCCCCAACCCTCAACCGTATACTAATTATAACCAACCCCTAAATGATGTCCCTAAACCCAAGGACAAACTTTATTGGGAGAGGGGACGTCGTTCTCTAGAATTACTTCCAGCTGTCATGGGGGCGACGTTCTTTCTGGGGGATCCTGTGAAAGTAAAATGATGGTTAAATTTCAAGATCAATGTCTTTTAAAATTGCAAATAGTCTCTGAGTATTTTGTGGAGGTCTGGCCAGAATGTTGTACAAGATGTGCACCATTTCAGCACGTTGGAACCGTCTTGTGCAGCTGGTACCCAAAACAGGTCTTGTAGTAGCGCTATCAGTATCATGACGTCATATCAACCAGGTGGAGTTGTTGTTATGGGGCCCCATCTTCTTCCTGGAAACTTCAAATGTCACTGTAGGAAAAACTCATTGTTCATTGTGGAAAACTTAAACATTAATTATATAGACATATACATGAATACCTATATTCAATGAGAGACATGATAGATATATTTAATGAAGGTATGATAGATATGAAGAAAAGTAAAGATGTTTTCTAAACTCATATTTCTTTCTGTCCCATATCATGGCTCTTGACATGAGACAGAAACTCCAGAAACTCTGGGTTTTTCTTTAAACAACAGGCTTGGAATTAGAGAGGGACTGAGCCAGAGTTCAACTCTAAAACCAGCTCTATAAATTTAGAAATATGATTTAGTATATGGTACTTACAGAACCTATTCAGTTTTCTTGATAGTCCCTATTGGGCCGTTATTTTCCATCTGTCAGTATTCAAATATCCAGGGTCCCTTGAACTTTTCAAAGATCAGTGTTTTCCTGTGGAGATAAGAACAGAACCCTGCCCCCATTCTATATGCTTTTCTTACCACCTGTATGGTTATCATCATTGTAGATGCTGTCATTTCTCCTTTCCAAGAGGTTTCTCCTCTTCAAATCGAACCTTTATTAATTTTGATGGTATCCACAATTTTTCTTCTCCTGTGGAAACAAGAGCAAAACCCCTTCCCCAACGTAGCACATCTCCTGGCTTCCATTGAGAGGTCAGCATGTCTTTGAAATAAACAGGTTGGTTTAGTTCAGAAGTTTTTTCCATTATCCAATGCCTCTCTGCTGCTGTTGTTCCTTTCTCATTAGCATTAAGAAAATTCAAGGTTAATAAAGCATTATGCAATCTATTTCTGGGGGTATCTTTCATCCCTTTCTGTTTGTTTAGCATATCCTTTATAGTACGATTTGATCTTTCTATAACTGCCTGACCTGTAGGATTATTTGGTATACCTGTAACGTGTTTTATATTATAATAAGCAAAGAAGCGTTTCATTTTCTTAGATACATATGCTGGACCATTGTCTGTCTTTATTTGTGCAGGTATACCCATGATGGCCATAACTTCCAATAAATGTGTGATTACCGAATCAGCCTTTTCTGAGCTCAGGGCAGTTGCCCATTGAAAACCTGAATACGTGTCTATGGTGTGGTGTACATATTTTAATTTACCAAATTCCATAAAGTGGAACACATCCATCTGCCAGATTTCATTCCTTTGAGTACCCTTTGGGTTACTCCCTGCAGGCAATGGTGTTTGATTATAGAAAGAACAAGTAGGACATCTCTTTATAATGTCCTTAGCTTGTTGCCATGTAATGGAAAACTCTTTCTTTAAGCCTTTACTATTGACATGATGTTTTTTATGAAATTCTGAGGCCTGCAGAACGCTTCCAATCAATAATTGGTCAATTTCAGCGTTACCTTGTGCTAGAGGCCCAGGCAGACCGGTATGGGACCGGATGTGTGTTATGTACATTGGACAAAGCCTATTCCTAATTATGTCCTGTACCTCGATAAACAATGAAGTCAACTCTGTGTCATCTGGTATGAATTCAGCGGTTTCAATATGCAAGATAACTCTTTCTGCATATTGTGAATCTGTAACTATATTAAGAGGTTCTTTAAAATCCCTTAGCACCATAAGAATGGCATATAATTCTGCCTTCTGGACAGAATTATAAGGGCTTTGTTCCACCTTACTCAATTCTTCTGATTTATAACCTGCTTTCCCTGATTTATTTGCATCGGTATAAAATGTCCGAGCTCCAGTTATTGGAGCATCACGTACAATTCTAGGAAGAATCCAAGAAGTTCTCTTTATGAGGTTAAGTCTATCACTTTTGGGATAGTTGCTGCTAATTTCTCCCAAAAAATTAGCACAAGCTCTTTGCCATGGTTCATTATCTTCCCATAACTTTCTTATTTCCTCAGTAGTAAAGGGCACTATAATTTCTGCTGGGTCTATACCTGCTAGTTGACGAAGTCTCAGTTTACCTTTTATAATTAATTCTGAAACCTTTTCTACATAAGTTTTTAATTTTTTACTTGGTTTATGAGGTATAAATATCCACTCTAAAATAATATCTTCCCTCTGCATTAAAATCCCTGTAGGAGAAATTCTGGAAGGCAGTATGACTAGGATGGAACTAAGATTCGGGTTGACCCTATCCACATGTGCCTCCTGTAATTTTTCCTCAATCATTGTCAGTTCCTTTTCTGCTTCAACTGTCAATTTTCTGGGACTATTCAAATCCTTATCACCATCTAAGGTTTTGTTTAAATGAACTATTAGATCAGGTGTTATCCCAACAGCTGGTCGTAGACTGGAAATATCTCCTAACAATCTTTGGAAGTCATTAAGAGTCCGTAACCGGTCTCTCCTAATTTGTGCCTTTTGTGTTCGAATTTTCTCTAACCCTATTCTGTAGCCTAGGTAATTAATAGAATCTCCTCTTTGAATCTTTTCAGGGGCAATTTGTAATCCCCACCTAGGCAAAACTTTCTTTACTTCTTCAAACATACTTTCCAAAATATCTTTATTTGAATCAGATAATAAAATGTCATCCATGTAATGATAAATTATGGACTTGGGAAATTGCTTACGAATTATTTCCAGTGGCTTATTAACAAAATATTGACACAATGTGGGACTATTGAGCATCCCCTGTGGGAGGACAGTCCATTGATATCTCCTAGTAGGCTGAGAATTATTATAAGTAGGCACTGTGAAGGCAAATTTTTCTCTATCCTTTTTTTGCAAAGGTATAGTGAAAAAACAATCTTTCAAATCAATAACTATAAGAGGCCATCCTCTTGGTAATAGAGAAGGCAAAGGAATTCCAGATTGTAGCGGACCCATAGGCTGAATTACCTTGTTGACAGCTCTTAGATCTGTCACCATTCTCCATTTACCAGATTTCTTTTTTACAACAAACACAGGAGAATTCCAAGGGCTGGTTGATTCTTCAATATGGTTAGCATCTAGTTGCTCTTGTACCAGCTGTTCCAAAGCCTGTAACTTATCTTCAGCTAGAGGCCACTGCTTGATCCATATTGGCTTCTCAGTTAGCCATTTTAAAGGTAGGGCTGTTGGTACCTCTAAAGGTTTGCTATTGGCTGTGTGTTCTTGTACAGCCTGAATGGCTGGTGACCTTTTTCCATAATACCTCATTATATCCTTCCCAGAATTGTGAGTTCCTGGAACTACAGGAATGTTAATCTGGGTATTCCATTGCTGTAGCAGGTCACGGCCCCATAAATTTATTGCAATATTTGCTATATATGGCCTTAATCTTCCTATTTGCCCTTCAGGCCCTATGCATTCCACCCATCTTGTGCTTTGTTTTACACGAGATAGGGTTCCAATTCCCAGGAACTGAACATCTACCTCATGAAGAGGCCAATTCGGATGCCAGGATTCTGGAGTAATTATACTTACATCCGCACCTGTGTCTAATAAGCCTTCAATAAAAATGCCATTTATACAGACTCTTAGCTTTGGTCTTTGATCGTTAATATACGTTTGCCAAAATATACGTTTACTCTGTCCTCCTGAATTTTTTGACTCATTCTCCACATGTAATTCATCATTTAGACCAGTATTACTTTTTACGGCAGACATTGGAGTTTTTAATTTTCTTGGTGAGACACATTTTCGACTGTAACTGGGAATGACTGGGCCACTTTTGGCTTGGGGGCCTGCGAGAGGCCCCTCAAGGAGTTTCCCGATGGTATCGGGTTGCCTTGTCTGTCTGTTGTTGACCTGCATTCGTTGGACCAATGTCGGCCTTTACCGCATCTTCTGCATATACCTGAAGGCTGAGATCTCCTACTTTTGTCATTCCCAGAGGAGATATTATTCCTAGGATTTCTTTGCCTGCAATCCCTTTTCAGATGTCCTAATTTACCACAATTAAAACACCTGGTAGTTTGATGTCTCCTCATAGCTTTGGAAATCGCTTCTCCTACCCAGGATTCATCGTTATAGCTAAACATCTCAACATTCATTGTATGCTGTATCCATTCTTCCATTGGTGCTGATCTAGATCTTAAAGGCCCAATTATCTTTTTACATTCAGTATTTGCATTTTCAAAAGCTAGAGATTCAAGAAGTATTCGTCTAGCTTCTGGGTCTGTTACCCCTATGTCCAGAGCCTTAATTAATCTTTGCACAAAGTCAGTAAAGGGTTCTCTCTGTCCCTGCCTAACCCTGGTATATGATTCGACCCTTTTTGCTGGATCTTGTATTTTATTCAAAGCATTCAAGGCTGCTTTGTGACATAAGGACAGCACTTCTTCATCATAAAGAGCTTGGACCTGTGGATCAGCATATGCTCCTACACCAAGAATTTGATCTTGGGAAACCTCCACACCTTTTGCTCTTCCTTGCTGTTCCATATGTTTGGATTCTTCTCTGAAATAAATTCCAAACATCAAGGAAGGCCCATCATCTAAAACTGCAGACACTAGCTGAGAGAAATCATGGGGGGTAGCTCTGACATTAGAAGCCCAAGTCCTTATCATTTCCTTAACAAATGCAGAGTGCAAGCCAAAGTTAACGACAGCTTGCTTAATTTCTTTTAAATCATTCATTGCTATTGGTGTCCATCTAGCTTCTTTAACTCCCTTTGAGCCTTTGGAAGTTAACCCTTTGTCAGAATAAATTACAGGGTATGTTGTTAGGACCCTGGGTAAGCCAGTTCTAACAGCTGGTGGTGGCATTGTATCCTGTCCTTGTGCCTTCTTACTCTGTTCACCAGCTCCAATAGTTTCTTCAATCATTTCTAATCTTTTTATCATTGTATCCCTTAAATCCTGAATCTCCTGACCTACCCGTGTTTCTAGTAATTTCACTAAGGTATCAGTTTTTTGGTTCCCATTCTGGAGGTTCATTCTATCTGTTACCTTATCAAAACTTTGTGGTAACATCTGAACGTCAAATTCAACAGCCTGTACCCTTTCAGGTAACTTCCTAGTACCCTTGGACATGGAGTCAATTTTGTCTATCATAGTATCCACTTGTTCAGATAACCCCTGATTTTCAATAATTTTAATCCTTTCAACTAGTTGTTCAATATTAGTCCGTAAAAATCGTATCTTTCTTAATGATAAAATATTGAAAAGAAAACTGAAACCTAGCAACAAGTAAATTAATATATTCCCATAGTCATATAAACCTTGCATGACATAATCCATTGTATTAATAAAGAAAACAGTAAAATTGGCGTTGGAAACAAAAACTGCCATATTACCTCTTGTCTAGTTGGCGGCGCTGTTGCCAAGTTGCGACTAGAACCACTGCAAAGGTGACTTAAACAGGTCCTGTTTCAGTGTCTGCCTTAGTATTTGTTAAAAACTAGGAAATATAAGTTGCTCAAGAAAGAAAGTTTAATTAAATCAATTCCATACACGGAACCAGAAACCCAGAATCCAGGGGTAGAAAAGAGCAACCCGGAAGCTGCGTATGCCTCCACGTGACCGAGTCGTTCTGATTCACGCCACTAAAGCACCGCACTTACAAGGGAAATTTAAAAACAACTCAGAAAAGAGCAAACCAGGCAGGCAGAGACTGTCCCGAGCCTGTTGAGCTTGGGAGGCGTGGGGTTTAACTGAACTGCTGGCTCCACACACAGGGCACAGGCCGCAGCTGAGGGAGGTCTCGTGACTAGCCGAGCTGGTAGCAAACAGTTGAGTGGGGGGGAAGGGGGGGTTCTACAACCAAACGTGGGGCGCCAGATGAAGGCGTAAGTCACAGACAATCCCACACCAGTTTGGAATTATGATTAATAGAATGGTTATTTATTCAAAGGGGAAAAAACTTACAGATTACCGTCCCAGACAACAGCCCCTCCGCGCGAACAGGAAAGGAGTCCAGGGGCCGGAAACGGAGCCGGAAGACAAAGAAAGAGTGGAGGACAGCCGCTGCTTTTTTTAAAGGGAGAGACCACGCCCCAATGGGCTGGTAACTCAGCGGCGATTGGCTGAAGGAGCTGAAGGAACTCCCACAGCATCCAGTGGCACCACTTTTTCTATGTGCATTTCTCTATGTATTAGACACTATGTGTAGATATGTGTATAGTATGATATATGTATAGTTGTATGTGTATCTACATTTACTTACACATACACACACACACACACACACACAGATGAGTAAAATAGTAAAATGGTCTCTCTGCCTTGGGTTGAGTTTGTGTTCCTATTTTGTAGATTTTGCTACAAGTCCAAAGGGTTGAATCTTTTAAACAATTCACAACTATTGCCTTATATATATGGAAAATGGAGAAAGTCTCCAGGCTGTAGCTTGCAGTGGAGCATCATGGGTAACTTCATTCCATTCTGTGACCTTTAGATGTGCTTCAGGTTACTGCTTGCCTAAGGTCTTTCCCCCCCTTTTCTTTCATACTCCTGCATGAAGTTTATCTTAGTCTTGGTATAGGAGATGCCTCTGTTCATACTCTGGTAATGTTCATTTAAACAACTCCATCTTTCTTGTAAAATGGGAGATTCATGATGTTTTCTACTGCTAAATTAAAAACAATTTATTTATTTATTTATTCAATTATGTATTTGTCGGGGTGCACATCTGCCACTGCATGCCCGTGGCAATCGGAGAATAACTTTCAAGTCACTTTCCTCATTTTGCCAGCTGAGTCACAGGACTTGAACTCAGGTCAGCAGGTTTGGTGACAAACACAAATACCTACTTAGCCATCCGGCCCACCCATGCTGCTGGAGGTTGTACACAAATGCCACTGGTTTCACATAGCCTTTCACTGCAGGGCTTCTTCCTGGGCCCAAGGGAGGATCCCTCTCTTTGTGCTCATTATTTTTCATTAGTTATCCATTACCCTGACACTCATCTTTCTTCTGCATTTGCCTGAGGAGGGAGAGCTATTGATTGCACATAGCTCTGGTCCTTCTTGCTGGTTTATTTTCTGTAGACAGGTGCATAACAGATCAGAGTTCTTCTGCCGGCAGCATGACCATCCCGATCATTGTTACCCTGTGAAGTTTTCTGTTGTCCTGGAGGATTTGGAGTCCATTGCCTCGGTGAGCATATCAGACTCCTTGATGCTGAGAACCAGTAATGTATTCTAATCAGCCTTTCAAATGGCTGAGAATCCTTGATATAGAAGATGGACAACAGTAGGCAAAACCAGTCATCAGTACACAGACAGGTTAGAGGAGAGGTCCTCTCCTCCCCTATTTCCTTCTAGCTCTGAGCACATTTTCTGATAGAGTGTGCATCCATGCACCACTCACTGCCCTTGCCAGGCAACCACTGCCCCACAGTTTCACTCTGGTCTCCAATAATCATTCACCTCCTTTTGTTAAGTGTGGCAATGGCTTTCTGTTACTCAGAGACCCTAGGCCTCACCATTAGTAGTTTCTTTTAATCCTGTCTACATATGTGTAAATGTTCCTTTCCTGAAATTTCCCTATACCATCAACAGGATAATGTTTTCTGTCAGAAGTGTCTGAATACTGCTTTCAGCCTGTTGCTCCTTCCCAGCCTTCCTCATCTTGAGTCTTCCCAGCCAAGATACAGCTCAGGCCACGTCGTATTCATCGAGCCAAACAGATGCTGTTGACTGAAAAGCTTGATTTTTTTTAATAAAACCAATCCTGAGAGCACACAATATTGCAGCTGTGATGCAGGAAGAGCCCTTGCTAGAGTTTTGAACAAATCTCTGCTACAGATTGCTTTTCGTCTGGTACAAACACAGTTATGTATGCTTGTTAATATTGCTGATGTGTGTGCATAGGTGTGTACAAAAGGAAAAGAAACCATCAATGGAAAAAAGGCATCATAATGAAAAATACATCCCTGTAAATCTCCTGGCAGCTGCTTCAGATGTCGGAATCCATTGATCAGAAGAACAAGATAACATGGCTGAAGAGCTCTTCTTTATGGGAAGGAAAAACTGACGTTCAGCAAAATTGCAAACTGCATTGTAAACACGGGTTCTACTGCAAATGACTTGCTTCAGGTCTTTCCTGATCAGCGAGGTTCTATTTAGATTTGTTGTTTGTTTTGGACTTAGTCTTTTCTGTATGAAAAGGGATGAACAAAGGTAAAGAGTCACTTGATAGGTCACTTCCTCAAAGTCAAACTGCAGTGGCAAGAACCTGGTCTCGGTATCATTTGATACCACAAAATAGCATAGAAACACATACAGCTGAGAGCTATATTCCTTCTTAGGGTCTAAGAAGAGCAGAGTCATAAATACACAGAAATGTTTCTTGTAGGGTTTCTGAACTTGAAGCCTTTTTCCCTTATAAACTCTACTACTGCAGAAGAGCTTTCTCCTAAGAATATTGATCAGGTTTTTTCCCTAAGAAAATTGCAAAATTATGAATCTCTGACCCTAGGTTAGGAATCTTAGAGCAGGCAAAGGGGATTCTGCGAGTTAAACCAACAGTGATGAAGAAAAGAAATCACTGTCACGAGACTTAAAGCGATTATTTTTAGCATTGCTTGTTTTTTTTCAGAGCAGTTTAAGCATTACAGGGTTTGATTTTTATTGACCTCAACATTTATTTCCTTTTTACTCTGCAAATGTTTCCTTTGATAGTGTTTTAAAATTTGAATTTAAATATTAGAATTTTGGTAAAATCTTACAACATAAGATCTATCAAATTAACCATTGTCGGTGTACAATTACATGATAGTAAATGTATTCATACTATATTGATGTTGTACAATAATTATCCAAGAATTTTTCATCCTTTAATTCTAAAATTTTGTGCCTTTTGACAAGTTAATTACGTCCTCCTTTCTATACATTTAGTTGTGTGTGCATGCTTATGTTATATGTACTTGTTATTGTGTTTTACAAGTGTATTCATACATATGTGCATGCATGAACAGACTAGAAGTCAACTTTGAATGTCTTCTTTGATTTCTCACCATGTTATTTTTTGAAACAGGATCTTTTCCTGATCATGATCCTTATGCATTTGTCTAGGCAGGCTGACTATTGAACTGCTGGGATCTGCCTGTCTTTGCTCCCACCACTACTTCTGCTGCTATGCTCAGTTTTTAATGCCCTAATTCTTGGGCAAAGGAAAATTTGTTTATTGAACCATCTTCCTATCACTTTACATACATATTTAAAGCTCATAGTAGATGCCTTCTTAATTAATTCTTAAATTTTATAATCTTTTTAATTAAATTATATTTTTTCTCTTAAATAATACTCCTCATTCACAGTTTTCCCTCTCTCTTCTCCTCTCAATTCCCATGTACCTCCTCTCTCCCCCAGATCCACTCTCTCTCTGTTTCTCTTCAGAAAGGAGCAGGCTTCCAAGACACAAGAACCAAACATGATAAAGCAAGATACAATAAGGCAAGGCAAAAACCTTCATATCAAGGCAGGACAAGGCAACCAAAGAAGAATAAAGGGGTGCTGAGAGTAGGCAGAAGAATCCGAGACACACTGATTCCCACTCTTAGGAGTCCCACAAAAACACCAAGAAGAGGACCTAGAGCAGATCCATGCAGGTTCCTTGCTTGACTATGTAAATTTGTGATGTATTATAAGTAATGTACCAGAATTAATCATATTTTAAATCAATATTTTCCCTATGAAGTTGCACTTAAGTTTTAAGTATTTCATGAACTTTAGTGTTGTAGTATACCATGTTTGAAGTGAGAAGAAAAACAAATATATTTCTTTTCATGATGGGGAAAACTGTGTGGTTGAGGATGATGACAACACAGAAAATGATGAGTATTTCATTGATAACATAATAGTATAAATCATGATGAGAAATAATACAGTCATACAGCCCAAGTTCTCAAGAGGTATTATAAAATTGTACCTTTTAAATACATGCTTGAATATTTAATTTAGTATATCAAGGATAATCTTAGTTTATCTGCTTTAATAATATGATCTTCTGCCCATTTGTTCTAGACAGCTAGTTCCTTAAAAACCTAACATTGATCACATGAAAAAACATGGACTACCACTGGCACCTCTTTTTTGCAGAATTATAGAACTGAACTTCCGTCTGGAACTAGAAGAAGCTGAGATACTGGTTGTCATTGGCTCTTATGTACTCATATAATGGAATCAAGAATACCAATACAATCTTTAAATGACTTACTTCATTCAATGCTGTAGTTGTTTGAATGAGAATGACCCCATAGGCTCACATATTTGAATTTATTCCCAATTGATGTCCTTTTTATGAAAGATTAGGAGGTGTGACCTTGTTGGAGGAGGTGTGTCACTAGGAGTGGACTCTGAGGTATCACATGCTCAGACCAGACCCGCCCAGTTTCTCTCTCTCTCTCTCTCTTTCTCTCTCTCTCTTTCTCTCTCTCTCTCTCTCTCATACTTCAAACCTGAGGATAAGATGTACACTCTCAGAATCTGTTCCAATACCATACTTGCCTTCTTGCTACTTCCTCCAATGATGATCATGAACTAACACTCTGAAAGTATAATCAAGCCCTCAATTAAGTGATTTCTTTTGTCAGTTGCCTTGGTCATCATGTCTCCTCACAGTAATAGAACAGTAACTAAGACAAATACCAAGGTTCTCTTATGCTTCTCATAACACAATACCTAATGACTATTACTTCTACCGTCTATATATCAGCTACTTAAAATGTAAAACAAATATGCTGAATTGACAACATACAAAGTTGGCCTGTTTTGTTTCTCACACGAATTGTGTGTGTTTGGGCAATGAAGGCAAATAAACTTGTTTGTACATGTGGATATCTCAGAATACTTTCTGATGCAGTGTACAATGAAGGTGATTGGCAAGAATATCTTTGTCTTTGCCATTGCAATCACTAGATCCTGAAAAACACTATATGATTTTCTCCTCCTGGAAACTCCCGTTCTGTGAACTCAGTGCTATTTTTAGCTGATATCCTAAACACATTCTCTAATTCTAATTAATGCTGTGCTACACTTTCTTCAGAGTCCTATGTTTTCTAAGGTTTAATTTCTACCTAGACAAGATTACACAGGGTGGAAAGATAAAGGTCTTAGCTAGTGATAATGTCTTGTGACCAAAGTACTATCGCAGAGCAGAGAAGGATTTTGAAGAGTCCTGCCACCAAGTTCACCGATGATGCCTTATCATCTACCATTCTAATTCCAGGGTTCCAGGTACCTAGAAAAGATGTCTTTAAACTTTGCCACTGTAATCTCTTTGTAAAGCTACATCCACCACCATAAGATTACTGATACATGAGTCTCCTCAGGAAAGGGAAATGGAATAGACTTTGAGAGTGGCCTGGGGGCAGATACAACTGGGAAGAGGTGCGGGGAGTGGAGGGAAAGAGTAGGAGGAGAAGACTGGAATTGGGGAACATGGAGGTGAGGCAATGTGGACACCTGGAGCAGTAGAAACTCCAAGGATTCTGTGAGTGTGATCCTAGCAAGAACTCCTAGTAATGGAGCATTTGGAGCCTGAACTGGCCAGCCTCTGTAACTAAGCAAGGCTTCTGGTGGTGGAACTGGGACACTAACCCAGTCATAAATCCTCCAACCTACAATCTATCCCTCCTGCAAAGATATGGTCTGGCAATGGAGGCATAGAACTCGTGGGAGTGGCCAAGCAATGACTGATCCAATTTGAGACCCAAACCATGAGAGGAAGTCTAGGCCAGACAGCACCTGAATGATCAGGAACCAGTGATTGGATAACCCAGAGACCTATGACAGAAAAACAATCAATAAAATGTTTCTTAATGAAATTCTTAAATAATTATCGATTGGTGCAAAGTACAATCATCATCTGAGAAGCTTCCATCTGCAGACAATGGGAGCAGATGCAGAGACCCAAAGCCTAACATTAGACAGAGAGCAAATTTGCAGATGTCCACCTCGTCCCTCCCCTTGCAGCTTGGAGATTCCTGCAAAAAAGTGGGAGGAAGAATGATAGGAATCAGAGGGGTTGAGGACAGCAGCAGAACGTGACCCACAGCCATTAACCAAGTAAGATTCACAGGGGCTGACAGACTGAAGTGATATTCATGGAGTCTGCCTGAGTCTGTGCTAGGCCCTCTTCATATTTGTTATTGCTGTTAGCTTGCTTTTCTTACTAGGGCTCCTAACAGTGGGAATGGGTGTGTCTCTGATTATTTTGTCTGCTCTTTGGATCCTATTCCTCTTCTTGGGGTACTTCTTCCAACATTGATATGAGGGTTTGTGCCATTTAGTATGTGAGTGGGAAGAGCGAAGGGAGGTGAAACTGTTGTGGTTGGGATGTATTGAAAACAAAAAAAAAATAAAATAAAAAGAAGAAAAGATTATTAGTACCATACAATTCTTCTTAACTCAGTTATCATCATCCTTGTCTACAATAGATAATCTCCAAAATATCTTCCAGATGATGCTTCTCTGACTTTAAAACTCTTCTGTATTAAATGCTTTTGCAGCACCAGTGACTTCCATATGTATGCAGTCTTAATGTTCAGTCTTTAGATATTTGTTGGCTAGTCAGATACTTCAGAAAGTATTTTTATTTAAGCCCTTTGATTATATATTCTCATAGTCAACATTGTACACCTCTTCCTAGCTATACTGAACAAACTCTATATTCATCCCTTTTCTGTTTCCCCCATTGGATGCTAAGCTACAGGAGGGTAACCCATTTTACTAATCTCTTCTACTGCTGATCACAATTCTAGCTTCTCTGATATTCCTTTGGATCTGACATTTGCTTATATTTGCATTTAAAGTCAGCAGTTTGGGGTGTCTTGCAGCTATGTTTTCTTTTGATTTTTATGACTATTTTTAATGTTCATAACTCTTATCTCTGGATTCATTATGGGAGATGATCCATATTGTAGTTAATTTTATGATGAAATATGAGCTGAATTCAGGGAACTCTTAGAGAATATTCTCTGAAAAAGCTCCAGTGGTTTTGGCTATTAAAGTGTAATCTCAGTTAAACATCTTATTCTCCAGTGTGAAAGTCTTGCTTTGGAAAGATCTAAGCAGAATAAGTATAAATCCTAATAAAATATGTTCTGGGGACTCATTAGCACAGCTCCCTTGCCTCACTTAAATTTACTGTACCTGTTAATTCTCGCTAGTTTCTTTTATGATTTTAAAGGCATTCATGGTTCTTACCTTAAACTAACTACTTTTGTCATATACTACCCCATGATTCATCAATGGTTATGTCTGAGATTCAAGCAGAACATTTTATAAGGTATTATAATTTTTACAAACATGTAACCTTTAATAAGTTGTGTGCCCCGTTAAAAAATTTTTTTACATAATTAGAAATTAGAGAAAAAAATATTATTGTTATCTTCAGTGAGCAAGCCACAGTAAATTTTACTCTACATTTGTATTGTTTATTGAAAAACACTCCACATGTACTGGGGTGATGGTCCAGCAGGTAAAAACATGAGTTTGCATCCCCAGCACCATCTGCACCATCTGTGTCTGCAATGCCTCTCTCTTTGATCAGAACACATTTTTTTTTCATGAGACAACCTTGAAGAAGCTCTATTCATAGAATGTAGGTTACAAATGTGCAATCTGAAGTTATGGCTGCCTTTATCCACACAGAATGCATCCATTTCTCTGGATCTTATTGTAAAAAATGTAGGCTTGTATATTAATCTGTTTTTAAATCAAACAAGAATGGTAGTGTAATCAAGAACTTGAAACTAATTTCAATGTCCCGTTTACTTGAGCTTCAAGTTTATCAGGACATACTTGTGAAGCAGACATATCAAGAAACACATATGAAAGCTGAGAACTGCGGCAAAGTCAGTGCAACACGTTTATAGGAAAGCACTCAGACCTTCTTCTTCAGTTTGATTTCTCACCTTTTGATTCCTAATCCTAAAGTATTCATCATTAACACTCTTCATGGCTAAAAGAAGTTTAGCTTCAGATTCCCCCAAGTGTCATCTTGGTAGTTTAGTGTGTTATTTAAGGGTCATCATAATTTGCTTATGACTTTCTAAAAGTTTTGCTAAATCAAAGCCTAGCTGTTCTTTAGATACAGCATGCCCACTTTCTCCAGCTGTAATGTATTCCTTGAGATAAGCAAATACAGCATGCCAACTATGTGATGGACTGTCATCTGTTGCGATAGGAATAAAACAAAAATTGATAGACTCTGCTCTCAAAAATCCAAGTTCAAGTAAAGACTACATAGAAACCACACATGTATTGTGTAGAAACCTTTTGTGTAATGTAGTGTACAAAATACTATATTGAGAGTCAGCCTTTTAACTTCCAGAGAACAACAGAAAATAGGACTGAACCAATCTGAACCTTTAGGATGATCTTTTGAGAGAAAAACCCTATGATTCAGACTGAAAAACTTGATCAAAAGGCAGACTTTATAGTATAGAGATGTTTATTGTGTCATTTAGATAGTACCGTCTACACTGAAGATAACTAAATGTGTACACACACATATGTGTACATACACAGTGACTTTGAAGGTGAACATGGGCTAGAGGTGCATCTCTTTTGATGAAGTGTTCACCTAGAACACACAAAATTGAGTTCTATCTATCTGCAGAATTGCACAAAATGGGCATGTTTTATGCACCTGTAATTCCAGTACTTAGGAGGTGGAGACAGAAGGAACAAAAGTTCAAAATCATCCTCAACTATGTAGATAATGATGTAGCATAATGTGCATAAGATTTCATATCAAACAATATATGTGTGCATGTATGTGTGTGTATAATTTTATTCTCCTATTTTAGAAATGTAGAAATGCCCTGCATGCCTGAATCTGCCATTACATATATGTAAAGATGCGAATGCAAAAATAGTGATCAAAATTGGAAAATAAACAAGAATAACAGGACAGTTGGTGGACCAACCCCTTGCGGTCCCGACTTCCATGCTTGTCTACTCCCTCCTTCTGCCTTTCAACTGGGCCTTGGCAGCCCAGTCCGTTGCTCTGATGAGAGTCTGGGACTTGTTTTTACGTCATGTTCTGGCTTTTTGGGACCCTAGTCTATATGGATGCACATCTCCCTAGGCCTGGATGTAGGGGGGAGAGCCTTGGACTTCTCACAGGGCAGGGTTCCCTGCCCTTTCTCAAGCAGAGTGAAAGAGATAGGAGAGGGTATGGGGGAGTGGGAGGGGATTGGGAGGAGGGAAGGAAGTGTCAATAATTGAATGGAACAAAAAGAATAACAGTGTCTTTTGTGAGATGTGTTACTTCTGTTTAATATGCAATCAACTGTACATTTCTCTTGTTGACATTAACCTTCTGTCTTCTATACTTCCCAAAACTGCATAATGCAACCTTGAAAGCTGCCAGGAAGGACACTGCAGACAGATAGAAGAAGAGAGGTAAAGAGGATGCTTTGCTCAGAGGACCTGAGGTGCTGGAAAGAAGAAACACTGAAGTCGTTAGAGGTGAGTAAGACTAGAGAGCCGTGCGCAGACTGTGAATCACTCCACTGAGACCCTTGAGATGCAGTCTTTCCTGATGGCTGTATTCTGTGCATTTTATAACTGCATGCTAAAGCCCATGAGGAGTCAAATACTTCTCTAAACATGGAGGATTTAGAAAGCAAAAAAAAAATGAAGAGAAGTATATTAGTAAGCATTACCATTTAGATATGGTAGAAATAGCCACATCTTCATGTGTTAAAAGTTAATCCTCTTGGTGAGATTTTATAAAGTTAAAGTCTCAATCCAATCATGATGCTTAAAGGTGGGAGCTTTGGAAAATACTTTAAAAGATTAGTTGAGGTCATTTGGGGAAAGCCTCCATATAGTTGAATTCCAGTGGTTTAAAAGGAGAAAGTACATGGAAAGAAACACACACACACACACACACACACACACACACACACACACACACACACTGGCATGCTTCTTTAGGCATGTGATATTCTGTGTTGCTCTGATACTTTCGCAGCAGGAGGACCTGTAGTGGTCTAATTGAAAAAGACCCTTGTAGATTCATAGGGAGTGGCACTATTAGGAGGTGTGGCCTCATTGGAGAAAATATATCTCTGTGGGTGGGCTTTGTTGTTTCAGAAGCTCAATGTAGGCCCACTGTCATTTTCTCTTCCTGCTGGCTGCTGAGTTGGATGCTGAACTCTCAGCTACCTCTCTAGCACCATGTCTGCTTGTGTGCTGACATGCTTCCTGCCATGACATCCTCTGGTGTGTAAGCCAACTCCAGTTAAATGCTTTCCCTTTTGCTGTGGTTATGGTGTCTCGTCACAGCAATAAAAATCCAACCCTTTGACCAATAGGATCCATTGGCACTGAACCTGTTGTTGGAGGCCTACTTATTGGCTCAGGCAGACTTAACCCAGTGAACTAGGGACCTAGAAACTTAATCGCCACCCAATCAGCTGTGAACCAGTGGCTCCCAGGTTCACTCTCCCATGATCATGAAGACTGAACTGTGTGGACGGTAGAAGAAAGGCAGACAAAGCTTCATGGAGGTAGAGAGGCTGCTTTGTGTGAGGGAATGGACTCAAAAGTAAGCTGCAAGTTTGATCTTGGTTGGTTCACTCTTGTGTGTAGTATTGGAGCTGGATTGACTAGTGTCTGAGTACAAATGAGGGCTTGGGTTGAAAGGCTTCGATTTGATTGGACTAAATAGGCATAGGCTCTTGTTGGGTGGGAGATAATGAAGGATAGTGGAGGCCCATGAGAAGAGGAACAAAAATTTCAAGGGAGAAAGAAAAAGAACATGGAAGCAATGAAGAGTGAGAAGTGGTGATCAGGCATTATCAGAGCAAAGGGCAGTGAGCATTCATTATCTTGATTATTCTGGCCTTTGGAACTTCAATCTCTAAGTTAAACTTAAATTGAATGAGCTTTTTGAAACAGAAGCTGTACTTTCAAGGTTTAGTTTATGACTCATGTACAGAAGAAGGACTCCTGAGATAAATGTGAAGCTTTGGACCTAACTGAAGTTTTGTGGAGGGCTCATTCTCTGTATTCACTGTCAGTACAGAAATAATTGGGAAGATTTCTACGGATGGTTCCTTCTGAAGCTAGCTTAGGGCCTCTGCCACTCTAGGACAAACTCAGTCAACTCTGTCAGTTCGTAAAGGATTTTCTTCTTCAGGGTCTCTTATCTTTATTGCCTTAGGTGCTTTTCTATTGCTCTGATAAAATATGACCAAGTAAACTTATTTTTTTTTAAAAAAAAAGAGTTTATGTAGGGCTTATGGGAGAGCGAAGGGTCAAGGAGCAATAGCAGAAGTTGGGTGCTCATAACTTAAGTTACAAACAGGAAGCAGGGAGCTAACTCAAAATGGCATGATTTCTTCCTTAGTGACATACTTCTTCTAACAAGGCCACACCTCCTAGTCCTCCTCGAACAGTTAGCAAATAGACACCATGTCATTAAATATCCAAGACTTTTGCAGACATCTCAATAAACCACAACACTTATCAATCTGTCTGAAAGAAAACCTGTCAGGATTGTTCTGGGGAATCCAGCATAGAACTTTGGAATTCAGTGAAATGGAGATGAAAGTGTGCAAAATATTGTGATATATATATATATATATATATATATACACATACATATATGTGTATATATGTATGTATTTATGTATGTATATACTTCTCCCTGCTCATGACCAAAAAAAGATTTTAACAACAACAACAACAGCAACAAAATGAGGCTAGGGTGGTCATAGGCTCTGAGGGATCCTATCATTGTAATTTTGCCAAATGGGCTTGCTATCAAACTGCCTTCTAAATATTCACACTTGTATAGTTGTACAACTCTTAACTTTGATCAGAAAAGCTTTATTTTGCCGTGTATCATGTTTAATGCAGATATTCATAACAGATAAAAGGGCTAAGAGCAGTCAACTATGAGTGCTCAACTAGAGTCAGGATATCTACATCAATCAATGTCCAACCACACACTTACCATCTCAGGGAACATTGCAGAAGAAGTAATCAAAATAATATAAGATCTGGAGGATGGGCTGGGCAGTGGTGGCGCATGCCTTTAATGACAGCACTTGGGAGGAAGAGGCAGGTAGATCTCTGTGAGTTCAAGGCCAGTCTGGTCTACAAGAAATAATTCCAGTACAGGCTCCAAAGCCACAGGAAAACCCTGTCTCAAAAAACCAAAAGAAAAAAAAACTGGAGGTTGGGGAGGAGTGCTGCAGAACATTTAATGGACATGATATGGCTTTGGCACCAAAGCAGGTTTGTTGGCCAGTCTAAGACCTAGGCAGTTAAGAATTACATAATGGACTGATTTGTATATGGCCATCACTAATTGACCAGGTGTGTTAAAAATGAATTTTTATAATGAGAACTTGACATTTGGAGGGAGCAGTGCTGGGAGGTGAGGGGAAAATAGAGAGTGGATTAGTATTAAGATATATTGTATATGTGTATGAAAAATTCATAAAACAAATAGAAACATTGTTTTAAGAAGAGTGACTAGAATTGTCACTTTATCATACTATGATAAAGATAATGCAGACAGATATGACAGTGGCATGAATTAGTGTCATTGTGTCAGAGGAAAAGCACTTGATTCAAATCTGGGATCCCAAGTAGGTTAGATTTCTTAGATAAGTCAAGGTCACATTCCTTGTAGAGAAATAGTGTCGCAACCTCACCAGTCATCAGTGTCTACACTGATTCTTCTGATTTTGGAACTATCACTTTGACAATGAGGTGGATGGTTTGCTTGCTGTTTGTATTATAGACTTTGAACATCACTGGGTATTTCCTTGAGTTTCTCCTGTAATCTGTTCTGTGCTTTGAAGCCAAGATGACGTTTATACAATAAGGGAAGTGTGCTTGTGACTCCTGATACTACTCAAAGAGTGTTCACATGAAGCAAACAAATACTGTATTCTGTCCCACAAGATACTTCTTTCTCTGGTTTCTCAATATTATGCCATAGTCTAGCGCATGTGATTCAGCAAGACTGTCTGTTTAGGTCCTGCAATGCACTAGTACTCTTGTGGCAGAAGTTCCACCAGGACTTCATTTAATTCCCTTCTTTGTCTAGCAATTTCCTCATCATCATTTTATATTGTATTAGCTCAATGCTTTGAGTGATACTCCAACAAGGGTTTTTTCTCTAGAATTTCTGACTAATGCTTTACCCTTTTGAACATTCCGGTAGCACTGGCCTTCCTTCTCACTGCATATTTCACAGTTGCAGTGTGTGTGTGTGTGTGTGTGTGTGTGTGTGTGTAGAGGTATGTGCACAATTCTATAATGATTTGATTAATGTCACCTCCTCTCATCTACCCCTCACTGAGAATAGGGACTCCATTTTGTTTTCTTTTTCAGCATAATGTATGGCATCTAAATGCTGAATGTATATATCGAATGAACACACAATCTATCTGATATAGAACTTGGACTTTACTCATCTTGCTATTTCTTATTGTGTAGTGCAGGAATATTCTTGGAAGCATGACTAGAACATGATAGCTGGTGCTGATTTGATTGTCTCAAATGTGCTGCTATAAAGGATATGAAAACAGCCATTTTGGCTTGAGATATACCTGGTGAATTATGTTGACAACCAATTGAGCAAACTAATGGATTGTAATTATGTCTTGTCCTCATCTAGAAGCTAAGGAACTAAAGCATTTATTTGCCTGTGGCTCTTTGGCAGAGTCTGTGATCCCAAAATGAAAAGATTAATATCTCTAGCCATTGTCAAATCTTCATGGATTATAGTCAACTTCACATCTTTATGTTGAAAAAATGGAAATGATGTATACCTAAGATTGACAGAACAAGGTATTTATATCAGGTTTTGTCTTTAAAAGCATCATAATAGGCCAGACCTTTAAGCAAAAGTCAAATCCCAGATTCATAAAGTCAGAATTATATTGCTTTTTTCTCTGATATCAAGTAGATGTCATTGTGTACATTTTAATAAAAACAACCTACCTGTGCAAAGAGAAAAGCTATTTTCTAAAGGGGCTAAACACAATTCCACCATAAATTTTACAACTTAAAACATTCTGTCAATATTTGCTTGCCCAGTTGAATAATAATGTCTTGCTTTTATTCATTCCTTGTGAATTATACCTCCTAATTTTCCTATAAATGGGCTGATGTGTTTTGTGATCAAGCAAGTTAAATGTATATTTTATGGGACTTAGTCTCATCCTCCAAACCAGGCCAATAAAATGCAAAGGCGGTTGATGCTGATAAACCTTAGAACTATAAATAAAAGAACAAAGGGAAAGGTGCACCTGCTGGAGGAAAGACATTGCTGATACAGACAGGGAAAGTCATGGGGGTGTAGCAGGAAACCTCCAAACCATGCAGTGTAAAGTGTAGCTGCAGTGCCAGAGCACAGAGGCTGCTAGCTCTTGTGGCTGGAAAAGACAGACAGTATAAATCAGATCTGGCACCATTCATCTAAGCTGAAGTGCTAATGCCACCTAAAACATTGTTTTCTGTTTTCCTTCTGGTCAGGAGAGGTGCAGAAGAATGCATCAAACACTGACATTTTGTAGTAAAGTGGCAACTACAGGAATTCAGGAGCCTGAGGTTAGGAAGGGGGAAAAAGGAAAGATTCATAGCTCTAGTAGTGGAGGGAGGTAGATCTTGCTGTCTTCCCTTTTCACGTGGGCCACTGGGAGTTAAATAAACAAGCAAATACCATTGAATGTTTATAAAACTGAACTTCGAGCCACTGGAACCAGATTCTGTTGGAGCCTTCCACATCCCAGAAACTCTCAAATGCCTACTCTGTTGAGGGACCTACTCTTTACTCAAAGGGCACTATCTGGTCTCTATGATCTTAGTTCTCAGAGAAATGCAACTCAAAGAGTGTTCACATAAAGCCCTTTGTTATTGCATTTCTCTGAGAACTAAGATAATAAAGAGCAATAACTAGTAGAATTCATGATCCGTATTCAATGTTCAAGTATATGCACTATTAATCAAAGACCTATCTCCAGTTTTTTTAATCACACTGTAGACCCCTTCAGTCTGGCTATCCTACTAAAAAAATATATTATAGAATCATGGATTTAATATTTGAGATAAAAGCATCTGCTTCATTTGTAAAACATAATTTACAGACATGGGCCTTCCCAGAGACATAGTCTCAAGTGTAGATATAGGGGCACAAATCACACAGTTGTTTCCTTAAGACTCTCTTCTATTTTAACCAACACCCTGATGTGGATGCTTAGTTCAGGTTTTGGGCACAGAGGATAAAGACCTCAGTGTTTCCACGTTGTTTTGGAGTGTCTTTCTTTATATTCACAGCCATCTGTTCCTCAGCTTCCACTCAGCAGTCATATGTGAATGGTGATGCAGTCATGTGTGGATGGTTGCTGCTGCTTCCTGGATCTCCAGAGAGCTCGTTCTCACTTCCCTTCCATCTTACACATTAACCAAAGGCAAACGTGTGGTACCAGGTCTCCTCAGCACCTGTTCCAAAGTTTCATTTTTTCTCAAATCACTCTAAACATCCATAATCCTTGATGGACACTCTTTCGCTTTCCACTCCTCTCCAACTCCTCTGCGACAACTGTAGAAAGCCAAGATTTCTTCATTCAAACCAAGTAAGTTGAAATTGCTGTAGAAAGCCAAGATTTCTTCATTCAAACCAAGTAAGTTGAAATTGCACCTCTCTGTGTACATTTGTTTATGTGTATCCACTCCTTTCCTATTTATATTCTTTTTATCTTCAGTCCAAGAAATATGGAATTAAAAATTAAGTAAAACTTTGAGAAAATTACATGAGGTTGTTATATATCCATTCATGAAAGTCTCCTGCATTCAAGTGCTTGTATCTCTATTCAGAATTTATGTTCATGCATACATATATACATTAACATGTATGTGTTTTCTCAATGACTTTTATTCTAAGCTAAATAGTCTTCCCTATCTTGTAAGTGAAATTTGCACGTAAGAGTAAATTCAACAGAAAATACAAATTAATACCATTTTCAATCTCTAAATTTTTCCCCACTTCTAGGGTCAATTCTTTTGGCATAAAAACAAACTGAATTTATTTAGGCTGATTTGTTTTTGATGAATCAAAGTTGGATATCACAGAAACCTTAATATTAAGCCTGTGCTTGTAAGTTGATTTTTTTTTTTATTGAATTGGTAGGGAGCATCTGAGTCTTTCTGGTGACATTTTCATTTCATCTTTACACATCTTGGTGAACCTTACTAAGATAGCTCCAGACAGCAGAGTATAAAGTAAAAGACTCTGCTATGTGACTTCATCATTTCTAGGAATCCAGACACTAAACATGGGAATTCAGCACTTCAGGTCATCCTTGAATCTTTAGAAAGGACATGAAATGCCACAGTCATTCTGTATAGTTAGGGGTGCATTTGTGATCAGTGTACTCAACATACAAGAGCTTTAGCTTTCAAATCCTCATTGCCTATAAGCAAACTTTAAAGATTTAATCTTACAGATGAGTAAAATTTTCTATGTATAAGACTTTGAGAAACTACATGAAGACAGATGGTAGTTAGTCGTTTAATATGAGTGTGAACTAATTCTTGAAATTCATTACACATGTCTCTTTCTTTTCACCTGTTTATTTGCTGACTGAAGGACCTTGCATTATTACCAGCTTTCGCTTTGCATAGCAAAAGTAATAAGTGATGCTAAAGGATCAGATAGATGTACATGGAGCTAAGAAATTCCAAGTCATCTCTTTGAAACACAAAGAGAGTTCATCTTTATCTGCTCTCAGAGAAGGCGTGTCACAATGTGTCAGGTGGCCCTTTGGTTTTGAAACAAAATCTAGGAAATAAGCTAGAACTTAACGTTCCTATGTACTTAGTAAAATGGATTTTTATTTTGAAATATGACAGTGTTTCCTGAGCTGTAGTAATATCACCTGGGCTATAATAATGGGTTCATTAATTTGATTTATGATTATTCTTTTTAAAAAGCTTTATTTTCAAATTAAGGAAAATTAATGAAAGAAAAATATCTCTTCTATACACCTGCTACTTTGGACATATTTTCTGGTATTGAAATTTCAAATTTGTACAGAGTTAATCAAGAATTGCTTAAATATGGAAAACAAAAGCACTCCAACAACTCAGGGTGAATGATAAGTTTTGAATCTCTTGTTATTGGGAATCTGCAGCCGCCAATGTAATAAGTTAATGAAACCGAATTAATAAAGTCAGGTTTAATCTCAGCAAAGCACTTCTGGGTGACTCTCAGGAGGACACAAGAAGTATCACATGGAAAATATGACTTCTAAGTCTTCTAAGTAGCCTATAGGCGTGATAGGAGTGCTCTTGAGCAGTCCCAAGGAGAAGCTGACTTTTGGTGGACTTTCTCAGTGCAGTTCCAGGGGAGGGACCACCCCTTGGCGCACTGAGGGCAGAGTTTGAAGTGGGCAGTTCCAGGGGAGATAGTGCTAGGGGTGCTGAGGGTCTGGTCTGGAATGGAGCTTCTAGCTCGAGTCTCCAAACAGTGAAATTCTTCCCTGAATTAAAAGAAGCAATTCCACCACATTTTTTTTTAATTCAGCAAGTAGAAATATCATGAGAAAGCCCTGAGAGGTTAGACGGCCTAGGCTTAATCCAGCCTTAGTCGTTTGGTAGCTGCGGTGTCTTGAAAAGACTTCACCCTCAGCCTTCTCTCAATAGTGTAAGAAATCTAAACGTTGCTCATCTTGGTTCACATAGCAGAGTCTCAAGAACATGAGGTACTGAAATCATAATTTATTTATTGCTTGGTGCTTTACTACCCACTGTAGATCCTTTGCGTTTGCCTTTGTTTTGTAATCACTTTCTAATAGTTTTACAATTTTATCTTTCTTTTCTGTCTACTGGTTTGATTCCTTTTCCTTAGCATACAAATTATAGTACTATTTTAATCAACACAAAGTAGCTATTTCTAAATGTTTATTATTTTTTTCATGTTAGGGTATACTGCCTGTGTGTATTTAAGTCTACTGCGTGCATACGGTATCTATGGAGGCCGGAGAGGCTTTCAGATTCCTTGGAATTGGAGTTACAAACAGAAATGAGGCACCATGCAGGTTCGGGGAACCTAATCCTGGTCCTCTGCAAGAGGAAAAAGGACTCTTAACTGCTGAGTCATCTCCTCTTATAAAATTACCTAATCTTTAACCATCATTATTTGCATTAAAATTACTAATCTCTTCTTTAAAAAATACATAAACCATGACAACCAGGTTTTTCACTACTAAGCTGACGATTTTAAAGGTATATGTGGATCACACCCTAATTGAAATGTGAACCTCTAGTGGACTCATACTTTAAAATAATCCTTTCTCCTCTTTAGAAAACTGCTCTTTTTTCTGGTTACATGGATGGTATTTGAACCACGGTGGATCAACTGGTAGCTAATATCTGAATGAGGTATAGGTTGTGTGAGGAAGAGCATTTGGAACAAATCAGATCTGGCAGGGAATTCTCATGTATTCAAGTGGAGTTGGCCAAATGGTTTATTGATTTATCCTTAACATCTTCTATAAAATATGAATAGTAACATAACCCACTTTACTAAATTGGCTAACTTAGTAAATGGGTATTAAAGAATTTGGAAATGACCTTGTGTAAAAACTGATTCTTGGTGAGTAGTTGAGTGATTATCAACCACTATAATTGTGATTATTACTCATCTCATCTTTATTCCAGGGTTGCTAGGGTGCTGGAGTATGGGACACTGCTACCCACTAAGAGCAAAATGTGTAAACAATAAATAAAGCCAAGTAAGAACATTCTTAGCAATGAAGAAACATAGTGTACAAGGGTTATTGCTGAAATACAGATATAATCATGCCTTACATTCAGCAGATTTTGTGAAAATCTTTCAATAAGCAAGATAATGAGTGTGAGGAATGGGAATAATGCTTCCCTGGTGGAACACATGCTCAGTATCTGAAGGGCCCATGGTTTAGTCTCCAGAACCAGGATGCTTTTTTAACTACCTGAGGTTACGGGAGCATTACAGGAACATTATGGGGGCATATAGTCATCAAATGAATAGTTCCCTGGGAAGTTGATTAACTGTAAAAAAGTAGCTGAAATTCAAGATTAGTTTCTCACTCTATGTCTATCTGCTTTTTTGCCTCTGTATTTTTTGTCTCTGCTTCTCTGTGTCTGTCTGTCTTCTCTATGTACGTGTACACACACATGCGCGCGCACACACACCATTTCTCTTCTGTGAACAATCCTGAGAATTTCTTAATTGAAATTTGTCTGTGTTTGCACAACCTCGATTAATTAAGAATATAATGATCCTGAGGAAGAAGAAAATCTGAAATCATTACTACTGTTCCACCTAATTAGGAGCCCGAAAATGACCAGTGCTAAAGTTGCTATCATTATAATGACTTGATGTTCCAGATAGTTCACACTCAGTACAAAGAAAAGAACATTCTTATATGTACACATGCATGCATACACACACACGCACACATAAGCGTGAGCACATACACATACGACTAATTGTAACCTTTAATGATTCTGGTCTAAGCATAAAGATAGTCACGGTGTTTTTAGCATGAAATTATGACTTGTGTCTTCTACATATTAAATAACATGGGTCATTAAACAACTAAAAATAAGCCTACATTTCTCCTTTGGTTATTTTAAAATTTCAGAATAAATGAAGCTCAGGTAGGCAGTTGGGAGACTTCCTAAATAAACAATATCTTCTATGTGACTTGTTTATATTTTTGTTAGAATTCCTAGTAAATTTATGCCCTCAAAGCTATAAAAATAATTTGTTATTAAACCATTCACATGTTAGTAATGTGTCTTTCTTTTAAATAGACCTTACAAACTTTATGGTCCTTTCAGTCAACTTTAATTATGCCAGCATAATAAATGACATTTACTTAAAATAAATAATAATATTATGTATGTTATACTTCTCTTAATATTTTATTTAACATACACATTCATATGCCCACAATTTCTTTCCCAAATAGCTAATACTTGAAGCTATAATCTCTAATGGATATGTACTGTAAATAATAATAGCAATAATTTCTAATGATTAATACTAAAAAAGTCTAAAAAAAGTCCTTGAAAATATCAGTTAAATTTTCTCAAAGACTAAAACCATTCAAAAGTCAGTATTACAAATGACATATTATGAAGTAAGTATCTACTTTCAAATAATCCTTATATTATCAATATATCATTATTAACAAAATATTATGTATTTCACTAAAATAACTTGAGAAGTATGTTGTGATGTCTCCTTGAATTGGTGTTTCTACATAAAAATAAGAAAAAAGAATGTTTTAGTTGTTTGTGTATCTAGCTTTTGGATCCCAGGTTAATCCATTTAAATCTCTCACGAGTTTTGTTTTTCATGGTCCCTCATCCCTAAGATCTCTTCTGTCTGCATTTTATCATTTATTTTTTAGTCTTATTATTATTATTGTTATTACTATTTTTTTTAGATTTTCTCCATCCTGATTTATTCCCCCTCAGGTTCTTTGCTCTCCTTTTTGTCCCTCTCCTTATACCACCTTCTCTTCAGACAGTTGGTGGCATTTGAAGATGGGATTTAACTATTAACACAATCTTGCCTTCACATGGCAGCCCTCTCCCTAAGGAGCCGGCTTGCCTTTGAAACTGGCTTCAGATCTGACAGGGCTTCTTCAGTTTCACATTACTGTTAGTCCAACAGAGAAAACGGAGCCAGAAAATTTGATCAGGTTATCCTAGGGCAAAAATAAAAGGTTGGTTTTGGGAAATGGTTAATTTCCACGATCCAGTGGGGATTTAACACCCTTTACTCCTGAAGAAATAGGACTCTGGATTTTCCATTTATCAGTCCGGCTTTTCTGAATTACCAGCTTTAGGTTGTTTTTAAAGATAAGAAAGTAGAATGGATTCTGAATGTTGAATTCAATTCCTGATATGAGGTTATCTTTTAACATAGGGCAGAAGAGCAAACCTCTCTTTTTTTCTCCCCTCCCTTCTGTCACCAAGCCACCTATGCCTTGCTGGGGTCTTTAATAGCCTTTAGTCAAAGAGAAATATTCAGAGAAACTTAAAATGCTTCACAATAAGAGACCATGTGATCCAGAGGTCAAGAATTAGACAATAGGTTAATTGAAGAAGGATTTTCAGAATTGTATATTCTTTTTTATTTCACAAAGTGGAATGTTGGATACTAGGCTATGTCATTGTGCAGTTAAGGAGAACCTAAATCTGTCACTCGTCCCTTGCATCATAAAACATAAGATTGACTAATGTGTGCAGGCTGTTTAGTACTTTTGCCACACAAAACCTTTGAAAACAGACAACTGCCACTCCTGTTCTTCTTCACTGTGCTTTCTTTTATATCGTATAAATGATGGATAATAAATCCAGGACTAATTTTATTTTTATAAAAGAGCCAGATGTTTTTCTATTGGGTCCGTTTTCTATCATCCTTAGGACCATGTGGTACAAACTTGTATCATGTGTGCACAATGGAAACTCACATCTCTTTCTTCATTTTCACAGAACCAATTTAAATTTGTCACACTTACTCCCTTATTATGAAGAGAAATAAGGAGCCTGCCTTTTGAGGCTTAGCTTGCCGTTTCACAGATGATATAGGCAAATGTGAGGGTGTCACACCAAATGCAGGTGAAGAGGAGGATGCTAATTAAGAACCATCATTCAATGTCATTTCTACATTAGATTAAGAAAAATCCATTACAAACACTCCATCTTATTTTTCTCAAGAGGTCACGATCCAAGCTACTAACCTCATCAGAACAAATAGCTATAATCACTCTTTATCCACTTCACCGCAGTGCACGCTGAATTTAGACCTCATTTACCTTCACCAACATGCCTTCTAAATGCAGTGTAAGCACTTCTCCATTCTGAAGAGCCCAACTACATACATCTTTGCCTAGATGCATTGCCATCAAACCAAGACAGTTAATTGAAAATGGGATGATTCTCACTTGGGATCCAGAGGCTAATTTTCATTTTATGAACTGCCCAGAATAGAACTGGAAAAGAAATCCAGTGAACTGACTCTTCGGCTCTTGCTAAAATTCTATTAACACCAAAGGAAAAAGGAAGGTTTAAATGGGATTTATGCAAATATAGTTGTGTTGTTTCAAGGAAATCAATTTGGACAACAGTTATGATCTTTGTTGTTATTGTTTTTATAACTTTATTGATCACGAAATTGGTCTTTCATGAATCCAACCCCTGGTATACATAAGTGCTGATTCATGTGTATTTACCTTCTGAAGTCTGAAAATTTGTTACTAATTAATAATGCAGCTTTAGTAGTAATATTGATTTAGCAACTCTGTTCTTTCTTCGAAAGTAGAGTTCACAATACAGCCAATGAACAGAATACCACACACACAAAACATTGTTTGAATATATTGTACTAAAAGTGATTGTGTTATCTAGATAACTATCTAGCAGTTCAATTGGAGCCACACTGGAGTTTAAATGTATGGTTATGACTTTTAGAATAGAATCAACCAGTGTTTAACACATGTACTTTTGGATAAAACCAATTTTAAGTTTGGCGCATATACTTACAGGAAGCCAAAAAATCATAGGTCATTTACATAATTTATAGCAACAAGTACTTTATCCTGTTCACATTGCAAAAATGATGCAAACAGCTGTTTGAAAACTATATATTTCTGATGACATATATAAGAAGGAAGAAATTATGAGTGAAACTTTAACAAAAACTTTATTTTCTGATATTGATGTTTCTTAAAAATAAATGGTAATCTGTAAATGGAGACTGCATTATCATTCCCAGCTGCCCAGACCCAAATATACACAGAAACTATATTAAATACTGCACTGTTTGGCCTATTAGCTCAGGATGCTTATTAACTAACTTGTACACCTTAAATTAACTTAAATTAACCCATTTCTATTATTTTATATTTTTCCATAAGGCTTGTGGTTTGTTACCTCTTGATTCTTCAGTGGCAACATGGTGTCTCCCTTCTGTTTTTGCTTTTCTTCTCTATCTCTGCTTGAATTTCCCGCCTTGCTATATTTTGCCCTGCCATAGACCAAAGCAACTTCTTTATTAATCAATAGCAATAAAACTTATTTACAGCAGACAGATGGGAATCCCACATCATCTCCCCTTTTCTGTCGAAATTAAATGGAAGGTTTCAAATTTAACATAGTAAAATTACATATAACAAAACAGTTATCAAGAGAGAATTATAGCTACAATATTTAGTCTATTTGTATAAGGCAAAAATTAAAGAAAATATTCTTTATCTCTCTTATCTTTGTGAGTCTAAAATTTCTTAT
Organism: Myodes glareolus; assembly: GCF_982192425.1. Classification (NCBI taxonomy): domain Eukaryota; kingdom Metazoa; phylum Chordata; class Mammalia; order Rodentia; family Cricetidae; genus Myodes; species Myodes glareolus. Next base: position 47,767,717 of record NC_142028.1, on the reverse strand, counting down.
CTAACTCATCTTTTATGATAACCAAGGAAAACTGTAGCTATACTATCTGTCTTCAACTCCTTGAGAGACTCCAGGAGGATATACTATTACCTAAGTAAATAGAAAGCGCATTGTAAGCAACTGTCAAAACTCTAGAATTGACAAAGACATCTCACAGAATGGACAGTCACCCAAAGTACTTCTGTAATATTGGTGTATCCTTTTTCAGTCTAAAGTTCCATAGTATTCAGCAGACTTTTTCATGAAGCAGGAAATATGAAAGACTGTTTTACCTGTATTGGTAGTTTGTCATTTTCTTCAGTCCTGCAGAATGTCTGGCAGACTGTTTCGTGAAGCAGGAACCCTGAATAACTGTCTTGCTTTCTTTTTGGAAATTCTGCAGTCGTTATTCTGTGGGTCCTACATGTCCAGTTCATACAGCATACCATCAAACAGTCCAGACAAGGTTAGCATACTCCTTTAGAAGCCTTTTCAACGCCCATGATCCTCTTGGAGTAGATTGGTGCTTCCAGAAGCAGACATGTCCCACTGTCTAGAAAAGTCTAAGTTCTTAAAACATTTTAAAGGTCATATTATATAGGTCTTTGACGTGTTGAACCTGGAAGAAACCCACAGGTTTTTGTCTTTTGTGGAAACAAAAGCAGGACCTCTTTTCCAAAGTAGCACATTCTTAGACTCAAATTTTGAAGTCAAGATTCCTTTAAAATATATATGTTGGTTTTTCCTAGCAGCCCCCCAGAATCAAATACTTTTCAGCAGTTAACTCATTAACAGTCAAAATCCCAAAGAAAATAATATACATGATCCAGATTCTCTGTGTATATTCCATCTTTATGTGACTTCTTTATTTTTACTCTATTGCTTTTTAATATTTATTTTATTATATTTACTCCTGTGATTTATGACTGTTTATATTCTTTTTTATTACTTTTACTGTCTCTTTAAAGACTTTGTTTTACTTTTCAAAACTGTTTTTTTTTCCTATAACTGCCTATACCCATTTTCTTAAGCCTATATACATTTTTTAAAACACATTATGGCCCATCTAGAGGTTGATTTCTGTCTGAATCTTTCTTTACTGTATATCTGTAACCCTTTTTTGATCAATGTTATGAATTGTGAAGCAGGCATGGCTAGGACTAGTGAAGTCACTTTAGCTGTTGGTTCCACCCTGCTAGCTTTCCAACATGGCAGAGTTCAATTTACCACCAACTCTGGAAGTCATGTTTACCACTCTAACTCTGGGAAGCAAACAGCCCACACCACACCAAATTGCTTGCAGTATGCTGCCTACAGAACCCATTCAAATGCTCTGTAACAGGATCTCCTTAAAGAACCAAATCCATTTGTACCACCAGCATGAACCAGGAAGCTGTCTCTTAAAGAAGCGGTGCAGTCTTTGTTGCTAACATTGAGTCAGGAAGCCTTCTCTTAAAGAAGCTGCATTTCTTCTCACTGACAGCAAACAGAGCTGTCGGAGGAGGCCACTTGTTCTTCCCGGCCACCTGGCTAGCTTAGCCCAGAAATAACCACACAGAAACTGTATTAATTAAATCACTACTTGGCTCATTAGCTCTAACTTCTTATTGGCTAACTCTTACATATTAGTTTAACCCATTTCTATTAATCTGTGTATCGCCATATAGCTGTGTCTTACCAGGAAAAATTCCCAGCATCTGTCTTCGGTGGCTCCATGGCATCTCTCTGACTCCACCCTCTTTCTCCCAGCATTTAGTTCTGTATTCTTCTCCAAACTAAGCTCTGCCCTGCTATAGCCCAAGCAGTTTCTTTATTCATTAATGGTGTTCAAGCATACAGAGAGAAATCCCACATAACCTCCACTTTTCTGTTTAAATAAAAAAAGAAGTTTTTAACTTTTACATAGTAAAATTACATATTACAAAGCAAGTATCAAACAAGAATTACAGTTACAATATTAATATCTACTTTATCTTTTATTATAATTAAGAAAATCTATAATTATAAATTCTTCAACTCCATCAAAAATTACAGAAGGTTATAATATTACCTAAGTAAACAGGAAGTACATTATAAGCAAATTCCAAAACTCTAGAATTGACAGGAATATTTCACTGCCTAGACAGTCAACCAAAGTTTTTCTGTACTGTTGGGGCATCCATCTTCAGTCTATAGGTCCATAGTATCCAACAGAATTTTCCATGAAGCTGGAAATTTCAAAGACATTTCTTCCTATGTTGGCAGTTTGCCAGTTACTTTCTTCTGTGTCCTGCAGGATATCTGGCAGACTCTTTCATGAAGCAGGAACTCTGAAGGATTTGTCCCAACTTTCATCTAACAAACTCCATTAGAAGTCTCTTTGATGCCCATCTTCCTCTTGAAGTAGATAGGTGCTGCCAGGAACAGATGTGTGTCACTGTCATGAAAAGTCCTAAATTTTTAAAACATTTAAATGCCGTATTTTAAATGTCTATGAAAGACTTGAAGAATATTTATCTAATTGAAATATATCTCTATACATCTAGAAAATCTAACATGACTACAAGCTTGACTATTATAAGATTATCTATTAACCTATATTTGTTAATTATACATTACATTTTTAAATGAGCTGTATAAACACAATGCATTAATCAAGATCAGAAATATATATGTATATATACATATAAATTGACCTTAAATTTGTATCAATAAAGCAGGATCCATACCAATGCAAAGTATCATCTCTATAGTATATCCCCCTTTAAATGTAAACAAACAATTATAAAAAACATTTGTTAATATGGTCATAGTTCTGCCCATACTGCTTTCTGTTGTTTGGGGGCACTGTTAATCAGGTTTTTCATGCTGTATCCCATGTTCTAGGTTCATCTCAGTCAGCAGTTGGGTGAAGTATTTTTTTGAGGGTGTTCACAGCAACCTTTCAGGGGAATGTGGTCTATCAAACTATATTAGTCTGGAAGCAAGCCACAGATTCTCATCTTCTGTGAAAACAAAAAAAGAATCTCTTTTCCAAAGCAATTTTATCCTTAGACTCAAATTTGGAAGTCAAGATACCTTTATAATATACATGCTTGTTTAGCTTAGCAGCCCATACAGTGAAATGTCTCTTTGTATTTAGTTTATTCATAGTCAAAAATTTAAGGATAATACATTAATATATATATAATCTAGACTCTCTGTGAATTTTCCATTTTTACATGGCTTATTTTTCTTTACTCATTTTAATCTATGACTATATGTACCCTGTCTCTTTAAAGTCTATGTACATTTATTCAACACTATGACTCATGTGGATTTGTCTTTATTGCATATTTGCAATTCTCTTCTGTCTTGAAGAACTTTTAAAATGTTAAGCAGTTTGGTTGCAGCAGTCCTGGATGCTGGATCTGCCTTTCTCCACTTTTAAAATGGTGGAGGCTCTGGGGCAGCCAGCTAGGAGCTACGCTCAGCACTTTAACTCTGAGAATGAGCGCAGAGCACATAAACCCTTTTTATCTGAGTAATAGCTAAATCTGCCATGGAGAGCACTGCAGAGCCTGAAAATATCCCTGTGTATGGTGGCGGGAATCCTCTATGCTCTTTTGCCTGTGCACACCTAGTGGATCTGATCCCACTATTTGCCCAGGAAGGGAGAGCCAAGCCATGGCCATGGTCTCAGTCATTTTCTCCCAACCCCGAGTGGGCATACAAATAATCAAAAATGCCATTCAAATGCTCCATAGCCAGAGCTTGCACTGGCAGTATTGCCCAGGAAGCCACACTTCAAAACCGTGTGACTTTTTTTCCCTTCTGCTATGGCCAAACCAGGAAATCCTCTCCCAGAGGAACCATGCCTTTGCTTGTTTCTAGCAAACAAAACACTCCAAGAAAATGCTGCTAGAAAATCATGCTTAACTCTGTTTTTTGTGTCTAAAATTAATTTTTGAGGTTTCTCAGGTTTTTCACGGATTTAGTTCATCATGTTGGCTCACCAATCTGTTGGAGAAGGCTACTTGTTCTTCCTGGCCTCCTGGCTAGCTTAGCCTTGAAATAATCACAGAGTAATTAAATCATTGCTTGGTCCATTATCTCTAGCTTCTTATTGGCTAACTCTTACAAATTAATTTAGCCCATTTCTATTAATCTGTGTATCGCCATGTAGCCGTGGCTTCCCAGGTAATATTCCCAGTATCTGTGGTGGCTCCATGGCGTCTCTCAGACTTTGCCCTCTCTCTCCCAGCATTCAGTTCTGTCTTCCTTGCCAACCCAAGCTCTGCCTTCTATAGGTTCAAGCAGCTTCTTTATTCATTAATGATATTCAAGTAGAGGGAAATCCCACATCACAAAGTCTATCTAAAAATATGTGGCTACCAATAAACTCCAGTTGACTCCTGTTTTTGATGATTTAGAAGCCCTTTGCTTTAAAGCTTTCTTAGGCTTTATGTAGATATTCTACATAATGTCAAATATTTGAGCTCCATTTGTAAATGGAGATGTTACTATCATTCTCAGTCACCCAGACCTGAATAATCACATAGAAACTATATTGATTACAACACCATTTGGCCTATTTGCTCAGGCTTCTTATTAACTAACTCTTATATCTTAAATTAACTCATTTTTATTATTTTATATTTTACCACTAGGCTTGTGGTTTGTTACCCCTTGCTTCTTTGTCAGCTACATGACATTTCCCTGACTGCTTTCTTTCCTTCTCTATCTCTGCTTGGATTTTCCACCTTGTTATATTCTGTCCTGCCATAGGCCAAAACAACTTCTTTATTTACCAAGAGTACTAAAACATATTCATAGCATACAGATGAAAACCCTACATCATCTATCACAATATATAAGATATATTATCATATCTTATATACACTCTTATATACATTATATATATGTTGTCTGCTGAAGTTTCTGTTCTGCCAAGTTCCTGCAGTGGTTAAGTCCCAAAGAAATTACACAGAGGTATACATTAGTTATAAACTGATTAGCCCATTAGTTCAGGTCATTATTCTTTTTATAGCCCATTATTCTTGTCTATGTTAGCCACGAGGCTTGGTACCTTATTTGGCGAAGCAGTCACATCTTGCTTCCTCTGCATCTGGGTCAGGACTACAGTTAGGACTTCCTTCTTCCCAGAATTCTCCTGTTTTCCTCTACTTCCTGTCTGGTTGTACCAGCTATACTTTCTGCCTGGCTACTGGCCAATCAGTGTTTATTTAAAATATGATTGACAGAATACAGACCACTGTCCCACACCATATATATTAAAATATATAAGAATGTTGTTGGCTGTTTATGTCACACCAAAACAGTCATAATTTTCACCTTAATTTGCAATATACTTTGTGAGGTTTCCACCTAATACAATAGAGATGCCATTGCTGAAAAGCTAACACATGGCTATCATCAACTGAAATGAGCAGCCTCTCTACTGAGCCCCACAATAAGATTGGAAACTAAAATGACCCTGGATTTCATATCCATGTGTTGGCAGCTGATAGAAAGCCATGGTCCTATTTGCTGCATAGCGTGAATCACATCCATCAAAGCTCATGAGTGACATGTTCCCAGCTTTTAAAAAAAACCAAAAACTTCTGTATGGATGTGCAGATGATATTTCAAAATAAGTGAACCAGAGAAGATAGATTCCAGTTCAAGTGTGTATGTGTATGACCTTTAATAATATGCTTCAATTCTCCAAGATTCATTTGTCTTCAGCTGTAACCAGAGAAAGATGTTATAGAGATCAAGAGCCTGAAGATTAATTGAAGCACTATATAGTGTTTATTCTAGTAACAACACGATGAGTGCAACTAGTGAGCTGGAAGCCTGTCAGAGGTTCTGAGGCAAAAGTTAATAGAATTTGTCTATGAATCAGAGGCTTTGTACTGTGGTTTAATGTGTATGTTGGCTCAAAGACAATTCAAGATGGAAACACTTGGGTTCAAAAGCAAGAAGTAGAGAAAGTAGAAGCTGAAGGTTAGGGAAAATGTTGGAATAGGGAAATAGCTTTAGTACATTTGTTGTTAGAGTTACTGTTTTGAGACAGGGTCTTGGTATGTAATCTCAATTGGCCTTAAATTGCTGTATGACATGTGACTCTTGAAATCTTATTGCCATCCTCCCAGGGAGTCGTATCATAAGATTATACGACCATACCTAGACTGTTGTCACGTTTGAACATAACAAATATTAAAATATAAAATTGAGCCAGATGGTGGTGGCACATGCCTTTAATCCCAGCACTTGGGAGCAGAGGCATGTGTATCTCAGTGAGTGCCAGGCAAGCCTGATCTACAATGCAAATTCCAGAACAAACCAGGGCTACACAGAAAAAACCTTGTCTTAAACAAACAAACAACAAAACAAAGCAAAGCAAAATAAAACCAAAAGAAAGAAAAATATAAAATTGAAAACACAGGCTACATGTGATGGCACCCACTTGCAGTCCTAGGATTTGTGTCGCTGAGACAAGGTTCATTTTATACCTCGGGGACCATGTCTCAAAAACAAACAAACAAATAAAAACCAAGTGATTAAAACCCCAGGATGAATGCAGTTTTCCACTTTAAACACAGCATGTATAAAATTACTGTCTTTATTCTACTGAGTCGCTCAGAAATATGTGTGGAGTTTTTGAGTAGACAGAAGAATGATTTGAAGGTAAAGGAAAGTAGACATGAGAGAAATCCAGAAGACGATAATTAAAATCACTGCTTTCCCCCTTCAAAAAACTGTCCACAGGCCAGTTGTCACTAAATATGGGAGAGGGGTGAAGAGACGGAAGTAAAAATATTGGCTGATTCTCTTTTTCTAATATGACTGAATGTTTACAACTAGGGTGTACTGAAACAGTTAACTGCAGGGTTCAAATGCTGCTGTCTTTGAAAATAAGGTCGTAAGGAAGACACATATATTAAAATGTTGACATGAGATTGTGTCCTAATGAGATATTTTCATAAAAGTGGAATCTTATATTAAAACACAGAAGAGGGGCCATTATGAAGACAGAGAAAGGATATATCTAAGCCAAGGTGAAGGGGCTCTTGGAAAACTCACCTGGCACACAACTTGATTGCAGACATGAGCCCCAGGCTTGGGAGATATGGATTTCTGTTGTTGAAGCTCCCCTGGTTGGTGATGTTTTGTCATGGAAATTACAAAGCAGTGTGCTGCCTTTCACAGAAATGGTGAAAACAGAACCATAGACTATCTGCACAATACTGAATTAGCGTAAGCAGATGTATATTAAAATGTTTCACTCTGCAGAGGATAATAATTATTATCTCTTAATGACCTGATAATTATGCTGGAAGAGGTGAAATATATAGTTATCATTTTATTTGGGAACGTACACCTGCCTTCAGTATATTATTAGTCAAGGTAATTGATGATAACTATTATAGACAAATATCCAACCTCTTTCCAAAAATTCAGTGGCTTTATGGAGTAGAATTTTATAATTTTATTATATATGTTTATTGTAATTATTCAAAGTTAGATTCATCTTCTGTGTCTGTGTATGTGCATGCATGCACACGTGCCGCATGTTAAGGAACATATGTAAGTGGGAGTCCCAGTGTTTCACTTCTGTGCACACTTGTTGATGCTGGAGGAAAACTTGAAGTGTTCCTTGGGTCTCATCTGCCTTTTTTGTTTGTTTGTTTGAGATCATATCTCTGACCTGGTCTGGAGACTACCAAATAGTCTAAGTTGGCCAGAGAGTGAACCCCTGGGGTTCTCCTCTCTCTGCTTCTCCAGCACTAAGATTATAGATACATCTATTTTCCACACCCAGCTTATTAATGAGTGTTTTTACGAATAAACCCAGGTTTCCATGCTTGCACAACAAACACCGTTACCAATGGATCTATATTCCTAGCACAACTGTCTCTTCCAACTTTCTGGAACATCCTATGTTTTCCCTTGTCATCATACTATTTTCTCCTTTGATTCTAACCACATATATGGAGAGAGACAGAACAGGAAAGATTTTTAATAGCTGGTCTTGAATATCACCTACTTCTTCCTTCCATACTCTTTTGGCTAGAAGTCAGGCACATCATTCTTTCAGGTACCAGGCACCCCAGGAAGTCTACTCTAACTTTGTTCTCAGGAACAAGAAGAGAGTAGAATATTGATTACATTGGCGTCTTTGTGTCATGGCTTGCCTGACTATCACTGTACAAAATTATATGTAATACAGAGGAGTAAAGAAGTAGATAACTTGAGGCATGTTTCCATCATGTTTGCGGGGAAGATTTGTAGATTTAACAATAAGCAGCTATAGCAATCTGGAAAGTCTAGAAGAGAAGGTAAAGATTGTTTTCATTAAATTAATAGAGAATCATTGTTTTGGGCTCTGTATCTGAGTATGAATCCCCAGTGCCCTTGTAAGAAGCCAGTCATAGCTGTGCACGTCTGTGACCCCAGTCTGGGAAAGGACTATCAGTTGTGTGGATCTCTAGAGCTCACTGACCAGACATCATAGCCTAAACAGTGAGCTTCTAGGTCAGTGCTAATGCGATTCTGAGGAAAGCAATTGACAAAGACATTCAATGTCTTGCTTAACCCTCTACACATGTGTACATAGATCTGTATTGCCATATGCTCACACACATGCACCACACACATACACACAAACACACACATGCATGTGCACTTCAATAACAAGTTCTGAATGAATCATTGTTATTTGTGTGGAACAAATGATTCACTATGTTGAGACCATTAATGCATATTTGTGGATTGCTAAGAGTTTAACAGTAGTTGATTAATATTTTACCTTTTCAATAACTTCCTCCTGAATATAATATTACTAGGTCCCAGAACTACTAGTTTCTGTCCTACTTAATAGTGTATTTTCTTTGTCCAAAGCTGTTTATTAATCTTGTGTATTTACATAGCATTTCATTAGCACTCTTCCTCTTCTACATTTATTTATAGAACCTTTGTTGTGTAACAGTTTCCTCTGGGTTTAAAACATTCCATCCCACAGGAATTTCCTTAGGCAGGAAGGTAAACAATGCAACAAAGCTCCAGGAGTCCCTGAAAATGAGCAGATTCACTAGGCTACACCCTGCCAGAGTAAGATAATAAAAGTCAAGCGTTCCCTCAGACACAGCAACAAAGTGCTGCAAAGAACTCAAGACAGGCTGAGATACAAAAGAAGATTCTCAGACCAGATCACCTACCAGATCAGCTGCCTGGAAGAGGTCCAAACCAACTAAGGCACTTAGAAAGGACACTCTTCAAACTCTTGAGCTGCCTGTAGGCTATGTGGTATGCTCCAGGTTCCTGTCTTTATAGGCTGTCACCCATGCTGGATCCTGGAGTGGGCTTTGGTAATGCAACTATCTTTGAGTAATTTCTTCTGTTATAAGTCATCCTTCATCTAAACACCCCCTTTCTTACTCATTTGCTTTATGCATCCTGATGGATGCTGTGTGAAGACTAGTGAGGTGATGGCAGAAGTGTGGTATATGCCTACAATAGGCAAGACTGTTCTTTTGTTAATCTTTCAAGAATAGCCTTTTACATAGCAGACCAGAAGAATTTAGCACTATACCAAATATATACCAAACCTAATAAAAGCCAGCCATATTATTACAACAACCATGAATATTATTTGTAAAAATTGAAATGAACCTTGGTACTTCAAAGAGCTAATGCAAGTCATCTGGAGTAATGATGGTTGTAAAATGAGCAAAAATAAACTAAAGCAAGCTGTGCTTCTTCCTCTGGTTTTGTATTTCAGGGTGGGTCTCCTTAGCAGTAAATATGCCACTTGATGACCTCTAAGAGCAAAGCAACACACAGTTGCCCTCTTGTTCACGATGCTGTTTCTTAGATCTTTGAGTAGTAGAATACTAAAATAGAATTAATTTTAGAATGGCTTAAAAATTATATGATGATTCTCTTATTCCTTTAAGCATTCTCTGCCAGACCATTATTAAGGTCAGTTACATAACTTCCCATTATGAACTGCATTGAGACATATGGAAGAAGAATGCCTTGTTTTGCACTTAGTTTTGGTACAAAGGAGACATTCTTCAAAAGGCATTTATTGAAATACAATTTCTTTGATTATGACAAAAATTCAGGAATTTATGGATTGCCTCATTTCGGAGAAATAAATTCATTTTATCATTTCTATTTCCTGGTAGGGTGAGACAGCAACTATTTTACTTATTTATTAAAATGTGTGTGGTACTTTGTTACAAGCCAATGCTACAGAGAGTAGCTGCAATGCCATCTGTAATGCTATGAAGTGCAAAATCAGTCGGTTATAATTCTGCATACAGTTTTCATGGTGATAAAGAATTTGATTCTTTTGGTAAAAAGAAATGACCCGATGGGGCTGTGTCTTCCCATTACTTGGCAACTTCATTTAGACCACGTTTTTGACTTTTTGAGACGGGGTTTCTCTGTAGCTTTGACACCTATCCTGGAACTAGCTCTTGTATACCAGGCTGGTCTTGAACTCACAGAGATCTGCCTGTCTCTGCCTCCCGAGTGCTGAGATTAAAAGTGTGTGCCACCACCGCCCACCTTATATCACCTTTATATGTTTATATTTTAGGATGCTTCTACTGTATTAGTTTCCATACTGCCCCTCAAATACCCCTTACTTTTAGCTGTCTCTTCCTATATTCCCTTGTTTGTTCTCCTCTCTCCAGTCCCACTTGATCCTTTCTTTCCAACAGCCTCCATACATCCAGAACTATCTACTTCATTCCCCTTTCCGTTACCATCTGCATCTGTCTATACTACATGTCTCTGCGGTAGGATGAAATGCATATGCCCACGAGTGGTGTATCTGGATCTTAAGGTAGATCAATTCTCATCTTCCCGATTTCCATAGTAGCTATACAAGTTTGTGCTCTGGCCAGCAATGGATGTGTTCCCCTTACACCACATCCTAGCCAGCAGGATCTGTCAGGTAAGCTTCCAGTACCGGGACTGGCTTACATCTAATTGAGTTGTTGGCCAAAAGATCCTGAGAGGAATCCCTAAACAGCCCAGAATGCTGCCACGAGTATTGTTTGCTTTCCACAGACTAGACAGCAAGGCCTCATTGCTGAAGGCAACAGCTACACAACTCATTAAACATAGGGAAATTAAGCTGGTGTCTACATAGAGCTCTACAAAGACACTGCTGTGTATTAGTGTCTTTGCTACAGGAAGGTATTTTGCATGATACCAAAAAAGAAATGTAAACACTAAGGCACAAAGCTTGTGAGAGTAGCCAGATAATATCTGATTGGTGTTAAGGCCCACTCCACAAGATGGAACTCATGACTGACAAGAATCAGAGACTAGATATTCAGAGACTTAGGGTAAAAACCAAAAACTATTGCTATTATTATTTTTTGAAGTAACAATGACAGCAGGAGAAGAGGAAGATAGTGACCACCTTTACCTGTTCATGGAGTGGGATCTGCATCAGCTTTGGGGCTTAAGATTCTAACCTCAGACTGAGAAAATCAGGAAATCTTCACTAGGACAACAACATGACTGCGTAGTTACATGGATTGTGGTTCTAGGAGGAGACTGCGTAACAAGTATTTTATCCTACATTGCCAAGTAAACAACTGACTGACCAGAAAAACAAGGTAATTCATTTCAGAGCAACCACTGGATCCTAAATTGCCTGTCTGGTATTAACAGACAAGTTGGCATCTATCCGTGACTGCATCTTCTGCTGCGCTCAGGTTCAATAGCTGATCCTCAAGCAGTAGCCGATGCTGTCACGTGTCAGCTTGATTTCCACAGTATTGAACTGAATGAACCTCCATTAGTACATATAGTCGCCAGACTCTTTAGGGAGCTGTGTCACCAGTATAGAGGATCTGATGACAAAAATCACCATTGCAGTCTTGCACCCCCAAGAAGGAGGGCCATTGTACTTATTTCCAATAAGGGATATGATGGTAATTCAGTCCTTTGCTATTGGAGGCTCCAGGAGCTCTTAGGCTATGCCTGTGGTGATGCTACCTGTTGCGAAGGCATGACCAAAGACAAATGTCTGAAATTCACTGCCAATACTCTTGCTTTGGTTTTGGAATGGAATGGATACAGCGGTTGGGTGATCTTCTTGGCAACCATTCCAGAATCAGATGTAGAGCAGCAGGTACATTTGGGAGATCAGGTACCCAAATTCATCATTGCCAGTTTACCACCTTTCTGAATCCCAGTATTAAAAGGTGTAATAAAAGATAGATACCCTTATGGAGAGAAATTTACCCAGGAGAGTGATACCTGCTTTTGAAAGGCATTTTTTTCTGTTTGCCAACTTTTTCTTATTTTTTTTAAAAAAATATTTATTTATTTATTAAAATTTCCACCTCCTCCCTGCCTCCCTTTTCCCTCCCCCTCCCTACCTCTCCTCCCTCTCTAGTCCTAAGAGCAATCAGGGTTCCCTGCCCCGTGGGATGTCCAAGGTCCTCTCCCCTCCATCCTGGTCTATAAAGGTGAGCATCCAAACAAACCAGGCTCCCACAAAGTCAGTCCATGCAGTAGAATCAAACCCAGTGCCATTGTCCTTGACTTCTCAGTCAGCCTTCATTGCCAGCCACATTCAGAGTGTCCAGTCTGATCACATGCTCCATAATTCCCAGTGCAGCTGGCCTTGGTGAGCTCCCATTAGATCAGTCCCACTGTCTCAGTGGGTGGATGCACCCCTCGTGGTCCTGACTTCCTTGCTCATGTTCTCCCTCCTTCTGCTCCTCATTTGAACCTTGGGAGTTAAGTCCAGTGCTCCAATCTGTCTCTATCTCCATCCATTGCCAGATGAAGGTTCTATGGTGATATGCAAGATATTCATCAGTGTGGCTATTGGACAAGGCCAGTTCAGGCATCCTCTCCTCTGCTGCTCAAGGAACAATCTGGGGACCACTCCTTGAACCTGGGAACCCCTCTAGAGTCAAGTCTCTTGCAAACCCTAGAATGGCTCCCTTAATTAAGATATTTACTTCCCTGCTCCCATATCCACCCTTCCTCCATCCCACCCATCCCATTCCCTCAAGTTCTCCCGAATCCTCCCCTTCTCCCTTCTCTCTACCCATCTCCCCTTACATTCACCCCCACACACACCTCCATGTACCCAAGTTTTGCCTGATTTTCGAAAAAAAAGAGCTAAAACTATACAATGAAAGAAAGAAAGCATCTTTAACAAATGGTGCTGGCATAACTGGATGTCAACCTGTAGAAGAATGAAAATAGATCCATATCTATCACCATGCACAGAACTCAAGTCCAAATGGATTAAAGACCTCAATATTAATCTGACCACATTGAACCTGATAGAAGAGGAAGTGGGAAGTAGTCAACAAGACATGGACACAGGAGACCACTTCCTAGGAAGAAAGGCATTTTTTCTTATTTCTGAAGCATCAGTTTTAGCACATCAAAACAGAAGCATATAATGTGTGTGAAATCCTACTCATAGTGATATTCTCAACTTTCAGACATGAGTGGGCCTCCAAATAGTACTCCTATCTGAGCTGGATTTAAGATGAAAAGGATCTCTATTATGGCCCAAACTGAATACCTCCACTTGGATAGGATTGGGCAGTTAAGAGGCAGTGAATCTTGTTGTTTACTGCTGAGTACTCAATTGTGTAAATGTACCGCATTTTTTTATCCATTCTTTAGTTGAGGGGCTTTCAGGTTGTTTTCAGGTTCTGCCTATTACAGAGAAGCTAAGTAACAAGTGAACCCTAAGAAACACATATATAGATCCACCTGCAAAGGGAAATAGACAAGATCACTTGACAAAATTGGGAGCATGGGGGTTTTGGAAGAAGGAGAGTGAAAAGGGAAGAGGAGGGGAGAAGAATAGGAGGGAAGAGAACTTGAGGAAATGGGATAGTCAAGATGGAGGAAGGACAGAGATGAGATAAAGGAAAGAGATATTTTGATTAAGGGAGCCTTTATAAGGCTATCAAGAAACCTGGCATTGGAGAAATTCCCAGAAATCCACAGGATGACTTCAGCGAACACCCTAAACAACAGAGGAGAGGGTGCCCAAGCTGGCCTTGCCCTGTAGTCAGATTGATGACTATCTTAAATGTCACTGTAGAACCTTCATCCAGCAACTGATGGAAACAGAGGCAGAGACTCACATTGGAGCACTGGGCTGAGCTCCCAAAGTCCAATTGAAGAGTGGTAGAAGTGAGAATATGAGCAAAGAGGTCAAGGCCATGATGAAATCAACTGAAAAAAACTTGCCTGAGCTAATGGGAGCTCACCAACTCCAGTTAGACAGGGAAGAAACCAGCATAGAACATAACTAGACCCTCTGAATGTGGGTGATAGTTGTATTCCTAGGGCAGATTGTAGGGCCACTGGCAGTAGCACCAGAATTTATCTCTACTGCTTGTACTGTCTATTGGGGAGCTCATTCTCTTTGGATGGACACCTTGCTCAGCATAGATATAGTAGGGAGGGCCTTGGACCTTTCTTAAAGTAATGTGCCTTATCCTCTCTGAGGAGTGGATGGAGGATATGGTGAGAGGGAAGGTGAAAATGGGAGGAGGGGAGAGAGTGGGAACTGGAATTGGTATGTAAAATGAAGAAATGACAATTTGTTTTCTTTTTTATGAAAATAAAAGAAAAAAATACTCCATTATAAAAAAAGAGAGAGACAATGAATCTCTCCAACTTCAGATAAAAGAGAAAATATTGTTTCTTGAATGTATTCAAGATGGGCTCTGCAACTTTCATCCTAACTACTCTAATCACCAAGGAAACTTTGAGATGTTAGTGATCCATTTATTTCAAACATTTAGAAAATAATCTAACTCTTCCGAGGGCAAGCAATGTGTTTAATAAATGTATTCTCTCTCTCCCCCCCCTCTCTCTTTCTGTGTGTGTGTGTGTGTGTGTGTGTGTGTGTGTGTGTGAATGCAAGTGTATATGTACATTTGAATTAGATGATAATTCAGATTGTATTGCAGGCTATTTCTTCTATTTATGAAAGCACTAAAATAATTAATAAATATCACATCAGCCTTCACTTGTGCATTCAGCTAACCCTTGCCAAGCCTTAGTTTCACAGAATGTACAGTTGTGAATTGGTTTCTGTGTGCCCGTGTGTACTTTTCTGTTTCCTTTTAAATTCATGTATGTTTGCATTACCATTTCATAAAAATATGTTTTACTGACATGGTGATTTCTCAAGAAATGTGAAGAAAAGATAAAAATCTTTGCTTTCTAGATGAGATATTTCTTAGTCTGTAATATGCTATCTTATTTATTTATTTCTCTATTCCTTTTCTTTAGTTTTGGAAAACCCTTGCTGCCTCTTGTTATAATATTGCTATTTTCTCTACTAAATATGCATCATAGTTGTTCTCATGAATAACACAGGCTCTGAGGTTTTGAAATTTCTTTGGTTGTTTTGTTATTGTTTTTTTTCTTTTTTAAATAGCATTTTACTAAAGACAAATCTCTTGGGAATCAAGAATAAAAACAAAAACATCCATCTTTGACAAATATTCACAACTGACAGTAATAAGTACACAATTGGTGATGTTCCCCAATTTAACTACCAAGTTCCAAGGAGGCTGCTTCACTTGCGAAAGAATGTGAACAAAATCACAGTTATTATTCCAGTGCTTATATTGTACTTTCCATCCTTGTGATATCTCTAATATCTCTAAATGGGGCTGCTGTAGCTTGCATCTTTGATCCCATGATGGTGAGAAAACCCTGTAACTTAAAGGATAGGAGTTTATTGGTCTAAATGTAAAACAGAACAAAACACTTGGGCTTCTTATAGCATTTTATGGGAAACCTGTTCTGACCCTTCCATAAACAATTCCTTTGGTGAAGTTCCATCTTATGTTGGTTTGCCCTGTCATCGGGGTGGAGTTGTGGCCAGAATAAATTCCTGTTGAGAGTTTGAAGGTTGGCATGGGAATTCTTTCTTTTCAGGATCTTACAATGGGTGTGTGTAATTCATCAAGCGCGGAACATACACCAGGCTTCATTCACAAACTTTCAGAGAAGTTAATTGTACACTACCACCTTCAACATTTAGAATATGGGTGATTTTTATGCTTAAATAGGTATAATCACCCAAATTTTATATTTGAACCATCTGAAGAAACATTACTAAGTGAAGCTTTGCAAATATCACATGAGCAAAGTCAAAATTATTTCAGAAGGATTCTGAAGTGTTTTTAACGTCTTGCTGTTTATGCTCTACAATGTAGAATGTGGGAAACATTTTATATTTTCACTATATTTGAATTGTGTAGGATCCACACTAATTAAAGCACAACTAGGTTTCTAGGTAGTAACAGAGTAAAAGAAACATATCCAATTGTCTTTTATTTAAATTGAGTCGCATTTAATGAAAATTTGTGTTTTCCCTATTTTATTGATAAGGCTGTTTCTCAAGGAATGTGGAAAATCGCGTATTTTCTAAGTGAGAATTTATTAGTATAATTATGTTCTTTGCTTATTTCCTTTTTTTCTGTCATTACTGTTTTTTTAATTACACTAGATACATTTATTGATTTCTTTTCTTCTCTTTCTTTTAAAACAATCTTTCACTATGTAGCCCAAACTGACTTCCTACTCATGATCCTTCTACCACAGGCTCCTACACATAGGGATTACAGGCAAGTAATTAGTAATACCACACATAGGCTGCAATGTGTATTTCTATTTTACTACGTTAATATGTATTTCTAAAAAATTAACATCATGGTTTCTGTCCATTATATCTGAAATTTACTCGAAAGAATTGATATAATATTGGATAAAATGCCTTAAGACAAACATTTCCTGTTGTTATTGATGGTAATTTTATCTGGTTCTCCAGCAATCTTCAACCAAAAATGTTAACTTTGATTTTTCAGTGCCATTTTGAGGAAAAAAAATGAACTATTACTTCAAACATATATTACATTAGATAAAATAAATAAAGCATGTCTGATGTACAAGATTATGTTTAATTACATTGTAAGGCATTTATCAGTTAATCGGTGCTAGCTCTTTCTATCAGAAATAGTTTTCCAAGAATAATTGTGAGGAAAAACCCCATATTGTATTAGGTTCAAACTTACTCTGTAATCTGGAGCAATTTATTCACACTTAGACCAAATGTAAGCCCTTTTATTTTGATGTGTTCCAGCTATATTTGTTCCATTGTGTTTTCAAATGCAAATGTTCAAGTGCTTTGCATTCTCATCAGCAAAGGGCCCAGTGACTAAATCATAATTTAATGATCTCTTTCTTCCCAGAAAACTGATGTAAAATTTAGATCTGAAGAGAAGTTTTTACTTGTATGTCATTTGGCTGATCTTTCTGCAAAATATCTGCAGGCTTTGGAAGTTGTGCTAACAATAAAACACCAGATGAAATTAACATTGTGAAGATGATGCATTTTTATTTAGGAAATGGGATCATGATAATAAATCTTCATATATAAAAGGGTATTTTATGTAGACGTGAGAACTCATTTTGAGAGATATTGGGTAACTATTTTAGTTTTGTTGAGAGTTAGAGGTAAGCCTATTTGGTTTTAACAGTCATATGTTATATAAGTAAACTGAAAGAAAAATAGCCTTTTATAGTTACAGGCATATTTATCATTGCCAATAGACTGTTCTCCTCAAAAAGGAATTGAGTTTCCACATGGCATATTTCCTTTAGCTTAAAAAAACCCACTTTTCCTGTACTGTATAGTGCAGTTCTGGTAACTGTAATTTTGATTTGATCTAAAAAGAGAAAAGGTTTACTTTGCCTAAGTACTTGAATAGTTTCTCTAGACAGAGGCTTATGAATGGAAACAGGCCTTTGGGCTTTACTTGTGGTTTTTCACACAAATTTTATGTTTTATTTATTTGTGTGTGTGTGTGTGTGTGTGTGTGTGTGTGTGTGCGCGCACGCGCACATTGGGTGTGTGTGTGTCTGCAGGTGTAAGTGCCACAGAAAATGTAGTGTGGTCAGAGCACAGCTTTCAGAAATGGATTTTCACTTTCCATCTTTGTTTGAGGCAGGGACTCTATTTTCTGATGCTCTACAGAATCTGACCTCTGATTTCAGGGTCATACCTGTTGTCACCTCATGTCTCCTTCTAGGAGTGGTGGAAACACAGACGCACACTACTGCATCTGGCTTTTTGGTGGGAGCCCTTCATTATGGCTCATAGTTTTGGATTCTTCAGCAGAATTGTCTGTTTATGATATTGTGAATATCAATATAAAATCCCAATCCATGGATATATTTTTTGCCCTTTTAAAGAAAAGAAAGCCAACATATTGATTGTTGAGAACAGAGTTGTTTGGGTTCATTTGGTGCATCACATACTAGCAGTTTGTGATCTAAGGACATGTCCGTAAGAAGCATGTATGGTTGAACAGGCCTAGATGCTCAGTACTTACGTGATTGAGGCATTAGTTTTGCTACAAGCTCAAAATTACCATAAGCTAACTCATGAGTCTGAGCCAGATTCACTACATTACCCCAAAATAATTCAAAATGGCTCAACATATGCTAGAATCAGAATAATGTATTCTGTATTCAATAAGCAACGAGTGGGGATGATCCAGACATTGGACTTAGCAAAAATGTATTTAAAGCATATATACAATTAAGCCTGAAGAAATAAAAGAAAGCACTTTGCAAACACATCTAAAACTTGAAAAATTAAGAGAAGTTGCATATTTTAAGTAAAAAATTAAAATATTATTCTAAGTGAAAATAAATTATCTAAAATGAAAATTTCCAGTTATTACAACAGCAGGTATGCACCAAAAGATTTCCTAAATTTTAAATAAAGGAAAATTAGGAAAGAAAAATGAATATAACCTCACTATAATAAAATGTGTAGAGGCAGATTCCTGAAAAAGATAAAAGAGACTGACAAGATGTGTATATATTTGTGAAGAATTGGCAAATTTGTACATTTAAGGAACTCAGCAAACCTTCAGAAAGATGAGTATATGCACAATAATCAAAATTCTGAAAGACAAAAATTGAAAAAAATGTGAAAGCAGCCAGAAAGAAAATGAGAACATTATACATTGCTTAGAGCAATTTAAATATGAAAGTCATGAGTAGAGTGATGCACGGCTGTAATCCAAGAATGGCTGAAGACAGAAGAGCTAGAGGAGTTCAAGGCTACGCTAGGTTATCGAAAGCTCTGTCTCAAAACAGCAGGATCAAAGCTAAAGCTGGGACAGGAAGCATCCGTGTGTAAAGTCTTTACCATGCAAGCCTGATGACCTGAATTCAGGGGTGCATCAAAAGAAAGGGCCTGTATAATTCTCCCTGAACCACCAAAATGAACACATCTCTAATCAGTTTATTTTGAAAGGAAAAGGGTGAATTGTGGACTCTAAATATTGCATGAAAGATATATCTTGTTAATAACTGAATTTTAAAGTGTTCAACATAGGCTAATGAATAAAGTACTGACATTACTTTTAAAAAGTCTAGATGAATTGTAGTTTCATGATAAATTTAGATAGGTCTACCGAGACTTACTCTTTGTTATTCTTTACAGGGTACATTGTGCAATAAATTACAAGTGTGTAAACCATAAGAATAAGATCAGGTTAATGGACCTTCTTTATCTTCAAACTGTGTGTTGAGAATTTTGGACATTTATAATCATGAGATAAATCATAAACTTTTAATTAATAATTACTGTTACAGAAAAAATAGAAAGTTACTTGCTTCTATGTTTGGGTGGCCTTTATTGAACTTAATTCAGTCTCTGTGCTTCTGCGTAATCACTAGTCTGCCTTCTTTGGATTGAGTCATTTTCCACAAGTGAGTGTAGATGGGTGGCATTACAATTTCTGTGTAGCTTATTTCACCCAACAGAATGACATTTGTATCTATTCATGTTGCTGGAAATGGCAAGATCCCGGTTTTACTTTTTATCTCAATAGTGCTCCATTGTATGTATGTATGTATGTGTGTGTATATATATATATATATGTGTGTGTGTGTGTGTGTGTGTGTGTGTGTATACATATATATATATATGTATATATATATATATATACAGGGCACATTTTCTTTATCCTTACATCTGCTAGTGGACATCTAGGGTGAGTTCATATTTAAATACTGTGAAACATGCTGCAACAAACAAGGTAGTGCATGAAAGTGTTTTGTGTCTTAAAATCTTTAGGATATATATCCAGGAGTAGAAATGATGGATCATATAGTAATTCTGTTGTCAAATTTGGAGGAATATTCAAATTGTTTTCCATAACAGATTTATTCATTCACAATGCCACCAAAAATACAAAACTATTCCCCTTTCTCTTGGTCTCCAGCAGCTTTTGACTGTATTCTCACTAACCTTAGCAAAATAATATATCAAAGAGATGGTGATTTTTAATATTCAGCATTTTCTTTTTATATATGTGTTGGCCAAATTTGCTGTTGTGTGTTTTCTTTTAATGTGTCTATTTAGATCTTTAACTCATATTATGTGACAACTCCATATATGTATATATCGTGCTCACCACGTCATTCTCTCTTTTTACTGTGCCCATGGACCTCATCATGCTCTAGCTGAGGGTAAACCCCCTTTGCACATTGCTGCCTTATTTTTTTCTATAGACTTGCTTACTTCAGTATCAGCAACCAATCAGTAACAAACAGTGAAGGAAATGACATCTTTCCATTTCACACCATAAACCCTTAGTTTCTAAGTGAATATGAAACCTCCTGATTTCCTTACCCATACATGATGCAATGGTGGTTGTTCCAGGTTTGAACTGGTCTGGTGAGGTAAATACAGATGCTGTGAGCTCACTGGTAGAGGAGCCATGTCACAACGTCACGTTCAGTAGACACAGTTTTGTACAATTCCTCCCTTAAACTCTTTCTCTTCTTGCTATTTATATCACTTCTTACATGATGCTCACTGCACATCGGAGGGGGGGATATGATGTCCATTTAGAGCTGTGCACTTCACTGTCACTTATTCTCCTCTCTGTGACCTCCTCTATGCTATTTGATGTCCCCTGGGGGAAAATAGCTCCTCTGATAAAGGCAGTAAGTGGCCTTAACCTATTGGTGTAAATAAAGCTTTTAATACATATTTGGACTCCTTGTCCATTTAGCAAAATAACAATAATGTGGATTATTGTCTAGATAAGCCCAGCCATTGGTGCTTGGTCAGATTTACAGTACAAGACATAAGTTCCCTGATAAATTAGCATACAGCTTGCATTGGTTACTCTTATCATTTCTCTCACTAAATACATGACATACACAAACTTAAAGATGTGAGCTTATTCTGTCTCATAGTTTACAAAATGCGACAAAACACAATGGTAGGAAGGTTTGTTTGCAGAAACAGGATATGATTGATCATATTGTATCCACAATCAGAAGACAAAGAGAGATGAATGCTAGTACTCAAAAAATCCAGTCACAAAGTGGTTGGCATAACCTTTAATAGTCATGTCACTATTACATTGGCAGACATTTCTTGATAGTTAGGTTCTTATTGTAGCACATGGAGTCCACAGCTGGGTTGGAAGAATGATGTTCTTTTTTTTCCTCTAGTAGCTTTCATAGCACTATTCAGCCTATGAGAGTCAACAAGGAGGTTAGATCCTGCTTGACTTCTCCATTCCTGCAGCCTAAGTGTCTGGTATTCTTAGCAATGAGGTATTATATGATATAGTACTGTGAGAAGCCAAGTACATTGACTATAGCTTTAGAATTTGGGGGACCTCTGAGGCTTCTCTGGCCAAAAACTCAGAGGGAGGTATCCTATACCTAGTACCAGAATTTTAAATCAGCAACCATTTGTATATGGGAGGAATATTATTTACCCATGAAAAGTACCACTATTCAAACTTTCTCTAAAATTAACTTTTTAATAGATTTACCAAATAGCAGGTGTCTACAGGACTTTTTCAGTCACTTCTTTTTTTCGTCTTCTCTATCCCTTCATCCTCATGGTTTAGTCCATGTTAAAGTTAGATTATTTGATTTAAGTTTAGTATTTTGATAGTATATTCATATTCTAGATATTGATCCTCTTTGAGATCAATAAACTGAAAATTATTTTCTACCATTCTTTAGGTTGTCTTAGTTCTGTTTATGATTTCTTTTGTTGTACAGAAATTTCTTGCTGTCATAATCTCATCTTCTGTTTGTGTATATGTTCAAGTCCATATCTTTAGGGTCTTATTTAAAAAATTTTTCCCTGTATCAACAGTTTGAAGTGTTTCCCCTTTGTTTTCCTATAGTAAATGAAGAGTTTCATATTTATCTTAATTTTTTTATTCTGACTTCATTTTGGTATGTGCTAGGTTCATTCCTTTGCATGCTCACATCTAATTTCTGACAAGGTCATCTACTGAACAGGCAATCAATTTATATAGTATATTCTTGGTGCCTATATCAAGAACTAATTGGCTCCATGAATGTGGGTGAACTTCTGGGTGCTCTTGTTTTATTCCATTCCTCTATCACTCTGTCTTTATGTAGTGTAATGGTGTTTGGTTCCGATAGTTTCATAGCGTGTTTTGTAGTCAAGTATTGTGATGTCTCAGCTTTATATTTGTTTTGCTTAGGCTCAAGATTACTTTGGCTTTTGTGGTTGCCTATGAGTTTTAGGAATTTCTTTTCTGTTGGCATGATGAAAGTGACGTTTGAGAAAAAATGATGCGGGATCTACAGATGACTTTCAGTGTGTGATGATTAATGTTCATTGTCAAATGGTTAGGATTTGGGGTCATGTAGGAGACAGACTTCGGCCCTCTGGATGGGTCTGTGAGAAGGTTTCCACAGAGATTTAATTTAATTCCACTGAGTGTGGATGACACTGTCCCTGGTTTGGAGACATGGACTATGTATAAAGGAATCGGCCGGGAGTAAGCCATTTTAATAAAGACATTTGTCTCTATTCACTGACTACATGGCCAACCAACTTATGGTTCTGCCACCATACCTTCTTGCCACAGTAGACTGTAATGGGACTTAAACCATGAGGCAAAATAAGTCCTTACGTCATCAAGGTGCTTCCTTCCAGATATTTAGTAACAGCAATGAAAAATGTAAATCATACAAGAATCTTGCTCAGTTTAACAGTGTTTATTCTTCTGATATCTGAGCATGGGTTTTCTTTGATTTTCCTGTGTTGTTTACAATTTCTTTCAGGGGCATTTGAGAATTTTCTTTGTAGGGATCTCTACTTTTCTTGGTTGAGTCTTTTACCAAGATATTTGTAGTTGTTATGAAAGGGATTGTTCTTTTCTTTTTTTTTCCAGGAAATCCATGACTGGCATATAAATATGATACTTTAAAATGTTGATCTTTGTATCCTGAACCTTTACTAAAATCAATTCCCACATCTTTCTGATAGAACCTTTAGGTTTTTCTATGTGTAGATTACATGCTCAGAAAGCAAGGACAATATAATGCTCTTTCAATTTAGTAAATCCTTATCTCTTTCTTCTGCTCTTATTAAGCCTTCTAGTGATATAAAAAGTCATGGAAACTTTAGTCCTTGTCTCAGTTCTGGTGTTACTGGAAACACATTTAATACTTAGCAGTACATATGATATTAGCTATACTATTTTTTAATATATTTTTATTGTCTGTACATATGTGTATATGTATGTTATATAGACACAAATTTTCACATATGTGTACCATAGTGCATGTGTAGAAGTCAGATAACTAGTTCCAGGAGTTTCCTCTTTCTTACATCTTGTGAATCCCAGGGATAGAACTCTGGTTATCAGGATAAGTAGCAAGTACTGTATCCACTGATCTATCCCTGGAGCCCTGGCTGATATTTGGCATACAGTTTTTAATATTCTGAGTTATATTTTTGTTATACCTACTATATGGAGAAGTTTCATCATTACAAGATGTTGAATTTTACTAAATTTGTTTTCTGAATTTGTTGAGATGCTGATGAATCGATCCATTTTTATCCTTCAGTTTGTTGATGTATTAGATCAATTGATTGATCTTCTTATGTTGAAGTTGGATCACTTTGTATTTCTAGACTAAATCCAACTTGAACATGGAATATGATATTTCTGATGTGGTCTTTATTTCATTTGCAATTATACCAAATTTTATTCCAGATTTAGCTTGAAGGATAAACTGTCGGCTTGCTTGGAGATATGAATCTTCATATCAGAAAGTTCTCTCTCTCTCTCTCTCTCTCTCTCTCTCTCTCTCTCTCTCTCTGTGTGTGTGTGTGTGTGTGCGTGTGTGTGTGTGTGTGTGTGTGTTATCTTTTTACTTAGTTCATGTGATTCTTAGTTAGACTGATGATTGCAAGCAGCCACTTTCTCTGGTTTTCACCATACATTGATGAGTAATCTTTGACTTTTTTCGTGTTAGTGTAATCACGAGTCTCAGGTAAATCTCTGTTAGTCTGATTTCTGTCACTCTAGTAAAAGGTAGGGTTTAGTAGACTTTTGTTTCTGTTCAAAGTTTGATAGACTTTTATCCATAATTGAGTCACCAAATTGTTTAGCCAATGGCAGCACAGTAAACTATCAAAGGCATATGTGTAAAAAGAAAAGATTATACCACAAGTCATGAAACAAAGAAGACAATAAAAGGATTAGAAAGTCACAATTCCTTTAAACAGTCTTCTTCCTATGATATAAAGACCTCGAGCTAGAGTTCACCTCTCAAAAGTTCTATCAGCACCCAATAATGAGACTTTTGATACTAAGACTTTGACACATAGGCATGTGGAAGACATGCATTAGTCAAATTGCAGTAACCTTTCATTGGCTTATGTTAGCTCTGTTGCCTTTTTGCCATGGCCCACATACACAAAAGATTGGTAATACTAGTGAATGAAGCCTATTGTGTAAACTTCGATCATGAGTAGAAAGGGAACGTTGGGCCGGGCGGTGGTGGCACACGTCTTTAAACCCAGCACGAGGGAGGCAGAGGCAGACGGATCTCTGAGAGTTTAAGGCCAGCCTGGTCTACAAGAGCAAGTTCCAGGAGGACAGGCTTCAAAGCTACAGAGAAGCTGTCTCAAAAAATTTTAAAAAAAAGAAAGAAAGAAAGAAAGAAAGAAAGAAAGAAAGAAAGGAAAAGAAAGAAAGGGAACATTGGAGATAGCTTTAGCCCAGCCATGTAAACATGGTTGATGTTTTCCTAGGGTTGGTTAAATTGAATGACTGTAAATGAACTGGGCAAGTAAAACCAAGAAATATTCATGGTAGGCCATTATTGATTTACTTCTGAAATTATTCTCATAATGAAAGCTATAGATGTCTTACTTAGAGTTTATGTTGTTACATAAAAGGGACTCTGAGAGACTGGCTTAAAGAAAGAAATGTTCAAAATTTCATGTTAGTAAGTAGACTGGTTCATTGCAGTTTAGGGATTTAGGTTAATGAGGTCTCTTTGTAATCCTCAGCATAACTAGAACTAAAAGAGTAAGTCTGCATTATCTTTTAGTGAATAATCTGAAATCATCTGTTTTTCTTTGTGTCTCTTTAGTAAGAATTTAAACATAAAGCCCAACTTAATCATCCACTTGGTAGGTAGCCATTTAACCAAAAATAAACTAACAACATATTGGGGAACAGTCAATGTTTTCTACAAACTTTATGTTAATCAAATCTATTTGGTATTTACTTTTTCTCCAACCTATTTTTAAAATCAGTAATACAAAATAAAAGACAATGAGGAAGTAAGACTATTTTGTCTCTTCTGAGACCATCATTCATATTTTGCCCCTCTCCTTTCTTTGTCTTGTTTCCTACAACAGAATTGAGATATATAATATTACCTTAAACTGCTTTGTTATATTCTTAAATGGCATGACACCAAAAATTGGGTGATGTTTATCATTATATCCTAATCCACTAACCACCCGTATAACTTTGAAAATAATTTCTGAACTATACAATCAGCAAATATGAAAGGAAGCTATGGGTAAATATTTTACCAGGATAAAATGTTGTGTTTTGGTTTGGTTTTTATTACATTGGAAATGGAGGGGTGTAGATAAATTTTCCATCATTTAAAAATACCAGAACTTCTCTCAACAACTGAAAAACTACCCTATAATACAGTTTGCAGGTCTTTGAAATGAATTCTGATGAAACAGGACTTTGGAGCAACCACGAATAGCACAGCAGCCTAGTCATGTCAGACATTTCTGATTGGAGGGTTGGACATCTTACTGATATGCAGAAGTAGTCACTGAATACCCAAACTGTAAGATTTGGTAGCACCTACTGCTGATTTAGTTCCAGAGGATAAGGTTATTAATGGCCATATAATTTCATGGCCCTTTAAAAAATTCACTAATCATATCAGAGTCTATGAGTTCCTAGGGCCAGATTACATATATTAATGATCCATAGCATGAAACAGGGGAGGTTTACCTTATTTGTCTCAGAATTATTGTCCTTTGATTCTTAATACATGTCCTTTTGTTCACGAATGAAAGGATAAGTTAAAGGAATATGGGCTCTTTGTGGTTCTGCCGAGTCACTGTTCTGGTCTTCAGCTTTGTTAGTTTCTAACCTGAAGGAGGCTGCTTTGTGTCTCCAAGGTTGCCTTTGAAGGATCTTTTCCTCAGAGGAACATCCTGCCTTCCTTTTATTACAGCAGTTGGCCAGAAAATCCCAGTCGATCTGTGACTGTTGGGAACTGCTAGACTGCAGTGCCATTTCCAACACTACAACTCTTCCACTAAACAATTTTTCTAGGAATGATGCCATTATCTCTAGCTGCTTGGCTTTGCCAAAAGGCAATACTCCTGCAATAGCCCCAGCACTGGGAATGATACCAAATGATGCTTCAGGCAGAGGATAGGCAGTAAATCAGAAGGAAAAGCAGAAAAATGCCTGAGCTTTTGATATCTTTTGTGTTTTTCCAGTCCACTGGCCTATCTCTCTCACCTTCTGCTTCTGTTTATGAGAAAAACCCATCCCCCCTCCTTTGTGGTCCAGTAGTAGTGTTTTCAATTGGCAGGGTCTTCATCCATCACAAGAGAGAAAATTCACACCTTTTGAAGCTAATGTGATCAGATTTCTGCGTGACTTGTGAAAAGGTAGTGTTTCCCCTGCATCTCTTATAGATTAGGGGGGTGTGCAGAGTGGAGAAGTGTCAGACAGGAGAGAGGGAGCCAGGGGAGAGGCTCAAAGCAGCAGCAGAAGGTACCTTTCACAGCCTTTCACTCTGCATGAAGACTGTCTTCTGGTTCCAGACTTGCTGGAGGCTGTCACTTTGGCCAGCAAGCATGACTGTGCTACTTGCATTTGCTACTGCATAGAGAACTATGGGTTCATGCAGAGATCATTGTTGTGGAATATTATTTAAACTAGTCAAAGATGTTTTACATTTGTTTCTGCTGAGGCATATTACTTTAACTCTGTATAGGTGTGCTACATTTGTTTCTGCTACCTTTGCGAATGATATAACCCTTTGTTTATAATGCATTTGTTTAATGACGTAAAGATTTACACTTGTTTGTGCTGCATTTGTTTAATCATGTAAAGATGTGTTGCATTTGGTTCACCCTGCTGGCCTCAGGCACCTGATTGGTCTAATAAAAAGTTGAATGGCCAGTAGCTAGGCAGAAGAAGGATATGTGAGGCTGGCAGGTAGAAGGAATACGTAGGAGAAGAAATCTAGACTCCAGAGAGGAGAAGAATGAGAGAAGAAGAGAACATGGGAGAACGAGATGGACACACCTAGGGCCCAGAAGTCAGGTAGCTGCCAGCCAGACATAAAGACAACAGGAAAATAAGATATACAGAAAGGAAGGAAGGAGGGAGGGAGGGAAGGAGGGAGGGAGGGAGGGAGGGAGGGAGAGAGAGAGAGAGAGAGAGAGAGAGAGAGAGAGAGAGAGAAAGAAAGAGGCAGAGGGATGGGGGAGGGAGAAAGGAAGGAAGGAAGGAAGGAAGGAAGGAAGGAAGGAAGGAAGGAAGGAAGGAAGGAAGGAAGAAAAAACCCTGAGGCAAAACATAGATGCCAAGAAACATGTTAAGGTATAAGAGCGAATACAAAACAAGTCTAAGCAAAGGTTGAACATTTAAAACTAATAATAAGTCTCTGTGTCATGATTTGGGAGCTAGCTGATGCCCCCCAAAAGAAAAGCCTGTTATAGATCGTAGCTCTGAGGTAATTCTTGGATACAGATATTTAAAGGTACCTGCTTCTACTTAGCACACCTCTGAAAAAAATAGTCTCTTACTTTCTCGTTCCTTCCCTCCATTTTCCCCTCCTTCCATCTCTCCTTCCCTCTCTTCCTTTCTCTAAGCATTTTTCCCTCCTCTTTTTCTTCCCGAAAGTTTGGTTTCCTAGGGTAAAGTGAGTTACTATATGCTTACTTAATTACAGTTTCCAGTTGGCCACAGGCAATTATCAATGTTCCAGTCTATATGCAGCTTTATGTAGTATCCAAGACTCAGAAGTGTGTGTGTGTGTGTGTGTGTGTGTGTGTGTGTGTGTGTGTGTGTGTGTGTAAGCTGAACATTTATAAAAGATTGACACTTTATCTTTTTATTTGGGGTAATGTGTTTTAGTATCACCTAATATAGTTTAGGACATTTCAGCTAGAAAGATGCAATCTTTTTTTTAATTCAGTTTAATTGTTTAGTAACACAAAGCAAACTGGAAAATCATACCTCTCTCCTTTCCCTCACCTTTCTTCAAATGTGTCTATCTATCTATCTATCTATCTATCTATCTATCTATCTATCTATCTATCTATCTATCTACCATCTTTTTACTTATAATCTGCCTGCCCATGTAATGTGTCAGGCAAACAAATAACCAATGAAAGGCAAGCTGAATCTTTAAAAGTTCTCTGTTACTCTCGCCAAAATAGAGTTCTCAGGTTTTTTGCCCAGGAAATGCCACCCCAGAAGGTGGTAAATTTGAGACCAACTTGGCTTTGTGTTTCTCTCGGGGCTCCTAAATCTAAGAAATGGTTTCCTACAGCCTCAGTCCTTTCCTTGTTGGAATTTATTTCAGTTTTCTTTGTTTCTACTTTCAAAAACATGCGGCATGAATAATGATGCCTCGGGCAGTGGAATCACTCCAGTAGCACAATTTAAACCTAGGACACATCCTGCCCTCACTTGCAGGCAGTAGGAATTGGGCCCACACACGAACTGGCAGCATTGAGGCCTCCAGGTTATCAATTATGAACATGGAAACGCCCATTTATTCATTCCAAGATATTTGAGGCAAGTGCTTCTGAGGCCAACTCTTGAGTCCCCTTCCTTCTTGTTGATCCCTGTAGGGGCATCCGACTTGGAGGGTAGCACGCAGCAATAAATGTCCTCATTGTTTATTGCACTAGAGGAGAACAAGAACAGGACTGTAAGATCAATCTCACAGCCTCAGCAGAGGAAAAGTTAGAAGTCAGTAATTCTATTACCATCAAAGAGCACTTAGATGCAACAGGATATTTTTAAAGCAATATTGAGTGAACATTTGGGTATTATCACCAGTGTGTTCATGAAAAATGAAGGAGTGTGCACACCACTTATAGTGCCAATGTCTGTAACTTCCCTATAGTGCATCTCTGAAACAAACATCCTGTTTATCGGTAAAGAGAGATAGATAAGGCACCAGGAATGGACTTCTGCACAGGGAGTGAGCAAAGAAAGCTTTATTCCGTCACATTGAATTAATAGAGAGTAAATAAGAAAATGTCACTGGCCAATTTGTTGAAGTACAGATGGTAGCGGTGCACAAATTGTACACTAGATATCAGTAGAAGCGCTTTAGATTTATGCCTGCACTGATTGATTTGACAGCTACTGGAGATGCCTCTTTTGTAAATTAAATTGAGAGTTCCATCAACCCTCTCCACCCAATGAGGAAGTAAAACCAGCAAGATATTTTTCAAAGAGGTACAAGGCACCACACCCTCCACCTTGCAGCAACGGGGTAAAACAGACTGGAAGCCTGTGTGTGGAATCTGAAAGCGGAAGGGTGGGAGATGCAGCAGAGGGGAGGGATTTCTTTTTGGTTTCTAGCTGGCAAGCAAACCCCGCAGCGATTCTGCCTCTTTTGGCTTCGAGATGTTGAAAACGACAAGCAAAGTTTTGTCTTTGTTCCCTGCTTTTCATAAAACCCAAATCTAAAGCCTGTAACTCTCTCTTGTCCCAAGGGAGAGTGTGTAAAAGGGAGGGAAAAGAAGCTGTGTGGGTGAGGGGTGGCAGAGCAGATCCGGGGGACAGCGGAGGAGAGGCGCAAGCCAGTCTCTCGTAGGAGGGCGTGGATACCGGTGCAAGCTCGAACAGGTCCAGCCTTCTGGAGACCTGTGCCAACAGCAAGAGGGGACAGACGGAATCTCTGTGGGCAGACCGGGGTGTGGATCAGCGGAGAGCGTCCAACTAGAAACTCCCCTGGATCCACCCAGAGGCTCTGGACCTTGTTAGTCCCCTTTGCCTCTGTGAGCCAGCTTAAGGAGAAGTTTTCCCAAGGGAAGGTGCCCGATAGACCGGACGTCAGAGGAGGCTCAGGTGAGTATATCTGCGCGTGCCTTGCTAGGAATGGGGCTCTCTCAATCTGTCTTTTCGTCAACTCATTGAGCGAGGTGATGGAAAATCAAGGGCTTGCTCCCGGGAAAAGAACAACTCTTCTGAAAGGGAAATGGTGCACGATCCAGGACTCCATCCTTGCCCAAAATGGGAGTGGCTCGAGGTCCCTTCCCTAACCTGGGGAGAGGCGCCGCCTTTCCTAGCACCTCCGACGCAGGTGATTAGGGCTGGATTTTTGACAGCTCCAGGTCACTGGATGTAGTAAACATCTTCCAGGACCCCCGCACCCTTAAGCTCTCAACCTTCCGTAGGCTGACCTGTTTCTTCCTACATAGCCACCGCCCCCTTCCTTACCCTCTGGAGAGGATGCATACCCTCCTGTAGATTGTAGCCATCTGGGAGGAAGAAGGGTGGGGGGGCAAGTCCTCCACATCTCTCCACTGTCCACCTCTAGGTCTTGGAGGTCCAGATTCTCTCACCCCGGCCCTAAAGCCCCTATCTAACTGCTAGTCCCTAGAGATAATTCTTGGTTGCAGTGGCGGTCCCCAAATGCCTCCAGCCTGGGATGAGCGATCTGTGAACCGCCGGGTTTGGGAAAGATAGAGGCATAGAGCATTTCACCTCAACAGAACGCGGTGGGGGCGAGAGGGCAAGCCGGCAATGGGGGGGGGGGGGGCTGGTTGCCATGACTCCCTGGTAACCGAGCGGGGGAGCTGGGGATTCCAGTCATGGACAGTCCCCTTTTCCTCTTTGTGTCTCCCCTTGTCCTCTTTCTCTGTCTCTGTCTTTCTCGCCTTTTTCCTCCCTTGAGTGAAAGTGTACATGGGGAGGGAGCAGGGAGCAAGTGATTAATTTGGAGAGCTGGGATTGGAGCCGAGAGGATAGGGGGGAAAAACGTCGTTTTCTCCATCCCCACTCCCTTTGGCTGCTAAGAACCTCACTTTCTCAGCCAGGGGGAAAGGCTGAGGAATTCCTGCGAAAAATCTGGGGCGGGAGGAGCGGCAGCATCACGGTCCAGGTACTGGAGCCCAGTGTGCATCCAGAGGGAGCTGGGCGGGTGGTCTGAGGTATGGCGGAGAGGGTGGGCGCGAGTACTGATTAGCCACCAAGCACTAGCAGGTGTGCGTGGTCCTGTGCACCTGGGGCGGGAGGTAGCCCCTAACTCAGCCCAGGGAGAAAGGCGATCAATACCGCCCCGCTGGCCAGAACTGCGAAGAGCCTGCTAGTGGCAGCCAGCTGAAGGTGTGTGCACAAAAGCACGCTCCGGATGAAGCTAGGCTAGGGAAAGGGGGAGATAGGGCGTGCGCGAAGGTGTAGGAGCAGAGCTAGGTAACTCTTGCAGGTACTTCAAGGTAGTCTCCTGGAGTGTTCATCTGGTTTGGAATTTTAGCTCAACCTCCTCTGGGATGTGTGAATCAGTGTCATTTACGTCATGCCTCAGTTTCCCTCTTTAAACAATAGGTATCAATACATCTCATTTTGAGTTGGAAGACTGGACTGAAATTATTCAAGGTGGGCAGTTTACCTGCCTTTTCTGATGAATAACAATCATTCAGAAGTGAGCTGTTCTAGATGGTATTTCTGGTACAATTAATCCTCAAATTAATGCGAAATGGTAGATTATCGTTTCTCGGTACTTTTATGGAGGGCAGAATTCTGTATTTTCTAATTTTAGAAAATAATATTTGTAAAATGTATTAATAACCAGTTCAATTCGTAAATCTTGTTTATAGCAGGTTGAAAGAGAAAACTGAGCAATTGTTAGATTGGCTGAGTCTGGTTCTGAACGGGGGCAGAAAGCGGCCCCTGAAAAAAAAGCTGGTGACAAGAAAATCCAATTTCTTCCTCAATTTTCCATCTAGGATTTGAGCTCTTGTCTCATCTGCTCATGCTGAGCTAGACTTGTCTCAGTTTCAGTCTCTCTGTGATGCACCCATCTACGGCCTTGACAATTTAATTTGGCTGTAGAGTCTAATATATACCTGGATCGTCCTTCTCAGGGTCTTCAGTGCTCCGATGATTCACCTATCCTAAGGCAAAGTGTCCTGCTGCCATTACTTGAATGCTCCCGAGTAACTGACATCTGATACACAAAGATAGATGGTGTTTCTAGGCCGTTGCAGGTACTGGCTGTAGCAGCTGACTAGAATCTTTTTCAGGAAGTGCCTCTGCCATAGAAGCATAGGACTATGAAGATTAACACACATTTTGCTTTTAAACTTGCAGAACTCTTCCTTCCTTGCTAGCACCTCATGGCTGTATCAGTCTTACTTATCTGGCACTGTACAATCCGAATTCATATCATCCACAATGGGTGGTATCTTTGTGTTAATGCGCTCCTCCCAAATTAGGCAACTCGCTTTAAATCATCTTTGAGAAAACATTTCCTTACTAAAATATGTGTATACATTGGTAGATTTTAGACAACCATGCCAGGTAGATACTAGTATCTCAAACATCTTTATGAATTTCCTATTGGAATATAGTCCACTGAGAAATGCATTATCTGTAAAGAAACCTGCCCTTTGTATTTATTTCTAAAATATTTGAAGATAGGAGATAAGGCAGATCTAAAATTGCTTTGCTGAAATAATTTAGCCTGGTCCATTTTTCTGAGGAAATAAGAAAGAGCTGACCTATTAGTTTTAACTGATAAAGGGAAATAAAGTAACAGAGAGGAATTCATGTCTGATTGGAAGGGATGATTCCACCACCCCCCCCAAAAAAAACGATGCTATGAGCATCAGTTCCAAGAGTGGAGTAATGCTCCCCAGTAAGCTTCGCAGCACTCACCTCCAGAGTTTGTGTCATCTCTAAAGGGACCTGGAGGAATTAGTGTGACAGCTTGTCTGAAATCCACGTGATCATTTACATATTGTTTCCCAGGAGCTCTGGCACTAAATGTTCTATTTATTGGAAATGATTTTGCCCCTTGATTGATGACAGCCAACACTATGATAGGATGTCATCTGCTCTGAAAACACAAATTTCACTTTTCACCGTTTTCTGTTTTCCTTTACAAATCTGAGCAGCGTGCACTTGGAAAAATGCTTATGACACCAGACAAAGGGCAGCAGCAGCAAACGTGACAGATTGGAGGGTGTTGAGTCCTGAATTTGGGGAACTAATTAACGTGTCCAGGTGTAATCAAGAGGATGAACTTGTCTTTCTACAGAGGCTGTTTGCACTGGCAAACTACATTTTCTGATTCAATCAGTGCTCCATGCTATTTTTCAAACCAACTCTGAGAATACTGTATTTTCAATTATGAACATTTTGATTACAGCTTCATCCTAAGTAATTCAGTCTGAAGAGAATGCAATTATTATGGTGATTTACATACAATATGCTAAGTTAACACAGCTAATGAGTGAAAGCATAATATTCTTTCTTCTCATTCCTGGAAAATATTGTGCTAAGCATTCTTTGAAAGAAAAGATTACCTTTTTCGCCAGCACTTGGAGCCTACCTACAAGTAGACTTGGCACTGAGCCATGTTCTCTGCTATTAAAGGGAAATCGCTCACATTTTGGAGATCACGTGTCTTTCCTCTCCCTTGGGAGGGACTGGAAACAATTCTCAATTTAATTAGATATGATGTTTTTTCTTTTCTGTATATATTTCTTAAAAGGAAGAGTCTGCATTTTCTAATTCGGGGGGCTGGTTTGCACTTTAAACATTACTAATTGCTACAGTTTATTGTATGTGTGTTGCAATCTTGTGGTAAGTTAATTATAGCTTTCTCATTAGCACCATGTAGAGAATAATGAATTAACACATGCCTCTGATCAAAAGAACATCTACGTTTATCTTTG
This sequence comes from Myodes glareolus, assembly GCF_982192425.1. Classification (NCBI taxonomy): domain Eukaryota; kingdom Metazoa; phylum Chordata; class Mammalia; order Rodentia; family Cricetidae; genus Myodes; species Myodes glareolus. The sequence goes on along the minus strand of NC_142028.1, from coordinate 47,733,444 downwards.
GAGAATGAAAGTGTTATTGTGTTACCAAAAGTCACTATAATTTTCCCACGAAAATCAAATTGAGTGAAATTCTCCAGCAGTATGTTAGGAAGCTTGTTGAATGAGCCAGATTGATCACAAACAAGAAAGAGTAGAGCTGTGGTTGCTTGGCAACCCAACATTATTCTGCAATTTCTTCTGGTATATTTATCCAGTACACTAAAAAATTATGTTTTGTTAATGAATGTTTTTAGGGAGTGCACAAGTAGACCATAACTAATTGAGATTTTTATGTATTGTGGATTCAAAATGATCCTACTTACCTTTTCATTGTGTTTAAACAATAAAAATATAAAAAAGTCTACTTTGTTTTCATATTTCACAATTTTTACTAAACAATGTCTGTTTATTTCCATACAAATTGTTCCCATCAAAAGAATACAAATTGTTTATTTCTTTTGAAAGTCAAATCAGTAGGACTTTGTGTAGGTGTGTTCATAAAAATAATTTCAATAAAAACCAAGCATAGAGCCAGAGGTAAAATAATTTGAGGTGAGACAAATTTTTCAAGTTATGATGGAAATTTGTGGTTCATCAGTTGCACTGGCAATTGAATAAGTTTAAGGTAGATATAGTCACCTCAAGTGACATTGGCAGATAGTGATGACAATAATAAATATATCGAATTTGGAAAATGCATCAGTACATTCTGTGCTTTGACTTTGTCTTACCATATTTTCCTGTCTGATGTTTACTTGTATCTTATTTTCTCCGTGGTTATAGAAATCTACATAACCGCTGACTCTCCTCTTGTAATCCCCTTTCCCCCAAGTCTCAGAACAACAATCCCACCATTTTTTCTACACACTATGATTTTTAGTGTGCATCACAATTCCATTCTCAGATTGTCAATTCTTTGAGGGCATGTGTTCCATTTTATGCACCTCATAAACCCTTATAGTCCCTGGCATGGTAGAAAGCACATTGTTGTGATGATGAAATGCAGTGGCCTTGTAGTTAGGCTACTGGGGTTCAGAATTGAAGGGCCCTCTTAGGTATTGAAGCTAAGGCATTTTAATTTCAGATTGATTTTATCTGTAAAAATGGCTTACACGCCGAGTTCATGCTTATTACTGTGAACATTACGTGAGACACTTTATCTAGAGCTCATAATAATTTCCAGCTTTTTGATTAATTTATATCTTTCTATATCATTTTAATGTGTGAAGAAGTAAAGACAGATAAATATGTGCTTGTGTAGCCCTTTACGTGTGAACAAACATGACCTGTGTGTAATGGTACCATCAAATTTCACTTATATTAATTATATGCACATATATGTATAGCTTCTTTGTCAAATCCTTCATAGATCCTGAGTGGTGGTTCTTTTATTTGTTTTTTACTTTATTTAAGTAACATTTTTTCATTTATTTTACATACTGACCACAGTTCCCCCCCATCCCATCACCCCTGCCCTGTGCAGTGGTATATTATTTGTATTTTGATAAATGAATCTTGCCTGAAGACTAGAGGCAAAACTAAAGCCACTAGAGGTCAGGCAATGCTGACACTCAGCTTTAATCCCAGGCTTTGGTAAACAGAATCAAAAGGATCTCTGTGAGTTCAAGGCTACCCTGGACTACACAAGATCGTGCAGAAACAAATTCAGGTGGTGATGTTGGCTCACATCTTTAATCCCAGTTTTAGAGAGTCATGCCTTTAATCCCAGTACTAGAAGGAATATAAAATGGGAGGAGAGAAAGGTTTAGTGTGGTTAGTTTGCAGTCACCCAGCCTTGGTAGTGCTAAGACTTCTCTAGTGGCTTTTCTGATTTTCTTTTCTGGTTTTTGGGTTGAACCCCAATTTCTGTGTCTGGGTTTTTATTAGTCGTGCTACAGCCCTTCACTTCTCATCTCTCCCCTTCCCCCGCACTCGTCCTCTGTCTACATTCAGAAAGGGGCTGGAGAGATGACTCTACTGTTAAAGGCTAGACTCACAACCAAAAATATGAGTGTTGGTTCTTAGTTGTGGCTGAAATGAGAAGTACTTAGAGAGAGCTGTTTAAATTATTGTCCTGCCATGAATACTGTAGGTTTGCATAGGTATTCCCTAAGGTCTTGTAGGCCTGAGTATTGACAGAGTCGCTCTGTTGTCATGAAGTGTGGTTAGAAAAGTCAGCCTGTGTGACTTTTCTTATTAAACTTTTTGGATCAAGCAACACCTTATTAATTGAAATGATATTAAATGCTCTTTTCATTTACTAAGTATAATATCATCTTTTCAACCAGCTATGTCTATGAAGATGGTAGAAAAGAAGTCATTATTGTGATTTGGGGGATGAATGGAGTAAGCCACAATGAATTTAAGTGCTTCTACTCGGTTCATAGATTTAGGCTTAAACATCAAGACGCCTGGATCTTTTGAAGTCTGAACACATATGTGTTTTACCTTATGGCTTCAAATGAGGCAGGAAGAGTAATTAGCTTTATATAAAATAACTACACAAGTGAGTTTCAGCTTAAAAACTTCTTGAGCATTGTCAAATAAAAGGGCAAACTTAACTAGGATTCAAATAGACAACCTTTGTAGTGAATCTACGCTTAATATGTGTTCTTTGTGGCTGGTTCTGAAAAACTTCTACTTAAAATTTTGATATATATGTAAAAAGTAGAGATTCTAAGATTTCTATATGTCTTATTTTGGAAAAATTCATATAACTTGACCTGAGATTGTGAGTGTTAGAGAATGCTATTGGTCTAAATTGAATGGCTGAATGGCATACTCCTTTGGGATATTTCTCTCTTCTTCGTCTCTTTTTCTTCTGGCATTTTCATATTTTAGAGGGTCAATTGAAGAGATTTTAAATAAGGGTCTACATATTTTTTAACAGGGATAAGGAAAATCAGCCAGTTTGTTAAGCAGTCTTGAGGATGTTACTGGCCTTCCCTGTAAGGTGGAAACAGATGTCACCAGAAGAGCTGAGTAGAACCTGGGGTTTTTGACAGAGGCACATAACTATTGTCTAGTCACAACACAGTGTCATCTCCGTGCTCCAGTAGATACTGCTCCTTCTGCAGAGTAGTCAGTGGACCCACCATCTTAAACTAAAAGGGCCTAGTATGTAGAGTCAAGCCGGCTTAGAATACAGCAGGTTGCAGGAAAGTCCACTGTAGATCAGGCTTGATAGGTTTGCAAAGACACTTAGTTCACTTTGGATGCTCCCAATTTATAAAATGTGAGCAATGAAAGGGCAGCTTGAAGGACCACAAACAAGTCTCATTAAATTTGCATTTATGATCATCTTTAGCCCTTTTCATTTGTTATTGTTTCCTCCTCCATTTTTATCACCCTAGATGGATGAGCTCATGTGCACATATGGGCTTCAGCTGTGGCCTCCAACCTTCAGAACAAATTGTCCATCCCCTGTTTTCCAAGACAAGGGCTGATGCAATAGGGGGGAGAATGTCAAGGACAGCTTCGACGGAGTCAGGTTTGCTCTTTGAGCAGAGGTCCTTCCCCAAGGAAAACTGCTGTAACTTTGGGGACCATGGTACCTGCGCTTAGGAAGCGGAGGCTCGAGTAACAGTGACCATGGCCACCACTGCAGTCTAGACCTTTGGGTCTTTTCAGGGCATCCCTGTCTTTGGCAAAGTCATATACACAAGGAAAGAATAAAGAAACCGATCAAGGGGACATTGCTGGGCAATTTGTGTTTCTGAAGCTAAGGGAGCAGGCATTCTCCATGACAAAATAGAAGTAGGTAAGAAAAATGCAACAATTTTTGATGATGCTATTAGCGTTGATTGTGAAAAGAGTGTGCTATTGTGTTAGACCTTTGCTAAAGACTCTAAAATGACAATATCTATTCATTATCATCTCTCTTGCATCTCAATGGGTCCAAAATAAATAATCTCATCTGCAAAAAAGGTTGGAAAGAAAATAAATACTGACCTTTTTGAGGCCTCTACCACTCAAAACTGCTTTCCCATTAATTCAAAAAATTACTCATGAAATGGCCATTTAAAATCTTAATATCTTCTATTATACAAGGCTGTATGCTTTTTAGAGAATGTTCTCATATCCTTGACTTTTACAACAATGTAGTTAATAGAAGAGGGGAAGCTGGTAGCCTGTTTAATACAATAAAAATAAATTGACTTAAAGTCAAATAACCAGCTAGGTAAGGGAATAGGACTAAAAGTTCAGATAATGTCATTTATAATGCAGTTGAATGCTTACTCTATTGCCTTCATATTTCTTTATTTGATTCCTTCTTTGAAATCTATGAGAAAACATACAAACAGTGGTGACTTTTTACCTTTTTCTCCTTTTTTTTTCTTTTCAAATCGATAGACAATATGTGAACTGCTGAGGGCTGTAAAGAACCTAGGAAAATACTACAAATGTCACCATTTACATTTCCAGGGTTGAATTCAGTCATGGCCAAATTAGAGAGCAGATTTTTATGAAGTTTCCTTAATTTTCTGTTATTTAGTTGTATGATTTGGTAGGTGAGAGGGGTCAGTGAAAGTAACCAGTCGTTTTAAGAAGGTTTATTTATTTAGCTGAGCGTGGTCACAAATATCTGCAAACCAAGCAAGTGTGAGGTATGGAGATTAGGAGTTCGAGATCTGCCTGAGTTTTATATGGATTACCCCATCGATGAATTAAGCATTTGTGGAATACCCACTTCATGCTAGCTATCAGAGTAAAGACGAAACAGAAGCTACTCAGATAATTTCATCTATCACTGTCAAATGTTTACCCAGTGTTTCACAATCCCCATGCTAGTAACTTGAGGAAAATACTTTTGTCATAATACCCCATTTTAAGTTGAGTAGCACAGACATAAAAGGGGCCTTGTTCAAAATGACACAGAATCGCTGGCAAGTGACAGTGACAGGGCTCAACGTCAGAAACATCTGCTTCCCTTTCCCAAACTCTTCATTCCTACTCTGTGCTGCATTTGAGGCCACTATCCTGTGTCAGCATCTTTTCTCAGACTTTTTGATTCCCAAAATTTCATTCCCCAAAGATGAACATTGTTCCTCGTGATCTATCCAAACTTACTTGTTATGTACCTAGTTATTCAAGGCAAACGTGAGAAAGGGAGAGAAGGAGTGTTTTAAAGTCATATAGAGCACATACATACCCTAGTTGTGGTGTCATGTCAAAAGAAGCACTAAAATCTTTCATGCAGTGGCATCATAGTGAGGAATGACCATTGAGAGAGACATTTGCAGAGTGAGGACAACAATCTTAGTTACAGTTCTTTTGAGATTAAATGCCCTGACAATGCCAATTTAAGAAGGAAAGAGTTAATAGGGATCATGTTTAGGTATGTGGTGTGAAAGTTGGAAAGTCAGGAGCTTAAAACAATGGGTCACAAAAAGCAATGAGGGCTGCTGCTGTCTGCTTAGCTGTGCTTTCTTTATGTGGTCCAGGATCCAATGCAGAGAATGGTGCAACCAGCCCACAGTGGGTAGTGGGTTTTTCTACCTTAATTAATCTGGTCAAAATAACCCCCACAAGCATGAACACAGGATTGTCTCCTATGTGGTTCTGTATTTTCTCAAGTTGACGACATCATGGGTGCATTTATGTTCCCTCTCAAATTGTACCTCATAGGCATTTGTTTCCATGGTAGTTCTTATGGCAGAAAAAGAGTACCACTGTGTGTGGAAGCCAACATTTGCTCTCTCGCTAGATTGTTCTTACCATCTTTACCATTTCTGTGTTCCTGAAGAAATGCTTTCATTGCTCTATAATACCAGAGTGCAAGTATTTCTCTCACATTTGGATATTGTATATATATATTTGTATGTATATTATTTATATATAATATTGGGTATATATCCAATATATATGTATAATATTTAGAATAGCTATATGTATACATATGTATATATACCCAACTACATTATGTGTTTGGCATTTCTGAATTGAGACAATAATTGTTAAAGAGAGTAGATTCCCTATCCCACTTTGTTGTTGTTTAAAATGATCTAGATCCTAATGATAACACTGTTTTTACTGGCACTTGTGAAGCAATGTAAAGTTGAAGAGGAAAGGAATACAATTCTTTTTCAGGAATTGATAAAACATACTTGGGAGTTGGGGGAACTTGTTTTTTAGTCAGAGTATTTAGAAGTAAATAAAGATTTGTTAGTCTTTTAGTATGCACATACCAATAGCATTCTTTTGGGGGGTTATAATTTTTTATTTTTTTTTTTAAGACAAGATTTCTCTGCAGCTTTGGGGTCTGTCCTGGAACTCCCTCTGTAGACCAGGCTGGCCTTGAACTCACAGAGATTTGACCACCTCTGCCTCCCAAGTGCTGGGATGAAAGGCATGACACCAGGGCCCCGGGACATAGTATTCTTAAATGCTGATTGACTTCCACAGGCTTCTTTTTTTTGTGAAACTGATAGTGGTTGTTAAGAATGTGGTTGTTTCCTTTTTGGTGTTGACTAGAGATTCTATTTTCTCCCACTGTATACACTGTTGGACCTTTGTTTAACCATTGTCTTCTCCTCCAGAGTATAGAGATGATATATATTTCTATAGTATATAATATGTATTTGGTTTGTCAAAAAGTATGTTTATCACTATGTTGTGAATATAAATATTTTTAACTGGCTCTATACAATGCATCTGGTATCACGAAATTCATATACTAGCTAAAATGTGATGCTGTACAGAATCCTTCAAAGATTGCAGCTTTGACTTGGCAATAAGCAGGGAAACAGAAATAATAACTTTACCATCTGCAGCCTACAGCCTATACGGGCATGAATAATTAATTGACTACTTGGAGTTATTTGTTATTGTTCTGTGATATGAAATGTGCTCGTTTTTCTGTAGAGATCAGAGTAACGGATTAAAATAAAAACTAAACACAACTTTTCAAAACTGACCTTGATCCCATTCGCTTTATGACTTCTGGAAATCCCTAGAGGAGATAGCTATCAAAGGGTCTCAACTGTCTAACTTTTCTATGTCTGCAAGTTTCTGCCTCTAGTTGATTTAGGCTGAATAGATTTTTTACACAGTTGATGTGCTTAAGTTAAATGAAAGGACTAAGTGCTCAGGTGCACCTTAATATGTGCTTTTGTGAGTCAAGGTCAAATGAATTGGATTTGACCTTAAACATTGCCCCTTTAATAAAAAAAAATGTGTGGCTGGTGGGGGCTACCATCACAGAGAATGTCTTCCATTCCTGTTTTAAAATTGATGTGAATTGTTTAAATGGAAATTGACATCTGTGCACAAAACCTTTTGAAAGTTATCCTCTATTTTCCTCTTTCACCAGCTATAAACTGAGGCTATGAAGAGCATCTACTGTCCCCTTCAGTGGCATTTGGAGGATTCATGAACTAATATTTGTAGAATGCTTTGAAGATAAAGGTGTCAGCTATTATTATTACTAATAAGCCATTTTTCTCCACTGCAATTTTGGACAGCCGCCATTAAAAACCCATTATTGTATTTAACAGTAAAACAATCTGCTACAGCCTAGTATTTACTGCCTCAATTAAGCATACTTCCCACTCCTTTTGCCCTTCCAAATAAAGTGCTGTTGAGAAGGGACATAAAGGTGTGTCCTGTCATTTCCCAAGCTCATCTAAGTGCTGAGCTTGGGTCGTTTGCCTGTCTCTGGAGAAAGCTGGGATCTGTACTCCATGAGAAACAAGTTGGGCTGCACTTTTGTTTTTGTGGTTTATGAAAGGCATGGATCATTAACTTCTGGGCTTTTCACCCATTTGCATGTATATTATAGTTTATTATCTTTGAAGGTTGAATTCAGCTATCTTTTTCATTGCTTGGCACTGATACCAAGAATGAAATGGACTCACATTGGTGGTTATAGATATGTGCATGCATGAGAGAGAATTGTTATTCAGTATTTAGAACTCATTACTAAGACATAAGTTGAAAACTGAAATAATTATACATCTACTTCCAGTTCACAAATATTAATAAATAAAATTTAAGGTCTTGAATTATATAGACCAATGTCTTAAATGAGTAAGTTACTATAACTAACATATGGCATTAAATCCCAACTGAAATTTATTTCCATGTCTGTAGATGTCCTAAAATACAGAATGATACTGAGTAATGAAACAACTCACATATTTCCAAAATAATGCTCACTTTAAAAAAGTTACTTGACTACATCAAATAAGAATAAAAATTAAAAAAATAAATCAGTGCCTATGTTGATACCTGCCCAGGACAATCAGTGGTAGCTCCTTTTGCATTTTTCAGCAATCCTGAAACTTGAAAGAAAGACCTTCATTGTAACACAAATGTAGTTTTCTCAGAAAAAAAATCAATACTTTACAGCACAGATTTTGTTATAGAAAACCCTTCCTCGGTCATTATTTCTTTTATTTTAGAATAATTCAAATGAACACAGTCATCTGTTTGATTTTGGTAGATAGCAGGTCAGGGCGATGAGGGGAGTCTTACAGGATTATTCACAGAAGAAAGAACTTACAATCAATGTCTTTCCATCAAGCAGGAGACATTTAAAGTGATAGGTGTGATAACTCAAAAAACATAAGGCTAATGATCCTGAAGGTACAAAATAGTTCAAAATAAAGAAAATGTATTGTGGTACATTACCTCTTGGAGTGCTGCTCATTCATCTGAAAGGTGGGTGGAACAACTCTTTCCCAGCACTCCGATCCCAGCCCCCAACGGAACACGAAACCTTTTCAAAGGGTTCATTTTTGATTAGTGCATTAATAAGTATCCAAAAGAGATGCTATTGTTCACAGACAGGGTTTTGTATTGTCCTTGGAGGTGAACTGTGGCACATGTTCTAACATTGATATCGCACAGGGAGACCATGCTGTATAATTACTGTTCCTATCTGATTGACTTCTAAAGTCAGACTTACTCTAGTTTCATCTTTTTCTTTGTTGAACTGCACATAAAGAATTTACCATATGACTTAAGGTATTTTAAATTCAGGAGATATTACAATGCTTGGGGGTTGAAGCACGTGAGGTACGCAGAGATGAAGTGTCTTTTTAATGAGCAATGTATTAGAAGAGATAGTAGTACCACAGACAGAAGACAGACAGACAGCAGCATGACTGTGGCTCTGAGGAGAGGTCAGGCCCTCATGTTAGAATTGGAACTGTGGGTCCTTTCTTGTAGCTTTCATAGGAGTAGGGGTGACAAGAGCATTGAAATGTTTTCTTTTTTGGTCCTCAATTTCCCATTAGTAGAGGTATCCAATGAGTGTTCAGTTAAGGTGATCAATAAAGACGTTTCATGCTTGGCCATTATTGAGCTTTGGTGGGACCTGGAAGACAAGAATCTAGGCAAATAAGCTACCTCACTTATGGAAATGCAAATTTCTGTAGATACTGGAATTGATGCAGTTCAACCATAATGTAGGTATTTTACAAAATGGCATGTCCCTGGCTAACAGATAAATACTTTGCATATATGATTCTTAGTATATCAGTTGGGAAATGAGCCAGCAGTTTGTTTCTGAGAAGAAAAATATCTCAGAGCTTATGTATAGTTTTATTAGTCAGGGTTTTCTATGAAAACAGAACTTAAAATAATACATTACACATACACACAAAGCACACATGTATATTTACATAAAAACACACATATAATCTCATATATATACATACACACATATATGATTTATGAGAATGTCTTAAATACTGTGGTCCATCTAATCCAACAATGATGCTAAACCAATGCAGGTTGCAAGAATCCAAAAACTGCTCAGTCCACAAGGCTGGATGTTTCAGTTGATGTTCAGTATATACCAGAATCCTGAAGAAGTAGGCTACAATGTTAGTGAAGAAAGAGACTTTCCAGCAAAAGCAAGACCAAGCAGGCAAAGTGAGCAAGATTCCTTGTTCCATGTCCTTTATATAGGCTGCCAGCAGACAATATGATCCAGATTAAAGATGGATCCTCCCACTTCAAAAAATATGCATAAAAATGTGTTTTCTCACTTCAAATAAATTAATTAAGAAATAACTCCCCAATCTCAGATGTACCAGCTGCTTTAGTTTCTGTTAATTCCAGATGTAGTCAAGTTGAAAATCAAGAATTGTCATTATAATGGTTAAAAGGGGAGCTATTAAAAGATGATTCTCAGGTGTTAATGTTTAGCTGGTTATATAAGAAGTAAATGGACATTTTTTCATTTATCTGTTGATATATAGCAAGTTACCCCATAATCCCAAACAGTAGAAACATGAAATATCGTGACACCATAGGTTGGAGCTTCAGGCAGAACTCACTCTGGTGACTTCTCTCTTAGAGGGCACCATAGAGATTCTATGGTGCTGATTAGGGATTGCCTGGATGGGCTGAAAATCCAAGATGGCTTCATTCTGTTGTGGCAAGAAGGCCACATGAAGCCCACATGCCCTTTTGGCTTTTCTTGCAGCCCTCAGGACTCTCTACTGGACTTTTTATTGAGCTCAGAGTTCTTTCCATAGAGGTGTAGGACCTAAGAGCCCAATCTGGAATCTCAACTATTTTCCTAAAGATTAGTTTTGAAAACAAATCAAGATTCAGTGAAAGTGTAAGATTCCTGCTTATAGGTTCTAGTAGAAGAATAGGGAGGAATAAAAACAAAATAGAAATGCTTATTATCAGAATTACCAAATCAGCTTCTATGTCCCAAAAGTAGATCTCTCCATCGCCAGTTCCTCAAAATTTGACTAGCATAGAACCCTCATATTTGAAAATAGTAACATGCCAATAGTTCTTTTTTTTTGTTTAAGGCATCAATTGAACAAGTTTTTAAATCATTCTATATATTTTATTTTCTAAAAAAATGCTTTTATTGAACTATATATTTTTTCTCCTCTCCCCTCCCTTCCTCTTCTACCCTCTTCCATGATCCCCACATTCCCAGTTTACTCAGGAGATTTTGTCTTTTGCTATTTTCCATGTAGAGTAGATTTATGTATGTCTCTTTTAGGGTCCTCTTTGTTGTCTAGGTTCTCTGGGATTGTAAATTGAAGACAGGTTTTACTTTGCTTTATGTATAAAAGCCCCTTATGAGTGAGGACATGTTATATTTGTCTTTCTGGGTCTGGGTTACCTCACTCAATATGATATTCTCTAGATCCATTCACTGGCCTGCAAATTTTAAGATGCCATTATTTTTTCTGCTGTATAGTATTCCATCATATAAATGTACCACATTTGCCTTATCCATTCTTCAGTTGAGGAGCATTTAGGTTGTTTCTAGATTCTGGCTTGAAAAATAATGCTGCTATGAACATAACTGAGCACATGTCCTTGTGGTATGATCGAACATCTGGTGTAGGAGGTCCTTCTTTCTATGTGTTTCTTGTATTGGTTAATAAATAAAGAAACTGCCTTGGATTGATAGGGACAGAACTTAGTAAGCAGAAAAAACAGAACTGAATCCTGGGAGGAAGAGGGCAGAGTCAGAGAGAAGCCCTGGATCCTCTGCCTGAGATGGATGCCGGTTAGAATCTCCAGTACGTCACTGCCATGTGGCGATACACAGATTAATGGAGATGGGTTAAGCTAATATGTAGAAGCTAACCAATAAAAAGTTAGAGCTAATGGCCAAGCAGTGTTTTAATTAATACAGTTTCTGTGTGGTTATTTCTGGTATAAGCTAGCTGGGCAGCTGGGACAAACAAGCGGCCCCTCCTTTTACAAGCATCCTTTGTGTATATACCCAAAAGTAGTATTGCTGGGTCTTGAGGTAGGTTGTTTCCTAATTTTCTGAGAAATCATCATACTGTTATCTAAAGCAGCTGTACCAGTTTGCACTCCTACCAGTAAAGGAAGAATGTTCTCTTTACCCTACATCCTCTGCAGCATAAGATGTCATAAGTGTTTTTGATCTTGGCCATTCTTATAGGTGTAAGATGGAATCTCAAAGTTGTTTTGATTTGCATTTCTCTGATGACTAAGGATTTTGAGAAGTTCCTTAAGTGTCTTTCAGCTATTTCAGATTCATCTGTTGAGAGTGTTCTGCTTAGTTCTGTATTCCCTTTTTTATTGGATTATTTGTTCTTTTGATGACCTGTTTCTTGAGTTCTTTGTATATTTTGGAGAGTAGCTCTGCCCAGTGTGGGTTGATGAAGATCTTTTCTCATTCTGTAGGCTACCGTTTTGTCTTGTTGACTGTGTTCTTTGCTTTACAGAAGCTTCTCAGTTTCAGGAGGTCCCATTTATTAATTGTTTCTCTCAGTGTCTGTGCTACTAGGGTTATATTTAGGAAATCTTCTCCTGTGCTTGTTGTAAAAGACCACTTGTTGGTCCTGGGCTGCTCAGCCCCAAAATAACCACATAGAAACTGTATTAATTAAATCACTGCTTGGCCTATTAGTTCTATCTTCTTATTGGCTAAATCTTACATCTTAATTTAACCCACTTCCATTATTTTATATTTTACCATGAGGCTCGTCGCCTACTGGCAAGGTTTTAGAAAGTCTGTCTCTGGTTGTGGCTCCATGACTTCTCCCTGACTCCACCCCCTTTCTTCAAGCATTCAGCTTAGTTTTTCCTGTCTAATTAATTTCTACCTTGCTATAGCCAAGTCAGTTTCTTTATTCATTAACCAATAAAAGCAACACAGAGACAGAAGGACCTCCCACACCATGTGCCCATTCATTGAAGGCTACTTCCTACTTTCTCTTCTACGAGTTTCAGTGTGACAGGTTTTATGTTGAGGCTTTCGATCCTGAGTTTTGTGCATGATGATAGATATGGATCTATTTTCATTCTACTACATGTTGATATCCAGTTATTCTAGCACCATTTGTTGAATATGCTTAATTTTTTTCATTTTATATTTTTTGCTTCTTTGTCAAAAATTATGTGATCATAGGTGGATGGATTGATATCCAGGTCTTCAATTCTCCTGTCTGTTTTTATGCCAATACCATGCTGTTTTCTGTACTGTAGCTGCATAGTAGAGCTTGAAGTCAGGGATTACGGTGCTTCCAGATGTTTCTTTATTGAACGGGATCGTTTTGCATGTCAATATTTTTTGAGTTTTGACAAAATTGATATTTTCCTGCTTTGTTTTGGTGTGTGTGCCTCTGTGTGTGTGTGTGTGTGTGTGTGTGTGTGTGTGTGATTTTTGTTATTTTGTTTGAACTTAAGACTTCATGCATGTTTCGCACATGCTTTTCTTCTGTGATACATGTGGCCCTATGAAGTACATATGGCTTTTGTCTAGAGAAAGCAGTAGAGAAATAAGAGGAAGGGAAAGTTTGTTGGCTGCAACATTGTAGACTAAGACTTGAGTTGGGTGAGATGCTCTTGTTCTTTCCCCTAGCTCTGCTTATATTCATCCTTCCCCTTTTTCATTTCTCTTGGAAATGGTTTGGACTTGTGACAACCAGGAAATTCCTTAGCAGATTCCAAAGGGCCATTTACAGTGAACTCTCCATGCTGGAGATGCACTGCTTAGATTGCCAAGGGATGCCAGCCCCATGGGGGAGAGAGTAGAGGTCACTTTCCTTTTTACTTCCATAATCATGTAAGACACAATGGGAAGGGGAATATGCAATTTATTGTGAAATGAGGAGTAGGGATTTAACTGTAGCAATCCCTTATCTGTAGCTTGCTTTCCCTTCTAATGTTCTAATGATAATGAAGAACTGTGGCCATTACTGGTAGAGTTTCTGTGTATCCATGACCTCTACTCTACTGTCTCCCTAAATCTTGCTATTAACTTCTTTCCTTGTATGTCTCTGTTCTTTCTCTGTTATTAGAAAGCATATGGATGGGCTTATCATTCTTATTCTGCTGGAGTTATGACTCAACTTGTGAGAAACACAAGAACATGTTAGGCTTCCATTATCTTGGCAAAAGCATATTAGGATATATATTTCTCATGTTCCCTAAGGCAACTCAATGGCACCAGCAACATATATAATTTTAAAATACTATGCTACTGTGAATTTAGTTCTGAACTGGTCATGCTATAAATTCTCCTTGAAACCATTATATGCACATATCATTTACCTGGTCCTTCTGATAATTTCATGAGCAAGAACTTTAAGTAGAACTAACATGTGAATGCCTAAACCATCAGCTCACAGGCTATCAGATTTTTGCCTTATTTTCATGACAGTTCATCTGGACTTATTCTCTAGAGTGTCAAATGAAAATATAACCTCATGCCTCAAAGGGAATAAGTGATAGTTGGAGTGACTGTGACTCAGAAACAAAGACCCAGATTACTCTGTCAGACACTTTCCATTGGAGAGGAGATTTAATAAAGAAAGGTAGGCATGAATCAATGTATTGACTGAACGGATTGGCAAGGACAGTATTTAAATGCCTTCCAAAAATGTTAAGAAATCTCTGCTATGGGATTATGATGCCATGGGAAGCTGTCTGCTAAGTGAATATATCCCAACAGTTTTGCCAGATATATTATCTGAAACAGTCTGAAATATATTATCTAAGGCACAGAGTTGAACAATAACTGGCTATTGGGGGGACTAAAAATAGCACTGGGTAATTTTGACATTTTATCTGCAACATTCCAACTCTCTATGGTGACCATTTTAATTTGTCACTGTTCCTTTCAGAATCTGCAGCCTGGAACATGAGTTTATAGAAGTCTGCAAGAAACATAAGCTCAGAGGATTATACAAACTTCATGAACAGATTTCATTTTCAGATGATAAAACTCAAAGTCTTATAAATAACACTTCTGGTGAGAACTGCCTGGTGGGTAGAATAGTAGTGAGGCCCTGTGAGTTTCCCTCGGCAATTCCTCTGGTTATTGTCACAGCACACATGATCTCCAATTTCCTCAGAGTCCCTTTTGACAAAGTACAGTAATTTTACCATAGCACAGATCACTTTTTCTTGTCTTGCTTTAGCAACTTGCCATTTTCTGTCCTTTAAAGCTGCCACAAAACCTGTTTCTATTTTCTCCTTGACACAAAAATTTATTCCCCCCTCAGCTGTTCTAGAAAATTCCTTGTTCTGTCTTCCAGTTGCTAGACCACTGCAAGTTTCACCAGATTTCTGCCTTGTGTAGCCTTTCCTTTCTGCTGAGGCCTAAATGTTGCTGTTCAAATCTACTTTCTTGCCTGTCACTTTGACCAGGATGTCACTTGCTTCCTGAAAACTTCTCCTCACTCCCCCTTGCTTTGCTGGCCAAGTAACTGTCACACGTACTTTCCACATTAAGTAGCCCGGGGCTTCATTATTCTCCTCTACATCCGTGTATCCTTAGAGACCCTCTAGCGCAACAGCTCCCAGGCTCGCTCTTGCAAGAGTCTAGGTTCTCACACAGGATTTGTGCTGTCCTTTCTTTTGATGTAACTGGTCATTGGAGACTCATTCTCTAAGACAAGCAACCCCAAAGTCTTTGTGTATTCTCTTCGTACTGCCTCCTGTAGTTCACTAAAACTGTTAACATATTCAGTTCACACACACACACACACACACACACACACACACACACACACACACACATGCAGGTTTTATTTCACTAGTCAAAGTGCAACAGTGACATCAGGGGCCAGCAATGAAAGTGTCTATAAACATGAACAGGGTGAGAGCAGCTGAAACTCACCACATTCTGACTAGATGATAGGGTTCTCTGCTACAGGCTCCTTCTTGTTCTTTAGTCTTCTCCATCTTTAAAACTCAGGAGGTCTGTAAAATTTGCATGCTGTTGCTGCTGGATTAAGTCCTACCTGAGACCTGTAGCCCTTTGTAGTCCATAAAAATGGAGAGATGATTTGCAGGGCTTGGCATTACTGTAATGAACTCACTGATGCCCCTTCCAAAACACATGCAGAAGTGCTCACAGGACCTATGATACTATAGGTAGAGACACATAATAATGCAGTAAGGGCCAGAACAGCTCACTGATGCTTTGAGTTGATAGTTAACTTGACAGAACCTAAAATCATGTGGGAGACAGACGGGACCTCTGGCTATTTGATGTGTGTGTGTGTGTTGGGGGGGTGATGGGAGAAGGGACCTTGCTTACATGAATTGAAGTGGGAAGACACCCACACTGGGTGGGACCATGCTCTAGTTGGGGTCCTGGAGAATATAACTGGAGAAAGGGAAGTGAGCATTTGCATTCTCTTCCTGACTGTGGATGCAGTCTACCAGCTGCTTCAAACTCCTACAAACTTGGTGCTCCAAAATAAGGAACCTTTCCTGGAACTGTGAGACAGAATAAACTCTTTTCCCTGAAGTTACTTATGCCAAGAGGGTTTATGTCAGCAACAGAAGGAACAAGTAAGACAACCCCTGGTAGGAAATTTTCACACTCCTCTCTTTTGGTTTGTTTCAACATTTAATCATTACTGAAAATCTATAATGTTCCTGATTTTTGTGAAAATCAGCTGTGCCATAGTATGAATTATAGGTTCATTTATGTGCACCTGCTGATCTCAAGAGACTTATAGTTACCCTTTAATAGATGTTCAGGAAGTACCGACATGAATATTTATTGCCTTTTTTTTCTGAGTCCAGCACCTTCTTGATGTTAGAAAGCTCAAGAATGAAAAAAGCTAAAGAGCTGGGGTGCAGACCCAAATACTAGGCAGTGGAGATGGTGAAAATGAATCAGGAATGCTCAGATAATGTAATAAAAGTATCCAAACCAGAGAACATGTCCTTTGTTCAAAAGAACTGAAGAAGAGGTTCATGTTTTAATAGCAAAGAAGACATTTATTTGTGATCAGCCTTTTTGAACCATCTACTTTTGAACAGTATTTATTACTGTGTATCCTGATATCACTGTGTAACCCTTAGTTAAAACCATTTGATGTGGTAAAATGTTGCATAAATATCACTCTCTAGTTCTGAATGATTTTACCTCTCTTACACAGGCAAGATCCCTCTCTTATTAGGAGTAAGGTCAGAGAAATTCAAACACAGAAGATGGCTTCTTCTAGAGCACACATGCCAGGCTCGGGCTTGTTTACTTGGTTGGCAAGAGGCTGAGTGCAGGGGTATTCCAGTCTATCCTAGAAATCCTAGATTCCAGTAACATACTGAAGCTCTTTTCAGTTCTGAGATGGCCTAGAAATCACCTATTCACAAAAGCAAACAAACAAACAACACCAAAACCCAACAGTATCTGCCTCATTTTTCATCTGACTTAATTTCTCTTTTGCAAGTAGAAATACCACTAAGCAGGAAATCTGGTTCCTTCCAAGGCCTAGTTGTCAGAGCTGAAATCTCAGAAAAAAGATGGAGAAGCATACCCTGTGGGTATTATCTAGATTTATTACTCACTTGGAGTGAAAAAAACAAAAACAAAATGTTCTACAGAATGCCAATAACCAAGCGCTTTCTCACTTTGGTTTGTGTGTATATAAGTCTCTCTGCAAGTTTAAGTGAAATTATTTAAGATAATTTTCTGAGATATCTTAAACTGTATAATACCTTATAAATATTTTTATGGGACAAGAAAGAAACAATAGGATTGAATATTTTATATATTTTATTTTAATAAAATTTACAACTTTGAGAACTCTCATAATGTTTGTTTTTTTAATGTGTGGATGTGGTGTCTATAACATTGATTAATAATAGAATTTTTTGCTTCTGATAGCATTTTATATTTCTCTCCATGAATACTGTGAAGTTTTCATTTCTACCTATAAATATAGACAATGGTACTTATTCTAGACTAAGAAGAAAGAAATTCTTGCGTTGTTGATAATCAGCTGTTACATTAACCTAACTTTGTAGAACTCCTTGAAAAATGAATCATGTGGAGCCAATCATTTTAAGACTATGCAGTTGAGAATCATAGTGTACACCCATGCACACATGCACGTATGTAAGCACACACTATCTCACACGTAGCCTCTATTTCTGCTGTGCTGAGTATTCCCTCTTAGGTTTTGTTTTCTACTAAAGGTTTCATCAGAAAAGTAAAAACTCTCTTCGAAATTGTCAGGCACTTAGTCTATGTTTGCTAGGAGCACAAATGACATCTTTTTCTTGGCCACATGCTAGGTGATTAATTATAGGATGTTTCTGGGCACTGAAGCATGTCTGATACAAGCTTATCACTTGACTTCTGAAAAAGGTATATAGTAGTCTATCAACTGATTAATTTATTTGCTGTTTTAGGATTTCAGAGTTGGTTGTCTTTTTCTTTCTTTTTCATTTTTAGCATTTTGCCAATGCTTTATTTATGGATTCCATGAATTAATCAGTTTTATCAAAGACTAATCTTTTCCATTGAAAATTGGTGAGATGAATGTTGTCAGTGACATTAGATACTTTTAGGATTGGTTTAAAAGTAAAAATATAGGATTGACACCAAGTCTCTAAATACAACAAAAATGTAAGCCAATGCTATGAGAAATGATACTGTAATTTGCAGAAATGAAACTAATCAGATAATTTTGATACCTCGTGTTTTGGAGAGCCTGGTGACACATTCCTAATCACAGTATTTAGGAAGCTGAGACAGGAAAATGTGGCTAGCTAGATGCGGCTAGATAACATTAGTACAGGCTGAAAACAAGACCTTGTCTCAAAAGACAGAAATGAACAAAAATCCCTGATGCCTTAGAGGTAAATTTAACATTACAGAGAAAATAGACATAGTGATAGTTAGTTTCTACTTATTAAAAAGAAAATTGTTGTCAGGCATAAAAATTAGATACCTGTGACGTAGCCTATGGAGGCTACAACAGGTGTATTGACAATTAGATGCCAACCTGATATATCATTGACTTCTTTTCAAACCCTGCCTAAGGTGGAAGATGTTGCTTCCAATGGCCAGTGTCTGGGGATGGAGCTCAGTTGTGGAACCTTGACACCCCTGTGGAAGGTCCTGTAACCTTGCCATCCTCATGGAAGGTCCTATAATAGTGCCACCCTGTGGAAGGTCGTGTAACAGTGCCAACCCTGTGAAAGGTCCTGTAACAGTGCCACCCCCGTAAAAGGTCCTGCATCTTGGCCATCCCTGTGGAAGGTCCTGTATCCTGGCCACCCCTGTGGAAGGCTCTGTATTTAATCCTTATTATGCAGGAAGAAATAACAAACAAGAAACTCAAAGCAAAATCCTGAAATTGCACCACTGAGAGATAATCTGACACCGTTGTAAATGCTGTATACGTATATGTATGCAACATGTTTTAGGTCTCGTGATTTCAACATTGATCTTCTTTGAGGACAATTTGAACAAAAGAAAATCTCAAATCTCCCACTTTGTGTGTTTTTACTATTTTAACTATAATGAGGGGTAGTAACATGAATGCATCTTTCAGAAAGCTGATGTGAGTTGATTTTGAAACAACCAGCAAAACCTCATCTTTGACCGAAGTTTTCTCCATGAAGAAACTTAAGAGAAAGGCTAGAGAAACAGCTCAGTGATGAGGAGCAGCTGCTGTTCTTGCAGAAGGCTGGAGTTCAGTTCTCAAAACCCATGTCAGGAGACTCACAACTTACTGTAACTCCAGCCCCAGAGGACCGGATGTCCTCCTCTTACCTTTCCGGGTACCTGTGCCCATTCAGGCATACACATGCAGACAGAAACCTGAAAAATAAACACATTTGAAAAATACTGTAAGATAGATTATTCTCCCACAGATCTTCAGAAACACATGGCCTTACCAGAAGGACATGATCGTCTAAATCCTCTGATTTTGCCATCTGTCCATGGCATAAACAATCCATTTGGTAGACTCATTTTCCTGTAAGCACTGGACATCATTGGCCAGAACACAACATACATTTGGGAAAAGGAAGCTAAATGTGGCTACTTCTACCCAGTATCAAATATTTCTGGGGTTTGGCAGGGTTTATAGATAGTATACCCAGTATTCTTGCTTAGTGTTGATTTGTAGGAATATCTGACAAAAGATCTGAAGCTAGCAGGAAACTCAGCAACACAAAAAGAGACTAAATCACATTCTTCTTTGTCAATAATTTCATCAGAGTGACATATGATATTAAATCACATGGAATTAGTGAACGTTCATCTTAGCAACCTTTTGTAATCAATGTTCTATATAAGCTGTTTGTGCTGATCAGCACTTTAAAAGCCTGCAGATGAAGGGAGTTTTAGTAGTTTGATTTTCCCCCTTCTTTAACCTGTGTGCTTTGGGAAGACATTGCCTTTTGTACAACTCCTGACTAATCTGGTTTGAATAGATTCCTTCTGGAAAGCAACATCATCACACACTGAAAAATTTTCCCTATGGGATACAGCTGTATTCTCAGATAGAAGCTGGGGAAAGAAGAGTTAATGCCCTCAAGTGAAGTGTGTATGTATGTAGCTTTGGTTTCATTTATCCATTCATTCATTTGTTCATTCATCAAATATTTAGGAAGCTGAAACTAAAATCCAGATACTATGCTAAACATTGTGATGAAGATAAGTCTCCTGTCTTCCTGCAGTTGCTTTCCCTAAGAATGTTAGTCAATAAATAAGGAAAGACAAAACCATTCCAGGAAAGAAACAAAGGCTCACAAATGAGAAAAAAACTTAGAGGAGAGTAGTCAAAAGGATTCTCTCAAAAGTGCCTTTTAAACTGAGCCAGAGAGGAAAGAAAACAGACAGGAAAAGAACCAGAAGGGCAGAGAGGCAGAGAGATTTGTGTGTGTGTGTGTGTGTCTGTGTGTCTGTGTGTCTGTGTGTCGGCGAGGTAACTTAGCTTTGTTTAGCGGTGTGACTTAGCTTTCTTTAGCGGTGTGACTTAGCTTTGTTTAGAGTTTACAGTAGATTAGACCCCATAGAACAATGAGTGTGGAAGCCACTGGCCAACATTATCCAAACTCAGAACAGATTGTAGAAGACAACATTCTTCATGGATGGCACTAAATGTTCTGGACAAACTTCAAAGAAATCTAAGAATTAAATTTCAAACAACAGCAAACATACAAGGAACACTTTTCCTTTTTTTATTTATTAGATTTAAAGAAAAAATACCAATCCAAATTCCCACACCCTTCTCTCCTCCTATTCCCTCCACACACCCTCCCACCCCACCCTCTCTAATCCTAAGAGAGGGTAAGGCATTTTGCTTTGTGGAAGGTCCAAGGCCCTCCCTACTACATCTAGGCTGAGCAAGGTATACATTCAAAGAGAATAGGATCACAAAAAGCCAGTACATGCAGTAGAGATAAATCTCAGTGGCATTGCCAGTGGCCCCTCAGTCTGAGCCAGCCATACAACTGTCAGCCACATTTAGAGGGACTAGTTTGGTACTATGCTTGACAAGGAACACTTTTCATGAGGAGTATATCATTTGGTATTCTACAGTGAAGATGAGAAAGACTTAGATTTGAGCTAGAATATCATAAAGAAATATTTGTAAACAAAGCTGTTGCTATTTTATATAGTGTATTTCTATTAAAATAAGGCTGATGCAGTAAGGGTTATAAATTGTAACCCATAGCCCCTGGATACAGGAAACCACCATAAAAGATAAGAAACTTGTGCAGTGACAGAGCTTTAGTACTTGCTTCCCAACTGTTGATTTGCATCGTCAGTGCGTTAGCTCCTATAGTGATGAGTATTCAGCTGGGTAATCTTGCAGTGGATGAGAATAAACTTTTGGAAAAAAAAAAAGTTATGGGAGGTGGCGGCAGGCAACCTGCACAATGAGAATGTTCTCTAATTCTTAGAGAAGCTGTGAATTAGATACAGAAGATGGGAGTCATTTTAATCTGTTGGTTAGAAGCATGATATGTGTTGATAAAAATTGTACAATGACTTTTGTAGCATTGTTTTGTTTGTTCTTCTCTTTGGGGCCTGCCACTGAGGTCTCAAATAAATACATGGAGGTTTATTCTTACTTATGTATGCCTGGCCTTAGCTTGATTTGTTTCTAGTCAGCTTTCTAAATCAAATTATCTCTTTTCTTTTTAACTACATTTTGCCTCTGGATTATTTACCTTTCTTTATTCTACATAACTTTCTTTCTTTCTTCCTCCATGGCTGACTGTTTGCCTGGGTGACTGGCTTCTGCTGTCCTTCTCTCCTTCTCCTTTTCTTCATTCTTTTTGTTGTTGTTTTAAACTTTTTTATTTTGTTTTATTTAAAACAATCTTTTTTTTATTTTACATACCAATCCCAGTTCCCTCTCCCTACCCTCCTCTTGCTTCCTCAACCATCCCCTCAACCCACTCTCCATCAATTCCTTAGAGAGACTGAGGCCTCCATGGAGAGTCTACAAAGTCTGTCACATCACTTGAAGCAGGACCAAGGCCCTCCTCCCTGTATCTAGGATGAGCAAAGTATCTCTCCATAGAGAATGGGCTCTAAAAAGCCAGTTTATGCACCAGGGATAAATACTGGTTCCAAGGTCAGTGGCTCCAAGTCACACAACTGTCACCCACATTGAAAGGGCCTATTTCGGTCCTATGCATGCTCCCCAGCTCTCAGTCCAGAGTCAGTGAGCTCCCACTTGCTTGGGTCAGCCATTTCTGTGGGTTTCCTCATCACAGTCTTTACCCCTTCACTCATATTATTGCTCTTCCCTCTCTATGACTGGGCTCCAGGAGCTAGGCTCAGTGCTTAGCTGTGGATCTCTGCATATGCATCCATCAGCTACTGGATGAAAGTTTTATGATGGCAGTTAAGGTAGTATCAATCAGATTACAGGAGAAGGGATGTTAAAGCATCCTCTCTTCTATTACTTAGATTCTTAGCTGAGGCCATCCTTGTGGATTCCTGGGAATTTCTTCAGTGCCAGGTTTTTGCTAAACCCATAATGGCTCCCTCTATCTTTTTCCTTTCTCTCCCTCTCTGTTCTTCCCCCAACTGGACCTTCTCAATCACTCATGTGCTCCTACCCCTTCTCTTCACCCTCTGCACTCCCCACTCCCCTTCTACCCTCCCATTTTCCTTTACTCCAATGTTTTTCAAGAGATATTGTCTATTTCCCCTTGCCAGGGGGATCCATGTATGTCTCTTAGGGCCCTCCTTGTATTATGACTTCTCTGGGGTTGTGGAATGTAGGCTGTTATCTTTTTCTTTATGTCTAATATCTACTTATGAGTGAGTATATACTGTATTTCTCTTTCTGTGTCTGGGTTACCCAACTCAGGATGGTTTTTCTCGTTCCATCTATTTGCCTGCAAACTTCAAGATGTCACTGTTTATTTACCACTGAGTAGTACTGCATTGTGTAAATGTATCACATTTTCTTTATTCATTTTTTTCATTGAGGGGCATCTGGGTTGTTTCAGGTTCTGGTTATGACAAATAAAGCTGCTATAAACATAGCTGAGCAAGTGTTCTTGTGGTAAGATTGAGCATCTTTTGGGTATATGCCCCAAAGTGCTATTGCTGGGTCTTATCATAGATTGATTCCCAATTACCTGAGAAACTGCCAAACTGACTTTCAAAGGAGCTATACAAATTTGTACTCTCACCAGCAATGGAGGAGTGCTCCTCTTACTCTGCATCCATTCCAGCTTAAGCTATCATTACTGTTTTTGATCTTAGACATTCTGACAGGTATAAGATGGTATCTCAGAGTTGTTTTGATTTTCATTTCCCTGGTGGCTAAGAATGTTTAGCAATCCCTTAAATGTCTTTTGGTCATTTGGAAATTGTAGTATAAGGAACTGCGGGCTGCATTTCCGCCCTGATCCTGTCTAACTTACCCCTGAAATAATCACAGAAACTGTATTCATTTAAACACTGCCTGGCTCATTATATCTAGCCTCTTCTTGGCTAACTCTCACATCTTAATTAACTCATTTCTAATAATCTGTATATTATCACATGACTGTAGCTTACCGGGATGAATCTAACCTACATCTGTCTCAGATAGAAGAGCCATGGCGTCTACCTGACTCTGCTTTCTTTCTCCCAGTATTCTGTTCTGTCTACTCTGCCTATCTAAGCTGCTGTCCTATCAAAAGGCCAAAGCAGTCTCTTTATTTAATCAATGAAAGCAACACATAGACAGAGGACCCTCCTATACCAGGGAATTCTCTGTTTAGATCTGTACCTTATTTTTAAATTGGATTATTTGGTATTTTGATGTCTAATTTCTTGAGTTATTTGTATATTTTGGAGATCAGTCTTCTGTCAGATGTGGGGCTAGTGAAGATTTTTTCCCAATGTGTAGGCTGCCATTTTGTCTTATTCACAGTGTACTTTGCTTTACAGAAGCTTCTCTGTTTCAAGAGGTCACATTTATTAATTGTCAATCTCAGTGTCTGGTGTTATATTCAGGAAGTGTTCTCCTGTGACCATGGATTGAAGGCTACTTTCCACTTTCTCTTTTTATGAGGGACAAGTGGTTAGATTTGTATTGAGGCCTTTGATTCATTGGGACTTGAGTTTTGTGCATGGGGATAGATATGGATCAATTTGCATTCTTCTACATATTGCCATCCAGTTATGGCAACATCATTTATTGAAGAGGATTTCTTTTTTCCATTGTATAATTTTAACTTCTTTGTTAAAAATCAAGTGTTAATAGGTGTATGGATTAATATCAGGGTGTTCAATTCAATTCCATTGGTCCACCTCTGTTTTTGTGCCAATACCAAACTGTTCTCAGCACTATAGCTCTAGACTAGAGTTTGAAGTCAATAATAATGATGACTTCAGAAGATTGACTATTGTACAAGATTGTTTTGGCTATCCTGGAGTTTTTTTTTCCATATGAAGTCAAGTACTTTTCTTTCAAGGTCTGTGAATCATTGTCCTGAAATTTTGATGGGTATTGCATGGAATATGTAGATTGCTTTTAGTAAGATTGCCATTTTTATTATGTTGATCCTACCTATCCAAAAGCATGGGAGATCTTTCATTTTTTGCTATCTTCTTGAATTTCTTTCTTCAAAGACTTAAAATTCTTGTCATACAGGTCTTCCACTTGTTTGGTTAGAGTTATCCCAAGATATTTCGAATTGTTTATGGCTATTGGGAAGTGTGATTTTTCTCTGACTTTTTTCAGAAGGTGTTTATGTAGGAGGGTAGCTCTTTGAGTTAACCTTATATCCTGCCACATTACTGAAGGGGTTTATTAACTATAGGAGTTCCCTGGTAGATTTTTTCAGGTCACTTATGTATACTATCATATCATCTGCTAATAGTGAGTCTGACTTCTTCCTTTCTAATTTGTATCTCCTTGATCTCCTTTTCTTGCCTTATTGTTCTAACTAGAACTTCAAGTGCTATATTGAATACATATGGAGAGAGTAGACAACCTTGTCTTGTTCCTGCTTTTAGTAGAATTGCTTTGAGTTTCTCTCCATTTGGTTTGATGTTGGCTGTTGGCTTGCTGTATATTGCCTTTATTAAATTTAGGAATGTCCCTTTTATCCATGATTTTACCAAGACCTTTATCATGAAGGGGTGTTGGATATTGTCAAAGGCCTATTCAGCATCTGATAAGATGATCATATGACTTTTTTCTTTCAGTTTGTTTCTATGGTAGATTACATTGATAGATTTTTTTTATGTTGAACCATCCCTGCATCTCTGGACTGAAGACTACCTGACCATGGTGAATTTTTTTTTCTGATGTGTTCTTGGATTCAGTTCGTGAATATTTTATTGAGTATTTTTACGTCAGTGTTCATGAGGGAGATTGGTCTGTATGTTTATTAATTGTGTCCTTGTGTGGCTTGGGTATCAGTAAGCCTCTTAAAAGGAGTTTGGCAATGTCTCTTCTGTTTCTATTGTGTGGAACAATTTGAGGAGCATTGGTATTAGCTCTTCTTTGAAGTTCTGGTAAAATTCTGCCCTGAAACTGTCTAACCTTGGGCATTTTTTGGTTGGGAGACTTTTGATATTTATATTTAATTAACAGTTGTAAGTTTATTTAAACTGTTTATCTGGTATTGATTTAATTTTGATATATGGTCCCTATCCTGAAAACTGCCCATTTTCTCTAAATTTTCCAATTTTGTGGAAATTGGAAATAGGTTTTTTTTAAATATGACCTGTTGATTCTCTAGATTGCCTCAGTCTATTGTTATGTCCCTTTTTATTATTTCTAATTTTGTTAATTTGGATATTCTCTCTGCCTTTTGGTTAGTTTGGGTAGAGGTTTGTCTATTTTTTTTATCTTCTCAAAGAAACAACTCTTTGTCTCATTGACTCTTTGTATGGTTTACTTTGTTTCTATTTTATTTATTTCTGCCCTCAATTTGATTATTTCCTGGCATTTTCTCCTCCTGGGTGTGTTTGCTTCTTTTTGTTCTAGAGCTTTCAGGTGAGCTGTTAAGTCACTAATGTGAGATTTCTGCAGGCTTTTATGTAGGTATTTAATGCTATGAACTTTTCTCTTAGCACTGCTTTCAAAGTCTCCATAAGGTTCAGTACATTACACCTTTATTTTCATTGATTTATAGAAAGTCTTTAATTTCTTTCTTTATTTCTTCTTTGATCCAGGAGTTCATTTGAGCATTGTTTATTTTCTAAGAGTTTGTGCAATTAGTGTTTTTTATTTAATTCTAACTTTACTCCATGGTGATCTGATAAGACACAGAGAGCTATTCCAATTTTTTTTTATCTGTTGAAGTTTACTTTGTTACTGAGTATGTATTCAATTTTAGAGAAGTTTCCATGAGATGCTGAGAAGATAAATTTTTTGTGTCTGTGTCGAATGTTCTATAGATGTCTATTAAACCCTTTTGAATCATAACATCTGTTAGTTTCTTTATTTCTGTTACATTTCTGTCTGGCAGTCCTATTCAATGGTGTTAGTGGGGTACCAAAGTCTCCTTCTATTAATAAATAGATCATGATGTGTGATTTAAACTTTAGTAATCTTTTTTTCTTCAAATGTTGGTACCCTTATCTTTGGGGCATAGATGTTCAGAATTGAGACTTCATCTTGATGGATTTTTCCTTTGATGAATATAAAATGTCCTTCTCATCTCTTTTGATTAATTTTAGGTTGAAGTCTATTTTGTTAGGTATTAGAATAGCTACACTTTCAGATAAAACAAATTTTATAGTCAACAGCATACTAGATTATTGGTTGTTGCATGTAGTCAGGGCAATACAAAGTCACAAAGAAGCAACATGGTTCACCCATGATATGGGATACAGTTAAATAATCAAAAACAATAACCTATAAGTGAAAAAGATTTTCCTAAGTGGGCAAAGTAAAGGTTAAATGTTGGGTTAACTTATTAATGTGACATTCTGTTAAAGACAAGATTGAAGGAAGCCAAATAAAAACCCTAGTGTCTAGGACTGGCAAGTGATTAAAAAAAAACTATTTATTGTGGTATATTTTCACAAAAGTATCTTTGAATAAACTGTATTAGTCTTCTGAGTTGACGTTTGTTTGTTTGTTTGCTTGAAACAGGGTCTCATATATCTTGGGCTGGTCTTGATTTGCTCCATTTCATGTTTATTTAGTTGATAGATGCTGACCACCAAGCCCAGTGTTTATGCCATACCCTTTACCAACCGAGCCTGTGCTTATTCTTTTAATATTGATTAGCTGGATTATGTGGAAATTTTTTTCTCAATATTTTAATAACCCAAGAACAAGAATGCCTATCAAAACAGGAGAAAATTTTAAATATATAACTATATATAATGATTAAATATTTAAAATATAATATATCTTATAACGTAACACACTTAATAGATACACATATGTAACATGTAGCTGGATTTCTGAAGAAAGCATCTAGATATGCATTTCAAAGATAGTCAAGGAATTTCACATAAAAAAAGAAGCTTCAGTTTGCTATTTGTGGATGGTGCTTATTATGTGAAGCTCGATTGACACCATTATCTATTTTGAATATATAAAAATGAACCTGTCATAAGCTAAATAATATTGATTATGTTGGTGTGGGTAAAGGAAGTACATACAAGATGTAGAAAGAAGATTTTAGGATACTCTTGTAGTTTGTTAAATTAAAAGTTTGAATTCTGGGGTTAGGCATATGGATCAGTGGATGAAAGCTGTTACTGCACCGGCATGAGGACCAGAGTTTGGAACCCCAGAACTTTTGTAAAGGAAAAAATATACAACAAAGATCCTGGTCTGGTTTTCCAAGCTGGTAACACCAGTGCTATGGGGACTAAAACAAGAGGATCCCTGGAGCTTGCTGGCTGCCAGCCTGACTGCACCTTCAGTGAGAAACCCCATCTTAAGGGGATATGGTGGACAAAGGGGGACACTCTGTGTCCTTTTATAGCCTCTGCACAGTTTGCTGTGTGCTCAGCTACACACACATATGCACATACAACCCTCCTTACACATTTGAAATGAGATACTAGGCAAGTAAGGAAAAGGTGCTAATATTCACCAATTCTAGAAAGCATTTTTGTTATCTTTAATGCATTTTAATTTACTAGTGAAGAAGCCAGAGTTATTGCAAATTTGTGTTTACACCAGTTAGTATATTTTAATTCAACTGCTGAAGTATTATAGCAGAGGATTAAGATATGCTTTCATGTCAACTCCAGTGTAGACAGTAGGCCAATTAGAACAGAGACTTCTATGTGAAGTACTCTAAACTTACTAATAGATTTATTCACTAGACCTCACAGATATTCCATGCTTCCCAATTTTAATACCATGATATTGTGTGAAACTATTCTGGGTAAGACTTTAGCAAATATCTACTTTCCCCAGATAGTGAGCCCACTAGACACCAAAGTAAGGGTACTACCAACGTCTGAACTGGTGAGCCAGCGAGATTTTGTGGTTTCTCATATGGTGAAGGATTACCTAAAAAAGCAGAGATTACTCACAGTCAACTACATCACCAAAGGCCAACTGCAGAGTCGGTGACAGCTTTGAAATCTGGAAACCTGAAGCACACTGCAGGGCATGAAGGCAGTTTAACATGTCAAAGGGTGTCACTTTGAGACAGCTCAGGTGGCCTCTGCCTCATCTAGTCAGCTCTGCTTGTCTCATGATGTCTCTCAACAATGTTCACTCACTTCTTATATAAGCTTGAGAAGGAGGGTGGAACTAACTGTGTCTGGTATATTTCAGAAAGAACCTGTAGCTTTGGGTATATTTCAGAAATGACCTGAAGCTTTTGGGTTGTTGACATTCTGTTTTTTCAATGACTTTCCTTCAGGATGCCCTTTCTTTTAGAACAATCTGTGCCTTACAGGCATTCCTCCAAGATGGAATATTCTCTTCAAGACAAAATTGCTGCACAACACACAGACTTTGTGAAACAGTAAACAAGTACCGACTCAGATTCACGTTCACCAGAGTCAGGGAGTCAATGGCTCAGCATTCCAGTGGTTAGCATGCACACAGGGACTTGTATGTCATAGTATTTAGGATGATGGGTAATCCTGCCAGTTTTCTCACCACTACAATGCTCTTTCCACTACATGCTGTGAAAGACAGAATTTAAATTACTTGTTTAATATTAAACTAATATGACTAAACATATGATAACTTATGTCACATACTAAGCCACTGTATCTTAATACTTACTAACTTAATTTGTGAAAATACATTTTTTTTTGCACTCAGTGAAAATATAACTGCCTTTGTAACATAAATCTGAGTTTAGGACTTAGGTTTCTGTAAGAGGCAGCCTAATTTTAACATACACTGAAGAATATACTATTATTTCATCTTCCTGCAAAATAATTAGAATGAAGGCAGCATGCATTTTGTATGAACTCAAAAGGTCTAAAATTGTCTTCCAAATTTCAGATTTAAATTGCTATGCACACAACTTTATTACATAACTTGTATTAATTTCTGTTGCTGGAGTAATTAATTGCTACAAACTGAGTGTCTTAAAAAGTAAATAATTCGTTCTCTTACCACTTAAGAGTTGAGATGTCCTAATGCCAAGGTGTCCATAGGGTTGACGTTACTCTACCTACTCTGTGAAGATGTTTCTGTTTCTAGTTTACCTTCTAGAGGCTACTTGAGTACTTTGGCTGTGGCATCTTCCTTCATTGTTTAATGTTTTTCTACATATCTACTCTGTCCCTAAATCAGCTTGGCATAGTCTTGTTCTTCTGGAAAGAAACTTAAGGTTACATTGGACCTATTCACATGTTCAGAGTCAGTATCTTTATTTTTAAGATTCTTCAGTCATTGCTTCTCATTTTAAAGTTGCACCAATGTGTGTGATAATATGTCCCCCAAACCTGGAAATTAAAATGTAAACATTTTGGTGGTCGTTATCTCATTCAACCATATCAATCTTCAAACCCTCTTCAGCCTGTGATGTGAGTGTAGTGAAGGAGCACTCTGGTGAAAGGGATGTGGTTGCCATTTTCACTATCTCATCTTAAACACTGTTACCTAAGTAGAGTGTTACTGGAGCATATAGTTGCAATAAAAGCACATATTACAAGACCAACTTGCTCTAAATATTGACTCACAAAGCTAAAATAACTTGTGTAGGTGGTTTTACCATGTCTTTTGAGAACAGTTTCCTATTCATAGTATGGTTAGTTTTTACCATGACTATTATTTTTGTAAAGGGTATAAAAAATAGGATTAATCTTAGAACACTGCCCCACTTCATACACGGACTATTTTTAAAGCTGTTAGAACAGTGACTAAGACAAAGTATTTGCTACATTTGTGTTTGCTGAAAATTTTGGTATTATTAGATCCACATTCAGTTTCAAAGTCTTTTAGTTTGAAAACTTGAAGAACTCAGTGGGAAAGACAAGTTCAAATGACTACTTCAAAATCTCAAAAGGTCATTCAGTGTAGATTTACTGACCACTGCATAAGTACAAAGATTTCTGCTAAGCTCAGGGCCAATAACGAACAACGTGAAACATTCTCTGCCCTCAGAGAACACGTAGGCTGCTACAGCAGGCAGGTGATTTAAGATTGAAGGGCAGAGGCTGTGATGGGGATTGTACAGGCCATCATTGTCTTGGTCTCTAGAATTCTATACCAAATTTTCATCTTTGAAGCTTAAAACTGAATATAAATTGGAGAGCTATTTAATAAGCCTCAATTAATTATTGGATTGCATCTTCAAGCTAGGAAATAGCTTACGAAATAAATATGAAACACAATTTAAGCAGAACACAATTTAAATATACACACAGAGCATCTCTCTCTCTCTCTCTCTCTCTCTCTCACACACACACACACACACACACACACACACACACACACAACTAAGTAATGCTTCTGTTGCACTAAATATCTAAATTCAAAATAGGGAATTTTGAGATAAAGGAAACTACTGTATTTCTGCTGTCTTTTAAGGTGAAAACCCATCAATGTCTTTTTAGAGAATATAGATTTGCTCTATAGTACGTACAGTTTTTTTTTCCCCTGTGTGTGCGTGCGAGCAAGTGTGCACATGTGTATGTGTAGGTCCAGTGTTGAAACTGGTGTCTTTCTCTTTGATTTCTACCCCATTCTTTGAGACAGAGTCTCTCTCATTGGGTCAAGCATACGGGCTAGCCAGTGAGCCCATAGGACTCGACGTGACTCCTGTGCCAGGATTCTAAGTTCCTTCCTGGACCTGTCATAGGAGCTAGGGACTAAGATTCAATTCCTCATGATCGTGTAGCAGGCAGTTTCCCTACTGAACTGTCTCTCTAGTTTTAGGACTTTTAGATTTTCCGTTTCCTGTTCCTCTCAGGAGTATGTCATCTTTATTCAATGCTAACAGGCAGTTCAGTAATGGGCTGGAGAGACTTCACATGGGAAAGTTTTGAAAACAGTGTGAGAAGTGCGTATTAAACTTTGTCAAAATATTTTCTTGTAGGTTCCAGGGGGAAAAAAATTGCCAAAATTTAAAATGCAAGGCAGGTTAATTCATGCATATTATTTCAGGTAAATAATTTCACTGGGAGTCTTTCTAGGTAAAATTAATGTTTACACTGTGTATAATCATAGCAGGTTTAAACATTACCAAAGTTTGAAAGGAGAATGACTGGTAGTCATGTCCTCTTTATCCACTTCCTCTCCATCTAATACTCATCTTATTTTTGCATTAATAAGTGCAATCTAAGTTGTCTATTAAAACAATGGAAGGGATTTAATAAGTCATTTTCCTCTTCTCTGTTTTCTTTTCTATTTTTAAAATCTTTTCAATAGAAAAGTCCTATGAGGAAGCACACAGGAGGCAGAGGATGATTATTTGCTGAAGGTAGATCTGAAGCTGAAGTCAAGAAGAGTGTTGTACATGTGTAGAAGCTGGATGAGGTTCTGAATGTTCAGAGCCAGCTTCTAGCTTTGTGTGAGCAGGTTTTGTGCCTTTCTGCTGAAGTAGATAGATTGGCATAAACAAACACACATGCAAAATTATTGCTGTTTTTCCTAAGACATTCTGCTGGTTTTGTCATACAAAAATCTCAATTGAAAGATTCATCTTGTTCTCATAGACAGTCCATGTTACATGTGTGTGTAGAATGCTTTCAAAAGACATGGGATGGAAATTAAAAAGTGACCGGAAATGGCTGCGCCCTGCGGATGGTATCATATGGGGACCATTGACTCTCTTTTAATGCTGATGCATGACAGAAGCGAGCCTCCGTTTATAAACTGCACATTCAGGCCCTTTGTGCATCTATATCTGTTTTCCTTCCTGTAGATTTCCCCATTATCACTTTTCCCTTGCATTTTCTTTGTTCCTTTAGACTCTAGACTTTATTTGCTTTCAGCATCTGGCCTAGTAGCTGTTTTGTTACCGTGTCTGCCTTCTGCTGTGTGTCCACATGCTTCCCAGAGTGTCCGCAAAGCAGCAAAGCAAGGAAAACAGTCAGTGCTTGGCCTGTCAGGGGAGCCTGTGAGATCAGGGCGCCTGCACTTTCCTTTACTCTCCGTTCCGACTGACATTAATTCTCACACTTATCTATCCACCCAACCGTCCGTCCTTCCATCCATCCACCCAATCCATCCATCTATCCACCAAGTTATTTGTTGTGACGTAGTTTTTCAACACAGGACAGCAATGCCTTCCTGCATTTGATCTGTTCCTAGACTGAGGAAGTTAAGAACAAATGTAATGGTGCCATTGGAATGCATACTTCTCACAATAATATGTTTTGCTTTTCAGGGCAATTTCAATTCAATTAGCTGTGTAATGAAAACACAGGGGAGTATCCGAGGAATCATTTAGTCTCTATCCGGGTGGCATGATTTTAGGTGGGATGATAGTCAAACTCAATGTTGAAAAAAATGCCTTAAAGACATCTCCCAATCAGTGAAAAATTATATTTTATACTGAACCTGTATGTGCACAATTGTCTGCTTAGATGGTTAAGCACTCAGAGAGATACTTGCACAAGGATGTAGATACATTTATCTGCGCTCAAATTTGTAAGTTTGTATGCCCTGGTAACAGGAGGAAAGAGATTTAAATGACCATACCTATGAGGTTAGTTTATTTGTGTTTATTTTTTTCCTATGGAATAAAACAGACTATCAAACATCAAGTACACACGGGACTGTATATCATGATGATATGTAGCATGTGAAGGAAGCAATTTTCCAATGGCTCATTAGCCTCTGAGAGCCCAGTACTACAGGATGGCAATAGATTACGCCTTCATCATGAGGACAAGGTGGCATCTTGTATGGCTCTCTAAGCTGTCTAACCCATTGAAATAAGCTCAATAGCATATTTTAGTCTCAGTTCAGACTGTCTTCCAGTTCCTGGTGATTGATTTAATAGTGGATTTGACAATGTCTATATGAGGTATGGAGAGCAGTGTCCATTAAATAGAATAAAAATATCCTTTTAGGAAGAAAAAAGTGATTTAAATCTTGAGAGTCTCATGGGATCTCATTAAAGTTCTCGCTCTTTAATACACGGTGCTGTCTAGCAGTCGTCAGCAACCCTGTAGTGTGCATCGCTGATAGGTTAGTTTACACAGGATTAATTGTGTAATTTTGCAGGCAACCAGCATGGTGAACATTGATTTTTGCATTAGCCCCATGTGTTATTTCCAAGGGGATCCTGCTTTCTCCGTGAAGGTGGTGTTGCATTTCACTTCTTATTAATTATAATTTCTGCCAACATGTTTTATGACCAATACAATTTATTCTAAGTCTTTCATAATCTTTTTTTTCTAATTGTTATGCCCATCTGAAACTTCATTAATTTTGAGCATCGATGTGTAAAAACCCGGCAAGAGAAAATGTCGCTGACAAAAGGTTCTCTGGCCAGCCTGTTTCTCCCATGCCTCTGTGTTGCTCAAGCTTTTGCTGAGATAATGAAGCAAACTCAGTTGAATTCACACCAGGTATGGATTAGATGAATCTGCGTAAGGAATAGCTAGGAAATGTTATACTTCTTCAACCGCAAGGACTGGAGCTTCTGAAGAAGGAGACCTGAACCAGGTCCATTTGCTATGGACATCTCATTACCATTTCATCTCAACACTACAACAAATTTAACTCTTAGATTCAATCTTAGTCAAGACAAGGTGGGTATTTGTAGATTTAGAAAGAGTAAAAGTGTTTT
Source organism: Myodes glareolus (assembly GCF_982192425.1). Lineage (NCBI taxonomy): Eukaryota > Metazoa > Chordata > Mammalia > Rodentia > Cricetidae > Myodes > Myodes glareolus. Next base: position 47,699,100 of record NC_142028.1, on the reverse strand, counting down.
TTTTTCCTGGAATTTCCTAGATATTAGGCTAGCACTCAGCCAGTAGACTTTATCCTCTTTACAGGATGGTAAAAAGCCCACTGGCAATGGGGTTTTAATAATATCATTCTGGCTTGGATCACAGTAAACTTTATCATCTTGTATGATTTGGGGGATAATGATGTTAATTGCTATATTTGAGTTTAAACTAAATCTTTAATATTAAGTTGTATATAAATATGTATTCAACATACTAAAATCTTAACTTAAGTCATTCACCTTCTCTTGTCCCATATCCTACTCCTATATCATAGACTCTACTTCATGAGACAAAATTTCTTTCCTCCCATTACAGTCTTCTGAAAGAAAAAAATCACATCTTGGTTTTTGTTTTTTTTTTTTTTTTGAGGGGGGGATTGTTTCTCTTCTCCTTCTTCCCCATCCTTCCTGTGAGTTTGGGCTTGTTATGAAAGTCCAATAACATAACCTGTGCCAAGTGGGTACTTAGCATGTATGCAGAGTGACAATCGTCCCTGCATGGGCCCTCTTCAACACTCTGTGTCCAGAGATTCAGAAAGAGCTCATTTCTGCGCCATCAAAGGGCCCCTTGTGTAATCGATTCTGAGCAGTGAAGATGTAAGAAAGAGAAAATAAGAAGTCTTTTGAGCGCTTATATGACGCCTGGATCATGTGGAGAGTCTAAGGAAGTGGCCGCACTCTGGCTTTTGTGTCGTTCGCATTAAACAGGAATAGATGAAAGCAAAGGCTCATAATTGACATCATCCCAGACGAAAAAGCTGTGGCTCCACAGCTTGCATGCTTCTTTGTAACAAACGACCAGCTGACGATTTTAAAAAAAAAAAAAAAGTCTTCTTGGTTAAGACTAAGAGTGTTTTGTGCCATTGTAAGTGGATCACCTTCATAAAATGCAAAGCCTTTTCCTCAAAGAGAACAGAAATTTGGTTTACAGTTTGTGAACTGAAATCACAGTATTTAGATTGTTTATTTGACCCCTGTAGCTTGCCATATCTTATATGTGACTTAAAGGAGTTAATTCAGTCTTCTGAATTCCTATTTTCACATTTTACAATTATCTTAATAAATTATAGACACAGTGTTCTTTAATAGGTTAAACAAGTCTTTGTGCAAATGCTATCAGTTGTGAAATGCTCTGTCATTGTAAGCATATTAGAATAAAACTCAGGAAATGGCCACAGATTTCAGTTCTTTGGATATTCTGCTTTTATAGTTGAACTTTGTCCCAAATACTTTGAATGAGTCAATGTTCTTACTTCGTTCATTGGATTAAATGCATGAGGATATGTGCATGGATTTGGAGAGCCACTGAGGGTCCCAGACTTTTCAGTGTGTTTGTGGTTAGCGAAGAGTTAGGAACCCCTTAGCCAAATGACCACAACCAGGCTTTCACTCACATTAATTACACTACCTACCTTTAGAGTGGCTGAGACCAGGAGAGTGCATTTGGTATAATTGGTTTATATTTGCTAAACATTGTTAGCTGTATTTCTGTGCTTCAAAATATTTATCTTCTCACATAAATAATTCCCAGAACCACAGAAACAATGGAATGGAGAACTGGGGAAAATGTCTTACTGTGTAAGAGTACTTTCTGCTCAAGCAAGAGGGCTGAGTTCAGACACCTAACACTCATCAAAAGCAAAGAATGGCTGCATGTGCCTCCAATCCCAGAACTGTCAAACACAGTTAGATCTTTCTAGCTCTCTGCTCAGCCAACCTAGATAAGAAATGGCAAGCTCTGGGTTTAGTGGAAAACCTTGTCTCAAGTGTATACTGTAGACAGGGACAGCTAGTTTGTTTCCTGGCCACCCAGACCCAAAATAATTCACACATAAACTGTATTAATTAAAGCACTGCTTGGCCAATCACTTAAGTGTATTGCTAGCTACCTCTTATATCTTAAATTAACCCATTTCTATTAATTTATATTTCACCATGATGCTTGTGCCTAGAGTAAAGTTTCTAGCTGGAAGCTAGCATCTTTCTTCTCTGGTGGCTATATGGCTTCTCACTGACTCCACCTTTTTCTTCCAGCATTCAATTTAGTTTTCCCACCTAGCTGTATTCTGCCCTGTCATAGGTCCATAAAGCTTCTTTATTCTTTAACCAATAAAAGCAACACATATACAGAAGGACATCCCAAGTCAGTGTACAGTAGAGAGAAATTGAGGAAGACACCTGGCATCTCCTCTAACCGTTTTTTGAGTGGGCCTACTAACACATGTGTGCACATATCACACTTATACTATATAATTACGGTCCACATATATGCACCATACATTTATAAAACACATATAATGACACTGAGTTGGGGAGAATACAAACATCTAATTACTTCACTGACATTTATTGTAAAAAGTTAAAGCTTCTTTAGGGATTTAGTTTACACGATTAAGGAGCCCTTTTTTTTTCTTTTCTTTCCTTTTTTTCGCATTAGTACCTCTATGAAGAATGTCACCTCTGCTACTTCTCTAGAGGTGCACAATGTTATAGAGAGAAGAGCTAGTCCAGTTCATGGGTGAAATTAGTTTCAAATTCTGCAGATTGGGTTTGAAAATATAGATCTAGTTCCTATTAAATGTCAACTTCAATATCTAAAGAAATTTATGCCAATTGAAAAATTCACTTGGAAAGAGATGTGTAGATTTTGTCATTCCAATGAAACTCACTCTAAATATGTTATATTCCTCAACCATACTCTCAATGTTCGCATCCAAATATAACCTTTTAGTGAATATTTTTCATAGCATTCCTAATGAAGCTTGTACTCGTGTGCTAAAAATTTCCATGTTCCCTTACATTTCTGACTAATGTGTTCATCAAGATTAGGCAGGAGTAGAAAAAGCCAAGTAGAAGAATGACAGCTGCTGACTGACATCCGTAGGCTTAGTATTGATATTTCCATCTCTTTAATACTGTGGGGGGCCACTAAGCACACAGTGAAGAGATGCTGGGGTTAGCATTCCTTCTCTCTACATCAGCAACTTGCTGCAAAATAATAGGCTGCATGTTTTGAGTGGAAAAACTCTTTTGGCACATCATTCTGCTGTGTGCTTTCTAGTGGAGATCTCCATTTTAATTTTCTGTGGTTTTGTCAATAAAATCTAGGGCCTCATGTATACTGGACAAATATACTAAGGAACTGCAATTCTACCAATTTCTTAGGTCTTTGTACCAAAGTATTATGATTTGGGGAGATGTCCACTGGAGCATTTTGAGAGTTATTATTGAATTTATGTACATGGTATGTAATAATATTAATAAACATTTAATTATACTAAATTAGACAATAGAAAGTAGTACCATTTAGATAGTATCGGTAGTTACAGTCTGCTTCACTTTGGATGCTTCAATATATCTCTTCACAGCAGTTTTAGACATATGTTAAAGTATTTGAATTACTCATGCATTGCTGATTAGCTACTTAGTTTCACAGTTTTCAAAGTTAGGTGTTTGCCCTTGAGCTGTTTCTTACCACCAGTTTCCATGGGCTGCTGGGTATGTGCATAATAATTGTCCTTATGTTAGAATTACACAGTTTGGCTTTTGTAGGCTGTCGTTAGGAGGTGAAGCTGGGAGGTGTTTGTTAGTTTCAAATAAAAATTAGAAATGAGGACTAGGTGAGAGAGATTGTGACAGATCCAAAGATACATGGCTGCTAAATGCCACAATGGGTGCTTTTTGGATCATTTAAGTTTTCATGATTGTCTAGAAATGTATTTGGCTCTCAGCTCCCCTCCAGTTAAAGATTTTTTTTTTTTTTTTGCTGAAAGGAATCAGGGAACTCATTCTTCCTATAAGGTAACAGTTGAACTTAAGCTATCCCCAATAAGGTGGGTGCTTTCTTTCCTCTCATTTGTCCTTCATTCTCTCTCTCTCTCTCTCTCTCTCTCTCTCTCTCTCTCTCTCTCTGTGTGTTTGTGTGTGCGCGCGCATGGGTGTGTGTGGGTGTATGTGCCCAAAGGACCATGTATTTATGTGTGCCTATAGGAAAATATGTATGTGGAGATCTGAATACAACCTTGAATGTCATTTCTTAAATACCATCCACATTTTTTTTTGAGATGCAGTCTCTCATTGGTCTGGGACATGCCTGGGAAATCAGGTTGGCAGTGAGCCTAGAGGTTTTCTGCCTGTTTCTCACTCCCCAGCTCTGAGATTGCAATTGTAGGCCACCATGCCAGGCTCTGTAAAGAGGAGTTCAGGGATACTGAACTCAGGTCCTCAGACTTGCAAGGCAAGCATTTGACCAATTCAGTTATCACTCCAGGTGTTTTTCTTTCATTCTTAATGAATCAGGACCCCCAATGGCATTGAAATTTTAATTGATTCTGAGCCTATAAAGTTGTCAAACTAGAGTTATCTCCCTGATATACAAATCTGATCTTGGCATTTTCTACTAAAGCCTACAATGGTCTTCTTTTAGAAGATGAAGGTTAATTACTTAAGCTTGACACCCAGGGCTCTGCTCACTGTCATTACAGCGTACCTCATCAGTCTCATCTCTCTTTATGATCTCTTCTGCCCTCATAGACCTCCTCAACAACCTCTCACAGCCTCATACCCTCTTCACTGTTCCCTGTTATTGTGTGATTTCCAGCAGCACTTCTTGATTCCCAAACACAGCCCCAGCTGTCAAACTGGAAGGCTATTGCTTTCTTTTAGCTCCATAAATTTTGTCATCACTACTTAACCAAAGAAGCAGTGGTCAGGAAGGGATGTTTTTATTTCTTAACATTTAATTTTCTGTAAAAATAATTCATGGCTATGAAGGATGGAATTTTTAAATTCTGTATATTACCCCTTATCTGCTTCCTCCATACGGAGTAGTACTTGACAGTGGATGCATTTTCATCCAGTGATATTTTCTGTGTAAATTCATGTGCACAGAATTCTCTGCAGAAGTTTAGCTTGCATTTTACATCGAATTTTTGGATTTTAGGTCATTCTTAGTATCATTATTTTCTCTGAGGATTCACTTTTCTTTGAAAATGCATCTTAAACACTTAATAGTTGTGCTATTGTTGAATATTTAAGTTATTGCCAGAATTTCTACTTTTAATGCTAGTTAGTAAACATATTTTTAATTGGTATTTAAAAATATTTAAATTGGTATTTAAAAAACCTTGAACATATGTCAAGATTTTAACTAAACTTCAAAGATGTTAGTAAGTATCCTTTTACTATGGTGTTTGAACATGTATTATTACTTTATCTAAACTTAGTTTTCTATGTACATATGCACTCAAACGTATGAACATTTAAAAACAAAGGCAGAACTTTAAAAGTCACAGGTAGTGAGAGAGTATAAAAAGAAGTAGAGGAAAGGAGACTTGGCAGAACTCTGGGCAAGGGTAAGACCCCCCCACACACACTCTTCACTAGTTTAATGACAGAAATGGGTGGGGAAATTCAACAATGCACTGTGAAGACTGCCTACCTAGAGACAGAATTCTTCTCCTGTAGAGGTATGTTTCAAATAAGAATGCTGGAAAAACAATTGAACACACTTAAAGCCAAAGACTTTATGACCTTTAAGATAGATCAGCCTTACTTTTTTCTGTGCTGTAAACCTGTAATATTCTGACAGTCTCAATCAAGATTGGGAACCTTGTTTACTGTAAAGATGTATGTGTTGACTGCTTTCTGATCTGTCTATAGTGAGGATTCCACTGACCTTTTTGATTTATGATTGTAAATCTGTACATCTTGTAGTCCCATTTAATGGCTGTATATCTGAAAATACACTATGAGGTTATTTACAAAAATTAAAAAAATAGACATATCTTAGAATACTACAGTAATGTGACTACTCAACACCTTTGACAATTTTCATTTTACTGTGTAACCATGTATTTATAATTATGCATGTGTATACATATTGCACATAACTGTTTATTTTGTCAAATCCATGTGGTGAATACTCACTACTTTCATAAAATGCTCCACACTTAAATTCTTTAAGCAGTTGCTATCTCCAAGTCCTTTCTGAATGACTTTCTGTATAAAAAGTGAATTTCTCATAGATGGGATAGTGAAACCATAAAAGAATTGCTCACTGAGTTCTGGGGTTCACTGGGGTGAAGATCTTAAGGAATTACGAAGACTTAAACCAAAGCCAGTTTCAAGATGGTTTGGTGGGCAAACAGGGAGTTCAGGAACAGTCACATCTCAAAGGAGAATAGAGAATATAGTCCTTGATTGTCTTTGGGGAACCCATAGACACCCCTGTATTCTCAGGTCCACAGACCATTGTGCAGGGATTGTAGAGAGAGTGGTCAGAGGTCTAAAGGCTTTTGTGCAACAACTATTCACATCACGGTAGCAGGTGCATGGACTCCAACAGGAAATGGAGACTATTATCTTGAGATCAGGATTTCTTTAGAAAAGTGCCTATTTTGAGGACGCAGGGCCTCACATTTAGGAGTGTGCCTTGACTATCATGCCAGGCACAGTACTCAATAACACATATTTGAATGAATAAACAAGGAGCCCCTTGTACAGTGAATGCCTCAGGGGCAGAAAGTCTTTATAATAGCCATGATACTTTCTTTGCATACTGAAATGTAACTGACAGACTTTCAGGAAATCTTCATATGTATTTCATATGCACATTTTTAATGAGCTGTCATTCTGTTATTTAATCATGTTTGAAAATATTTGTCACAAAGCCTACAGTCAGAAAGAACAGTAGTCTATCTTAAAAGTGCATGGGAAACATTGATACCACCTTTCACAATTCTACCAGAGAAATGAGTCTGGAACCTTAGCATTAGGTGTCACTTTTATGCCTTGTGTTTTTTTTATTGTTGTTGTTATTGTTTTCCATTTTAAAATAGGGAATTTATACAAAGACGAACCTACCTTATGCCACAATGAGGTCAAAGTTGGTTAATAAAACGGCTCCTGAAAGAGAAGTGGCCTTGTGTATCTTGTTACTATCACAAACACCGGCTGATTCAGACACCCTCTCCTCCACTGCCCAGGGTCCTAGCTGGGGTCATCTCCATGGACTCCTGGAAACCCCTGCAGAGCCAAGCCTCATGCTAACACCAAAATGGCTCCCTCAATTAAAATATCTCATTCCCTGCTCCCTTATCTGTCCTTCCTCCATCTCAACCATCTCACTCCCCCAAGCTCTCCCCAACCCTCTTCTTCTCCCCTCTCTCTCCCCTTTTCCCTTTCCTCTCACCCTCAACCCCCATGCTCCCAACTCTTGCATGGTGATCTTGTGTGCTTCCAGTTTCCAGGAGGACCTATATATGTTTTCCTTTGGGTTCACCTTGTTACTTATCTTCTCTAGGATCACGAACTATAGGCTCAGTGTTCTTTGTTTATGGCTAGAATCCATTCATGAGTGAGTACATACCATATTCATATTTTTGGGTCTGGGTTATCTCACACAGGATAGTGTTTTCTATTTTCATCCACTTGCATACAAAATTCAAGATTCCTTTTTTTTTTTTTTTTTACCACTGAGGAGTACTCTAATGTGTAGATTTGTCACACTTTCTTTATCCATTCTTCCATTGAGGAGAGGGTGCCTGAACTGGCCTTGTCCCATAGTCAAACAGATGACTATCTTGAATATCACCATAGAACCTTTGTCCCACAACAGATGGAGATAGAGACAGATAGAGACAGAGACCCACATCAGAGCACTGGACTGAGCTCCCAAGGTCCAGTCGAATAGCAGAAGGAGGGAGAATATGAGCAAGGAAGTCAGGACCACAAGGGGTTGGCCCACCCACTGAGACATTGTGCCTGAGCTAAGGGGAGCTGATCAACTCCAGCTGGACTGGGAGTGAACGAGCATGGGATTAAACTGGACTATCTGAATGTGGTTGACAACTGGGGCAGACTGAGGGGCCAATGATAATAGCACTGGGATTTTTCTCTACTGCGTGTACTGGCTTTTTGGGATCCTATTCTATTTGGATGCATATCTTCCTAAGCCTGGATGTAGGGGGTAGGGACTTGGACATCCCACAGGGCAGGTACCTTAGGACTGGAGGGTGGGGGGGGGGAGAATGTTGGGGGAGAGGAAGGGAAGTGGAAGGAAGGGAGGAAGTGGAAATTTTGATTGGTATTATTTATAAAGTAATAAAAAATATTATGACAAAAAAAATGCAGGCTAACACTTAACTCTCCCCAAACCATCTGGTTTGAGCAGGCTTAGTTAAGAGATCTCAGTACACTAATATTAGATATTAATATCATACATTTTAGAATTGTGCATATAAAATAATGCTTAATTAATTAATGCATAAATTATTTTTAGAACTGCCAGGGCATGTTTTTTAATAGCCATTTTACAGCAGGGGAAGTGGTCTCCAGTTGACTCAGAAAATGATGTCAAACCAGAACTATGTCCAGGTTAGGACCTACAGAGTTAGTTTTTGATTTATTTTTAACTTGAAATGTTAATATTTTGCATGATTATTTCAAAACCATTTCCAACACAATTTGATATGTATGCTATCTTTAGTAGTTATGAGAAGATAGACTACTTCTGACATTAGATTCCAGGAGGAGGTAGGGATATTCCAAATTCACTGTTATCCCTTTGGTGACCTTTATAAATAAAGAGACACTAGGGGAGAAAAGGAAATGTGTGAATATTAGTGATAATGAGCGAAGCAAATGCATGCATATGGAAGAGGTGATGATGAGGAAAGAGGTGGGGACTTGAACTTCTTGGAGGAAGGTAGGAGCAGCAGGCTATGGGAGACTAAGTGACAAGGAACACACCCAGCAGGAGCTGCCTGAAGGTCAGATAATGCCACCCTGTTGCCATCTGTACTGAGGCAATGTCTCACAACCTCAATCTCTTCTTCCTTAGACTAAGTCTTTTCTGGGGGGAGAAGGATCAGCTAAAAGAGCCTGATGCATTTTCTGTCTTCTTTTCTAACAAATGTATTTTTTTTTGACAATAATTGTGGTGGTTTGAATAAGAATGGCCCCCATTGGCTTATGCATTTGAATGCTTAGTCACCAGGGGGTGACACTGTTTGAAAGAATTAGAAGGACCAGGAGGTGTGGCTTGTTGTAGGAAATGTGTCACTGAGGGAGGCCATTGAAAAAGCCATCCAAAAGCCCAAATCAGGCCCAGAGTCACCCTCTCTCCTTCCACCTATGGATCAAGATGAAGTACTCACCTATTGCTTCATTGCCTGCCTTATGTCACCAAGCTCCTAGGCAAGATGAAAACAGATTAAACCTCTGAAACAGTAAACAAGGTCTCAGTTAAATATTTTCTTTATGGGGGTTGCCTTGGTCATACAGTCTTTTCACAGCAACAGAACAGTAACTAAGACAGTAATTTTCCTTTATAGTTTTGCTTTCATTTTAGAAAAGATGAGTCTTTCCAAAGCTAATCCTGAGTCTGCTGAAATGGGATATTTTGTTCTTTTATGATGGTCAACAGGAAACTGGAAAACCAGAAGGATTGTGTCCTCTAGGAAAAGGACTTTGATGTTACCAGATTTTGATAAGCACAAACATCTGCATCAGTCTTGGAAACTTTTTGGTTTCACTCTACAACATGATTGAGGGTTGTCATCAAGAGTTTGCAAGACCATCAAAGGTTCAGTAAGAAATCTGAAAGTATCATTGAAGCCTGTGTTCTCTTACTCTACTTGAAAGCAGGGGTGCTTCACAACGGTGAGCTCTTGCTTTTCTATGGAGCTTTGCCATGACCATAAATGATTCAAGAGAAAGAGAAGAATGAGGTTATTTCCAAAGTGACACAGATAGTGGTGGAGTCCATTTACTGATTGTGCATTGATTGCATGTTCGAGTGGTGTGGGAAGTACTTCTGTATATGTATCGCCTTTATTGGTTAATAAAAAAGCTGTTTTCAGCCAATGGCTTAGCAGAATATAGCCAGATTGGAAGAAATATATGTATAGAAAGAGTAGGTGGAGTGAGAAGAAGCCATGTAGCCACCAGGGGCAGACACACAGAAACCTTGCCAGTAAGCCACATGGCAATATACAGATTAATAGAAATGGGTTAACCAAAGATGCAAGAGCTAGCTAGCGATACACTTAAGTGATTGGCCAAGCAGTGATTTAAATCATATAGTTTCTGTGTGATTATTTTGGATCTGAGCTTCTGAAAATGAACAAGCAGTCTCTGACAACATTCCAGTTATGTCAAACCCTTACATACTTAAGAATTACTGATCACATTGTCTTGTTCAGGACCTTCCAGGATAATGTCTGTTGGGATAGTCATGGGTTTGAGAAGATTGCTTTGCTTCTTTTAAATATTTCCAAGAGGTAGAGATGATATAAATATACAGAGTTATTGTTTTGAATATATTATAAATGCACTGGGGAATAACATATATCAATGTCTCTGTGTCCTGTTTGCTCCTGTATAGCCTGTTATAGTAATAAAACTAGAATTCTAGTCTATGTAATCTTGTTTCCAGTTTTATTTCTGAAGGATAAACTCTCTTCTAAGTTCCAAAAACCTCAGACTGTGCAAGCAGAATTTTGTTTACCAGTTCTACTTTTGACATAGTATTTGTTTGATTCTGTATATTTGTCTTTCTATAGTAAAATTTTCTATGTTTTTAACATTCTTCACAATCCACTATAGATTTATTAGTGCAAGGTTCATAAATTGCCATACTCCCTACCACTTGAATCATTTAATTGCCCTTATTTGTCAACTTCACTTCTATTAACAGATAACATTTTCATAGGGTTTGGGGCAAAACCAAGCATACATACAGAAAATCAAAACAAAAAAAAAGCAAGCAAACAAACACAGACCCCTATAAAATTCATTGAGTTAACCTTCTTCATGGATCAGAAACAGCTGACCCAAGTTCCTGGGAACATATATACTCTGGACCAAAAGTTAGGAATCCTGCATGGGACAGAACTGGGCCCTCTGCATGTGTGTGTGTGTGTGTGTGTGTGTGTGTGTGTGTGTGTGTGTGTTTTAGAGTTGTGTTGCTTGGTCTGTTTGTAAAGCTCCTAGCAGTAAAATCAGGATGGGTCCCTGTTGTTTAGATGTCTTTTGGGAACCTGTTCCCTAAGCTAGATTACATGGCCCAGCCTTGATGCAGGGGGAACAGCTTGGTTTTACCTGAACTTCATATGCCATGATTTGTTCAAGCCCATGGGAGGCCTACCCCTTTCTGAATGGAGAGAGAGGAAGAGTGAATGAAGAAGGGGGTAGAAGGGAGTCTAGGGAGTGGGAACAGGAGGAGAGGAAGAAGGGGAAATTGTGATCAGTATGTAAAATAAATGAAAAAATTTAATTAAATGAAATAAATTTTTTTTAAAAATTATTCATTGATAAGGATTCTGAAGTCTATATTTTGTTTTTCTTTGCTGATGTGTTTATTTTAAAAAGTCACTTATTGAATATTAAATGTAAAGGAAAGGATAAGCAGCCTATAGTCCATGATCCCAGAGAAGGAGAACCCTGGGAAAGACATACATGGATCTCCCTAGGAAGGGGAAATAGGCAAGAACTCCTGAGAAAATTGGGAAGTGGGGGAGAAGGGAGATGGAAGGGATGGAGAAGAAGGGAAGGGGGAGGAGAACAAGAGGGCATAGGAATATAGGATCGCTGAAATGGGGGCAGGACAGAGGGAGAGTATTGAAAGAGATATCTTGATTGTGGGAGCCATTATGGGGTTAGCAAGAAACCTGGCACTAGAGAAATTCCCAGGAATTCACAAGGATGACCCCAACTAAGACCCTAAGCAGTAGAGGAGAGGGTACCTGAACTGGCCTTACCCTATAATCAAATTGGTGACTATTTTAATTGTCATCTTAGAAATTTCATCCAGCAACTGATGGAAGCAGATGGAAAGACCCACAGTTAGCACTGCGCTGAACTTCCAGAGTCTAGTACAAGAGAGAAAGATGCAAAAATATGAGCAAAGGGCTCAATACCATGATGGGATATCCCTAGAAACAGCTGACCTGAGCTGGTGGGAACTCACTGACTCCAGAATCTGCATTGGCCCAAATTAGGCCCACTGAATGTGGGTGACAGTTGTGTCACTGGGGAAATTTGGGGGGTGGTAGTGGGACCAGGATTTATTCCTAGTATTTGAACTGGGTTTTTGAAGCCCATTCTCTTTGGAGGGATACTTTGCTCAGCCTAGTTTAGGGAGGAGTGGCTTGGTCCTACTTCAAAGAGATGTGTGAGGCTTTGATGACTCCCCATGGGAAGCCTTACACTCTCTGAGGAGTGGATGGTGGGTGGGGTAGATGGAAGGTGGGGGTAGCAAAAGGAGGAAAGGAGACAGAACTGGGATTGGTATGTAAAAATGAGAATAGATTGTTTTTTAAAAAAATAAATGAAATATAACAAAAAACTCACTTAGGGACAGTGTTAGTACAGAACTAGAAACAAAATTCATTAGAACTCAGGACTCAATCTGAACCAATCCTTTGCTGATTTGTCTGAATTATAGTGTTGACCTCTTGCAGACTATAGAATGCATATCTTAAAAAATGTGATGGGGTAGTTATGACAGGGCTCCTTTCCAGGAAAGCTTAAGATACTTTATATGAATGATGCAATATGGGGCGACAATCTAGTACAATAAGGCAGATGCTTTGGCACTGTTTCTATTGGGTCCCAGGTCAGGATTTGCTACTCATTCATGACAACTTCTTTTTAAGTGAATTTGATCATCAAATGATTTTGATCAGTTCTATCTAGTTTGGGGAATAGTTACATTAAGTGAAACAATACATAATTGTTTAGCACAATGTTAAATGCTGTTCTGTTTTTTTGTTGTTATTTTGTTTTGTTTTGTTTTGTTTGTTAAGTTGTCAGAAACTGCAGACTCGAGTTATCTGGGAAAAGGAACCCAAAGTGAGAAAATAGCTCCATCAGATCGCCTGTAGGCTAGACTAAGGTATATTTTCTTGCTAGATAACTGATGTGGGAGGGTCAAGTCCACCGTATGTGTTGCCACCCATGGGCAGATAATCATGGGGTACAAAAGAAAGCTAGTCTAAGAAAGCAAGACAATAAGAAGCCTACCTCCTCTCCTCCATGATCTTTTATCCATTTTCTGCATTCAGGTTCCTGTCCTGATTTTCCACCAGGAAGGACTGTGAGCTGCTTTATGAAATGAATCCTTTCCTTCCCAAGTTGTTTTTGGTCATGGTGCTTTGTCACAGCAATAGAAATCAAACCAAGAAAAGTATGTAGCATATATGTAGCAATGAGAACTAGGAAGTATTTATTTGAGTCCTGTTTCAGGCAGCATTTTTCAGAGAAACAATCAGCATCTTCATATTGTTCATACAAAGTTGATCAAATAAATACTTTCACAACAAACGTTTATTGTGCTCATTTTTTTTGGTTTGTATTTTGTTCTGCACTTTTTAAAAAAACTTATCCACCAGTTTCTGCTGCGTGCTCATTTTTGTTTATTATTAACTCATATTCCAGGGTCTATTGGGTACATCATGTATTATTTCACTTTGAAAGCATGTAGTCACTCAATGAACATATATTGAACAACTGACACACAGTTTGAGTATAGAAGAGTTTATCCCTGCCAGGTTAATGTCAACTGATGATAGAAAAAGAGATGTTTCTATCCTATCTTCTTAAGTTTATTGACCCAATATTGACTAAAGCTGAGATGTGTCAGCTCTAATAATTTGTTTTTTTAAATCACAAGAACATCTACGGTGTTACAGACCACTTGATATTAATCAGATTTTTATGGGAAAAGGAAAAAAGAAATATTACTCATTACAAACACACATTTGTGGTTTTTTTTAGGCTACATTTTTTAGGCTACATTTGTAGCCTAAGCATTTTCATTTGCTATACATGTGTAAAGAAATAAATATCTGACAGTATGAAAATCTCTGAACTTAGGAACTACAACATCAAAACTTACTGAGGTAATTCTTTCTCCCTGGTCCTAAGAAACTCATAAAAATGCTTACAATATGTAACATGAGGGCTGGCTTGTTGGGGTTTCTGTCCCGCCCAGTACCCCACAGCCTGCAAGCCCAAAGAAAATCACACACAGGACTCCATAAGGTTATAAACTGATTGGCCCATTAGGTCAGGCTCCTTATTAGTTCTTGTAAAATATATTACCCCATTATCCTTATCTACATTAGCACATGGCTCAGTACCTTTTCCAGCGGGGCAGCTTACATCTTTCCTCTCCAGTGGTCTGGGCAGAACTGCTGAGGGAGCTTCCTGCTTTCCAGAATACTCCCAGTCTCTTTGCTCCATCTCTACTTCCTGTCTGGCTTTCCCGCCTATACTGCCTGCCTAGCCAATCAGTGTTTTATTAAAATATGATTGACAGAATACAGACAATTCTCCCACACCATTTCCCTTTTTTTTTTTAAACAAAGGAAAATACCCATAGTCCATTTGTTGGGAATGTGGGCGTAGTATTTCAGGCTACTTCCTGCTGGTTGGGAGCGCTGATGATCTTTGGGGACCTAAAGAAAATTTAGAGTTATAATCAAGTCCTGACTGGAGTATCCGGTGAGTCTTGATCATCTCAGGCAGCAGTCTTGAATCTGTTCTGGATGTAGAACTCAGACATCCAGGTCATCTGTTCCTACCGGAGATTTCTCAGGTGGTCTTCCTTTTTCGAACCTAATTTTTCTTAACTCAGAATGAATCCACAGCCTCTCATTTTCTGTGGAAACAAAAGCAAAATCTCTTCTCCAAAGTAACATACCTTTTGACTTCAATTTTGAAGCCAAGGTATTTTCAAAATACCTATCTTGGATTAATTCTACAGCATTTATAAGCAAATGTCTTTTGGCGACTGTTGCTCCTTCCTCAGCATTCAAACAATTAAAAGAGAGCTTAATAATATACAGTATCAAGATTCTCTGTGTATTTTCCATTTTTATGTGGCTTTATTTCAACTTCTATTTCTTCAAATTTTACTTTTAACTTTTGGCTTTTTGAGACAGGTTCTCTGTATATATCTTTGTCCTGGAATAACTCTGTAGACCAGGCTGTCCTTGAACTCACAGAGATTCCTCTGTCTCTGCCTCACCAGTGCTGGGCTCAAAGGTGTATGCTACCTCACCTTGAACTCACAGAGATCTGTCTGTCTCTGTCTCCCAGGCATTGGGATTAAAGGCGTGTGCTACCACACCTTGAAGTCACAGAGGTCAATCTCTACCTCTGTCCCTTGAAGTCACAGAGGTCAATATGCCTCTGCCTCCCAGGCATTGGGATTAAAGGTGTGTACCACCACACCCTATAACAATAAAAATCCAGACAAACAAACAACAAACAGAAAACCCTTTCTCTTCATGGTGAATAATTGCATGTGTCTGTTCAGGCATGTGATTTATGTAGGAGTTCTCAAGATTTATATACTGTCATCTGGACTACCATGTGGTTTCTTCTTGTTGGTTGAATCTGAGTATGGGAGCTTATTCTTTAGGAAGCTAGGGATGTTGCCATGATCATCTGTCGTGGTGTGATGCAGGGCTAGAGAAAGTGCTGCCACTGTAGCCCTTTCAGTTCATTGAGTACCTTCTAGATGTCTGCTCTGCTACACCCTTTAAAATGTAAGTTGAACTCTTTTGACCCACTCTTCAAGGGTGTTCCTAGTTTGCCAATGAGATAGCTGTAATTCTGAAAGCCTATACCATTAGCCTAAGTTCACAGTCAGAATATACACTCTGGCTGTAATTTCAGCCCTTTTGTTGTTTCTTTTGTTCTCTGACTCTCTCGATAGATCCTATTGAAATGTGCTCTGTCCTGCTCTGTGAGCAGAAGACATTCACACCTGGCCTTGTCAAGTTAAGGAACTGCAAAGTGTCACCCACTTACCCATATGTGTAGCTTGCATGCATTCAGTTATGAATTCAAGCAGGCTGTATTTAGCCATACGGTGACACTAAGATTGCAGCAATCACCAAGGCATGCCATTTTGTTGAGTGCTTAGATGAGAGACTAACAGGAATGGCTATTGCCCCCTCTTTTACTTTCTCAAGGATAGGATTGCCGTTTCTTTGTGTTTTGCTGTAGCAGTCACTGAGGATAAATTCACCTTAAAAATATTTTTAGGAAGACGTCATGTTGAAAAGTGACAGATCTCTAAGGATTTCTTAGGCAGCCAAATTTTCCTTCAGCACACACAAAAAATGAAATCGCTTTTTATCTTGCTGAGCACATGATAACCTCATGGGGTTGCTTACTTCATTGTGTGAAAAATACTATGTTCAACCTCACATCTGCAAGATGCTCCTAGCAAGAGGTTGTCTGGCCCAGAGATGAACTAATTCAGATCTTTTGTCTCATATTTCCTATGGATAGATAGGTGGTTTTTTTCCAAAATGACCCATCTTATCTACTTACTCCTTTTGTTCTGAAAAATGTTTCATTTCCCTCTCCAACGTAATTTCTCTTTTTCCTTTCTATATTTTCCCTCAGTTGATCAAAGCTTAACTAGATAGTTATATCTGTGTTATAGAATTTTTCCTTTTACAGTTTTTTATTATTCTTATTGTTCTTATACTTATTATTCTGCTTGTTCTTATATTTTTAGATTATTCACAGTCAATTGTCACCATCTCTGTCAGTTTTCCTTTTAAATTTAGTGTTTATAATTATTTGCATATCTATATAAAGAATTTTATGGATGTTGGAAATAAAACTACTTTTGTGTGTAGAGATTAAAAAAAAATAAGACTTTATTACCAAGTAGAAGCACTAGTGAGTGACAGGGTAAATATTTCTAGAGTAAATTAATGTAAAAGATCACATATTTAGTAAAATAACAGCAAAATTGGAAAGGTATTTTATTAGACTATACTGGTATCATCTACATATGTGTGTGCATGTATCATAACACTGTTGGACCCTATACATCCAATAGCTTTACACAAATATACACAAATACATACACACACACACACACACACACACACAGAGAGAGAGAGAGAATTTCACTAAGCCTAGCATCTATCAGAGGGAGAAAAAATAAAAAGGGAAATTACTTTACTTCATTAATATAAAAATAAACATATGTGTATGAACATGGTTTCATATTACTTACAGTCTAAAGGACTGTCTTTACTCCCTTTTTAGGAGGTCATGCAATCTGAATCATAAAAGAGTTAAAGGAAAACAATAGCTCAAACACACACACACACACACACACACACTCAAACAGGGTTGGGGAAAGACAGTGGGTGAGACAGAGAAAGGCAGAGAGGGAGAGATTAGATTAGTCAAGAATTGAAGACAATGATTAATGAGGATGCTTTCTCAACCAAAGTTGAATGAAGCAGATGAAAACTCAGCAGGCCCAGGCAGCCTCTGTGAGCATACAAATAAGTTTGGTCAGCAACTACAGCCTCCCTACTTGATGCTAACCAGCTCTTCAAAAACCCAAGTAAGCATGTCAGTGATTCAGCACAGAATCTGCTCTCTATTGTCATGAGTGTTCTTGACAGTGGCGAGAAGTTGGCACCTGTTGGGACCCATGTTATGTTGATTGCATGGCATGAATAGGTTTTGAGGAGTTGTACAACTAAGACTTAATATTTGAACAGCAAAAGTTGGACCCAACTGTGTGATACACTGAAAGTGTGGCATCCTTATCATTTGAATAAAAAAAATGTATTGAATATTAAATCTTTTATCTTCAGCCTTAGATAGGGAACAGGTGGATCAGAAAGCCTCACTCAATTTGTGCAAGCACCGCGTTTGCTTTCTTTCCCACTGAAAGATTTTTGTAACCCTTTGGATGCTGAACAGCACAGAATGGCTTCAGTCTGTGTATTTCTCTAGTTAGGTAAAAATCTTCAGCTTGCTTCCAGAAACCAGTGAACCTCAGTGTACTGGAGTGGTGTGTACTACTCACCCACTGGTTGGAAGCCACAATAAAGTGCTGTTTTGTGCATTGTTAGTTGTCCATAAGCAATTCTATTTGTTGTAATCAAGTGAAAAAGAATGGCCTCAGAAACAGGACTAATGAGATTGAAAGGACGTTACAAAACAAAAGAGTAAAGGGCACAGTCTGCACAGTGTGTCACTTGGTCAATTGCACAGCGTTAGGGAGTTTCTTTTGCTTGCTACCATGGAATTTTTCATCCCAGTTTACTGGTGTGAGGGTCTCTAGAGTCATCACAATCCGTTTAGACCTTCTTGGCAGCAGATGTTGAATCAAGGCCAAGGTGATTGCCTGTTAATGTTTAAAATAGAAGAAGGTTATTTGCATATATATCATATATATGTTATATATGTTAATATATTAACAGTCTTTACTTTCCTTTAGTGCCAAAGAGTTATAGTTTTATAAATCTCCTTAATTAGTAACTTCTGTTGGATTGTTTTAGGATTACCAGATGAGATTAAGCCAGTATGAATGATGCTTATTAAATGCGGACAAGAGACATATAAAATCTCTTTGACTTTTGGTGCCTGAAAGAAAAGCTAAGCCCATCAGAGATATGTTCATGGGTCTGAATTAGAAAAGAAGCTTATGGATACTCCCCTAGAGTCTGAGTGCCAAGCTTCAAATGATCTGGGAATTAACAATTAAAAGGTTTCTGTGTAATGATTGATATGTATACATCATTTCTTATGTTGATTTGTTAAAAGATCGAAGCTTGGCATGAACCCCTGTGGGTGGGAAATGGCCTCTTGAATTGAAGGCTATGTTGACTCTGTAATTGATGGAGGTCTGCTTTTGGAGTTATTTTTAATAGAAATCACCTCGTTTTAGTGGTATCGTTTTATTTTGATACATTAGTCATCATATCAAAGGAAAGCAAGTGGCTATTATGCACAATAGTGGAGGACTGCCAGGGATGAACTCTGACAAATTGTGGTCTGTTCCAAAATACCTGAATCCGTGGGAGCAGACACATCAATAAAGCTTCCTCTGTGAAGTGCAATTACATGAATATTTCTGCATGTCTACCCTTCGACTTCTGATGTTCTGAGATAGAAATGTCCAGAATTCTGAGCAACAGAGCAATGCTACTAGGTATTTACACATTGGTTTGTTTTTGATGCCAAGTGGAAGAAGATAAATTAATATATGTTCAATAAAGATAAAAATTAGTTTAACAGTGTCTCCATAACTCTAAATCTACAACTTTTGGGTTATCCCTAGGTTATGAGAATGATCCTGTCGTGAAACTCCAGGCAGATCGTAGTGGAACAAAATTTACTGGTAAGAGTATTTGCCTTAATCAGTCTCTTTATGAATTTATACTATGTTTAATTTTCACACAAAAAATGTACAAGTATAACAGGAGGAAGTAACAAAAGATAAGAAAATACCATGAAAATTGAATATTTTCTAGTCTTAAGAGCATATATAAACTAGATACATAATAGTGTGGATATATGTGTATGTGTTTATGTATGTATGTGTGTATGCATGTGTACATGTGTCAGTGTGTATCTGTGTGCACATATGCCTGCCTGTGTGGTTGTGCATACATATATGTGTGAGTGTTATATTAAAATGCTTGTCTTATATTTTTTAATAGGGAAAGTCTCTTCCCTTAAATTTATTTTTCTTGTTTGCTGACCTCTTGACATATTTGAAAGTGACATCTTGACCACATTTATCGAAATGCCATTTTTAATGGAAAAATGAATTTGGCTCCTGAGTTCTGTGAAGGTTAACTTCTTAGCAGGTTTGATGTTACCTAGAAAAAAACTTTTATTTTCAGGGGTCAAAGAGAGCTTGCCCTTTTGTGGTCCGGAAGGAGTTTGAACCGTACTTGAGATTTGGATTAATGTTAAATCTGACTTTATTCTTCAGTTGGAGTTTTATCAAACTGTTGCAGTTCTAGGATTCAGTCTCTAAGAATCTGTAAGTCAGCAAGTCTGTTTTGAAGGGCTAGACACTCACAGTGGTGTGCCTCCAAGGAAACTCTTTGTGTTTAAACCTATGTTTCCTAATTCTTATTACTGGCAAAAGAGTTGTACTTACATGCATGTATAACATATGGGTTGCAATTACAGTGGATGTATATATATGCATAAATATTATAGAATGTACACAGACACATACACACGCACGCACACACACACACACACACACACACATGTATATATATATCATAAATCTGGCTGTTTTAATCATGTGTATCAATGCTATGCCTGGTCCATTGTGCTCCATTCAGTAAAAAAGGTTAACAATTTGTGTCATTTTTTATATTCAACACAATGTGATTTGAAAGATTCATTGTTAATAATATACCATGTTTTCTCACACTTTAATGACAGAAATGCAAATGACAGAATATGATACCTGAAAATTTCAGGTATCATTTGATACATGCAAAACTTTTTCCTATAAAGATTATAAATAGGGGCTTAATAAATAGAACGCGAAGACAGACTTGACACCTTGACTTTGAGTTACTGTTAACATTATTTAGCTTCTGGTAACCTGTAGAGAACTTTGAAATGAAGTCAGGGTTGCCCCAGTAATGAACATTTGAGGATGCTGTGTGTGTGCTTTGAGAACTGCTTGGCCTCTGTCTCTCAGTGCAGTGGTTTTGCCCTCTGTGTATTTGTGTCTTCTGTTTGGGACTTCTCTGAAAAGACACGTTAAGTCCAGTTAATCTGCATGACTATTAGAAGATCATAAACCATTTGTACTCTATTCTAATATTCTGAGGGAAGTCCTCTGGGAATTTGATCTTTTCATGATAGAATTTATAAGGTGTACATTTTTTTCTATTAAACCCATTTTATGAGTTTACTCTAATACGTTTCCAGTTTGTGAGATACCTAGGTAAGTCTTCTCAGAAATTAAAGGATCAAATGTTACACCCATGGGATGGGATGCATAATCCAGTGCTAAAATACATCCAAGAATTTACAGTGCCCTGGGTTCAATAAAACAAAAACTATCCTAGTAAAACAATACTGGGATAAAAAATATCAAATAAATAAAATATATCACCCAAATAAAAAATATCAAGCAACCCAGTATATTATCAAATAAACAATAACAAAAAGAAAATACCTCACTCTGCCATTGGAAGTCTAATTGTCTTTGATTCAGAATGGTATATAATTAATAATTATATCTGTTGGTATCATGAAAAATGGATATAAACCTGTGAATTACACTACTCCTTACTCATTACTGTCAACCATCCTTCTGTTTTGTTTAATTATATTTCTTTTTTGTCTTCTTGATGATTCATCAAATCATTATATAATTCTATAAGACAGGTTTCTTTTTTCAGTTTTCGTTGTGGTACTTGAGAAATTATCTGTTTAGCTTTCCAACAAAGCTTTATGGGATCATGGTCCTAGAATACACACACACACACACACACACACACACACACACTCACACATACACACACACACACATACACACGCACACGTTAGTATATACACACATGTACATGCTAGCATGTACACACACATTAGCATGTACACAAATACACACACACAAACTTCTTAATTTTTTTGTTAATCCTTTGTGTGGAGATTTCTCCCTTGCTACAGAACCTCTTCTAAAAGAATTTTTAAGAGTATAAAATAATCACCAGTACTCTGGTAGAAAAGTGTACTAATTTTACTCTTACATTTTCAAAACCAAAATTTGTCTGGATTCATCAAGTACCCATTTCATTTTTTTATAATTGCACCTATACCTATGAGATGCATGCATGTTTATCCATATATGTCATTCGTTGCTATACCTGTGTGTAATTTATCTAAAGAGTTTTTGTCCAAGCATCTTAACAGGCAGGTTCAATATTTGAATGACAGAGAAGACGATTTTGTTGTGGAATTCATAATAATACATGGAGGAGCAGGTAACCTTGGGGTTAAACACCAGACTGATGGATGGTGCTTATCTCTATCCACTGTTCTTCTTACCGATTTATGAAGTTTGATGTGTTCTTTTATATCAAAGCCTTGGCTCCGTGTCCTGGCAGTCCAAAAGAGAGATTAATATTTTTATTTAATCTTAGTAAAGTGCTATTGTGTGAAAGAGGAAGGGGAAAATGGAGACTGGAAAGTCTCTCATTATGGATCACTTTTTGGACACCTTTGTGGAGGAGTTTTTGGATTGTTTCACTGGATCCTGTAATTGCCTTGGCTAAGAGTTCCTAATTCCATTTCAACATGGGCTGTGATGTGTTTTAATGCTTCTAATCCATCAGCTCCTGATAGCCCCAGCCAGCCAAATAGGCCTGGTATTGTTACTGGCATTGGCTCTAACTCATTCCTGTTAGAATGATTAGAAAATAAAGGTGTAAGTTCCTGTTCATGCATATTTTGTGAAGCCACTTTCTGCTTTCAAGAAGTTCTGTTTGGATGCCAAGGAAAATGGATCTCCTTAGAAAGAACTTTCCCTCTGTTGAATAATTAAATGTAGTTTTTCAGCATCTCTTGAGATGGGGTATGCTGAGGCGATAGAAGATTCCATCAATGGTAGAATGTTGTGCATAAATAATTAATGTGTCATATTTCACGTTTCCGACAGTAAATAGTATCCTTTTCCTTTTCCAGTGATAGGAATGCATCAGAAGAACACATGCCCTTGTTACAGAATTAATCTTCTGTCCATATTTGATGCTTACACCTCTTAAATATTTATGAGCTGTTATCTTGCTTTATTGTTATTTACTGTCTCCAGGGGCATGTGAGAAGTCTTGCATTTCTTCCTTAGCCAAGCATTCTGCTTCCTTCCTTCCTCTCTTGGCTGTTCCTTGGATTACTTCCAATTTGCATACATAATTCTGGTTTTGAGGTGTCAGAAATCCATTTGTTTCAACTGGAGTTGTATTGAAGTTGGTTTTACTCAAATTGCATAAACAAATAAATGTGATTTCCAAGGTATGGGAATTCAGAGAGGTTTCTGAAGTAAAGCCGGCCAAGGTACACAAACACACTGTTAAGACAATACAGGTAGACTTTATGCCCCTAGGGAAATGGAATCCCCAAACAAAAAGACCATAGAGTTAGCACTATGTGAAGAATTAATTGCATTTTAAAATTTTACATACATGCTCATATTGAAAAAAATTTTTTTGTGTGTGTGGGTACTGTACATCAATGTGTTTTTCTTAATCTCTTAACTGGGGCACAATTGGGAATATAAATATCTCTATATATCTGACATGTAAAATTTTTGAGTTTGTATGCACGCAAACACCCGTAAGACCACTCACAATTAAGGTAATGTATGTATTTATCATCTCCAGAGGTTTCTTCTGCACCCCTTTGTTTTTCTGGTTTTAGACTTTAATAGGCTTGGGTTCTTCTTTTGTAGACATATTATTAGGTTTTATTGATTTTTCATTTTTTCCAAGTTGGCAAAGCAAAATCCATATCCCAAAGTAAAAAAAAAAATAGTTGCTATTAATATATTCCACAGAAAGAATGAATAACATGACCTTTAAAATATGAAACATTAAAAGACACTGGAACACACAAAAACTTGAGTGATTATTTTAATGAACTCTTTTGCTCTTACATTCATGTTTAAATGCATTGTTTAAAGAGCCAAGAGATGCATTGAATAAATAAAATACTTATGAAAAGACATAGTACCACAAAACGAATGACATAAAACAAAATCAAATGGAAGGAGAAAATTGTGTTTACTTCACAAAACACCGTTTTTGCCCTTAGGCAATCATGTTGGAGAAAAAGACCATGTATAACAAAGACACAAATCATCGACATCGTCCACAAATAGTGGGTTTTATTGGATTGCACACATGTGCAAATACTTGAGGCCTTGGGAAGGAAGCACACCAATAAAATACATCATGACTATCACCACCGAACTAGGCAGGGTGGGAGCAGGGCCTCACTGAGCATCCAGTGATGAAATAGGGCATTAAGAAGTAAATCAAAGTCTCTGATCAAAGACTAATTTCGCCCATCAAAAATGATCCTGCAGTGGAAAGAAGCCTCATGTGCAGAGATCAAAGATTAGGATCTGCACATATAACACTGCACCCCTGCCCTGTGGGGAGGGGGAAAGAGCAGAAAGAGAAGGAGGAAAAAGAAGCCATACATCAAAGTTCTCTAAGAATCCAGTGCAATAAAATCTCCCTTTCTTCAGGACAGCATGCAAAATTAGAGAAGTACAAATGATTTGTACAGTGCGGCTGACTCCCACATTTGAAACTGTGAGGAGCTGGCACTGGTGACTAGGTAACTTGTTTGTCGACACACATCAGGCGGGGCTTGCCAATGCTCTGCCTCCTGGTTTGTAGTCCTTGCTTGGATATATTAGAAATCTCTTCACAATTGCAAACAACAGGTAGATAATTTTCTACTTGAGAGACTATTAATTGACTTTCTATTGAGTCAGAGACTCAAGCCCATGCTAACACGATAATTGTTCACTTCGTTAAAACTGGCTATTTCAAACTTGTTATAATTTTTTGTCATTTCTTGCATAAACTGAGTGTAGGCCACTCTTAGTTGTGTCTAAATACTTGGCAAGAATGGAAAAATTCTTCGCCTGTGCTCCTAATATCTGTGCCCATGTTTGAAAATCAAACTAACAATCTGAGAATACCTTTGAGGAAGGGTGTGTGCATTTTACTTTGTAGTAATGCTTTGATTTTCATATGCACAGAGAATGTAATAGAAACATGGAAATACACAACAATAGTTAGACACCAGCTGCATACACCATTTTTAAAAAGTTGATAAATTGAGCGGAAGTGATAGAACCAAGGACAATGGGTTTGCATGTAGTGTTCATTGTGGGAAGGTAAATTAGTATGAGGTTCTAGTGGAAGATAAAGAATTTTTTACAGGATTGTTTGTGACACCCTATCTGTATGCCTGCCTTCTCTGTTGGGATAATGATTTCCTTGTTACTGCAGAGAGGAGGGTGGCCCTCTGTAGAAAGGGAACTTTATATATGCCTTTGAGCCAGATTCAGGGAGTGCAATTGACTCTCTGTGAGTTTACTATTTTACAACTACTTTCTTTAAAAAAAATAATAATGCTTTTTAAAAGATACTTATTTATTATTTTTTAGTGGGCGTCTCTGTCTCTCTTTGGGGGCATATCTGTATAAGTGCTAGTACCCAACAACTTACCACTGGACTTTCAGAACACCAGTGAATATCTCTGACATTCAAGCTCCTGACCACTTATCAGGGAATTATAATCCTCTGGACCTCAAAGGGTTGGCTGACTGCATCCCCTTGTCGGCATCCTCCTCCTCAATTTCCTATTGACTTGCAGTGTGATTTGGACAAATTTCTTTAGTCCTTAGAACTTTGACTGCCTATTTTCACAAGGCAGAGACATGGAATTAAATGATTTTGAGAGCACTCCCTGTTCTAATTCTCAATTATTTTCCAAGCTGGCCGTTTCGTGCAGGAACTGAGAATCATGAAGTCCAGAAAAGTGTTGTGTTAGGAAAACAGAGTAGAACAGGGAACTTACACTTTCCGATGCCTCTGTTGAGATTTCCTCAATGAACATCTTAATAATTTTTGCTGTCTTAGATTGCATTTTAGAGCATATATTTCTTCAACTGAAAAGTCATTAGAGAGCTGTAGTGGGATGTTTTATTTCCCATCGCGATTTCTTAAATCATTCTCTTTGTAATTGCCACATTTTTACGGTCCAGCTTAAAATGAATTCAGCTTTTCAGCTACAAATTCCAAGATGAACTGGAGTTTGGAGTGCCATGACTGTACAGTCAAGTACTGAAAAATCAGCCTTTACAACAAGGCTTGCAACTGCCACAAACCACTAAGAAAACAGCAGATTCTTTATGAAATATTGAATATGGACTGGGGAGATAGCTTATTCAGTAATGTGATTTCTGTACAAGTGTGAGAACTTTAAGTCAATATATACCACCTATTAAAAAAGCCAAACAAACAAAAATAAAAACTTGGCACAGTGGTTCACACCTTTAAATCAACCAGGGGCGGGGGCAGAGATTGGGGAATCCTGGGAGTTTGCTGGCCAGCCTGTCTTGCATAATCAGTATATGTTAGCTCTTTCTGAGAGATTCTGTCTCACACTCCAAGGTAGACACAACCTGAGGAATAACACCTGAGGTTGACCTCTGGCCTCTCCACTCCCCTCAATGGTACTGAGAAATATGAATGTGTGCACCCGTGAGCATGCTCACTCACACACACACACACACACACACACACACACACACACACACACACGTGGTGCAATAATATTTCTGCAAATGTTTCTGCATGCTTGAGATAAATTATATTTTATTTCTAGATGTAGAAAAGCGAAAAGCATTCCTCTTATTCCTTGTTACTTATTTAAATATATAAATATTTAGTTTCACTGGAGCCTGTTTTCGACTCTATGCTTTACTCACACCCCTATTTTTTTTTTTTTTTTTTGCTTGACAAAGTCTACTTTTGACAATGGCAACATGTAATTTGTCTCTTAAATGACAGATGTGGAACAAGGAACCCAGATACATTTTTGCATGTTATGCTTTATCTTCTATATATTTGCAAGCCTAACCTGTAAAGTTTGCATGATACATATACTAAAACATATGGCTTCACACTTAAGACTGATGCCTGTGTGTTATTGTACCTAAATTATGAATTAGATAGAGTTTCAGATACTCAAGATCCGCTATACTTATAAAGTGACAATTAGATCTCAATCCATGTCAAGCTTTTCAGCACAATACAGATTCACACCTGAATTGAAACATGCAGACCCTGACATAAATTAACCCTGCTTAAACTAGTCCATTATTTTCTGACTATCTCATTCATTATGGCATTAAATGATATTTCATGTTGATTTACCCTTTCATCTTTTTTCCCTGGTAAAATTTTCCATGTTGTCAACCTCTGTCTGGATGCGCTTTTCATTTGCAAATGTCCAATTATCATGCCTTCCTGTTGGGTGGGAAACTGATTAGCATACATTAATTAAGGTAATGAAATAATTATGGTTATCATAATATAAATATATAGAAGCTAACATTAGTGAGGCCTAATTGTCTGGTGGCTACAAGCGTGTGCTTTGGAGAGACGTGATTATGGAAGGAGACGCGATTACAGGGGGCTCAAGTTTGACCTTCAGAACTAACAAATGATGTGTGGGTTTTGACAGTTACTTATGTCTTAGAGCTTCAGTGTTCTCAGGAGTAAAGGACAAATAGTAGCCTAGACTTTCTTGAACAGGTGTATTCATACAACTATTACAGTCTACATTCCGTACTAGTAAAGGCTCAATAATCATTACATTATTTTATTTGCCTGACCATCAAGATGTGCAGACATCGTCTTATGACTTAATCATACAAGATTGAGCATTTAGAGTTGTTTTTTTCTGGAAATACACTGAATTCATTTCACAGTAACAGAGCTAGACTCAAAAACCGACTACATGAAGCAAGCAAGACAGACAATCCTCAAGATGACTTTAGTTTAGTGTTCATGTTCCTAGAGCTAAGGGATTTATTTCCATCTTTGCCTTGTTTTATAGGTTTGGTTTGTGTACCGATAAAGTCTCCTTAATCTTTTTTTTTTCTTACTTATTTTGGTGACCTGTTAATGTAATCCAGTAACACAGTATATTAGATACATGTCACCATCCTTCAATTTAACACTTGTTCAAATGCTTTATTCCTTGTTTATTAAATATTTCTTATTAAAGTGTATGCTCCATTTGTACCTGGCAATTCGCTGTCATCATCTATGGAAAAATCTTTACCACTCAGTAGAAAATAAATTTGGGGTGAAGACATGAATAAAGAAAGAAAGGAAGAAATATAGCCTTTATATATATGTACACACACACACACACACACACACACTCACACGAGGCTCAGTCTCTGTTCAGATGGTGTCACTAAAAGACAGGGAGCATGAGATGTGCCAACATCTTCTGCAGCTGACTGAGTAGACCTGAATCTCTGGAACATGTCTGTCTCCTCCTTTATCCCTCCCTACCAGGCCACTGGTAAGAGGGAGCAAACACACACACACACACACACACACACACACACACACACACACACGATACACACGTATCCCAGGATAAGAGGGAAGATGGTTCAGACAATAAAATGTTTCCTGGAAATGCATGAGGATGATCCCCCAAGACCCATATTATAAACAAAACAAAACCAGAAACAAAACAAGAATAAATGAATATGTAGGAGTATCTGTCATCTTAGCTCTGGGCAGTCTGAGATGAAAGGATTCCTGGGGCATACTGGCCAGTCCTTGTAGCTGAGTAAAAGAGCTGCAGGTTCAGTGAGAGACTCTGTCGCCCAGGAAAAGATGGAGACAGACATGGTTGTGCAAGCCTTTACTCCTAGAACTTGGGAAATAAGGCTTGGTTGATCTTTGTGGATTGGAGGGCAGCCTGACCTGCATAGAGAGTGACAGGCTACAAGAAAGCAACACTGAGGCAGAAAGCAAAGGAAGAAACTGAGCCCAACTGGCCTACATGCACATAAGAATTCATGTGACTGTGCACCCACAAACTAACTTGAGCACACACAAATGAACATACACATATTTATGTATAAAATAGTAAACATACTTCATAACTAAAACTATATATGTGGATTTTTCTGCATATATTAGAAAGCACAAATTGACTATCTCTCGAGGTCTTACATCGCCAGCTACCATATGTGACACATACATAGCTTTTGCACTTTAAAATAATATTACCATTATTATTATAATATTATTTTTTAAAATTTATTTTGCAACCTGTTCATAGTTTCCCCTCCCTTCTCCCCTTCCAATCCTTCCACCTCACCCGCCTCTGTTCTTACCCTCCAAAACACTCCTCCTCCATTTCTGTTCACGAAAGGGAAGATCTCCCATGGATATCAACAAAACACGACAAGATACAGTAAAACTAAGCACTTCTGCATGTGTTAAGACTGGGCTAGGCGATTCCCGTATTAGGAGTAGGATCCCAAAAACAAGGAAAAGAGTTGGAGATGGCCTCTGTTCCCATTGTTGTGAGCTTCATAAGAGGATCAAACTACACAACAGTAACATATATGCAGAGTGCCTAGGTCAGTTTCATGCAGGCTCCCTGGTTGTCCCTTCAGTCTCTGTGAACCCCTATGAGCCCAGGTTAGTTGATTCTGTAGGTTTTCTTGTGGTGTCTATGATCCCTTTTCCTTCTATAATCCTTCTTCCCCTTCTTTTCAGGATTCCCTGAGCTCTGCCTAATGTTTGGCTGTGGATCTGCTTCTGTTTCCATCCCTTACTGCGTGAATCCTCTCTGAGGACAATTATGCATACCCTATAAGACCCTTATCTCATTCCTGTAGGGGGAGTACTACTTTAATTACCTTTCCAAGTCCACAGCACTTAACACTATCGGAACTGTTCATTAGGTTTCAACACCTGGGGTTTGAAGAGAGGCCAATAAACATTTGACACACAAGTGGAAATGGATTTTCCGCTGTTGGGTCCCCTCTTAGCGTTCCTGCATCAAGACTATTTAATCCACCTTTAAGTACAATCGTTCTGGCATTTGGAGACCATTTCTGTCCTATGAAATCATTCTTGAATTAAGGCCTTGGAAATAGTAATTTTTCATTCTAAATCTTTTCTTTGTCTTCCTCCTAGAATTTTAATTTGGAAAAGAAGCCATTTTTTTTTGGTCAAAGATTAATTTGATTATTGAGCGAACTGAATGTAGTTTAATAAAAAATAATCTCTTGACTTAAACAATGAAATGAGCAGAGTTCCAGCTTCTAGGATTAAAAGGAAAAAAATGTTTCATAGAATTTTGTAAGACTATAAACCCTCTTCATATATTTTAATCAATTATGATGATTTATAGTCCATATCCACTTATTATTAGCAATGTCATAGAGAGAGACACAAGGTCACTATTTTTATTTCATATCTGATATATATTTGTATATCTGATATATTTGTATACACTCAAACACTAACTTACACTGACTTAATCATTAGAAAATGTCTAAATATTTGCACCAGGGAGTTGGCTCAGCATGTAGACATGTTTTGTGCCCTGTAAAAGTAAAAGGAGAAAACTAACTTCGAAAAGATGTCCTCTGACTTCCTTCTTTGTACCCTGGCACTAGCACCTTGCACACTTGTCATATACGTATGCATACACACACACATGATAATAATACAATTTATAAAGAAGAAAAATTCAAATACTAAAGGTTTTCATTTCATTCTTGCCAGTAGGAATTTTGTTTCTTCATTTTAATCAGGGTCTCATGTGGTTCAAGTTGGGTTTGAAATCACTGTACAGTCAAAGGCGACCTTGAACTTTTGAGGTTCCTATCTCATCCTTCACCTCTCCAGTGCTGATATTACAGCTCTATAATGATATCAGTCCCAGTATTATGTGCTGCTGGCGATTGGACCTGAGGCTCTTCACAAGCTAAGCCAGCATTCTATCTACCGGGCCACATTCTTATTCCCTACAGTGTTCTTTTCAAGAGAGAACAGACGCCCACACTAGAAATTAAACTGGCTAAGGGTTATATATAAAGCATAACTGTTTTGCCTTTGATGCCTATATTCTTGTCTGAGGCACGGCTGAGTTTTTTAACTGTGGTAATTAGAGAATACGAGATTATCTAAGAAACTTCAATTTAAATCGAAATGTAACTCAATTAAAAATAAATCCAAGCAACACAAAGATCTTA
Organism: Myodes glareolus; assembly: GCF_982192425.1. Lineage (NCBI taxonomy): Eukaryota > Metazoa > Chordata > Mammalia > Rodentia > Cricetidae > Myodes > Myodes glareolus. The sequence continues at coordinate 47,668,445 of NC_142028.1, read as the reverse complement.
AAAAAAATCGTGTCTGTGCTATTTAAGTGGGTTGTGAACAATTTTATTACTTTGTTGTCTCATTTTTTATGGGGATGCAGGCTGTGTCTGCCACTTGGTTGACTGATTCCTAAAGTGCCAATATGTGGAGGTTTGTCTGGAGGGTCGGTCCCATGGGTGATGACACTAAGTACCGGAGGACACAAGTCCCAACAAAAGAAAACCTGAAAAGTATATAAAGGGTCATTTTACAGACCAGTGCCATGAACTTGAAACCTTCACTCTTTCACATATGGAGTTCTGCCATCCCCCACCATGTGGTATCTGGTATGAGAGACTCAGATAGCAAGAGGAAGTACTGTTTCATGGACATCAGTCATACCATTATGAGTTACAGAATTAGGAATCATAGTTGGTGAGGTCAGGGGCAATCAATACAGCCACGCCTTTAGATTTTGAAGGCCTTTCAATTACCACCCACTCTGATGTGGTGGACTTTGTTATCACACACAGATCCATGTATAGAGGCTTGTATTCCAGTGACACTGTTGGTTAGGATGCCTTCGGGTTTTCGGATGTCTGCTTTTGAAAGGAAAGGCATATGTCAGCAGTTTGTTTTTTTTTTTTTTTTTTTTTTTACTTCCTGGCTATGTGGTTAGTGACTTACCCTACCATCCACTTCTGTCCTGGTATATTGCCTCACCCCAGGTGTCCAACACAGATGTACAACAATGGTACCAACCTGTCATTGACTAAAGTCTCTACAGCCGGGAACCATAATATTTCCCTTTATAACTGACTTACCTCATGGACAGTCTTCACACTGGCTACTATTATGAACTTTCACAGGTTTAAAGAAGGGGTCTCCTTCGCCAGGTTTCCAAGACTATTTGTGTCACACCAAAGCTAGAGTTGGGTTTATAAAAGTTTTCAAATCTTTCATTCAGTGATTTTCCTTCATTTTTTTGGTGATTTTTCCTTGATTTTCTTCAATTTGAGACCATTGAGAGCAAAATCTATTTCTTTTCTGTGAGTTTCAGATATTTGAAGACAGGTTTAGTGGCTTATTTGACTCATGTCTTCTATAAGCAAAAATTTCCAGCTACTGGAATTTGTCCTTCCAGTAGACTCTTTAGAAATTTTATCACTAACATTTTTTTTCAGGTTTATTATTATTATTAAAAATTTTCACCTCCTCCCATTCCTCCTCCCCCACCCTCCATTTCCCCTCTCCCTCCCTCTCCAGTCCAAAGAGCAGTTAGGGTTCCCTACCCTGTGGGAAGTCCAAGGTCCCCTTCCCGCATCCAGTTCTAGGAAGGTGAGCATCCAAACAGACTTGGTTCTCACAAAGCCAGTCCATGCAGTAGAATCAAAACCCAGTGCTATTGTCCTTGGCTTCTCAGTCAGCCCTCCTTGTCAGCCACGTTCAGAGAGTCCGGTTTGATCACAGGCTCCATCAGTCCAGTCCAGCTGGCCTTGATGAGTTCCCATTAGATCAGCCCCACCAACACAGTGGGTGGGCGCACCCCTTGCGGTCCTCACTTCCTTGCTCATGTTCTCTCTCCTTCTGCTACTCATATGGACCTTGGGAGCTCAGTTCAGTGCTCCAGTGTGGGTCTCTGTCTCTATCTCCATCCATCACCAGATGAGGGTTCTATGGTGAAATGCAAGATTTTGATCAGTGTGACTATAGGATATGGCCAATTCAGGTGCCCTCTCCTCAGCTGCTCATGGAACAAGCTGGGGACATCTCCTTGGACACTTGGGAACCCCTCTAGAGTCCAGTCTCTTGCCAACCCTAAAATGGCCCCCTTAATTAAGATCTATACTTCCCTGCTCTCATATCCACTCTTCCTCCATCCCAAGCATCCCATTCCCCCAAGCTCTCCCCATCCTCCCCTTCTCACTTTTCTCTCCCCATCTCCCCTTACCCCCACCCCGAAGGCTATCCTGAATGAGGTAACCCAGACCCAAAATGATGAATATGGTATGTACTCACTCATTAGTGGATTCTAGACATTAATAAAGGACATTGAGGCTATAATTCTTGACTCTAGAGAAGCTAAATAGGAAGGTGAATCCAAAGAAAAACATGTAGTTATCCTCCTGGATATTGGAAGTAGACAAGATCACTAACGTTTTGATGACACACATTTATATTAAGCCTATGATATTATGTTTTCAATGAACATATATGTAATTGTGTGTGTGTGTGTGTGTGTGTGTGTGTGTGTGTGTGTGTTATACATTCCTAAGTCCCTTTCTTGGGATAAATAATTAGAGTTTTCCCAAGCACCAGTCTGATGGTATCTAAGCACTGTGAAGCTGAAGCAGAAGAATTCTCGAGTTCAGAGCCAACCTTGGCTACATAATGAAAATAAAATGGCAATAGAGCTCAGGGCTCTGTTCTACCTACATACTAAAATGTTAATTTGACTGATTTTACATAAGTGAGTACAATACTCCATTCAAGAAACAGTAAAATTAAGATAAAAACATTGCTATCTTTTTTTGATGTAGTTAAAGTGTCTTTATGTTCTTACACATTGAGGCATTGGCCCTGCCATATTTATCTCAAACGTTGCTAAGCTTGAAAATTTCTGCCCATGTCCTAGCGCATTCTCAGGCCAGTGTGGCAGCAAGGACAAATACATTGTGGGTTCACGTACAATGCTACAGCTTACCAGGCCAGACCCAAATAAATCATTAAACAATGTTATGTAATTGGCATAGCTAGGAGTAATTGTATAAATGGGTCAAAAGGAAGACCTCAGTGGTAACAATGGAAAGACAAGGTCTAACCAAGTCTTTGCCTGGAAGGAAAAACTCTTATTTTCCTATAAACTTCATTACTAATAAAATAACAGGGAAGAGCAATAAGAAACAAATAAGATTAGAGAATCCAAAATGGTTTTTAAATGAAATTATTTTCTCTGAGATCTTTCCAGAAGTCGCCAGCAGTTCTGTGGCCATCAGATGGTCATCAATTATCATGACTTGAGAGATTGTTTTGATTTTGATAGTTTGAGAAACCCACTGTCTGTCCCACTTATTTTTTAAATTTATTGTATTTTCCTCCAAAGAAAAATATGAATCATTTAAATTATGAGTAAAGATGTTCATCATAGTAATGTTGTAGCCATTCACTCTGCTTGTAGCTATTCAGAAGGGACACGTCTCATGTTTTGCCTTGATCAATGCATAGAAAGAAGTTTCTTTATTACATAACAGGAAACAAACTTACCCACTGCATCTGTCTCCCAATCCATTTTGTTCTGTCTATTAAAGTATTTATTTAACAAAGATTATTGTCATCGAGGCTACAAGGTCAGATTATTAAAAAGTAGGAAAGTAAGGATTGAAGAAAGAGGGAAATAAGAAGGGATAGAAAGGAAGAAGAGAGGAAGAGGGGGAAGAAAAAACAAAGGTGAAAGATGTCAGGGCAAGAGGAAAGGTGAGTGAGAAATACAGAAATCAGAGAGAGAAGTTCAGAAATTTGCATCACTTCCTCTTAAAGCATCATAGAACACATCAGATCAGTTGCTACCAAAATTAAGGCCCAAATTAAAATTCCTGCTTACAACCTGTTTGATTTCTAATGTAACAAATTTATTTAGTTAAGATGTTGTTAAAACATCTGAATCACAAAAGAATAACATTGATAAACTTCTGATTATAAAATCCATAAAGCTTTGCATTTATAATAGAGATTTGAGGAACATAACAGAGCTTGTGAATTTAAAAATAAAAGCTATAATATTTAAAGGCAGCTACAGAAGAACTAAACCAATATGTATCAGAGTAAATGAACTATGAATAAAAAAGATAGTGATTGTAGAGTACAGTTATGGCTGGGTCATAATTTAGTCTCAGCATTTTAATAGAAATCAAATAATATATAATTGTTCTCATATAGAAATCTCTGCTCAGTTCTGGAAGATCACTACTCTGCACCATAATGAGAACAGACTAGTAATACTTTCTTCATTATTACATAAAGAACTAAGAACATTTTTGCTGTAACACCTAATGTTTGAGAAATGGAAGTCAACTGAAGCCTCAAAGAGGTCATTGTATAAACTGAACAAAACATACCCATAAGGCAGCCATCCCCTTTAAAGTTTCTGGAAATGTCTTTCTCTAAGTAACAAGTAGGATGGCTATCGATTGTCTATCTTCAATGATAGCTTTCAATGACCTTGTTTGTGTAACGACTCTTTACCTGCAGAATTCCCGCTGACTTTGAAATCTGAAGACTGATATAAATGCTGTGCCAGGCAAGCATAATCTGGAGAATGGATTGTTTTAAAGGTCTCCCTGCTAAATAAGTTGGACCCAATCAGTTGTGCTAGCAGGAAGCTCTAGAGCTGGTGAAACTGCCTAATTGACCTCCTTCTGTCCTCTCTCATGCTCTGAGTCTGCTGGAGATTGGGATGTGAACTCTTGACTGTCTGACAGATGTAATTCACTCTTAACCCTGGGGTTTTATTGTTGACATTAAAAGGTTATGGCTCTTGGAATAGTTGAGGGAAATAAGCAAACCAAAGCAAACTGGCTGGTCTCATACCACACTGAAAATGTTTCATTTAAAATATAATGGCTCTGAATTTTCTATTTCTTTGTACTCATATATCATGCTTCTTGTTTGTCAGGTATTATTTTTTTTCATAATGTTAGGGACTGGAAAGGTTTACTTGCCAATGGAAACTTACCAGTGAAGGGATGTTCTACAGAGTGCTCCATATAAGCGCCTTTCTTTCACTTGCATTTTTTACTCCACCACCTCATTAATGCGTCTGTACATCTGTATATTTATCTGTGACTTGTTAACATAATTGATTTATCAAATCCCTTTTCTCAGTGTCACAAGTCATATTATTTCTTTGATTCATGAATGCATTTGCTTTTGTCTTTCTTATTGCCAGCTTATTTGCAGCTTCTATAAGACAAGACATATTTACTACATCTTTTTTGGCCTACTGCACATTAGAATTATTTTAATGATACCATGTATCTTTGTACAAGTCTTAGCTACAAACATTTGCATGAGCTGTGGGAATTGACTCTATCCATGCTGAGATGGATAGTCCTGACAAAATGCACTATCCCTGGATGTGCAGAAATGTCCTAGAGTTTGAAGTCCTGAATTTTGTTTTCCATGGGAAGATGTCTGGGTCATTTAGACTTTACTGTAGGCATAACCAATTAGTAGTTAAATGACTTGAGTGAATCTTTTTATGTGCAGTATTCAAATGACACTAAACCCCTTGCCACATGAATAGAAGAAATAAATTACTTCTTTATGTACAAATTTTAAAGCAAACCTACACAATAAAGGATATCTCTTCACAACTATGGTTTTTATTGTTCTCTTTACTATGCCAGAGTGTAATTTTAAAGAGGAACTTGTAAATCTCTTTACATTTCATTAGAAGTCAGAATTCTCCAGTAAGAAGGTCGAATGGTTTTTCGAATAAACATGTCAAACAAAGCGGTTCTGACAGCCATACTTTAAAGTAAAAACCATGGGAATACTTTTGAACTGTCTTCTTTAAGAAGTAATCTGACTGTCAAACAAAATGTTCATGTTAAATCATTTATACTTGGCATGCAGCTATAATTAGGCCTACTGTGTTTCAAACATAGTTTGTAGAACTCAAGAACTGCCCCCACTCCCCATTTTGACCTTCTTCAGAATCTAGGAACACTTAAAAAAAGCTAGAGTCCCATCTTTGCAATCTAAATCAGAATGGATGATCCTTGACCTTTAACAAAGAACGTTCTGATTAATAAGTAGTCTTCTTTGCATTGTTGGGGAAATGGGTCATTTTGGAAAACAAAGACCTTCTGTCTCTTTTCACAATCGATGTTTTGCATAAAAGACCAGAGTGCTTAGTGAATGAGACATCTACCACACTGTGTAAACAGTCCTTTCCAGTCACTGCTTTCTGGTCAGCCATCATGAAAGCCTTGAAAACCCTTTAGTTTTAACCATTAAGAAGGAGCCACAGATAGCCATCTGCACAAAAGAGTACTTTCTGTAAATTTGCTAATAACCAGATACATTATGAAGCAGGAACATGTCTAATCTTTTTGTCTCAAGCATTATAAGTGTTGCTAGCATGACTACAGTTTACAAGTCAGATATCTGGTGTACCAAGTGCTGTGTCTATTGGTTATTTGAATAATGAAAATTATTTAATGAGGAGCCGGTGCTGCACAGGTTTCAGTAAGACAGTAGGCACGGAAGACAAAGAGCTGAGGTTCACACTGTACCTCCCATCACTTCCCAACTGTGTGAACTTGGCCCAAGTTCATAACATCTCACCATCTCAGTTAGTTGTCGTATCAAACAGACCATAGAAATGCTTGTGCAATAGGGTGTTATGTGCTTAAGTCAGGTGATGACATTTGCCTGCTTAGAAAACATAGCAAGTGTTCAGTAAAGATTTCTTTTGGCCTTCAAAGATGCCATTAAGTTAACATGCATTACGAGGTGTCATGTGATTTACTGATCATAATTAATATAAAAAAAATTTTCCTTTAGATGAATAGCTAGAACCAATTTCATCACTAGAACATGACAGAAGTCGTAAGGTGAAATCCAAGTTCTGATTTTTTGTGACCTTAAAGTCTTCTTATGTGAAGATACAAAGTTTGCGGCTGATATGCTTGTACAATTGAAAGACTCCCCGCTGGGCGTCTTCCCTCGGGAAGGACCCCGTGTCCAGAGACCAGTCGAAAACACGCAGCCGGATGCAAACAGCAGGAGGTTTATTGGTGGATACATAGGTACCTGCGGGCGACAGAGTCTCTCGGGGACTTGCACGCCTGCAGGTTGGGGATGAGGGGTTTTTATAGGGGAGCAAAAGCGCGGGTACAGAAGCAGAAAAGCTTTCATTTCATTGGTCAGTTCAAATAAGGTTAAGCTGAGTGGCACATTCTTGACCTTTTACCTAAATACCAAGGAGGGGGTTGTCCAGACCCACCTGGATACCAAGGAGGGGGTTGTGCTACCTGTTTTTCTTATCTCTTCCTGCCTTCCTAGCTTGGCTGGCGACTAGATGTCTGATTTGCACAGCCCCTGACTCGTGAGAGGCTCGCTCTGTACGTGACTCAGGCCTCGCAATCCTCTCTTCCTCCCTTGAAGTCTTTGTTCCTACTCATGTCAGTTCATAAATCTCCTGTCCTGCTGCCAGATAAGGCTGTCCTCGTTCTAATCTCAGGTGTCTTTGCTTTAGCATTCTGGAGGTCTTGAATTAAGCCTGTTATTTGTTCAGCACTCTGGAGGTCCTGACTCCGGAGGCCTTAATGGAGCTTGCTATCTGAAAACCTTTGCAGAGCGTTATAACTGTGGTTAAAGTTAAAACCACAGTTTTAACTGTGACCCCAATGAAGTTGGGGTCCTTCACAATTCTGCACATTGATGTGAAGTCTGTGATTGGGAGAATGGTAATTGCAAGTCTGGTCTATAGTGTTTTCACAATGAAGCAGAGATAGCAATGAGATGGTACTTCTAGAGTTTTAAACTTGATGGATTTTGGAAATAGGCCACTTGGTTTTGAAAATGGTGGTGTTTGACTGTGTAGCTTGTTCTCCCAGGTGATTTTCATGTGGACATCTCTCATTAAATGGCTTGGAAGTCAACCTTGTTTACATTGTTCTCCATGGAGCATACACTTATGATGAAGGAAAAGATCCTTCTCTCTTGTACCATGAAGAGTCATGTGACTTGGCTTGGATTAGCTTCCATAGCTATGGTGCTCTTAGCTTAAATCTTCTTTTCTCAGGATCCATTGATAGCAGTGACTTAGGCCTCTAGGAGTCACTCTGGTGAATGTCAGGTGAAGACACACACACCTTTGCAACAATTCCCACAGAGTCAGAGGAGTTAAGTGACCACAGTTGGCTAAGCACTTGGAGGACTATCTATCTACTTAGTAGGACTGCTATTATTACATAGATATAAATTTCTACGGAGTTGGGAGTTTGTGGGAACTATAAAGGCAGTGTATCCTTTTATAGTTTTCTCCAAGAGATGAGTTGGTATCATCGATGTTCTTAAAATCCTGCCAAAGGATAATGTTTTGGCCTTGGTGCCAGAAACATCCAGATAAAGTCTTGGTACACAGCAACCTGAGTGTGATTGTGTATTGTTGACCCAGAAGGTTCAGGGTGAGATGAAAACTGAACTTCTAACAGATAAAGCAATAGCAATATGGTAGAGCTTTTGAACAATGATGCCAAACTATGGATATAAATACCTCTCGGGAATGAGGATAGATGTTCCCTGTCAGCAAGGCAGAACTTCCAACAACATCAGACTATTTCACAACACATTTACACTACATATTATAATAATAGGATGATGTTCTGATTATCTGAGAACCCTACTGTCATCTTTACTTCATGAGTCTTCCACAATTCTGCAAATTCTACAATTATTGTCAGTGCCTATGTAGCTTGTCCTCATGGACTGGTGTACCTGGCTACTTGCATTCATTTGTTAATTTCAGAATACATTTCATATTTCACAGAGTGAAGGTAGGATTCTCTGCTACATTTATTGTATATGCCTTCCCACAACAAGCAGGATTTTAATAAATGCCTAATGAATAATTAAACAAATAGCTTATACCATTTTGGTTAAGGCAGAGCTACTGAGTAGCAAGACCTCTGTTCAGAATTATGCTAAAATGTGCCTCACCATCCTCCCCCTGGTAACTCCCAGGCACAGAATTTAATGAGAATTCTTTTCTTGCCCTAGTAGTAACTTATTTTGCATAAGATCCTAATTAACCAATATGAGGTGGTTTAGGCCTTTGGGGGGTACTGGGATTATCAATTTTTTCCTGTTCTATGTTCATATTTTTCTTATTCATAGTTTCTTCACTGTCTCAGAAATTGTTGCTGTCAAGTTTCTAGTCACTGTTATCTTAAAACTATGAGAATTTTGTATTTATTCTAGTAGAAGCTGAAAATTAAAATTAAAACATAATTTTTGAAGTTTCCTCTTTGTAGTATGTAAAATCCCTTTATACATTATGTCATCAGTAGTTTTAAGATAAGTACACAATTAAATCCATGTGTGTATCTCAGAGGCAAAGCTACTTTGCCGTTAATTCACACAATTATATTGTTGCTAAAAATAAGAAAATACTAAATATTTGACAGCAAACATTTTCCTTAAGGTATTTTCTGAAGAAAATGGTTTCATTATGTGAAGCATTTTCAAGAAATAAGGAAAAGTGTATACTGCATTTCCCTTACTTTTTCCCTCTATATATCCCCCTGTATCCTATATGCCCCCCTCTCTCTCTGTGTGTGTGTGTGTGTGTGTGTGTGTGTGCGCATGTACATGTGCTTGGCACTTTTGTATGCAGGTGAGCATGAAGAAACCAGAATGCCTATAATTTTTAAATCTTATTTTCTTGAGGCTTGATCTCACACTGGACCTGGATCTAGGTCAGTAGCCCGCTACAAACCCTGTAATCCGCCTGCCTCTATTTCCCATATCTCTGAGATAACAGGCTCATAAGACATGCATGGCTTTTTACATGCGTGTCGTGGAATTCTTTAGTCATGTTTATGATATAAATCCTTTTTTTGGTTGAGTCATCTCAACCCATACCTACATTTTATTTTCTTTTAATTTTTTTCTTTTTTTTCAAAGTTTATTAAATTATGAAATTTTCCATTTCCGCCCCTCCTCCCAACACCCTCCCCCTCCCCCCTCCCCCTCCTCCTCCCTCTCCATCCCTGTGGGAAGTTCAAGTTCCTCCCGCCTCCCTCCAGGTCCAGGCCATTGACAATGACACTGGGTCTTGTTTCCTCTGTATATACTGGATTTTTGGGATCCAGTCTGTTTGGATACTCACCTTCTTTTAATTTTTAAAAACCAATTTTAAGGTGTGTGTGTGTGTGTGTGTGTGTGTGTGTGTGTGTGTGTGTGTGCACATGGTCTCTGTGTGTGGAGGGGTGTACTGTACATGATATCTGCACAATTTTAGGGTGCAGGGGTATTGGATCATTTTGGAACTAGAGTTATAGAGGTTATAAAACACCCAGCATGAGTTTTGGGAACTTAACTCAGGTCTTCTGAAGGAGCAACATGTGCTCTTAACTATTAAACAATCTCTCCAGCCCCTGTATTTTATTAAAGAAATTATGAGAACCCATATGCATCAGCTTTGCCATTTTAAACACTGAGGTAGATCTATCCTTCTGTAATTTTAAATGGTGTATCTTTTCTATAAAACGTTGCTTTGGTGTTACATCGCTGTCAGCTGTTTGGGTGTCTATCCCAATTAATAGTTTATTGAATTCATAACTATTGCTAACATCACATGTTCTGTGTAGTCTTACTCTAAACATGTTGGAAGATGCAGTTATTTTCATGAAAATAGTTATATATTTCTCTTGTTCTTTATGGTTTATTACTTTACATTAAACTGTGAGTAAATAATTCAGAATAACATTTAGCTTTCTAGACAATTAGCAATAGAAGAGAAAATTTAAGTCGATACTAGATTTTGTTGTCAGTATATATTTTGACTTAGATTTCATAATACCATTAATATAACTTTTCATTACTTAAATATTATTATACAGCTTTTTAAATAAGTCAAATTTTGTTACCAATACATTTTGAGGCAACTATGCATCTAATAGCCCTATGAGTCCAAATAAAAGAATTAGAAAACTTTATAATTTTCAAGTTGGTCTTTAAAGTTCCTGCTACATATTAGGAGTTAGGTTTAAAAGTAAAGTGTATTTCTTCTTTTCCAGTATTTCAGAATAAAAAATGTAAAGGATGAAAATTGATTCAGATGGCAGCCAAAGTGCATACTTTAGATTGCTTGAGAACTGGAAAGATATGGCAAAAGGGTTTTGAAAGGGGTTTCGTACATTGTGGTTATTGTTTTTATTCTCCAATTACTATCTGAAGACTTGTGAATACTTACTACAAAGAGATTCGTATTTACTACACTGCAGAAGTTGACTGTAATACACAGAAACTGTATTAATTATAATACTGTTTGTCCAATAGATCAGGCATATTTCTAGCTAGCTTGAATTAACCAGTTTCTATTAATCTGTGTATCGCCAAGAGACTGTGACTCACAGGATAAGGTTCTGGCTGGTGTCTCTCCTTCAGCAGCTACATGATGGTGTCTCTTTGACTCTGCCTGCTCTTTCTATCTCTGTTCTGATTTCCCACCTGGATTTACTCTGCTAAGCCATTTTCTAAAACAGCTTCTTTATTAGCCAGTGACAATAAAGCATATTTATAGCATACAGAAGGTAATCACACCTCACTACACAAAAAAATAAAACACTAAAAATAAGACCAAAATCTATCTTTAGTGACTTCTTAAGACCTGAAAAATTTTCAACTTCAGGAAACATGGTTGTAGTCATTCATCTTGTGCATGACAAGATAAGAAGGTAAAATTGGAGTGAGTGGTTACTTGAAAGGGTTTACCCGTTAGATTGTGTGAGTCATTCAAAACAAGAATTCCCTATACAGTGCTTTCCATGTTTCTGACATCTCAAAGTGAAGTGATGTGGGGAGAATTAGGTTTACAGACAACCATTGCAAATGAGAGCTGTGTGAGCACTTTTCTACAACCTAAATTAATAATGACTTTATCTACTTATTTCTGCGCCAGTGTTGACTAGATAAGAAAATACTACAAAATAAGAGGTAAAATGGTCTGCAGGACATTAAGATTCACTTCTTTATTTAGATTTCTCACAGATATAACCATGTTCTTTAGATCACACACATTGCATACTTAAGTATCTGAGCTAGAACTGCTGGTTGACATTTGACCCAAGGAGGCCAAAATGGGATGGTTATCAGTAGCAAGTAACTGTAGGAGCTGCAGGAGGTATGGGGGGTGGTGCTGGAGTTTATCCAATGTAAGAGTTATGTTGGAAGAAATTTTGTTGATTCTAAATTCTCCCTGGGAGAAATAAAAGAAGAAAATAAGGTCTTTTTCTCACTTCATTTCTTTCCAGCCCTGGCTAAAAATGAGGAAGGAGTGCATTTTAAATTAGACTGAGCTTTACTCTTGGACTATGGATTCAGGCTTTTGAAATAATAAGATAATGGTGGAGAGATGGAGAATGAGAATTTTATAAAAGAGTGTGGAAAGGAATGCGTGTTGATCCAAAAGGAAACAGTTGTAGTTCGGGTGTGACTAGTAACAGTTGGACTAGGTAATTTTAAAATCTTCCTATTTTATTGTGGCAGTATTACACCCCCATGTTCATTTTGTTTTCCAGCTAATTAGGCTGAGGGATTGGAATGAAGATTCCAGAGGCCAGCATACTGTACAGTACCTTGAAAGTTAAGAATGAGAACACTTCTGAGTAGGCACTTTTGTTGTCCTCACAGTTGAGATGATGAAAACAATGTTCAAAGTCGCTACACTATGGCTAGTAATTAGTGCTTGCTCTTAACTGGGTGGTCATCTGGGCCCATTAACCACAGCATCTTATTGTTATCTCTACCTAATAAAAATCTTATGGTAGTCAAATTTCAGATTTCACTTGTTGGTCTCTTTTAGAGCAATAGCCTTATTAGAATTAGGAGGAGGTGACATTCTTTCAAACTTCTTTTTTCTTAATATGGCTTTACTTTAATCAAAATATAATTTCATCATTTCCTTCCTTCTGTTTCCTCCTTCCAACCTCTTCCATGCCCTTTTTACTCTATTGTAAATTCCTGGCCTATTTTCTTTGACTTATTATTATTATTACTATTACTATTATTATTATTATTATTATCAATTTTTGTGATCACTAAGGCCAAATTGGATGGTAGAAGAGAGACATAGACCTTATCTTTTTAGTGGAAGTTTTAAAGTCTGTGGACATGTTTTAAAAACTCCACACTATAAAGATCCAGAACAACCTCTTTAATCTAAACAAAACAACTCATATTTTGGTGTAAGTATATTTTTTTTAAGGATCAGGGATATAGGTGGAGTTTTCTGTCCCAACTGCCTTATTCCAAATTATCAACAAGGAGATTCAATATTAATTAGAAATGCTTGGCAGTAGTTCAGGCTTGTTACTATCCAACTCTTAACATCGTAATTAACCTATATTTCTTATCTGTGCTTTGCCACGTGGATCATGGCTTGTTATCTCGTTTTCTACACATCCTGTTTCCTCTACATCTGGTATGGGAGATCCTTTTGTCTATGTGTTGCTTTTATTGGTTAATGAATAAAGAAACTTGCTTGGCCTGATAGGGTAGAACAGAGCTAGGTAGGGGAAACTAAATGAATGCTGGGAGAAAGGAGACGAAATCAGAAAGAAGTCATGTAGCCTCGTTGGAGCCTGATAGAACTTTACCCTGAAATCCACAGCCAGGTGGTGATACACAGATTAATAGAAATTGGTTAAATTAAGATGTAAGAGTTAGCCAATAAGAAGCTAGAGCTAATGAACCAAGCAGTGATTTAATTAATATGGTTTTTGTTTGATTATTTTGGGGATAAGTGGCCAGGAACTAACTTGCAACCTCCTTACTACAAATTGGCATGCCAATATGGAGGACTAAATTCATGTAAAACCTAAGACAGCTTGAAGAGGAACTCTAGACACTACAAAACAGTTTAGCTGCATTTTTTTTTTTTATTTTCCAGATGGGTTTTCCTTGCTGGTAGCATGCATAACTCCTTTAAGAGGGGTTTTACTTTAAGAGTCAGCCAGTAAATGCTGACTTTCTGGGCTGTGCTGCCAGCATAACCTCTGGCTCTTTCAGGAGACTGAACATTTAAATGGGGTTTGTAAGCAACGTGTCTTGTTTGGTGGCAACAATGAATGACTGTGTGCCTAGAGATGGGCATTGTGCATGGCTCTCAGAGGTGGCAAACAGCTCTGACATGCTGGGCTGGTCAGGGCAAGCAGGCAGTGCTATATTTCCCTTAGCAATGGCACAGCTTAAGTTTTTGAGAAGCACTTAGCATTTTAAGAAGCACTCTTGGAATGTTAAGAATTACAGATACACAATAGGACAGGCTCAGACCAAAAAAGAAAACTCTAAATGAGTCACAGTGTTGGATAAATGTACATAGGCTTTGGAGAGAGAAGAAAAAAATATAGACAGTTAAAAAGAAGTAAATAGTTTTTAAAGTCTGCAAAGAGACAGAGTACAGACCGATGTAGATTAAAAGGAGTAAAGAAAAATAAGGCACATAATGGTAGAAAATTCATAGAGAATGTATATTATGTATATTATTGTGTTTTCTTTGAATTTTTTGACTTTGAAGGAGCTAAGTACAGAGAGACATTTAATTGTATGGGCTGCTAAACTAAACCAGAATATAGATTCTAAAGTTATCGTGACTTCCAAATTTTGGTCTAAGGATATGATGCTTTGGAAAAGAGGTTCTTTTGTTTACAAAGAGGATGAGAACCTCTGAATACATTCTTAACTCATATGGTTTTATGGACCAAGTCCCCCTAACAGGTCACCTTGAATGTACCTCAAAAAATTACTTCACCCAATAAATAGCAGGGAGCAGTTTGGAGAAAACTATGTCCATATTCCCAAATATTGCTTATAAATGCTTATTTCTATTTAAAGGAGGCATGAAATAGAGATTTGCATTGGTACGGATCTTGGTTTATTGATACAAATTTAAGGTCAATTTTGTTATATTATGTATATATGTATTTCTGCTCTTGATTAAGGTGGTGTATTTGTGCAGCTCATCTAAAAATATAATGTATAATTAAGAAACTTAGGTTAATAGATAATCGTCTATGATAGTAAGTTTGTAGTCATGTTAGCTAGATTTTCTAGATGTACAGAGACATATTTCAGATAGGTGGGTATTCTTCAAACCTTTCAAAGACTATAGAATATGGCATTTAAAATCTTTTAGGAAGTTATGACTTTTCATGACAGAGACAGGTCTGCTCTGTCATGAAATTGGCAGCACCAATTATTTCAAGAGAAAGATGGGCATCAAAGAGGCTCCCTATGGAGTTTGCTAGCTATTGAGCAAGAAAATGCTCTTGCCTGAACTGATTCATGAACTGGACATGCAGGACCCACAGAGAACTGATTATTAAACTTGCTTAAAGGTAAGATGATCCCTCAGGTTTCTTGCCTCCTAAAAGAGTCTGCTAGACATTCTGCAGGATACAGAAGAAAGTGACTGACAAACTGCCAATATAGGCAGACCTATCTTTGAAATTTCCTGCTTCATGAAATAGTCTGCTGGATACTATGGGCCTGTAGGCTGAAGATAGATGCCCCAGAAGAACTCTGAGTGACTGTCTAGGTAGCAAGATGTCTCTGTCAATTCTAAAGTTTTGGAAGCTGCTTACAATGCACTTCCAGTTTACTTAGTCTTTGATGGAGTTGAAGAATAGATAGTAATAATATAGTTTTCCTTAGTTATGATAAAAGATAGATATAAATATTGTAACTGTAATTCTTGATTGATATCTGTTTTGTTATATGTAATTTTACTATTTTAAAGTTAAACCCTTTCTTTTTGTTTAAACAGAAAAGGGGAAATGGTGTGGGAGGTCCTTTTGTCTATGTGTTGCTTTTATTGGTTAATGAATAAAGAAACTTGCTTGGTCTGGTAGAGTAAAACAGAGCTAGGAGGGGAAAACCAAACTGAATGCTTGGAGAAAGGAGGCAGAGTCAGAGAGAAGCTATTATAGCTCTACTGGAACTGGACAGAACTTTACCCGGTAAGCCACAACCACATGGCAATACACAGAAATAGGTTTTTAACAGAAATGGGTTAAATTAAGATGTAAAATTAGCCAATAAGAAGCTAGAACAAAAGGACCACGCAGTGATATAATTAATATAGTTTTTGTGTGATTATTTTGGGGCTAAGTGGCTGGAACTGACTAGCAGCCTCCTTACTACATCCATCTGTTGGTATCTCCCCGTACTCTGACCTTCTACATCCCAGCATCCTTACTTTGGTTGTCCCAATTATACTTCCTGCCTGGCTACCAGAAAATCAGCTTTTTATTAACACTGAGAACAACACATTTTCACAGCTTACAGGATTATTCCACAGTACTGGGAAGGCATGGGGGAAAATAAAGGCTTTTTCAATACTTCTAAAATTCCACCTCTGAATTTGGGCAAGTTAATTTATCCTGATTTCCATTTGCCCTTTAAAATAACAGCACATGTATGTGCTTTGTTATGCAACTGAGGTCTAAATACTATTGGCAGTAAAGAGGGTAGTAACTCCTAAAAGTTTTCACTAATAATTAACCACAGGAATTATATATTGCAGTCTTATGTGGAAACTAGCTACCTTTGGTAAGGACTATTCTTAGGATTAACTCTTAGTCTACATACAGAGTTTTTCATGAGAGAAAATGAAGGGTTTGCATGGTGAGAGTTTTCATTTGTAAGACTGTAGGAAAACTGCCAATAATTTGTAAATGGGTATGGACACCAGCATGAATAGAAAGATGATAATGCTGATAGTTTCATGCTAAGCTGTAGAAATCAGGAAATGTGTGATATGGTTATCTCAAAAATAGCTTCAGAGAGGCTACAAAGAGAGGAATTGGAAATCAAAGTGTACATTGATAGATGAGGGCAGGAGGACTGTGTGCTGGGGAAGCATTGTCATTCTTCCATTATGCAAGCTGTGTCTGAAGCACTCTTATGAAAAATCATCTTTCATGTTGAGAGGAGATCATGTTTTTGTGACATTCCTATTTGGTAGTCATATTGCTATCTATTAAAAGTCACATTGTGATAAAACTATTTTGGTACATGCTTTCTGTGAAGTCCTGTGGATAGATGTTTCCCTAACTTACTAGAGTTTCAATATTTGAGATTCTTCTCTTCCTGAACAGCACATATAAATACTGCTACTAATGTTACAAATACAGACCATTTAATAATTAATTAACCATTTACATGGCCACCATTTACTGTCACATTGTTGTTGTGATAAAAAAAAAACATGGCATTTTTGCAAACTCATGTAGCTATGATAGAAAATAGTGGGATAGTTTTATTTAAAAGCTTCTTAGGGTTTATCTTCATTGGTATTGTGGCTTAACTTTTGTTGTGGTCCTGGTCTTTGACATTGGTCTGGACCCTGTTGCTTTCTTCAAATCAAATAGTGGCAAACATATTTATATTTTTGTTTACACTGATCTGTGTTATTATGGAATTCTATGCCATGTTTGCATGGGCCATAGAGCTTTCTTCTAAGTTTAAGGTTTGATAATATATATATATATATATATATATATATATATATATATATATATTCCTTTAAACCTGTCTGTCTGTTTGTCTCTCCTTCTAGTATGTGGGTTCCTGAGACCAAACTCAGGTCATCAGATTGATAGTAAACACTTTCCCACAATGAGCAGTCTTGCTGGCCTTTATATATATGTGTGTGTGTTTATATATATATATATATATATATGTACATACATATATACATACATACACATATACATACATATATATATATATAAACATACTAGGTAAATTTCTAGCTAAAATTTCATGTCTTATTTTATTAAACGTTTATTTTTACATTTTAGACTTTGTTCAAGAATGAAAACTTTATTATTTACAAGATAATGTATTTTGACTCTGTGAAACTAAAAACAGAGTTATACTTAACATCTTCTCTGAAGTATTTATGCAGTAAGATAATATATTAGGTTAATATATTAGGTAAGACACTTTCATTGGGATAAAGCCTAAAGCAAAGGAAACTTGATGTCTTATCATTAGCAATATTATTAAGCTATTAGATCATAGCAAAGAAGTTTCAAGATCAGGGAAGTTTCTATGTGCATATTCAAACCAGTGGTTCACACATGTTATAATATAAAAAAGACTCAACTGCATCCTTAAAAATGACAGAGAATGAACAGATACAAAGACTCAGTGAAACCCGGGATTGTGGGGACTGCACAAGGTCTCAGGAACAGTGGGAAATGGGAGAAAGGTAAGTTCCTTATGAAAGCAATGTACACTTTTCAGTCTCATTTTCATTGCTAAGCTAGTGTGTCATAATTAGAATTTATCAGGATAGGTTTCATGACCAGAATAATTTGGCCCATCCCTGACCACTATACCACATCCTTTCAAAGTACGTCTTGCCTATCCCAGGCCAAGAGAAGTTTCCTCTTCCAAATACCTGGATCAGTATGGCTTAGCTTAGCTCTTCTTTTTTTCCCCTCATAAATACTTAAGCTCTTTAATTCTGTAGCCATAATTGTCACTCCCAGGTGTAATCATTTTCCTCTTAGCCTCTGCATTATCTCCTTTAATCTTATTCATTACCTAGTTCCTAAAGACTTTTATTGCTTTGCGATTAAGTTCCATCAATATTTGCTTGAAGCTGAATTTAACATAGGTACGCTTTTCTTTCTCTGTCCCCCTTTCTTGCATTAGGACAAAAGTGAAAATGTCAAGAAATCTTGAACACTGTGAGTATCAGGATCATGTTTTTTGATGAGTTCTTTCACAGATGAGTAATACAGATAGACATTAGCTGCTTTTTCTCATCACTCTGGATAAATGCCTGCCAGAAACAGCTTAAAATAAGATGGATTTAGTTGGTCTCATGGTTTCAGGGAATTTCCCTTCACTTAGGAGAGGCATGGTGGCATAAGCATGTCAGTCTCTGTTAACCAGGGTCCTATCGATGTGGCTAACTAGGAAGCAGAGAATTTCAGCTAGACAGTGAGTTAAATTTAACTTTCCAAATCTTTCTTCCATTACCCACTTCTACTACTTCAGCACCAGTCCCAGGTTTTCCAAAACTTTCCAGTCCAGTCACTGCCTAAGGTGCAGGTCTTCAAACACATTATCCTGTGGGAGAGAATTTACATGAAAGTCAAAAATATCTAATATAAAGATTTCTTATTTTCTAGTTAGAATATTCCTGGCTTTATTTAAGTCAGAGGCAGTGGGTGGGCAGTATGCATTAACACATTTAGTTGCTGGATTGATGTAGTGGCATTTCATTTGTTCTTTTATAAAGCTTGATGAGGATCAGAAAAGTAAAGCAGCTACACTAGCCAGCCTTACATACCTGGCATTTGTAACACACACCTTTAACTCCATTGCCATACTAGTTTGCCATAGAAACCAGTCAGGGCATCCCTTTAATCTCAGTACTAGAGAGGAATATAAGATGGGAACAGACATCTCTAGAGTCAGACTCATTGTGAGATTCCTGGAGGCAGGATCACTATTTCAGACTGAGATAGAGGTAAGAGCCAGTAGCGGGCTGCTTTGCTTTTCTGACCTTCAGGTTGAACCCTGATAGTATCATTTGTATTTTAATAAATAAAGCTTTCTCAAGGAGCAGAAAAGTAAAGCATTGATATGTTCTTTTTCTACTCCATTCTTGTCATTTTCCATCCTGCGCCTAGAGAGTACTTTCTGAAATACAAATCTGACCCAGTATCATTCTCTTTAAAATGCAATGATCTTTAATTTCTCTTTGGGTAGAAGTTAGTTCCATACTCATCACCAAAACAATTAAATAGTTGTTTCCAATAACTTATTGCCTATACTATGGACAAATTACCTTCTACTATACTAGTCCCCAATTTGTAGGTCTTATTCTTCCTAGTCTTGTGAAGATACACCTTCCAACTGTGCCTAGCCATGGATTCATTTCCCTTTTTCCTCTTATTTAACTGGTCCTTACACCCTACTGTATCTCAGTTCACTGAGTACTTCCTGAGACTCCCCATCTCTGGGTAGATTGTTAAAAATAGATCAAGACACCCTCCCCCCACCGTGTGTGGGTATTGTCTGTCTCTCTGTCTCTCTTTTTCTCTCTCTCAAGTGATATTTGAAATCTTCCTACTTCAATTTAAATCCTATTTGGCTAAGAGAAGTCATGCTAAAATTAGGGCATTCAAAACCATTAAGCTGACTAAAGCTATCTTTGGATAAGCAAGACAAATATGCCTAATATTCAGATTAGCTAAATGAGGAAAGAATTGTTTTTCAAGGTCATTAACCCACAGCATTCTGGTCCAGATGTTGCAGTTATCAGATGTGTTCATTGTTTAGTTCATTGTTCTTTGTCCAGTGAGATGAAAGGTGAAAACTGGAAACCTATCACTTATTTGCATTGCAATCAACACATAGTTTTTGAGAATTTTTAATTAATGTACAAGTTTTAAATGGATATTTTGACTATTTCCAATACCATGCCAGCCATATACAATTGGAACATCTCCCACCATAACTTACAGAGTACAGAATTATCTGTTGAAAACAAATAAATCTCTCTGACTTATTTGCAGGGTCATTACCCAACTTGTAGTATACAAGAGACATTATTGACACTTATCTTCTCCTTCCTTCATATTCTGCTCCGATCCTAGTGATATCCTCATTTATCATTATAGTGGTATTTTGGACATGTCCTCAACAGTTTTATATTGGAAGAAGCAATGTTTCCTTTTTTGTAACAAAGCAATTTAGGTAAGCCATTCTTTTAGTAGGGATCACTGCTATTCTCAGCATTTTATCTTCCAGTCCTAGTGTGGTACTTAATTCTTATAATAGCCTGAAGGCTAATATTAGTCTACCTATTTCCTAATGATGAAACTTCCCCTCTTAGGGAGTGCATGATGGCTGTTTAAATTCATACAGATGCTTAATGGTGAGCTCTTCATCATTCTGAGTGTCATTATATAGTAATGCTAACATTTTATTAAGCATTTTCTAAGTTAAAATGATTTATTTAAGACTCCTAATTCTTGATGAGAATTTCATTGTGAGGTTGAGAAAACAAAACAATCATTTGCAGGACAGAAGCAAATATTCTACTTGTTTTTCTGTTATACATGAATTTTTTTACCTCCCATAAATAAATTTTTTTCCTGTTATTAATTGGTATCACTGAAAAGATTTTGTAGAGGTTTTTCTCCTCTCTATCCTTGCATTGTTACAGTTGTTATATGAAATATACAGTCATGTCACTTGTAGTAAAATATCACTACTTTGGTACAGAGCATGGTAGCAGATGATTTTCAAAACATCACTGGCAAGGAAGAATAGACTCATAGAGACCAAGTGTTGCCTTTTCTTGATTGTCTGCCTTGCCATGTATTCATAAGCATGTTAAATAGTGAATTTAATAAACTTGTTAATATTCTACAGTGAGGAATATTTATTACATGAGATTAAATAAAAGCTATTACTATAAGTCCAAAAATAGTTCTTTGAAAAAAGTGTGATATAAAAATAACCTTAAGGGTCAGTGAGATGGCTCAGTGGGTAAAGGAGCTTCTTACAACCTCGATTGGATCCCTGGAACCCACATGATGGAAGGAGAGGACTAGATCCCACAGAGTTGTTCTCTGACTTCCATACATGTATTATGACATTAAAGAACCCCCACATATGTATGTACATTCATACATACATTAATTTTAAATATTAAAAATAGACTAAAAGGTCTTTAGAAGAACAAAAAGGGAAGCTCAACAAATATAAATATAGTACGCTGGCAAACAGACTAGTTATGTAATAACTTTTTAAAATTCCTTAATAGAAAGGAAATACTAATAAAACTTAAAAACTTTTGGATGCATACTATTACTTGAGTGTGTATTATATGCCTAATCATTTGCTAAACATTTCATATTTTCTCCCATTTTATTCCTAAAACCCATTTAACAGGTGGGAACTCAGAATCTGAGTACTTTTTAAAAAAATTACCATATTTAAGAAATAAATTATGAACTGGGTGGCAGTAGCACATTCTTTTAATCCCAGCATTCGGGAGGTAGAGACAGGCAGACCAAGGTCAATGTCAGCCTGCTCTACAGAGCAAGCTCTAGGAGAGCCAGGGCTACATAGATCCCTGTCTCGAGAAACCAAAAACGAAATGATAATAATAATAATAATAAGAGGAGGATTCAGGTTAAAGACTTTTTGGATTCTAAGTCTTAATCATCTTCTAAAATTATTTAAAAATAAACGTGTCCAGTCATTTATGGTTTTATTCCTCTATTACATGTTCAAATGCTCTGACAACAGCAATCATCCTAACTTATTTAACTTTCCATTATGTTAAATGAAATAATATAAATGCTATATACATCTTAGAAAATGTCAACAAAATATCGTGACTTCCGTCCATGTACCATAGCATTAAAGTGCCTACACATACACACATATGTGCACACATATGTAAATGTAAAAAATTATAAAATGTACAGACTAGGAGGCCTTTGCTTAATTTTGGCTTCTAATGGCTCAGGTATGTAAAATGCAAAGTTATAAATTCCTTCTTCTCAGCATGTGTGTGGATAAGGGACTGGGAAGGGCTACAAAAAGTCAGCATCATCCCTGTAGCTCCATTGCTTTGTATGTGAAGCTTCTATAAGAAATAATAACAAGAATTGAAATCCCAAGATATACCTCATGACTGAAGGGCTTTGCATGCTGATCTGGGAAAAAACCTTTATGATATTTGAGCATGGAGGCTAAGAGCATGGGCTGTGGGCTGAATTGCCAGGGCTCACTTTAAGAATATTCCTTTATGAGTTGGTTGAAATGACTTTTGTGAGCCCATGTAATCACTTATGAAAATTTCAGATATTCATAATACCCTTCTTATTGAATGAATATTAGTAAAATTAAATTAATTACTTATGAGAATCTTGTAATGATATCTGACTCATAATATATGCCATAAATTCTTTATTGTAAGATCAAAAACATAGCTTATACACACTAAATGATCTTAATATTTGAACATCTTCTTGGGAACTGAAGGATGTTATTAGGTAGCATGTTGTTAGTCTCTGTCATATAATTGAATAATGTCCATATGAGTGAATAGATCTTGAGATCACAATGAATTTTGACACACAATATAAATGCCAAAATTTATAATTTAAAGAAGAAAATAAAGACTCAAGAGTGAGAAAGTAGGCCTCCTCAGTGGAGCTACAGTTCACTCTGCTGTGTCTGTCTGCAGATACACATAAAATGTGGAGGATGTAATTTTGTTCTTGGCAGAAGAACACAGCATTGTGTGTGGTGTATTTTCCTATTCTCAGCTCAGGTGCATTTGGTTCACTGTGTTACTTTTATCTTTTTTTTACAACTCTAAATTGCTCTTACTTTCAAATTATCATTTGTTGTTACAAATTGCATGTGTAACATTTCATTTTCCTTACGCTGGGAAATATGCTTCAAAGGTAGTATTTAGAACTTATTTTACATTAGCAATTCAAAGGTCAGAAATACTTGTTTTATTTAACTTTTCTCCCTACATCTTCACTTATTTTCCCTTTTCCATGTATTCCCGATTCCTTCTGCCATCTTTGACGTGACACTGGACTTGAGGTCATAGAGAATAAGCTGAGAAATAGTGTTTAAAGTTTGTGTGACCTTTATTTATCACATGGTGTAGATGATTTGCTTTCCTCTGCAAACATCTTGCTTTCTTCAAAGAGTAGCTTGGCAATCGGAGTTTATAGAATGTACATCATGCACGCGATGTAAATATAAAGCTTAGAGCTTGAGCATGTCTGTCTCTCTGTGCTCACCAGAGGCACGAACTATGTGGGAGTGCTGTGTCTGTTGGGAGGAAGTGGGGAATCCTAACTGCTTCCTCAGCTGCTGACTGAAACTCTTGTTCCAGTTCAAGAAGAAATAAAGCTCTCTTCAACATATCATGCTGAATAATACTTTGTTCATCAACTCTGTGGAAATTAGGCTAGGAAACAAATTAAAATGAGAAGCTCCCCCACCCACTCAAAAGAAAAGAATGACTTTGCTTAGTGTCTGTGTACTCAGGTATTGCCTTCTCTGATTTTAACCATTTAGATATTCTGTTTAAACACAATTCTCCTTAGGACTCATTGGATTGGATTTACTTACTACATGTCCTGATTCTTTCCCCAACCCCCACCGCGTTAAGCGGCAATGGATCTGGGAGCTGTCATGTTTGGGAAATGCCACGATGCCATGAGTTAATTCTGTACCTGTCAGGAGATGCTGTGTGAGATCCCAAGGGGGCTCTCGCTGTGTCCCAGTCCTTCAAATATCCTTTAGTTCCTTTCAAAGCAATGACCCATGGCTAGGAGATCTTGTTGTAACATATGGTGACACCTGTCAGCAGGTTTCGTGATTGACACCAAGTTAACCTGTTTTATGTCTTTGGTTTGCTGCTTTTTAGCATTAGCCATGAAATGAATAAGAATAAATTATATTTGGAAGTTTATGACATTTAAAGTATTCTGATTGATTTGGTGTACTGGACTTATGAATAGGCATTCTTTAGGACACACATTGATATTCACTAAGGGTGGTAGTTTGTGAGCATCTTAATGGCTATCTAAAAATCTTACATAGGAGTAATGTTTTTATATCTGAACTTGATATAGCAATATTAGAACAAAGCAAGAAAATATGTACCTTTTTTTTTCTGAGAAGCATTCTCTATAACCCAGGCTGTCCTTGAACTTACTCCATATCCAAGGCTGGCCTTGGTCTTCTGATTGTCATGCCCATACCTTCACAGTGTTGAGATAACATCTCTGCTCTGCTATGCAAAGCTTTAAAAATGCATTATTTTCAGTCTTACAGAACAAAGATCCAGGAGGTTTGAGATTCACATATTGATTTTCCTGAGCTTTCAGTGGTTTCCAGAAGCAGAGAATAGCTTCTGACTTCTCTTTTTCATGATTACAACTTAGTACCAATATAGGAGAAATTAAAGGATGATTTATAAGAAGACAACATTCATAATAATTTTAAAATCGAGAAACATGAATTACAAAATATTTAAATCTTAGATTCTTTTAATGATAAAACAGAGAGCATTCGTGTATTCTCAATTTTCCACTTCAGTGTAATAATTTTTAGACAAATGATTTATCAATGTGGAGAGGAACTAGGTTCTTATATTCCCCTATTGATTTTAGATCTTTTTGACTATTTTTACTTAGCTGTAGCATCCTAAATATTTATTTGAATTGAAGAAGGAATTATTTTCCACAGCTAGTCTCTTTCTAAATTATTTGTCTCTTAGCTTTTGGGGATTCTGATATTCAGAAACAATGCAGAGTAAGATGAATGGAGTTGTCTTTTCTGCTTTTTCTTTCACCAGCTCTGTGACTAAGTGGGTGTTGTTCTTCTCCTATCTGCGCGGGTTGTTCCGACTCGTGGAGTAATCAATTTCTCCTGGCGTTTCTTAAATGGTCTTTATTATTCAGGGAATTCCCTGGGGAAGTCTGAACATTTGTCTTTGTCCCATGGCTTTAGAAATTGATGGCCACTGCTCTCAAAGGATGGTGGAGTTTTGATGATTGAAGGAGTAGGGTGGAAAGAAAGCTAAGTCAAAACAATGGAGGCCAGGGGATATAGCACCAGGAGCAGCAAGAGAGGTGGACAGCCATTGTTAGAAAATCCGAAGTAGGAACGGTGGACTTAAAGCCTGCTCAGCTTTGATTAATAGAAGCTATAAAAATGAAATGCTGAGCCAGGGGAAAATAAAATTACACTTGAGAAGTTACTTGAACATGTGTTAATGCCTTTAACTTGCCAAGCTCCTTCTCTCCCTTGAAGTCTGAATGTAAAATCGCTGCAAGAAAATGCAGGTTTTTAAAAAATGCAATTTTTAATTTTAACTACTGATTATGTTTATCTCTTGGGCAAAACCTGATTTTTTTTTAAACCAGTCAAAATGTAAAAGAAAGAAAAACGAATAAAAGCAGGTCAGTGAGAATGCTATATTGTGTCTATATTTCAGAAGGCCCTTTAATATATTTGCTAATATAAAACATCTTGAAATGTCCTTGGCAGACTGAAGACATTTACTTGAATACCAGAAATATGTGATGACAGCTATGTGAATGACTTTGTTTGGAAAGATATAATACAGAAATGAAATTCAGTACACACCGAAATAATGACTGCATGAAGCCCAACATGGTGAACTAATAGGTTTTATTGGGGGTTACTTGTTGGAGTGTAGGTGACAGTTTACCATAGGAGCAGAGCTGATATAAATGCAGCTGCAGTCTGAAAGCCCATGCCAGCACAGTGAGGACTTGTGGAGACCGTTTTTCTGGAAGCCTCTGCATGCCTTACAGACATCTTAACAGAGCCTAGATAGTTCCTCTTAAAATCTGGGCTGTTCAGTCTCCTCCGCAGCAGTTGCTTAGGGCTTCTGTGAAGCTGGGATGAGTCCTTGAGAATCTTCCAAGTTTCCTCCTTTTCGACCACATTAGATTTTCATTAGATCTGAGTCTCAGGAGCCTCCCCCTCTTCCGTCTGGTAGGAATATTACAATTTGGAGGAAAGAGTCATACCTCAAGAATTTTGTGTTTAAACAATAGAAGTGGGGTTCAGAAGTTTTCAGGAGACTGGTGTCGACGTGGATAGTATTAGTTATGTTTGGATTTGTGTCTTCCAAAAGCCAATGCTTAAAAGGCTTAGTTCCCAGTGTGGACTATAAGAGGTGATAGAATCTCTAAGAGGTGGAGCCTGGTGGGAGGGTTCAGCTCTTGGAATAGACTGCTTTCTTAGTCTCTGTTCCTGGCTTATGATGTAAGCAGTTCATTTCACCATATGCTACTAGATATTGCCATCTGATGCCTTCACCAGGGGCCCCCATACTAAATCACCCGATTTTGGTCATGAGCTTCTATATCTGTGTGTTAAATAAACATTTTTGTTTTATAAATGACTTACATCACTTATTTGATTATAATTATGCAATTACTCAAAGCATCTAAACTTTTTAAAATAAGAAATTATGTAAAAATCAATATTTATATTTTAAATTCTTTGAGAATTTAATACCATGTTTTTGTTTATATTTAACTTCCTTTTCCAACTCTTCCCAGAGGCATATTCCCCCAATTCCTTAGCCATCCAACTTTGTGTCCTGTTTTATATCTCAAACCCATCAATTACAATGTGTTCTGTTCATATATGATTGAATGCATGGCCTTCCACTGGATCATGCTGAAGTAACAGGAACCATAACACTTAAAGAAACCTGACTTTCATTCTCCAACTGCTATCATTTTCCAGTAGCTTCTTGCCTAAGGGTGGGACTTCATGTACAGCTCCCTTTTTATGCTGGGATTTTGTGTGGCTTGAGCTTCCCCAGGTATTATGCATGTTGTTACAGTCACTATGAGTTCATGTAACTGCTCTACTGTTTCCCCAAAACACTGTTTTCTTGTAGTTATCCATCATCCCTGGCTTTTATACTCTTTTCGTCTCTCTTCAATAACAATTCTTGCAAGAAGGGTGTGTTATTTAGTTCCTTTTAAGCCTGAAAATTCTAAAGTCTATTATTTTCTGTACCTTTCCTAGTTGTGGGTCTCTGTGTTAATCTACTGCAAATAGAAGCCTCTTTGATGAGGGTTAGGAAATGCACAATGTACAGATATAGTAATAAGTCATTCGGACTTTGGTTAATACTTTGTTCACACAGCAGAGTAATAGTTGTAAATTTCCCACAGGACTTCTGACAAATATAGGCATAGGTTTTTGGTCACCATATTGGATCCATGTACATGTTTAATGTAGATTGGGCCTTAAACACAAGCAGAAAGGGATTGTTTCCTTCCATGACAGTCATGATAGTAGTGCATCAGTAGGCATGTCTAGCAGCCCATTATTGTAGTGCTATCACTGCTGGGTAAAATAGAGGATAACATTTTCCCCTTTTTGGTAATATACATAGCAACTTCCAGAAATATGAAACCTAGACAGAGAGGATGACACTTTTCAGTGAGGTTCAGCTGAATACCTCCATGTTTTATGACTCAAGTATGCAGTGTTTCATCTACGGGATTTTACTATAAAGTTATGGAGTATAGCCTAGAGCAACAGAAATCACCTATAATGTTTGAGGGTTTTAGCACTCCACTGACCACCAACTCCAAAGCTCTTACTTGTTTCGTGACACCAGGCTTTTGATTTGTTAGCCCATAGTTGCTGCCCTCTTACAGGGTAATTCCAATATAAAAAATTTAAATGTGTGTATGTGTATATTTAAGGAAGACTCTGTCAGAGTTAAGAAACTTTATGGAAAATTATTTTATTATGGACAGAAAAAGTAGGACCCAGGGTATTGGTGCTGTAAGAATTATCATTCAATAATTATTGAGTGTGCAGTTCCTCAGTGCTCAGGATGAGAACCCTTGCAGCTGCGTTAGATTACTCAGTTTTCTTGGTAGTTGTGTAGTATTTCAGAATTTTTCCTCCTTCACCTGCTGACCCTCTCCAAATGACTGAGGAGTTTGGGAGTTTACATGGCTTCAAGAATATAGTAGAAAAGAGACCTCAAGTGCACATTGGGTCTTACGTCTAGCTTCCTGCATCCCTTCTCCATTGTGCTTTGCCTTTAGCATTTAATATTAATGTAAACTGTCACTCACAGCACTCTCATGACTTCTTGTAAATGATGAAGCAAAATTGTAGCTTGATTCTCTTGTAATACGAGAGCACAGAAACCCTCTCCAGCAGACGAAAGCATGCTGACACCGCTGGTCCATGATGAGTTCCAGCCATGGCCTTTTAAATTTGGCGAAATGACCAAAGATGATAGACTTTCTATGTTAGTTTAGCAGCCCTGCAGGATCCAGATACTTGGTCAAAACTATTTTGTCATTTTTTATGTGAAGTTATTATTACTGTTGTGTTTATGTTGCTGGACAGAATATGGGTAGATCACTGACAGTCAACCCAAAGGCTTTACAAAGCAGGCTTCTTCTGAACAAGAAACTTTTACCAAGTGATAGATTTGGGACTCAAATTGGAGTTACTGCCTAATCTTCAGTTTTTTGGTTACTTTTAGAATTTAGGCTAATACAGACTCCACTATCAGATTCTTATTCTCATTCTCTGTCTCCCTCAGTCTCTCTCTCTCTCTCTCTCTCTCTCTCTCTCTCTCTCTCTCCCTCCCTCCCTCCCTCTTTCTTTCTCTTTCCCTCTCTTCCCATCTCTTTCTCCCTCCTGCCCTTCCCCCTCTCTCCACCCTTCTCTCTTCCTTGTATGATTTCTGTGAAGAACACTGATTAATGCAGAGCTATATAACCCTGATACAGTGGCACCGAATCTTTCTACCTAAGACCCCAACATCTCCAGATCTGTGTCTTATGTGCACTTGTCCATCACCTGCCTTGTTCTTTTACCCTTTGTTGAAGTGTGATAGTTAAGTCAGTCATTATTTTAATGCCTTTCATGTTTATCTCCTCTGCTTCAATTTTTTTTCTGTATAAACTTTAGAAACACCTTGTTAGGTACATACATGCTTATAAGTATTGTATGTTCCTCATGGATTGGAGCTTTCTTGTTATAAAATGACCATTGTTTTCACTCAAAGTAACATCAGCTTCAATTGTAGTCCATTTCATTCCATGTTAGAAGTATTTAAGTTTACTTGTCCACAAGAGTCTTTCTCTCAGCCCATAAATATGCTTGCATCTAATTTTCATTTCTAAATGACCTGAAGTCAGATAGCATTGTTTAATTCTCCTGCCAGTATTTGTTTATCCTAGGAGTGTTTAATCCATTTGAACTTAGTATGACTCTGGTTATGGCAGGCATGATATTTGGCATTTTGCTACTTGGTCCTGAATGTGAGTATGTGTTTGTTTTCCTATTTTGCTATTACATTTTGGGAGGAGGGTTCCATAGGTATTTTCCATCATATCATCTTATTTCTTATATTGTTTCTACTGTTGGTTACATTTTTTTTCAGAGTAGTCCTAAGCATATCCTGCCTGGATTCAGTCACTGGAATAAGGCCATTCTTTCTTTCCTTGTTCCCATACTATAGTAGCTCAGATATATGTTTAATCATGATTAATGGCTATATTTTTAGACATTTGTGTTCTTGCATTTTAACTTCTTTGATCCTTTTATTCCATAAGCACTACTGTTCATCTGCGATGCAGCAACTGTTTTCTACATAGTGGGGTAAATACTGGAGAAATGTTTCTGTCTCCATGAAATTCGTGGACTCTCAATGACACCATAAGGAAAGTGAACAAGTAATTCATAATCGTTTTCAGTGTTTTGTTCGTAATTACATAGAATTGAGAGGGAAAGGTGGGAAGGTGTCCTTTTATTAAATAAGGTAGGACTTTCTATGATGGTATTATCCTGTGAGCTGAATAATGTGAGGGGAAGCAAAGATGGGAATGAATTATTCACTCATATTGACTTATTTTTTAGGGAATGCAAACAATTCAAGTGTGCAGAGAGGGTCTCACAGTATATTAACCAACTATGTACTTAAGCTTGTGAAGCAACACCACAGCATTGTATGGGCGACACTTGTTCATTAAGAATCCCATCTAACCTTTTCAGTGAGGCCGTGTGGTCCTAACAGAGTGTAGGTCCCCAGGCCAGTGACAAAAGTTGTTAAGTCATCTAAAATCAAATATGAAATGTGCATGCCTTAAAGAATTCTCTGTGACAAGGACAAGGAGGTGTTCACTTTTCATGGCCATGTGTGTCATTTGGGGAAATGACAGTGACTAAAGGAAACAATTCACAGGACGGCTCTACATTGATGCATTGAGAAGAAATCAGGAGCACAATGCCTGTCTTTATTTTCTTCTTTCCAACCTTAGTAGATCTAGGGACTTTACCTAGGCATCTTCAGTTTTTCCATAAATTTACACGGGCCGAGGTGACCTTTCAAAATATCTAGGCTGAGTGAACTGGATTGTATTTTAGATGATTCCATGCTGTGGAAATGGAAAACTAAAATCTAAGTACTGAGCTCATGTAGATGGTGGCTGCCCAGACCTGAAATAAGCACACAGCAACTGTGTTAATTAACACACTGCTTGGTCAATGACGTTAATGTATTCCTAGTTAGCTTTTATATCTTCAACGAACCCATTTCTATTAATCTGCGTTTCGCCACGTGGTTGTGGCCTACCGGTAAGATTCCATCCATTACCTGGCATCTGTCTCCTGCAGCAACTCCATGGCTTCTCTTTGATGCTCATTTATAATTCCATCGGAATTATAACACCACAGAATCTGTTCTATACTTTGTATAAGCAAATAAAATATAATAGTTTTTTATGCCTGGGAATATTTCCAGTATAAATATAAGTGCCTTCTATGTGTTTGCCTTCTAAACATAGTTTTACCCTTTGGAAGTAGGAGGCTGTTTGCAAGTATGATTGAAATATTAACCAGAGGAATGGGCTTATCACAACTGCATCTTTTATGTTATAGGATGGAGCAAATCAAAACTGGAATTTCAAATCAACAATCTCGATGAGGAGATGGGCTTAAAAAATGATATAGTTTATTTTTAGGGAAGGCTGCTTTATAGCGGAGTTACGAGGGCATTTAAATTAATCTGGAGAAGCCCTTTCACCATTTCTCTGAAAATACTATTGGCATTTAAAAGTAGGATCACCAGGGAGAAGCCAATGTATATTTTTAGACTGCAATTGAATGAGTACAAAATCCAGTCCAATGAATTCAAGAGGTGATCGAAGGGATAAAGGAAGCAAGAGTCGGTAATAGCTTCTATTTTTCTTTAATAATATCTTAGAGGAATTTTAAAAGTGGGGATTCACAAGTCTTAATGTATTCTGGAGGGAAAATAGATGGCTTGGTAGCTCTGTACTTCACATAAACGATTTTCATACTACCTCTGCTTACTCATCTAGAAAATGGGGATAACAATATGTTTTAAAACAAGATTGGTATGGCCAGTACTCAATTAATAGCACCTTTATTTAAGAATTATTACTTACCCCAGAAGCGATTAAGCATAAGAAACCTAGGATTTTCTTGTTTCTGTTGTCACTGCTATGAGGCTGCTGGGTATGAACGTAGGTACCTGAAATAGGAAAAAAGAGGGGGTGGGGCTATGTCTAGCCTTATGTTCATTTCTTTGCTTTTTGGCATTTTGTTTGTCTCTGGCCAACTTCTCTCACTATTGTAAACTGTATTAACAAAGAATAAAGTGCTGTTATCAATAATAAAAATAATCGGTGGCATGGATTCTTATATGTCCATAATCCTGATAATGCACGCATCTTCTCTTCCTTCCATATCTCTGGTGGATTCCCTGGCTGAGATGAACCTGTGAACTCTGCTCTGGACAGCAGGACACAATTCATCTTCTTCTTGGCATTTTCATAACCATTGTTGTTTCATTTACATATTTTCTTCCCCTCAGCACAATGGAAAATTCTGGTGGGTCAGTGCTGATGTCTGTCTAGTTCATCACCTTGTATACAGACACCAGTCCATGTAGGTCCCAGTCTCATCTTGTGATGGCCTTCTTGCTGTCAGTACTCCTCTGACAAAAGGTAGAGAATTCGGAATGTTTATGTGTCTTTCAGTATCATTCATCTCATAAAGCACCAGTGTTCACTTATGGGACATCTACCCAGAGGATATTTTCTAATCCTTATCATCTCCCTGACATATCGCTTCTAAACTCCACAGCTGGGCTAAGCATCCTCTCACTATTTTTATTAAAATTTTTATTTGTGTGACTTAATTATACAAAATGATGGGATGTGTTA
This sequence comes from Myodes glareolus, assembly GCF_982192425.1. Taxonomy (NCBI): domain Eukaryota; kingdom Metazoa; phylum Chordata; class Mammalia; order Rodentia; family Cricetidae; genus Myodes; species Myodes glareolus. The sequence continues at coordinate 47,635,907 of NC_142028.1, read as the reverse complement.
AGGAATTTATGAATGTATATAACAAATTTTGATGACACACTGTTTTCCCTCTTGCCGCTCTTTCCTCCTCTCCCTGGTTCATTTTTTTTTCTAAGAACTTCCTTCTACCTTTCTATACTTCAAACCTGTATTCTGCATGTGAGAGAAAACACGAGGTGTTTCTTTCTGATCTCTCTCCTTGATGCCTGGGCATCACTTTCCCCATGAGTTTTCCCAGCAACAGATGACACTGGAGTCAGAGCACCACTGAAGAGCTTCTCTCTTCCAAATCACACCTACCTTGGGCTAGGTTAAAGGACCCAATTGTTTTCTCACCTTCTCACACATAACTATGTGCCAGCATCTAAAGGACATAAGATTCTGTGGTCATTTTCCCAGAATGGTGCTTTGGGAAAGAGATTGAGGTACCTCCAAGTAAATGGAAAATGTAAAATAAAATTTCTCCCATTTAGAATAGAAAATCAGATGTTCAGTTTGGAGTACATGATTATTCATTTACTAGATTTTAAAAGAAAGTACTTAGTTAATTGCATCCTTCTTACCAATATGTATTTCAGGTTCTCTTTAAAGAGAAAGGTTATGCTTCTTCTGGTAGTTCATGGATGTAGCACTGAACTTACACTACTCAACAATCTATGTTTTATGTGGGTCCTGATTAAAATAACTCTGAATACATGGCACAAAATAATAAAAGCCAGTTGAAGGGTACACTATAGATAGTGTACTTTAAGATTTTTATCTTTATTTTCTATTAGAGTTATTGGTTATGCATTCTAACCCTTCCAGAACTCTCATTATTGTATACAATCTTTGCAAATTTCAGGTGGCAAATACCTAAGGAATTTGCAAGCACACATGCACAATTTACATACACACATGCAATTTACAATGTTGCCATAAGGTAATTAGCAATTGGTTTCAGTTTGCTGCTAATGAGGTCAAGGTTGCAGATTTACTGTTCCACTGAGTCTGTCTTTTGGCTCAGATCCATTGCTTCTGTTTCTCCCTGGACCCTGAACTGCTATTTTGCAAATGCTGTTTGTCACAGAAATGGGCCGTCTAGGAGGACGCAAGTGCTTTGTTGCCAAACTGCAGTCTACTAGTCAAGGCTCAGCATTTTCCTGACAAGTGACACATGTGGCGTGCCAGATTTTGTCCACACAGGTTCTTAGTAAAGGATGTAAACCCACAGAACCACAGCACCTATCGTTACCTAGAGAAGCAGTGATTTCTTACAACTGGCAATAAAACTGATGTGAAACCGAAAGATACAAACTATGTTAAAGAACTTGAATTTGTTTAATTTAGCCTTCTTCAACAGATACTGTCTCATTTGAAAGAAAATCAAATATTGACTGGGTTAATTAATTTTTTGTCCACTTAACTAGTTCATTCTTTCATATAGCCTCAATTGTTGTGTCCTGCATTGGACAATAAGCCAAATGGCACATTGTAATGTGTTCTAGATGCCTGGAAAATGGATGCCTAGAATCCCTATGAAAAACCGTAATATTCTCTTCTTTCATTTGCTTTAGTTCCTTGGACTCTTTAAATAAACGTGTTAAGTTAGGACAGACTTGTGAAACAAATGTTATATAACACTTTAGGAACAAAGATATGCTTACTAGGGTTGTGGTTGCTTCTGAGTGCAGTAACGCTTGTGTCTCAGAAAAGTCCATAGGCTCCGTCCCCAGTACTGATAGCAACTACAATGACAACAATAATAATAAAGTACTAACCACAACTCAGGCATATTTTCATTTATTTTGCAACTCAGGCATATTTTCATTTATTTTTACATGTTTCTATATAATGACACATTTTAAAAAGTAGATTGTTTTTTCAGTAGCATGATACTCATATGCACAGTACTTTAACTGTCTGGGTGAGCTTGTCTAAAGCACAATGCACATCGTGACTTTCTTGTTCTCAGGAGTACTAGTTAACACTCATTAGATTTCAGGTATTTTAAATAGTGCAGTCACCAAGAGAAAGCATAAAAATTAGAAAAACTAAACAGACTGCTCCGGGGCACGTGTTTACAGTACGAGATCTGGAAATGAGAGGACGACGTAACTCCCTTCATCTTCTCAGAATGTTTGTTACACCAGGTAAAGGTTTTGGCTCTGTGTTTTGGAATTGATTGTAAAATTTTTGTTTTAGAAAACATGTTAATAATGAAGACCAGATCCCTCTGCATCTTAGGTTAGGAAAGGAAATGTTTTTCTGATGTCACTTGGGAAGCCAATGGATGACCTTGGTTTTGTATTTCCTTTCATATCTTGGCTTCCTCTTGCTTAATTGAGTGACAAATTCTAATTAGTCATGCCTGACTAGTATAATTTACGAGAGAGTCATATCTTCATCTTTCTCCACTTTTTAGCTTTTGACCTGTTTCTACATTAGGCATTAGGTTAAAGACTTTCTCAAAAAAAATAAGAGAACTTTTCTCTCATTTGGTGATTTAGAAAATTATAATGAACACGTGATGCCATGAAAGTGATAATAGCTGTAAACACATGTAAAATATTCTGAGAATGCTCTCAATTATTGTCAGTAATATGCTTGACATTATGAATGACACTATATGGCTTAATGTATTAGCACAGAGTTTATTGTTACAAAATGAGTGTGTGTATTCATATGTGTGCATCTTTGGAGGTATGTATGTGAAAATACATGTATATATGTGTTCATGTGTCTGTGTAGTTATTTGTAAATTAGCAATTCCTTTAATTCAAGAAGAACACGAGGAAGTTTAATGAACACAAAAAGCTATTAATTTTGTAATTATTAAATTAAAAGAATTTTGCATTTATCCCCAGGGAATAAATCTTGTATACACAAGATGATGGGACACACATCAGATATGTGTGCTTTTTTTACTATTACAAATATATTTTACCTATGTCTTATCCAATAACAAAAAATTGCATAAATAAATTGCAATCATTCCATATGTGGATTTTAGTTTTAATTTTATCATATTTCCTCAGAGTAGACCAAGTATTTAGCAGTAGAAATAAAATTCATCGCCATAATTTTTTCCTTTTTTTACTTATTTTTTAAAAAAGAAAACAAGCTATCTTTTTTCTTTATATATACTAACCCAAGTTCCCACTCCCTCCCCTACTCCCATTCTCTCCACATACCCTCCCACCCCATCCCATCCACTCCTCAGAGAGGGTAAGACACATTGCTTTGGGAAGGTTCAAGGTCTTCCCTACTATATCTAGGCTGAACAAGGTATCATCCAAAGAGAACAGGTTCCCAAAAAGCCAGTACAAGCAGTAGGGATAAATCCTGGTGCCACTACCAGTGGCCCCTCATTTTGCCTCAGCTATGCAACTGTCAACCACATTCAGAGGGAGTAGTTTGGTTCTGTGCTTGTTCCTTTCCTGTCTGGCTGGAGTTGGTGAGCTCCCATTAGCTCAGGTAGACTGTTTCAGTGGTTGTACCCATCATGGTTTTGACCTCTTTGCTCATACACTCATTCCTCCCGCTCCTCAACTGGACATTGGGAGCTCAGTTCAGTGCTTCAACATGGGTCTCTGCCTCTGTTTCCATCTGTTGCTGGATGAAGGCTCTATGGTGATAGTTAAAATATTCATCAGTCTGACTACAGGGCAAGTCAAAATCTGGAACCCCTCTCCTAGATTGCTTCACCCCTGTAAATTTATACTTAGCTTCATGCTGAAAATATTTATGAAACAATTGACTTAAACTTAAAATCAGATAATTAGTTTACTATGGCCAAACAAGTAATAAAATTCATGAGTATTATTATTTTCATTTAGAGCCACAGTGTTAATTCTACAAATACAACACCATAAAGGTCACATCTTCTTTCCCTCTTTAAATACAAATCTTAGCTGACCCGTGCTTATAGTGCCCCATGGAGAAATGTTTGGGCTGTAGCTTTTCAAACCAATTGTTATAAATGTAATGAGGCTGAGGCTTGCACTAGTCTGACATTTTTTTTTTTTGGAGCATTTTTTTTTCTGCATTAATTTTTTTTTTTTTAAACATCCTGCTGACTTGGCTGATCCAGCGGTGTCACAGCTGGGAAACTGTTTCTTGCAGCTCATCCTATAAATGTAACCTTTGCCGGTTTGGAAATGGCCTTTCTGAGACAGGCCTTTGGTTCACCCTTGAATCCAAATGATCGTTTTGGCCCCGGTGCTGAGCAAGAAAAAAGACAAGACAGAAATGATTCATCTAGCACTTTTCTGAGAGTTAGAAAATGTCTATTATTTCTGGCTTACGCTTTATTACATTTTCTGCCTGTGCACATGCCCTGGATATCTTAAAAGTGCTGCTGACACATTGACACTTTAAAAATGCTGACTCTGAGTCTGAAGTCCTTTAAAAGTATCCAAGTGGCAGATACATTGTTTCCATTAAAGACACTTCTGTGTCAGGACTGGCATCCCCTATGTTGTTGCTGCAAAGGAGGAACTGTTGCTTGGATGCAGCTTGATTTTGCAGGCACTTGGGCAGGGGAGGGCTGTCCGGGTTGCCTGATTGTATTTAATCAAGAAGTTCTGCTTGGATTTGCCATATATTTGTTCAATGCTTTTTATTTGTGAAAATTGAAAGTTAGTTGCTGCAGGCATTCTTTAAATCTCTTCAAAAACACATAATTTTCTTTTAACAATGATTATTTTTATCAGAAATCGTGATTATAAGACCATAGTGGGAATTAACATGTTACACATAGTTGGAAAATTTGACTCACTACACTTACCCTGGGAGGTAAATGCTATTGGAGAGAGAATTGATGTTCTCCACAAATTAAGTTTCAATAGTTACTGTCAATAATTTTTAATCAACTTGCAGTAAAATCCAATAAAAGTCTATTGATTTGTTGTTTGATATATGCATACATGTATTGGTATTTATGGTTAGTTAATGTCATAAATATTGTTTTATAAAATAATGAAAGGTTTTATGCACATATATAAAGTTTCAAGATGTTGTTACATACTAATAAACAAAATAGACTTAGTTGGAAGATGAATAACTTAATTCAAAGCTGTATGAAACTTTTCTGTTTTTCTGAAAATAATGGGGAGCGAAAAAGAAACAAAAGTACATTGGAGTTTGTACTCAGAAATCAAAGAGCCAGCTGTACAAATGCTAGTTTGTTTAGATTCTGTCCAATCCCTCTTACATATATGTCTCTTTCCCTGTTAGGCAATCCACATGTGGATTCTGAGACACTAGGAATTACAGATACACATGTGTCCTTAATGGTGCTCCCTGTTGAAAGTGATTCCTCTGTGATAGTGTTTCTACATTGGTTTGCTTGAACAGTGTCTAGGAGATAGGAGATTTTTTACAGGTCTGTGAAAATGTTTCCAAAGAGGATGTGGGTTTCACTATACCATAGGGGAGAGGGAGGAAGTGTAATAAAATATGAAAAGGGAGAAATCCAGATGGTGTAAGCATTCTCTTTTTCTCTTGTCTTTGCATCCATTGTGTCCTCTTTGCGATGGTGGATTGAGACTGCTGGTATTCTGAGTAAAAATAACTCCATCCTGCTTTAAGTTGGTTTCTAAGGTATTATTTCATAGATGTGAAAAATCTTGTATAAAACTATTTTACATTATTTCTAAAAGAGAATTGAGTATAACAAGTAACTGTATAGCATTTATATTGTGTTGGGGAGTATAACGAATATGGAGGCACCTTGAGATAGAGGAAATATAGAAGTTATACGCATATATTATTTAGACAGAGGAAACACAAAGGTTATGCGAATGTATTATGTAAATTTACATATGAAATGCACTAAGGTCTTAGAACCAATTACAATAGATATATGAGGGATGGCTGTGTTTAATTATATCTGCTTTAAAAACTATTCTAATTACGTTGTGACTATGATTCTAAAGTTATTCACAATAAGATTTCTCAATTGTCTCTTTTTTGTTATTCACTTTCTTTAACTGGTTGTGAATGTAGACTTACACTAAACCATCCCTAAAATAAGGTCATTCTTTCTCTATCCACACAAGATTCATTTCAGGAATTCTTGGATACATAAAACTCTTATAAAATGGCATAGCATTTACATGTAATCTATGCATATCATCTGTAATTTTGGCAATCTCTAAGTTCCTTATAATATGTAAAACAAGGAAAATTCTATGCAAGTAATGGATATTCTGTATTTAAAGAATAACCTAGATGCAAACTTTATATTGTTAGTACATGGGCAATTTTCTTTCCCCTCCAATGTGTTTCATTTTTGTTGAATTTTACACTAGTTTGGTTCTTATTGCTGTGATAAGCAATAAGACCAAACACAACCTGAAGAGGAAAGGATTTATTTTACTTTACATTTTTCAGTCTTTCAAGAAAGGAAACCAGGACAGGACCTCAAAGTAGGAAAACAGACATAGGAATAGAAGCAGAGGGCATGGAGGGGTGCTGCTTACTGGCTTGATTCACAGTTTGTTTGTTTGTTTTTATAACACAGTCCAGCACTATCTTCTCAGAAGTAGCACCACTGATAGTGGCCTGCTCCCTCTTACATCAATAATGAATCAAACACACCCACATCATTGCCTCCAAACCATTCTGAGAGAGGAATTTTCACAGTGGACTCTCCCACTGCTTAGATGACCCGAACTCATATCAAGTGTTATTTTTAGTTTCTTTTCTCATGTGTGGTGTTTTCCTGTGCACACATTCTTGTATATGAATATGTGTGTGTGTGCATAGATGTTGTCATAAAGTGTTTTATTTTGTTGTTCTCTACCTTATGTTCTTGAGATAGGATCTCTCACTGAATCTGTAACACCAGTTAAGCTAGACTGGCTGTCCCCAAAGCCCAGGGATTTTGCTATGTCTGTCTCCCCAGAGCTGAGCTGTCAATACGCGTCTTTGCACCTGGCACTTGCATGGTGCTGAGGATCAGAACTGAAGGGCTCATGCTTGTATGGTAATCACTTTATCCTCTGGACCATCTCCCCAGTTATAGCCCTCTCTGTCTAAGTAACAATAACAAACAAACAAACAAACAAAAACCAAAAAACAGAAAACAACCTGTTTGCAGTGGTATTCATGTGGACAAAAACGAAACGGAAGTAGACAATGTAACTGGTGACTTTGATGCCTTTTAATCCCAGGATGGCGTGTGATTTTGACATGCAGAACTGGTCTACCATAATACAGCTTTCACGTCATTCATCATGCAAAGAACTTTATGCCTACATAGCATAGAATTACATGCCACGTTTTATTCAGTTTTATTGATAAATGAATATTTATTTGGTAGCTATGTTTTAAATATCCTGTTCTATTAGGTTCATTTAGATTATTCTTTAAAAATGTTTCCTAAAATAACAATATTTTGTAGAGATTAACCATTCATTATTACCCCATCTTTTTCTCCCTCCATCCCTTTTCTTTCTTTTCCCCTTTCTTTTTTGTGGCCATAAATATGTTTCTAACACTCATGTCTATTTAAAAGACATGCTTTGTCTTCTAATCTCCTGCCTCCTCGCCGCCCCCCCCCCCCCGATTTCAACACACACTCCTCAAATCTGGCAAGGTTTAGGAAGGGAACTGATCCAGCATTTCTTGAAAAAAAAATGATGAAGGGATGAAGGTCTATACAGAACTGTGTTTCTTACATGAAAAATCACCATGCCACAAAAGCTAAGCATGGAGTTGGAGACAATACAGTATTTAACTATGAGAGTTTCTAGTGCCCCAAAAGGCATTGAAGGAGCAGCTGCTTAAACATTGCTTGCCCTTTGACTAATGGGTTTGACTAGGAAGACAAACAAGAATTAAAATGTAATACTTAAACAAAAGCAAAATCACCACCAGAGATACTACCACACAAAGCACATTGGAAAGTTGCAAGTTGTTTTGAGAAAGAGGTGGAGAAGTCAAAAAAGATAAGGTTTTATTCTTTGCAAGTAATTCAAACAATGATGCAATCATGTTTTTAACTGAGTTCCCCTAATGAATATATATATATATGTATGTATGTATATCAATTTTACATACATATATAATTGATATTTCCTCTGACTTTATAGTTTTATAACTGAATAGGTTTATGTGTACTTCAGTAAAATATTGTCAGAATAATATATTTTATGAATTTAGGACAATGATTGTAAATAAAAATTTTTTGTCAGTTTACTTAATAGAACTGGGACTTATCATTTCATATATTGCAGTTGTGCCAACTGTGGGTGTTCCTAGCTTTAGAGATGCAGTTAGAATATGATGCTTCTCCCTCCTTTCCTTCCTCTCCCTCCCTCCCCCACCCCACGCTTCTTTGCTTCTCTCTGTGTGTCCAGCAGCTGACTTTTCACTGGCTGCTTCATGGGGTTAGAGTCATGTGAATGGGAATTTCTAACTCAGGATTTCATAATTTCCTGACCACAGAAGAAAACAGGCTTTGGAAATTCTCAAAGGTCAACTGTGGTTACCCACATGGTTAACAAGCTCGTCTACTAAACCCATCACAGTTTCTGAAAGAGGTTAGACACAATGAATGCTCAATTTGGAATATAAGCCCACATTGGGAATAAAGTTGGAGGGAAAAAGAAGGGGGAAGTTAGAGAGAAAGAAAAACAATGAGAGAAAGAGAGAGAGAGAAAGAAAGAGAGAGGGAGAGAAAGAGAGAGAAAGGGAATGAAAGAAAAAGTACACAAAGTAGCTATGTATGTACCTGTGTATATAAATGAAACAATAAAGGGGAAGTACGTATTCAAATTGGAGAATAGATAACTTGTAATCATGTTTTTAATTTTTAAATATATGACCATGTAATTATGTCAGCAAGGTACATAGGGAAATAGGATGATAAATATATGACTCTATGTGTAGGATGATCTATATGTATAAGACTAGTGAGCAAGAAATGTGAGGGGCAGAGATGATATGGTGGATTACTGTAGAGACTGTGTGGGGAAGATACAGAGAAAAATCTAGCATGGATCCCTCCTCAGGGAATAGTGAGTCATATATCAAAGGGAGAGGAATGGACTGGGGATGCAGGTCAGAGGAGAGTGCAAGCCTAGCATGCCCACATCCCCGTGTTTTACCTCCAGCTACATGTGCTCTCTCTCTCTCTCTCTCTCTCTCTCTCTCTCTCTCTCTCTCTCTCTCTCTCTCACACACACACACACACACACACACACACACACACACACGCATGCACACACGCACACATGCTCACACACGGAGAGACACAAACAGTAAGAGAAAAGATGATAAGCAATACAGATAAAAGAATAGGTGAAGATATGGGCTTAGAAAGTGTGATTTTAGCGCGAGAGAAAATAGAGGTGCCACTACTGTTGTTATCTTTGCATTCTCACTTTCCAGGCAGTTAAAATAGATTCGAATTTTTAGGAACCATCAGGTAAAATGAGAATCATGGGTAAAATGGTTGCTTGGCTTAAAATGCTTTCAGTATGATCCGAGCAAACAGAATAACAATTCCCAAAGAACAGTGCTATTTTAATCAATGGGAGAAAGAAAATATTATGTTTTCTAATCATACAGTGCTTCAAACACAGTGGACAGAACAAAGCCCTGTCGAATAATGAATGAACACTATGTACTACAGAAGTGATTCTCACTCAAGCACTTCAAATACTATTTAGCTGCTACTTCTGCCTGGGTTTGCTTTGTATCCCATGGAGATGATCTGACCTTAAGCTTTTGTTAACTTCAAAGTGAGCTCTGTTTTTTGCCTCATCTCTGCGGGACTGAAGAAACAGACTCTTGGTTAACAACAGGAAGCCAAATTGATTTTAATATTGTGAATTCTTTACTCTGATACAGGAAGGCTATCTGGGCCATCTCAGTGGGCTAGTGAGTACAGAACTGGATTAGACTGCAAATTGCTGACCTATTGCACAGGTCCGATGTAGCTGTCACATCCAGGGCTAGAGTGAACAGACCATGTTTGGTGTCAATTCTGACTATGTTGATGTACTCACAAGTGGAGCCCTATGTCCACCTGAATCTTCACAGTTAATATTCACTGTTCTCAGTAAAGTGATAGTATGTCAGCATATAGATATTTGTGTGTTAGTTTTCCATTACTATAACAAAATGCCTGAGATGATTAATGGATAAAATAATAGGCTTATGGTGGCTTGTGGTTTGGGGGACTCCAGAACAATACCGTAGGGAGCATCCCGTCTGCTTTGGTCCTTTAGTGGATACTGGAACTTTGCTCTGAGGTCACTAGGGTAGATAATGTGCAAGGCTATGGACTTGGAAGTCAACACAGGAGAATAAATTAACATACCTTTGGTCCTTCTGAGTTGAAAGGACTTGACTGTTGAAGATTTTAGTCTTTTGGGTTTTTTCCAATTAGTGTACCAGGTTGACAGATAGGAGTTGATCTGATTCAATAGAAGGATTGAACAAAAAACATGGATTTGTATGAGTCTGGGTAGGAAGCCATATTAAATAACAAGGACTTTACAAGGACACAGGGCATGATGCTGTTCAAGGTTCATTGTTACTTTGTTTAATCATTTTTTTCACATGGATGCTGTGTATGTGCAGGGAAGCTAGCCCCATTCCATATTCTGTTTCATCTCAGCAGCATTCCAGACTTTAAATCTTCTTGATTTTGAAATATCATGTACACAGTGGCATATACTCATTCTAAATACAAAATTCATTTCTGCTCTGTGCCTGTCTTTTACTCATAGTTTGTAGGTAATTATCTGGCTATTTCAATGTACTTACAGTTTACAAAACTTCAGTTGAGGTAAGGTATGGAATTTTCCATGTGTGGCATTATGTCAGAGTTGAAAGTCATTGAATCCTACAATATTTATGATTTATCTGTAAGGTATACTCACCCTCTGATTAGTTCATCCATTCATTAGGTGGCAAGTACATTGTGATTGTCAGACAAGTAACAAGTTCTTACTCTCATGAGTGCATAATGAAAGATGAAAGAAGGGTAGCTATTAAGGCACTTACAATGTCAATTACTGGCAATTGTTCTCACAAGACAAGTCTTCTTTGTATACAGAAAGTATCATGAAGTTGAAGGACAGTCTAAGAGACCTGAAGGATAAGGAGTTGTTATCCAGGCAAAAGGTCACAGAAATGGTGGGACAAGGCATATGACAATACATTGCTTGGAATAGTTGGGAAATAAATGATGTGCAGTTGGAGCTCCAAAATATGTACTAGGGGAGTTGTGGACATGTTCTCTAACCTTCCCTAACACAGTAAATATTCTGATCCATGTTCTTATAAGAAATGAGATGCTGTTGTACGTTCTTATTTTAAAATGATTATTTAACCAGCTCTTTATCTGGATGGCAACAGCCGAGAAATGGAGTGCTAAAGAATCAGAGAAAAATAGGATCAACCACCTCCATGGAGGTCTGCATTGCAACAGACCTGACCTTCACCAAGTCCTCTCCTCAACAGTTTTGTCAGTCATTGCTGTAGATTGCAGATCCCACTTTGGGACACTTAATGCGGCAATGGGTAGATAACATATCTATGAAAAAAAGAACTCGATAGCTCTGGGCCCAGTGAAGAAAAGAAAATCAATGAAATGGAAAAGAACAAAACAAAAGTCTATCATTCTTTGCTGCTTAATACAATTCACTGCCAAAGCCCGGCCTCCCAAGGCCAATACAGATTTGACTGAGTCAGCAGTTCCCATTTGAACAACATTAGGCCCCATTGAATAAATGAACAGTCAGTGAGAGTGATTCTTGGTTGTTGAGAAAATTAAGCCTTCTTTACAACTATGTACATCTCTGCTGAGATTCAACACAGTCTGGATGGAAGTGAGGACAAATACAGAATTCTTGTGAGAATCACTCTTCTTCAACAGAAGGTGCTCTGTTATGGTGCAATTACTGCTGTTCTGCAATCACTGTATGGAAATCACCCCCTAGTCTATAACTCTTCATTCACACAGAAGTTTTTCTTTAAGCGACTGAGAGTCTTTCTCTTGTCAATTACATCTTAATAAATTATACTGTTGTCCAACCCGGCCATGTATAAAGTTTATTGCCTTTTTTTTGTTGTTGTTGTTGGCTGTGTTAGCTTCATTGACTTTAAATTACATAATACACCATAATACTCATGGAAATATCGGTTCTCTAGTAATATAATTTATTAGTGCTAATGGCATGTTAGTAAAGAATGATAACTTGAATTCTTCCATTCAAGGGGAAGATCCCAATTTCAGGGCTGAAATTATCTGGGTAAATGTTATTTTAATTCACTGCAGGCCTCATCAAGAGTTTCTGGAACACTGTCTAATCTCTGAGAACATTCAGTGGCCCCGGTATTCTCTTCCTATTCACAAACATAGAAGGAACATCCTCCAACAGAAAGGATGAACACTTTTCGTTCTTAAACATGAATTGAGTGAATTAATGTTGGTGAATGTAGATAAACATAAGAGACATCACAATACTTCAGTGACCTCTGCCTTAGAAATTACACTCATGAAGCTAATCTACTTGACAGTTTTTCTCAATTATTATTTTCCGAAATAATTAGAGTAAGAAATAACTAAATTTTCCAAGAAAAGTTCCTCAATCATTATCTGCTAGTTCTGTATCCACCACAGCTGGATTTTCTCAGTTAATAAAAGACCACAGATATATGTCATTTACTATAAGATACACAGATATACATTACATATAATATGTATACTATTTAAACAAATATTAGTATTTTTTTATTTCTTACACATGTCCTGTTAGAAAAAGGAAGAACAAATATGTATAATCTTTCACATTCTTGTTTCATAACTCTCTCTGAAATTATTTTCTTTTATAATATTGTTTTTAATGTGAAATAAAATCATATTGAAGTGACATATGATAAATAGCAATAGTGTTAGTATTAGAATCAAAGGCCAGTGATTATTGGACATACAGAGTTATATAAACTGTATAGTTCTAGCCCGGAATGTTGTATGTGTTATCACTAAAATAAAAGGAGGGGTTGAGTTTAAAATGGCACATGAGCTGATATTGTTTTCCTGTTCTTATTTCTTATTCATGGGAAGAGAGCACAAGATAGAGAGTGTTTGGGGATGTAGGTCAGTGGTCCAACATTCTGTATTAATTCTCCTCAGCAAACAAGCTCAGGATCAGCGGTCAAGTTTTGCAGCTTTAAGGTCATCAACCAAGCAGAGAGCCAACAGAAATGATAAGATCTTTATAAATTTCTCATAACTCCCTTAAAATCATACTCTGTCCCATATGTCTTAAGTGGGACAGACTGCCTCTTACTATTTATGGAATGACACACCCAAAATTACTAAAAAACATATCTCAGCATTTGGACACAAAATAGAGTATTTGAAACAAAAATTTACATCTCCTGTATGAATTGCCATAAATAAATCTGATTTAAACACTTCTGACATGTAGTGATGCATGGCTATTATTTATTTAATGTGTGTTAAATCGATTTGACCAGAGTTGATTTACTCACCATGATTCTCCTGAAGGTTTTGAATTGACAAGAAGGATATAGCTATAAAGTATGACTTTTAAATTTTAATTGACACGTTTATGGAGTATTTTGTGATAGATAGGTTGGTAAATGATTATGTGGCCTGATAATCCACTGATTTAAGTCAACCATCATCTCAAACATGTCTTATTTATTATCTCATATAAAGCAAACATTCAGAATCTTCCTCTCTGGTTATTTTTATGGATATGCTACAAGAATGTTAATTGTAATCACCCTTTGATATAACAATATACTAGAATTCATTCTATTCAAGTTGTTTCATTGTCCTACACATAAAAGCATCCATCCATACTCCTCTCTACTCCTTGATTAGCACCAGCTTGGTTTTACTTCAACAAGAGTACAATTGTAACAGGTCTGACAAAACTGAAGATATTCTGAAGAAGCACTTGTGTCTCTTAATCTGGCTATTCGATGAATGAAACAATTGAACCCAGACAAACGGGAATTTCCCCAGGAAACTCATTCTGGAAAAAGGAAAAAACAGCCAGAGGGGAAACTTACCTCTTCTGGAAAGAGACTTGACACAGTTTTTCCAATTTATCAAAAGATGAGATGAAAGCTCAGACAATGAGGGTTCAATAGTGAGCAAGATATTCTGGGATTGCTAAAATGTACATGTCTTTGGTCCTCTATTTAAACTTTGATTTCCCTTCAGGCTCCAGAGTTGGGGGATTTACTGGACCTTTCTCTGTCTTTCCAATGCAACCGCACTGAGTAAACCTCCCTGTTCTGTTTTCCACATTTACTTTGGCTCTTTTAATTGGCTTTATGAGGATGGGTGGCCAGATATGACTTGGGGGACAGATTTTGATCCATAATTTTATAATAAAACCATGCAAATTTTTTTCTGTGCCTGCTTTGTGATGGCATTTTTAAAATTGTTTGCTGCTGAGTAGTGCCTCATTGTGAAAGCATACCACATTTTCTTTACCCATCTGTCTGATGGTGATTTAAGTTAGGTCCACATCGTGTCTCTTGTGAATAATACTATAGTGACACTGACAGTCCACATGTATTTTCTTTTCCTTTATTTCTTTTTTTGGTCTCATGCAACTCAAGCTGAGCTCCACCTTGTAGTTGGTACCTCTGGGTGGTTTTGAATTTCTGATCCTCCTGTGTCTACATTCGGAATACTTGTATGTGACACCACACCCGGTTTGTGGGGTTCTGGTATCCAAAACCCAAGCTTTGTCCACGTTTGGAAAGAGCTCTACCAACTGAGCTCCATTCAGCTTCAGCAGGCATCCTTTCCACCTATTGATTTCATAGCCTTTGAAAGTTACTGGGGAGGCAAATCTCTTCGTTACTGGTTATAACTGTATTTTTATTTTTTTGATACGTCTGTACTGTTTCCTTTAGCAATTGCACTAATTTATGATCCTAAAACAACATCTAAGTGTTTCTTTTCTCTAAATCTTTAACACAGTTTTGTGGGGGTTTTTTGTTTGTTTGTTTTTTGTTTTTTGACTAACAGCTATTCTTATTGGAATGAGAAAAAAATTTATACATACTTCATGGACTTTGATTTTATCTTTCTGGTTTCAACATATAATTGTTTTCTCCATATACCTGGTAGCCATTTAACAAGTGACTTCTTGGTTATCTTTGCTACTTTTTTAAATTCGATTTTGGTTGTTGAATTGATAAGCTAAAATTTACAGTGGAAGATAAGTTTAAAAGGTTTCCTTTTGGCATGTAGCCTTCAGAGTTTTAAAACAGTAGATGTCTCTGGGTAATTTTGCTTTGAAAAAGGTAAAAGTGTGAATTCAAAACAAAGATGACAGCAATAACATACTGGTTATAAAACAGCATACATCTGGGAAAACGGAAGTTTGAAATGTCCAGCCATGCTGATCCAAATCAACTAATATTACATTGTGTTAATTAATGTTCTCTGGCAATTGGCAATTGTTGTGACCCTCTGGGGTCATGCTCAAGAACCTAGTTTGGAATTCTTGTGTTACAAATCTGCGAATGGACTTAGGTTAAGATTAATGGTTGTGATGGCTTGAATAAAAATGATTCCCATAGGCTCATATATTTGGATGTTTGGTCTGCAGTTGGTGAAATTATCTGGGAAGGTTTGGGAGGGATTAGTAAATATGGGCTGTGTTGAGGGAGGTGCATCCTTTTGATGTTTCAAAAGCCCATACCATTCCTCCATTCCCAATTAGCAATATCTCTCTCTCTTTCCATCACCCACATGCATACACACATGCAAACATATAAGCACATGCACACACTTATATCTGATATTGTAGATCAGATGTAAGCTCCTTGCTACTGCTCTAGCTCCATGTCTGCCTGCCTACTGACATGCTCTATGCCATGATAGTCATTCACTCACTTTCTGAAATTCTAAACTTTAATAAATTCTTTATCTATAAGCTGCATTTCTCGTGGTGACTGTTCACTGCAATAGAGAAGTAACTAGAACAATGGAATATAGCTTACACAGATGCATAAGTTTTCTTTTTGATCCTGCTTCTTTCATACAGATAGTTCACAGCCCATCATGATTTTTTCAAGTGTCTATACTGACTTAATATGACTTACTCATTTTTCAATTTAAGTTCTTTTTTTTTCAGGTATTATCCTTTCCTGTGTCTTAGAGGAAAAGAACAGTGTTAATCATTCTTATCAATTATGTCCACCTGGTTTTGTGTATGACATCTTAAAGTTTTCCATAGAATGAAACTTGTATTAAATATCATATTTGCATATGTGCCTATATGCCTGTATGCACATCTGTATTTTGGGAGACACATGCCTATTCCACTACATATCCTGTAGTTCATGACCACCAGCTGCTAAATATTGGAGGCATTGAGACAGAGTCTTGCAAACCACTTCCTTAGAGGTAGACCAGATGGCTGGAATCAAATTCCTTTCAATAAGAGTCAGAAGGCAAAAATTCATTGAAGGACTCAGTACCACTAGAAGTAGAACGAAATTGTCTTCAGTCTGTATAGTGGTTTTCATGGTACTACATGTATTAAACAATTTATTCCACTTTGAAACCCGCTTCTACACTCATGATAACTCACAAGTCTCCCAATACTTTTGAAAATAAATTAACTACCTAAACAAAATGCAATCACTGATTGTCCCACATTGATGAGAGATTTATGAAAGTTTTAACTTCTTTCACGTTTCATACCATCCCACTTATGAAGTAGATTAAAATACAGTACCATTCACATAAGTATTACAACTATGTTTTAGTATTCAGAAGCAAACCAAAGAAAACTTAATACTTTGAATTTCTTGACTCTTGTCAAAACCACTAAATTCTATGAATATAGTTGACCTTAACTAGTTACTGGTAAAATTAATGAGATTCATTGAAAGTTTCATTTCTACCAGTCTTTATAAAACTATTTCTCCAAACCCAGAAATATGCACCTCAATGTTTTAAACATTTAAAACCATATTTACTTTTACAGGTTTTTAGAATTTAATTTTGTTATCTTTGTGTGAATGCAGAAAAATGTTTAAAATTTAATTGATGTTCTATATGTGGATTGTATTTTGTGTGATATGTATTAAATTTATTCATTTTTTTCTGAAAGATCTATAGAATATCACACTATAGCAGTCATAATAATGATGGATAGAATATGGCACCAGCCTCAGAAAATGTTGGTTTTTGTTATCTTTTATAAATATGTGAAATAATTATATGTAAATATATCATTAATATCTTATTTAGTTAAATCATTTTTATCATTTTGTACTGTTAGGAATTGATTAACGATCTTGCATATAGACCAGAAATCTCTGAGTTACATTTTCATCTATATTTTAGCTTTATAAATTCATTGTAAACACTACAAATATTTGGTTAATACAGAAAAAAATGGAAAAACATTAAAACTCTTAATAATGTGCGTGTATATTTCTAATCAATTTGTTATTATTATATCTAGTTACACCAATCATTGTACATAATTTAGCATCCTTTTTTCAATTTTCAAATTTCTTGTTTGTGGTTGGCCTTCTATCATTTTTCAGACACAATAAAATATTATAATATTGATCAATAATCAGAACAACTTTCATTTCATGTTACACTATTATTTTTAATTCCTTTGCATGATACTGAACAAAGTTGAAAATAAGGGGAGGAGCAGAAATAATAGGGAAGGGGTAGCGAATACTAGATAATGAGAAGATTAAAAAGTTATTAGAGATGAACCATTTTTGAATTGACAGATGGGAATCAAGAGCTGTGTGTTAAAAGGTGATGTGTTCTTCTGTGTTTTCTTTTTAATTTTGGCATGATCCTGGATATAGAAGCCTGTGTGGGAGGTTATAAGGACCCTTTCTTTAATTTATGAATCTCCTGAAGTTGATTTACATGTGATGTGTTTGAAATCTGGTGTAGTTGTTGCGATTACTTTTTCCTATACATTGCACAGGTTTTAAAATAAATTTCACTTTAGGATGTCTTAAATTCACAGCAAAATTGAGCAAGAGATGTAAGGATTTCTTGGAACCCACACATGCGCAGCAACCCCTTTATTAATAGCCCTGCTAGTGATGCACATGCTACAAATGAAAAACCCATACCACATCATAGTTCCCCATACACAGACACACCAGGATGTGCATTTGGTGACCCTAACTAATATACGATAGCTGTGTGTACCACTATGCTTCACACAGAGTATTTCCTTTGCCCCTCATCTTTTCCCTTCTTAGCTCCTAGTCTCTGGGAGTCAGTGATGTCTTGACTGCCTTCCAGAGTAGCATACAATTGTAAGAGTGTAGTACATTGACATCCCCCATTAGTGTCTTTCATTTAACAAAATGTACTCTAGGTTTTTTCATATTTTGATTTTTTTCATAGCTTGATCACTTATTTCTTTTTAGCACTGGTATTCTAAAGACTGGATTACCACGGTGTGTTTGGGTTTACCTGTTGCACTGATTTTTTTTTTATCAATGTCACAGAAATTGGAGTCATCTAGGAAGAGAAAACTGAGAAAAAAACCCACTTCAATAGATTGGTCTGTAGGCAGTTCTGTGGACATTTTCTCGGTTGATTATTGATGTGGGACATTCTACTGTGGATGATGCCACTTTGGGGCTGGTAGTCTGGGGTGATATGGAAAAGCAGCTTTTGTCTAGTTTCTGCCTTTGTTCCTGACCTGATTTGCCTTAGTGAACAACTGTGATTAGAACTTGTAAGCTAAAATCACTTTCCACCACAAGTTCTTCTTATTGTGGTATTCATGACAGTAACATAAAAGAACCTAGAATACCTACTGACTGTTGCTTCCAAGGTTTTATGCATAAAACTGATGTAAACACGTGCATACAGGGCTTTGTGTGGGGTTGATATTTTCAAACTCCTTTTGTGAATCTAAGTCTAGATTGTGTAGTCATATTTGAGTTTTTTAGGAATCCCCCAATGTCTTCCAAAAATTCTGATTTCCTCAGTAATGTAATACAGCATCATTATTTACTACATAGCTCTTTAACTGAGAAAAATAGAGCACCGAGGAGGGGGGGGTCTCACACTCACGTGATCACTTTGCAGGTGCTACACACTAAAAACATTTCAAAATCCTTGGTGCTTGCCAAGTAAAAAATAGTAGGACTATGTAGTTAATAATGGGCAATAAAATGGTCCATACACAAAGAAAATATCATGCAGAGTAGAGATGCTGCCTTGGTTGTGATGCAGTAGGACAGGACTGGGGAACACCAGGGGAGTTATCCTTTTATGAAATGTTCTCTGCTATGGGATAAAATCTACCCGGAATCTGATAGAGGTGAAGCTAATGGAATGTTTTAGCTAGGACGTATGAGAATTTACCTAGATTTATACATATGAAAATATTTCCTACATGTTCACATAAGTTCTATACAGTTTTGCATGCCTATTAAAAATATTCTGTAGATGATTATTAATGCTGTATGAAATATTTTTTGAAAAACACTCAGAATAAAACTTTCACATTGGAACATAAAATAATTTTCCCCATCACTGTATGATTTGGTTTTGGGTATTTTGTTTCTGATACTCCATCAAATATAATGCAATTAGGCTGATTTACAGGATATTCTTTGTTGAATGTATAGACTAACAAAGGAGGAAACTAGTATTTATTTTTATATATTATATTTAGAGGTATGCTAGCAATGCTCAACCACAGTATCTTGCTACTTAAAATATTTCAATGGATATCATATAATTATTAACTAAAACTGATATTTTTCAATAAAATCTTTTGGTTTGTTGTAGAACCTACATTTCTTTGATCCACTGTGTGAAAATATGCCACCTCCGGAGGAAGGATGAATTAACACTTCAAGCAATTCCTTTGTCTTGTCACTTTAGTGACATGAAACACAGTCTAAATGGAGATGGCTATAATGTACAGTATTCCCTTTGTTTTCAGAGTGAAAAGCCATTAGCAGTTATTTCAGGATTACTCTGTTTATGGCATGTGTAAATTGATTCATGATATGAGCCAAGTAGGTGATTGAACAAAAGGCTTTTAATTTTCGGTGTGTTTATCCGTCCTCACTTTCAAGGTGTTGAACAATTCCAGTCACATGCCAGGCTTATGGAAATTGCTGAACCTCCTACCCCAACTATGACCTGATTTCAAATCAGGGGAATCTTTTACTGCAGACTGACAATTGCATAAAAAGGAATTTCATAAAGGCGCATTTGAGGTCAGAGGGGAGTGAAGGTGACTTCCCCTCCATCAGGAAAGTGTCAAATGGTTTTGTCTAAGGCACCTTGCTGGATTTCAGCTCAGTGATTTTTAAGCCTTTTTCATGTGCAGGGAGTAATACAGTTCCAAGTTATAGCAGTGGCTCATTCTAGTACATACACCCATTGTGTTCTTTATTTGGACACCAGTGTCATATTATGCCTGTTCCTGCTGGCTTTCTTTAAAATATGCTGTTGCATTTCAAGCATCCTGAATAGAAAAAATATTTAATGATTTAGAATATACAAAGTTATTTTCAGTCTCTGGAATTCACGGTGGCTGTGACAGCTTGGTGCTGTTCTCGGTGGAAAGGAATGTCACTTTTTTTTGGTTGTGTATATTCCACATCTGTGAAAGGACAGAGTGTCCTTGACATTTATTCTTTTTGCTCTAGCCCTTTTAGTAGTAGCTACACCTCGCCTTTTCAAAGGGTGATCATAATAGTTGTTTTTATCCCTCCTGCTTTGGATGTGCCTCATTCCTTTTTTCTCTTTAGAAATGTAACCTGAATGGGTCTGTGAATAATTGTGAATAGAAGATGCCAGGGTTGTAAATAAAGGATCACTGAGGGAAATGTGCTTAGCTGCCTTTCTAAGGTTGCTGGTTATTCTTTTCCATGTTCAGATTCCTCTCCTCTTCAGAATGAAGAACTTCTTGTCCTTTAAATTCCAGCATACAAATTTCAATAGGTTTTATTTTCTAAGTGGAAAATGAGTGTATTTACAATTCATGAGGAACATTAGAGAACCCTCAGGTCAAGGGTTCTTAGTAAACATGACACCATTATTGTTAAGAGAAGAAAAACAATGATTATTAGGGAATGGTCATTATTCAGAATATATCAACTTCAGTCAGAGACTTTGAGATAGCTAAGAAATACTTTTTTAATGTTCAATTTATAAGGATGAAATGTTTGTGCATTTACCTTAAGTGAGAATTCTTTGCTCTTTTATTCCTCTTTTAAATCATTATATAATTTAAAACAGTCTCCAATTAAAAAAAAAGAAACATTGGTGAATTAGTGAGCAAAAAACATAATGAAGATGAAATTGTATCCTGAGTGTATTCATAAAACTGTCAGAATTTGACTAATTAATATAAATTGGACTTAGATTTTCATTTACCCTGTAGCTTTCTAACATCTTAAACAAATAAAACTTGCATTGACTCTGAGTATTTACTAGTTGCATAGATGAATGTGCGCCTTGATGTCCAAGCAGATGCAAAAAAAAGAGGTGGGTTCCATTCACTTACCAATACTGCATCAATTCTTTTGAGCTTTCCATCTGGATAACAAATAATAGCTATTGCTATATGGCAACTCTGCCTAAAACCAACAGATTTATCTGCAAGAGTAGTATGCTACTATTTCACAGCCTATTGTTTCTTTGGGAGAATCTACTGTTCTCTGATAGCTGAAATTGATAATGTCAGGACTTTTTCTCAAATGTCTGTTCAGTTGTCCTGTGATTTTGACCTGGCGTTTCATGGATAGCTTTCCTTTTCCAGGTTTTCTGGGTGTTGTCTACGATTACAACAGGGATCTGCAGTATGTGCAATCATTAAGCTGGGTAGCCCAGGCTTGTTCCCATGATACCTGCCAAAGGCTGTCAGAGGAAAGCTCTGCAAGGCTTCCTGAGGCCTAGACTCAGATGTCATCCAGTGAGCCAGAGGCTTGAAATGTTCCTACAGTAAGAAAGGGACATGCCAAGATACCAAGATGTATTGAAGGTGTATGAGCACCACAATGCATAATGGAGATGTTTGCAATCTATCACTTCCTTTATTTTTTTCTAGAATATTTTAATTCCATGATGTCATTATGCCACTAACATTTTAGAAATTATATTTTCCTGTTTGAAGGTGGGATATAAATGACTCTGTAAATCTATGTAACAGGAAAGAGTGGGCCTGCTTTCAGTCCTGGCTGCCCTACTATTTTACACCTGAAATAATCACACAGAAACTGTATTCATTTAAACACTGCCTGGCCTATTAGTTCTAGTCTCTCATTGGCTAACTCTTACATCTTGATTCAAGCCATTTCTAATAATCTATATGTCACCACAAGGTCGTGGCTTACCGGGAAAGATTCAGCATGTCTGACCTGACAGTTCCATAGTGGCTCTCCATCTCCTTCTTCCCAGGATTCAGTTCTGTCTACTCTGCCTACCTAAGTGCTGCCCTATCAAAAGGCCAAGGCAGTTTCTTTATTCAACCAATGAAAGCAACACAAAGACAGAAGAACCTCCTACACCAAATTTAAGAAAAGCCTGTAAGCTAGCCATAATCTTAAAATCAAGAGTAGTACTAAGAGAGACTAATCCTATCCTCACCAAGAGCACAGTGGCCACTACTACCAGCACTGTTAGGGTTGATTCTGTGCTAATTATACATTGTCCTACCTGACCCTTCAGAACCTCCCTTATATCGTATAGAAACTATTAAACTTACTGGCATGAAATGTATGAGAGAGGCCAAATGTGTTCTCCCGAGCAGCATACTGAGAGATGGCATATGCACAATGATTCACTTTTCCAAGATCTGGTTTGTTATCCAGGCTGCTCACCAGCTCCCAGTAGTCTGGCATTTTCTTAGGAGACAAAATGGAATCAGCAATGGCTTAGCCTCTCTCCTTTTCTTTTCTAAAGGCATAAGATCAATTTAAGTTAAGAGAACAAATTGTTGCTAGATGTATTGCCTTGGAATTTCTGAATGTGTCAAAGGGAACTGTGGGTATAGCTCAGTTGTAGGGCACTAATCTGTCATGTAAGAGACAATAGGTTTGGGCTGTAGCACTACACATAAACAAAAATGACCAGATGCATCTATGACATCTCCTTGTCATTGATACATTGAAAGTAACATTTTGGCAAGTCTGCTTGTCATTCTCTAAGATCATCCCTTTATACTAACCTGTGTTTAATTCCTATACAACAAGCTTAGTCAATTGGAAGGGTCAAATGTTTGATGTGACATATATGTGTCTGTTTTCTTATATTCTGTCATGTAACAGAAATGAATTTTTCTATTTCCAGTAATGTGCTAAACTAATAGCAGAGTTTTATGCAATCTGGGGATTCATGAATGTGAGTTGATTTGTCTTGCATTATAGTCAATGTCATAAAATTAAGTTATTGGAAATTGTCTCTTTGCAACTGTACCTCAAAATATCTCTGTATATCTTACATTTGTCTTATGTGTCGGTTCTTCTCTGTGCTCCAATAATTGGTTTTATCTTTGAGCTCTGGCACGAGTCATTAAATTCAAATTCTTTCTAAAAAGATAAATAGGATTATAATTTTATTGCTGTTTTCTGTTTCAAAATATATTTACTTAATAATGTGCCCTTTAGGTTTCTGACAATAAAATAAGTCTGACCTTCTACCTCAGTCTGGGAGCTATTTGGGGATTCTGACTTTAGAATTTAAATCTTGCTTAAAAGGTTCTCAGATTCTCTAGTCATTGTTGGACAACCCAGTGTGTAGTGTGTAAGTCAGTCTAATATATTGCCTTTGTAATTGTAAAAAAAAAAGTGGTCTCCCTTTTTACCTTTTAAGATTTTAATGTCATACCTGATGAGCACACAAATTGCCGATAACTGGAGGACAATTCCTGTAGAAGAAAAGAATAATCTATATTCTGAAATTTGACTTATATCTAAGCATGTAGGTTTATTGTGTGTCATTTCTGTTTGTTTTGTGATAGAGTCTATATTGCCTTGACATGCCTGGTCCTTACTATGTATATCAAGTTGACCTATGATTCTCCTGCCTCTGCCTTCAAAGTATGGAGATTGCTACTGTAACTCTCCCATGCCCCTTTATGGGATACAATGTCTTGGTTGATCTTGAAGGCACATACCATTAAACTTCCAAGTCTGATGGATGCTCCTGAGCAACACACTTTTATGAGCTACTCTACTACAGCAATTAGAGACCATTTAATTCATTAGTCTAGATCAGGACAATCAATAAATGAGCCAGTTCTGATTTACTTGGCTGTCCTTAATTCTGGTTATGATGATACATTAGATACTAACCTAGAAATGTGGCCTCCTAGCATCATCATGGTTTTAAAAGCTTTACTCCTTACAAATACATGTCAATTCATTAAACATACATGTGAGATGCCATTGAAGCTATCAGTATTAAACATTAATGTAATAAAATGTTAAATAATATAAGAGTCACTATAGGTAGTAAATTCAAATGATTATTATCTATTGTTTAGGAGGGAGGGAAAAGGAAAATTCAAAGGGAAGATGTTAATATTTTATTTGCACATTCAGTTTTTGAAGTAAATGGAATGTCTTGCAGCTTTATGCTAATGTGTATATCTCAGATGTTTTTCTGATTAAAGGCAATGTTTATATTCATTTTTCTTTGTTGATTAGAATAAGTTATTTCAGAAAGAAAATGAGCTGTCAATCATCACAGTCATAGGTCTGAAAATAGATTCAATTATTTATATAAGTTGTCATAATTGTAAATATTTTTAAGCAAGCAAAGATAACTTTGGCTTTTCAATTCCCATTTTGCTGACAGACAATTAAGATCAGACAAAGTAAAATAATGCATAAAATAAAATATTTTCCCAATTAGTATATTCTGAGGGGACTGTAGGGGAAGGGAACCTTATCCTTCATGATCATTGTATAATTTCTCAAAGTCAAAATACAAAAGTAATTGTTGTTAATGACTATTCCCCAATTCATAAAACAGTAGCATTTGGTTTTTTTGTTTGTTTTTTACTTTAAATGTGACCCACTCCTATATGTATAGGGAAGACACATGTGACGTCTAGTGTTAACTGTCAGTTTGACAGAATCTAGAATGATCTAGGAGATAGGCCTGCAGTTATACTTTTTGGGCACTATCTTGATTGTGTTAAATTGAGGTGAGAAACCCCATATATTGTGAGTGGCACCAATCCTTGGCTAGGATCTTAAACTACTTATGTAGCAAAAGGGAAAAGAACAGTTACAAGCATGCATTCATGTCATTTTCTGGATTTAAAAGCAATGTGGCCAGACTCTTCATTTGCTTGCTGCCTTGATTTCTCTATTTTGCTAGACTATGCCATGAAACCTGAGCTAAAATAAACCTTTCATCCCTTAATGTGTCAGAGTATTTTTCTCTTAGCAGTACCAAAGAAATTGAGACCACATTCTTTACTGTCTCTTTCTTTCCTTTGGTTTTGCAGAGCTGGTGATTGAGTTCCAGGGCCTATCACTGAGCTAACTGGCTGCTAAGCTCCTAAAATCTCTTGAGTTGCAATTAGAAGTAAAACTTAAAAGCTAACATATTTGGAAGTAATTTAAATGTAGTGATTTATCTGATTCTGTAATGAAAAATAAAGTAATTGATTTTTTTAGGAATAAGAAAGTTGTTTTCATGAAAAAAGTCACACTTTGGAGCAAAATATTGTCTTACTGTCAGAGAAAATATATTATGAATATTATAAAGGTGTGACTCTAATATTTCAGGGAGAAAAATGAAGCAATAACAGGAAGGAAAGTCAAAATTTTAATCATTATTTTATTTTCTAATGGGAATCAACTGATGACTTTTCTTTTTGCTTGAAACAATGGCATATTTGTAAATTTTACTTAAAATATATTGTCTTTCTGTATGTGTGTGCATGCACCAATGTATGTGCATAAGTGGATGTGGATATTTGTGCATGTCCATGAGTGACTGTGTATGTGCTCATATGGAGGTCAAGGGTCAACACTGGATGTATTCCTTCATCACTCTCTACCTTGATAATGCTTTCAGAGTTTCCTACAACCTCTCACAGTATAATGAGTTTCTTTGTCTTCCCACCACTTGGGCATAGCTAGTCTTGCTAATGTTATTTTTGGGCCAGGGCTTATCATAGAACCTGTAGCTAACTAATCAGTTTAACTAGCTAGTCAGTGAGCCCCAGGAACCTGTGGTCTCTATCTTCCTGGCATTGGTTTTGTAGCTGGTCCCAGCCACACCTGTCTCTTTGCTTTGCTTCTTGAGATTCAAACTCAGGCCCTTATGCTTGCATGATTAGTGTCTTACTGACTGATTCCATCTCTCTAGGATCCTCCATTATTTCCTTACATTTTCTGCCTGTCTTACTAGAAATACCATCTTATGTTGCAAAATTTTGAATATGAAAATGTATCTGGGTCATTGTGGGCCTTTAATCCCAGGATTTAGGAGGAGGCAGAGGCAAGTGGATCTCAATGAGTTCAAGGACATCCTGGTCAATAAAGTGAGTTCCAGGACAGCCAGGGAAGTTATACAGAGAAACCCTGTCTCAAAAAGCCAAAGTAAGAAAAATAAAAGAAAAATAAAAAAGAAAATGCACTTTACCAGGAGAGACCAAGATTTGTCTTTATGATCTTTAATATTAATATAAAGAATTGAGTGTGAATTTACTACTTTTGAATAAGATTAATGAAATTATTCTCATAGCTACCAATCATTACAGAGGGGGAATATCTTTCATTATAAATCTTACTCTGATTTACAAACTGGAATGGTTCATGGTTTACAACGTATCATACATTACATAAGTAGCTCTTGTTTTAAATATTAAGAAGACTAGTTCATGTTTTGCAGTATTGTCAGATAATAAGTTCATTAGATTGTTAATTTGTTAATTAGGTAATGTGTTTGTTTTTGCTGTGTTCACATTTTAAAGTAGATTAACTGATATCTTGACTTTTCCAGATTTTGCACGTTTTTCTTGGTCGGGACTGGGAAGTACTAGATCATTAAGTTTTTCAGTCTTTGCGTGTTGCCTCCTTTCTGAAGAGTGATGGAGATGCTATTACATGGAAGAGGACTGATCCTGAGTCTAATTTTCCTCCTGTTAAAGTTGTCAAGAGCTGATATACCACTCTCAGGTAAAAGCACTGTGTCCAATTCCTTCTATGGATTTTTTAAAATTGAGCAGGTGTTCAATTTAAAAAAAAAATTAAAAAATTTCTCTTTTATTTCTTAACTGTTATTAATAGTCATGGCTATAAGTTTCAGGTTTGGGTTATGATGTTTAGTTGCTCTCGTAACTTTTCACCTTAATTGTTTTGCTTTTTGTGTAACCTTAGTCTGTTAAAAGAAATACAACTGACAGAAAAGTGATGGTTTGTTCTATGTCTAGGATGATCTGGAATATTACAAAAAGTCTTTTCTTTTATATACTTAGTTTATATCTTATTTTAAGGAGAATTTTGATTTAGAAATTACTAACATTATCAAAGCTATAACAAAAAAAGAATAGACTAAGCCTCATTTATTTAAAAAAGATTTTTTATTTGTTTTCAATTATTTATTCGTGTGTTCAGGTGTGAGTATGTGCAAGTGAGTGAGTGTGTCTTTGGGGGCCAGGGGACCGCATCAGATCCTCCTCGAGCTGGGGAACTGGTATGATACTGGAGATAGGAAAGGAACTTGGGTCCTTTGCAAGAGCAGAGAAGGCTCTTAACTGCTAAGCCATTGATCCAGCCCAGAAGCCTCATAATCTTCCCCAAAATTATTTGTACTTAAAAAATGGAAATAATGATTTATGAAGATAACAAAAGGCCATGTTAGAGTTCAAAACTGTATTACCTAATACTGCCTTCCAATTTAGTGTATTCTAGAGTGTGAATTATTTTAAGTCATCTGTCAGTGAGCTTATGAATGTATATTTATAATATCTTGGTAATTGCATGCAAAAGGTTAGTAGTCATCATCCATCATTTTCAACAAATTATATTAATAGTTCGAAATTAATGCAACTGTAATCACACTTTATGTAATGGTTTATACAGGATGAGATGTGGACAATCGAGAACAGATTTTAGCTGTGAAAAGTCCTTAAAATGTGATTCAGATATGTTTATCATGCATTTCTACCAGAGTCCCTTCTGTGTCAGCTGTATATACAGTAGAAGGGTATGAGTTCTTTGTTTATTAGAATCTCAACATTGAAAAATAGCATTATGGATCATGCAAATTCTAAAGAAATCATCTTTTCCTCAGATAATTTAATGAATTGTTTAAGAGTACTAGTAGTGAGGTAAAATTTCCTTTTGAAGTACTTAGACTGAGTGTGACTAGAAAACAAGAAAACCATTTAGGATGTGTTGTAAAATCACCTTTGACAGTCACTCTGAATTGCTTTAAAGAAGCTGTTATGTACACCACACAATGTACTGGTAGTCCAATACTGTCTTGATTCCTCAGGTGAGAATCTACTCTCTTCTATTCTTAACAGGTGGTTGAGCCTCTGTTTCAGTATTCTCAACTGCTAAGGAAGTTTAATTCCCTGTTCTGCATGTATGTTTATATACATATGTACATTTCTTCTAATAAGCTAAAATCTTGCAGCTTGTACAAGTTCATCAAAATTCATCAGTGACCAACTGAGAGTTTAAACACCATCATAATTAGTAGATTTTCTCATTAAAAGAAATTATGTGGGTTTTCTGTTTTGTTGTTGTTGTTTCTGTTTTGGCCTGCAGGTGCATGCCAGGTGTCAAAACAGGTCTGAAGACGGCAATGAATACCCTGGGACTAGAATTCAATGATGGTACAACACCTTATGTGTTCTTTGTACCAAACCTATGTCCCTTGGACAGGTAGCAAGTGCTCTTAATGCTGAGGCATCTCTCCAGCCTCATTAAATTTTCACAGATAGAAACAGCAAGGGTGCATGTGGTATTCCAGATTCAAATGTCTGACCTTATTCTCTAACAAACACATGCATGTTCCCTGTTTTTGCACTTGTTCTTCCATGATGAAGAATGCAAGATTTTGTATTAGCTCTTGTCACTTATTATTAGTCTGTTAGTCTCTGTTACTTATCGTTCATGCTGTAATGTCCTCAGACAATTGTTATAAAATATTAATAGCATGTTTTCAGAGCGACTGAATATTGCCCATGTATTTTGGCACTCTAGAGTACTCACTAGTAAATGCAACCAAGGCAGGTATCCAATTTGAATGTCAACGAGTCTGGTGTCTCTGTAATTGGTCTAATTATGGAGGAAAGGATTTGTAATGTGGAATATATATTCATACAAACACCCAAAGGTTATTAGCTCCATTCCCTGAATAATTAGTTATTGCAAAGCCTTTACAACGTTAGCAAATTTAAGAAGGAATAATGTAATAAACAAGTTGTTCTCAAGTTCTTAGCTGGTATCTTTGGGACTGCGGCTGTGCCTCTCTCTACCATTTGTAACTGCAATAGAATTTACACAGTATGAACTTACAAGGAGCTCAAAACCCACTCTGCCTAACGGGCATTAATCAGAAATGAGACAGCTGTCAATGTGGAAGTGTGTAGCAAATACTAAAGTGGTGATTGCTATCCACTGGATGAAGCCTGAATTTGAGCTGGCAGCAGTGTAATTTACCACTTTTGTTAGGCAAAAAGAAAATAAATGCAATCTTAAAATTGAGAAGCGCTTTCGGTTTTTAAGTCTAAACTGGCTGTTGATGCTTAAATGATGGTTTGTGGACGCTTCGGGATCTAAGAGATACATTTAGATGGCCTGTGAGACCCAAGTGATTGGAAAATAATATCCTGGTTCCAGTTCCTACCCCATTTCACTTTCATTGTCATCTGTACTGATTCTTTGAAATCTATAGTAGAAAAACTTCGCTTTCCCTATCACCAATAATGGCATGAGTTCTGAGCTGTCCAACATGCAAGGTGTGTCTCGTGGTCATACATTCATATTCACATACCGCTAAACCAGCACAATTTTTAAGATTAAAATTGTTAAATCTGTAAAACAATATTAACTTTGTTAACTCTCTACCTCTCAAGAATACTGGGACACACTGTAAAATAGATATGAAATAATTCTACTGCATTAAAGTGAAAGGATTTCCTTGGTTTTTTTTTCAATAATATCATTGCTTCAATACATACTATTTTACTTGAAAGTATGACTGACAGACTAATTATGGTTGGTCAGATGTTTGCAGGCAGATAGTTTTCCCTTAAAGGAACGAAATGATCCTGACACTTCAAGATAAACTGGAAATATAAGTATAACTGTCAATGACCAAATCTGAATGTTCACGTAAAAATTAGACTTGTAGAAGCCCGAGGCCAAAAGCTTCCAAACATCAGTGACTTTCCTGATTAGATCAGTGGCCATGCTGAGCAGAGTGACATTATTTGATTGCCTGTTAGAAAATATACAATTATTTGTCAGATCTACATCACTCAACAAATCTGTACATTTTTTTGAAAAAGACTACTGTGTGCTGGTCCAAAAATTATACATAGGTCAAAAAGTTGCTAAAATTGCACAACATAATAGAATAAGAAGAAGCATACTGGTTAAGTTTTAGATTCACACTATAATAGATGTTTAAGAATAAAATGAAAACCAAAATTGTCTGACTGGAATTTATAATTTTCCATTCCTTCTATTTCCATGTTCATAGGAAAGTTGAATTTGTACATTTTTAATCACATTGGAATATTTCAACTTATAGAGTGCAGAAGTAAACATGAGAGTTCTGCCATCTCTTTAAAAATGACAGAAGTGCAGTTCTGTAAAATAATGAAACCCTTCTTCTGGTATCTAGTGATTTCCATATGATATTATTTATTATAACCTATTATGGGATTAATTTTAAAAATTAAATAAACACATGCAGTTTTAACTTCCTATGTAGTTAAAATTGTTACTCATAATCTGGTTAAACAGGGACAATTTTGGTACTTTGTAATTTTAAGGAGGGTGAAGATGTCAAGGGCTGGCCCAGTGTCCTGGGGTTGAAGGACCTATCTGTACCTTTCCTTTTGATTACCCAGTAATCAGTTGCTTGTCTGCAAATTACCTTTCTCAAAAACACACATGCCAAAGTCAGCTTTTGCTACCTATTGCTTTGTAATTCCTTATAAATTAATAATATAAATTAACAGTTGTCAGAATTAAACTAAAGAATGTCTCAATTTGAAAATGACTGAGTGCTTACTTGAAGTATAGCATTATGTACATAATTATGTAGATAATTATCTTTGGTTTATTTCAAAACTTAATCCAAGTTCTTGTCTTCGGCATCCATGAATTTTGTGTACTTCTATTTTACATTGATTTTAGAATGGGGAATGACAATTCAAGTAAGGAAGAAAAATAAAGATAAATTCATGAATGGATAGTGTCAAATCCCAAGGAAGATTGTAGAAAAGTATTTATCAACAAAAATAATAAATAGAAATCAAAGAAAGAAAAAAATCCTTTTGTAATAAGTATGGACTTTTGGCAGATCTTAATTAGCCATTGATCAATGATTTCAGACTATCAGTACCACACTAATCACACATTGCTTGTAAAATGATTTTGGCATTTATCCCCAGAGCCAGTTCCATTATATCTATATCTGAAAATTTATTGTATATTGATACTTCAATAATGAAAAACTCTATAATGCCTGCATATCTATTGAAATAAATATTAACTAGAAAGAGAGATGGAAAATAAACATGCCCTATACTAGAAGAAATATCAAAAAAGACCCAGGATGACAATAGGGTAAATATTCTAAATTAATTAATTATAATATTTATATAAAAGCAGTGAACATTACAGAAAAACATTCCAAATGATAGCAATTTCTAAAAAATCAGTGCACATGCCTACATAAATGGCATGCCAACAATTTTAAAAATAAATATTAAAGTTATCATATGATGTTTTTCTTATGTTTTATAAATTGTCTCATATTTCTGGGGTTAATTGAGAGTTATGTATGAAGCAATATAAAATGATGGCAGGGGAATATTTTTCTTAGACATAAATACATGATAAAAAGAAGTAAAGTTCTTGGGATAGCCTTTTGCTTTGCATATTAATTACTGTTCTTATTACTGTGGTAGAGTATTTGTGAAAGTAAATGTAAAAGCACCTATGAGAGGGCAGGTTTGTTCTGGTTCATGGTTTGATGGGATGGACTCCATTGTGTCAGAGAAGGTGGTGAGAGGCAGATGTAGCTGGTCAGTTTGCACTCATAGTCAAGAAGAAAAGAGTGGTGAATGGTGTTCAGGTGATTACCTCATTTTCTAATATCCATATCTCCACCCCATTGGATCATGCTGTTCACATTTCATAATTAGGATGGCTCTCTCCTTCTCCTTTAAACCATTTTGGAAACACCCAGATAGATGCACTCCATCATGTGTTTCCTGAGCAGTTCTAAATACAGCCAACTTGACACTGAAGATTATCCATCACACTTTCTGATGTAAAAAGCATATGTTGTTCTGTTACTTAATCTTGTCCTGTTTTTGAAAACCTCTTTCTTCAAGTATATTGTTTTGATATTCAGTTCAACAGGTACCAACAATCATCAAGCAGTCGCATGTGCAAGTTGTAGCCTTTCCTTTTGATGAGTATTTTCAAATTGAATGTGAAGCTAAAGGAAACCCAGAACCAAAGTAAGTCTATTAGAAAATAATATAATAAAATGTTATATAAATAAAACAATGTAATAAAATTAAAATAAAATTCTTTCACATATCTATGGTGTCATGGATCACATAGATATGTGAAAATATTTTATTTTAATATACTATTTTATTTACAAAATATGTCATATATATGTGAAAGTATTTTATTTTATGTTGGTTTACTGTGACTATCAAAGTTAGAATACAAATCCACATATGATTGAAACACCAGATTTATAAGTAAATGGTAGTTAAGTCAACTGTTGTGTGATATTTTGATTGTATTTGACAATAAAGTTTGCTTTTGACTCAGAGGGCAGAGCTAGCCACTAGCCTATTAACCTCTGATGTTTTGGAGGATGGAAGATGTAGTAAGACGGGGCTTAGAGAGGTCTTATTCTTTTTGGATGGAGGAATGGAGAGGTAGGAAGAAAGTCACTAATGACTATTCTGTGGCTTCACTGATCTTTATGGTTCTTCTCCTGGTATCTGACCCCATTTTTTATCATTATGAATAATTAGATAAATGCATCAGTTATAAATCCAAATATGTTTATGTAGGTCTCAGAGGCATGTCTACTTATTATTCATGCAACTATTCATGTGTGGTTAGAACATAACTGTGTATTTTTTCTCAAATTCAATTCTGGAATATTTTTCTAAAACTATAATGACTCTTTCCCTATAAATCTACTCTCATTATTTATAAAGCATTTCCCTATAGTAATAACGGGGAATAAATTTATCAAAAGATCTATCTATAGAGTTTCTTACCACTGTAGTACTTATAAGTAGAAAAGCATTGAAATGTGTTAAAAATTAAACAATAACCCATGTCAGAAATATGAGATATCATCATAAAATTACTTTTACTATTACTTTAAAACTGACAGTTTTTAACTGGAAAAATTATATATTTAAGACATATTCAAATGTGTCATACACTTAAAAATGCCAGATAAAGAGGATTAATGGAATTTGTATTTGAGTTTGTCTGTGTGTTTCTTCACATAAACATATATTCAGAGAAGCACATTCTATACTTGTCTTTATTTCATGTGCTAAAATATAGCAGTGATCCAGAATTATATGTGGATATCATATGAATATATAGATGTATGAATACATATAATGAGAAATATTTTTACATGCTTTCAATTTAAAAGAAAATAAAACTGCCCTCACTCTCCTTTCTTGCATTTCACTGTATTTTCCTTACTTATAAGACATACTGGATTTGTCTTTATATAATGTTAAGATTTATTATATATATATATTTAAAACTCATAAATTCTCTTGGTTTTATCATTTGTACATTTATTTATTAAAAGTTTTTAGAAATAAGAAATGTCACCAATACTTACGGCAAATTTTCTTTATCTTCTAGATTTTCATGGACTAAGGATGACAAGCATTTTGATCTTTCTGACCCTCGGATAATTGTATCTAACAATTCAGGCACATTCAAGATCCCAAATGAGGGACACATCTCTCACTTTCAAGGGAAATACCGCTGTTTTGCATCTAATAGACTAGGAACTGCAGTATCAGAAGAAATAGAATTCATAGTTCCAGGTAAGTGTTCATGAAGAGATTTCATTGACTAGTCTAGTAAATTATTAATGGGAGTCTTTCCATCTACAGAAATAAATCAGTATATATTCAACCAGCATACTTTTCATTTACTAGAAAAATTGTTTTCACAGTATAATATTTACAGTCAGATATTGCTACCATGAAAACATTCTTCAGAGGAGTATTCAATGTCTTTCAAACTTATATGAGAAGGAACAATAATGGGCATTAATTATAAAAACTTATTATGTCACATAACTTTAGAATGAAAATTAATGAGCTAACTTAAGGTAATAGATGGTTGTAGTGTGTGTGTGTGTGTGTGTGTGTGTGTGTGTGTGTGTGTGAAACTAACTCCAATGGTATACACCATTTACTAGGAGACCCATGCATCTTCAGTATAGAGGAAAATGAGATCTGAAGAGATGACTCAGTC
Organism: Myodes glareolus; assembly: GCF_982192425.1. NCBI lineage: Eukaryota > Metazoa > Chordata > Mammalia > Rodentia > Cricetidae > Myodes > Myodes glareolus. The sequence goes on along the minus strand of NC_142028.1, from coordinate 47,601,206 downwards.
AGTAAAGTGCTTTCCATGTGAGCATGAGAACCTCTGAGCCTATATTTTTTATTCACTTTGTCACATTCCATAAACATATGGCAAATGAACAAGAATTCTGAGTAAAATTACTCTGTCAATTAAGGATGGATGGACATGCATCCTGCTGCCATGCATCACAATGGCTTGTGCCTGTAATGTCAGTGCTATAGCGCGGACGGAACAACAGACAGATCCCTGGAGCTCATGGGCTAGCCAGTCTAGTTCAGTGAGAGAGCCTGTCTCAAAATGGATGGTGGAGTTATATCAAGAAAGGCATTAAATTATCTTTGTTACATACATACACACACACACACACACACACACACACACTACAAACATAAACATTGTTACATGATCTAGATAACCAGAAACTGAATAAACAATTTTTGTGGGTCAGAAGACTCAACAGAGTTAAAATGTCCATCTATCTTTAATTGACACAGAATAATTTTAGTGAAATTTTAATGAAATGTGACCAGATGAATGAAAAATATACAGAATACAAGGAACAATTTGAAAGTTCTTAAGGTTTAAATGTAGTAAAGACATTGCTTATCATGAATCAGGCCTGAGAATAGTCATAAATACTTAGGCTGGTATGGTTTTGGGTGGGATTTAAAAAGCTGAATTGACCATATAACAGTTTGATATACCCCTAGACAAACCCCACTTACTAGATGAAAGCAGAAGCTGAATTTCTCCCTCAGTCTTCCCCTCACTCCTCATTCTCTTGTCCTTCTTTCTTGTTTCTTTCCCCTCCCTCTCTTCTTCCGTTTCTCCATCCCTTCATCTTTTCCTCCCTCCCTCCCTCCCTCCATCTTTCCCTTTCTCCCTTCTTAGGTCCCTCCTTCTTCCCTCCATCCACTTTTCCCTCTCCGTCCCTCCTTCTTACCCTCCTACCTTCTTCCCTTTTTCCTCCCTTCCACACTCCAGCATTAGCTGGTACCTAACACTTTCTAATGGACCTACAGGGCCCTACACTTGGCATTTTATCTCATTGTGTATCCCTACGCTGGCATTGTATCTCATGAACCTTACCTTATTCTAAGTGTTCTGGGCGTGTTCATGGCTTATCCACTATCAGGAAAAGTATCTTAATATTTTTTTAAAAAAAATGAGAAGTAAACTTTAAAAATTTGGAGATGACATATATTTGTTATTTTAATGAAGATCTTGTAACAGCCTTCCCAGAGATCAGTAGCTTTTGTTCAGTCTTGGGTAATTGAAACTAGGGTTTTAAAGTTCCTGGATTTTTAAACAGAAAATGAAATGATCTGGTCTTGTGAAGGTAAGAATTCATTATTTTGGTCTTTACTGAGATCTCTGTCTCCAGCTTCATTCCTTTAATAAATGAATAGAGTGGGGTTCTCTCCTTCCCTCTTTTTATTCATTTTTCATCAGTTTTAGCTTCAGTTCAGAGTTCTGTATTACTGTTAAACACAATAAATTTGCAAATAGAAAAGAGACAGCAGTGTAACAGCCAAAGGGAAGGGCCACAAGTGACTCTATTTAGTGTCCTCTCTCCTGTTAGAGTTTCGTCTTAAGATATAAGTACAATGAAAGCGTATATCAACCCTTTATCTTAGCATGTGGTGTCCTAACCTCCTAAAAGATGAATTCGCCTAGGTTACCCCACTTTCCTTGCCTAGGTATCTGTGATTTTCCCCACTTAATAGGGATTTGGAGGGTATCAGCATTTGTGTTTGATGTATACATTTATTTATTTGTGCATATGTAGCATGCAGGGACAGAGAGAATCTAACATCATTTGTAGTGGAATGTACTGTTGCATTAATTTGGGTCTCACATCACAGGGAAGCTGATTCTAGAGTCAGTTCTGACTGACAACAGCCTGACTACACAGATTCAGGATGCCCCACATTCCACATTCTAGTCTGGCAAAAATTGCTAACATATTTATAGGAATGGACCAGAGAAAGTCATAAATGAAGGAATTTTAAGGATATGTTGGTAGGCACATCAGGCAGGTAGGTTACAGTGCTGTGTGGAAATTTCTGCTACTGGCATCAGATGCTGTCTGATGTCACTCATTGGCGCTGGTCTGAAGAGTGCTGAGATCTCTTTGCATGTCACATAAGAATATTTATAATAATCACAAGGGAGTTAGGGGTAGCAGAGGTGATGAGGATACTAAGGAGGCTAAAGATCATTTAGCTCTGGACTTGCAATATTTCTCCAAAGTCACTGAGGTTCTATCAATTAGCCTCACAGAATGTTCAGCATAAGTTTAAGTTTTGCATGGTTTGGGTGGTTCAGTGTGTAATATATATAAATTGTCGTATAAGCTTGCAGATAACATCTCTCAGCATTATAGAGGATTAAGAATACTTGAAATTATAAAAGCAAATCTTATGGAAATGTTCCTAGTATAATTTTACTTAGGTTTAAAGTTTGTAAATCCACATGAAATATTGATTAGGAATAAAATTTTGCTTAGGAAATTTTTATAACAAGAGACTACTGAACACAATATTGAAGATACTAATTGCCACCAATGGAGGTGGGCGGAGCTGGGGTCAGGACCAGGTGGAAGACAATAATGCTCTTGGTGGAGTCCACAGTGTATAAAAGAGTTTCTATCATGTATTGTTTTCCTTTGTATAGTCTGAATTTATTTATGCTTTATGAATGTATTCATAAAGGAGTCCACATGTGACATGCCAATGCTGCTGAAGTGGCTGTCCTGGGTTGGGATTATACAGCAAAAGTAATGGATATGTAGACTTTGAAACTTCATTTAGAAGTTAATTTGAAGTGACATTTAGTTAAAAAGGTCCATAAATTTTGGGTCACAATGTATTGCCATGAACATTGTGGCTGAAAGTCAAGGAATTATTATAAAGTCAGCACTCTCGAATCTTGGTTTATGTCCCAATGGATGCAAAGAACCTTAGAAGGAATATATTTGAAATTAAAATTTGCATTTTCCCAAACACACACTAATTTTTTCTTAGCCCGGAGACTGCTTTGTCTGTGTTTTCATAAATCTATGTCTCTATTATACATATTTTTTAGCTTAAATTAGGTTAGAAATATAGGATGAAAGAGAGTGAATGTATATAGTAAAAGACAAGATGTTAGGGTGGTCCTTAGCCTGAATTCAAGTGGTTGCTATGGAGACAAACAAAGCAATAGCTAGACCTGCTGCAAGAGAGAAGTGGGGCAGCTGCATATAAGATACCACAATTAACAGGCTTTAAAAATATTTTCTCTTATTACCTAAGCCATATCAGAGAAATTATGGTGAGATTGGGATAATTCTTGTCAGAATATGACAGAGTTGCAGTTAAGAGGCTGTGGATCAAAGATCAGGGCTTTAATGTAGGTGATTGTTCTCTTTTTTTGCTGCTGCAGAAGCAAGTAAAAAGGATGAGATTTCTTACAAATCGTTTCCAAGCTGTCCTGAAAATACTTCATCATCTGACCTCCATACCAGTACTTCAGAGTTCATAAATAAGACTGTTTCAAGCTTCCTCATTTAACAATGGATTTTCTCTTAAGCTTCAAGGAATTGTTTTTATTTTCGCAGTGATGGAAACTTGGTGGTTCTAGTTTTAGTCTGTCTCAGAAATCCAGTTCTTATTTAATATAAAGAAAATTTCTATTCACAATGTTTAGTTTCTTATTTTTATAATATCAGAGTTGAGTTTGGTAGGGAGAGGATGAGAGAAAAAGCCGAACAAACAGTTATGCTTAACCTTTCACTAAATGGGATGGATATCTATGGCATAGACCTTGGTGACTTAGTCAGCACATCATTATTAGGTTCTCTTCCTGTTCTAGCCATTTTCCTAGTTGTATTCATGAGATTTCTGCCACTACAGCACAATCTCTGAGAAAATCAGTTTACAAATAGACAAAGTTAGTTTAGTTCACATTTTTGCATTGTCCAGTCCATGATGGGATGGCCTTATTGCTTCGGGACAGATTATAGAAGCACAGTGGGATGGGAGCATGTGGAAGAGTAAAACCTGCCTGCGTTTTTATGCAAGGAGGCAAAGAGAAAGAGAAAGGACTGCAGTTCCATAATTCCCTTCAAGATCACCCTCCCTATAACCTGACAACTTAAAATTAGGCCTCACATCTCTAAAGTTCTAGCATCTCCCGGTAGAAACCATGGAGACTTAGTTTGGAACACATGGGCTTTTGGGGGATTCTTACATGAGCCTTAACATTAGTGACTTTGGAGAGCACAGCAAACCAAATATGAATGGTCACATCTTGTGTGGCTGTGACTGGTGTGTGTGTGTGCGTGTGTGCGTGTGCGTGTGCGTGTGTGTGTGTGTGTGTGTGTGTGTGGAGATGGAAGCTCTTTTCTCTTCTTTTTAATCATCATAGTTTAATCTTGAAGCACAATTAATAAAAGCTCTGAGAAAGAAATTGGTGTTCAACCTGAAGGTCAGAAACACAAAAAACAAACAAACAAACAAAAAACCCAAACAAACAAACAAAAAAAAAAACCCAAAAATTGGCATTTAAGTCTACTTCAGTCCATAATGGCGATCCTGCCTCCAGGAATTCCAGAATGAGACTGAGACTGAGAACTGTCTCCTCCTATTTTAGAATCCTCTTTATTTGTGGGTTTAAGGGCGTGTACCACTACTGCCTGGTTTCTGTGGCAAACTAGTGTGACTACTGGGAGTTGAACCCAGGTCCTCTTGAAAAGCATCCAGTGCTCTTAACCTCTGAGCTATCTCTCTATCCCCCTTTATGTATTAAAATACAAATAAAATGCACTACATAATTTGATGATATAACTCTTTTTACTTTGGCTAATTTTAACCATCCTTCAGGTTGCTGGTCACCTTTCTCCATACTTTCTTGATTTATCATAGCTTGTACTAAATCTTCTGCTCTATGCATTTGAGTCTGTAAGATATCATTTACATATGCTCTAGTTATTTTAAATGAAAAAACTATAATCAATTATTAAAATAATTCCAATATACCCCAGAATATCCTAGAGGACCCTCTAGATCAGTGGTTCTCAAACTTCCTAATGCTACAATGTCTTAAAACAGTCCCTTATGTTGTGGTAACTCTCAATCATAGAATTATTTCATTGATACTTAATAACTGTAATTTTGTTACTCTTATGATTTGTAATCTAATTATCTTTGATATCCCTATGGGGGGTCGTGATCCACAGGTTGAGAACTACTATTTCTGCCAGCCCATTTTTGTCCAAAATTTTCTCTGCTCAGTAAGAAAAGGTTGAATTTTTCTGAATTTGGGAAGAACTGAAGTGATGCATTTTCAGACCTTGCTGACAGCATCCAAAGTTGTATGGCTCCAATGAAGTTTCAGTTTGCAGGTTGACCGTATCTTGAATGAAGTGGATAAGTTAATTTGTAGTCAGCTTGTCTCTAAGAAAGGTTTTCTGTGCAGACTATCTTGACTTCAAGAAGCCAGTCATGAGTGAACATAGTAAAGTGTAACTCACATTTGTAGATGAATACTGGAGATCAATCCACTGTGCTGAATCATGGGCATGAAGAGGACCCATGAGAGGATCATGAAGAGGAAGATGTTGCCAAGTGTTTCAATTGCTTGTGCAAATAGATGTACAGTATTGTTTTGTAGACAGGAGGGTGGTTTCATCCAGATTGGGTGGTAATGGGATTTCTGAACTCACTTGATGCCTTGCTTAGATGGACAGTGATAAGTAGGTATATTTTCATCCTTTTGCAGGAAGACCACTCAGGGTCAAGTCTAGTCTGAATGATTGTGTTTTGGTGATGATGGAGGGCTCCTTAGAACTCTGAGAGCGAACAAAAAACGTAGAATTTCCTCACATGAGCAAAGACTATTAAGCCTAAACATATTGTATCTGTCCTCAACAAATAATTCTATGGTTATTAGCAATGAACTGCAGTCAGTGAGTTACTTTCAGTGTGGTTTTCAATTAGAGTTATTTCTTTAAATGAATTAAAGCTGTCTCCAAGACTGCTTCTGTGTTATGCAATTTAATTTAAAACAACATTGTGCTGGCTAGTTTTCATCATAAACCTGGCTCTGGGAAGAAAGAAGCTCAACTGATCAGTTGCTAAGATTATATTGACCTATGGCTATGTCTGTAAAAGATTGTCTTGAATTATGATTGAGGTGAAAGATGAAATCTAACGTGAGAAGCACCACCTCTTGTCAGGTCTGGGCTGTATAAGAAAGCTGAGCATGAGCAAAAGTAAGCCAGGCTGCAGCATCCCTCCTTGGTTTCTGCTGCAGTTCCTGCTTGAGTTCCTGTCTTCACTTCTCTCAATAATGGGCTGTGATCTGTTGGAGGAGGGCCCGCTTGTTAGTCCCGGCCACCCAGAACCAAAATAACGACACGGAAACTGTATTATTTAAATCACTGCTTAGCTCATTAGTTCTAGCTTCTTATTAACTAACTCTTATATATTAATTTAACTAATCTCTATTAATCTGTGCATCACTATGAGATCATGCCCTACCAGCAAAGTTTCAGCACATCTGTCTCCAGCGGCGGTGGCTCCATGGAGTCTCCCTAACTCCATCCATCTTTCTCCCAGCATTCAGTCCAGTCCTTTCTGCCTACCTAAATCCTGCCCTATAAACAGGCCAAGGCAATTTCTTTATTCATTAATGGTAATCACGGCATGCAGAGGGGACTCCCACATTAGTGATCTGCAAGTATAATCCCAATAAACACTTTCCTCTTTCAAGTTACTTTGGTTCATGATGTTTTCACAGTAACAGAAAGCAAGAGAGTATTTATTATAAATGTTAAATATTCATGCTCTTCCATAGTGAAGGCTAAAAGAATAAAGGTCACCAAAAAATTGAAACAACCAATTTAATTAATTTCTTCTCTAATATTTCCTATAATACTTTTAATCAGATGATGTATAATCTTTCCTGTGTCCTGATACTCATTTCCTCTTTAAGTTGTTCTTAAGATTTACAGTATCTGTGTAAGGGCTTGGTAGACTTATAAATTGTCTTTTCTTTTCCTTTATTTTATGGATGGATTAGATGCTTACTGAACTAAGTGTATGTTTACAGTTTGGGAACTGAAATTTCATAATCTAGATTTAATTCATACAAGAATGCTAGCACTTAACCGGCTGTATTATCTGTCTGCATCTTTAGACTTCTTTGCACGCATTGAGGGAGTAGATTTCCAACTAATAACTCATATACCTTATTAATTTTCTACATTCTAACAAGCTGGGTATTCACATTAAGCATTTGATTGTTGAATATTAGATAGAAAATAATATATCCATTCATTCATCTTTTGTGTATTTTGCTTCCCATGTTGTCCTTTGATTCTGAGTGTAAACAGATTCATCAAAACCCAAACATATGACTAACTTACATACCAGGGTACACTGGGCCTCAGTGTCGCAAATGACACTAAATAAATGGTTAGAAATTCAATTGAGTAGGAAACAGATTTACTAAATTTGAATATGGATAAGGTATACGTCCTGTCAATCAGTGCCAGGGCATTAGTGACATGTTATTTTATCCTTGGGGTGCTAACAGTGAAGTACTAAACTATGCCTTTATTAGAAAATATATGGTACCAATAGCAAAAGCATAGTTCAAGGATAGCTGTAATTCACATACCTTGCCAGTGTCTCAAAATTCTGGCATAAGTCTGATTACTAAGAGGGAACCACAATATGACTGAAAGTGTAGATATTGAAGCTTCTCTGCCCAAGTTGCTATGGCACTATAATAGCCCACTTCCTCTGACAATACTCAATTTGGAAAAGTTCTTGATTTAGTTATAAAACAATTGCTATTAAACATCTGGTACCTGGATACAACAAAATGTCAGGCAATTTCCCCCAAATGCTGAGAATGGGATGGAGGAAAAGGAGCTATTTGAGAAATACAGAGGAAATGGACAGCAGTTCTCAAAATAAATTTTGTAGAGACTGTCAAAACATGTGCAAAACTGAGATTTAAAAACCTTTAGATTTCCAGAAAATATGATAATATGTTGTGAATCTTTGCTTAAGTTAAAAAAAAAATTAGGACACATATTTAAAAAACAATCTCATCAAACCAGGACTGCTAATAGAAGTCAGCCTCTAGCCATTGTCCTGCATCAGGACCTGTGAAAATCCACAATGCCAAGTTCCCTGCTAAGGTAGACAAAGGCTCTATAATGTTTAGACAGAATACATTTTGAATGTCCATATAGGTGCAAATACTCTATATGAACTTGGAGCATTGGTTTTGGCTGCCAGTCCTCTGATGTTCTGACTTCATTCCTTTCATACTTGGGAAACTGTTTCCAGCATGAGTATGACACAATAGAATTATTAGAAACCCTCCTTTCCAACATCAGTTGCATTAGTTGAAATTGCATTTGTTAGAGTGATTCCAAGGTGGGTAGCTCTCTTTGCAACTTAGAATGGGCATATTTGCTCTCTTCCATTTCCTTGTGTGAGCTGTAATTTACTTGTTTGTTTAGTATAGCTAAAGATCTGAATAGGGCATTTGCCAGTCATGTTCACTGCCTTTGCAATAAAGTAAGAGATAGGCAACATAAACCCAACAGAAGAAATCTCAGTGTTTGGAAGAATATGATATCATGCTTGTGAGAACTAAAATCTAAAATGAACAAATCTTGTGGTTTGCATTGTACCTCAGGGGGGAAAAACATGCATGAGTGTTTTCATGCCTTATTCAGAACACAAGAAAAATTATTTCGGTTAAGGATTTCACCGTGCAGAAATATCTTTTGATGTTTTGTTTTTATTTATTTCATCCTCTCTCTGTCTCTGTCTCTCTCTGTGTCTCTCTATGTCTCTCTCTTTCTTTCTGTGTGTGTGTGCATCTGTGTGTACATGTGTGTGCCATGTAGTGGTTGTATCAGAGCATATGTGTGGAAGCCAGCAGACAACTTTAGACATCAGTTTTCTCCTACCATATGGGTTCCAGGGAGTGAACTCAGACTGTCAGGCTTACCCAATGCACCATTTTGTGCGTCCAGGAAGTATCTTAAAAGGGTACAAAAGCTCATACCAGGTTTTCCCCCCTTTTGTTGAAAATAGATCCTTTTATCATGCAATATATCTTGAATGAAGTTTCCCCAGGTCCTCCTCTACTTTCCGTCCATTCTGGATCTACTCCCTTTCTGCCTTTCATTAGAAAAGAACAGACTTCTAAGAAATAACAACTAAACAATGTACAATAAAATATAATAAGATGAAGCAGAAACTATTTTTTTTCAAAGTTTATTAAATTATGAAAGTTTTCATTTCTGCCCCTCCTCCCAACACCCTCCCACTCCCCCCTCCCCCTCCTCCTCCCTCTTCATCCCCAAGAGCAGCCAGGGCCTCCAGCCCCATATTAAAATTTGACACAGGAACCCAGCAGGAGGAAAGGGGTCCCTAGAGCAGGCACAAGAGTCAAAGATCTCCCCATTCTTAGTCCAGAGTCCCATAAAAATCCTAAGTCTACAGCTAGAATATATATACAGAGGACTTGGTGCAGGCCCATGTAGGTCCTGTACTTCTTCAGTCTCTATGAACTCATATTAGCCTTATTTAGTTGATTCAGAGGGCCTTCTTCTCCTGGTGTGTTCCATGCCCTCTGTCTCTTACGCTCTTTATACCTCCACTTTCAAGGGATTCTGTCAGCTCTGAGAGGAGGGATTTGAAGGAAACCTCCAATTTAGACTCCTTCTCTGCATGATTGGCTGCGGGCCTCTGCATCTATTCCCGTCTTCTACCCAAGAGAAGCTCTCTAATGGTGATAGGATAAGGTCCTGTTCTATGAGTATAGCAGAATATCATTATAAATTATTTTATTGATTTTTTTAGGATTGATAGTGTTTGATTTTACTGTAGAAGTCTAGGCTATCTAACCTCTGTTTCTTGGTTGCACAAGAAGCACTGGATGTGGGTTCCTTCTCATGGAGTGGGCCTTAGGTTAAATCAGACATTGCTTGGCTATTTCTACAAGTTCTTTACTACCGTCGGCCTAGCATATTTTGTAGGCAGGACTGATTTTGTGACTGGTTTGGTGTCCACATTTCTGGTAGCCTTCGGAGTACTTTCCCATATCAAAGAGACTAAAATATAGTGGTGAGGGCTTCATTTATGGACCATCTTGACTTTTCCACATTTAATAAACTGTATGGGTGTTGTCCTTGACAATGGGGCAACATTGTCGATTGGAAGAGAAAAGCCCTTTGTTTGAGCAGCAGCCTGGGTTGTTTGGGGGTTTCCATGGAATCCCCGTGGCCAACAACTCAATTGAATGAGCCTGGTCCCACCACTGGAAGCCTCCTCTAGAAATGGTAAATCGAGACTCTGCAACCTCCATTATTAGAAGTTCTCATTAGGCTCACCTTCATAGATGGCAGGAAGAATTGTGTGTCTGCCTTCTGCTTACTTATTGCCTTAGATGGGGTGGCCCTTGGATTAGCAGGGCCTATCTGGTGGATTTCAGGTCTGGAAACAAGCTAGGAGTTGGGGGGTGGTGGAGGAAAAAAGTTGTAAAGGGGAAGATCTGTGGATACCTTGGGAAATGAGAGTGGGCAAGGCTGCCAAAGATTCTCTGCAGTGAATCTGGTTCTAATAGTTTTGGGGTGAGACTGGGAAATTAGAATTGGAAAAATAGAAAGAGAGAAGGTCTCGTGTCAGGGCAGGAGGAAATGGGATGCTGAATTTCTTAGTTGCTCGTTCTTTTATGACGAGGAATGTTATTGGGGATTAATAACAGAAAATATTGTTACATTAAAAATGAATGTCTTATGTCTCATGGTGATCAATTTATCAGGTGTTCCAAAATTCCCCAAAGAAAAAATTGAACCCATGGATGTGGAAGAAGGGGATTCCATTGTCCTACCCTGTAACCCTCCCAAAGGCCTCCCACCCTTACACATCTATTGGATGAATATTGGTAAGTAGTGTTCTGTGTCATCAATCTAGGTCACTTTAGTTCCATGAACTGTGTAAGTAATCATATGCAATGAAACCAATGAAATAAATTGTTCATATAGACTCAAATAGATTTCAAAATTAGATACATTTGAAATTCTATCTTTTCTCCTGAGTATAAACTGGAATGTATATGTGAAGACACTAGAAAATCATTGCATTCCTTGATTTACAGTATTTGAAAGGGGCAGGGGAGTGTTCATATAATAGGACAGGCCTATGACAAACTTTGCTTCCAAAGCTCTTGTCTTTGGAACACAGGCAAGGTCAGAGTTGAAGTGACTTGGTGTAGTTGCTTGTTTAGTATGACAGTTTTAACTTAGTTCTACCTGATAAAATCAATGATACATTCAGTATCAGCCAGTGTGGTCAATCTTTCAAAATGCTTTGGTGGTTCCTGAAGCATCCTTCTTCCTTCAAAGCCTATTCTGTCCCATGCTTTATAATGGCCTTCTGGGCATTTATGCTATATAGGAAAATCCTATTTACACAGCAGCCAGAGGAGAGTAAGTGAAGCCACATTTGGCTGCAGCCGAGATTTGCAGCCTTCACTCACCCTAGAAGTACACAGCTGCACACCAGTGCAGAGTGATTGGTGGCTGAAACATCACTTTTGAGGAGTACAGTTTCAGAGCAATGCCATCCAGAGAAAACAAAAATAATAATAGATTATTAGAACTGAAAAATTTTTCAGATATGCAAAGTTAGAGACCATTTGGTAATGAGGGATGGAACACCCAGACTGCTGGTGTATCTGTGAGATTCTCGACCTTCCAAAGATTTCATTGTTGCCTATTTTTATCTGTTTGCCTGCTCACTGCTCTTTTTTCAAGATCAGACTGCAGAAAAATAGGAAGAACAGACAAGGGACATAACAACCACATATAAATTGTATGAAAGGAAATAGAAATGTCAAAGTCTAATGCACATTGTGAGGAGAGCCAGCCCATTTCAATGAAAAGGTTTTATTTTTTTCCTTGCAGAATTAGAACACATTGAACAAGATGAAAGAGTATACATGAGCCAAAAGGGAGATCTGTATTTTGCAAACGTGGAAGAAAAAGACAGTCGAAATGATTACTGTTGCTTTGCTGCATTTCCAAAATTAAGGACGATTGTGCAAAAAATGCCAATGAAACTAACTGTGAACAGTTGTAAGTCCGAATAATTTATTCTTTCTTTACTTGTGCTGAATGCAAATATGTGCATGATTTCATTCTTCTCTCCGAAGACATTTAAAGCCGGTTCTGTATTTTCCGTCATTGTTTCGTTTAACTCCAGAGACTTCATACAGATGATCGGAACATCTGCAGCTGCAAATCCACAGTAGCTCTGTCTCTGGCAGCCAGAAAATCAAACCTCAATTCACATTACAAATGTGTTTCATTTGATGTCTGCAGGATCTACTCATTTTCAGTGAGCATAAAGCACATCTCAGGCTTGGGCTCACTGTGACCTTGGATAAATCAGCAGGCTAAAAATGAAGGAGACAAAAAATGAGTCAAAAGAAAATCACCATTTATATTTCTTATCACATCAAGCTTTTTCTTTGTCCTTCTCAAATTGACAAAGTTATCTGAATTGATTTTCTCTTTTCTACTTGAGTCTGCAAATGCATGTCCGAGTTCCCAAAAGGGGAGAAGTAATTAGTGAGAGATGAAGTGGTAAGATTCAAAGGCAAAGAATAATCCCAGCAGCTCCCTGGCTGAGTAATTGGCTCTGGAGAAGCAGAAGGTTGGCATGACCACTTCATTGTCTAATTTGGTCCAAGATTATTCCACTATCTTATGTATATATGATATGTGGGGTCTTCTCTGTAATGCTTTTCAGTAGCCTGAAGTCTCTGTGATAGAATTAACACTTGTCTCTTCACAACTTCAAGTTTAAGCTCCATAAATACACATACATATATATGTATATATGTGTGTGTATGTACATATATAATGTATATATTGTGTATTACCCTAGACAGTATGCAAATGTGCATGGCTGTATTTTCATTTCATAATTTTCCCTAAATAAATGCATGACTTTGACTTTTCATACTTTATTGATGTCAGCATCAACCATTATGTTTGTATTAGTGTTTTCCATTTTTTTTATTTCAGTAAAGCATGCTAATGATTCAAGTTCATCCACAGAAATTAGTTCCAAGGGTAAGTCGTTCATGTGAAGCATTTGGGCTTTTATTTTTGCCTTTAGTTACTCATTGTCATTTCAGTTTGAATTTTTTCTTTATTTACTCAAAGAGTTTTCTAGAAGCAATGCTAATATTTCTATTAAGTAACTCTTTAGTATAGAAAGTTCTGTAGTTCACTGTGCTTTAGAATTTAGCAAAGGGATATATATATATATATATGTACATGTGTATATATATATATGTGTCTATGTGTTGATGTGTGAGTGTAGTTCTATATGTGTGTGTTATCTTTACAAGTAACTTATAATTATATTTTATTAACATATAAATTTGTATCTGTAGTTTTAGGTATAGATATAATGTATGTATATATTTATGAATGCATAAATATTTATATAAAATGGTGTATAACTTTGGATCTTTTACGAGCTCACAAAAGGCAAGGAAGGTTGATAACTTTACAAAAGAGAATAAAAAATGGTTAATATCAAGAAACGAAGAGAAATACTGAATTTAGAAAAGTTAAATGAATTAATTATACTTGCAAAACTTATTAGAGAAGTTGATAAACAAACCACTACATACACTAACTCTGTGAAAGTATGCAATCTTCAGCATATTTACAATTCTCTTGTCTATGGGACCTTTTAAATTTTATTAATTTTTTTATAAAACATCTATCAGAACTTGAATGGTATCTAAGATGCTTGTGTTATAACCTTAATTATATAGTTGACTTGTTTTCTTCATTATAACCACATACACAAATGAAATAAATACCTCTACAAAATGAAGACTACAAGCTTCACTTAGATTTCTAATATACTGGTGATATCATCAGAAGTGAATAAGGCTCCTCTTGGGGTGCCATTTCAGGAGTGCTGACTCATCCCCAACATCATTTTCTTTGGGATTAGTAATCTGAATATGTATCTTCAAGCACATAAAAGAATATTGCATATAGTACAAATTTTAAAAATTATTTTAATATATAAATGCATGCAAGGAAATGCAAAGCAGACTGCACATGACTCATTATATCTTCTGATAGCAGGTCAGTATTTATTATCTTTCCACAAAAAATAAAGGCACATTGTCAATGAATATGAAAAACAATTTATGTTCACATTTGGAAGTGATATCAAAATAAAATGTAAATGAAGTATCTTAATTTACATTTTATATTTTAAAATTACTAAGAAAAAAGGAAATGAAACTTTCCGAACTCTACTTAGTGGGTAGACTTACTATGATTTATTTCTTAAAACAGTAAGTATCCTGGAGCGTCTGAGACTAGAAGGAATTTCCTGAAGAGCTAAATAAAATTCGTTGATGTTTGGTGTCTACTCAAGTCAAGTCAAGTTTCCTCAGTCTGAATTCTCAATGAAATACTCCAGGAAGCTATTTTTTTTTTAAAAAGCAATCCTAGTACTTAGAATAAGAAATTAAGTAGACATACATAATCATCAAAATGGCAAGGTTTGGTCAGACGATAGAATACAAAGTCAGACTATTAGTTAGTTTCAGGGTATCTTCACGAAATTGTCTCAAATAAGTATTCAATTTCTGAACAGAAACACGTAGTATACATTGTGAAAAATTTTAAAAGCTGGTAAAGAAATTGAGAGGCACATGCTTACTTGGATACTTTTTGGATGAGAGAATCTGTCTAAGAAGAAGCACACCAATATGTACACATAAAACAGTGTGAAGTCATCATGCTTTAAGAACAAACTAGAACCATAGAATTTTTACTATATTTATCAGAGAGAGAATTGACTCTTCATTTTTTTTTTCTTTTCCAGCAAATTCAATCAAACAAAGGAAACCCAAACTTCTGTTGCCTCCTGCTCAGAGTGGCAGTTCATCCACAATGATTGTCCTCAAAGGGGAAACCCTGCTGCTTGAGTGTTTTGCAGAAGGCCTGTGAGTACCCTAGCCTCTGTCAGCCCTCTTCCACATAGTGTTTTAAAGACTGCAAAACAAAGACCTTTGCTGCATGCTTGTTCTTAAGTTACTACTTTTAAAAACATAAAGCCTCTTCCTGTTTCTCTGGGGAAAAAAAATGTTGATTCCTTATACAAACTTCAGGCTACAACTGAAGTTGACTTATAAGTACCTTTCTTTATGGTGGGATGCAGGGATCAAAAAAAAAAAACATTCGTGCTCTATTGCTGTCCTTAGAGTATGTGTATTAGTAGTCACCCCATCTGCCCTTAAGCCCTTAAGTCCTGTATTTTCTGTTGTCTTTATTCTCTTGCCAGACTCTGGTTTACAGGGACTAGCTAAACTGTTACAGTACTTGGGGAGGGGTCATAACCTGTGTGCTAAGCCAGGTCCAGCCACTCATCCTCAATAAGTCCATTAAAAGATTTAAATTTATAGAGAAAAACAGAAAAGATTTCTTCAATATGCCCATATTTTGAAGAAAGAACAAGGGATTTGAAGATCCCTCCTGGGTCTGTCTTCTGATTCTGAAGTGATACTCAAGTTTAAACGGAGCTCTAGTGATGTGCACATTGAAGAAATCCCTGCAAGGTGTGGTCCCACATACCATTGACTCATCAGTCATTGTCTGAATTTCAGTCTCATCCTGTAATGTGTTACAGCAAGTTGTTAGAACTGTGAGTCTTCTGAAAGAGAAGTTCCCCCTCTGGCTAGCCTCTTTTCTTTCTCCCAGCATGAGATTTCTTGAGAAATTCCCATTTCTTTGAGGTCCATTGATTCATTGGTTTGAAAGTCTTAGAATCTCTTTCATTTCTGCCAGCCCATTACACTACTCTCTTTTTTTAATTTCCAAAGTCCTCTATTTTTATTTCCCCTTTTGTGTTTTGGGCAAAAACAGGATCAGATCACTAAATTTAGGGGAATAGCACATCAAAAACTGATTGACTTCCTCATATTTCCAAGATCAATGCCCTGTATAAGGTCTTCCACCAAAGCCCTAAGGGTTGACATGTTGTCATCCCTAAAATTGTTGCCTCAGCGGAGCTACTATTGTACATTTATGTGATTAGTGCCATGGTCATACTAGTTTGCCTGTTTCTACAAGTATTCCGCCGATTTAACAGTCTCCCATTATGAATGCTGTAGAGAAAGGCATTTCATCTTTCAGTTTATTAATTTGAAATTCAAATCATTTTGCAAGTAATGAAAGTCTCTTTAATCAACTAGGATTTGAAATATATTAAGTTGTGTTACATTAATTAGTTATTGAAAGTAAAAATAAAAAAATAAAATCCACCTTTGTTCATAATTTAGTGAAAAGTCTGAATGACTTGTTTCAAGTTAGATTGTGAAGCAAAAGGAACTATTTTAATTATTGTACAACTTCTACAGACTTTACACATTTTTCTTTCCTGCCAGGTTACTTACAAGCCTTAAGTCACCAGTGTTGACTGATAAATTATTTCAATATGTTGTCATATGACCTCTATGGAAAAAGTCTGGTGTCTATGTGTGGTTTATTAAGATTTATTTTAATTTTATTTGCATGAGTATTTTGACTGCAAGTATGTCTGTGCACTACATGTGTCCAGTTCCCAGAGAGGCAAGAAAAGACAGTAGAGTTTCAGAGGTGGTGAACCACTACGTGGATGCTGGGAATTCAAGCCAGGTCATCTGCCAGGACAGGAGTGTTCCTACCTGCTAAGCCTCTCTCTGGCCCTGCTCTGTGAGAAGGTCAAAGCCTTCCCATCTGCTGTAACTTGTGGCTAACCACCTGGTGCCAGCATGTATTTGGTGTGGTAGAAATTAAATGCTTTCAAGCTCTGTCGCTGTTCATGCTAACTCAGAGTCCGGCAACGCTTTAGAGACTCCTACCCCTCATCTCCCGCCAAGCTATCATTTACTTCCTGAGGGATTTGGCATCTGTTCATCTCATCCTCCGCTTGCAGAAACATTACTCCTGTGTGCCTTGTAGAGACTGGAGGGTTGGAAATGCACACAGGAAAGAACATGGATATTATAAGAGTTGTCTGCCTTTGCAACATGAGGATTCCTGATACTGTTATAGGAAGGGATTTTTTCCCCTCTTCACTGGTTTGAGTTGGGCTATTTATTCTGGTTGATCATCTTCGGAATGGAGGCAATATAATCAAAAAGTTTTCTGAAGGATGCCATGTGTATCTCAAGGAAGTTTAACATCACATGCATTCGGGAGTAACAAAAGTACATATCTCTAACCATTGTGGTATTATTTTGTCCTGTACATCCTTGACTCATGTTGCCTCTCAACATTCCCTGGCTGTAATTATTCCTACTTTCCCCTTAGGCAAATGAAGCCCACAGAGTTTATGCTGAAGGAAAGCACTATTCCAAGTTGACTGAAACCAAAAACACTTTCAACACCACCATATTTTGAACAAACAAACCCTTTCGGTTTAAACAAGGAAAACAGTGAGGAGCACTATCTGCTCTGAGGTGGTTACAAAAATTATACACTTCAGTAAATAATGATATTAAAAATGTCTGTGCTGTTATTTAAGAATGCTTTCTATGCAAACATGAGGACCTGAGTTTGAACCCTCACCACCCATCTGAAAAGTCAGACAGAGCTGCAAACCTGTAACTCTAGCAGTGGGAGGAAGAAGGGGACAAGTGACAGAGCAGGACACCAGACACTCTCCTCTGGCCTGTGCTCTTATGCACATGTAAGCACACTGACACATGCAACACATGTGCGTGCGTTCACGTGCGTGCACTCACGCACACACACACACCAAATGATAATATATTGGGCAAGCTTACAGAGACATACACATCTTGGAAAGCTTAGAGTTTATGGATTCCTGGAGATGGGGAAGAGTTAAATGATATTTTGACTCTCATTAGGAGAGGAAGGTGTTGAGATCTTAGTGTCAGTGGGGAGAATTTGCTGCTTTAATAATTCACACTCACACTGTGTGAAATAAGAGCAGCCTCCTCATGAATTTAAAACCCATATGATATCTGTGTCTCCTAC
Source organism: Myodes glareolus (assembly GCF_982192425.1). Classification (NCBI taxonomy): domain Eukaryota; kingdom Metazoa; phylum Chordata; class Mammalia; order Rodentia; family Cricetidae; genus Myodes; species Myodes glareolus. The sequence continues at coordinate 47,583,136 of NC_142028.1, read as the reverse complement.
ATGTTTAATCAAGAATCAGAAGAAAAATTACCCACATAAGAACTGGCATAAATATTTGAAGCTATGAAATAATGTATGGTGGTGTGCCAAAAAAGTATTAAACAACACTTTTCCCTCAACCTATCCTTGTTACAATTCTGTTAGCAAATGCTCTTTAAAAATAAAGTAAGTCAACAAAAAAATCCAGAATGGTCAAGAAGAAAACAGGAAATTTTCTAGTTGTATAAACCATGCCTACTTATGATATCATGTTGCACTGATTTAAAATCATTTAATTTGATTGTATGAAGTGAAAAGTGTTAGACAAGTGATTGTTTTCAAGAACAGAAGTAAAGGTAGAATTTGAGGAAAGTGAGATCCTGCATTGCTAAAACATAGACTCATGAAAATCTGTTTGGGAGGAACTGGGGTCCAGGGCAGTCTGTCACTTGGCGGATTGCCATTTTGACAGATGGTATAAAAAGCAAGCAGGTAGGAAACTTGGACTCTGAGTACTACTTGGTGGCATGATCTCTAGAATTCAACAGCTAATCAATAGACTCCCACATGTATCTATCTGTCTGCAATGACCATTTCCTGAGGAAATCTGCCATGTGCTCTGTACGTGGTCAAAAAGTGAGTTGTTGTTTCAAGTCTGTGAGGTTAATTCCATTGGCCTTGAGAGAAAATACCAGATGTTTGTAGAAAAAACGCCATCTTTACCTACTATTTAGTGTTTCCTAATAATTGAGTTATTCTATTCATTTTCTTTGTGAACAAGTAATTTGAAATAACAGAAACAATAATTATTGGGGCTAGAGATATAGTTGAGTAGTTAAGATCATGGCTGTTCTTGCCGATGGCCTGATTTAATTCCCAGGACTCACATGGTCTTTCACAATCATCTGTAGCTCCAAGTCTAGGGGATCCAATGTCCTCTTCTGGTCCCCATGGTCACCAGATGTGTATGTAGTGCACATACACCCATGCAGACAAAACATAAACATAAAATTATAATAAATAAATTTTAAAAATTTTTATTTAGTTGGTGCCCACGAGCATATGTTAAGAAGGATGAATTCCTTTGAAAAGCAGAAATCAAATAGAAACAGCTAAGGAAAATGCAAGCTTTGAATCTGATAAATGTTAGTTACTTAGCTTCGTGGAGCTTCTGTTTGATGCTGGTAAAATGATCGCAGTAAGACAGCTCACCCTTAGAGAGTTCTCAGAGTAGTAATTAGTAACCAGCAGTAAGGTAAATAACAGAATTAGGTGTTTTCCAGTCTTGTAGGAGGCCAAAACAAAGTTGTACCCAATTATAGTTGGCTATCAGTGACATTTTAAAGTCAAAGTGTCATAGAATGTCACTTTTCCATCCTTCATTTTTAGAAGAGATTATTCCACAAATCGCTTGGCTTGGCCCATGCTCCTGTTTCCCTTCATTGTAAGAGAGAGAAAGGTGTTGGCATGTAACAAGGTTATCCCTGTCTTTTGTTTGGCTTCTGTTTGTTTTGATCGACCATGCCCATCTCCCCAATGCTTCTGAATTAGGGAGATTCCGAGTTCTTGTCTCCTTCCTTCTGTTCCCCTCAGAGCAGGAAAGCAAGGCCTGTGTTGTTCACTCCAAGCTGCCAAGAATGAAAGAACTGCTTCTCTATCCAACCCACGCATTTGGCTCCACTCCCAACCACTTTAGCCAAAATTGCCTTCATTAGGATTCAAGGGGAAACTGTGGTTTTCCTTTGCTGGCTGTTGGAGACTACTGTGCCATGTTGTTGAGAGTCACACAGGGAAGGGGAATCTCTTGATGCCCAACCATAGGGAGAATGTCACACTTGAGAAGTGTCTTCAGTTATTCGTCTCACATCCGACTTCATTGATTCAGCACTCAGGTGGATTTAGCTCACTTAGGGGGACAAGACTGCTAGGGAGTCATCCACTAAGGGAGCTCCTGATGAAACATGCCTGTTCAAAGCCCTGCTTTCCACCCTGGTAAGTCCTCTGGTGAAGCTGATAAGACACAGTGACTGTGTAAGGCAACTTGGTTATAGGTGTGCCCTGAGGAATTGTTTGTAGTTGACAGTTGCTTATCTATGCATTCATTCTACTTCTTGCAGACCAACTCCACAGGTCGAGTGGAGCAAACCGGGTAGCGAATTACCAAAGGGAAGAGAAACGAAAGAAAATTATGGGAAGACTTTGAAGATCGAAAACATCTCCTACCACGACAAAGGAAATTATCGCTGTATAGCTAACAACTTCTTGGGGAAAGCCAGTCATGATTTTCATATCATAGTACAAGGTATGTTCTCCATTAAGATTTAAATTTCTGCTTCAAAGAGATGAATAAGTGTACACAAGTCACAGACCTTTCCTTCAACAGTTTATGGGTTAAAGTTGATCATTAGTTTAGGGTTTTAGTTGTAGTGTGGGCACTGAGTAACACTATACTTAATTAATCACGTTTATAATTCATCTCCACAAACCGAATGGAAGGCACAAATGTCAAGTAGAGAGTTAATGTTAGGGGCTGAACATACACTCCTTCCAGAGTCTGTTTAAATGGTCATTAAATCTACCCTCCTGTAAGATTTTATTGCATGGAATGATTTTTATTATAATGTGCACAGGATGCTCATAAATGAGGTCATGATCATGAGGTCAAACATTATAGAAAGGACCCTGGAAGGAGGTTTGGACTGCTTCCTAATCTTTTCACTCAGCCCCCTTGCCCAAGGTCACTGGCTTCCATTTCTCTATTCCTCAGGTTCTTTGTCAAAGAAATGGTGGCTGTAGATGAATCGTCTTTGTGTTATCCTTATTCCAGCATTTTGCACTGTGTACCTTGGTATTCAGTATATCACTGACAGAGAAATATAAAGAGACTATACAGTGCAAACATTGATTGTTTATCAAATAGTACCAAAATGCATTGCATTCATCTTCTGCCCATAAATAACTGAACTGTTTTTTGAATATTTGAGATGTTCTGTTATTTGTTGTAATCAAGAATAAGTAAGGGATGATGACATCATTCTCATGAAGTAGCAGCCATAGAAATTAGAAATCCAGGCCTGCCTGTGGTGCAGAAGCAGAGGCTACATGATCCTGCTGTGGTTTGATTGACTCCCACTGCTTCCCGTGGGTGGGGTCACACCTGGGGTTTCCCTCTGCGGTTTCCTGAACTGTATTGATCAGAGGAATGGATTAGTCACGACATTGTAATTTTGAACTTATTTAGTGCTGGGTTGGCTTAAGTATGGAAGGAAATCATCTCTGCCAGGCTATTCGTTCGTGAACTGCAGCTGCCAGGTTTCCATAATGTTCTGCTAAAGTTTACCCTTTAAAGCTTCGTTTCTAAAGTTCAAGGAGCACTTCAGTAACGGTCTTTGCCCCTAATTGCTGGGAAAGAACAGAGGTTAAGCACAAATTCCACTCACAAGCAAATATTACAATCATTGACTGAATGGTGCATCTGTTTGAACTAACACAATTTGCCAACACCTTCTATACTGTTTTCTTAGTTAAGGTGAGAAGAGAAAAATAAAAAATAAAAGTAATTTTAAAAGGAATTTATTTGTTTATTTTTGGTACGGCGAAGCAAAACCTATATAGGAGAGAAAGTAGAGTTAAACATTACCATCCACATCTGTCCACAATAATAGATTGCTCTGACAACAAATTATTCAGAGATACTCAGCAAAAGTACGAAAGACATGCCTATAAATTTACAGATTTTTATATAATCTGTATATAAAGTGTATATAATGTGACACTGTATATAATGTGGTAGTAGCTTGTAATGGGGATATTCCCTAGCCCCAAGTCCTTCCATGGTGCTCTCTCTCTCTCTCTCTCTCTCTCTCTCTCTCTCTCTCTCTCTCTAACCAGACACACATAATTATTAGCTGCTTCTACTCTGAGTTGCTGACTGTTAAAAATCCTTCCAGATGGCTGCTGCGTTGCTACGGTAGCTGAATATTTTAACAATCTGGCCTCAGTTTTCTTGACTATTAAGACCAAGGCTTTCAAAAGAATTGCAAATGTTGCAAAAAATATTATACAAGCAAATTAATTATACAACTTAAAAGGTTGACTGTATATATATACATATATATGTATATATATATATATAGAGAGAGAGAGAGAGTTCTTGAACAAATTATCTTCACTATTTTCAAAACAGGTATTAGTGATGCTGAGACATAAATATTGTTTTTATGAAGAATATCGAATCATTATGCTTTTGTGTGAAAATACTAAGTGCACTCAGATGCCTGTTTCAGCTTCTCCTTACACCTGCATGAGAACAGTGGACTGTCTCCAAGAAGAATGTTCTAGAAGTATTTTCCGTCCTAAAGCAAGAAAACAATAACTATAATGTACACGAATCATCAAGAGAGACGACTTCACCTTAATAACATTTTCTTTTGTCTCTTTTCTCTGCCTCTTTCTTTTCATTCTTTTATTTAGAAACCCAAATTAAATCAGGACGGTCATCTGGGGGAAACCAGTACTACCATATACTTTGAAGTTCCAGCCCATTTTGACAATCTCTTGTGTGGCTATTAGAAGCATAGTTTTTGATTTTCTTCCCAGGTCTGAAGCTCAAATTCTGTGAGCTTGTACTTTAAACTACAGCAGTCTAAATATGTAACCAGATTGCAAGTCAAATGCCTTCTTTTGCACGAGGAAAACAGCTGTGATGTCCTAATTAGATGTCACCATATTTTCTGGGAATCTTTCAGTATGAATTATTGCATATGCAGTAGCAAGAGGTATAATACGGGCTAGTGAAATGGCCCAGTGGTAAAGGGGATTGCAGCAAACCTGAATTATGTCTCAGGAATCAACACAATCGTAAAAGGAGGGAACTGACTCTATACAGCTATCTGTCACAGGTACACTATGATGTGGACACACACTCAAAAATAATAATAATAAAGAAAAAGATACATAAGACTGTCACATGAAACAAAATTCCAGACATCTGAATATTAGTCACACTTAAACTGATAATATGAAAGAAAATTGCTCATCTACCATTTTTATGTTGTCCACTATGGAATCATTTGAGACTGTTGAATTTTAGAAATAAAGCATGAATCACTTTTGCACATCTGTTCAATCCTTAATTCTATCCAAAGTGCCCTGCAGTGTCTATATGATGCCATGAGCTGAAACTCAGTCCAGTCATTGATACTGTGAACAATAGCTTATTTTGAATTAACAATTTTCTTTCATAAGAAGTTGGTGGAATGCTTACCTAATGTACACAAAGCCCTTGGTTCAGTCCCAAGCACACATAAATTGGGGCTGGTGGTGCACCCCTGTGTTCCCACCACTTGGGATGCAGAGGCAAGAGAATCAACAGTTAAAGGTCATCCATTGCAAGCAGCGGCCTACCTGGTATACACAAGACACTGTCGCACGAAAACGAAGAATATAAATATTAAGCAGACAATTGTGATCAAAACAGTTTTACTAAGAAAATGTCTACTACGTAATTTGTTTCATAGATATCAAGTTTCCCATTTTGTCTGTTTTTTTGGTCTCATGATAAAAAAGTTGTTAGTGTTTTTACAGTGTTATCAGAATTCTGGCATTGGCATCTCTGTTTTGGACACCATAAATTGAATTTATCATCTTGTGTTTGTTTACAATCATGACTAATTCGGTGCACTTTTTATCTGTTACCACATATCTCAGGCATGTGGACAAAAGAATGGGACCCTGTGGCTTTTTCCCCCCAACTGTCAGGTTTATCTATCATTTCCTTTATGTTTCTCCTCTCCTGTAATCGCCTTGACTAGATCTTACCCATCCCACAGGTGTGTGATTTGAGTTTTGGTAAACTTCTGCTGGTCCTCCGACCTTGCATCTCAGCCACCCTGAGTTTCTAATCAAGCTACAGGCTGACAATAATGTCTTTTGTGAACCAAGTAGTAGTTAAATAACATGTTAATTAAATCTATGTCATGGGAGAGTAAATGACCAAACAGCAAGAATTATTTTCATTCTAATGTGCTTTAGTTTTTTTTTTCTTATGTCTTTTCCACAGAAGTCTTTAGATATTTATCAAGTTCTACTTAAAAGTTCACCCTACACATCTTTTCTTAGAGAGACATAGTGCCAAATCAGGAAGAAATAAAACAACAAGCTTCTGTCCTGGCTCTCCAGAGGTCATCAGTCTGAGAACACTCAGTTCTGTCTTCAGAATTGAACTACTGAATATTCAGCTAGAGAAGTCAACAGTGAGAGTCTCTGCCTCGGCTGGATGTAAAGCTGTCATAGATACGTTTTAGGTCTCAAGTTTCATGTCGATGCTTACATCTGTTTGAGCCAGTAGCTTAAGGGAAAAAAAGGGAGAGAAACTTCTACAGAAATGTGGAAGTGTCATTAAATCCTATTAAAACGGCCAGGTTAATGTATAGTAATGGTTCCGATCAACTACCAAATGTTTGAAACCTCCTGAGCGAGTTGATATATATAGGGTTGGGGGGATGTTGGTAATGCGAAGGCTTGTCTGGACCACTGAACTGACTTCGATTCCTAGTTATACATGTAGGATAACAGTGGATAAGAAACTGCCTCCAGAGCTTTGCCTCTCTCTCCTTCCCCCAGAGGCTCTGTTCTGAGATCCACGATGTGGCATGAACAGGAAATGAGGATTCTTTCACTGATGACCCTGAAAAAAAATTAGATGAATTCTCCAAAGCTCAGTATTATTTCTGTAAGGTCAAAGGTTAGATGAGGTGATACCTCACCTCTTTATTTGATCCTAACAGTAATATGTCTTTACACACACACAAAGGTTAATGAAATTCTTGGGATAAGGCTAGTGATTAGAAAATTGATTTTCATTATGCAGTGGGAATAGAAGAATATTTTCATTATTTTTATTTTTCACACTTGGGAAGGAAGAGTCATCATTTCTACTATGAACACAATGGCTTGCACGTTCCTCAGGCTTTGCCTGTAACTTGCACATGTTGAATTTCTTTATTGTTATATAAAAAGAACAACAACAACAACAACAACAAAAAACATTTAAAAGGAAAGAGCCTAGAAAGATGTTTCAGTGGTCTGGAACTCATGATGCCCTTCCAGAGGAACTAAGTTTGGTTTCCAACATGCATATTGAACTGACATCCACCAATATTCATACACCCTACACACAAATAAAAATCTTCAAAATAATAATGACATCAAGGCACTCTTCCCTTCAGAAAGTGACCTACATTTCTAATTTAGTCCATCGTATTTTATGCTAAATACCTCAATATTTGTAGATAAATCTGTTAAAAACAGATGTTTAACATGGAAATTAACAGTGGAGCCCACATCCTGTGAGGAGATTCTAAAGGCATGTCTCTTGCTTACACATAGACTTGCCAAAATTCTTTGTATGCGTGTTTTCTTTTTTAGGAATTTGGGTTTTTTTTCCCACTGTGAAATCCCCTTTCCTTCCTTTACTAAAACAATTTGAAAGATATTTTCTTTTTATACATGTTCATATCTTTAAACAGTTTCCTTTTTGAATCAAGACAGAAATCCGCAGTACTTGGGGAAAAATGACCAAGCTAAAGTCGATGGGAATTATTACCTCAAAATTTTATTAAGCTACTTCTGAGAATAATCATCAACCTTGTACCTAGGTCTGGAGCAATGGCTCAGTGTTTAAGTGCACTAGCTTCATTTTCAATGGTCCCAGATTTAGGTCCCAGCATCAACATGGTAGCTGACAACTGTCTGTAATTTCAACCAAGGGGTCTGATATCTTCTTCTGGCCTCTATGGGCACCAGGCATCCAAGAAAGTGATACACAGTCACACTTGCAGGCAAAACACTAATAAATAATAATAATAATCCATGAACATTTCAAGTCTTTTGTTCACTGCTGGCATGGGGCTACTCTGAAAGTGACAAAATATGACAGTAATGTTTGAACTGAAGACACTTGTCTTGCTTTGTTCTGATACTTCAATCTGATTTACACTTCTGAAGTTTTATGTATCAAAAAATAGAGATAATTTATTTCTGTTTTTCCTGCTTTGTTTCAAAAGAAAAACAGTCAAATGTTCCTATCTGGTTCCATCCCTACTCCTTTGCAAGCAGAACATTTCTAGCAAATTATGTTTTCCAAGTTCGTAAGTTATGGAAATTGGTATAGATAAGATATGTAAATACTGGTGTCAATAATCAATGAACAAGGTTTTTGCAAGCTTTTAAAACGCTCTCCAAGTCTATTTCTTGCATATCACCATTTTCAGCTACCTTGCTGCCGCTTGAGCAGAAACAGTAGCCAGTCCTAAGCCAGTCCTAAACGAGCTACCATCTGCTTAGTCCTCCTGCTTGTTTCTGTAAGTGAAATATATACTTGAGGAGCTAAAGCGGCTGTGTATTTTTAGTGTGTTGTTTTATTTACATGTTCAGAATGTAATGTAAGTACACCCACACTCACCCCCCCACACACACACACACACATAGACCTTAACATGCCCACCTTACTTTGCAGAACCAAACCAAAAGAGCTGCTGTGGACTACTTTGTGGTGTCTGCCCTCTGCTGGTATATGGTAGAAATGCAGACCTGTTACAAAGGTTTGCTCTTGTGCTATAGAGACACTTTCTGAAAATCTCTTTGTTTTGTGTTCAGAGCCTCCACGCTGGAAAAAGAAACCTCAGAGTGCAGTGTACAGCACAGGGAGCAGTGGCATCTTGTTGTGTGAAGCAGAAGGAGAACCTCAACCCACGATCAAATGGAGAGTCAATGGCTTCCCAATTGAAAGTGAGTTAAAAACAAACTTAAAAAAAATTAAATAAATAGAGACCCAAGAGTGACAGGGTGGGGAAGACAACAATTGGATGGGACGGTATATCATCAGACAGTTCGGTGATGTATGAAGTATACCAGAAGGGGGTGTATTAGCATAATACATTGCCAAAAAAAATCAACAAGTTCTTCTTTATGAGTAATGTGATGGGTGGGAACCAACACAGTGAAAGAGGCATGGAAAGTGTTTATGCACACACTAACACACTAACATAATTACATATATATATATACATATATATTACATATATATAACCATATATATATATATATATAAAACATAATTATATATATTAATGACCTGGTGACTGAATTAGAAAAAGGTCTAACACAAACTGACACTTGCTCCTGACCATGAGAAAGAATGATAGAGTAACCTAATGGATGAAAGCATAAGTTGGAAGTTAAAACTTCTTGCACCCATGCAACATCCCCATCCTGGACGCTGCCCCCTACTACACACTTCGGCCACACATTGCCCCTACTACACACTTCGGCCACACATTGCCCCTACTACACTACTTCGGCCACACATTGCCTCCATGCTGTGGTCAGGATATGTGAAACCTGAAACTCTATGTGACGCAACAACTCCCAAACTACTGATAACTCTAGAATATCCCCTTTGGTCTGGACCACATTTGCTGGGCCATGAGAAGATGGGAGTGGACCAGGGTTGAGGATCTAGTCTCCTCACTGCATCAGTCTCGAAGTCCCTAAGCTTTAAATTTGTACCCAGTGCTGAGGCTATTGTGAAGGTATTTGTTCAGGGCAGGAGGCCAGAACCTGTATTATGTGTTAAGTTCTGGTTGAGTAGCTCCATGGAGAAAAAGAATATTAAGTGCAGGTATATGGCTTCCCAATGCCTTTGCCCTGGTTCCCCATTTTAAGCAGGCTTCCTTGTGGTTCACAAACCTACATCCTTTCTGGGCTATGGCTCATTCTGGTCCTATGTCCTTGAGCTGATCAAAGAATTCCCTGAGCTTAGGTTTCTTAAGCTGCAGAATGGAAGCCATAGTAGTGTTTGAAGGAGGTAAATTAGTCAGCTACCTACGGTTGTGATATATCTGCAGAGGTCTCTGATGGTTTATGAACTCTGGAGCCACACTGCCTGTGTTTGCATGGCCATCCTAACGTTTACTAGCTGTGTGACAAGAATGTGACTTACCCTCTCAAAACCTGTTTCTTCATAAGCAAAACAGAGATGAAAATAGCTGTGACCTGTGGGTTCATTACATGGCTCAAAGAAAACACCATCCAAAGATATGGCACAAAACAGCAACCCTGGGGAGTAGATAAAGGAGGGTGAGAAAGTCAGTCCCCGCTGCTTGCATCCCTGACCTCATACTGAAAAGCCTTAAGGGTAGGACCAAGGCAGCCAACTTGTGAATCCTCCAGATTAGTACTGCTTTCTGTCCTGGTCAGAGACGTTTCTGTTTGTAGTAGAGTGTTAATATACAGAACTATAACTGGACAAAGTGGCGAGAATAATTGGGTGTATGTAGCACGAATAATGAAAATCCAGAGACAGAAATTGGGATTCAACCCGAAAACCAGAAAAGCAAGGCAGCCAAGCTACTAGTCTTACCTCTACCAAGGTTGAGTGACCACCAACTAAGCAGACTAAGCTTCCTTCTCTTCTCATTTTATATTCTCTCTGGTGCTGGGATTAAAGGCATGTGCCTCCCTAGGACTGGGATTAAAGGCGTGAGCCACCACCACCTGAATTTGTTTCTGCATTGATCTTGTGTAGCCCAGGGTAGCCTTGAACTCACAGAGATCCGTCTGATTCTGTCTCCCAAATCCTGGTATTAAAGGTGCATGTCACCATTACCTGACCTCTGGTGACTTTAGCTTTGCCTCTGGTCTTCAGGCAAGATTCATTTATCATAATAAAAATAGCATACCACTATAGCTGTGAGCCCTCAGTCTTAAATGAGATACCTATATTTCCCCCTGTGTTCTGTGGAATATCACAGGGGAGCAACCTGAAGCAATGTTAGAGCTACAGAATAGGAGGAGCTATGAAATGCTGTTTTCTAGACATGAAGTGACCATTGCACACATGAACTCACAGCACATATTACTAACTATAGGAGATCTGTCAGTCAAAATTCCAGCATGCGTGAGTGCTTTGGGTTTATGAGGCATCACCTCTAGCTGAGGAGTTATTGGCATTTGATGGATGCTAAAGGAGAGGAGACATTTTTCTTTTGGTGTATAGCCGCCAGTAGGTTACTTATGCTTTAGTGGATAGGCCCACCCATGTACATACAGATAGCACTAATCTGATTTCAGTGGGTTATAAAAAGATAAAAGAAGACATAAAGTTGAAAGGGGTCATGTTGTTGAGAAATTGGTACATAGGAAATAACTAGGATCTGGCGAGAGTATAAAGTTCAAGTGCAAAGTAGCTTTATAGGTATAAAAGTATATACTTTGAGGGATGAGGTAGGTAAGGAAGCCAGCTGTTATCAGCAGTCTGAGTGCTTTGGAGTGGAGAGTTGAGTAAATGAAATGACTCTCGAGGTATGTGTGTCTGGAGAAGGAAAAGTAAACAGTCCAGAATGGCCTAAGTTTGGGGCATGAGGAAGGAACATGGTGAAATCATTCAGCAGATGAAGGCATCAGAGCATAGGAAATGACAAGGCCAGACTAGGGTCTTGGGATTCTAATGATGACAGATGGACAATCCCAGAGTTTTGAGTGGAAGAGTTTGAGAAGTGTTATATTTGGCTTGTTTGTGAAGTACCAGAGTCTGATCTGAGGTCCCCTCCACATGCCACACAAGTAATTTATGACTGAGATATATCCCAGCTCTTATAAATTATGTGTAAAAGGAATTTTCTGGTCTCTGGATGAAGCCTTTACCTCTATGACTACAAAAAGGTGAAAGACACGGCGGCCTCAGGCTAGGCCTTTCTCATAGTGGTTAGGTAGTGGGTATTTCTGAAGTAGAGCCAATGCAGGTGTTAGAGGACGAAATGAGAATAATTATATTTGCAGGTTATTCATATTCATAGGAAGCACTGAAAGCAGTGGCGGGGCAAAGTGTGCCATTGCCACAGCTCTTTAGCATAGCTTTCTTCCATTATGTGCAATAGGGTCACCACGTGATGATGCTTGGGCTGATAGAAGGATCAGAAATATTTTTGAACTTATACTTTAAGAAAATCATATTCCTTATGAGTTTTATTTCAGAATTAATCCAAGTGAATTCAGTGGTTATAATCCTTCCCACAGAGATGGCATCCAGTATTTCTGAGAGAACCTTGGAAAAACAAATCCCTTTCTTCTTCTCTTTTCAGAGGCAATGACCAAGGCTCACTAGCGTTAGAGTACTTGAAGACACAACACAAGTAAACTCATGGCCAAAGCTGAACTGAGAAAAGTGAATTTGAATAGAGTGTTCTCCAACCTTATTGTCTTATTCTCATTACTCTTATGGAAGAGATTAATCTAGAAAGAATTCAGGGATTGTATCAAGACTAGTATATTTTAGTAGATACCATTAAATGTCTTGTTTTCTTTAGACTTTAGAACAGTTACCTTTTGGCAATGTATGGTATACTATGAGGTTTCCATATGCACTCTCAGGAGAGCTGAGCAAGGGTTAGGTGTTCTTTCATCTAAACGTGAAGATTTGGTCTTAATTCTTCCTTTCCAATGCTGTGTTGATTCAAAGCTGCCCTTGAGGCCCATGAAATAAGGGGGAACACAGGTGTGACAAGATTAGTTCTGCCAGCCTGTGTAATAGCAGAGGAATAAAGGAAGAGATCAGAAACTTAATCTCTCATAGTGTCCTTGACGATTTCTGTCGTGCAGAACCTAGAAAGGCTATATATCTCATTGATCCTGAAGAAGTAGCTGATAAATTGCTTCAATGGTTTATGTTAGCTTTCTGATATTGCTGCAACAAATTTCCAGAAGTTTGTTCACCTGAACAAATACAATTTTTCTGTTGTATAATTCTGAAAGTTAGGAGCTCTGTACAAGACTCTCGGCAAGGAAATCAAAGTACCTTTCCTAATTTCCCTCTTCCTCTTTACCCTACCTCAGTGCTTCTATCTCCATATCCTTTTCAGTTATTACAGGCTACCTAGATTCTTCACATATGGCTCTCTTTTTGCTCAACTTCGTAGTTGACATTATTGTGACCATGGCCATTTTCTCATGGTCACACCTTTCTGTTTTTATAACCAGACAAGAGTTTCTGATTTTCAATAAGCAATGTGGTTACATTGGACCCACCAGACTAACAGCATAACTGCTCTATGTCAAAGTTGTCAGCCTTATTCACATCTGGGTGTTTTTTTTTCCTAGTTGAGGCAAATAGCTATAGATCTGTGAGTGAAAATTGAACCTATATTTCCGTATACTGACTGGAAACTTTCATGAAAAAAAAATGTCATCCTTTCTACTTATTTCAGATATTTCCACAAGTATTTACTCACGGGCTTCATTATGCCTGTTCTTTGGGTGTTAGTAATAATACATTTATATATCTGCACAGATAAAAAGAACGCAGCTGACCAAAGGAATGCATGTATTATTGTTCTAGTGAGAAAAAGAATATATAAAAAGTCTCCCAATACGTAGTAGGTCTTTTTTTCCCACACCATGAACTTTAACATAATTGTTGTTTTGTATGATGGAAATACAAGATAGAAAATATCTATTGATGTTGTTTAAGCTAAATCTTTTTCAATTGTTGTTCCTCACTCCATAATTCGAGCACAAATGTTCTTCTTCCTGTCTGTTGTGTCAAAGCAAGAGTTTATTTAGAACTCAAGCTGTTGCCAGAAGCTGTAGGATACTCATTTTCTCTGAAAGTGATGTTTCCAAGCCTTGTAAATGCTGACATAGCAGGCAATGAGCAGAGGCAATTTCATAAAGCATGGGCTATACCCAGTGGGAATTTTTTGGCTCTTAATAAGTGCACATGAACATTAGGTGTGCTAAATTTCAATAGATAATTGCATTTTGGATCAATAATAGTATGTTTGAATGTGTTTGTAAAATTTATTAAAATATAATTACATTATCTCCTTCTAATTTTTTGTTGGACCTTCTGTTTGAAACTCACATCTGTTTTAGTCATTATTATTACATACAAACACACACACACACACACACTCATGATGAGCACACACATACACACAAGAAAAAACATAGAAATCCAAGATATTGAATCTATTCGCTGTTTTCTGCATCAACATGTTTCTAGGACTAACCTCTGATACAGTTATCCTATTATTCCTTATCAATAAAAAAAATCAGGAGTCAGATATCGGGGTCAGAACCTGAATGATCAGAGAAAGGGCAGAGTAGTGAGCAATGACCTCCTATCTTTTCTGTTCCTCCAATCCAGTAGCTTGAGACCATCTCTAAAGCCTTATTACTTTCTGTCTCTCTATCTGTCCTCAGTACTCCAAAACCTCCACGCGTAATTTTGGTCCACTAGTGGCTAGCACCACCCTCTGATTCAAAGTAAACTTTGTTGTCAGAATGCAATCAAAATATCACATAACATTTCTCCTTTTTTTGATAAATAAAAAGGCAAAGCTTTAATTCTAACACAGTAAAACCATATAAAAATAAAGAACAACTATCAGGTAAGAATTATACTTGCAATGTTTAGTCCACTTGCATTTGGGAAATTCTGAGAAAATACTCCATTATCTAGCCTATTTTGGTGAGTCCAATGTTTTGGACCTAATTTACTTTTTATTCTAACTTATACTACCATCCCAAAACTATTCTTTTATTTCTCTCAACTTTAGACACTTAACACTTCTTTCATGAGTTTCTTTGCTGAATTTGGTAACAAAGAAAATTATAACTATTACTATCTAGTCTTCAACTTCATGAGAGACCCGAGAAGGATACAATGTTACCTGAGTAGACATATAGTGCAGAGCGCACAACTTCCAAAACTAAGGAATGAAAGAAACAGCTGACTGCCTGGACAGTCACCCCAAGTTCCTCTGTAATGTTGGAGCAGCCATCTTCGGCCTACTGACCTAAAATATCTGACAGACTTTTCCATAAATCAGAAATTTTGAATGACTGTTCTGTCTTGTCTTGGCAAATTTTAGATGTCACTATTTTTTTTTTGTCCTGCTTGGACAACATAGTGTCAGCAGTTGAGACAAGAACAACTTCTTGCCCAGTGGCTAACTTTTGCCCCAAAGAAAGTAAACTCCAAATGAGTTTCTTTGATGCCCATTTTCTTCTCTAAAGTAAATTGGTGCTGCCAGTAACAGACATGTCTCATTGTCATAAAAAACCTTATGTTATTAAAACATCTTAAATGCCATATTCTGTAGATCCCTGAATTGTTTAAAGACCACCTGTCTATATCTCTATTTGACCTGGAAAATATATATACTTAATGTGACTGCCAGTTTGACCATAATAGATGACTAACTACCAACCAGTATTTCTTTATTATCCTAAATAGTTTGTAATAATAATTTTCAAGGGCTAGAAATTTATATTACATTGTTAAATGAGCTGCATAGGTATAATACCTTAAAAATAGTATGTACAGAATGTTCTAACAGCAATAAACATGAATTTGTATCAATATACAAAAAATATCTTAAATAAAAATAGAAACATATATACAGTATAACAAAATTGGCCTTAAATTTGCATCAATATGCAAAAATCCATACCAATGTAAAATAAATAAGACTGCTAGTTGTTCTTTATTAGTTTAAAAGTAGATTCAATAAACTACTCCTCTAGCCTATCATTTCTCTTCCCCCCTATTTTTCAGGATGAGATCCCTAAAATTTATCTCCTTTGTTCAGTTTTTTTTCCTGATCATTACCAATAACAACTTGTAACCAACCCTCTTAATCGATGACAAATATCCATAACCCACTGAATGACAAAAACTCATCCACCCTACCTCTTGAGAATGTAGGCTTCTTGTTCTTTAGATTGCTTCCTGTTATCTGGGGGATGGTAAAATCTCTGCAGGACCCTGAGAAAATTGAGATAATGGTCAAGACTTGGGAGAGCTAGTTGTATCATTTGTTGCCAGTGTCCGTGTAATGGGAAAGTGTAGGGCTTATCTGAAGTCTTGGCTGGAGTAGTGTATGGAAGTGAACCATCTCAGCTAACTGCTTTGAAGTTGTCCTCAGCAGCTTAGTCCAAAGCTGATCTTGGGTAATATTTGTCAACTTAGTGACATTACTACAATTCAGGTAAAGTCTTTATTGTAGGGTCCCATCATCCTTTTGGAGACATTAAAAGTTGCTGTTCAGAGTGGTCATGGTTCACTGCAGAAAGATATTTGAAATGTATATACAGCATATCTCAGGGATCTTAAAGGACCAAAATTTGTTAAGTACATGCAGAATACATAAACTTAATTCCTAGTTACAAGATTCAGACTCAAGTCCAAAATCATGTATAGAAAGCTAGATTAAGCCATTTTCTAAAATTAGTACTACATATGATCATTAATTTCACAACAGAAAATTTAAACACATACATATATATTAATCTTATAAATTTTGATATAATATTTATATCTTAAAAATTTTGAAGAGTCAAAAGAAAACCAAAGGATTATTAGATTAGTAGCAATAGAATAGTCTTGTAATTTTGGTTTTTCTTCTATTCAATATCACATGGATCTTCTGACATGAGACAGAAATTTTGGATTTTTATTTAGCAAGCATGCTTGGGTTTAGAGCCATAGAGAGCCACACTCAAACTCCAAAGGTCCCTTTCATTTTTAATTGAACTTGAATTTTTTAAAAAAGACCATTTGTCTTATATGTCTACAGACAACAGCAGCATTTGGGAAGATTTATGAAATTTTATCCTATTAGAAATGTGTTATACCATTAGGTAAATTAATTGTTTTTCTTGGGAAATTTCTCTGGATGATTTATCCATTTTCTTCAGATGTCTTATTTGTTCAGTGGTTTTCAGATTCCTTAGTTGGAGACCAAAGCAAAACCTCTTCCTCACCATAACCCGTATACTGGTTTCCATTCTGAGGTCAGCACACCTTTAATGTATACAGGCTGATTTAATTCAGCAGTCTTTTTTTCTATTCTCCGATGTCTCTGCACAGCTGTCATTTTTCATTAACAATTAGAAAATCTAAAGATAACACAATAACATACAGGATTCAGATCCACATGCTCTTTCTTATCTCTGGTTCCAAAATTATTAGATGTGAATAAATACCCTGGAGTGACTTCAGAAATCAGGGAGTAAAAAGGAGATCATTATAGAAAGTGAGGTAAATTGTATTTCTAAAAAGTTGTAGACAGGACAACTACACTCAAAAAGAAGATGAAGAGGAGGAGGGAGTATATCATGAAAGAAGTAAGAAAGGAAAAAAGAAAGAAAGAAAGAAAGAAAGAAAGAAGGAAAGAAAGGAAAGCATGGGAGTTACATATTTGAAATAACTAAGTAATAAGATAAAGCCCATAAAATAAAGGCATAAATCCAAAAATAGTAGAAAGGGGGAAGAGTAACCAGGAAAGATGGTGTCAAGAGAAAAACCAGGGCCAGTTAGACTCTATTTGTTGCTGTGCACTGGGCAACATCTAGATGCAGATGCTGAAGTGTGAGTCTACTCACAATAGGACTCAGATGTCAAACAGATCCTCTCCAATCTCATGATCAGGGATGCAAAAAGGCAATGAGCTGTAGGCAACATGGATTCTCATCATATTTATTTGAAAGCATAGCTTGAAAAGGAGTTGCAGATGCAAAGGGTCTGAAAAGGCACCCGTGTTGACTTGAGCAAAATGTAAAGACTTGACTTCAGTGAGCTATTTTTCACCCTAAACTGGTCTTAAAATATAGATACTGTGTGACACATTTAATAAATCATTCATAAATATTTTATATTCTGTTCTTTATCATACTGACAGTCTCTCTTCTCTTTCAGACCATCCATTTCCTGGTGATGTTATGTTCCCCAGGGAAATCAGTTTTACAAATCTACAACCAAATCATACTGCTGTTTATCAGTGTGAAGCCTCAAATATTCATGGAACCATTCTTGCCAGTGCCAATATTGATGTTGTAGGTGAGCATACCTGCGTCTTGACTTCACTTACTGTTTGCTGAAGGAAAATGCTCAGTTATAGTCACAAGTACCAGCTTTTTATGGGTGTGAATGTACATGTCTGTGTTCATGTGGTGGCCAGAGGACAATTTCAGATAACATTCCTACGGTACACTCTATCTTTATTTTCGGGACAGTGTCCCTCACAAGTCTGGAACTCACGAAGTAGCTTTGGATTGTTTCCAATGAAGATCAAGAATCCACCTGTTTCTTAATCCCCATTGGCAGGATTACACTCTAGTGCCCTTTTCTTTTTCTACTTATTTTTTAAACATACATTTTGGGGAATGAATTGATGTTTGTGCACTAAACTCTTACTGAGCTATCTTTCCAGTCTTAAGTACAGAATGATTTTTTTGACACATAAATCATGGGGAAGAAAATCAATGTATGGTTCACTTTATGTATAGGCATTGGGTATTATATGTAAATTATGCTTTCAGCATGTGCTGGTTTTGTATAATATTCAAACGTAGGAATATGTACTGAAACGTTCAGCCATCTTCTATTCTTATAAATATGTCAAGGATATAGAAAATGTTCTTTGTACCTATTTTTGCAGAAAGATTTAAAACATTATCTTTACTTCTGACTAGATGTTGTCCCACTGATTCAAACTAAGAATGAAGAAAATTATGCTACGGTGATTGGGTATAGTGCTTTTTTATATTGCGAGTACTTTGCTTCACCCAAGGCCACAGTGATCTGGTAAGATGACATGCTGTTCTATTAACGAAATGGGTGTGGGAGTTGTTGAGCTACCATTTTGCAGTCTGCACTATGTTCCTATTGCTTCTGAGAGCCAATGCCTCTGAGAAATAAAGAAAGAAATTTAATTACTCATCCCTCCTGAAACATTGACTAGAATCCTGGGATTTTTTTAATGAAGAAATATACAAAGCCATTTGTGTTCATAAAGCACACAAAGAATTAAAATGATTCCTAAGACAATTTTAAAGATTGATTTGTTTTTCTATGGTGGGTCTATCTAAGGATTGTTATGACTTCTGGTCTGAGTGATTATTTATCTTAACCTACAGTCAATTGCAAACCCAATTAAGACTTTGCTAACATTCACTTTGATTTTAATAATGCTATTGTTGTTTAAGTCTAACCATATCACCCTAAGCATCTGCCATCTTAGTTGCTTTACTGATAAAGTTTGGTTACTTTACTGGGAAATTATTGTGCTCTTCCCATACAGGGCCTGAAGTAGGGAGGAAGTAGTGAGGTCAGGCAAGGCAAAGGCAGAGTCATAACTTATCTGATTCAATTGTGTTGTTTTGTCCATTTTATGGTTTTGGTTTTGATGAAAATATTGTTTATCTTGATTTCTGAAATGCTTTTAAACTTTGCATCTGAGGCAAGTCCCGTGCACATCTCAGCCTAGCCCTCCCTTTGAAAACCCTGTGCCGGTGTGGCCCATTTGTCCTCTACAATTGAGAGCACAAGCAATCACTTACTGTGAGATGCACAGGGTTAATCAGGCTGTGACAAGAAGTGCTTGGAGAATGGATGGATGTGGGAGAAAATGAGCCAGAGGTTGATAGGGTAAGTGTAATACATGTCCACAGGAGAGGCGAGACTTCCTGGCTTATAATATTTCTGAATGACCAATGTTCTCCTAGGAGAGCCTGAGGTTGGGAAGGTTTATTATCTGTTTCAATTACTAGCTTTCCCATTTGCTAGCCCAGAGCAATCGTTAGCTAAAGACTTTACCATAAATAAGCCAGGAAATATTTATTAAGCTTTGAGGACACATGCAAAGCAGTGCTAGAAGATACGAGACAAATAGAAGCAACCGTAGAAGTAGGGGATTGGATTCTCTTCCGCTATAGTCTGTTGGTCAGCTCTGATATACATCACAGACAGTTCGAAGAGAGTAATTAGTTCTATCCGTACATTTCGTATGGTCAGCCAAGCACCCGAAAAAGGCGTAAGCCTGGATGACATCAAGGAACAGTATCTGAAGAATACAAAATTGTGTCCCAATCAAAATCACTCATTTCTGCATCTCCACAGGGAAGTGGCCGATGAAACACATCCCCTTGAAGGCAGTAGGTACCACACCCATGAAAATGGCACTCTGGAGATCTACAGAACCACTGAGGAAGACGCGGGATCCTACTCTTGTTGGGTAGAAAACGCAATGGGAAAAGCCGTCATCACAGCCAATTTGGATATTAGAAGTACTGTTATTTTGCTTTTACGTTCATGAGTTCTCACATGGCTTCAGCTTCTCTTTGTTTTCTCAAACCAAACAGTGTTATTTAAATTTGAGCACCTGTTAAAGTTACTTTGATCATATCTCAAAAGCACTCCATTGCAGTTCATCTGAAAGACTATTGGTAGTATGGCAGGGTGTAATGTTCATGGATTTAGGCCGTCTTAGCAGTTGGCTGTGTATTGTTAGTGGTAGATCTTAAGAAATTCCTACTTGGGTATATTATCAGATCTATGTTTTGTTCCAGTAGTGAACTTGAGGTATTACCAAGCATTTGGTTTTCTTTTTTTGTTTGTTTGTTTGTTTTTTGTTTGTTTGTTATGTTTTTTAAACACTAAAGCAAAGTCATAGAAGTTTGATCTCAAAAAAAAAAAGCAGTTTGCCAACTTTGGGCAGGCTTTTTTTGTTTTCTTTAAACCAGCAAACTAGAAACATTCTTGTCAACCAGGCTTTCCTCTTTAGTGAAGTCCTAGAAAGCTGCCGATAGACTCAGGCTTCACTGCTATTTTTAGTTTTCATATTTTTTAATCTCAGAGATCCATAGTTTTGATAGTAACAATTGCTTTTGTCCTAAGTTATTATGATCCCTGACTCATTCAGTAAGAATCCCCACAAGTCAATATTAAATGTTTAGAGTGTCCCCCTCCTAAGCTCTGAGAGTACTTCTGAGTAAGAAAACAAGTGCAGCATCCTTTTGTCTAATCCTCCATATTCGTGCGAATACATTTATGCCAGGCCTTCACCATTTCTGATTTAATAATAAGTACGTGCATATAAAATCAACTAACTTTCCAATTCTCCTTATAACATGATTATATATATCTGGATGCTACAGAATGAGAACTTACATGATTTTTAACTTCCAGAAACATTTTTTAGCTCACATTTTTGTTATTTACTTAACAAAGAGTGGTAAGAAAGAGTGCTAACATTAATTGGTGCTTGCACCTAATTTTTCTCATGCTTAATGTAAAAAAATTACAGTGGGACTCACTGCATGTGACTGTGGCAGCACAATGACAGTTTTGATTGGTGAGGTTGTCGACACTGAGTTAGCTGGGCTCTGTGGCTCTAACCTCCACCTTTGTTTGATTGACAACCACGCAGATGCCACAAAGCTCAAAGTTAATCCGAAGAACCCTCGCATCCCCAAGTCACACGCACTTGAACTACACTGCGAAAGCCAATGCGACTCCCATTTGAAACACAGCTTGAAGCTGTCCTGGAGTAAAGATGGGAAGCCTTTTGATATTAATGGCACAGAAGATGGCAGGTTAGTACACTGCTGAATGAACACGGGGTTGTGTGTGAGTTGCAGGTTTCACATTAGAAAAAAACAAAGTCCCAACATTATTCACACTACATTAAAGTACAAAAACTCAAATGTTTTATTCTTCAAATCAGTATTCAGAAGATCTTCGAGTATTTGTTGTTTGTTTTATGTCCTTCTTGCTTCTGTTCAGTACCTTTTACAAAGCGTGGTTTCTCCTCTCAGAGCTGGGAATAGAAGCCAGGTGTGAGATGCAGTTCACCTGCATAGGTTGAGGAGCTCCCCAAACCAATGGGAAGACTGGAAGAACAAGAAGTCAAGGGTGCTGCTTTTTTTTGGGGGGGGGGGTCTTGCTCATGTGCAGTACCTCTCTGAACCAGGTATCTGAGAACTTCTGCCTCCTCCTCAGACCCCTGCCTCAGGAGACCCAACTGCTGCTATCCCATTGTCTACTGAAGTCTACTGATGTCTTCACTGCATTCTAAAAAGGCAGTCAGTGTCCAGTCCCTTCTCCCTGCCAGTCTCACACAAGTTCTTCTGACACATAAAATCCCAATTATACCTAGTAGTCATCTCCTTATGACATGTTGCCAATATTGAAACATGTTCTCTCTCAGTAGGAGTAGCTTGCAGAATCCTTGGCAGATATCAAAACCCATGTGGTCAAGTGCATTCTATAGAAGGATATTCTATTCTATCTCATACCTTTATTTAGAATATAGGTTACATTTACATTATTTTTAATAGTCACTGCAGTGTGAATACTCAGCAAGCAGTCATTTTACAGTGTGATTTAGAGAATAATAACAAGAAAAATTGTACCTGTTCAGTACAGATGTGAGTTTAAAAGCTTTTGTCCATCCATAATCAGTTGAATTTGTGAATGTAGAACTTACATATACAAAGGCTGAAGATGCATTTCTGAGTATTCTGAACAGGAGGAATGCAGAAGATAGAACAAAGAGGAAAACATGAATGACTGATGAGAATCACTGGAGTTTAAGGACAACAAAAAGATAAAGGGATCAATAGAATCCAGTAGAATTAGAAAGCCAGAAAGTCTGCTTGTCTGTTATATCACACAAAGGCCAGTTACATTTCTGCTTTATTGTCACTGAGTGAGAGCTAGAAATTTATCATTTTGAAGTCAAATCTCATCTGACTTAAATCAGAGTTACATAGTAACTCTGAAGATCTGGAGATAGCCCAAGTTCTCTTTCAATGAAATCTCAGTGGAGTCTTGGTTAAAAGAATGAACTCGTACTTAATGTTGTTCAGGCCCAATGCTGGCACTTAATGGATTGCTGCCCTCACCCTGTGTGCTTCATGCCTTTCTACCTCCACTTTTTATAACATGACTTGATGAAAAGGAAGAAAAAGCTGGAGCTGACTATTGTGAATTAAGATTTGATGGTCTCAGAAAATAGAAGAAACAGCTCATTGTTCACTATTCCATTTTGGACCGTTCATTCATCATTTCTCTAGGCGGTTCCTGTCATGACTGTTATTTCATTGGCCTCATTGTTTTAATGTCTACATATGCATACACATGCCATTTCTCTATGCAAAAATACCAATTTCAGCTGTGACCATCGACGTATTGCAGTGTGGCTCTTGCCTAGTACTACTGACTGACAAATCGCATCATGCGAGCTGATGTAAGAACGAGGGACCCTACCTCCAGTTCAGCCAGTTCCATGTGGTTCAGTTTTGTTTCCTAGTCTTCAAAGTTTTCAGTTTATTAATTTAGCACCACAATTTTGAATTATGTAAAACTGTCACCCTTTCCACAAAAAAAGCCATCGCTTACAATTTTTCCCACTAATAGCTATTTCTGTGAATGTACTTTAAATTTAATGATACTTTATGTGAAAAATATGAGAATTCATGTTGATAATATGTCTCTAAGTATAGAGCAAAAAATAAAATGGATAAAGGAGTAATTTTTGTGTGACACACTTTTGCAAACTGACAAAATACATACAAATGAATTTTAAAAAGCTTGAAATGATTTGCAGAAAGAAGTACAGGACTGCCACCTAGTGTTGAAATGCATTAAATGCTTCCATTATTACAAGTTGGAGATTAACTATTAGAGACCAGGGAAACATCAAAAGGGGAGAGGGGAGTGAGAAAAATACATAGCTCAATTAAAAATAATAAAGTCTAAAAACATTTTAAAAAGATACTATCAGAATCCATGATAATATTCTGGTTTTGTGGAATTGGGTAGGGTTCTAAAATCTTCTTTTTTCAGAAGCATCCTCCTTGATTCAGTATAAGGTTTGCTGTTCATTGCATAACAATTACGTAATTATGAACAGTCATCATGTAGAAGCAGGTGAATCTCTATGAGTTCCAGGATAGCCTGGTTAGCAGAAAGAGTTCCAGGTCAGCCTGGGAGCCAGGGAACTTGCACAGAGAAATCCTTTCTTCAAAAACGAAAAACGAAAAACCAAAACCCCTAAAATTTCCTAGCTCTGTTAGTATATGAAGTTTGACCAGTTCAAACTTCTGTCACAATCCATAGGTCACAGATGGTTGATTATGTAATTTGTAAAAATACAATCCCATTTAATACTGTGTAGTCATGTGTATATTGTGAGACTGTATTCCAGGTTTTCATCTGTGACCTTCTCTGGTAACATCTGCATTGTATGAACTGGTCTCATTACTCTGTCTTGAATCATTTTCCATGCAGGAACTTGCATCATGAGTTGTGAAAGGATTATATTTCTGTTGTTGGACATGTTCTTACCCACATCATGTACTTTTTGCTTTCCCCCATCCCAACAGAATATTGATTGACGGAGCTAATCTGACCATAGTCAACATTTCGGTAGAAGATCAGGGTATTTATTCCTGTTCTGCTCAAACTGCTCTTGATAGCATTTCTGAGAAAACTCGTGTAACTGTCCTTGGTAAGTGAAAACAGAGAGAATCTCTGCCCCATGCTTCCTAGGAGTGCTTAATTTCCTTTGTTTCTAGGCATTAAAGCAAATGATTACTTGGGCCTCTGCTCTTAAACTGAAATCTGATTTTTTGTTTGTTTGAAGTGCAACTTTGCTTTTAAATTATTTCCGCTTTTCTCACATAAGAGAAATTAATTAATGCCTAATTATTTTTCCCTATGTGGGAACTTTGCCAGTAGCAGCAGGAGATAAGCAATGCTGGCGGTGAAAAGAAAAAGCAAGGTCTCAATCCACCCATTACTACTGTTCAGAGTCGTGGGGCTGAGAACAGAAGAGAACTCTATGGAGAGCCAGTAGTGGACGCTTGGTGTTTATACCCTACACCAGAACCTTAAGTTGAACTCCCAGCGCCCCAGGAATCTGAACGCAGACATCAAGTACTCTGTAAAGGAACATATTTGAATGTTTTAAGTACTAATTGGAAAACAGTGTGCACACTCCACTGGTGCAATCAATGTCATTAACCCTGAAATCACTAGCGTTTATAACCCTCAGACCATCTGCTGGCTGCTTTCCAAATGCCTTTTCCTATTAACTCACCAACAGCTCTTCCTCCTGTAACCATGCCCTGGAAAGGCAACCCCAGCAAGCCATTTAAGATGTATCTTTCACTACAGGTATAGCATTCTGAGAAGTGTGGAGGGTGTTCACACCCCTTCTGTCCCTCTATGTAGGCTTGCTGAATCTCACTGCCAAAGGCATAGTTCCTCCAGGAAGATTTTTCCAAAGCAATTCCTTCTGAAGCGATACTCCCAGCATTAGAATTTCAAGTCCGCCTTAAAAACAGGCTCTGGGCACTCTGTCCGCATGCATTTAAGGGGGAGTTCCTGCTAACACCTGTTGACATTTCCTAATGTAATCAGCTAAATATTACCCGAGACTCCACCCTCTACAGGTAGCTTAACAGTTTCCCACCATGGAAAGTGAGTAAGTTGGTGTTGAAGTCCTTTATAGGAAGCCAGTAGCAACTAAGCTGAGTCCGATTAAGTTCAAGCTACATTGTAGCAGGTCTAGACTTGGCTACTTGGGTGAGATGTTTAGCTCTAGGTAAGTGAGCTTCTTTAGGACTCTGCAAGTAAAAATATTTAGTCCTCTCTTAGCTATTCTAGCAGCATTTAAAAGTTATAGAAGCTGAGCATCTGGTTAACAATGCTGTATCTCAGGCAGCAGGAATACAGAACATCTGGACACATGAACTTTCCTCCTCAGGATTTTGAATGATGGCAGCTTCGAAAGGTTGGCTTTCTGCTGTTGGCAGCCACCTTCTGGATTTTATTGCAATTTTAAAAATCCACCCTTATGATTACTCTTCCATTTTCTAGTACTGTGAAATTTTGGCAATTTTAAATATAGTGGCTATGATCATACATCCTCTTTATTTACATGGTAATCGCCTAACATTTTAGTAATATTTGAAAAATTTTAGATAAGATGGGGTGATTTTTTAAAACTGCTTCCTTGGTTTTAAAGTATATTTTTTAAGTTTTAATATCTGATTAAATCATACCAATAATTGACCATAAAATGATTCTGGACGTGTGTATAGCTTCTAAAATATTTTATACTAGAAAACAATAGTTTAAAAGCCTAGACATAAACAAGTTTTCCTAGAAGTTGTTTCCAGAAATTTTAGCATAAAAATATTTTAAGAGGAGTTGGAGAGATGAATCAACAGAAGAGCGCTGGTAAACTCTGTAAGTTTAGTTCTGAGCACCCACATGGTGGCTCACAACCACCTATAATGAAATCTAGTGCCCCCTTCTGGCCTGCAGGCATACATGCAGGCAGAACACTACATAATAAATAAAGAGAGAGAGAGAGAGAGAGAGAGAGAGAGAGAGAGAGAGAGAGAGAAAGAAAGGTTTAAAAAATATATTTTAAGAAGCAGTTTTCAAAGCCTTTGTTCCTTGGGTTCCATGTGATGTTAGACGAAGTCAGATTTTCATCTCAAGTGAAACATGGTAATTGGGATGGGCAAGGAAACCTAAGGATATATTGGATTCTTAGCAAATCCCAAAGAGGAAAGTAAATTCTCTAAGCTTGGGAATATAGAACACTATGGAAGAAATACATTTTGTGGGGAAGGAAGACTGGGAAGAACCTATGGTTTTGTGCATTTCTGGCAAGATGTTTGCTCATGAAGTCCTAGCCTGGAGAAATACTTTTTTATTTAAGTACCTGAACTTTGAATAGAGTTATGTGCCAAATTTTAAAAGTAAACATGTTCCTTTCTGAACTATAAATAATGCTTTTTTGTCAATGTTTACTTAACAAGAACTTGTCAAATAATATAGGCTAGCATGGATAATAGTCTTCCTGTCTCCTCCAAGCTGAAACATATGTTCTCCTTGAATACTAGGAATATTAGAGCAAATTTTGACAGTAAAGTTTATTTATGGTAAGAATTCCCTGTTTTGCATGTACACACACACACACACACACATATGTGTGTGTGTGTATGTATATATAAATATTTAAGTGTTAAGGTATATATATATATATTAAATATTCGTAATTGCCTTTAATTTACCAGTTTTGTTACATTTGCCCAATATGTATCTGGCATCTGCACTGGCATCTCTAGATTCATTTCCTCTCCCTCTGTTTCCCTGGAAATCCCACATATCCTCTCCTCCCTAGCTATTGGCCATTCATCTCTTTATTAAATAAACCAAAAGGCACCTTGGCAAATAGACATCTTCGCAGTGTACAAAATGATTATCCCACAACAAGTAGTTTCTCGATATTCTTACTGTTACTTTTATGCATCACTGTTAAAAGTAAAATATGTTCAAGGCTCAGCTTCTCTTTGAATCAGTTCCCAAGAGAGGCAAATACTCTCACCAAATAAAATAACATCAATAAAAGTCCTGCTGTTTTCTGGGGGAGGTGGTGGGGAAGTGAATCTGGGGAAAAGGGAGGTGGAGGAGAACCAGGAGGAGTGCAGGGAGGGGAAGTTGTGTTCAGAATGTGTTGTGTAAGAGAAGAATAAGTTTCAAAAAGTGAGAATGTGCTTTGTGAACATCAAATAATCTTCAATGTGTAAAAGGACTATTGCCACCCTCAGCGTGGTGCATCCTCAAGGTGGAGACTTGAAAGATACACAGGAAGCTTTGACTACTAATTCTTCTCAGGAAATTGAACTTGGCTGATGGTCAATGATCTTGCAATCTCTTGAAAAAGGTGGAACCATCTCTGCTCTGGCACCTACACTGTGCACTGTCACGTTACAGCTTTCTTTTGTTATTGATTAGGTGTTCCAGATCCACCAGGAAACCTTCTCTTGTCAGAAAGACAGAACAGGAGTGTCCGGCTGTCCTGGGAAGCTGGAGATGACCACAACAGCAACATCAGTGGTAGGAAGCTTGAAATGACCTTTATCTTTACCCAGCTATGTCAATTGAATATCATAGACATTTTAATTACCACTGTGAGATTACCTTTTAAAAATAGATTTGTGTATTAGTGTGTGTGTGTGTGTGTGTGTGTGTGTGTTCCTCTTCTTATATGTCTATGTACCTGTGAAGATCAGAAGGTCATTGAATTGGAACCCTTTCATACTGTCCTACCCTCCCTTCTACTGTCCATCCTTATTAGTACATTTTTTTTTACTATCTAGCTTAGAAACTTTAATTCTACTTTCAAGTCACATATATGTACATGCCTTTAGGTGTTTATATAAGACCCCAAAACCACAAATGAAAATTGGCAGATAATTTTATCTTCTTGAGATTAACTTAATTACTTAGT
The DNA here is from genome assembly GCF_982192425.1 of Myodes glareolus. Lineage (NCBI taxonomy): Eukaryota > Metazoa > Chordata > Mammalia > Rodentia > Cricetidae > Myodes > Myodes glareolus. The sequence continues at coordinate 47,555,000 of NC_142028.1, read as the reverse complement.
ATGATTTTTTTCCACACTTACTCATTTTTCTGTAAATGATGTGACCTTTTTCTTCAACTTGCTGTTTGTTGTTGTATTTTTTGGTGTGTGTAAACTCCCAAGTATGAAGGCGTACATACATGCATGTGTACACTTGTCTGTGTATGTGCATGTATGTAGATCAGAGTTCAACCTTGAGTATCGTTCCTTAAGCACTAGCTACCTTTAGGTTTGTTTAATTGTTTTGAGACTGGATCTCTCATTGGCCCATGACTTAATCAAGCAGTCTAGCTGAGAGCGTAGGAATAGTAGTGATTCTCTTGTTTCCACCTTTCCCTTACTGAACAAGGGCACACAACCAGGTTTATGATTTTGTGTGTGTGTGTGTGTGTGTGTGTGTGTGTGTGTGTGTGTGTGTTCTGAGAAATGAACACAGGCCTTCAAGCTTTCAAGAAAAAAAAACTTTACTGCTCTGTCAGTCGCAAAATCATTTTTCTTTTTTATGCTCTTAATGTTACAAATAAATCTTCATAGACCATCAACAAATTCAGTATGTTTTAATGGTTTGTTCACATTCTTACCTCAGAGTACATTATAGAATTTGAAGGGAACAGAGAGGAACCTGGGAAGTGGCAAGAGCTAACTAGAGTTCAAGGAGAAGAAACAGAGGCTGTGTTATCTTTGGCTCCATATGTAAGATATCAGTTCAGGGTCACAGCTGTGAATGAAGTGGGGAGAAGTCACCCCAGCCAGCCATCGGACCATCATGAAACTCCACCAGCAGGTATGAACGGCCCCTTTGTATAACAGAATATTTTACACTGACAGACAACAACTACAATAAAAAACAAAACTAAAAAATCTTTTACATTTGCCAAATCTTTGGTTTTGAACACATTTTTAGAAAAAGATCAAGTATGTAATGTACGATTTTAGGTTCCTCCAAATAATTTGAAAAGTTCTATAAAACAACAATGTAGAATATTAGAAGTGGTTCTTTTAATTTTTAGAGTTGTCTAATTGTTTGATTGTGAACAGAAGATTATTACTCTGAATAGTTTTCGATAGCAATTTAATTTTTGAATAGCTAAATATCATGTTTGAAATTGAAGTGGATTTTATCATGTAAATGCTAAACGGAAGTTCAGTGTATAGAGGAAGCCATGGATTCAGTTTCCAAAAAAACACTTTTAGCTCATAAGAAATCTTTTAATACTTTAAAACTGTGTGCTAGTGTTATGTCTTATGCATTCAGTCTTTTTGTATTTTCATGTTTATCTAAGTCATCAGAATAATTTTGTAAATAACCAACAGAGACAGTGCAATGATGGAGGAGGGTTATCTGTCTATTGTGTTATTTTCATTGGTCAATAAAGAGACTGCCTTGGCCCTTTGATAGGACAGAAAATTAGGTAGGCGGAGTAAACAAAATAAAATGCTGAAAAGAGGGCAAAGAGGCAGACACCATGGAGTCAGCCACCAGGTCAGACATGCTAAATCTTTTCCGGTAAGCCATTACCTCGTGGTGCTACCACAAGATTATTAAAAATGGGTTAATATCAAGATATGAGAGTTAGTCAGTAACTAACTCTCTAGAGATAATGGGCCAGACAGTGTTTAAATAAATATAACTTGTGTGTTATTATTTCTGGGGCTAAGCTAGCTGTGCGGGAGCCGGGCAGGATGAAAAGCAGGCCTGCCCGCAGCCCCTCACTACAGTGCAAGCAATTTGTACTACAAAATTAGCATCAGGCAGTATCATTGATATAAAATGGTGTTTGCTTTTTTTGAAGTAAAGTAAGCATGCTGGGTTACAATCTACTTTCTGACAAGGAAAAAGCAAAGTGAATTAAACCTGAATCTGGTGCTTGCATGATTTTAGTTTGCACCAGACTCTGCTAAAATTCTTGTTAGGATGTTTCTATTAAAATGCCTCAGCCCGAATGTATTTTATTTCATGAAAGTTTCTTGTTAATGTTGATACATGAATTTCAATTTCACTTTGCTAGAGGCATATGTTCACAACATCCACATCTCTCAATAATTCTGATAGAAAAGTGCAATTTGAAAATGAAAACATGTATATTAAAGCAGGCTTAGAATTTTAATTAGCAGGCTTAAATTTTAGATATATGTAATAAATCCTGTACTGTCCACAGAAAGGCAATTATAGAACACCGAGAATGCTATTTACTCCTTTTAGTAAAATGTTTCATCTTCTTAGAAATGAGATTTATTGAAATTAATAAATATAGAATGTTTAATTATTTGGTTTTTGAGGTATGATGTTTAACCAACTGGTTCCTATACAATGTTAAAATGTTTTTAATGTTTATCATTTCTCAGCTCCAGATAAGAATCCACAGAATATCAGGGTTCAAGCATCCCAACCCAAGGAGATGATTATAAAATGGGAGGTGTGTATTCCCTACAATGTCAATGTGCTTTCTCTTGATTATTTATTCATTTTAAGTAGGTTTGCTAACTATAATGACATAACAGGATTTTTTAAGAACAACATAATAATGGGAGAATAAAAAACTAAATTTTGATTTGTTGTCAATGCTTTAAGAGTACAAGGATTAGAATTGGCTGTAAAATAGAGATGTAATTCACTGGTAAAGTTCTTGCCTAGAAAGAATGAGACCTTCGACTCAAACAAGTGAATAATTTGACCAGACAGTAAGCTGAAGTAGGGAAGTAGGAAGTTCTTCAACAACTAACTTAGATGGGCATAGCCAGGGTATTCAACTCCCAAGTGCTAAAGGTTTTATTACATGAATTGAAAGTTTCACTTACATTTAAAATGAAACTAAGGAAAATTAAATGGAAAATGAAGGGAACATCATGGAAAACATTGTTTAGAAACTGTGCTGCATTCTCAGAAGTTGACAGAAGGGTAAATTTTATCTATTCTTATCAAACAAATATACATATTTATGACACAGTGCTAACATACATGGTTTTACCATTTCTATAGTCTACAGTATAAACGTATTCAAATTAACATGTGGTCTATGCTAAGTACACACAATTTTTGTCTTGATAGCAATAGCATAGGCTTTACAGGCCCTTCAGTGACTTTTGTAGATTCTTGTGTCCCTAACTTAATAGTGTCTTTCTAGAGACCCCCTTCATTGTGGTCAGGGCTAGAAGAGAAAGCGAAGGCTAATGGTCTCTTTACCTGATTCATCTTTGATCTTCTGCGACTGAGCTTGTCTTAAGTTATTTGAGAATTACTGAAATTTTGTTGACTATTGCCTCAAAGCAAAATACAAAAGTCCTTCAGGAGCTCAGGGACCAAAGAGTTGGCAAAATAAGCAAATATTCTTAACATTGGAACAGTTTATTTTATAATTTGTCAGAGCACATTATTAAATTTATGTTTTTCCTTGGAGCAAAATATCAACAAATTGAATAATGTTAATCTTACATATTCATTATCAATAAAGATTGGAAAAATATAATTCTTGATTGTAGTCTGGACCTCAAAGTTTGTATCAGAGACTAAAGAGTTGGCTTGGTGGTTAATAACACATACTGTCTTATAGAAGACTGAAGTTTTTTTCTGAGTACCCATGATAGATGCCCCATAATCTCCTGTAACATCAACTACAGGTGTTCCAACGCCTAGATTGGATTTCATGGGCACCCACACTCACTTACACACAGAGATATACTGCATATAGGTAATTAAAAATAAAAATAAATCCTCAAAAATTCTCACACAGCACTCAGGAGGCAGAGGCAGGCAGATCTCTGTGAGTTTGAGGTCAGTGCTGAGATTAAAGGCATTTGCTACCAGCTTAGAGTCATTTTTGTGTGTGTGCATGTGCGTGCGTGTGTGTGTGTGTGTGTGTGTACATGTGTGTGTGTATCTGTCTGTCCATCTCTGTTTTTTCTCCTAGTTAGTTTAAATAATTACTTTGAAATAATTATAAAATTAAAATGGTTTATTGATAGAGCACTCTGCTTTCAATATGATTCCAACCGATGCTTCTAATAAGTACTTTAGCCAGTTGTGTTGAATGAAGAAGAAGAATAAATGGTACAAGAACATTTTATATGACATTTAATCACCTACATACACAAAATTACTCTTTTATAAATTAACTTCTAATCTAGGATGAAAATGCATTTAAGCAAATTTTTTATATAAATTACTGAATCATTTAAATAAAGTACCCATTTGTAAAGTTAAATTGGTGATTTAAACCACATTATTTTTCTTTAAAGTTTTCTTTAATTAAAAACTAAAGTAGAAATAATCAATTTCTAATTTGAAAAAACCAGAAACTCTTCCACAAAACCTTTCTATATGGCAAAATAAAGTGAGTGAAATAGCCATTTTGGGTCAAGGAACTGAGAAAGTATTCAGTAAAAAGAGGAAGTACTGCTTCTTAGTCCTCTCTATAAACATGTCCATTTTCCAAAATGAAAGATAGTTCCATCTCCCTCTTTTAATGGAAGCTAGAACAGAATCGTGTGGAGGAAAGTATTCTGCCTAAGGAACCATGGCCCAAGAGTTCATGACCACATAGTTTCTGTTTCTTTGGTAGAAAAAAAATGTAGAATATAGCAGAAGCTCGAGAAAAACTAAAACACTATTTTCAATTTATTTTATATATGATCATTCAAGTTTCACCATATGTGTGTAACTCGGGCTCCTAAAGTATCCCATATTTTGAATGGTAGAAGATTTATGTGTAAGATTAAATGAATAAAGTGACGAAAATACTTCTAACTCCAAGGAACACAGTTAAGATCTCTAATTTGTTTTTCAGTTAGTCATACATTCTTTAAAATGAGTCACTGCCACCTTTCGGTCAACATATCTACAAGTCCATCGAGTGTGTTTTTCTGTTTTAGCCTTTGAAATCCATGGAGCAGAATGGGCCAGGACTAGAGTATAGAGTAAGCTGGAAGCCCCAGGGAGCACCAGAGGAATGGGAAGAAGAAACAGTTACAAATCACACACTCCGTGTGATGACACCTACTGTCTATGCTCCTTATGATGTCCAAGTTCAAGCCATCAATCAACTCGGCTCTGGACCTGAGCCTCAGCCAGTGACACTCTATTCAGGGGAAGACTGTAAGTGGTTCATCCTTAAATCTTAAACACGTCAACAAAATTTTCAAGTTACCACATTTGTGTCAGCATTTTCAAGTACCTATTGCTTGCAAAGACAATGTACCATAGTGGGATGGCCGCTTGTTCATTCAAAGCTGCCCAGACTTGAAGTAAACACACAGAAACTATTTTATTTGCAAACTCTTTGGCCAATACCTTAAGAATATTTGTAACTTGCTCTTATATCCTAAACTAACTCATCTCCAATAATCTGTATATCGCCACGTGGCTGTGACTTACTGGGCAAAGTTCTGTCTGGCATCTGTCTCTGGTGGGGCTACATGGCTGCTTCCTGATTCTACCTACTCTATCTATCTATCTATCTATCTATCTATCTATCTATCTATCTATCTATCATCTATCTATCTATATCTACATCTATATTTATATATGTATGTAATATATATCTTTACAGCATACTGCCAGTGAAACAGAAAAATAAATACCTGATGCCTCAAAGTTAGGGTTGATCTTGAGGAGAGTTAGTTGATCAAGGTAGTGTTAAAGAAGAACTTTGTCTGGGAATATGTAGCTATGTAGCTTGTAGTTAGAGTTCTGGCCCAGCATGCACAAAGCTCTGAGTTTGAAGCCCTGATATGATGAAACTCAGATGTGATGGTAAATGCCTTTAATTCCAGGACTTAGAAGGTAAGGACTGAAGGATCACATGTTCAAGGTCATCCTTGGCTACATGACACACTGGAAGCCAGTCTAAGCAATATGATACACAGTATCAAAAGAATAATAAAATTTTGAAAACAAAGACAAAAACCAAACCATAACAACAAAAAAATTTTTTGAAAGTTTCAGCTTTATTCAAGAACCTGTTAAAGTTCTTTATATTTTGAAAATCAAAGACCTGAAACCATCACAAGCCTCTGTGAAGAAACATAATGATCATGAGGTTCCCAAAGTTTCCTTAGATTAACCCTTTCTTGTCAAAGACTTCTTCATAACAGCTTGCTACAAATCTCTGGGCCTCCTTTACGTGCCTAGAGTCTGGCAAACACATTGAGATTCACACCCAGATGTGAATATGAAATTTTAACCATATGAATAATTCTAAAGTAGCCTTCATAAAATTAAATTATTAAATACTAATAGCATAATAGCCGTATATACAATTATACTTCCGGGAAAAGAAAAGACTGCACTGGGCAACTTTTCACACTAGAAAATATTCTCTTTTTTTTTTTTTCGTATCTGGAATCATGTTTTGAATCAAGAAGGAAAGGTCAAAAATGACAAATAATCTCTTATCCTACCAGTCTTCAGATTATTGGACTCAAATAAAAGACACAAAGAACACCATTAATGAACAATTTGTCTTACTGACTCCTTTGTAGTAATCTCGGTTCTTTCTTTCTTTTTCTTTTTTAAATGTTTTTATCTTTCCATTCAATTATTTACACTTTCTTCCCTCCTCCCGATCCCCTCCTACTCCCCCATACCCTCTCCTCCCTCTCCCACCCTGCTTGAGAGAGGGCAGGGAACCCTGACCTGTGAGACGTCCAAGCCACCCCCCCCACACACACACATCCAGGTCTAGGGAGCTGTGCATCCATATAGACTAGGGTCCCAAAAAGCCAGGACATGCCATAAAAACAAGTCCCAGTGCCTTTATCAATGGCTTCTCAGTCAGCCCTCATTGTCAGCCACAATCAGAGAGTCCAGGTTGATCACAAGAACAGAATGACAGTGCTGGTCTCATGACAATATACTACAGTGCATATGAGGTGATCCAGGTAGAGCTTCTAATATCTGAAGCATAGTACATACTCATTTCATGTTGATTGTTATCTTTATTTTGCTGAGATAAACACCGTGTACAAAATCAACGTGAGTAGAAAAGGATTTATTTAGGCTTCTAACTCTTAGGCCAATGCTCCATCACTGAAGGAAGTCAAAGAATTCAAGACAAGAGCCTGGAGGCAGGAAGAAATATAGAAGAGGCCATGGAGGAATGCTGTCTGATTTCCTCAGTCTGAATAATTATGTAACTCAGGACCACAAGCATGGGGGAGATAGCACCCACAGCCTGCCAGGCCTTCTCAGATCAGCCAATGAATCGATACATTGCCCCACAGCCTTGCTTAAAGGCAATATAATGGAGAAATTTTCTCAGTTTGAAGCTGCTTGTTCACTGATGACCCTGGCCTGTGTTGAGTTAACAAAATGAACAGCCCAGAATCTGAGCAAGACAACTGCTTTTTTAATGTCAAACTCATTCTTAAATAATTTCATCATGTTACTGGGGCTGATTTTTCTTCTTATCCAGAGAACATGACAATGGCCATAGCTTTAAATTTTCATTTGCATTTTCTCTCATTACTGCCATCATTTCTCAATAGGATAAAGTAACTCCTGTGGGCTCAGGAAGTCCTCTGTACCAAGAAACTGCTGGTACTGTTTGAAACCAATAGCACATCAGTGCATTTCCCGGGCTAAATTTTATAAAGATCACTTTGGGAAGTAGATTTTATAAATTGTGTGTGAGTTCTTGGATGCTAATTGGTTTTGATGTTTACAGACCCCAGTACAGCTCCTGTGATCCATGGTGTTGATGTTATGAATAGCACATTGGTTAAAGTGACCTGGTCATCAATTCCAAAGGAAACAGTACATGGGCTTCTGAGAGGATACCAGGTTGGTGTCAGGTTGATATTTTTAAGTAATTTTCCGGTTCATTTTTACTTCCTAATTGATACTGTTGAATTTGTTTCTTTCCTGAGATTTTAAGCTGATTTGAAGAGGACAACTGAGTGTCTTTTCCTATGGCTGCTATGTCAAAGGGTTTGCACTTTCTTTGCAGATAAATTGGTGGAAAACCAAGAGTCTGTTGGACGGAAGGACACATCCCAAAGACGTGAACATCCTAAGATTCTCAGGACAGCGAAACTCTGGAATGGTTCCTTCCCTAGATGCCTTTAGTGAATATCACTTAACAGTCTTAGCTTACAATTCCAAAGGAGTCGGTCCAGAGAGCGAGCCCTATATATTTCAGACCCCAGAAGGAGGTAAGAGAATAAATATGAAAGGAGCCACCTATGCAAGTTAGCCAGTCCTCTGTTAAACATTAGCTTCATTATTGATAGCTAACGTGCAGCTCAGAGGAGTGAATACCTTGACTTCTATAAATGTGTTATCTCAAGGGGGGGGGGTTGTTAGTTTTGGTAGAAATTCATTAGTTTATGAACTCCCATTTATGATCTTGTGTTTTCTAGTACCTGAACAGCCAAGTTTTCTCAAAGTCATCCAAGTTGACAGAGACACTGCCACTTTATCCTGGGGACTTCCTAAGAAACTAAATGGAAATTTAACTGGTTACCTTTTACAATACCAGATAAGTAAGTACAGAAAGAATTAAATTAGATTTAATCTACCGATGATACAATTTTTGTTTAAGGAATCGGGTTGCTACACAGTGAGCCGTATTCCCTATAGTGCAAGGAACCATAAAATAAAAGTAAGCTGCCAACTCTGTGTGTTTCAATAAGAAAACTTTGTTTTATTGGAACATGGCTATGTTCACCAATTTACATATTACCTATAGCTGTTTTCTCTCAAGAATGGCAAATGTGAGTTAGGGCAACAGAGATTGCATTTTCTCGTAGTGTTAATATTTTATATTTACAAAAGGTCTGCGGACTTCTATTTTGTAACTAAAACAGTGGTTACTATGGAAAGTGTATTTACCACCTATTTGTGAGTAGCTTTCAGAATGATGAAACATGCCAGGGGACAGACTTAGTAAATAATGTAATGGAGATTCAAAGTACATTCATAGCACCATAATAAGACTGACTCTTCCAAGAAAGTTGAATGATTTCATTTTAAAGCCTGAATATATTTGTCTGGGTAGAACTCCCTATTGATAGATTGCTAGTCAGGCAGTTCAGTGGATCATTGATTCTTTCTATGATGAGCTGAGAGGGCTCTCCACTTCCAATAAGTTAACTGCAAGGTTTGGATTTGTGAGGGCACAAGTATGATACACATTCAGCAAGCCGCACACTTTATTTTTTTTAAATTTGCTTTTATTCTCTTGCCAGTTCAGACATGTTTATAAAGAAATTTAATCCCTCTCATTCCTTATTATCCTTTTATACCCTTCCCTCTCCCACTCAATTCCTACTTCCCAAAATGTTCCCTTCTTGCTCCCATGTCCTTTTACATGTATGATTCACTGTATTTAATTAGAGTTGCTTGCATGAGCATTAACAGGAGGTTATTTATGGAGAAAGGGAAGTGTACCTGTAATTTTTCCATTGAATTAAGTGGCACCCCTTCTCCCAGTCACCACTGATTGTCAATATCCCCTCAGGGTAAAGTGGGACCCTGTTGCCTGCTGAGATATTGAGGGGAACGCCTTTGAGCTGGTAGTTCCAGTGAGTTCATCTTTTCAAAAGATACTATTTCAGAGTAGTCTGTGAAGGGTACCTAAGAAAAAAGTTGATTACCCCATTATATAACCATTATTGCACCAATGGGTAAGTCTCACCTGATAGATCAGAACTATAGTTTGCAGGGTTCACAACTCGGTAAAAATGCTGATGAATTTTTTCTGCAAGCATCTAGTGTAGTCTTCTATTAGTTGCTGTAATAATAATAATTCTCTGTACCTGGAAAGAGTTGATAGTAATGGATAATGATGGAATCTTTTTCAATAAATAGGAACAAAAGGAAAATTCATTGTAACTTCAATTGTGAAGAACTTAGAAACACTAATTTTTATGTTTATTCTTCAGTAAATGATACCTACGAAATTGGAGAATTAAATGAAATCAATGTTACTACTCCATCTAAATCTAGCTGGCGTCTCTCAAACCTCAATGCAACAACCAAATACAAGTTCTACTTGAAGGCATGCACCTCAAAAGGCTGTGGGAAGCCAATAAGTGAGGAAAGTGCCACTCTGGGAGAAGGGAGTAAGTACATGACGCTTTTGCATGCTGTGTTTTCATGCAACTGCACTAAATTGCAAGCACCCAGTCTCTGTACCCAAATTTAGCTGACCCTCTATGCACCAATAAAGATACAGAATTTACTGATCCTGTTGATAAGGTTCATATGTGTTCAATTTATGGTTTTCTGAACAACAACTAAATATGAATTAATGTGTACAAGGTCAGGAACATACTTCTAAGTAAAATAAGTGAACATAGGCTCATAAAAATTCTCACAAGGTTAGGAAAAGGATATTCTTCTCTGGAGATTATTTCTTTCTAAATAAAGTCTTTTACTTTGGTAGATATTTTATAGAAAAGAATCTAATATATACCACTTTTATCACTTGACTCAGTATATTAATTCATATGTCAAGTTTGATTTTACTGTCTGGTAGTTCAAGCTAAGTAACAATTACAAATGACTTATCAGTCTTTGATCTTACATGTAGCACAGTTATAGTTAAATTACATTTCTATCTCTCGCTTAAATTATAACAGTATCCCTTAAATTTTTTTCTCTAAGATGATTTTAGGATTTTTCTTGCCCATTTATATATAATATCTTTAGTGCATCAAGATTGAAAAAGATTACGTAGTAAAGTAAAATGTATTCAGGAACTGATGTTCATATCAGCAAGTTCAGAAAGGCGGACTCATATGGGGTTCAGAATGGTCAGGCATAGGAGGGCTCAAGGGGAGAGAAAGGAGCTGATGAAAGCAAACAATAAGGGAAACAAAATCATTTATTCACAATTCTGAGTGGTTTTCTGGACTGTAGATTAGGAACACTATGCACTCAATGGGAGAAATACAGGGAATAGGAGAGCAGCGAGGTAGAAAACAAAATCGCGCAACATTCACTATGACACAATTGTGATTCACTTAAGCGTGTGTATCACAACCATTCATTGTATTCCTGCTAAGCATTGTTGCACTCTGAACTTTACTACAGGGGTCTTCCTGTAACTGTTTCCATCTTTGGGTCTGTGTTTTCTTCTCTACACTTCAGTTGCTTTTATGGAAAGAGTGTTTTCAATTAGCATCTCTGCCTAACCCATGAGTTCAGGACAAATCAAACTCTGGGTGAAATGACAAACTCATTAATCTCAGAAAAATGCTAGACTTCGAGATAATGACAATCGCTCTAGTCACTAAAGAAGATTATATCTCAGGGTTACAAACTGACATCAAATGTTTAATTCACAGCAGTCCAAAGAATAGTTAGTGATCTAAGTACTCAGTTTCCATATTCTTCATACAAGATATCAAACCACAGAGATAGTTGCTGTATTGATAGAAGTAACAACTTAAAAATCAGGAGAATTATTAGTCCCATTCTTGACAATACAGAGCATGAAAAAATCCAAAGGATTGTCTTAGTCATGCTCCACATTCTTCTGCATATATTGGGAAGCTGGGCTTTTTGGCATTCATGCTTAACAAACTTTCTTGAAGAATGGAATTGTTGCTGGGTGATTTCATAACTGATGTCCCTTCTTTACTAATGTGTTTCAGTGTGTAAAGGAAGATTGCTTCCTTATCCCGCATTGGTTATTAAAAACTGTGCGATACTAAGGTGTTTGTGTTCTTTTCCAGGAACCTGCATTTTCAGTATTCCAGCTACTGCCCTTTCCCCTGTTGACACTGCTTTCTCTTCTGTAGTCATATATTGCCATGTAGTAAATTATAGTAGCGTTTCCACTGAACTTCATTGAACATTGTACAGTTCTACAGAGGAGATATATCTCAGCTTCCCCAAGAACACTTAAACTGATAACACTTAAAATTAGAATCTATTACTGCAGATATTTCTTCTCCATCCAACGAGGGAACACAAGTTAAGATTCTGGTATTGAAAGCAAGCTGTTTTCTTGCTCTCTCTCCAGTTTGAGGGTGGCTCTCTAATGAAAGAGGGAAAAAGTATGAACTTAGAATATGCTTTTGTGTCATTATAGGTTTGAGTAAATCATTTTGCATTTCTGTTTTCCAAAAGCTTACACTAAATGATATACTAATATCTCTGATTTCTAAAGTAAGAATTCATTCGATTCTATTACAGTAATCCATTCTAACAGCTCTGCTCCTCTGTATAACTGGCTTTATTTCTGTCATGGCACCATTTTCAATGAACTCCTATATTCTTTATTCAGTAGTCATATAATCAAGTTTAGTCTGTAATGAAAAGTTACAACCAAGTGCTTTTGTGTCCTATGCCCACTTAACAACTTAACATAGTCTCGTCCTCCTTCCTCCATTATATTCTCACCAGGGATCTTATTTCATCTCATGTGTAAACTGTTGGCATTTGCCAATTGACATTTTCTATGTTGAGCTGATTCCTAGAAAAATATGAATTTAATGGCAAAAGTATTTATATGTTTAATTGCAAGATCAGAAATTCATGCATATTAATTAAACTGGACTCATTTTCATCTGTTTCTCTGAGGTTCAATGATTAACTTATTGACATGTTATTGAAAATTTCTCTTGGAAAATTATTCATTTTTTTCATACATGTACTAAATCTCACTGAAACCATTTCATTTAAATGTACCTATAAACCTGCACTTAATCTAGCTTAAGACTCTAATTTAAAAAATACTTTCTCTGTGAATGTGTTGTGAAGCCATCTTACCAGAAAATTTTGAGATCATGGCAACACTGTGTTTATGCATTTAATAAAAACACAGTTAAAATCTTAATTCTATTTGTAATCATATGAAAATACTATATATCCATCTTTTCACTGGCTGTGAAAATTCAAGTAATACGAAAATACCATAAAATTTGAAGGATTTTTTTTTTTTGAGTCTGTGTTTGGTTTTGAGCCATTCCCATGAAGGCAGATTTATAGTACCATTTCATCAGCAAATGGCCATGAACTGACTTCATTGCATTCATTCATTTTTAACATTTTAGGAGAAAATTCTTTAAATGTTAGTTTCTGAGTCCACTGATGATTCAAGAACCATTAAGGATAAAAACACCAAAATGATTTTTTTCATCTCGAAAAATGATATATATTTTTTTACATTTCTCTCCTGCTTTCCAGTGATTGAAATCATATGATTTAACTGTGTACCTTTCTTAGGTAAAGGTATCAGGAAGATAACAGAAGGAGTAAATCTTACCCAAAAGAGTCACCCTGTAGAGGTACTTGTGCCGGGAGCGGAACATATTGTTCACCTCATGACTAAGAACTGGGGTGATAACGATAGCATTTTTCAAGATGTAATTGAGACAAGAGGGAGAGGTGAGAAATGAGACTGTGTGGGCTATAGTCTTAGACAGTTCACTATGTCCTGTGGATTAATTTACATGTATATTATATTAGAAAGTATAGAGTGCACTAGATACAAAGATCATAATTTCAGTTTGTATTGGCATACAGAGTATTTCAAAATTACCCAAAGAAATTACATCACAATGATCCCATGTTTTCCTTACTGGGTTTGCCAAAGTAGTCCCCTGAATGTGTATGATGCTATTTAACATCTGTCAATAACAGAAACTAAAGAAAATCACAAACAAACCATAGCTCAGGTGCCATGGTAATCTGCTTGTAACCCAGGCAGCTTGTGCTATGGCTTGCTCGCTACTGCTTCTGCATTTAACTTCACTATCCTTTCTGATTCTCATCTTCAGAGCTAAATGCAACCTGGCAGAGCCTCTTCCCTAAGAAGGAAGGAATGATTTCCTAGTGTCTCCCAACAAAATATCTTCAGATTACTTTATTTCCTTTGGGATCAAAGGAAAGATTATGTATTATTTTAAAATGATATCTGATTGTGCCCCAATGTTACATAATATCAAGAACTGATTCTAGAGGTACGTCAACATTGTACCTTCTCTCTATAAAACAGAATATGCTGGCTTATATGATGACATCTCCACTCAAGGCTGGTTTATTGGACTGATGTGTGCAATTGCTCTTCTCACATTGATACTATTAACCATTTGCTTTGTGAAGAGGAACAAAGGTGGAAAGTACTCAGGTAAAACTATGGCTTAACATGATTTTCAACTTTGAAAAGCTTATACTGGGAATCAGTCAATGGGAACTATTTTATAAAAATTATGTAGATAAAGTTTATAGTGTATTAGCTTTGAAATATACTAAAGGGAAATATTTTGATTAAACAACCAAAGGAAATATGTAAAGTCTATAATTCTATTTTTTAGTAGTTGAGAGAATGTTTCACTTTTCTTAAGGTTGACTGGCCTGGAATTCACTAGGTAGACTAGGGTGGCTTTGAAATCATAGAGATCCATGTGTGCCTCTGCCTTCTAACTGCTAAGATAAAGGTCTGTGCCACTATGCCTGGCTGCTTTAGTATTTAATAGAGACTGTATGGGCTAGGGTGAGAGTTCAGTGGTTTAAAGTACTTACTTGAAGTTTTGAGTTTGGTTCCCAGCAACCATATTGAGCAGTTCATAGTAGCCTGTAATTCCAGCTTCAGGGAGTATGATACCTCTGGTCTCTTCAAGCACCTGCACTCACACAAACACACACATACACATAAATCAAATTAAATTAATCTTTTCTAACATAATATTTTTATTGGTTATTTGGGAATTTCACCTCATGTACTCTTAGAGCCCAGTCACTTCCTAGTCCTCCCATGACTGCTCCCCGACCCTTAGGCTTCCCCTCAACAAAAAAAAAGAAGTTCAGTTTTTGTTGCCCATGTACTCACTGAAGCATGGTTGAACGCCCAGGGGGACCTTCCCCATCCACACCCCTGCCAGAAGCCATCAGCTGTGGAGAGCTACACCTCAGGATCCTTATCACTATTTTTTTTTTGCGGTGATATCAATGGCTTCATGCTCACGGTTGTGGAAGAGGGACATAGAAAGCTTCTGTGACAACCCCTTTCCACACCCCAGCTCCCAAGATGAAATGAAACTTAAAAATAAAAACATTAAATTAGGTTCTTCAGGATTATAATTCTTATAAACTTATGTTCTCTGTTCACAGATATATCAGACACTGAAAAGGTGTATTATTATGTCACACATATGTTTTAATACCCTAAAACGGAGCTCATTTGTTTATGGCATGCCTCTATTTCTTTCTCTACACCCGGTCTGGTGTTCTGTGTGATTCTGGTAGAACTGGCTCCACTACCCAGCTTTGTTCGAGATCACCATTGCTTTGCAGAGGGTGCATTTCCTCTTACTGTATTGGATCACTTTTATTGAGTTCACTACTTCTTGAAATATTAATGATATATTGGATAAAAGTAAAATCATTCTAGTTGTGAACTTGTTTATTTTTTATATAAATTACATTCAACTTGCTTTTATAAGTATACATTTTGCTATGTTTGTTTTCTGTTCATTGTGCTTTTACAAAGGGAGAAAGATTAAACTCCTGCATTTCTTGGCTTACGGTATTCAGATCTATAAACTGTTCTTTATTGACTCCTGGTTCATCAGGCAAATGTTTACTGAGAATCTGTCATATACATAAAACCGTGAAGAACATGACATACATTTTCCTAAAATAACATGTGTAATTGGCACAGCTGTCTATTTCAATTTTTCTCAGAAATCTAGCTTGTATCAATTATGTTCACAATAACTAATGGCTATTCCTGGTAATTCATTAGACATTTTGAAGAGAGACAGCTTTTTAATTATCTTTTTGAAAGTAATGCTTATGAAATATGAACCTATATGTGTTCTGAAGCCCTCCCTCAATTCAGGCCCTTTGGAAACAATAGCAACAACCTTTCGTATTGGAGGACAGCTAAGGGTATACAGGGGTGAATAGCATCTTAAAGGAAACTTGTTTGAGTTTTAAAGGTAAGAGAATCAAGAACCGATCTCATGTCTCAGTGTTTCAAATGAAACTAACATTTGGTATGGAGGAATGTGCACATTTTCCAGTGTGGTTATACACGTGGAATCCAGAGGTTGACATCCATTATCTTATTCAATCATCTCTACCTTATTTTTTTAAGACAGGATTTCTCACTAAATTGAAACTTACAAATTTAGCTAGACTGATTTAGTCAGCAAGCCTCAGAAATCTTCCTATACCCACCTCCCCATAGATGCAACTAAAGATGGTTGCCATCAAGTCTGTTTTTTTTATGTGGGTACTTGAATAAAACAGGTCTTCAAACCTGTTTGACAGACACATTATATAATCTAAATCATCCCTACAGTCTCTCATATAAATATATATTTAGAATGCTTTGGTAGCCCTGCTTATTTTTGTTATTAAGGTAGTTTTGATTAAAATATTGATGCAGAACACCCTAATGATTGAATTTTTTCAGGGGGCATTAAACTGGTTTCATGACATAGGTCATTAAGAGCCTGTTACATCTTCTAATAGTTTGGAGAAAAAAAATGAATTTTATGTTCATGGACACAATGATCTAAGCTTGATTCTCTCCATAGGAAAAGTTCCCATTTGATATGGGGGAATGACATGAAAGTCTGCCAGGTGCTGAATAGCAGAAAAATAG
Source organism: Myodes glareolus (assembly GCF_982192425.1). NCBI lineage: Eukaryota > Metazoa > Chordata > Mammalia > Rodentia > Cricetidae > Myodes > Myodes glareolus. The sequence goes on along the minus strand of NC_142028.1, from coordinate 47,538,462 downwards.
AACCCAGGAAATCCTTTCTGTTTTTGGATTAAATAAAAAGTAACTGATACGTTATACCTGTTGCTTAGAAATCTAGTAACACAGGCATAGAAAATTTGGGCAATGTGTTTTTATAACCCGCCTTTCAACAGCCAAGCTGACAGATCTTTACAATAGATTTGATATTAAACTACTTTCAATTTTCTGTTTCAGTAAAAGAGAAGGAAGATTTACACCCAGATCCAGAAGTTCAGTCAGCAAAAGATGAGACTTTTGGTGAATACAGGTAAATGTAACTTTGTATTTGATGATCAGCTGAAACACTTTCATCAAGTTTGTCAAGTGGAGAAAGTTCTTTGATTTTAACTCAAGTAATGGAACTATATCACACTGACTTAATAACAGGAATTTTACCAAAGGTTCCTTACTCCACCTCTGTCCCCACTTCTTCCTTCCTTCCTTCCTTCCTTCCTTCCTTCCTTCCTTCCTTCCTTCCTTCTTTCCTTCCTTCCTTCTTTCTGTCCTTCCTTTCTTCCTTCCTTCTTTCTTTCCTCTTCCTTTCTTTATCTTTCTTCTTTCTTTTTTTCCTTTTTATCTACTCGTATATACTTTTGTGAGAACTGAATTATTATGTGCAGGGGTGGAGGTGTGTTAAGGACCACAGTCTGGATAACAACAAGGATCAAGATTGCTTGATTGGAAGGTGTGCATCCAAACAGATTAGGCCCCCAAAAAGCCAGTATATGCAGTAGAATCCAAATCCGGTGTCATTATCATTGGATTCTCAGTCCGCCCTCATTGTCAGCCACCTTTGGAGAGTCTGATTTGATCACATGCTCATTCAGTCGCATTCCAGCTGGCCTTGGTGAGCTCCCATTAGATCAATCCCACCGTGTCCATGGGTGGATGCACCCCTTGCGGTCCTGACTTTCTTGCTCATGTTCTCCCTCCTTCTGTTCTTCATCTGGGCCTTGGGAGCTCAGTTCAGTGCTCCCATGTGGATCTCTATCTCTATCTCCGTCCATCTCCAGATAAAGGTTCTTTATCAATGGCTTCTCAATCAGCCCCCGTTTCAGCCACATTCAGAGAGTCCAGTTTGGACGCATGCTCATTCAGTCCCGGTCCAGCTGAATTTGGGAAGCTCCCATTAGAACAGGCGCACTGTTTCAGTGGGTGAACCAACCCCTCATGGTCCAGACTTCCTTTCTGATCTTCTCCCTCCTTCTGCTCTTCAACTGGACTTTGGGAGTTCAATTTGTTACTCTGATGAGGGACTTTGTGTCTATCTCCATCCGTCGCTGGATGAATGGAGGGGGGAGGGCCTTGAACTTTTCACAGGGCAGGACACCCTGACTTTTCTTAGGACTGGAGAAGGAGAGGAAGGGGGAGTGGGGGTTGTAGGAGGGAAATGGGAGGATGGGAGGAGGTGGACATTTTTAATAAATAAATAAAAGATTTTTTTAAAACAAAGCAAAACAAAAAAGATTGCTTGATTGAAGCTCTATGAACAATACATGTCACATGTAATGTTCTCATAAACAAGTAACTGAAACATCTTAGAGCCACTCTGAGTATTGCCTTATGGGCATGATTACCTTAAGTTTGCATTCATGGACACATATTTCAACTTTTCTTTGTGTGTTTATAAAATAACGACATTCCAAACCCAACTCTATACATAAACTTAGACTTAAAAAAAATCTTGCCATATTCAAATAATATTATCCATCAATTAGAATGAAAGACTAAAAGGTTAACAATAAGGCTGTCAAAAGAACTAAGAGGTAAATTAATACTTAAAGCGTAGAGTCACTGATACCTGTTTGAAGAGTATTACTCAGTGTATGAGTTCAATCAGGCAGGGACAACACAGCAAGAAGTCAAGTACAAAAGGCACACTTGAGGAGGGATTGTAACTCCCAATTCTCCAGTTACACATCTCTGCCTCACCCTTGCCCATTATATTTCTTAGCTTTCTTTAATTATCACCATTCCTTAGTCAGATCGTCTCTACTCTCTCTATTGCAGCAAGAAAATTACTATAAATTTTGGACTTATACTGATGTTATTATATATGATTCAAGAATCTCTACCAAATAAGAAACCTAGCTGGCTCTCACTGATTCAGCTCTGAATCTGACTGCATGGCCAGGGATGTGGGGTACTTGTCTCTACTCTCCCTATTACAGGAAGAAAATTACTATAAGGTTTGGACTTATATTGATGCTAATATATATGATTCAAGAATCTCTACCAAATAAGAAATCTAGCTGGTTCTCATTGGCTCGGCTCGGAATCTGTCTGCATGGACATGGTTGCGGGGTACTTTGAGTAGTTGACCTGCAGTAACTAATACAGAACCGAGCATAACTATGCCATTGCTGGTCTCTACACATGTCACTTCTCTTTATGTTGATTTGATGCATTATTTTTAAGCTTTTATATTTCTTGTCAAGAAGATCAGAGGAGAGAGAGACGGGGGTGGCTGTAAGGAAGAAAATGAAAGAAAGAAGAGAGAAAGTGGAAGGGAAGAAAGGAAAGGAAAGAGGAGAATAAAAAGAAAAAGAACGTTAGATTGGAGAGTTGTAAGTTACGGTCAGTGCTGTTGTACTGATTGGAATATTCTTCCTGATTAAGTCTGAAATGTGAAACCTAAAATAATAATTGAGTATTATCTCAATGCCCATGTGAAATGAAGCCAGGCATGGGCTTCCGGCTTATGGTCTTCCAGCTTTTGACAAGAACTGTGTACTCGCCTGAAGTTTTAACTGACAGTAGATCTGCTTCCTTATGTGTGTGTTGCCAGAGCTTGGTTCCATCTAGACCTATTGGTTAAGAACTTCAGATTTTGGCAAGCCAGAGTCATCCTCAATTCCATGCCATGTGGACTTATCCCCGGGATACTTAGGGATATCTAGCTTTAGGCAAGGCAGAAACACCAGAGCAAGTACCCAAGTTGCAATTCATAGTATGTTGATGTTCCAGTCTTAGAACTTATATCTTACTGCTCTAGTATATTCTATTTAATATGCTGGGGTGAGCCAGTAGATTCAGCACACATTTAAAGGGAATACTTTACACAATTGCTTACATTCCTTTTGATAAGGATCACTGAGGTCTCAGGACAACTTTCATAAACATTATTATGAAGGGAAACAAAACAAAACAAACCCCTGAATCCATTCCTTGTCCATAAGCTCATTTGTCTACACTCTTCAGTTTCTATGAAAGGATTGGTCATTTTGTTTCCCTACATCATTTACAGTTACAGTCTTTCAAACAGTCAATATGTTTTCTGCCATTTGATTCCAAAACTTAGTATTCATCAGCAATTTTTGTATCTTTAATGTTTCAGGAACTTTATTATATGCTTTACCCTTAGATATATGTCTTTTGGCCTGAAAACCAATTCCACATCTTTTAATTTTTCTTTTAGAAACTCAGTGCCCTAATTCTGAAGCCTGTTACCATACCATAGAGATATCTTGATTTATGCTGATGTCCAACACAGATACACAAAAGGTCCTTTCCCTATAGTGTATCAAACACAGAAGGTTCTTGTCATCTAGTCACTTAGGAACTAATACTTAAAACTTTTTGAATCAGATATATAGAGAAAGGGCATAATTTTGTAGATGTTTTGCGACTTCAGGTTTGCTTCCTGTAATGAGTGAAACACACATCAGATAGCATATTAATAGTATTCACAATGATTTATATTTTCTTTTAGAAATTATGATTTCACAATTCCATCTGTATATATAGTACTTTGTTCACACTTACTCATTATCTTATCTTACCTTTTTCCCCTTTGAGCTGAAATCCTTAGTCTTCCTAACAAGTCCTTCTCCTACTTTGCTGTGTACTCTCTCTCTCTCCCCCTGTGTTAAATTGATAGACAGAAAAACAGACAGACAGACAGATAGGTGGGTAGTTAGGTAGGTAAGTGGTAGATTGGTAAGTGGTAAATTGGCTGTGACCCAATTTAATCAGGGTACTTTAACAATTTTAATCCAAAATTTTATAAGAAACTAAATTTGGTTGGTTATACTAAACAAGAGAAAAATACAGGAGTTTATATGACCAAAATAAGAAGTAAAAGATGAAAACATGAGACCAAGAGTAAAAAGAGTGCATAAAGCAAGGAAAGTAACATTTGTCTTCTGCCTTAGACCATTGAATAGCAATTGCTAATGGCATAACGAGGTGATTTATAAACAGCAGACTGTTTCTCACAGTCCTGGGACTGGACAGTGAGATCCATGTCAGGACAGGATGAGTGTGTGCTGAGTTAGCCATCTCACTTATGGATGCCCGTTTCTCTTGTTCTGTCCTGGAAACTGCAAAAAGCTGCTTCCTGGAGGCGCTTTCCCTAGGGCAGATCCCTTTCCTGGAGACTGTTCTGTGACTGCTAATCTCCAGTGACCCCACACATCGTTGTCATCATACTAGGGTAAAGCAGTTTAGCGTGTGAGTTCAGGGAGCACATAGCCTCAATATGAGTCAGCATGTTGTATCTGCATGTCCCAACGCAGCTCCTCAACTACAAGAAAAGCAGAAGTGTGAAAAAAGCAGAAAAGTGTTTCTCAGTCACTCAGAATAAAGAAAATTAGTTATGGCTTTTAAAATACCCACTTATTGATATGTCATTTCAGCTGTATTTCCCTGTCATTTGTGTTAATATGAACAAGTTGAAAATTATCGAACCTGTTAGCACTTGTGAAAGAGCCTTGCTGTATGTGCCTGTGAATCTGAGCTTCCAGGGAATGGCTCTGTTTTGTTTTCTAGTGACAGTGATGAAAAGCCTCTCAAAGGAAGCCTTCGGTCCTTGAATAGGAACATGCAGCCCACAGAGAGTGCTGACAGCTTAGTGGAATATGGAGAGGGAGACCACTCCATATTCAATGAAGATGGATCTTTTATTGGCGCCTACACCGGAGCTAAGGAGAAAGGGTCTGTTGAAAGCAATGGAAGTTCGACGGCCACATTCCCACTCCGGGCATAGGCACAGCACATGCACCACGGCTGGCTAGCACAGTCCTCCCCAGTCTCTTCTGGGGAGCAAAGTCTTTTACAGAGGAGTGGAAACACGTGTCCAGAGGCTGACATTCTGCAATTTTGCTGAGAAAAATAGCACTGCCTTCAAAAAGAAAAAAAAAAATCGGATGCCAAACACTTCAGGCCTGTGTTTCATTTTTGGTTTTATTTTTGGGTGCTCAAAATGCAGAACACAAAACAAATCCTGTACTTAGATCCACTTTGACTGAATCCAAAGTTCCTGTTCCACATATTCCACGTCTGCCTGGTTCTCCTGTTCAGTGTGTGTGCATTAATGTTGCTAATTGTGTGGGTTCCTCTGGATGCACAGTTATATTTAGTTTTTAAGAACTGCTTTAGTGACTTTGATTCACTACAGGTTAAAAGATTGTAAGCAAGTAAGCTGGTTATTTAAAATGTAAAAAGGAATATGAATGTCTTATTAAACACTTCATGGAATCTATACAGTCTGAAGTTATTATTTAAAATTTAGTAGTAAAGATCTTAGATGATCATGCAACTTGTATTTATTGGTTTTCTAACTATTTGTCCAGAGGCTACCATTTTTATGCAGTTTTATGCAGAGTAACAATGTTTTCAATTTCTGAATGATTGACTTTAATTTCTGTCATTGTGGTTACTCTGCATCCTTCTATCTATCATCTATCTATCTATCTATCTATCTATCTATCTATCTATCTATCTATCTTTGTTTCTTTCTCTTGCTCTTTCTCTCTTTCTTTCTTTCTTTCTTTCTTTCTATCTCTCTTTCTTTCTTTCTTTCTTCTTTTCTTCCTTCCTTCCTTTCTTTTTTTATTTTTTAACTTGAACTAACTGGAGCTGCAAAATGTCAGAGGTTATTTTAAAAAGAGAAAGAAGATGTTGATGATTGTATTTTGTATCTTTATTTGTCTGTTCACAGCTTTCAGCCTTTATGTTTATAGACTGGTTCCCTTGGATATGTTTTATGAATGTCTTGTACATATTATATTAATAGTTACACAGTTTAAAACATAATGTTTTATTTTGAAGTGAGAAAGAGAACATTAATAGGCATGGTTGTACAGCTGAAGTGTATATAGTAGGATGCTGTTTTCATCCTTCAGGGGCTAACCTGGGGTTCCAGATTCAAGCTTACATGAATAATTGGATTCTCTTCTTATGTTTCTCTCCTTCACATGCTCTCAAAATAAAATAACATATAACGATGGAGGGAAATGCATTCATATTTTTCAAAACAAGTTTTGGAGTGGATTCCTGCCCCAATCTCCTACAAATAAAAGTATTTACAGTAGAAAATCTTATATACCTGTTAGTTTATATCATATTGTAAATGTATCTGTGGTGGTATCATCATTTTTAATGTTTTCATTTTGTCGAAGTTAGCAAAGGGTCAGGGAATTTAGTTTCTGGCATGTGGGCTACTGGTCCATCTAAAATGGTACAGAGGTTTTAGAGTGTTTTAGAAATGCCTTGAAGAACTCTACATACATATAAGTAAAAAATGAATGCTAACACTCTTGTGTAATGGAAACTTTTAACCTCACCATGAAATTATTAACTATGTTGTGATACCAGTTCAGAGATTTAACTGTACTTTGTGTAATTACTGGCACATACTTACTATTCAGTCTTCATGTTTAATTGATATGATGCGTTATGTTGCTTTGGGGTTAAAATAATGGATAGGAAAAATGACCAATGCAGTAATGTACATGAAACATACTTTTTAACCTCATGTCTCTTCTAGAATGCATAGGCAGGAAAAACCTGTTTTCTCAAATCGTGGATCTCAATGTTTGGCTACTCTCCTGGAAATAGCAAAAGAAAGGGGGTAGATATCTTTATGCTCTATCCTGCATGAGTGTGTAAGGATCCACACATCCATTGTGCGAACTGATCCCCAGTCCCATCTGATGGCTAAGACACAGATGGCTGGAGGAGACACCATTGTGTGTCCTTTTAGTCAGAGGGACTGTGGAACTGAGCTTCACAGAAAATAAAGAATGTGCCCGACAGTTAATTATGCTGTTATTCTGCCTCCTCCTTATCATCAGTCAAAATGTAGTTTGGAAAGGGTCATATGGGTTGAAAATAATATCCAACAATGTAGAACTGTTTCATTAAAAATTTAAGAAGTCTAATGTTGATGCAAATACTTACATTTTTGTTCCAAATGACTGTTGAAAAAGATGAAATTGTACTCTAACCCCTTTTGCTAGCCTCTGTGAACTTCTAAATACCATTTGGCTTCATTCTGTTGTACATCTTCAGTAGAGCAAGACAAGATCCTTGGAGTCCTTTGATTTTAATTGTAGAATTGGATTATTCAGTATGCTCAAATGAAAACACATCCAGTAGGTTAAAGTGGATTTAATTCTTTTTCTCTCTTAGACAATGAGTGGCAGACTCGGTGATGTGCAATGCTCATTACCAATGGGCAATAATTATTTGGGAAATGCTCTTTCCCCCCCCCCCCGAGTTGTAAGGCAGCTGCTAATATGACATGTACAACTTTGTTCTTAACTGGTTTTGCAGTAACTTTCTGTAGTCTACTGACAGTATGATTTTAATGTAAGTGATTGTATATAACCTCCAGGATTGTGAATGGGGATAAGTTCAGAGAGAGCTGTTTGAGGGTCAGGGAAATCCGTGTTCTCTTCCAGGTTCCAGCACTGACTATGTATACATAGAAACACGTTGCTGAACTGCTTTACTTCAAACTGTGCTACAAAGTGCTAATGTTCGCTGTCACAGGGTGTTCTTTTGTACTAAGACAATTTACGAATGATAAAATCTAAGATGCCTTTTAACTTCATAACCCAACCTGTAATCAAATTATGTATCAAAAACTCACCCCCACATACAACCAACTCAATTTTCCCCCTCTAAGCACATAAATATATTTTTATAGAAAACAGATCTACAAAAAATAAACTAAATCTACTGTTAAGTGTGGAGTACGATTTGCACATGCCATTGAAAATTAATAATCGGAAGAAAACTAAGCAGGGTCTTTGCTATACAAAAAAGGGTTTTCCACTCATTCTGCATGCGTATTTGTAAGATGTGAAATCAGTAGATTTATTCTCTTGGTATAAAGGCATCTGATATTTTAGATGTACCCATGTTTATAGAAACTGTAGAGCACAATGAACTTAATGCTATTTTCTACTCATGGAAGAGATAGAGGACAATAAGGAGAGATGTTGGCTGCTTTTCTAAGTATTTAAAACATATTTGCCAATCGAAATCCTAAATATGTTTACATGCCATGAAGGCGTAATTCTTGTAACAACTTTAAATTGGTTGTAGTAGAACTGGTCTGTGATCTGTGGTAGTAGATGTATCCTAGCGTTCCTATAGCGAGACAAGTAGGGCTGAGCCAGAGCTACTTTGATTTGTCTTCAACTGGCTGCATCGTCAAAGAGGCAAAAAGTACAGAGGGCAGGCTCACCTGGTTAGCTTTTCTGTTCTTACATAGATTAATGTTCACAGTAGATCTTGATTCACATGTGTTTGTGTTGTAGATGGTGTTTGTACTATGCTTATGGATATGTGTGGTTCAAAACTATTTTCATTACACGTGAAATTCAGCTTTCAAATAAAAGTTTGACTTCGTGTACTCTAAAGATGTCTGTGTCCCTTTCTATCCAATTAAAGGCAGAATTTACATTTCAAGCTTAAACTTGGTTCCTACTAATTCTGAAACTATAAATGGAGCATAAATTAGTTATGTTTGAAGAAGAATCAGTGAAATATTTTATTTGCATCACTGTGTTTACAGACAGACTACTTGATGTCATGAAAAGCTAGAAAATACACCAACCAACTTCACAGTTATAATGAATGCAAATTAACACATATATTTTCAGTTGGTTTATTTTTCAGGAAAAAATGTAGCAATATGTTCTTTTAATAACATTTGATATCCTATATATTCAAAATGTATAAAAGTAAAATTGACATATTCTTTTAAAGATGAGATGCCCAATTTGCTGAGTATTTTGAAATTTAAAATATTTTGCTCTGTACCTTGTACAACTTTTCACATTTTACCTAAAAATCTCCTCTTTCACTTTGTACACCAGAGAACAAGGAAGTTGGTAAGTCAGTTAATATTACAGAGTCATGCAGGCCAAGAAATTACACCTAGGGCCATTTGAGTCCCAAACCTCTAGTTTTTATACTGGTCTGTGTTTTTATTTTCTCACTCCTTACATTCTCTTAGAAATGTTTAACAAAGGTGCATTGAACTTACTGTGGCATACTGAGCAAGGAGACAAATGACTTGGTTTTAAAATATTTTGAGAATACTTGGAAGAGAGGGGGAAAGCAATGTTTTATTGTGTCAAATAAGTGAATGTGGGTATCCTAAAACATAGTAGGCATTCAGAAAAATCAGTTGTTTGCAAGAGAATTGGGAATACCAGGTTCCACTGATACTGCTTAGGACCTGAAAAATGACCCGAAGTTCCTCCTAAAACAGACATCCTCAAGAGCTCTCTAGAATGCTTTGAGTTGGTTTTTGCGTTGTGCTATTAGAAACAAAAATCTCAATGGGGCCTCTTCCTCCCTTTGCTTTTTTTTTTTTTTTTTTGCCCTTATGGAAAAATCGGCTTTAAATCAGACGAGTACTACTTCTTAATGCCTCTCAGTGTGTTGTGTTGCTGAGCAATTGGTGCTATAAACATGTGTGCATCCTCCTTGCAAGACATACATAAGCTGAGAAAGCTAAATATGTTTCCTGAAAGAAACATTTAAATACTAAATAATGTACTATACAGCAAATAAATATATAGCTACTTTTGGGAGAGAGGATACTGTTTATTGGCTTGCCTATAAATAACAGAATGTAAAATTTAAAGTTTGCCAAAGTGAATATATATGTATATATATTTACATTATATGTATGTATATATATCATGAATTCTGTAGAAAATAATAATTTCATCAAAATATTTTGGAAATACTGATAAAAAATAATGAAACTGATGAATTTTATACATTACTAACTGCTGAGAAAGTATGGTATCCACACATATGGGAGCAAGATTTATTTTGCAGATTCATTCAAAGGCTTTTCTCATTGTATTATCTGCCTAAAATTTCTTGTCCATCCGAGAGTTTGATTGCCATGTGCAGACAGATGACTTCACCTTACTTTTAGCTTAGTGCTCTTTTAAAACATGACATTTTTACACGTGACTTTTTCCATAGGAAGTAAATTTCACATACAAAAAGGAAGCCTTCACTTTCTCCTCCAAACCTGAGAGTAGTGACACTGGTCAGTGTCCATTCACTCAAGGTGAAAACGCAACACACGCATTCCCAGGCTCTGCTGCTGTTTCAGCCATGGGTCTCCTGGATCCCCCCTTCTCCACATCCTGAACACCTTAGCTGGACCCCTTCTTTCTAATTCTTTTTGTCTGCTCCACTTCCCCTTCTCTCCTCCATCCTCAGAAGCAGATTTTTGTTTAAAGGTATTTTTATGTTTTATTTATATATGTGTCTGTGTGAGTGTATGGCACATGCGTGTAGGTACCCGCAGAGGTCATATGAGAGTGTCTGATCCCATGGAGCAGGAGTTAAAGGCACTTATGAGCCACAGATGCGAGTGCTGGGAACCAACCTCAAGTCTTCCCAAAGAGCTGAAAGTGCTCTTAGCCATTGAGGCATCTCTCCAGCTCAAAAGGTGATTATAAAGGTCGGTACAAATCAGCTTACAGTGTTCCTTTACTATGAACATGGGAAAACAGAATGGGTAGCTATTTTGTTATTTAAAAAGCAGAAATCTTTCATTAACTTTTCAAGTCTGTACGTAATTCTTAGGTTCCTTCTTTTCCTTCCTTTCTCTCTTCAGCCTAGTTCTGCGAATTGTATCAACCACTACCACTGCTTTCCTGCTTTGGAATCTCTAGGCCTCTATCATCTTGTGCCAGTCTCAGCTAAAGTAAGGAACTGTGCAAAGACTGCTGTGCACAGTGCTTAGGGCTTACCTTGCCTGGGATCTTTCCTCCATTTGATGACCTAAGACGCAATGAGGCTGCCGAAAGACCATGATACTCAGCTCAGAAGAACTGAGAAGTTAATACCTAATAGGCCATCCATTTGCCTACTGTAGAAAGGGACATTGTAGATCAAGTCCTTCAACATTATCTCCTACCCTGCTTTCTTGTCCCTTCCCTTATTTGGCATGGTTTCGAGGGAAATAGCAATTCCAATGATGGTGACTCAGTCATGACTTTCTTTTGGATCTCTATCTTTCCCTTAATGTGGGCTGAATAGGCTTACACTCAGTAGTAAATAAGCATTTTGTGAAGGGGTAGCTGCATGTTCTGCCATTAGAATCCCAGGCTAAACCTTCTGTCCTTTATCAGTTCTTGATGTCCACCAAATTTGTTCCTATCTACAGACTTTGAGATTACTCCTTTTCCCTCAACAGATTCAATAATCTGTTTAAGCTGAATATAATTTCTTTACGGAAGCCTTCTAAGACTTTCAAAACTAGGTCAAACCTTATTTTAGGACATGCATACCTCTCTTATTCACCAGTAATAATTGTGTGGTTTTAATTTAACTTTTTTGATATTCAAATACTATCTTTTTCTTCTGTAAGTTTAGAAACTCCACAAAGTTAGAAGATTCATTCTCCTTTTCATTGGAAACACCACCCAAATAGTGCAATGCTTCTTATCTGATGGACAGTCATTAAATGTCTGCTACACTGAAGGAATCTGAGAAAGCAGAGACAATATCTGCAAACTATGAAATGCCTTTGATATAATTTAAAATATTTACATGAAAGCAAGCTGTGTGTAGTCCTGGCTGCTTTGATTCTGGTTGTTGTAAAGTAAGGCAAATGTTTCCATCGCCCAGCTCAAACCAGGCAACTCAGGAGCATGAATGGACAGGCCGGAAGAAGAAAAGGAGTACTCTGGGAGGCTGGCCTCTGGACATGGCATGGCTTTTACACACATGACTCACAGCAGCTATGGTTACCTTCACAAACCTATATAAAATCAAGTCAGTTTCAACAAAGAAGGAGGTGGAACTTCCAAGTTCCCAGCCGTAGCTGAGAAACTGTTGGGAGTTTAGGGCTTCTGGGGAAAATTGAGTCAGCTTTGTTTCTTATATTTTTAAATACTTTTTAAAATTAATTCTTTAAGAATTTCACATCATGTACCTCAATCCTACTCATTCCGAGACTCCATTGTAGGCCCCTCAAAAGAAAAGAAAAAAAAATGATGATTTAAAAAAAATAAGAGGTACAAGGGAGTAATTGCTGAGCGAGTGAACCAAAGTCTGAGACTGCTGAGGGTCCTGATGTGAATGTGGAACCTTCAATGGAGTAGACCTAAGCAAAGACCCCTGTGGGTCTGGGCCTGAGTCTAGGACCTCAGAGGAACTCGGCCTGAGACAGAATCTCTGCAGGTCTAGGCATGAATCTGGGACCTCCCAGGGAGTAGGCCTGAGCCATGACTATGTGGGCATAGTCATGGGGGAGGTTTCTGACCACGCTGACCCTTGCTGGTTCCACTCCTAGGCAGAGATACCACAGCTCTGTGGGGATAAGCCTGAAGTATTTCCCTCCCTAGTCCCTCAGGGGGCAGCTGCGGGCCCAGCTCAGACTGTTAAACAGAGACAACAACAACCCAGTTCAGTGACGACAAAGACAGGAAAACCCTGTTTGCCTTTTGTCTAATCCGCAGCCCTGTTCACCCCGCGCAGCTGGACTCTGCATGTGCAGGCATGTATTTCTGTGTGCGCTTGCGTGTGCTCTTGTGTGGGTTAGCTAAGGCCATGCTAAGAACTCCAGGAGACAGATGGTTAGGCCCTGGAGGGCAGCACCAAAGCCCCAGTGCTGAATGTTCTGGAGACACCTAAGCCAGGGCTGAAATTGATGCTGGGGCAATCCCTGTGGGCAGAGATGGTCGTGGGTCACTAGGGAAGCTTTGGGGCCTGTCGAGGAGAGTGACTCTATCCCTTTCTGCCCTTCCTCAATTCTCTGAGTTCCCGTGAGTCTAGAGGACAGACAGACCACTTAGAACACCCTGAAGCCTCTGTACTTGGAAGACACGGGGAAGTCTTGCCACCTTGTGGAGACATGTGGTATTTCTTCCTGAACTTCCGGTCTATCAAAAATAAAAGAGGCAAAAGGGCTTTCTCAACTGTGGAGCATGTAGTATCAAACATTTGCAAACAGTAGGCCATGCACAATGACCCTTTTGGATGGGTACAATGCTTTATTTAAGTGCATCGTAATACACAGTCATTTCAGAGGCACAAGAGCAACTTGCTGTGGGCTACCAGCTGGTAAGAAGAGCAGAAGTCTGAAGAGGCCATTTCCATTCCAGAGAGGGTAAAGACTCCACTGGGAAAGGTGATAGAAATTACCTCCTTCCACCTTGGGGAATCCTCAACAGTTGTGACATGCCCTGCAGAAAGGGCAAGCCCCATCTTTTCACACTGTACAGCGCCAGTGCGCCCTCTGCTGGGCATAAGTAGAACCAGAGGATTCTTTGAACACAAGCGGATGCCAGGCTGAGTGTGTTTGTGTGTTGTTTTGGATGACTGGGAACTGTCAGCTCCTTGTGCAAGGGTGGGCTAGAGGCCACCGCAGGAGCCTGGGCCTATTTACAGCGCTTCCGGGTTGGCAAGGGGTGAAACCCTCACTGGTGAGGGCTGTCTGCTGTGCATTGGGCGCTGAGGATGGATACTCACTGCCTAGCTGTAGAACCCTCAAGAAAATGGCAGGAAAGGTGGGTCAGTGTGGACAGACGCATGACAAAGGCGCAGGCGTCCTGGTATTTCTACCTTAATGACTTTGGAGCTATAATAACCACTATGTGGGCCTCACTGAAAGGACGCAGAGAGCTGCCTGGCAATGCTCTGGGAAGAGCAAGCAGTGACCTTCTCAGAACACCCTAGCTAAGGAACTGAGGCATCACTCCTGCACTCTCCAGAAGAGGTCAGCAGGCATCCACGAAGGGCAACATGGACTCTACTGCTCCTGCCTTCTTACAACTATGAATTTGGACCAGATTCGGGGGAGAAACAGTGGGTGTCAGAGGAAGACGGCAGCAGAACAAAGATGGGAAGTTCAAGGACCATCGCCGTGATGCCCTCGGTCCTCTTTCTGCATCAGGGCACACCCTCTTCACCCCACAGACGAGACACTCAGCCTCCTTTCTCCAGTGTCTCAGCTTCTCCTCCTCTTCCCAGCTCCAAAGTTCTCTTTCTGGGGATACCAGTACCCAACAACTCTCTCTCTCTCAAGCCCCTGCAGAAGCCTTCTGCTGACTGGTGATGCCAGTCACGCCCTGCTGGCTGGGTCTGAGGGCTTACGTTTGTGTTAGGCAGGGCTGGGGAGGGCACTGTGGCAGGACACGGACTTAACTGTCATAGAAATCTATGTGGGCTCCGGACTGGAAGGTGTCCTTTTGCAGCAAGCTCAGCAGTTTCTGGGCTGATGTCCCACAATCCACCAGCGCCCCATTCGACTTCAGCTTCTGCAGTCCGTTCCTTATCTCTGGGTACTTGGAGGATTCTCGAGCCAACTGCTGCATGTCTGTGTCCAGGGGACCTAGAGGACAGAAAGTACAAGAGAAGGACAGAGGTTGTAGATCCCCACTGTGTGGAGGTGCAGCCCAGGCAGGTGTGGCCTGAGGCTCCATTATGGATTTCTCTCTTGAAATTCAGGCTCCTCCTGCCTTAGCATCTCCAGTACTGGGATTATAGGTGAGGGCCACCATGCCCAGCTCACATTATCACTGAGTTTTGGACTCAAAGCTACAGTCTATGAAGCGTGGTTTAAAATCAAGATCATCCTCTCTGGTCCATGTAACACCTCTTCCCAACTTTCCTAATTGCATCCGTGCACACACGGACCTTGTAGGTTCCCTATTCCTCCTACGTTCAACCAGGGACCATGTGAGATGTCCAGCATGGTCTCAAGCAGGTCCATGCCATAACTTTGCTTTTCTCCTTTCTTTTAACACCTCCTTTAACTCTCTGATAAATTCATCTGGCTGCAAAGTTCTTGCTGTAGATGCACTGGGACCTAAGTTCAGATCCCCAGCAAAAAGCCACGTGTAGGGGATCAGAGAGAGAGAGATGGCTCCCTGTGAAGAGCACTTGCTGATCTTGCAGATAACCAGGATCTGAATCTCAGTACCAACATAGTGGATCACAACCATTTGTGACTTCAGTTACAGGAGATATGACGCCCAGCCCCTCTTTCCCACCCCATTCAGTATTCCAGCATAGTTCAGTGCCTGCCTGCTTGTCTTTGAGCATTTATTGCAGCCGGCCTCCATGAAGCTTTGCTAGGTGTTGGGGAAACATGGAGAAATAATATGTGGCCCTCGAGAGAGAGAAGCAGACAGCTAAACATCTAAAGGTAATGTTTTGTTTCTTAACTTTAATTTATATATGTTTATGTGTATGGGTGTTCTGTTCCACCTGCTAGCCAGGCAACTCCTAACGCTGAGTTCCTCTGCCCCTGACCACTCTAACTTCCTGGAGCCTGTAGTTTCCATGCAAGATGAGGAGTCATGACTGAGGGGTGCAATATATTCTTTGGATTCTTTCCTAGGAGTACAGACCAGGCTCCCCACCTTGCCCAGCCCCCAGAGAGGTACCAGCCAGGTCGGGAGGCATCAAGGGCAGTACCACCCACCTACCTGGAGCATAGCTTAGCACCCTCACGCCAGGTTCCTCAGCAGCGAGGACCTGGTACAACATGTCTCTGGCAGCCTTCCCGGCGCAGTACAGCGCCCAGCCCTTATAGGGCTGCAGGGCACACAGAGAGGAGATGTTAACCACCGTCTTGCTGAGGCCAGGGCTATCCGGGAAGGCATTCAGAGTGCCCGAGGTCAAGCAGAGCATGGAGGTCAGGTTCAGAGTCCAGTAAGTGTTCACCTCAGCTGGGTCAGTCACGTTCAAGAAGCCTTTGGAAACATCTCCAAGAGTACCTGAGAAAACAGGTCCAAATAATTGACACAGCAGCGGGGGCTTTGTTCTCAGTCTTTCACAGTCTTTCCTCATATCTATTTTACCCACCTACCCCAGCTCTGCAGACACCCCTAAGGCAAGCTAAGAATACACCTGTCTGAGTGCTCCTCAGAAAAGCAGACGATCTGTTTAGAGACCTGATGTCTTGACTCACGCTCCCACCAGGAGGCACTGCTCCAGGCGTTCAAGAAAGTTCTACAGGAACTTTAGACAACCAGGCTGTCTCCGCTTGGACTCTGGACTTTGAGGGACTACCCAAACGGCGAGAGCCCGCAGCCCCAGCCTGGTCGGTCTGGTCGGCGTTATCACCTGCATTGTTGATGAGCAGCAGGCGCTGCAGCCCCTCGGGCCTGGGGAGCTCGCGCACCGCGCACAACAGCTGCTGCACGCCGGCCTCGGTGCAGAGGTCGGCGGCTGCCCGCACCACTTGCAGGCCTGGATGCTGTGTTCCCAGCTCCTCCTCCAGCGGCCGCAGCGCCGACTCACTACGTGCGCTCAGGAGCAGCACCGAACCCGGCGACAGCAGCCGGGCCAGCAGCGGGGCCAGAGCCCGGCCGAAGCCCCGGGAGGCACCAGTCAGAATGCAAACGGTGCGGCCCAGCAAGCCTCCCTCCATGCCTGGAGCTCAGCAGTGTGAGCAGCTACTAAACCGGGGCGGGGCGGGGCCTATCCTTGGCCTTGGGTAGGAAGAGCTGGTCACCACCCACCTCTGTCTGGGAGAAGAGACCAACCAACAGCCAGGGAGGCGTGGCCTGATATGACTCGGTCCCCTTCCTAGTGCGCACAAGCTCAGCTCCTTTCTGGAACCACGTGTACCAGAATCGGCTTCCTCCACCAGAGCTGGTTTGTCGTCATCCACACAGGGCGTACCAGGAAACGACCAGTGAGGATGGATGATGTCCTAACTAGCCTGTGTAGAGGTTGGGGGTTCCCTTGTACCCTGAGTGACAGCAGCTTCCTTTGGAAGAGTATAGCAGCAACCCCAGAAGAAAATGAAGAGGGCACTGGAAGAGAAAGGCTGAGTGAGAATCACAGCAATCTCATAAACAAGATAATGACCCCTCATGTTAGAGTAAAAACACACCTTGATTCCTTGGGGCCTGAGGACAACAACCTTAGCCTGTAAACCTGTGTCGTGCACCTATTAAAACCACTTGATAATCTGAAATGGTAAAGAAAAATTCCCTAGGAAGACATAGTGGTACACACTAGGGGTAGACCCAGCTCTTGGGGAATGTCGGAGGATAAAAAGTCTGAGAAATAGATTGTAATGTTCCACTCTCAGTATGAGGTGAGCTAGAGTTGGTTGGAGTGACAGAGAAGTTTGGGAAGCACTAAGCTCCTCTTCCCTGGCTAGTGCTAGCCCCTCTTTGTTTCAGAAAGTTACCAGTGGTTTTCTGGGTCACTTAGCCAGATCAGAATAGGGAAGTCAGCAATCAGAAGGGGCCAGTCTCAAGTTCCAAATTATTTATTGGATAAGGATTTGGTCTAAGCCAGTGAGATCGGAGAATTAGGGGATTGCAAGTCCTATATGCCTATAGGAGAGAAAACAGGAATGTCTCTCGAAAGGTTTTAAAAAACCACTGTCTTGCAGCAAATCAGTACCGGGGCCATTTATGCCTTTCCTCTATGCCAGAGTACCTTTCTGCAGAACTGTATATTTAAAATCACTGAGTTTCCACTAGTCTCTTGAGTTTGTTATTATCTTATTTCTTAAAAGAATTAAAGGATCTTTCAGACTACATACTGAATTCAAGGGCTGGGCTATAAACGACCCTGTCTCCAAACAAAACACAATACAGGGAAAAAAGAGGAGTAGGAGATAGCCCAGACAGTGAAGTGCTTGCCTTGCTGAGTTTGAACCCCAGAACCCACTTTAAAACCCTAGGTGTGACTGGATGATGGTGGTGCTTGCCTTTAAGCACTCGGGAAGAAGAGGCAAGTGGATCTCTGAGTTCAAGGCCAGCTTGGTCTACAGAGAGAGTTCCAGAACAGCCAGGGCCACACAGAGAAACTATATATAGTTTCTTCATATAGACATGAAGAGAGAGTGAAATAGTTTCTGTCTTGAAAAACCATTCTAAAACAAAGCTAGGTGTAGTGGTGTGTGCTTGTACTCCCAGCACAGTGAAAGCTGTGCAGATCCCTGGGGCTCCCTGGCCAGCCTAGCTTACTTGGTAAGATGTTCCTTGCCAGTGAAAGAATCTGTCTTTTAAAAACAGGCAGGCAAAGTGAAACAACAACACATGTTTACATAGTTAAACAAATGCAGCATAAACCAACGTAACATACCTTTACACTGTTAAAATAATATTCCACAACAAAGTGCTCTTAACTGCTGAGCCGACTCTCTAGCCCCATTTATAGTTTGTGAACAATGTAACAGAAGGACAGTGCTTAGTGAGGCTGCTTCTGGTGCGGGAGAACTATCTGTATTCTGTCAATCATGTATTTTAATAAAACGCTGATTGGCCATGCAAGAAGTATAGGCGGGTCAGCCAGACAGGAAGTAGAGGTGATGCAATGAGAATAGGAGAATTCTGGGAAGCAGGAAGCTCCCTCCACAATTCCTGCACAGGCCACCAAAGAGACAGGGTGTAACCTGTCCAGTTGAGAAAGGTACTGAGCCGTGTGGCTAACATAGATAAGGATAATGGAGTAGCATAAGTTATAAGAGCTAATAACTAGCCTGACCTAATGGGCCAATCAGTTTATAATCTAATGTAGACTCTGTGTGATTTTCTTTGGAACTTGCCGGTTGTGGGGTACCTGGCGGGACAGAAACCCCAACAAGCCACCCCTCATGTTACATGCCTAGCACTCAGGAAACTGAGACTGGAGGATCAGGTTCATGGCCAGCCTCAGCTACATATTCAGTTCCAGGTCAGTCAGAGCTACATTAGCCTTCCTTCCCAAATAAGCCCCACACAATCGCATGCAGGGCTGTTAAGTCTAGGCCTACATGATGTAGTGTTTCTTAACATTTTTTTTTTGGAGTTGGAGAGACAGCTCAGCTGTGAAGAGATCTGATCACTCTTCCAGAGGACCTAAGTTTGGTTCCCAGCACCCACATGGTGGCTGTAACTCTAGTTCCATGGGATTCCATGCCCTCTTCTGACCTCCACAGGCATAGACATACACACAGGCAAACGCTCATTCACATAAAATAAATACAATTTTAAAATCAGAATTGATTTTCATTATTTAAAAGCTAGGCTTATTTTTATGTGAGTATTCTGCTTGTGTGTATGTATTATGCCACATGTGTATGTATATATGTGCACCATGTGTATGTGTACCCCATGTATGTGTAGGTGCATGCACCATATATGTGTGTATGTATATATGTAGCACATGTGTGTATGTATGCCACGTGTGTAATATATATGTGTACCACATGTATATGTATGTGTGTCATGTGTATATATGTATATGTACCACATCTGTATGTATGTATGCATGTATGCTATAGGAAGTCTTACAGCCAGTGGTTTCCCACCCACTGGGAGCGTGGCCTCTTATCCTATATATACTGATGTAGAGCTTGAATTTGGCCTCTTTTTTGGCCTCTCTGTTCCGGTTGCTGATTTTGATTTCTTATCCATTCAAGCAGAGGATTCTAATTTGTGAGTCTACCCCTAAATAAATAACCATCTATTTCTCAATTCTGAGCTAGTGTGGAATTTCTTTTAAGTGTCCTTTTTCATATGTATGTGCACCACATTTGCCTGGCATCTAAGGAGGTCAGAAGAGAGCTCTGATCCCTAGAACTGGAGTTACAGATAGTGGTGAGCTACCCTGTGGGCACTGATAACTGAACTTGGGTCCGCTGGAAGATCAGTAAGTGCTCTTAACTGATGAGCCATCTCTCCAGGCCCTTTAAGGAATGTGAAAAAATCTCCACATGGTTCTCACACACAAACAAGCCCAAGAGCTGCTGGGAGAGCAACTGGCAGCATAAAGATTAAAGGCTCAGCAGACAATAGTGGAGAAGTGACAAAATGTCAGATCTCTGTGCTGGTTGGTTTTGCCAACTGAACATCAGGTAGAGTCATCTGAGACAAGGAAACCTCAGCCAGGAATTGTCTCCATCAGACTGGCCTGTGAGCAAGTCTCTGGAACAATTTCTTGATTGACAGAGGAGAGTGCAACCCACTGTGGCTGGAGCCACTTCTGGGCAGACAGTTCTGGGTTCTACAAAAAAGCAGGCTGAAGGGGCTGGAGAAATGGTTAAGAGCACTGAGTTCCCCAGAAGTCCTTAGTTCAACTGCCAGCACCCAAATGGTGGCTTACAACCATCTATAATGGGGTTGGATTCTCTCTTCTAGTGTGCAGACATACATGCAGATAGAGTACTCATATACATAAAATGCATTTAAAAATCCTTTAAAAGAAAGAAAGAAAGAAAGAAAGAAAGAAAGAAAGAAAGAAAGAAAGAAAGAAAGAAAGAAAGAAAGGAAAATAAAGCAGGCTGAGTAAGCCAAGGAAAGCAAACCTGAAAGAAACATTTCCCTTATAACCTCTCCTTCAGTTCCTGCCTCCAGGTTCCCTGAGTTCCTGACTTGGCTTCTGTCTTAGTCAGTGTTCTATTGTTGTGAAGAGACACCATGACCACAACAACTCTTATAAAGGAAAACTTTAAATTAGGACTGGTTGACACAGTTCAGAGGTTTAGTCCATTAGTGTCATGGTAGGAAGCATGGTGCTAGAGAGGTAGTTGAGAGCTCTGTATCTAGATTAACAGGAAGCAGGAAGAAAGAGGCGTGGGGTCTGTCTTGAGCATTTAAAACTCAAAACTCGGCTTGAGAAATCAAGCTCCACAGGAGCAAGAGCCAATCCAATCCTGGGACATTGATCAACGAGGAATGAGCCAGCGACCTGGTCCAGAGCAGACCTGAGACAGCAAACTCCACAAAAAAGGTACAGGGGAGTAACTAGTGAGAGAGTAAGCCAGAGATCACTGAGGATCTGGACATGAATCTGGGACCTTCAAGAAAGTAGACCTAAGCCAGGACTCCTGTGGGCCTGGACATGAGTCTAGGACCTTGGAGGAACTAGGCCTGAACCAGGACCTCTGCCAATCTGGGTATGAATCTGGGACCTTCGAGAGAGTAGGCAGGAACCAGAGATCTCTGTGGGTCCAGGCATGAGTCTGGGACCTCAGAGGGAGTAAGTCTGAGCCAGGTCCTCTGCAGGTCTGAGAGTACCTGAACCTGGGAACTCTGAGAGAGTAGACAGGAGCCAGAGAACTTTGCAGGACCAACTCCAAGCCAGGAACCTCTGTAGAAGTGGATCCAGACCAAAGTTTAGAGAAACAGGTCTGATCTGACAAACTAGGCTAGAGCAGGCCTAAGACAGCAAACTCCAAGGGAGCAAAGCAGAGCCTAGGATCACTGAGCAATCTCCAGGAACACAGAGTGACCAATGGGGTAACTAGACTCATGGCACTGACTGTACCACAAGGAACAACCATCTGGGCCTTGGATTCACTGGATTCAACAGAATCACTGACAGCCCCCATCATACCTATTAGAGGAAAAGATGAGCAGAAAAGGTAAGAATACACGTAATACCACAAAGAGCAACATGACACCAGTAAAACCTAAAGACCCTACAACAGCAAGACATGAACAACCAAATATAGATGAAGTAGAAGAAAATGACCTAAAAAATAACTTCAGAAGAATATCTGATACTCTTAGAGAGTAAATGAGAAAATCCCTCAAAGAAATGAAATAAAAGACAAACAAAAGATTGGAAGACATCAGCAAATCCCTTAGGGAAAACCAAGGAAAAGCAAATATGAAAAAAAAAACTACTCAAGACTTGAAAACTGAATTAGAGACAATAAAGAAAACACAAGCTGAGGGAACTGTAGAAACAGAAATCATGAGAAAAGGATTAAGAACCACAAATGCAGCATGAACAACAGAATACAAGAGATGGAAGAAAGAATCTATCTCAAGCACTGAAGATATAACAGAGAAAATAGCCTCATCAGTCAAAGAAAATATTAAATCTTTTAATAACAAAACAAAAGCTTAACCCAAAATATCCAGGAAATATGGGTCACCATGAAAAGACCAAACCTAAGAATAATAGGTATAGAAGAAGGAGAAGAAGTTCAATTCAGAAGCACAGAAAATATATTTAACAGAATCATAGAAGAAAACTTTCTCATCCTAAAGAAAGATATGCCTATCAAGATACAAGCAGCTTATAAAACAACAAATATACTGGATCAAAAAGAGAAAAAAAGTCCCCTCTCCACATAATAATCAAAACACTAAACATACAGAGTAAAGAAAGAATATTAACTGCAAAGGGAAAAGGCCAAGTAACATATTAAGGCAGGCCTATCAGAATTATACCTGACGTCTCATTGGAGACAATGGAAGTCAGAAGGTTGTGGTCCAGTTTGATACAGACACTAAGAGACCATGGATGCCTGCCCAGACTACTATACCCAGCAAAACTTTCAATCACCATAGAAGAATAAAACAAGATATTCTGTGATAAAACGAGATTTAACCAATACCTAGCCACAAACCCAACCCTACACAAAATACTAGAAGAAAAACACCAACCCTAGGAAGTTGGGTACACCAACAACAATACAGACTTCAGACTAAAATCAATCAAAAGGGACAAAGAAGGACAGTTCATATTAGTCACAGGAAAAATTCATCACGAGAAAATCTCAATACTGAACATCTATGCCACAAATACTAGGGCACCCTCATATATATAAAAGAAACACTTCTAAAGCTTAAATCATACATTAAACCCCACACACTAATAGTGGGAGCTTCAATGTTTCCCTCTCACCATTGCACATTAACTGGTCTGT
Organism: Myodes glareolus; assembly: GCF_982192425.1. Classification (NCBI taxonomy): domain Eukaryota; kingdom Metazoa; phylum Chordata; class Mammalia; order Rodentia; family Cricetidae; genus Myodes; species Myodes glareolus. The sequence continues at coordinate 47,515,580 of NC_142028.1, read as the reverse complement.
TTCTTTTCCTCTTCTGTTCCTCCTCCATGTACTTGCTCATTGTAATGTCACCCTGCAGCCTGCCTGTGGCTACTCTCTCTGCCTGTCTATACCACACATCAGCATGTAGGCCTCTGTGTGCTATCTTTACTTGACAGGGGAGATACTATGATCATGAGTCACCTTTCTTTAGAAGTGTGGCTACTATTAAGTTACCCATGCTCCAGCTGATGAACTTGCTCTCTTGTATCTATAAATATACTAATTGGAATCACTGGTCCACAAAATCTTAAGTAAACAAATAAACATAAAAAAGGGAGACATGAAGGGAAGAGGATGTGGTTCCTAGGAAAGTTGAAGGTGGGGAGTGAGGGAGAATATGACTGAGATATAAAGTATATGTGTATTTAAGTTTCTTTGAGTCAATTAAGAAATTAAAAACAGACCATTCGTTTCTCTCTTGAACATGCTCACTTTACAACCTAGATTCAATCCACCATATTTTGAATCAATCATCTTTCTTGACTGGCGTTACTTACTGCCTTCCTCATGTCAAGGCAGTCACTTCTTTCCTGACACCAGTGGTTTTGCTTTATTCTTATCCCCTTCTTCAATGTATAAAGCCATGTCAATAAGGAACATATAGTAAGAATATAGGAACGTATTATGAATATTTTCAGTTAATGTTCTTTTTTTTTTGGAGGGGGTGGAAACCTGATTTCTAACTACACAACCATAAATGATTTGATGTCTGGTAACCTTGTAGTCATCATGAGAGAAGCAAAGCTTTGTAGAAAGAGGCCACTTGTTGGTTTCCAGCTGCCCAGCTAGTTTAGACCAGAAATAATCACACAGAAACTGTATTATTTAAATCACTGCTTAGTCCATTAGCTCTAGCTTCTAACTCTTACATATTTACTTAACCCATCTCCATTAATCTGTGTATCACCACGTGGCAGTGGCTTACTGGCAAAATTTTGGCATGTCTGACTTTCGCGGCTTTGTGGTTTCCCTCTGACTCTACCCTTCTTTCTCCCAGCATTCAGCCTAGCTTTCCCTGCCTACTTAAGTTCTGCCTTGTTATAGGTCCAAAACAGTTTCCTGCTGCGGGAGCTCCTTCTGCTCCTTTAGCCAATAGCCGCTGAGATACCAGCCCATTGGGGCATGGTCTCTCTCTCTCTTTTAAAAAGCAGCAGCTGTCCTCCACTCTCTCTCTGGCTTCCGGCTCCACTTCCAGCTCCTAGACTCCTTTCCTGTTCGCACAGAGGGGCTGTTGTCTGGGACGGTAATCTTTAAGTTTTTTCCCCTTTGAATAAATAACCATTCTATTAATCATAATTCCAAACTGGTGTGGGATTGTTTGTGACTTACGCCTTCATCTGGCGCCCAATGTTTTGTTGTAGAAACCCCCCTCCCCCCCAACTGCTTGCCGCCAGCTCGGCTAGTCATGAGCCCTCCCTCACCTGCAGCCTGTGCCCTGTGTGTGGAGCCAGCAGTTCAATTAAACCCCACGCCTCTCAAGCTCCACAGGCTCAGGACAGTCTCTGCCTGCCTGGTTTGCTCTTTTCTGAGTTGTTCTTAAATTTCCCTTGGAAGTGCAGTGCTTTAGTGGCATGAATCAGAACGATTCGGTCACGTGGAGGCATACGCTGCTTCCAGGTTGCTCTTTTCTACCCCTGGATTCTGGGTTTCTGGTTCCGTGTATGTAATTGATTTAATTACATTTTCTTTCTTGAGCAACTCATATTTCCTAGTTTTTAACAAATACTAAGGCAGACACTGAAACAGGACCCCATTTCCGTCACCTTTGCAGTGGTTCTAGTCGCGACTTGGCAACAGCGCTGCCTACTAGACAAGAGGTAATATGGCAGTTTTGGTTCCAACGCCAATTTTACTGTTTTCTTTATTAATACGCTGGATTATGTCATGCAAGGTTTATATGAATATGGGGATACATTAATTTACTTGTTACTAAGTTTCAGTTTTCTTTTCAATATTTTATCAGTAAGAAAGATACGATTTTTATGGACTAATAATGAACAACTAGTTGAAAGGATTAAAATTATTGAAAATCAGGGGTTATATGAACAAGTGGATACTATGATAGACAAAACTGACTCCATATCCAAGGGTACTAGGAAGTTACCTAAAAGGGTTCAGGCTGTTGAATTTGACGTTCAGACATTACCACAAAGTTTTGATAGGATAACAGATAGAATGTACCTCCAGAATGGGAAACAAAAAACTGATACCTTCCTGAAATTCCTAGAAACACAGGTAGGTCAGGAGATTCAGGATTTAAGGGAGACAATGATAAAAAGATTAGAAATGATTGAAGAAATTATTGGAGCTGGTGAACAAAGTAAGAAGGCACAAGGACAGGATACAATGCCACCAGCAGCTGTTAAAACTGGCTTACCCAAGGTTCTAACGACATACCCTGTAATTTATTCTGACAAAGGGTCAACTTCTAAAGGCTCAAAGGGAGTTAAAGAAGTTAGATGGACACCAATAGCAATGAATGATTTAAAAGAAATTAAGCAAGCTGTCATTAATTATGGCTTGCACTCTGCATTTGTTAAGAAAATGATAAGGACTTGGGCTTCTAATGTCAGAGCTACCCCCCATGATTTCTCTCAGCTAGTGTCTGCAGTTTTAGATGATGGACCTTCCTTGATGTTGGAATTTATTTCAGAGAGGAATCCAAACATATGGAACAGCAAGGAAAAGCAAAAGGTGTGGAGGTTTCCCAAGATCAAATTCTTGGTGTAGGAGCATATGCTGATACACAGGTCCAAGCTCTTTATGACGAAGAAGTGCTGTCCTTATGTCACAAAGCAGCCTTGAATGCTTTGAATAGAATACAAGATCCAGCAAAAAGGGTCGAATCATATACCAGGGTTAGGTAGGGACAGAGAGAACCCTTTACTGACTTTGTGCAAAGATTAATTAAGGCTCTGGACATAGGGGTAACAGACCCAGAAGCTAGACGAATACTTCTTGAATCTCTAGCTTTTGAAAATGCAAACACAGAGTGTAAAAAGATAATTGGGCCTTTAAGATCTAGATCAGTACTTACGGAAGAATGGATACAGCATACAATGAATGTTGAGACATTTAGCTATAATGATGGATCCTAGGTAGGAGAAGCAATTTCCAAAGCTATGAGGAGGCATCAAACTACCAGGTGTTTTAATTGTGGTAAATTGGGACATCTGAAGAGGGATTACAGGCAAAGAAATTCTAGGAATAATATCTCCTCTGGGAATGACAAAAATAGGAGACCTCAGCCGTCAGGTATATGTAGGAGATGCGATAAAGGTTGACATTGGTCCAACGAATGCAGGTCAACAACAGACAGACAAGGCAACCTGATACCATTGGGAAACTCCTTGAGGGGCCTCTCACAGGCCCCCAAGCCAAAAGTTGCCCAGTCATTCCTAGTTAGAGTGGAAAATGTGTCTCACCAAGAAAATTGAAAACTCCAATGTCTGCTGTAAAAAGTAATACTGGTCTAAATGATGGATTACATGTGGAGAATGAGTCAAAAAAACTCAGTAGGACAGAGTAAACGTATATTTTGGCAGACTTCTATTAACGATCAAAGACCAAAGCTAAGAGTCTGTATAAATGGCATTTTTAGTGAAGGCTTATTAGACACAGGTGCGGATGTAAGTATCATTACTCCAGAATCTTGGCATCCGAATTGGCCTCTTCAAGAGGTAGATGTTCAGTTCCTGGGAATTGGAACCCTATCTCATGTAATATAAAACACAAGATGGGTGGAATGCATAGGGCCTGACGGGCAAATAGGAAGACTAAGGCCATATATAGCCAATATTGCAATAAATTTATGGGGCTGTGACTTGCTACAGCAATGGAATACCCATATTAACATTCCTGTAGTTCCAGGAGCTCACAATTCTGGGAAGGATATAATGAGGTATTATGGAAAAAGGTCACCAGCCATTCAGGCTGTACAAGAACATACAGCCAATAGCAAACCTTTAGAGGTACCAACAGCCCTACCTTTAAAATGGCTAACTGAGAAGCCAATATGGATCAAGCAGTGGCCTCTAGCTGAAGATAAATTACAGGCTTTGGAACAGCTGGTACAAGAGCAACTAGATGCTAACCATATTGAAGAATCAACCAGCCCTTGGAATTCTCCTGTGTTTGTTGTAAAAAAGAAATCTGGTAAATGGAGAATGGTGACAGATCTAAGAGCTGTCAACAAAGTAATTCAACCTATGGGTCCGCTACAATCTGGAATTCCTTTGCCTTCTCTATTACCAAGAGGATGGCCTCTTATAGTTATTGATTTGAAAGATTGTTTTTTCACTATCCCTTTGCAAGAAAAAGATAGAGAAAAATTTGCCTTTACAGTGCCTACTTATAATAATTCTCAGCCTACTAGGAGATATCAATGGACTGTCCTCCCACAGGGGATGCTCAACAGTACCACACTGTGCCAATATATTGTTAATAAGCCATTGGAAATAATTCGTAAGCAATTTTCCAAGTCCATAATTTATCATTACATGGATGACATTTTATTATCTGATTCAAATAAAGATACTTTGGAAAGTATGTTTGAAGAAATAAAGAAAGTCTTGCCTAGGTGGGGATTACAAATTACCCCTGAAAAGATTCAAAGAGGAGATTCTATTAATTACCTAGGTTACAGAATAGGGTTAGAGAAAATTCGAATGCAAAAGGCACAAATTAGGAGAGACCGGTTATGGACTCTTAATGACTTGCAAAGATTGTTAGGAGACATTTCCAGTCTATGACCAGCTGTTGGGATAACACCTGATTTAATAGTCCATTTAAACAAAACCTTAGATGGTGATAAAGATTTGAATAGTCCCAGAAAATTGACAGTTGAAGCAGAAAAGGAACTGACAATGATTGAGGAAAAATTACAGGAGGCACATGTGAATATGGTGAACCCGAATCTTAGCTCCATCCTAGTCATACTGCCTTTCAGAATTTCTCCTACAGGGATTTTAATGCAGAGGGAAGATATTATTTTAGAGTGGATATTTATACCTCATAAACCAAGTAAAAAATTAAAAACTTATGTAGAAAAGGTCTCTGAATTAATTATAAAAGGTAAACTGAGACTTCGTCAACTAGCAGGTATAGACCCAGCAGAAATTATAGTGCCTTTTACTACTGAGGAAATAAGAAAGTTATGTGAAGATAATGAACCATGGCAAAGAGCTTGTGCTAATTTTCTGGGAGAAATTAACACCAACTATCCCAGAAGTGATAGACTTAACCTCATAAAGAGAACTTCTTGGATTCTTTCTAGAATTGTACGTGATGCTCCAATAACTGGAGCCCAGACATTTTATACTGATGCAAATAAATCAGGGAAAGCAGGTTATAAATCGGAAGAATTGAGTAAGGTGGAACAAAGCCCTTATAATTCTGTCCAGAAGGCAGAATTATATGCCATTCTTATGGTGCTAAGGGATTTTAAAGAACCTCTTAATATAGTTACAGACTCACAATATGCAGAAAGAGTTATCTTGCATATTGAAACCGCTGAATTCATACCAGATGAAACAGAGTTGTCTTCATTGTTTATCCAGATACAGGACATAATTAGGAATAGGCTTTGTCCAATGTACATAAGACACATCCAGTCCCATACAGGTCTGCCTGGCCCTCTAGCACAAGGTAACGCTGAAATTGACCAATTATTGATTGGAAGCGTTCTGCAGGCCTCAGAATTTCATAAAAAACATCATGTCAAGAGTAAAGGCTTAAAGAAAGAGTTTTCCATTGCATGACAACAAGCTAAGGATATTATAAAGAGATATCCTACTTGTTCTTTCTATAATCAAACACTGTTGCCTGCAGGGAGTAACTCAAAGGGTACTCAAAGGAATGAAATCTGGCAGATGGATGTGTTTCACTTTATGGAATTTGGTAAATTAAAATATGTACACCACACCATAGATACGTATTCAGGTTTTCAATGGGCAACTGCCCTGAGCTCAGAAAAGGCTGATTTGGCAATCACACATTTATTGGAAGTTATGGCCATCATGGGTATTCCTGCACAAATAAAGACAGACAATGGTCCAGCATATGTATCTAAGAAAATGAAACACTTTTTTGCTTATTATAATATAAAACACATTACAGGTATACCAAATAGTCCTACAGGTCAGGCAGTTATAGAAAGATCAAATCATACTATAAAGGATATGCTGAACAAACAGAAAAGGACAAAAGATACCCCCAGAAATAGATTACATAATGCTTTATTAACCTTGAATTTTCTTAATGCTAATGAGAAAGAAACAACAGCAGCAGAGAGGCATTGGATAATGGAAAAAACTTCTGAACTAAACCAACCTGTTTATTTCAAAGACATGCTGACCTCTCAATGGAAGTCAGGAGATGTTCTACGTTGGGGAAGGGGTTTTGCTCTTGTTTCCACAGGAGAAGAAAAATTGTGGATACCATCAAAATTAATAAAGGTTCGATTTGAAGAGGAGAAACTTCTTGGAAAGGAGAAATGACAGCTCATCTACAATGATGATATTCATACAGGTGGTAAGAAAAACATATAGAATGGGGGCAGGTTTCTGTTCTTATCTCCACAGGAAAACACCTATCTTTGAAAAATTCAAGGGACCCTGGATATTTGAATACTGACAGATGGAAAATAATGGCCTAATAGGGATTATCAAGAAAACTGAATAGGTTCTGTAAGTAAAATATACTAAATCATATTTCTAAATTTATAGAGCTGGTTTTGGATTTGGACTCTGGCTCAGTCCCTCTCTAATTCCAAGCCTGTTGTTAAAAGAAAAACCCAGAGTTTCTGGAGTTTCTGTCTCATGTCAAGAGCCATGTTATGGGACAGAAAGAAATATGAGTTTAGAAAACATCTTTACTTTTCTTCATATCTATCATACCTTTCATTAAAGATATCTATCATGCCTTTCATTGAACATATGTATGTCTGTATATGTCTATATGATTACTGTGTAAGTTTTCCACAATGAACAATGAGTTTTTCCTGCAGTGGCATTTGAAGTTTCCAGGAAGAAGATGGGGCCCCATAACAACAACTCCACCTGGTTGATATGACATCATGATACTGATAGCACTACTACAAGACCTGTTTTGGGTACCAGCTGCACAAGATGGTTCCAATGTAGTTAGCTGAAATGGTGCACATCTTGTACAACGTTCTGGCCAGACCTCCACAAAATACTCAGAGACTATTTGCAATTTTAAAAGACATTGATCTTGAAATTTAACCATCATTTTACTTTCACAGGATCCCCCAGAAAGAATGTCGGCCCCATGACAGCTGGAAGTAATTCTAGAGAATGACATCCCCTTTCCCAGTAAAGTTTGTCCTTGGGTCTAGGGACATCATTTAGGGGTTGGTTATAATTAGTATATGGTTGAGGGTTGGGGGAGGAATTTTATAAGCACAGGAATCTTAAAAAAAAGAGGGATATTGGATTATGGGATAATAGATTTGTACTTGTGAGTTATTGTTTTTAGACAAATATATTGGTATCGATTCTTATATATTGATACAAAGTTAAATTATGTTCACTATTGTATACATGCATGCTTCTACCTCTGTTTAAAACATTTTTATGTATTGATATATATAAATATATATAGTATTGATATATGTGTATTCACCATATTGCATTGTACACTTTACCTCTGATTAAGATACTTATATATTGTCTATATATTGATATATATGTATTTAGCATATTGCAATGTATACTTGCACATTGTTTATATTTGGAGGTCATATTGCCCTCATTTATTGCACAGTTGTTTATTGTCTCAGTCTTTAAGTTAGATAGGTATTGAGAATTATATAGATCCATAGTCATCTAATTTTGTCATTTATAATTAGACTAATCAGGTTCTTTAGATACATAGAGATTATATTCAGTATAGATAGATAATCTTCAACCTCTTCAAAGAGCTGTAGAAAATGGCCTTTAATCTAATTCAGAGTTCTGTGGTAGTGAGACATAATCACTCCTGGCAACACCCATCTATTCCTGAGAGAATGTTGAGCACCAAAGTCACTCCACCTGGAGCCTTTCTTCTTGCCAGAACTGGCCTTTGGGTAAAGAAATGCCCACACCTCAACTACTGACAGAGTTACAGAATATCTGTACATGGATAAAACAGGACTGTCATATCCTGCCAAGACAGGCTAAGATAGTTTTGAAAACTTTCTTGCCTTTGAAAATGGTATGTCAGTTACGTCAGGCCTTAGTCAAAGTTGGTTGCTTCAACACTGCAAACGTGACTTTGGGTGTTTGCCCAGGTAGCCAGTTGTCTCAGTGATTTGTTACATGTTCTGGAAGTTGTTTGATTGCACTTCCTAATTACTCAGCTAACATTATTTCCCTTCTCAGATCTTCGATGGGATTGAAGATTATATAAATGTAGTTACTTTCCTCTCATTTCTTGGTCAAATTATTTGTTATACAAGACTTAAGCTAGTTAGAATAGGACATCTGTATTTATTGTATAAAATTTCATAGATTTGTACTTACTGTATATAATTTCATAGTAGGCTTAGAACTCTCTTACTTAAACAAAAGGGGGAGATGCTGCGGGAGTTCCTTCCGCTCTTTCAGCCAATAGCCGCTGAGATACCAGCCCATTGGGGCGTGGTCTCTCTCTCTTTAAAAAAACAGCGGCTGTCCTCCACTCTCTTTCTGGCTTCCGGCTCCGCTTCTGACTCCTAGACTCCTTTCCTGTTCATGCGGAGGGGCTGTTGTCTGGGACGGTAATTTGTAAGTTTTTTCCCCTTTGAATAAATAACCATTCTATTAATCATAATTCCAAACTGGTGTGGGATTGTTTGTGACTTACGCCTTCAGTTTCCTTATTCATTAATGCAATCACAGCATACAGAGGGGACTTTTACACCAAAGCTTGGGTTCCTCTGTTGTTTGTATAATTCACCAAAGTTTATTTCTTCTGGTCATTGGCAATCATTGTTCTTACTGTCTAAAATTTTACTTTCAAACCTTGTGTGAAGTGGACTATTGCCACTTATTTCTGTGTTTTAAAGTGACCCTTCATGAGAGTTACCTGATCGTCATAATATCAGTCCTTATAGCAATTACTACTGTAGTACATTGTTTTTATACAGTTTTCTTATTTTTCTTTTCACTACAGACTAAATTCCCCAAAAGCAACAATTATGTTCTTGGATCACTGTTGTTCTTTCGGTCCCATCTTTCTGGATGCCAACTGCACAAGTTAGTTATACAAACAAGAAAAAGCATGGTAAATCATAGTAAGAAAAAAAAACCATGTAATTGTCTTCTCAAATTCTACTAATTCATGTTCTTGTTTTTTGTTTTACTTTTTCTGTAGTTAGAGTTATAATGGCTCAAATCAAAAACACTGTGAAACTCAGAAACACACAAAGCTACACCCATGGTAAGCAGGGCTGAGTAGAGGGGAAGGCTACCTCTTCATTTGTTTTCTTTATTATTTGGCTTTTTCAAAAAAATGAATTTAATGGGTGAGAGAGAAGGTTCAGCAGTTAAGAGCACTAGTTACTCTTCCGGAATATCATGGTTCTATTCCCAGAACCCACAAAGGCAGTTCACAATCCTCTGTACATGTAGTTACAGGGGATCTGATGCTTTCTTCTGGCCTCAGAGGGTACCAGGCACACACATGATGTAAAGACATGCATGCAAATAAAAACACTCATACACATAAAAAGTGAAAATTATATTATATAATTTAAATTTAGGAGAATCACTTTATTGTAGCTTGAGTAGCTACCTCAGTCTAGCTGTTCATCTCTGAGTTCATGCCAATAAATTGATCTCATAGCATTTATATTGTCTTTTTAAAAGCCTTTGTGAAAAGTCAGTGGAATATTTTCTAAGATGATTAAACTAGTCATTAGAGTTATAACAATCAGTACCCTGCTGATGTCTACTAAGTATCAGTTAGTTTCATATGATGAGGTTAACTAAAGTACATGCTGCATAGTTCGGTGGTTATTGTAGATTTAGGACTGTAATATGTGATATAATTTGATGGGTAGAGTGTTCATGGTTCAAAACATTTTTGTGTAAGATACAGAAACTGAAAGCTTTAAATGAAATTTAGAATTACAATTTATGCCCTTGTTTGTTTTTTTTTTAGCAGTGGAAGTCTCAAAGTAATTTAATTATTTTAATAAAGGACGTAGTTAAAAGATTTAGCCACTAGATGGAAGTATCTCAAAGCTTAAACAGTGCCTCTTGAAAGTATGCTATGGGCCCTTTCTCTCTCTCTCTCTCTCTCTCTCTCTCTCTCTCTCTCTCTCTCTCGCTTCCTTCACTCTTTGTGTTGTATGTGTCATTGTCACTGTTTGATGTTTTCTTTGTATGTACTAGGATTGTTTACTCTTCTTTCACTTCTAAACTATTGTCCCACTGTAATTATAACAGACATTATTTAATGCAAATGGAGAATGTTAAGGCCATTTCTAATCTTGAAGGCTGTTTTCTAAATGTTAGTAAAATATGAATAAACTGCATTTTCATACTATCAAAGATACATAGAGTCACAGTTTACTTTTCTTAATTCCCGTAGAAATAAACAGAAGTGATTTTGAATTGTTTAATTTACTACAAAGTTTTAAACAAATTAAGATGTATTAGTTTCACTTGTTTCCTCTGCATATACTGTAGATTTTGCAGATCCAGTCTGTCTGGACACTCACCTTCCTGGACCTGGAGGGAGGGGGGAGGAACTTGAACTTCCCACAGGGTAGGAAACCCTGACTGCTCTTAGGGATGGAGAGGGAGGAGGAGAGGGAGTGGGGGGAGTGGGAGGGTGGTGGGAGGAGAGGAGGAAATGGAAACTTTTATAATTTAATAAAATTACTTTCAAAAAAAAGATGTATTAGTTTCTTTTTGTTTGTTTGTTTGTTTGTTTTTTTCTAGACAAGGTTTCTCTGTGTAACAGTTTTAATTGTACTGGAACTAGCTCTTGTGACCAGGCTGGCCTTGAACTCACAGAGATCTGCCTGCCTTTGCCTCCTGAGTACTGGGATTAAAGGTGTATGCCACCACCACCCAGCCAGTATTAGTTTCTTTTTAATACACATAAATGACAAAGATACAATAATAACACTGTTTTCAATGTATAATGGCACATATAAAATAATAGTATCATGTTATGATTTAGATCTTTTTTAAAAAATTATTTTACATGTTACTTGTGTAGGTGTTTTTCTGTATGTATGTCTCTGTACCACATTCATTCCTCTCATTCATAGAGGCCAGAAGATGACATTGAGTCCTATGGAACTGAAGTTATATGTTGTTGTAAGTTGTTATAGAAATGCTGGGAACTGAATCCTCACTCTCTGTAAGAACATGTGCTCTTAACCACTGAATCATCTCTCCAGCCCCCATTGTTTGGATCTTAAGTGTCTCTCACATATTCAGACCTTGGTTGTAGCCCCATAGTGTCATTGTCGAAGGGTGAGGAGAGAGTAAGTTACAAGGAAAGTGCCTTTAAAGAGGCCATGGGTCCACTTCTGCTCTATCTTCTGACCCCTACCGGCTACAGTGTTATGGTTCCACTGCAACCTCCATCAGGTTCTATCTTCCCACAGACCCAAAAGCAAGGATTCTGGATGCCATGGATTGAAGTTTCTGAAATGGTGAATTAACACAAAGTTCTTTTTCGTTTTGGTTTATTTCAGTTATTTCTCTCTGCTCTGGAAAGATGATGAAAGGCTTATCAACATCACATGCCTCCTATATGAATAAATGAAAAATTCAGATATGTCAATATCTTGGGAATTTTCATAAAGCTACAAACTGAGCACATTTATGGTCATTTTGGTAATTCCCTACTGAAGAACAGTACATTCAAATAAGCTTTGTGTCTTGTCAAGAATCGTAACTAGGTAAAATCTGAATTGAAATGTGTGCTGGCTAATTTTAGGTCAACTTTACATGAGTTAGAATGATTCAGGCAGAAGGAATTTCAATTGAGAATATACTCCACCAAACTGGTCTGTGGGCAAGCTTGTGGACCATTGCTTTTTTTCATTGATGATTGATGTATGAGACCCCAGGTCATTGTGGATACTTTCATAACTGGCAAGGTGGTCCTGGGAGCTATGGAAAAGCAGGCAGAACAAGACATAGGAAACAAGGCAGTAAGCAGTGCTCTTCCATGGTCTCTGCACAATATCCTGCTTTGAGTTCCTGGTGTAGGAGGTCCTTCTGTTTGTGTGTTGCTTTCATTGGTTAATGAATAAAGAAACTGCCTTGGCCTGGTTGATAGGGCAGAACTTAGGTAAGCCAGGGTGTGTGTGTGTGGGGGGGGGAACAGAACTGAATGCAGGGAGGAAGAAGGGCAGAATCAGACAGAGAAGCCATGGATCCTCTGCCTGAGATGGACGCCAGTTAGAATCTCTGGTAAGCCACAGCCATGTGGCGATACACAGATTAATGGAGATGGGTTAAACGAATATGTAAGAGTTAGAGCCAATGGCCAAGCAGTATTTTAATTAATACAGTTTCTGTGTGGTTATTTTGGGTGTAAGCTAGCCAGGCAGCCAGGATGACCAAGCGGGCCCAACAATTGGTAGCAACAAGTTCCTACCCAGACTTCCCTGAATAATGTGATATGATGTCTAACTATAACCTGAAATAAATGCCTTCTTTCCCACATTGCTTTCCATCATGGTGTTTCATCACAGCAGCAGTAACTCTTTAACTAAGAGAAATCAGAAACAGGTTTATAGGACATTGCTGTGACAAACCTGACAATGTTGTGTTGTGGTTTATTGTGGTTGGCTTTTAACAAATTAGAGTGAACTGAGTAGGAAATCTAACCTAAAGAACTGTTCCAAATCCCTTTGATTGATGTGGGCAAGGCCCACTCCAACATAGGGTACCAGCCCCAATAAGAAAGAAGTTTATTATGCCCTTTGCTCCCTGACCTTCCCTCTGACTGCTGGAGTTGGCATGCCCCATTATTACCCTGAGAGTAGAATCAATGTTTCCAAGCTTTCGTCATGCAGTGGGGACCAGTGGCTCTCCAGGAACTCCCTGGGTTCCTGGCACCAGATTGGGACTACTGGGACAGTCTTCCTTGTGGACTGAGTAACCTAGGGGTCATCACCCCCTAATGAGAGACAGATGTTCCGGGTTCCTGTGATTGCTGAGTCATCCGGCCTCAGGGACTGAATAACTACCAAGTTTGTAACATCTCAGGTATCATGTGGCTAGTGTTACTATTATAAAACTAAATTTTGATGCATGTGTTGGGGGGGAGGGGTATAGTCACCTTTTTGGTTGTGTTCCTCTAGAGAAGCCTGAGCAAAACAGTGCTGCAGATAAAGCATTGTCTTTGAAATTGAGTGGAAATGTCACTTCCCCATCTAGATGTGGAATATGTCTATGCCCATGCTTCTGCACATCTTAGTGAAAGACCTGAATAAATCCAGATCCGCCTAGCAGGAAAAAATAAAGCCAAAAATCTAAGCAGGGAGGGAAGAATCAGAAATCTAGGGTTAGCCGGTTCAGTGTTTCAGGAACTAGCTGAAGATAAAGTTAGATTGTAATCTTGAGAATAATCTTGAGAAACAGGGAGTGTCCCCCCCCCCCCCTTGTGATGATCATTGGTATTTTTTGGAACACTGTGTTCCAGGAACTAGCTGTTTATTACCTTGAGAGTGATCTTGAGAGGCAGGGAGTTGCCCCTTGAGATCATCACTGGTATTTTTGGAATTTTCTGTGACGCCCTCCCTTCCCCTTTCGGTTGACTCGGTTGTGGTTTCTTCCCTTAAAAACCCCTTCTCCCAGCTACTCGGGGTCGAACTCTTCCCCTGCGTGGGTTATGAGTCTCGGCCCCAGTGCACTGGTTCCTATCTTCCTGTCGATTAAACCTCATGTGATTGCAGCAAGGATGGTCTCTCGTGAGTTACTGGGGGGGGGGGTCGTGTCATCCCAAGGCTTGAGTGAGAGTTTCCCCGATATTGGGGGTCTTTCATTAGCATTCTGAAACAGCACCAGGCAACCTTATCTTATCTTGCAAGATGCATTATGAGTCCCAGCTCCTGTGATGAGCCAAGGAACAGCACCAGAAGTTGCTTTTTTGTTGTTGTTTGTTTTGTTTTATTTGGCTGAGACAGGGGTTCTCTGTGGAACTGAGACCAGGCTGGCCTGGAACTCACAGGGATCTGTTGCCTCTGCAGCTGGAGTGTTGGGATTAAAATCATGTGCCACGATGCCTAACTGAGAAGGTTCATTCTTAAACTCCCATTTGCTGCTGCCCACCAGGAAAATATACCTGAGGACTCAATGACCTGTAAAAATGCATCTGCATAAAACAGCTAACACTGAGGAAATTCAAGAAGATTAAAAGTCTTAAGTGCAGTGGTCTTTCATTGATTCTTTGATAATTCTGTTTTGAAAAAGTGCCAACTTGACCATCGGAATTGAAAACATGATGATTTTATAATTTCGTAATTTCTAGGGTAAACTTATCGTTGTAAGATACAAGTGTTCATTTCTCCTTCCTGAAACTAGGCCCTATGCTTACTTGTGTTCTATTAGCATTTTAGCAGCCCCTCCCACAACCCCAGATCACAGGCACACAGCAGTGATGGAAAATACCAATATTTGCTAGATATTTATTTTTGTTTCATTTTTTTTGTTCCCAAAAATGCTAGGCAAGAAAGACTTGATTTATGGCATTAAGTTGATTGTTTTAAAATTTGCCAATGCAGAAGAGGTAAACTTGAGGTGTCTGAGGAAGTGTGCAATGGTCTTAAAATCACCCCGCATCTACTTTCACTGAAAGCAGAGAAAGCTGACTTTTGCTCAAGGTTCCCTCTAAAGCTCAGGAGAGAGTCCTAAAGCACAGGAATAAACAGCATAGAACTTTCCTAAATCCTCCAATACTCCGCCTTGGTCCCCAAGGCACTCTGTCTGCCATTGCCTATCTCCCCTGCAGCTTTTAAAGTGCATGCCCACAGCGGATTACTGTAAATCCCTTATAAATTATATCCCTCCTCACCCACCCAGGATCTTCGCCTTCTCGTGCCTGTGAATTCAGGAAGTGTGGAGCTATGGGGACACCTAGTGCACACGATGAGAAGAGCAACCAGTTTTTGTAAAGCGTACACCAGGGCAGAACTCTGTACACAATAGCGTAGTTGTCAAGACAAAAGCGCCGCCATCAATACTTTCTCCTGAAAACAAGATTCACTTGAAGGGAAGAATTCTTTCTTACTCTTTAGAGTTTGCCATATCATTCGCATAATTTACAATCTTGTTTGTAGATGTGGTAAGTTCAAACTCGAGACATGCTAACACTAACACAATACTTCCATTATTTCTAACAGCAATGGAAAAGACGGTAAGAATCAGTACACAATTAGGCCCTTCATAACTGGGAAATATTTTTTTAATCTTGCTAATATATAGAATTGGCAAGGTGATTGGTCACCTGTTTGCTCCTATCTCCTCCTTGGAATACAAATTGAAGGAACTAATGAAAGCCATTTGGCCATAGGAATCCTAGTGCATAAGAACTCTCAAGATAAACTCAGGATGACATTTAAAATTATGCATTTTCTACGTTTTCTATAAATTAAAATGTAAGAAGGAATGCACCAGACAATGGTGTCATTTTGCATAGTTATTTTAAAGGAAGGTCTGTTGTGAAGATGGCATTTCTATAGTGATAAGCTGTCAGGGGGAAAAAAAGACCATGGACTTTAGTTAGTCCAGAAATCGATACAGTGACATTATGTATAATCCTTGCATTTGTGTGCATATGTGTATTTTGGGAAGAAAGTACATAATGGCCTTCATGAAATTCTCAAAGGTGCCCATTTGAACACTGCTGCATCAAATAGCCAAGGCTTGAGGGTTTATTGAAGCCCATTTTACTCACCATACAAAGAAAGGCCTTCTCTATTTAATTCTGCATTCACAGTAAGAAGCAGAGGTCTAAAACAATTTAGGTTTCCAGGGCCCTATGCTGTCTCATTACTCTAGCATAACTGCAAACCCTAGAGTATCTCTCTACTGTTTGGAAACATAAAACCTCTTATTTTTTGCATGTGTGCTATTATATTTATTACTATCGAGGAATAAGAATCCTTGACCGAACAATAGGATAAAGATTTTAATGCCATTGTTATTTTATTTTATAGAATGAATCAGCAAAAGGACTTGGACATGGCCACATTGCCTGTACATACTGATGAAAGCAAAAATGCATTTTCTGATTTATTTCTTAGATATTTGTTGACAGCTTAATGACAAACTCTTTATTCACAACTGGAGTTCCCACTTGTTTCCTAGCTTTTTTTTCCCTTTAATCCACTGAAGTTAGTTAAGTCTTCTTGGATGAGGGTGAATAAGGAGCAAGAGCAGCTTATCAGTGACTGCATCCCCCCTTAAAAATGGTACCCCTGCCAGCAACAATTAAAGGTCAATAGTTCCTTAGGAAGTGTGGAGTCTTCCACATTCATGATGGGATATGGAAGGGCTCACTCTTGTGCAGAAATGCATTGTCACTGTGTGATCAGGGCTGCAACAGCCATGCAGGATTTCACAGTGCTCTCCCCAGCCTCTGGTTCTTAGAGTCGTCATCTTCCCTCCTCCCATGATGTTCCTTAGGTTTGGAGGTGGAAATATAGATGATCTGATAATGCCTCTGATGTTTCAGATTTAAACTTCTGACTCTCCCAATTACTGACTACCCAATGAATTTAAAGACTTTAAATTCAGTGTTACTTTCTGCAATAATATCTAACCTTATGACTCGTGAGGAGAAATAAATGAGAAAATTACAGTTGAAATAATAAGGAATAAAATAGGCTCTTAACAAAAGATAATTTAACAATGTAAAATAAATGGAAGATGTGGAGATAAAATCATCATTGTATTAATCTTCGTCCTCTAGAGGAAACAGTGACAATTAGAGATATATGTACAGAGATACATCATCTCTCTCTCTCTTTCTCTTTCTCTCTCTCTCTCCATATATATATGTGTGTATGTATGAATATAATTTAAATATATATAAGTATATATTTATATATATGAGTATGTGTTTAAATATCTTTAAAAATATACAAGTATATATTTATATAAAAGTGTCACCTGCTATATAACATTAATTTGCACTTATTAATTTAATTAATAATTAAAATTATTTATACATTTATTAATTTAAATATTAAATTAATTTTCAGGTGTAATTACAGAGGCTGAGAAGTCTTAGATCTTCAGTCAACAAATTGACTCAGGAGTCACAGTGAGATAGTTATAACTTGTGTCTAAAACTATGGAAACCAAAACAGCCAACTGTGGAACTAGTGGTGTGAGTCTGAGACTGATGCAGGCTCAGCTGGAAGGTCAGTCAGACAGAACAATAATCCTTTCTTATTTGGTCTTGTCGTCTGTTGAGACCTTCAATATACTGGATAAGGCCCATCTACATGAAGGAGGGAAACTGACTTTGGTAAAATTTTGGACTAAAAATTCAGAGATGAGATTCATCTAGAAACACTCTCACTGAGCACAGACATGACTCCTAACGATCTTGCATTCGTCTCAGTTAGACCAAGTTAAGTATGATAATAGCCATGTGTGAAAAGAGAACTAGAGCTTGTGATTATCAAAATGAAAGCACTTAAAACTGGAAAGAAACAAATCCTTATAATCGACACTGTAGAGATTTGTAAAGTCTCCTTGAGTCTGAACTATTCCTGTACCACACTTTAAATGAAGATTGTTTTGAAGCAGAAGTTGTTGAGTTGGAATTCCAGCAGGGGGCTGACATCTTTCTACTTTACTACTAAAAGTAAAGGCTCATTAATAGTCAGAGTCCTTTATAAATACCCCCAGTGAAATCATCATGACTTAAATCATAATTACCTAGAGATCTTTGCAAATGTGTGTGTGTGTGTGTGGGTGGGTGTGTGTAGTGTGTATTTGCCATCACAACAGCCATAGCAATTGAAACAAACAGCAGAGAGTCTTATGTACTGATGTCTAATTATAGCTCATTCTTGAGCTTCTCTTAAATGTTTTTAAAATTATCTTTCTAGTGTAAGGCAAAGTTGTTAATGAAACAGTGGAAGGGACTACAGCTTTCTGTAAGAAATGAGATTGTTCTCCTTATGTTTTCTAAAAGACTTTGGGAATATAGTCTTAACATTCTTGATTCCACAATCCCAACACGATCTATGTGTGTGTGTGTGTTGACACGCTTGTCTTTCATTCCTTCTCCTTTTTAAAATTCCTCTTTTCTCTGTAAGACCTGGTAAAATCACAGGGCACATAAAGCGATTCCATGCTTTCTTAACTCCCGTTGTGAAACTCATTGAAACACACATTATCCTGGTAGACATACCATTCTGTTGTATAAATAATGACAGGATATTAATCATCAATTGTAAAACGGGTTAGAAATTTCTACATCTTTTTCTTTCTACAACATACATCTTGATTTTTTAACAACAAATTTTAAAATCAGTATTGTTGAAAAACTAAGTTCATTGATTTTTGTATCTGAACTGTATCATTTGTTCACCATGGCTCTTTGGAGAGCTGTTTGTAGGGAAAGTCACATTTAAACAGGACCAAAATATATTGGGAGTCCCAGAGTTGATCAGTGATGCCTGTCATGTACACAGAAATACTGTTCTATCTTTCATGTATTTGAGGTGATGAACTCTAGCTTTTAAGCAACAGAGGATCCTGGATTTAACTTCTGGCATCCCATTTTACCAGATAAATAGCAAATGATCTTAGATGCCTGTTATAGTGGTTTTTTTCTTTTAAAACATGAAGCTGAATAATTTATTAAAGAACAGAAATTTATCTCTTACCCTTTTACAGCCTGTGAAGACTCATATCAAGAAGCCAGATTTGGTGTCTAGGGAGGTCCCATACTTATTTCCTTAACAATGGCAGCTCATTGTAGTGTCCTTTAATGGAAGAAGGAACATAACTTATATTTTTGGCAATTTTACAAGTAACAAATTTGGTCAGGGGCATGACACTCTCTTGGTCGCACCATCCTCCGAAGGTTCTACTCTCTTTAGATAGTCACAATAAGAATTCAATAGGAATTAGATTTAACATAAATCTTGGGAAGGGTCTTTCTCTCTCCCTCTCCCCCTTTCTCCCTTCCTACCTTTCCTCTTCCTTCTTCTCTTTCTTTCTTTTTGTCTCTCTGCCTGTTGCCTCTTTCTGCTTGTGATCATTAAGTACGTGTAAAATGGCAATAGCCAAATACCATAAAATCTATTTTGTTGCATTACTGCTCTATCTGATGAAATTGTAAAAATGTTGCTAATTCTTCAGGTTCATCTCAGGCTGAAGAAGTAAACTGTTAACAAAGACATTAAGAATTAATAGTAGTCTTCAAGCATTTTCTCCTAAAACATCTCCTTTCAAGCATATCTAAAGATCAATGTCTAAAAACATAACTTTTGAAGCAAATTACTGAGATTGGGCAACAAATACTGACCTTTGAAACATCCTGACATGAAATGGCTCACTTACTGTTCCATTTAAGCTAAGTGTTTTTGAATCAAGCACCTTATTTGATCTCAAACTAATTATATTACTTCTCACTAGTTTGTTATAATGTCAAATGTATAATACGACAAAAGGAACTTCACACATTAGAAAGTATTGTCTGCACAATGTAAGAATATAGCTCATTCAATGTTATTTAATAATTCAGAAATCTTAAGGTATAGTTCACTGTTACTCCAACAGTTGAGATAGTCACTGTTAATTCCCTTTCAAGTTTCACTTTATATCATTTTTATAGAACCAGAATATCTTGAACATGCTCTTTTTTTTAAGTCCCTTGGATTAGGAAGTAAGGAATCCATGCTGTTAAGACATTCTGAGAATCACTTTCATCTAGAATTAAGAACAGATTCAAAAGACACTGACTATAGCTGAGATTGTGAGGTCATCCAAGAAGACCAGGAGGGGTCAAAGGAGTTCAGGATGAGTTTCTAAGGTGTGCAGCACAGGGGCCTTCAGTCTCTGAGCTGTCAACCTGAGCCTTACATCCCCAACAGTTTTGTTGCACTCAGCCATGTGACAGGAGGGTCTAAGAGCAAAGTCAAGTCTTGGCATCCTGGGAAGTCAGTTTCTGTGAACGAAATCTTAATTGGACTCTTTTGTAGGGGTAGCCTGAGGAGCTTGCTTCTCTCAGGAGAGCTTATGTGAAATTCCTCTAATATAAAACGAACTTGATGGGACTCCGATAACACTTTGGCATGTAAAATAATGAATAAATTAGAAGGGACCGGAGCACTCCTCTTGCTAACAGCTGTTCTTAGCTGGTTTTTATTAGGCGGTGCCGCATATTGTAGCCGTCATGCCCTCCTACTGTGTGTGCTCCTTTCGCAGATGGCAGGGGAGGTTGTCTGTAGCACACATTCTGTGCTTATCATGATGATGAGCTGTTTCAACTGGAAAATTGCTATTGAAAAAGAAAAAAAAAGACTGTGACTCTCAGTGCCAAAAATAAGCATTTATCACTTAAAAAATTCAAAAAGAAGCCAAAGTCTTACCGTCAGTTTCCAGCTCCACACATCAGATTGGGAGGTGGAATGTGCAACCTCATTATGCAGCGATCCCGCTGATCAAACATCTGACTCAACCGCTTTGCCTCTCTCCAGACACACGCTTTTGACGGTTCTTCTGTGGATGAGAAGCCCCCACAGCCCTTGTTCTGTTTCCCTTCCAATAAACACATTTAAAATAGATTTATGAGAACAGTAGCTTCTGCCCTGTGGCCATTTGGATAGCTGTTTCTCAAAGAAGCTTCCCCAGACCCTGGCACTCCTCTCTGGAAACTTGGTCCTTTGGCCCAGAGAGTGGATCAGGGAACAAAAGACTTCTATGATGAAAAGACTGTGGAGCTGAACTGAAACTGTCTTTCTTTGAAACATCAATTGTATCAGGAAGACTTCAAAGAGAGAGGATTTAAACCCAGTTAATCTGTTGTTCTACGAATCTATTTGGTCTTAGAATTTCTGTTTTCTGCCTCATAGACCCAGGTAGTCTGTGGAGAAGTGTGTGTATACAGTTTAGTAAACAGTGATCATACATGGCACTTCTTTATCTCTTAAATAGGATGTCTGTTCTCTTCTCTCTGCCAAAAAATGGTGAACTTCAGTTGGGGATCTAAGAGCATTTATTATGCAGTCTCTAAAGCTCTAGTTAAGGGTGTCTCTTTTTTTCTCCTCAAAGATCTATTAGCAAATTATTAAGTATGAGTTTTTGTATCTTTGATGAGCCATGTGAAGAACTTTAACTTTAGTTCTTAAGTAAAATTAAACGACACATACAGTATACTTGCATTTCCCAGCTATTAACTCTTCTCTCCTATTCTATGCTGTCTGGAGAATTAGCTATGATACCTACACATTCAGTTTTGAATGAGTGAGTTTATTAAGTATATAGCAAGCCAAGTGTAAAAGCATATAGCAAGAGACAGAGAGACAGACAACAAAGCATTATCAACTTGAATATTCAAAGCATACAGTAGAATCTGACTGTAGAATCTGACTGCCAAATTTGAGATACTCGGCTATCGTCGTCCCCAATCAAGCTTTGTCTCTGTGGCACAGCTTTCAGCCATTTGCCACTGCAAGTACTTTTATATTATGGGTAAAGAACAGTAGCTTCTGCTGAAAATAGTTCATCTTCTAGATGTTCTGAAGGGCACTGGGCCTTTAATTCTTGCACTATATTCTTGTCCTCTTTGCTCCCTGTCAAGGAGTTAGTGGACAAGTCCACCTACATCCCCAAGCAAGGAACCGTGAAGGACACTGTGAGACAAACTTGCCATGGGACAATGATTTTACCCTGTAAAGATTTGCTTATTGTACTTCTTTAATAAAATGCTAATTGGCCAGTAGCCAGGCAGGAAGTATAGGTGGGGTGACTGGGCAGGAAGTATAGGTGGGGTGACTGACCAGGAAGTAGAGGCTGGAAAGTAGAACAGGAGAATCCTGGGAAGGAGAAAGACAAGATGCAGTCTGCAGTCACTACCCAGACACAGAGGAAGCCAGATGAGAATGCCCCGCTGATGAAAGTTACCAAGCCACATGGCTAACACAGACAAGGACTATTGCCTAAATTTAAGTGATAAGAGTTATAAGAAGCTTGAGCTAATAGGCCAATCAGTTTATAATTAATGTAGACCTCGGTGTGTTTCTTTGGATCTGAACAGCTGTGGGATTGGATGAAACAGAAATCTTGGTCAACAGAAACATGTTAGAGTCTGAAATGCAGAAGGGGTATTCTTGATAACAAAGTCAGGTTTTCAGTAAGTACAAACACCACATGCCAATTTATCAATATAACATGTAGTCCACCATGGTATTTGTGAAATATTGACATTGGACAAGTTCTCAACATACTTGAATATTATACTGCTAATATGAAATGTGTGGATCATGTCGTGTGTGGAAAGTCTGGACCTGAGTTGGCATCTCTTAGAAGGTAGCTTCTAACTGTAGGAAAGGTACTAGAAGTATGTTTTTGAGGTCATGTCTACAGAAGACTGTCTTAGACCTCCAGAGTCTAAATCATAACTCAGAGACTTATTGTTAATTATGAATAATTATAATGATAATTGACCTCAGCTTAGGTTTGTTTCTAGCTAAAGCATTTTAAAAAATTAAATTAATCATTTCTATTAACCTATGTGCTGTCTTATCTATGTACTCTCTAGTCTGTTTTCCTGCTTCCTTTGTGTATGGCTGGCCGGCTCCATTTTCTCTCTTCCCACCAGACTCACTTATCCCTCCTTTGCCTACCTATTGGCTGTTAAGCTTTTTATTAGATCAATCAGGTGCCTTAGGCAGGCAAGGTGAAACAGCAACACATCTTTACATAGTTTTAAACAAATATTCAGCTCCACAGCACATGTCCTCTCTTAATAGATTCTGGTGCCTACTCTGTTCTGCTTTCTCTTTGCTATCATATCAGTCATGATACATACCTTCCTTCTGTCATGAACTAAAAGTCCCAAATGTGAGAAAAGAAGTCCTTAATACTTCACATTGTCTCAGATATTTAGTCAAAGCAACGAAAGTTCAACTGACAGAAAGTAGGCACTTGAAGTGCTTCACTGTGCTTCAGCAGTCTTTGGAGTTTGCTCATGGGAAAAATTTGAAAAGTTTAGAGAATAAGGCTAGAGAAGGTAGAAAAAGCTGAAGGCAGAGATTAAAGGGGCATTTTGGTGAGACAGAATGTCAGTGTAAATGCTTACAGTAGGGAGCATTCAGATGGGCAAGAGGACTTTATTGGAACTTGAAGAAGAGTCCATTCAAGCTCCATTCAGTGAAAGACTGTGGCTATAATTTGTTAATGTCTTAAGATTTTATGATAGGCTGAGTTTCTATGTGATGGACTAATAAAAAAATAGTGAGAAACATTTCAAAACAGGCCATCATTCAGCCTGTGACAGGTCAATACTAGGTGATTTAAACAAGATTACAGTCACAATTAAAAGCAGAGAGCAATGTTTTTAAAATTTACATTTTGGTCAGTGGAGAAAAGTATTTTGAACTTGGGCAAAGAGAGACTTGGTTTTTGAAAAAAATAGTACCATTAAAAATGTCCCAAGTACTTTAAACCAGGAAAACAAGATACCTTGAGGAAATTCTTATTTTGGTGAGAGTCTAATCCTCCTAGGTTCATAGGTTTGAAAAGTAAGACTAATTTCAAAAATAATTCTAGAGAATAGAGAACCTCTGGACTCAGGAAGGCTGCCCATAGAGATCTTTCATCAGAATTTGTTTCACCATACTTAGCAAGCCAGGCACTAGAAGATAATCTGGACATGGTTCAAGGAGGGCACTGCTGCTACTCAGGCTGACTGCACACCTTGGGTTTGTCCACATGATCCCAGTTGTAAATGCACGCACAATGTGGAAGATATAGGATCATAGAGACTTCCAAGCCTATTTCAGAAGAAAGTCTGGGGGTCCAGGTAATGTGTACTGGAGTTGTAGTTCCCGAAAGGCTGATAGGAGAAGATGTGAAGGTGGAACCTATTCCACCATAAATAGTGTAAGGTGTTTGAGATGTCAGAATGTGAACAGTCATCCAGGGGAAGTTACATGTATTGAATACAGTCAGTTTCAGATAGTGGACTTATGGACTATAAAACGATGAAGAAAATATGGTAATGGTGCTCAAGTCTTTAAAGACACAATATGACTCTATGTCCCTTAGATCCATAAAGAAAATTAAGCCATAGGTTGGTCATCTTGCCTCCAATACTTCTTTGGTTCAGACTTCCTTCGCTATTTTCCTTCTTTTTTTCTCTTACAGAGACAGACTAAGCGTGTGAATGCTTTTGGGAATATGTAACTTTCTTTGTATTTTATAATAGCTTGAAAATAAGACTTTGTTTTATCTTTGACTTTAAATTTTGAACTGAGACTTTGGGACAATAATGGAACTGTTAAGACTTTAGGTGACCGTATGGGATGAGCTAAATACATTTTACAGCATAAGATACCTATAACCATTTAGCATTTTAATGTGGTTATATTATGGATTGTGTAAAATGACTCCGACATGTTTAATGTTTACCTGATGGAACAATTTTTTTTTGGCCGTGGAAACTTGAGAATTATATCCTCAACAGCTGTATCCCGGCCTTTCAGTTCTCTGTGGTTCTTGATGTTAAGTATAACAAGAGCTGCAGTGTTAATGCTCCTCCCATGAAGGACTATGACCTTATCGAGATCATAAATACTGAAGTGTTTATCACTGTGCCTGTTGGTGAATAACATCGAATATAGCTGTTTTATTTTTTTTGTTTGATGCTATTATTTAGTTTTATTTTATTCAGTCAGTAAGAGCAGTAATTGTGAAGAAAGTTGAAATTTCTGGTTTAACTGACACAAGGCACTTCATTGGATCCCACAATTCTGAAATTTTGCTGAGTACAAACAAGCATCCCTTTCTTTCTGTTTTCTTCCATTGTAGGCCTTTTGGGTACATTGAGGTCACTTAAAGCAATGCTTTACATTGGTGAGTTAGAACTGATTGTGGAAATAGCACCTTCACTAATATTTCATTTTTAAGTCTTTGTTGCTACTAATAATATATGTTTTATTAATAGTTGAAAAGTGTTTTAATAACAATTAGTTACTAGCATGTATATTGAGAGAGAGAGAGAGAGAGAGAGAGCGAAAGAGAGAGAGAGAGAGAGAGAGAGAGAGAGAGAGAGAGAGGTAAAAAGCCTCCATTTACCAGAACTTGCAAATTTGGGACAGCTGAAAGCCAATTATAAGGGCTCAGAAGCAGTTTACACACATTGGGTTAAAAAGTGGGGAAAGATTTTAACTTAAGGGTATTACTTTTTTGTTCCCCTTCTTTCTCAAGGAGAAGAACTGGAAGGATTTTCCTACCTTCTTTATTTCTAAAACAAACAACAGCCTTTAAAATTAATTGCAAAGGGATGCCGATTGCTGAGTTGTAGCTCAACGGTACAGATTTAGCTAGCAAATACAAGTCATAGGCTTCATACACCAGCAAAACACACACGTACACACACAGAGCAAGTGAGGAGTGAGAGAGAGAGAGAAACCTATAGAGACAGAGACAGAGAGAAAAAGAGAGACAAAGATACAAAGACTGAGAGTTTTAAAGATTCCCAGATCTTGAGGTAACACAAAAGCCTGGTGTTTGACTCTAATGTGAATAATTCAAAGGGCAAGACGTGGTTAATATGTGGCAGAGCAGTGAAGGGAGAAAAGCAGGATGGGTAAAGTGTCATCTGTGAGCCTTATGTGCTCCATGAGGAAGTGGAAATGACATGGGATGGAGAGTTTACAAGTTCACAAAACATACTTGTAGGATTGACATACAGGACTGGAGAAAATGTGATAGTAAGCTTTGGGATATAGGAGGAAGAGACCAGGAGAAATGCAAACATGTTTGTCATAGCCAGAGGATCTGGGTGAGTTGCTCAATAATTTTTAATCTTCCCCAAAGCTGGAAAAATTGTCCAACAAGTAAACACTATAAACAAACACTGGTTAGACATTCAGGTGAGAAAAGGGAAGCCAACCAGACATTGTCTATCCACTTCTCTCTCTTCCCATGTGCTAGCTAGTTTAAATTCTATGATGCAGACACTTTAAATTTGAGAACAAAAACTGGTACAGTAACTTTAAAAATCATTATGGCCATTTCTCAGAAAATTAGGAAACAACATACCTCAAGACCTAAAAATACCACTTTTGGGTATATACCTAAAGAATGCTCAATTCTACCATGAGTACATGTGCCCAACTATGTTCATAGCAGCACTGCTTGTCATAACCAGAACCTGGAAACAATCCACATGCCCCTCAACCGAAGGATGGATAAGCAAAATGTGGTACATTTACACAATGGAGTACTGTACAGCAGAAAAAATGACATCTTGAAATTGGTAGGCAAATAGATGGATCTAGAAAAAACATATTGAGTGAGATAACCTCGACACAGAAAGGCAATATCGTATGTCCTCACTCATAAGTGGCTTTTAGATACAAAGCAAAGAAAACCAGCCTACAATTCACTACTCCAGAGAACCTACACAACAAAGAAAACCCTAAGAGAGACATACATGGATTTAATCTATATGGGAAGTAGAAAAAGATAAGATATCCTGAGTAAATTGGGGGCATGGGGACCACGAGAGGGGGCAAGAGAGGAAGGAAGAGGAAGAGAGGGGAGTGGAAAAAATATATAGCTCAATAAAAACAATTTTACAAAGATATGGAACTTAAAATAAAAGACAGGGTTTTGCTCTGTATTCCAAGTTGGTCTCTCACTCACCACAATCCTCCTACCTCAACTTTCTAAATCTTCAATTACAGTTTGGCAAAATTAAAAAAAACATTAAAAATATGAGTTTTGAAATATTCAATGTACAGGAGTTTATCATTATTCAAGAGTATATTCCTGAGATCTGACAACAACATGGTGTGCATAATGGACAAAATGTTACTGTGTTCTTAAAATTTCATGAATCCAACTCACTCACATTGAACATATTCAGCATACACATTTATGTGCACACAAAATGAAAAACAAAATAAAAACAAAGTGCACAAACCACTGTGAATATATTGTGTTGTGTGATCTATTATTTAGAACTAGTAAAACAAGTATGTGTATATATGTATGCGTGCATGTATGCATATTAACTAAACTGTATCTATCAATTACATACAATTTGTATATACTAACTGTATTTCAACAAAATTGAGTGGTAAATGACACTGAATTTATAAATTTTTTGAAAATTAATAGTAAAATAAAGGTTTTGTCCAGAGATAAACAGGTCTTTCCCTCAATAATCACTGGGACAGAGAATGAATGTTATTAATAAATAGTTTAGCACTTGGCCCACACTCAGTTCTTCTCACTACGGAGTAAGGTAAAGTGGCATTGCCCAGATTTCCAGATGTGGCAATTAAAGCTGTATATCACCAAGCTGCTACAGAATAGAAAAATAAAACTGGCAACTTCTACAACAAGACTCTAAGTCATAGCTTTCTCCAGAATATCCAAAACTAGAATCTATCTTCTGAGTACAAAATAATACTCTGGTGAATAACCTCATCATTTCAATATGTGAACCTTTTGACTAGCCAATTACAAGACTATGCAATCATATCCCTGATTCCCTAGTGTGAAGATGATTTAACTTTTATAATATACCTTCTAATATCACCCCTAAAACTGCTTTGGCAAAATAGTTCAGTTTCCAGCTGTACAAAAGGTTCTGAATAAAAAGAAATTTTATTAGAATGTTTCAAATTGGATTAGGCAGAAAATACCCTTGAGAAAAATCTTCCTACAAAGCAGAAACATGTCTCTAGTTTGATTATGTATTATTTTATTTTGCCCATCAATTTTCAATTACACTAGGAAAGTCTGACATAGTGGCAGGCATGGGGAAAGGAGGTGAACAATCCTAGCAGCCAATTAATCTAGGGCTCCCTGAGGGGTGTGACAAATATTTCTTCCAGGTTTCTTTTGCAAGCTTATAAATGAATCTAGACTTGGGTAGAAAAAGATTATTCCAAATTATTATGAAATACGGTGAACGAGATGATCACAAGATCAGCAAGGGCTTCATTTGGTGTCCTCAGAAATCTTGCAAAGTCTCGCGTGTTACAGCTGTGGCCTGTTGATTAGCACTATCGGAGATGGTGGTACCATTGGGAGGTGGGGCTTAAGAGGATGCAGAGTAGACATTGTGGCCTCAGAGAGGATAGTTGACAGTTTCTTTTTCTATTTTGAAGGCAGGAAGTGAATAGCTTTTCTCTGACAGGATTTTGGGCATGAGGAGTAGACACTACCACAGACATAAGACAGGAGGACCTAAGACAGAGTCACCCTGAAAGCAGTAAGCCAAATGAGCCCTTGCTGTTATTAAATTAATCATTTCATGTGTTTGCTATAAGGATCGGGAACTGGCTGACACAGAAACTGTCTGAAGAGGTTAGACACATTTTTTGAAGGAAACAAGGATGTACAGATATGGTCATATGTGATGAATGAGGATTGGTGGTTACAGAGCACAGGCTAAAGCGTGTTTTCATCTGAAGTGACTCAGTTCCCTAGGGGAGCTGCTGACAATGGGCTGTGTGCCCACTGGGGCAAGAGATTGCGTTCACAAGAAAATAACCCAAGTTTGATTAAGAGATATTTTGTTTTAGTAGGAACAGGACAGCTCAGCCTGTAACCCAAGAGGTCGAAAATGGAAATATGGAGGGTCTATGTTATAAATAAGCAAGAAGAGGTCAAAGGTGTCATTTTTCCCCATGGGGAAATGTATGGGTCTTTTTGTTTATTTTATTAATTTTTTTTGGAGTAAGTTGGTCCCTGTCCCAATATATGAAGCATCACTTAAGAATCTGAATTCAGGTAAATATTAATCTATTTTATATATCAAAAGGGGTCTTACTTTAGAAAAGATCTTGTATGAATTGTTCAACGTCTATAAGTCATTTATTTTATTTAATGTCGCAATTCAGTAGTATTGATGTATGACTGAACCTACAGTAATTGGTTTATTAATCTCCTCTGAAAAGTAATAGATACTTTCAAAATAATAGTTTCTCTTTACAGAGCTGTTTATGCCAAGCATTATCAGAACTTCTCTTCACTCTTTAATCTTCCCAGCTGAGGGGATCCCTGTAGGTGTCATACAGGGAAGTGAATCACATAGATATAAGAATGAAATTCTGCTAAAGATTGACTTTCTCAACCTGGATTAGACTTCAGGGTGTCTAATAATGGGCGGTCTACTTCCAATATACTTAAGCCCAGTATAATTTGAAAAAAGTTTTCTGGTGTAATACAATCTCCAGTGCATAAGAAAGTGTAACTATATTGAAACTCAACTCAGGGTACACGCCATTTCTTCTGAGAAGATGGGGTCTAGAGGTAGGCTACTTGTGCTAGGTTAAGGGACTAAGGGTCTGTGCTTGTCTGGTCTCTGTCGTACAGATAGCTATTAGCCATCTCTGGGTCAGGTTGTGGGAGCTGGGGGGAGTATCTGGCTATTAGGGTAATTTAGATTACTAGTCACCTTCAGTTTTGGTTGTAAGAGCTTGATACGGCCTGGTCCAACAGATAACACAGGTCACCAGGCTGTTAATCACTTCCGATTCTCAGATTTCTGTAGGGAAGAACAGGTTTTTCATCTTTCCCATTGGGAAAACATTCCTGTATGCTTAACCTTCCTGGTTTCTCTGGAGATCTATGGGTACGAGGACTTTTGTGCGATGCTCTCAACACCCACCTTCACTACATTGTAATTACCGTGATCAGGCCAAATTTCCAGATGCAAAATTAAACCTAAAGAGACTAAAGTTCTCACATCTGATTTTGTAGTATAGAACCCTTGGTGTTTAAATTCTAGCCCTAAATTACTCTGCACAGAAAGTGGGTAATCTTTATCTTATGAGTTCCTTACACTATAAAACAGTGTCTTTAATGGCTAGGGTTTCTATAACCGAGAGCCACAGACTTGGTGGCTTAAATAATAGATGTTTATTTCCTATGCTTATGAAATCTGATTAGTCCTCCTTTTCAGATCCATCGATGACAGAGACAAGGTGAGAGCATTCCAGATTACTTTGTGTATCTGAGGATTTCAGTGATAATTGTATTTTGTTTACGTTACTGGAACAGAGTTTTGTTTCTATGTAAAGAGAATTTGTGGAGGATTAGTAACTAGTACCCTCTGAAACAGCTGGACTTTGTGTTTTCATTTAGAATATTCTCCCTATGATGTGAGGAATACTACTCAGCTGGGCGTGTTAGCTCACACCTCCAATCCTAGCACTCCTGATTTTGAAGCAAGATGATTACATGGTCAACAGTTTGAGACACTATTAAAGAAAGAAAGGAAGGAAGGAAGGAAGGAAGGAAGGAAGGAAGGAAAGAAAGAAAAAGCAAGCAACGAAGAAAGGAAAACTATTCAAAATGCAAATGAAATTCATGAAAAATAAACAAACGAATGAAACACCAAGCAATTACACAATCATTTGCTGTATATGATCAAACTAAGGAGCTAGGAGCCACATCAGCCTTCAGAGGGAAATGGAGAAAGGAATAGTTAGTCGAGAGATTCCCAATTTGGAAAGGCAGAGAAGGGAACTGAACTACAAAGTGACTTTCAAACAACTAGGTTAAAATGATGGGGAAACATAAATGAGATTTATTCCAGATAAAATAGACAAAGCAATATAAATTGGAGCTGACTTTAAACTTGTGGACCAGAAAAATGAGTCTCTCTGCCCTACCCATGACCTTCATTTTCATTTTATGGAAAGGCTGACGGGACTAGTTGCCTCTATTGTTCTCATAATCAAGATAACAAAACGAAAATTAATTGTCAGATTTATCTGTGATAGAAAATAGATTAATATTTGCATTAAGCAAATCATATATTCTTTATGGCTTTTTTTTGCTCTTCCCTGCAATTTAGTGAGTGCACAGTTGTGGAAGTTCCCACACCAAGCTTAAAATTGGTTCAATTAGCAAGAGAGCATAGTGTCTTTCCTTCCGTGATATTTTACTTTTTCCAGGTACTTAGGGAGGCTTCAGAAGATTGGTCATAGGCCTTAGAGCTGGTGCCCATCATTATCCAAGTCCCTTTAGGTTCAAAAGTTTTTATGTAGCTAATAGTTTTTCTGGCCTCTTAAGATTTGCCACTTGTCTTTAATTGCGTGAAGGAACTGCGGTAAAGACACTCTGCAGAGCTCTCCAGACTATGCAGAGGTATGTTCTTTAAAGGTCTTTCAAAATTTAGAACTCACATCATTTGAGGCTTGACCTGATGAGTCAGGCTTGGTAATTAGGAGCTGAAGAAAATAATGCCCCTTACAAACTTTGTGCTTTACATGCCTGCCTATACAGTTGAGTTAATAATCGAATTTAATTTGGGAGGATCAAGATAAAGATATTGCAGTAAGAATCCTGTGTTGATCATTATTTCCCTCTAAAATAATCAATTATAAAGTTTTTATGTTTGTGTCAAGTTACCATTAATTTAGTAATAATATATAAAACAAGGTATATTAAATTGAAAAAGTTTATGCTATTTAATGTAAGCTGACACATATGTTACTGCAAAATTATTCTTTGTAATATGTTGTGACAATAATGTAGGCATGGTTAGATACTTAAGCCTTCCAACATCTACTGACTACAGATTTTTATAAGCAGTATGAAAACTATAGCTCCTGTATTCACACTGTTTCATAGTTTTGTGAAACATAGCTACAATAGCTTAAATACTGTGTTTGATTGCTTCCATATTTTAATACTAGATGTAAGGAGTTGTGATAGAGAACATGACCTACAAACTTCAAGACATTCACTGTCAAGTACTTTGTAGGAAAAGTTTTCTGACCTTAGTTCTGTGTGATCAACCTCAACAAAACAGCCTCAGCTCTTTGTGGTTCTGAAATCCTAAATGACTCCCAAGGGGAAATAAAAATTAGTCTACAGTGAAAGGAAAATGCTCACAGTATTAAGCCACAGTCATCTCCCTGATGGCATTTAAAGGCACTGATTGGAGGGCAAATCGCAAATATGTAATGGTTTATTAAAAACAGCATAATAAATCGATTGTGTCTAAAACGACTAAGGGTGCAATATGCTAAATGTGCAGGGAGAGTTTACTTCTGGGAAGCATTCAAATGTGTATCTGTGACTGGACCAGAGGGATAAAAGGTTTTGTGTGTGTGTGTGTGTGTGTGTTTGTATGTGTGTGTGTGTGTGTGTGTGTGTGTGAGAGAGAGAGAGAGAGAGAGAGAGAGAGAGAGAGAGAGAGAGAAAGAGAGAGAGAGAGGTGTGTGTGTGAGAGAGATGTGTGTGTGTGTTTGTGTGTGTGTGAGAGAGAGGTGTGTGTGTTTCTGTGTGTGTGTGTGTGAGAGAGAGAGAGATGTGTGTGTGTGTTTGTGTGTGTGTGTGAGAGAGATGTGTGTGTGTGAGAGAGAGAGGTGTGTGTGTTTCTGTGTGTGTGTGTGAGAGAGAGGTGTGTGTGTTTCTGTGTGTGTGTGTGTGAGAGAGAGAGAGATGTGTGTGTGTGTTTGTGTGTGTGTGTGAGAGAGATGTGTGTGTGTGAGAGAGAGAGGTGTGTGTGTTTCTGTGTGTGTGTGTGAGAGAGAGATGTGTGTGTGAGAGAGAGATGTGCGTGTGTGAGAGAGATGTGTGTGTGTTTGTGTGTGTGTGAGAGAGATGTGTGTGTGTGAGAGAGAGGTGTGTGTGTGTTTCTGTGTGTGTGTGTGTGTGAGAGAGAGATGTGTGTGTGTGTTTGTGTGTGTGTGAGAGAGATGTGTGTGTGTGAGAGAGAGAGGTGTGTGTGTTTCTGTGTGTGTGTGTGTGAGAGAGAGAGATGTGTGTGTGTGTGAGAGAGAGATGTGTGTGTGTGTTTGTGTGTGTGTGTGAGAGAGATGTGTGTGTGTGTTTGTGTGTGTGTGTGAGAGAGATGTGTGTGTGTGTGTGAGAGAGATGTGTGTGTGTGAGAGAGAGGTATGTGTGTTTGTGTGTATGTGTGTGTGTGTGAGAGAGAGATGTGTGTGTGTGTGAAAGAGAGAGAGAGGTGTATGTGCATGTACTTATATTTCTGTAATGAAAGGAAGAACAACTCAGTGTTTAATTTAGATAATTCTCTCAAGTAAAGTCATCATGTTACATTTATTCTTGAAGGTGAAAAATATTTTTCACAGGAATACATTTTTTAAAACTGGCTTCAGTCAAGCTATATTATCCAGTAAATTTGTTAAGCGTTCTGTCCTTGGGCTAGGGAATCTCTAACTTAAATCTTTTTATTCTCTTTTCTCTTTTATTCAAGCATCTCCTGTTTGTAGTGAGGCAGAGGCTGGGGGTTGTCTTTACAATAACAAGATGGCTTTGACGATGCCATTGATGGGCTAAGGCCCCATGTGTTAATTCACTTGGGGGATGTACTCAATGGAGAAATTTGATTGAGTTATTGTGTTTTATTTCTCCTCGCTGTTCACCTGAGGACAGAATCACAATACTGTCCTTGTCAGGTACTAAAGCAGGAGCAATGTGAGTCGTTTCCTCCTGCCTCCCTGATCTTTCACTCTGATGAGTCTCTATCTCAAGCTTGCTCTTACCTTTGTGGTTTTGAGGAGAAGGAAAAGAAAGCCACACAATTAGATGCCCCTCTCCCTGTAGTCCACCTGCCCTCTACCAGATGGAAGTCCTGTGGGTTCTTTTTAAGATCTCTTTCTTCTTATTTTTCTCTCCATTATGATATTCAGTTCTATATGTGTGAATATTTACGAACAAAAGTGACCTTGTTTACACCTCCACATTTTTATTCCTATGTATTGCTACTTTTACTACAATCATGGTGATGGCAGCTTGAAAAGATTCTGGCAGATTCGTGAGACATTCCACATGGTTCTGGAAAGTCAGAGAGATTTTCCTGCCATATACTTGCCTTGCTCTTTTAGAGTCTTTTAGCATTTCTGTGCATGTGTATGCCAGTTAGTCATGCCACAATATACTTTCGGGGGTGAGAGGTCGTGCTGCAGAGTCAGCCATTCATCTACACAAAAGAGTGTTGCATTTGGGAAGTTCTGTCTTAGTCAATGTTAATTAGCTGTGTAAAAATTATACAAACACTCCACAAATATCATTTTAGTATAAAAGTAACAAAACCCCACTTCAGAACAAGTATTTTTCATTTCTATCCAATCCAAGTTTTATACTAGTGTTAAGAAACAGACAGAAATGGTTGTTTGCATTTTCATAAGTAGTGTCAGAATTCTTTTCCCCATGATGCTATGTACACTGTGAGTTCCATAGACAATAATAGAACATGGGCATCTATTTCTGTAATTGACATTTAGGTCATTTGAATGAAAGTAACCCTTATAGGCTTATGGATACATGTGGGAATTCGGTCAGATAACCAGTTGCATGGGGAAGCTTGGTCTAATGGGCGTAATCTTCACGGGAGATGTGTGACCGGATAAAACCCCCTGGGTTTTATCTCTTGGTTGTACGTGAGCTGCGAGTAATCCATGGAATCATGCGTGACTGATGTCTTGGTGTACATCTCTTTTGAAATAAGGTAGCAACAGTGTTAACAGCTTTGGTCTGCCCTGGGAATATAGTGCATTGATTCTGATTTTCTGCTAATAAACCATACCTGACCCCAATCACATTCCTTCATTAGATATATATTTGGTCTCCAGTTTATATAATTCTTTGAAGGATTAGGAAATATAGCCCTTTTGGAGAAGGGGTGTCACTGGGGGTCTGGCTTTAGTATCATTCCTCATCTCTTTCCTTCTGCCTTCTACTTATGGATCAAGATATACACTCTCAGATACTGCCGTGCCTAGCTGGTTCCATTTTTCTGGTAGGGTAATCATGAACTTTTGCTGTCTGAGATGGTAAGCCCCAAATAAAATCCTTCCTAGGATTCCTTGGTCATAGTATATTATCATAGCAATATAAAAGTAACTAAAACAGCATGGCAGACAACCTTAAAAGAAAAAGCCCACCTCCTTCTCTCGTATACACTTTCCTCTCTCTATTTTTCTCTTGATATTTGTGTTAATTATTTGGGAATTTCACACCATGAACCCCAAACACTTCCCAGTCCTCCATGTCAGCAGCACCTCTCCCAGTTCTTGGGACCTCTCACACACATAAGCAAGAGGAAGAGGAAGAAGGAAAACATGTCCAATTTGTGTTTCCTATACCCTCTCTAGAGCATGGTCATGCTCCTGGTGGCCAGCCCCTTAAAGAAAGCTGAGTCCTTCTCCACCCACACCCTCACTAGAAAGCATCAGTTGTGAAGACTTGCACTTTAGCATCCAAATCACAATGTTTAAAAGTTCTCTTCAAGACTTTCTGTCTAGGCTATATTACTTTTGGGAGGGGGTAAAGGTTGTCACAGGGCTGTCACAGCAGCCTTCCTATGTCCCCGATTCTCCACTTTGAGTTTGCAGTCATCAATACCATGGCAAAAATAGCTCTCTTGCCCTTTACAGTCAGGGAAAAGAGACCATGAACTTACATATGGTCTTTGGTGACAGCATGTGCCATGGACCTCGGCATGGTGTCCAGAGGCAGTCCAGAACACAGACATCAACATGGCCCTCTCTCTGCCTTTGTGGTGGCCACAGACACACATCATAGTGCTTGCTGGCAGCACAGGCCAAGGACATCAACATGGTCTCAGGTGACAGTGCAAGCTACACACATATGAAAGTAATTCATCAGAAAGAGGTCAGATCTCACTTCTGAAATAGGCTATAGTGTCTGTGACTTCAATTTTAGTAGAAGATTTTCTTATGGCCCTATTGGATTATGCTGCTTGGTGAAACTAACGGCCCCAAGTGAATAGGAGCTGAAGGCTACCACTAGCTAACTTCTAGCAAGTCATTAAAACTGTCATCTCAGAAACATTATAAGAGGAGATTCTGCGAATAATCATCTGATCCCACAAGGAGGTTATCCCCAGTTATGGCATCTTGGCTCAATGGTTTCACCATAGTTTTGACTTAGAGCACGGAGTTAAGAAAAGCCACCCACATTTATAGTTCTTACTCACAGATCTTTGAGATGGTTTTAAAATACTTTCTTTATTAATTCTTTTTGAATTTTATGTCTTGCTCCCCAATTCTGCTCATTTCTCAGTGCCTCCGTTTCTGCTCTTCACCCTCGAATTTCCCCTCAAAGAAAATTAAAAAAAAAATAAAACCCAACCAAACCAAATCAAAACAAACTAGCAAACAAACAACAGCAAAAAAAAATCCACTTTATTTCTCTTTTAATCCAGCTCTCCAATACCTCTTTGTTTGTCTTAGTGGCATTGGAAGCCTTGGTGTGTATCATAGTATAGGTTCACCATCATCACTGGACCCTCACTGAAATTCCTCTGGTATAACCTGTGGCCACCCTGAGTGATAGAGATCTTGTTGGTATCCTGCAACAGAACAAGTTCCTTCAGATGCTCTGGTAGGTCATAAAGGGAGTAGATCTTAGGATGGGCCAACCCTAGGTCTTGGTTG
This sequence comes from Myodes glareolus, assembly GCF_982192425.1. Lineage (NCBI taxonomy): Eukaryota > Metazoa > Chordata > Mammalia > Rodentia > Cricetidae > Myodes > Myodes glareolus. Next base: position 47,478,955 of record NC_142028.1, on the reverse strand, counting down.
TGGACTTGGGTGGTATTTGAACGGGCCAATCCTGACTGCTGAGTTCTCGCCCCTCAAGTGTGTAGGGCAGAACCAACTCCCCTATGTTCATGCTATCAGGGCCAGCTTTACCACACCTGTAGTGAGGGGTGACCATCTCTCCCAAATGCAAAGGATCAGCTCTTCCATGGCCAGATTATTGGGGTCAACAATCCCATGAGGGTCAGGACCACTTCTCTTATTGCAATATTAGGTAAAGGTCAGGCCAAGCTTTCCCAGGACCAGCAAAGGATAACACCAGCTCATCCTGGCCCTCAGATTTCACCATACTTGTTTTTTATGGACCTCTGTGGTAACACAGGCCAGAGAACGTCAACAGAGATTCCTACTGCAGGAGGATCACAGTAGGTGATTTGCCACTTGACCATCCTGCCTGGGACTTGGGAGCAGTAAATGTCTGTCCCTCATTGCCTGCTGCCCTGGGCACAGGCCATGCTGTTTATGTTTAGCAGTCCCATCAGAGGCTGGTGTTAGGGGTGGCAGAATAATTTTACAGATTCTCAGGTGTCCGTCATTACAGTGGCTCAGAGACTGCAGCATGAGAACACAAGCTTAGATAGGTATAGCTACACCGATTTTTACCATCCTTGCTCTTTTATTTTAAATCTTGTAACCATAAAATTAGGAGAGTTTCTGAATCTTCTCTTCTGTTAAGGCCATAGAATTATCTGTATAGGTTCCTTGACTCATGGGCCAAATGGCCTCTAGGCATTTTTATTGATTGTTCTGGGTATATACTGCCTATACTCCCTGCCAGGCTACTAGCCAATGAGCATTTATTTAACATATAATTGACAGAATATTGATCATTGTCCCTTACCATTTGCATATCCTGACCACCTGTCAGGATGACATTGAGCTATTTTAATTTTGAAAATACGAACAAGCTCCTCCAGAGTTAGGGCCTGCAACTATGCCTATCAATCTCCAAACTCTCTGACTATCAGACAAGGTGGAAATAGGCCTGTAATTTTTGGTATCAACTAACATGGACTATGGATGTCAACGCAGATCCTGGCTTCAGTAGGACCACAGACCTAGACCTTGCCCTTGGCAGCAGCCTGGGCCCAGACATCACCTTGACCTCCAGTCAGTGGGAAGCAGGTGACTCACATCCTCCTCCTCCTCACCTCCTTTGCTTCACCCATGCCAACTCTTTTCACAGCACATGAACAATTCCACTTTTCTTCCCCTCTCATTTCTCCACCACGCATTTGCTCACCATAATGAGCAAATTTGCTCAACACCCTCCTTCCCGGAGCCACAAAGCACTTGGTGGGCCGTGAATGTTTTCAGTCAGCCCAGATCCTAAGGACCTAGTGTGGCCTTAGGGAGACTTCCACCCACCTGAGCCAAGGCAAAACTTTGAGATGTTAAATGAATATTAAAAAGCAGTGTATGCTTGGGAATAATGTATTACTCATCTTGAATAACTAGCATAGCTGGGTTTTCCTCAAGGGTGTATCAACTTACACAGTAGATAACGAGAAATGCTCATCTTAAAATTCCATTCTGAATTTGCTGCACAAACCCCACTAATGCATCTTTCAGTTTTCCTTCTTTATAACTTATTGCTCTATTTTGGCAAAAATTGCCAGTTGTCATTCTTATGTCTTCTCTCTTGCTTCCTCACTTATAATACAGCTTAGTATGTGACCACTCAGAAGGAATGCACTTCTGTAATATCTATCTTCCTGAGCAGTCTGTCTTGTCCTTTATGTAAATTTCTATTTAATGGGTTTAAGTAAACTGTAGTTGGAGGCTGTTAGTTCGTTCCCAACTTCTCAGCCCCAAAATAATCGCATAGAAAACAATAATATTTGTATTGTTTGGCCAATAGCTTAAGCATATTTTTGACTAACTCATATCCTAAACTAACCCATCTCTATTAATCTGTGTATTGCCATGCTGCTGTGATTAACTGCATAAAGTTCCGTCCCTGGTGTCTGTCTCTGGCGGGGCTACATGGCTTCTTGCGACTCCACCTTCTTTCTCCCCACATTCAGTTTAGTTTACCCTGCCCAGCTCTACTCTACCCTATCACAGGCCAAGACAGCTTCGTTATCTATTAACAAATAAAGGCAAAACATATACAGAAGGACTTTTTCCCACACCAGTGAACCTTGTATATTTGATTTCTGAGAGAATATGTCCCCATTTTTTTAATAAAGTAGATATGATAGTGCCTCTAGCTCCATATTGGACCCAAAGGATGTGGGTTCCATTTGTGAACAGTAGATCAGAGAGTTCGAAGTAACTGTGTTTTATGGATCTAAGGCAATAAACCATCTGTGAAACAGCTACCTATAATGTGTTAGAAAAAAGCAACTATCTTTGCTTAATACATTATGATCATGAGTTTCTGGTTTGTGAATTAAAACCTGCACTATTTAAGTAATTATATATCTTTTGGAGTCTGCACATTTCCTGTTTGTTTATTCCTTTTCCTATTATGATGGCTCTATCAGTGTAAACACAGAATAATAAGTTCTTTTTTGTCTCTTGTCTTTGAGTCCATCTCGTGTAAATACACGTGTTTGGCATATTGTAAGCACCCAGTAAATTCTTATAAAGCAAATGTGAATACATTTTCATTGAGTTTGATATTTTAATGTTTTCTAATACAAAATCAATGAACAGAAAAAGTATTATATGTGCATGCTTCATGCAATGATATGTGCATGTTCTGAAATAGACAACCAGAGGCAAGTTTGTTGCATGGAAGAATGTGTGTGTGTGTGTGTGTGTGTGTGTGTGTGTGTGTGTGTGTGTGTGCTTCTTCCTTGGGATTACCTGCTGTCTGTGAGGTGGGAGGGAGCTGAAGAGAGTGAGCAGGGTCACACTGCTTGTGAGTAGGCAGAGACAGCTTTCTGGGGAGAGGGTTAAGTGTTACAATTCTGCTTTAGTCCACAAAGAAATGGGACTATAAAGACTGGGGACAATGAACCTAATTTGCACTAAGTGATACACTTCTATCCTTAGGATTCATGTGTGGCAGTAGAATCTAGATCAAAGCTTCTGGTACAAGTATTAGTTCCCATATGTGCAGCAGGTGCGGCTTCTAGCAGGGAACTGTGGCAAGGGTCGTGCTAAGATAAATCAGAAATCCAGTCTTAGAGACAGCTTTCAGATAAGGTCGGCCCTCCAGACCTAGGGACATTCGCTGTGGAATGATGCTTCAGTGCACTGTGTGAACATATGTTGCTTTGATTGGTTTAATAACCAAGTTGGCTGGCCAATAGCTGAACAGGATAATGTTAGGTGGGAAATCCAAACGAAATGATACTCCACCTATAGACATTTCCCTCAGAAAGTCAGGTAGAGAGCAGGAAGCTTCACTAAGGAGTGAGTTCCCATGTTACTGAGCTTTGGAAAAGGCTGCCAGACCATGATAGACATTCCATGACCAGCACGACATTCAAATATGTGTATGTTCATTTATCTATGTGTGTGTGTATACATACATTTAATAAAAATCTTTTAAATTCTATTCAAAAAATTTAACAAGTTTTTCTTTCATCAGCAATTTGTCTAGGGGAACATTTTCACTATGTATTTACTGAGTAAATGTTTTAAATATTTTGGGTTTTGTTAAGGTGCTATGTGAAACAGCTTCTTGGGATTCTTGTTTCTATACGACAAAATGATATTTCTTGTCATGACTTGAAACATATTACTGCACAAGGATGAGGACATGAGTTCAGATCCCCATATGCACATAAAATATGTGTATAGCATCGTAACCTGTATCTGTAAACCCAGCACTGAGTGATGGAGACCATCACATGCCAAGGTATCAGTGCACAGTAAGCCTAGCAGAACCAGTAAGCTTTAGGTTCAGTGAAAAATAGACAGCAGAAAGTGACAGAGGAAGACAGCCAAAGTCAACCTCTCGCCTCCACCATCTGTACAGGGCACTTTCCTGTGTATTATATCACACCATCACACATGTAAGCAGTGATTAATTTCTATAAGGAATGCACAATGTGAAATATCTTCAAAGTTCATTCCACCCCACTACCATACTCCCATTTCTTATGAAAACTTCTCAAAACAAAATTCCAGGATGTGTCAGCCTGGACTAAGGGAGTGCCGGGGCCAGCGGTATAGTTTGTCTTTCATCTTCATGGTTGGTAGGTTGTCTGCATCTGAGACCTTCGACCAATGGTGCTTGGGGAGAGGGAATAGACAGTCAGGGAAGATTTTTCTTAGATATTGATTTTGAAAGAATGGCCTTCAGTTGGCAACTAAGCACTTATCATTAATCATTGTGACTTTTGGTTAAGACAAGGGCCCCTTGGAGGAAAAGAATCTTCCATCAAGGTTTTCAACTGATTATTTGTGAAGTCATCACACTTGTGACAGACACTTGGAAGGGGCAAGCATTAGTCAGGAAGACTATTAGACTGTAGTACTTTCCCAAGAATGAATTGACAAGACTGGAGCTTACCTGTCAGAAACTGATTCTGTTCTGTAGAAATGGATGTCCCTGCCATCCTCATTGTTATCAGTCAATCAACAGAGGAGCTCAGAAGTATGGCCTTGAATGTGTATGTAATATTGGCTGTCACTCATATATGTTCATGCCTAGGAACCTTGAAGGATAGCAATAAAATTTTGTTAATGCCACACACATGATATGATATTCAGCCAAGGGGTTTTCACACGTATCAGATGCTATGATAGTTAGTTTTTGTCAGTTTGATACAAATATGGACATTCCTTGGAAGGGAGACTATCATTTAAGGAATTGCTTTCATCAGACTGTCCTGTGGGCATATTTGTGGAAACATTTCTTTGACCACTCATTGATGTGGGAGGATCTATTCCACAGTGGGTGGTGCCAACCCTGAGCAGGTGGGCCCAGGACATATAAAAAGGATAGCAGAGCAAGCTAGTAAACAGTGTTCCTCCATTGTCTCTGATTCAGTTGCTGAATACAGGTTTCAGCCTTGAGTTCTGGCCCTGGCTTTCCCAGATGATAGACCATAACCTTTAAGCCATACATGTCCTTTCTTTCTCAAGTTGTGTTTGATTATGGTGTTTATTGGAGCAACATAATGCAGCTAGAAGAGATAGATGCTTTGGTTTTAGTATGAGGAATATTCCTTAGAGCATGCATTTATGACCTTTTATAATGATGGCTTCCACCTGTGCTGGCTGCTCACCAACTACTTGGGGACTGTGTGCCATGAATGAGTCAAAAGCTCCATAGATGTGTGTAGCCTTGCATTCAAAGTTATACAAAGTCATAGCTGAGATACTCCATAGGTCTAAAGAGTCTTCATGTCAGTCCAGGCTAACGAGGGCATAGACACCATTGTTGGTAAAAGGGTAATAAAGTGTTTGCAGTAATGAGAGTCTATGTTCTTTCATATTTTGACTGTCACAAACTGGAATCTAGTGTTATTATATCTTAGAAGGAATTTAATTTAAACCTTCAAGAGTCAATTCTTTGGAATCAGATGTGGCATCAAAGTTCTAAGACCTTATAGTAGTTGTTTCTCATTTTATGGTAAACACACAAATAAAATGAAAATAAAAATATTTAACTTACAAAGAGTTAATGAAATGACAGATGATTCATGAAAAAAATCACTGACATGGACTCATGCTCAGCACACATTTGATGCTACGCCAGTGTTTTTTCCTTATTTATTCTATAACGTTAGCATCCCATTGTGTGAGGACAAACAAATTGAGTCTCTCTTGCCGCCAGAAGACGGTGTGAAAAGAATTTATTTGTTCTATCATAGCACCATAGGCTTTTGATATAAGTGAACATAACAAACGATAGTGTGGACGCTCACTAAACCCTTACTGAAGAACTATTCTGGATTTTCATTAAAGGTAAAATTATAACTCTAAATCAAAAAGGAAATCAGTTACAAGGATTCATATTTTGCTTTTTTGTAACTCAAAAAACTTGCCAAATGAAGCCCATTTCTCTTCTCCTTTTCCTTCCCCTACTACTCCATATCATGACCCTCTTGTCAGTAGTAGGCTAACAGTGCTTAGTAGGCTCAGATGTGCCAGACTGTTTGACAATGGAAACTCTGTGCGTGTCTCCTGCTCAGGTTCCCTGTGGGTGAGGGCCAGCACGTCACACTGCTGATTGCAGCTGAGCACCTTAGACAGGCATTTGTGCCAGTTTTTGAAGAGAAAGACCTGGCTAAGTACTGCGACCAGATGGCTGGCCATTGGCCCAGCTACAGTTTTATCCATCCAATTTCTGTTCTGAATGCTATTGCTCCCAGCGGCAACTGGGAGCTGTAAATTTTGAAGCTCGTTGATGAGTTCTAAAGATGTATTTTATGAGTATAAATATATTTTTATAACATGTATCAAGTTTGAAATTTTTAGATATCACACTGTGTTTTAATAGCATTATCTCATTTAATTCTCACATTATATTTATGAGTATGAGACTATTGCCATAGTTATTTTACATAACAGGAAGCTGAGACTCAGGTTCATGAAGAAAAACTTTTAAAAACATTTTGTGTCATGACACATGAGTTTTGGCAGCAGCCTTATTTACCCACACAGAGTACCACTATTCAAACTCTGTTTTTTAACAGTTGATTTAATTTCATTTTCTGATTATGTGCTGAACAGTTTTATGTCTACTTGATACAAGCTAAAACCATCTGAGAGAAGAGAACCTGAATTAAGAAAATGCCTCCTTAAGATAGGGTTGTAAGTAAGCCTGTAGGACATTTTCTTAATCCATGATTAACATAGAAGGGCCCAGTCTATTGCGGGTGGTGGCATCCCTGAGCTGGTGGTCCTAGGTTCTATAGGAAAGCAGCCTGAGCAAGCCATGGAGAGCAAACCCATAAGCAGCGCCACAGTGGCCTCTGCATCAGAACCTGAAACTAGGTTCCTGCCTATGTGATTTCCTACTCTTGATTCTTTTAATGACAGTTTATAGAAAGGTGAGTAAAATAAATTCTTTCCCTCACAGCTTGCTTTGGTCTTGGTGTCTCATTATAGCAAAAGTAACTCTGGATAAGACAGATATATCACCAAGTATCCAATTTTATTCTGGAGTTTTCACACATTGCTAGATTTTATTGTTGTTTTCATTGATACTCCCCCCTCCCTTTTTGTTCCTGTTTCCTTCCCTCCCCTACCTTAAACTGTGCCTAGTCAGTACTTCCTTCTCTACTTTCTTACCATATGGAATTTCTAAGGACTGGTTACCACCAAGAAATTATTGGCCAGAGAGACTTCAAGGATTCCTGAACAATAGAGGAAATTGTCAGTACAGTTGATTGCCGACCAGAACTAGTCAGTAGAAACCTGTTACTGAGGAAGCCACCTCCCTTGGTCGAAGGACAAAGAAAAATCAAACCGGAACAGTGATGGAAACTTCCTTCCTAATGGCTAGTCCCAGTTGTGTCAAAGGTGCCATGCACACTGTAGGAGCACAGTTATGATCAACAGAAATACTCAGCTCTGTACCCTAGTGCAAAACACTTGCCTGCCAGGTAAGCTGAAATCGCTGGTATATAGTGGCTAGTCTGTTGTGGAGGTAACCACATGGTTGGATTTGATGTCCATACTCCATCCGAGGGTTGGATGCTGTAAATCAAGTCAAAAGCCGATTGTTAAAGAGGCTCTTATGGGGAAGCTACTAGTATGTTTGGCTAAACGATATGGAGTCCCTGTCAAATTATCTTCTAAGTAATTATGTTTGTGCCAGTAGAATAATAATGCTGTCATCTTTTGCCAGTGACGCTTCTTGGTAATGACAGAGATTTTAGCATGTAACAGTAACAAAAAAATACAAATGGACTTAAAATACAAATGGACGATAAATACTTTTTAAAGAGCTCAATATCCTTATCCATTTAGGAAACATAAATTCAAACTGCTTTAAAGAAATAAATAACAGCAAATGCTGGTTAGGATAGTGGGAAAGAAAAATCTTCATTTATATTCTTGAAAATGTAAAAGAATACACCGGGAAATTTCTCAAAAAATAAAAATTCTCAAAGCAGAGCCATCCAGTGACCCAGCTTTAGCAACGTGAGGCTTATACACAAAGGGCTCTGCATTCTTCCACAGAGGTAACTGCTCATCTCTGCCCATTATGCTATATTCACACACACTGCGAAATATAATGAGCCAAAATGCCCATCAGTTGATAGATGAATAAGAAAAATGTGGTATATAGTCACGATGGAATTTTATTCTGCCACCAAGATTATCCAGATCAGTAATGTAAAACCTGTAGTCAAAGGGACAGAACTGGAAAATGTATTGAGTGATGTAACTAAGGCTGAGCAAGACAAAGACCACACATCTGCTCTCCACTTGTATCCCAGTGGTTTACCGCTTGTGGTTTATTGCTCTGAGACTCCCAGCTTATGAGCACATAATTCACCAGGTGGAACGAAGGTCGAAAGGTAATTTACCTGCAACATTTTGTAAAGGAAAGTGTCTACATAATACCCCAGTATTTATTGGTTGTTTGCTCTTGTTTGTCTTGTTGATGTTTAAGATAATATCTTTTGTAAATTCCTGCCTGGCCTGTCACTCACTATATAGCTCAGACTGGCCTTAAACTAACATCAATCCTCCTGTCCTGCATCAACCTCCTGAGAACTGAGATATAGACAAGCAGCTCGACACCCAGCACCTTCTTATATTTTGGATCACTGCTATTTTGAGTTTTTTCCCATTGATTTGTTTTAGGACATCCATTTACTGATAGCTCCATGCTCCACTTGCTTGCTGAAACAAATGGAACCATTTCTACAATGAGAACAACTCAAATTTTCAAATGGAAAAATTACTAAACACCATATACCACACATGTTGCTTAATTATTTGTTAATGTGGAACAATTTCTCTACATAAGACTGCTTTGTAATATGGGGCAGGCTTGTTGGGGTTTATGTCCTGCCCAGTTCCCACAGCTGGTAAGCCCCAAAGAAAATTACAGAGAGAGTCTACATTAATGATAAACTCATTGGCCCATTAGCTCAGGCTTCTTATTAGTTCTTGTAGCTTATATTAACCCATTATTTTTAATCTATGTTAGCCACATGGCTCAGTACCTTTTTTAGTGGGACAGGTCACATCCTGCTTCTTCGGTGATCTGGGCAGGACTGGGAAAAGAGTTTCCTTCTTCCCAGAATTCTCCTGTTCTTATTGCCCCACCTCTACTTCCTGCCTGGTTTTCCCACCTATACTTTCTGCCTGGCCAATCTGCATTTATTTAAAACATGATTGACAGAATACAGACAATTCTTCTGCACCACTGCTTCCTAGAATATTCTCTAGTGATAAAAATGTTTGTTTATAATAGGCCTTTCCCTTTTACTGTATAATTTTTTGTTGGTGGTATAATTGTTTTATCCTTTCTATAGTTGTATTATGTGAACTACATGTGGTTTTTGAACATTTTAAATGAATGTGGCTAGTACAACTAAGAAACTGAATTTTAATTTAATTTTTAATTTTGTCTGAACTGAACATGAACATTTTCCAGTTATTATTTCCTTAATACTGTATTTTTTTTAGTATTGGACTTATTAAAAACAATGAAAATAACTAATGTGTATTTAGTAGTCACATGAGGTTGTGGTTATCACATTGACACTGTAGCTACCTTACATCTGTTACCCCTTTCTGAAACACAAGGATCATCAAATGAAGAGCTAACACATGTAACTTGTCTTTGAGAGATTGTAAATCCCAGAAATGAATAGTAACCCTGGGAGAGTCTCTTTGTTTTATTAGAAGAGAGCATATATATATTAAATACATAGCTGCACATATATGTTCTTCACATTTCTGGATATAGTTTTTCTCTTTCAGCTTAGGTTATTTTGAAACTTATCTATGTTTGATGAAAATCAAAAAACAGATGCTTCACAATCAGGATGTAAATCACTTCTTTTGTGAAATGACACAAAAATTCTATGTCCTTACCAATGTTTATAAAATGAGCTCAAGAGAAAACACAAATATGCAAAGTAATAAAATATAAAATCAGATTGGCCAGTGACTCTGGCTGAAAGAAAAAGAAAGATCATGATAAATCTATCTGGACTGGAAAAAGTAATAATTCTCCTCTATTCATGATTGGCTTCCCAACACTTTGAACCCTTACTATTCTGGGAATTCTATAACCAAACTTTGCAGTTCATGAATTCTGTAGATCACTGCCTACCCTGATTTACATCATAATCTCAAATTCCACACAGGTGTTACAAAATGAAAATTATGAAGTAGAAATGGTTCATTGATATTTGCAATACAGAAAAAATGAGAATAGTACCAATCAAAATGTAGCCATATCATTTATTTGAACTATTTTCCGACTACTTTAGGGTTTTAGTGTATCAGGTGATATTTACAAAGTTTGCTTCTAACAATTCTATGCCAAATACATATTTCTTGGTGAATACTTTCCATGGTGTAAATGGTCAAGTATCTCCTAAAGAAAAATTACTACTATTGGTTGTCTTAATTTATTATAATTTTTAAAATAACAACATATGTGGTGTTGGAGAAGGATGAATACAAGGTGAAAAAGGGAAATGAGGAGGACCCGTCTCTATGTGAGTCATAATTCTACTGTTATTTTTCACATTAGTCATTTTCAGAAAAGTGGGAGAATAATTTCATTGTGTAAAATGATTGACATTCATGTTTAAAGCTATCATACACTGAAAATCTTACAGTGCTGGCACATGAAGTATTGCATATTGGAATTTTATAAAATCCATCTCACTGTTGACTGTCTACTCAATTCAAGGAATTTTTTTCACTTATTTTCTGCCAATTAATAACACACTAGAGAATAAACCACTTGGATTCAGTATCTTCCCTCTTATGAAATCTTCAAAGAACAAATGTTCTTCATCAAAGGAGCCAGTATTGGTAATCACTACATGAATGCTACACTCTACTCTGCATTAAAGTGGAATGAAATTAATGACTGAATAGAGAACCCTGCGTTCTATAAAACTGATGAAGTTGGGTAAATTAGAACTGTGATTTGATTTCTGAATCAGTGATTTTCATCGGAGTGGCTTATAGAAAAGGACCCTTTCCTCTAGAGCTATCAACACATGCTTGGATGAATGTGTCACAGTGATCTCTTGTTACCAGTTGTCTGCATGGGATCAAAATAGTTTGCGTTTATCTGATAGCATTATCCTACCTCTGCACCTCACACTTTACTTGATGCACAAATGAACTTGTCTCAGTTTTACAATGGTTTCCAGTCATCTAACATTTAAGGAACTTATAAAAGTTTATTTAATGGGTTGCATATTTTCAATAGAGCACACATTGGGATGAAGGTTGTCTGGATTGGTGAATTTATATTTCAGTGGTATGTAAGTGTCAGTGTATGCATTCCCAGTACCAAATGCTTGTAATATAAATTCTAATTTATTTATTTATTTGCCCTTTGGGAGTGCATGTGTGGTCTCATAGTATGCAGTTGTATGTATGCATGCATGTGTATATGTTTGTGCATTTGAGATTTGCATATATATGTGTACATGTGTATATATCGGCATGAAAGAGAGAGAGAGATTACTCTTCCACTTCATTCACTGAGAAAGTGTCTTTTAATCAAACTAAAAACTGTCTGATTTGTCTAGTCTGGCTAGTCACCTTGTTCTGGGGATCCCCTGTCTCTACCTCTTGAGGCTGTGTTCTGATCTCCTCATGTACACAATGGCATGCACATACCCACATTCACACACACAATGTTTACATTTAAATAATATTAATACTCAACAATAGATACCTAAAAATGATACAATATCATCATAAAACTAAAGCCTAGAGCAGGAAGCTTATGATTTATCTTGGTCAGTCGAGACCTTTGTAAGTAGCAGGTGCAAAGTTCTAAATTCCAACCCCAGCAGTGTATAAATTGTGTAGCCTTTAATCCCAGCACTTTGGAGGTGGGGGGAAGGTTTTTAATTTGAGATCATTCCTTACTACATTCAGGTTTGACACAAATATAACACTCACCCTCCAAAAAGACAATAAAGACACCAACCTGGAGAGCTCTTAGTCCAAGGAACTTAGTAGAAATTCATAGCATGAAATAGGATGAAAACATTCCTTTGAGAGGTGTTAATTCTTTGCAGTCTCTGAGCTTCATTTTGTCACAGCTTCTCTATTCCTTATGAACACCAGTTGTTAAAAATCCATGTCTGTTTGGTTTTATTGTTACTAAAATTGTTAAAGAGGTTTTTAAAAGCCCAACTTACAAGGGCAATAATTCTGACCCAGGCCAATTACCCCCCATAAATTAAGGCTTTCCCTTCTTTCCTCAGTGGCTTTCTTATTTCTTGCCATGTACACATTTCTGCTAATAAAATTCTTGACTGCATATATTCTGATGGTGATTGTATCTTGTAAAACAAGGATATGATGAAATGATATCATACCATGTGATCCCTACACCAATTTCCATAATTCCTTTGGCAACATTTTGCTGCCTAACTAGTTTTGTATAGATCTAGAAAACTCTTTTGAATTGCTATATAGGATTTAGGAGTGTGCCTACTTCCCTGTCTCCTTCCCTCCCTTCTGTTCTCTGTATTCAAGTAAGGCTATTAATACCCTAGGCTAATCTCAAGCTCCAATGTAGCCAAGAATATTCTTGAACTTAAGACCTTATCGTTTCTCCTTCCCAAGTGCTGGAATTAAAGGATGCACACAGTTTATACAGTGCTATAGATAGAACTTAGGACTTGGCACATGCTAGTTATCAAGGACTTTCCTGACTGAGCTAATTCTTCAACCATAGAACTTAGTTTTATGACTGGCATATGTCATAAAGTTGTCTATATATGTGTATTATATGATTTAAACGAAAATGCAATCATGTATGTGTATGTGTGTATATGCATGTGGAAGGGGCACATGTATGTCATGGTGTGTATATGGAGATCACAACACAACCTTGGGTGCTGGCCCTCATCTTCATCTTGTTTCAGGAAAAATGTCTTATGGGTTACTATCTCAAGCTTCTGGAGAGTCTCCTTTCTTAGCCTGTCCTCTTGCTGTAGGAATGAGAAAATTACTGGCAAGTTTCACCAAGTCCAGGTTTTACTGCGTGCTGGGTATCTGAATTCATTTCTCCATTCTTGTGCTGCAAACATTTTCCCAACTGAGCCATTGCCTTAATCTTTTTGTTTCAATTCTATTATTTAAAAATACATATCATGAATATGTACATATGTACACATTTTATTGTTTAACATGCTAGGATAATTCATTCATCAAAACAAATTTGGAATTTTTGGATGGGCTGTGCATACATCACCAGTTTTCTATGTACTAGCACATTTATTAACATAAGAATAATGAAAGAGACTGCCTGTAGAATATGAGAACTGATCTTCCTTATTCTTGCCAATACTACATATTGTAGGATTGTTTAACTTTCAGATTGTCAAATAGCGTGTTCTAGTGTCCATTTGTATTGTGATAAGAACAAACATTTTTCAGATGTTTATTAAAAAAATTTTCAGTTTCTTTAATGCTTCAGGTACTATATTATAAAGGAGGTTATTTTTAAAATTCGAATTGATGGAGTTAATTGGAATCTGGTTCAGTCTGTTGCACAGAATAGAATCAATTTTTGCATATTCACTTGAGAACCATCATCCACCGTCTACTTAAATACTTTCAATTAAGTAATTTCTGTTAATACTCCATGAATGTCTTTTAATACTGAAGAATTCTAAGCCATGAAGAAATAGCCTTGCAAATTGTGTCTTTCTATTTAGTAATTCCCCATGTTTAAAACCCCTCTATTCATTTTCATAATTACACTCTGGTAAGCTTTTCTAAGCAATTTGTTTTCTTCATATAGTTTAAATATATTTTTCAGTGTACTTTAAATTTGGATGCTTAATATTCCTATTATAACTAGGAAACCTCCATAGATTCCTGTTTAGAAATCCTCTATTTGTTCAAAAGCAAGATAGCTGTGTAGATGACCTATGTCTTTTTCTATTTATCTTATTTATTGTTTTGGTCATGGCTTCAGAATGACAGAAAATTTTAATATTTCATTTCCACCAAACCCAACACTTATATTTGCTGGGATATTAGTTAGGCGACCATCTTACCAAAGTCCATAATATAGTAATAATTATAATAATATATAATATTATTATGTATTATATCTTATTATATGCCATATTCTATATGATATAATAATAAAGACAATAAGTTCAAATATGGTATGCAATATGTTTATGTGCAATATAATAAAAGGTGTGAATGTATCAGGCATTGAAAGATTTAAATGGCTCCAGTCTGAAAGAACAGTCCCTTCCTTATTTTCCTTCCTAGTCATACCCTGACAGTCTATGTTTATGGTAACATCCTCAGTTCGCCTGTTAATGCTTCAACCATCTGGAAAGAAAACAGAATTTTTTTTCTTGTCTTTCAGTTCCCATGGAAGAGATGTCATGAGATCATTTTTGAGTCACCTGCCCTCTCTAAGCGAAGGCAATGCACCTAATATAGTAGAAATGAGTTACATATACTTGATCGTTTCAGCTATATCAACAGCTGTGTAAAGAAGACAGGTCACAGAGCACAAGGGGGGCTGTGAAGTAGACTTGGTAACAATATAATACATGTTTACTGTAGCTTGTGGGTATGAAATACTCTTGCACTAAGCATATGTCTTAGTTATGGTTTCTATTGCTGTGATAAAAGCTATAACCATAAACAACTCAGAAAGGAAGTGTTTATTCAAGCTTACAACTCTCAGGTCACACTCCATTGCTGAGGGAAGGCAGGGCAAGGAAATCAAAGGCAGAAGCTGATGCAGAGGCCACGGAGGAGAGCTACTTTTGGTTTGTTCCTCACAGATTACCCTGCCTGTTTTCACCACCAGCATAGGAATGGCACCACTCACAGTGTGCTGGGCCTTCTCGCATAAACTATCATTAGCAATTAAGAAAACACAAGCCAGGCTTTCCTGATCAGTCTGGTGAAAACGTTTTCTCAATTGTGGTTCCTTCTTCCAGAGAGACTATAGCTCATGTTGAGATGACATGAAAACTTGCCAGTGCAGCATATACATTGCATTAAGTATTGGGTTTGATCTTTGCACTGAAATTTGCATCACTTCATACAGTTAATAGTTGAGATGTGTATTAAACTAACTTTCTTTTTTTATTTTTATTATTTTTTTATTATTTTATTAAATTATAAAGTTTCCATTTCCGCCCATCCTCCCAACACCCTCCCACTCCCCCCACTCCCTCTCCTCCTCCCTCTCCATCCCTAAGAGCAGTCTGGGCTTCCTGCCCTGTGGGAAGTTCAAGTTCCTCCCCCCTCCCTCCAGGTCCAGGGAAGGTGAGAATCCAAACAGACTGGATCGCCAAAATCCAGTATATGCAGAGGAAGCAAGTCCCAGTGTCATTGTCAATGGCTTTTCAGAAAGGCTCCGGGCCAGCCACATTCAGAGAATCCAGCCACATTCAGAGAATCTGGTTGGATCACGTCCTCGTTCAGTCCCAGTCCAACTGGCCTTGGTGAACTCTCATTATATCAGTCCCCTTGTATCAGTGGGTGCTCGCATCCCTCGCAGTCCTGATTTCTTTTTTCATTTTCTTCATCCTTCTGCTCCTCATTTGGACCGTGGAGGGCTCAGTCCGGTGCTCCAATATGGGTCTCCGTCTGTATCGCCATCCATCGTCGGATGAAGGTTCCCTCTGGTCTTGACTTCTTTGCTCACGTTCTCTTTCCTTCTGCCTCTCGTTTGGACCTAGGGAGCTAGGTCCAGTGTTCCAACGTGGGTCTCCGCCTCCATCTCCATCCATCGCCAGATGAGGGTTCTATGGTGATATGCAAAATATTCATCAGTATGGTTGTGGGCCAGGGCCAGTTCAGGCACCCTCTCCTCTGTCCAGAGAACCATCTGGGGATCTCTCCTTGGACCGGGGATCCCCTTTATAATCAAGTCTCTTGTAAACCCTAAAATGACTCCCTTAGTTGAGGTATATACTTCCCTGATCCCATATCCATCCTTCCTCCCTCCCCCCCATCCCAGTCCCCCGATCTTTCCCCATTACTCCCCTACTTCCTTCTCTCTAACCCTCTGCCCTTCCAACAGCCCCCCCTCCATGCACCCGAGGTTACCTGGCACTATTGTCTATTTCCAATCTCCAGGAGGATAGCTACATGATTTTCATCAGGTTCACCTTCTTATTTAGCTTCTCTAGGATCACTAATAATAGGCTCAAAGACCTTTAATTATGGTTAGAATCCACTTATGAGTGAATACATACCATATTCCTCTTTTTGGGTCTGGCTTACCTCACTCAGTAAAGCGTTTTCTATTTCCATCCATTTGCATGCAAAATTCAAGATGTCATTGTTTTTTACCGCTGAGTAAAACTCTAATGTGTATATGTTCCACACCTTTTTAAATCATTCTTCTAGTGAGGGGCACCTAGGTTGTTTCCAGGTTCTGGCTATTACAAATAGTGCTGCTATGAACATAGTTGAACAAATGCTTTTGTAGTATGTTAGGGCATCTCTTGGGTATATTCCCAAGAGTGGAATTGCTGGTTCCTGAGGGAGGTTGACTCCCAGTTTCCTGAGAAACCGTCACACTGATTTCCACAGTGGCTGCACAAGTTTGCATTCCCACCAACAATGGATGAGTGTTCCCCTCATTCCACATCTTCTCCAGCATAGACTATCATTGGTGTTTTTGAGTTTGGCTATTCTGACAGGTGTAAGATGATATCTCAAAGTTGTTTTGATTTGCATTTCCCTGATAGCTAAGGAGGTTGAGCATGACCTTAAGTGCTTTTTAGCCATTCGAAGTTCATCTGTTGTGAATTCTCTGTTCAGTTCAGTACCCCATTTTTTAATTGGGTTAATTAGAGTTTTAGTGTCTAATTTCTTGAGTTCTTTGTATATTTTGGAGATCAGACCTTTGTCTGTTGAGGGGTTTGTGAAGATCTTCTCCCAGTCAGAAGGTAGCCTTTTTGTCTTACTGACAGTGTCCTTTGCTTTACAGAAGCTTCTCAGTTTCAGTAGGTTCCATTTATTTATTGTTTCTCTTATTGTCTGCGCTCCTGGGGTTCTGCCTATATCTTGTAGACTACTTCTCACTTTCTCTTCTATCAGGTTCAAAGTGGTCGGATTAATGTTGATATCTTTAATCCATTTGGACCTGAGTTTTGTTCATGGTGATAGATATGGATCTATTTTCATTCTTCTACAGGTTGACATCCAGTTATGCCAGCACCATTTGTTAAAGATGCTATCCTTCTTCCATTGTATAGCTTTAGCTCCCTTGTCAAAAATCAGGTGTTCATAAGTTTGTGGGTTAATACCCGGGTCTTCTATTCGATTCCATAGGTCGACTTCTCTGTTGTTATGCCAATACCAAGCTGTTTTCAATACTCTTGCTCTGTAATAGAGTTTGAAGTCAGGGATGGTAATGCCTCCAGAAGTTCCTTTATTGTATAAGATTGTTTTGGCTATCCTGGGTTTTTTGTTTTTCCATATAAAATTGATTATTGTTCACTCAAGGTCTGTGAAGAAGTTTGATGGGATTTTGATGGGAATTGCATTGAATCTATAGATTGCTTTTGGTAGAATTGCCATTCTTACTATGTTGATTCTCCCAATCCAAGAGCAGGGAAGGTCTTTCCATTTTCTGGTATCCTTCTCAATTTCTTTCTTCAAGGACTTACAGTTTTTGTCAAATAGGTCTTTCACTTCCTTGGTTAGAGTTACCCCAAGATATTTTATGCTATTTGTGGCTATCATGAAAGGTGATGTTTCTCTGATTTCCCTCTCTGCTTCTTTATCCTTTGTGTATAGGAGGGCAACCGAATTTTTGGAGTTGATCTTGTATCCTGCCACATTACTAAAGGTGTTTATCAACTGTAGGAGTTCTTTGGTAGAGCTTTTGGTGTCGCTTATGTATACTATCATATCGTCTGTAAATACGAAAGTTTAACTTCATCCTTTACAATTTGAATCCCCTTGATCCCCTTATGTTGTCTTATTGCTATTGCTAGAACTTCAAGCACTATATTGAAGAGAAATGGTGAGAGTGGACAGCCTTGTCGTGTTCCTGATTTTAGTGGAAAGGCTTTGAGTTTCTCTCCATTCAATTTGATGTTAGCTGACGGCTTACTGTATATTGCTTTTATTAAATTTAGGTATGATCCTTGTATCCCCAGTCTCTCCAACACCTTTATCATAAATGGGTGTTGAATTTTGTCAAATGCTTTTTCAGCACCCAATGAAATGATCATATGTTTTTTTTTCTTTCAGTTTATTTATATGATGGATTACATTGATAGATTTGTGTATGTTGTACCAGCCCTGCATCTCTGGGATGATGCCCACTTGATCATAATGGATAATTTTTCTAATGTATTCTTGGATTCGGTTTGCCAGTATTTTATTGAGTATTTTTGCGTCAATGTTCATGAGTGAGATTGGTCTGTAATTCTCTTTCCTGGTTGTGTCTTTGTGTGGTTTTGGTATCAGGGTAACTGTAGCTTCATAAAAAGAGTTTGGCAATGATTCTTCTGTCTATATTGTGAAATACATTAAGGAGTATAGGTATTAGCTCTTCCTGGAAGTTCTGGTAGTATTCTGCATTGAAACCATCTGCCCCTGGGCTTTTTTTGGTAGGGAGATTTTTAATAACAGCTTCTAATTCTTCACGACTGACAGGTCTATTTAGATTGTTCACCTGGTCTTGGTTCAACTTTGGTATATGGTATTTATCTAAAAAAATGTCCATTTCTTTTACATTTTCCAACTTTGTGGCATATAAATTTTCGTAGTAAGATCTAATGATTCTCTGAATTTCCTCTGTGTCTGTGGTTATGTCCCCCTTTTCATTTCTGATCTTATTAATTTGCATGTTCTCTCTCTGTCGTTTGATTAATTTGGATAGGGGTTTGTCGATCTTGTTGATTTTCTCCAAGAACCAGCTTTTTGATTCATTGATTCTTTGGATTGTTTTCTGTGATTCTATTTTGTTGATTTCAGCACTCAGTTTGATTATTTCCAATCATCTACTCCTCCTGGGTAAATCAGTTTCTTTTTTTTCTAGAGCTTTCAAGTGTACTGTTAAGTCTCCAATGTGTGCTTTCTCCGTTTTCTTTAATTGGGCACTTAGTGCTATGAACTTTCCTCTTAGCACTGCTTTCATAGTGTCCCATAGGTTTGAGTATGTTGTGTCTTTATTTTCATTAAATTCAAGGAAGACTTTAATTTCTTTATTTATTTCTTCCTTGACCCAGGGGTGATTCAGTAGTTGACTGTTCAACTTCCATGAATTTGTTGGCTTCCTGGGGGTAGCAATGTTCTTGAATTCTAACTTTAACCCATGGTGGTCTGACAAGACACAGTTGGTTACTAATATTTTTTTGTATCTGTGAAAGTTTCCTTTGTTACCCAGTATGTGGTCAATTTTCGAGAAGGTTCCATGAGCTGCAGAGAAGAAGGTATATTCTTTCCTATTTGGGTGGAACGTTCTATAGATGTCTGTTAAGTCCATTTGATTCAATACCTCCAATAATTCTCTTATTTCTCTGTTAGGTTTCTGTCTGATTGACCTGTCCATTGGTGAGAGAGGAGTGTTGTAGTCTCCTACTATTAGTGTCTGTGGCTTGATGACTGCCTTGAGTTCTAGAAGTGTTTCTTTTACATAAGTAGGAGGCTTTATATTAGGGGCATAGATATTCAGGATTGAGACTTCCTCCTCATGAATTGTTCCTGTTATGAGTGTAAAATGTCCATCTCCATCTCTTCTGATTGATTTTAGTTTGAAGTCTATTTTGTTGGAAATTAGAATGACCACACCTCCTTATTTCTTAGGTCCGTTTGCTTGAAAAACCTTTTCCCAACCCTTTACTCTGAGTAGATGTCTGTCTTTGTGGTTGAGGTGTGTTTCTTGTAAACAGCAGAATGTTGGATCCTATTTTCGTATCCAATCTCTTAGTCTGTGCCTTTTTATAGGTGAATTGAGTCCATTAATATTAAGTGATATTATTGACCAGTGGTTTTTGACTCCGGTTATTATTATTTTTTGTTTGTTTGTTTAATAGAGTTTGTATGTGTCCCTTCTTTGAGTTAAGCTCGTGAAGGGTTGCTAGATGTCTGAGTTATTGTAAGCAGTGTTGGCAATGTTGGATTCCTTGTGTTGCTATTATCCTTCTATTACTTTCTGTAAGGCTGTGTTTGTGGCTACGAATTGTTTAAATTTGTTCTTATCCTGGAATATTTTGTTTTCTCCATTGATAGTGAATGATAGCTTGGCTGGGTATAGTAGTCTGGGTTTGCATCCATGGTCTCTTAGTTTCTGCAGTACTTCTATCCAGGACCTTCTAGCTTTCATGGTTTCCATAGAGAAGTCTGGTGTAAGTCTGATAGGTTTACCTTTATAAGTTACTTGACCTTTTTCCTTTGCAGCTCTTAATATTCTTTCTTTAATCTGTATGTTTTGTGTTTTGATTATTATATGGCGAGGGGAAGTTTTTTTTTTTTTGATCAAGTCTATTCTGTGTTCTGTATGCTGCTTGAACCTTCATAGGAATATCATTCTTTAGGTTGGGAAAGTTTTCTTCTATAATTTTGTTGAATGTATTTTCTGGTCCTTTGATCTGCAGTTCTTCTCCTTCTTCAATCCCTATTATTCTTAGATTTGGTTTTTTTATTGTGTCCCAAATTTCTTGAATGTTTTGTGATGAGAATTTGTTGGATTTGCTGTTTTCTTTGATCTGAGCATTTATTTTCTCTATGGTATCTTCAGGCTCTGAGGTCCGTTCTTCCATCTCTTGTATCCTATTGGTTATGCTTGATTCTGTAGTCTCTGATTGTTTACCTAGATTTTCCATATCCAGCCGGCCCTCGTTTTGTGTTTTCTTCATTGCCTCCATTTCAGTTTTCAATTCTTGAACTGTTTCCATTACCTGTTTGATTGTTTTTTCTTGGTTTCCCAGTGTATCATTCATGGATTTACTCATTTCTTTGAACTTTTTGTTATATTTCTCATCCATTTCTTTACTCATTTCTTCAATCTTTTTTTTGTACTTCTCATCCAGTTCTTTAAGGGAGTTATTCATATCCTGTTTAAGGGACTCTATTGCTTTCATAATGGCATTTTTTTTCCACTTCTTCTGAATTAAGAGGTTCAAGTCCTTCTATTGTAGAATCATTGGGATCTGGTGTTTTCATGCTGTTTTTTAGATTGTTGGAGGAGTTCCTGCCTTGGCGTCTGCCCATCTCTTCCTTCAAATGCTCTCTATTGGATCTTCTGGTACCAGGTTACGTTCCCTTGTTGGGCAGGGACTTCACTGACAGAAGGCCTACCTTTCCTCAGGCAGTCTATTGAAACACAGGCACTCCCTCCTGCCAGGTTGTACTCACAGCCCAGGCCCAGCGAGCAAGGGAATTGCTCTGGGGAGATCTTGTGGCCCCAGAGGGAAGGGGGGAAGAGAGGAAGGTTTGCCTGGATAAAGGCTGGGACAGGAGAGCTCCGCAGGGAGGAGCAGCCACTGCAGGGTGATCAGAAAGTCGAAGGGGGCGGGGAAAGTCTGAATTCCTCCTAGCTGAAGCCCTCGGGCCAGGAGCAAACTCACCCCTCCTCCAATGGATGTCTGCTAGAAGTTCACTCTCTCTTGCTGGCCAGGAATGTGGCTGAGCTGAGACAGAGCTTTCCTGTCGTCAGGCAGGCTCTCAAAACACAGGAACTGCCCCTGCCGGACTGAGCCCACAGCTCAGGCCCAGCATGCAAGGGAGCAGCTCTGGGGAGATCTTGTGGCTCCAGAGGGGAGGGGGAAAGAGAGGAAGGTATACCTGGATAAAGGCTGGGACAGGATTCGCGAGAGCTCCGCAGGGAGGAGCCGCCTCTGCCGGGTGACCAGAAAGTCGAGGGGGGGCCTAAACTAACTTTCATAGCTCTGGCAAAATACTCAGTAGGACAGAGTCTGTAATGATGGACAAATCATGGTATAAGAAAAGTAAGACAACTGCTGATATTTAACTCAGAGTCAAGAAGCAGAGAGAGAGAGAGTGATGAATGCTGGTGTTCCACCATTTTTTGATGTTCATTTTCCCTAGAGTCTTAGTCCATAAAGTTGTGAAACTTACATTCAAAAGGGGTTTTCTTCAATTCTTAAACTTGGTAAACATCCTCACAGATATGGAAGAAGTTTCTTTTCCAAGTTCTTGATTCATGATTGACAATGATTGGTTGCATTGATAGTGAAAATTAATCACTGCAGAATAAAGGCCCATAACTTGGTTCACGGGCCAAGGAATATGCGTGCTCCTGACACATCAACAAGTAAGTCAAAGTGTAGCTTTTTGCCTTTTATAGTGCCAGACCAGTGAGATGGTCTTCCCAGTCTTCTGCTGTCACCTTTTATACAGACGGTAATTCCTTGATATTGAACCATGCCATGGTAGCTGCTTCTTAAAGGAGAAAACCTGACATATTGTTACGTTGCAGGTTGGAAACTCATCCATAGAGCCACTAAATAACTTAACTTTCCTATGTTATTTTTATATTGAAAATAAAAGGCAAATGTAAAATCTAGCATAGATTTTTCTGACCTCAAGCCTAGTTTTTTTATATTAAATTATGAATGATTTCAGTAGACATTACGTTTTTATAAGAGTAGAATAAGAAATTGAGCATAGAGAAATTTAGAGTAATGCATAACACTTTAAAATATTATTCAAAAGTTATTGTGCTTCTGATTTTTGACATTGCTGATGAATTCAAAAAATTTATGGGTAAGCTCAGCCATTACAGCTTTTAGTAAATTTTGGCATTATGTTATAAACAGCACTAATTTTTCTTATTTTTTTACTTTTTCCATTCAAAAATTTACACTTCCTCCTCTCCTCCAATCCCCTCCTGCTCTCCACTCCCCCTCCTCCTTCCCCCTCCCTCCTTAAGAGAGGGCAGGAAATCGTGCCCTGTGGGAAGTCCAAGGCCCTCCCCACTACATTCGGGACTAGAAAGCTTTGCATCCAAATAGACTAGGGTCCCAAAAAGCCAGTACATGCAGTAGAAACAAGTCCCAGTGCCTTTATCAATGGCTTCTCAATCAACCTCCATTGTCAGCCACATTCAGAGAGTTCAGTTTGATCACATGCTCATTCAGTCCTGGTCCAGCTGGATTTGGTGAGCTCACATTAGAACAGGCACACTGTCTCAGTGGGTGGACCAAACCCTTGCCGTCCAGACTTTCTTGTTCATCTTCTCCTTCCTTCTGCTCTTCAACTGGACCTTGGGAGCTCAGTCCCTTGCTCTGATGAGGGTCTCTTTCTCTATCTCCATTCTATGGTGATAATCGAGATAAACATCCATGTGATAGTGGGGCAAGGTCAGTTCAGACACCCTCTGCACTTCTGCCCAAAGACCTACCTGGGGACATCCCCGTGGACATCTGGGAACCTGGGATCCCCTCAAGAGCCAAGTCTTTTGTCAACCCTAAAATGGCTCCCTTAATGTAGATATCTTCTTCCCTACTCCTATATCCGCCCTTCCTCATCTCTACCCTCCCACTCCCCTAAGCTCTCACTAGTTTTTCCTTTCTCCCTTCCCTCTCCCACTATCTCCTTCCCCCAACCCCACCCCTACCCACACCCCCATGCTCCCAACTTTTGCCTAGCAATCTTGTTTGCTTCCACTTTCCAGGAGGATCTGTATATGTTTTTCTTTGGGTACACCTTGTTATTTGGCTTCTCTAGGCTTGCCAACTATAGGCTTAATGTCCTTTGTTTATGGCTAGAGTCTATTCATGAGTGAGTACATACCATATTCATCTTTTTGGGTCTGGCTTACCTCACTCAGGATAGTGTTTTCTATTTCCATCCATTTGCATGCAAAATTCAAGGTGACATTGTTTTTTACTGCTGAGTAGTACTCTAATGTGTATATATTTCACATGTTCTTTATTCATTCTTCCATTTTGGGGCATCTAGGTTGTTTTCAGGTTCTTGCTATTACAAATAATGCTATTATGAACATAGTTGAACAAATGCTTTTGTAGTATGACTGGGTATCTCTTGGGGTATATTCCCAAGAATGGTATTGTTGGATCCTGAGGCAGATTGATTCCCAACTTCCTGAGAAACTGCCACACTGATTTCCAAAGTGGTTGTACAAGTTTGCATTCCTATCATCGTGCACAAACTCAAGTACAAATGGATCAAAGACCTCAATATAAATCCAATCACACTGAACCTGATAGAACAGAAAGTGGGAAGTAGACTACAAAACATGAATGAGCGCAGGAGACCACTTTCTACGTATAACTCCAGTAGCACAGACAAGAGCAACAGTGAATAAATGGGACCTCCTGAAACTGAGAAGCTTCTGTAAAGCAAAGGACATTGTCATTAAGACAAAAAGGCATCCTACTGAATGGGAGAAGATCTTCACCAACCCCATATCAGAGAAAGGTCTGATCTCCAAAATGTATAAAGAACTCAAGAAACTGGACATGAAAATTCTAATTAACCCAATTAAAAAATGGAGTACTGAACTGAAAAGAGAATTCTCATCAGACAAAGTTCAAATGGTCAAAAGACACTTAAGGTCTTGTTCAATCTCCTTAGCGATCAGGAAAATCAAAACAACTTTGAGATACTATCTTACACCTGTCAGAATTGCTAAAATCAAAAACACCAATGATAGCCTATGCTGGAGAGGATGTGGAGTAATGGAAACACTCACCGATTGCTGGTGGGAATGCACTAATTTTTCTTCAACCAAAATTATGTGTTTGTAGTATCACACTGCTCATCTTTTCATTGAGAATGGGGTAAAGGACTAGGGAGAAGACTCATGGGATGAAATATTTTTCATGCAAGTGTGAAGATGAGTTCAGATATGCAGTATTCACAAAAGGTGGCTGATTTAGTGTGCACCTGTAATCTTAGCACACCTACAGTGAAATGAGAGGCAGAGACAGGAAAATCCTGGAAGCTGGATGGTCAGTTAGCCTGGTTCACACAGTGCTCAACAAGAGAACCTCTCTCCAATGCAAGGTTGGAGATGAGCACTGTCATTTGAAGGTCTTCTGATGTACACACTCATGCCTTGACATGTTTGCCTGTAAGCACACACACACACACACACACACACACACACGCATACACATTCACACATGCATTTGTGCAAATACACACGAACACACACATGCCAGAGCTGACTCATCTTTACCTATTCAATACTTTCATTATCTGTACTAATCAATTTCTGACTACATAAGACACATATTAGGTTTTTCTCTGTTAATAGTTAAAGTTGTCTTTTTGGATATAATTATATTTAAGTTACTTCAAAACTCAAGAAAAGCTATAGAAATGAAACATGGTTATTGTACTAGAAGATGATGTCTCCCCATGAGCAAGCTTCAGCTTCAAATTATTCTATTCCCCTTTTTCCCTCTCTAAATCTACACAAAGTATTGTTAAAGCAGCAAGCAAAGAAAAGGAGTACGTTAGTTTTGTCCAACATAATGTTTCCCAATTTTTCCAATTATTGCTGCATATTTCTACTTTAGAAATGCAAACTGATTTCTTTAAAGAGAGCATCTTTAACCAGGAAGCTGTTATGACACAAAGTCAGCATATATGAGGAAAAACTCATGTAACCAGATATTTGAACTCAGAGAGGAGGAACTGTTTCCTCTAAGAAGGCTAAAGACAGTGAATTAAAACTATGCTTTGCAAAAGTACTGTGCTACCCACTAGGCTGGTAAACATAATGCGTGTTCTCTTTTAATACCCAGGTCAACACACTATCGAGTAGAATTCACTATTTTCTAATATGTTGATGAGTTTAAATGTGAGATATACCACATCAGCTAATGCGTTTGTACTCTTGGTCCCTGGTTGTTGGCACTGTTTTGGGAGGCTGCGGGCCTTGTTGGATAAAGTGGGTCACTGGGGATGGACCTTGAGATTTGATAGGGAAAACCCATTAGCTGTTTTCTTTTTTCTTTTGAGGGTTGATGATATGTGACCAGCTCCTTCAAACTCCTGCCATCATGCCTTCTCTGCCACTAAATTCCCTCAAGCTAGGAGTCCAAACAGGTCCTTCCTTTCTGTTCCTTGTCAATTATTTCAAGTTGCTCCTTATCAAGTATCTATCATAACACAAAAGAAAGTAAGAAATACAGATATCGCTAATGAAATCCCTTGTTTACGAAGAAGTTTGTTCATGACTTGTTCTTGCTGTCTCAGGAGTGGCTCATCAGGCTGTGTCCAAGCAAACATATGTGCTGCTCTTTTATTTTATTTCCCTGCACTCCACAACTATATTCATATAAAAGAGGAACAGCTGACATGTGGCAGTGGTGAGAGGCACTCTCACATTTGATGAGAGCAGTAAAGCAGCTCCCTGACAAACCACTCACAACCTTAAAGAGAAATGATTTCTAAAATGGCTTTCACCTTCTTAGGCGCTGGTGAGTTGCAGAACCTGTTCTGTATCGTGAATTGGAAGCATACTATTATGTTCTTTACGAGGTCTGTAGCGTGTCAAACCCTGACTTGAAAGATTTACACATGTTAAGTTGCCTCCTAAGGGATGACTGGACCAATTATGGACTCCTCAGGTAGTCTCACTTGGCAGCAGAGGTGAGTTCCAGTCCATGGGAGAAGGTGCTGATTCAGTAGGGAGAAAGCACATCAGTGCCTCAGCAAGCAATCATTCAGCACTCCCAATGTGTTCTTAAGACAAGATTCGAATCTTTATCACCTTTGTCCATGCTGAGCAGCGGAAGGTTTTGATGAGGCTACATGAGGGGGTTCTTCCACACACCTACCAATAACAGAGCATCACTGATTGATATTAAAGAACATTAACGGAAGCCTGGATGTACTTGCTTTAATTAAGTGAATTAAATTAAACCTAGTTGCTGATGATGAGCCAGTGATGAAAATGCTAGCACAAAGTTATCCCCTAGGAAAATGAAAATATTCTGAGGAACTTCTCTTACGGTCCTAACCACTGGTCGTGCAGTCCTGTTCTCTGTAATGTTTTCAGGAGGTAATATATTTTGCCATTAATTTCTATATATTTTTTTTTAGTAAAGGTCCAGGGACTAACTCTAGGACACATAAATATGCTTTTTGTAACACTCATTAAGCAAGTACACACACACATACATGTGCACATGTGCACACATATATACACACATGTGCATGCACATACAAACATTCACATACACACACGCATATACACATGTATATACTACCATCTAAACATCTTCCTAAAACCTTGCTGTTTAATATTTTATGATGTTTGTTTAGTTTGGGATAAACTTCCTCTGCACCCCATCGACTTACCCTTTTACTCTTTTTATTTATTTATTTATTAAAAATTTCCACCTCCTCCCCTCCTCTTATTTCCCTCTCACTCCCCCCACTCCCCCTCCCCCTTCCTCTCCAGTCCTAAGAGCAGTCAGGGTTCTCTGCCCTGTGGGAAGTCCAAGGTCCTCCCCCCTCCATCCAGGTCTAGGAAGGTGAGCATCCAAACAGATTAGGCTCCCACAAAGCCAGTCCATGCAGTAGAATCAAAACCCAGTGCCATTTTTCTTGACTTCTCAGTCAGCTCTCATTGTCAGCCACATTCAGAGAGTCCGGTTTGATCACGTGCTCTTTCAGTCCCAGTCCAGCTGGCCTTGGTGAGCTCCCATTAGATCAGTCCCACCGTCTCCTTGGGTGGACGCACCCCTCGCGGTCCTGACTCCCTTGCTCTTGTTCTCCCTCCTTCTGCTCTTCATTTGGACCTTTGGAGCTCAGTTCAGTGCTCCAATGAGGGTCTCTGTCTCTATCTCCATCCATCGCCAGATGAGAGTTCTATGGTGATATGCAAGATATTCATCAGTGTGGCTATGGGATAAGGCCAGTTCAGGCACCCTCTCCTCTGCTGCCCAAGGAACAAGCTGGGGACATCTCCTTGGGCCCTCTTTTCAGATCGTATAAATCTTTTGCCTTTTACTCTTTAAATCTTTTTATCTCTGTATGAAACATGGTTTCCTCCGCAAAGACTCTTTCAATATCAGAATCAATTCTATTTCCTAGGATTTCATATGACAACACTGAGGTAGAGTTATTTTCTAGACAAAATGGATACGAATGAATGCCACAAATTTTTCGTTTTCTTTCATCTTTTACCTTAGATTTTGTACTATATATTTCAGATTCATTTTTCATCCTGTGCACTATAGCAGTTTGTCTGGAAAAATAGCTGCCAACATTTCCTTTCATTCCTAAACGTCCAACTATTCTTCTATCAAGTGATGAGGTCTGGTCTTCCTTCTTTACGTCTGTGCATTTACCCTGTCCATCCAAATGCTGCTGTCGTCAAACTGTGAAGCTTGCAATCCAAGCATAGTTTTTTTTTAAAATTGAAAATAGATTCTTTTGTCATACAATGTTTCCTGATTACACTTTTTCCTCCCTCTATTTTTTCCCAGTTTCTCCCTACTTTTCCTCCCCTCCAGAGCCACTCCTTTTTCTGTCTGTCAAAAGAGAAATTCACTAAATAAGTGTAAAGTCTACAAGCTTGAGAGATACCAAAAGACAGTTTTGGATGGCAATGCAAGTTATGATAGGAAGTAAATTAGGTACAAGACTTTGGACTCACAAATTTACGATATATAATGGAGGTATTTTCCCCAAATTTGTCAAATGCAAATGGACTATCCGTTGTTGTGCTTATTGACTGTATATGTTTTATATAGTTATTATACTTATTGTATATAGTGTTTCTTATATTACTTACAATCTTATTTTTTATTTTAGACAAAAAAAGGAAATATAGTGATGTTTTGTGTTTTCATAAATAAAGCGTGCCTGAAAGGAGGAGGCTTCTAAGAGATAACAACTAAACATAACAAAATAAAACATAACACAAAAACCAACACATCAAGGCTATACAATACAACCCAACAGAAGAAAAAGGATTCCAAGAGTAGACACAAGAATCAGAGACCCAGTTGTTCATATACTCTATAGTCCCATAAAAATGCTGAACTGAAAGGTATAATATATTCACAGAGTATCTGTTGCTGACTTATATAGGCCCTGTGCTTGCTGCTCCAGTCTCTGAGCTCATATGAAATTTCCTCAGTTGATTCAGAGGGCCTTGATCTCCTGGGGTCCTCCTTTCCCTCTGCTTTTACATTTTTTCTACCTTCTCTTCCACAGAGTTCCCTGATCTCCGAGGAGAGGAATTTGATGGACACATTCCATTTCTTACTGAGTGGTTCAAGTACTCTCTCCACATAATCTCTGGCTGTGGGTCATTTTATATTTTCTCATCTGCTCTAGGAGAAAGCATCTGTGATGATCACTGAATGATGATCACTGTGATGATCACTGGCCTATTAACATAGCAGAATATCATTAAGAGTTATTTTGTTGATAATTTTTTAAGATAAGTAGTATAGTTTTTTTTTTTTAACCCTAGGTCTCTGGGCTATCTTGTCTCTGAATCTTGATTACCCACTCAGTGTTGGGTATGGTTTCGATTTCTTGGAGTGGGTCTTATGTCAAATCCGACATTGGTTGGCTACTGCTATAAGTTCTGTACCATTATTATACTATCATTATCTTGCAAGCAGGACAGATAGTAGGCCAACGCTTTTGTGACTGGGTTAGTGTTAGAGCTAGTAGCCTGCAGAGCACCTTCCCACACCAAAGATACTAGACTATAGGGGTGAAAGCTCCATGTAGGCACCAGCTCAACTCCTCCATGTTCAATGAGATGTCTAGGTGTTGTTATTTACAATGGGATCCCACTGCCAGTTTGTAAAGAGATACTCAATGTCATAGCCACAGCCTGGAATGCTTGGGGATTTCCATAGAACCTCTTGCGCAATCAAGTCCTGGTACTGGAAGGCTATTTTGGTGACAATAGATAACCTGTTTCAATAGGTTTCAAAGGGCTTTGAGGATTGGTTTCTTGGGATTGATCGACCATGGGATGTGCAGAGAGTTATTGTGGACAGAGAGAGTGAGAGTGGAAAAGGAGAGAGATAATAAGACAAAGGAGTAGAATGAACAGAGTAGAAACAGCAGGGACTAAGGAAAAAGGCCAGAAGCCAATATTAGTAATCTCAGTAACTTCAACTGAGCTAACTGGGTATGAATGTGATGTGGGTGTCCCCTCTATGTGCTATGATTACCATTAATGAATAAAGAAACTGCTTTGAGCCTACGGCAGGGAAAAAGGAACAAGGTGGGGAAAAGCTAGGCTGAATGCTGGGATAAAGTAATGCAGAGTCAGGGAGATGCCATGGAGCTGCTGCCTGAGTCAGACACGCCGAAACTTTGTCAGTAGGCCACTGCCACGTGGAGATACACAGACTAATGGAAATGGATTAAATTAATATGTAAGAGTTAGCCAATAAGAAACTAGAGCTAATGGGCCAAGCAGTGATTTGAATAATATGGTTTCTGTGTGATTACTTTGGTTTTGGGCAGCTGGGAGGAACAAGCGGCTCCTTTCCTCTAACATGAATGGACCATGAACAGCTTTGTAGGGTCCAACTTCAGCCATCAGACTTTCAGGTAAAGAAATTCACCTAATTCAGTTCCATGAGTTGCAGAAATGGCCCATCTCCTGCCAGTCTGACACAAATTCTGTAATTATAAGCCAGCAAATAGTTAGCAAATAGACTTTAAAGTTACCAAGTTCTGAGCTGCCAAGATATGCAAAGTAGACAATAAAACATCCACAATACATTGCATGCAATCTCTTTGAGAAAGTAGGACTGGAATTGCCCATTTGTAAATCTCATAGTGCCTAGATAAGCATAATGACAATATCAAGAGTGTTGTGAAAATAACGTCTTAAAATGAACTGAGCGTGCTCACCGACTTCATACAATTTCTACTCACCTCTTATCTTTGAGGATCTCATTGTTTCTGGGCCTGTCAATCCATTTGTCTGTCTGTCTCTTCTCTCCATATGCATACATACACACATGCATATATACATATATACATACATATGTATATGTGTGTGAATACATATATAATATTATATATATAATATCCACACACATTTATATCATCAATATCGTATCATGTGATGTGTTGAATCTGTGTTAGCACTGATGTTTCTCTCTAATGATCTCTGCCTTATTGCCTTGAAGCAGGGTGGTCTTACTAAAGCATAAGTTTGATCTGTCAGTTAAGATGATGGATCAGCAAGCACCAGACTTCTGCCAATCTTCATTCCTCCCTCCCAAGCTTTATCTAGCTTTCTCTGTTAGCACTGGGAATTCAAATTCAAATCCTCATGATTGCAGAGCCAGCAGGCTTATCCACTGACTCTCCCAAAACATGAATCTCTTTAAACCAGGATGATACTTTCCATGGTTCTGATGCAGGCATCTCAGAATGTGTCTGCGGATGTTTGCTCTGAGATAAAGTCACCCAATCTAATGTGAAGCCAAGGGTTGTTCTTTTGGTTCCAAGGGCAATCTGCTATCATGTTGTTCTCAAAATGTGGCTTGATCTGTTACAGTCTTTAAAGCTTCTAATGATTGATGTGAGGTTCTGTAGCTATGCACCCTCTCAATCACCACAATGAAAAGAGAAATAGCCATAATATAGATCTGCTACAGATGTGACAACTGCCAAAGCAGCTCTGTTTCTCTTATGATGTATGATCTCCTCCTGGTTTCTTTTGTCCCCCACAATACAATAAGTTTTGACATCTTGAGACTAATGTTTCCATGACTTTGTGCTACCTTCTAGATCATCTATCCCCTGTGAACCTATCCCAATATTCAACCGCTTGGGCCTGGCTTCAGACTTTACATTGAAATCCCATTATTAGTAGCTATCATGATCTTCAATATAAGTTACTTGCCTTGCTTAAAGAAGAATGTGATTTAATTAATTTTTATCATCTAAGGGGTCATTTTCCATAAATATGATGTAATATCTTTAATCTGGCTTTCCAGTTCACCACACTAACTTATTGAGGAGTTTAATCCCCCAAATCATATGTAAATAGCAATAAGAATGTAGAAAAAATCGATCCAGTGTTAGAAGTGAGACCTGGGGAAAGTAATTAGATTTAGACTTTATTTTTACAGGGGAATACCTTGGCTAAAACTTGATGGCTTTATATAAAGAAGAACCAACAACTAGGCACAGACAGAGACAACGTGTATCCTTAGTCTACTGTCATAAAATGTCCTCTACCATCTTAGGGTGCTGCTAGCAAGGAGGTCACCATGAAGTCAAGCTGCTGCCAGCACCATGAGCCACTGAGCCTCTAAATTGTGATCTTAACAGTCTTCTGGCCTTTTGAAGATAAGCCTGCCTCAGGCTTGTCACTGTACTAAGAGAGTCCATAGGACTGAATGTCCCCTTCCTACAAGTCTGTTCTTGAATCTTTGAGGATATTTCCTCTATATTTCTAGGTTTCATTGATATTTTTTTCTGTATCACTAAAGGAATATTATATAAAGTTTTAGAGTACCATTTCTTTGTCTGGAACCTACATCTAGAAAGATGTATTAGCTTACAAATTAAAAATAACTAAACAATAATACAATAATAAAAATACGACAACAACCAAACAAAATCTCCCATTTTTTATTTAAATTTTCTGTCTTTGAGAATTTCATAGATCAGCACCAGATTAATGCTCCTTCTTCCCCCTTTCAGTTCTCCTAGCCCATTCATTCTCAAATTCATGACCCCTTCTTCAATATTTGTTATATATTCACTTTGTATGTTTGTATGTATGTGTGTATCTATATGTATATGTATACACATATCTGTTTTTAATCTGTATTGTACTCAATAACCTCATGTGTCTTCATGTGTGAGCACTGTATACTTGAGTTCTGTTTAGATGAAGCTTTGGACTGAATGCCCCTGATCCTTGTATGCATTACTGTGTCCAGTATCTGCTTATTTGAGGGAGAATGTCACTGGAACCGGTTTTCCCATTTACTCACACAAACGTAATACACATACTTTAGCCTATTTATGTATGTGAAGGAAAGAGTGAGCAAGCAGTGTGGCAAGATGCATTCACATATGAGCCAGTTCAGATATTGGCTCTTTAGCACTAGGACATTGACATTTTCTGATAGCAATGTCAAAAGTGTTGAAATGTGGGTACTCATAAGAGTATGCTTATGTGTGGGCCCTCAGTTCTATTACCTTGATAAATGGGTCTGTTTTGATGCCACTACCATGCTCACTTTATTACATTAATTCTGTAATAATATGGAATGGCAGCACCTCCAACAATATTTTTAATTGTCCATTTAAATAATATTCTTAAATTTTCCTTCTTCTTCTTCTTCTTCTTCTTCTTCTTCTTCTTCTTCTTCTTCTTCTTCTTCTTCTTCTTCTTCTTCTTTTTCTTCTTCATCATCTTCTTCTTCTTCTTCTTCTTCTTCTTCTTCTTCTTCTTCTTCTTCTTCTTCTTCTTCTTCTTCTTCTTCTCCCCTTTAAAGTATGAATCTTGATCTGCAACTAGGGTTGATTTCAACCTCATGATCCTCCTCATTCATCCTCCCTAGTATGAGGATACATGCCTGTGTCCTCTTTTCTTTAATAGCTTGCTTTGCCCTAGTAAGGGACAATGTCAAAGCAATAACCATTGTACTTTGAGGAGCACAGAAGCACAGAAGCCTCACACACATTTTGTAAGTACTCATCCACTCATCTGTCCACAGAAAGAAGCATTTGTCTTCCTGAGCTATTGATGTTCATTTTGTTTTAAAGTGAGTTTTATTTAAAAGAAAAGGAGTCTTTCACCTTTATTGTAAAGTATAAGAAAATATGACTCCAATTTCTAGTTATGACCTCTTGAATATAGTATGAGGATTATGGAAAATTGTATAATATATCCCACTGCCATAGTGATATCTAAACATCTCAGAGAAAGTGAGAGAGTATGAGAAGATGGCTTACAGAAAAGAAACAAGGAGATGTGACTTTGTTTGCATAATAAGGGTGTTATCAAGAGGTTATGAGAAAATTGGAAGCTTGCAAATGAGAGAATGTATTCCTATCTGTGTCCACATATGACCTTTCTGAATGCATAGCAGCCTATTTTACATATTCACTACAGAATTTCATTTACAAGCAAAACATTTTCCCTAGATTCCTTGAGGAAGTCTCTGTTCCTGCAAACCAAAATTATTAAATGACCACCAAATTTTTGTGAAGACATATTTTACTATAATTTCATGAGTCTAAGCTTGTGTGTGTGTGCGTGCTTGTGTTGTGCGCGTGCGTGCGTGTGTGTGTGCTTATGTGTGCATGTGCGTGTGTGTGTAACAACAGGGCCGGAAGATGGCATTGAATCCCCAGGAGCCAGAGTTATGGCTTATGAGCTGTCTTATGTGGGTGTTGGAACATGAACTTGGATCTTCTTGCAGAGTTGGAGGTATTCTTCACTACTGAGTTATCTCTCCAGCTACTAACAATTAATGTTTGGGAAAGCGTATAAGGAAGGAAAACACAAGAAAATTTGGGAAAGTGTCAAGGAAGACTACTCACAGGGGTGATAAAGGTGAGTTTCAAATATAATTAGGTAGAAAGAACTTTACTTGAAAGCTGAAGTGCACAGAATAGAGTGTGAAAACAGTGTGTAGGCATTCATGATGGGAAATGAGAAAGGCTAAGATCATGCATGGGTTGAGGGAACTTAGGATGTGATAAAAGTGTTATAAAGGATGAGCCAAAGAAGGTTATGCTTTCATGCATCTTCTCCCTGACAGACTCTTCAATTCTTACATTTTCTACCTTCTTCTTTCTTAAAAAGTAATTGAAAAAATGATTTTCTTTGCAACATATTTGGTATTAACCTTTCCTAATTAAAGTCTGAACTGTTGTTTTATTTATAAGATATATATAAAATGTTATTGCTGCAGTGCACACTCTCCCCCCACTTTAATAATTTGCTGGTAACACAATTCCTTAATATTTTTACAGAAAGGTCAGTGAGGCCACAAAACACATTTAGCTGACAATACTTGAGTTTCTGACTCTAAAAATGTGTTCAGCAGTTTATAAGTCCATCTATTTCTTGTTTGTTTAGAACATTTGTAACCTGTGAATGTTACTGTTTCTCTCAACCATTCTTCCTGCTTCTCCTCCTGTGC
The DNA here is from genome assembly GCF_982192425.1 of Myodes glareolus. NCBI lineage: Eukaryota > Metazoa > Chordata > Mammalia > Rodentia > Cricetidae > Myodes > Myodes glareolus. The sequence goes on along the minus strand of NC_142028.1, from coordinate 47,443,745 downwards.
CTTTCTCCTCATTTTTCTCTTCCCCTTCCTACTACTCATTCCCCATCATGCTACGGCCCCTCCCCACTTCGAATTCTTTCTCTTCCTCCTTGCTCCCCTCCTCCCCTGTCTTGTACTTACTCTGGTTATAATGAGAATTCACTAAGTTTCACCAAACCAAACTAACATCTGATTGTAATTGTACTTTTGTATCACTATAATTTCTGCCAGAAGTTACTCTGGAATGTTATAGTTTGCTTTGCTTTTCCAACAATGGGTTTGCAGTTCAGCAGCAATGTACCTAAGCAGCTCGTTCTGAGCTCTAGGTTCAGCTACTAACACTGAAACGATAGATTTTTGTTATCTTTGTTGTTGAGACATAAATTTTGACCATTTTTAAGAGGTAAATTGTGGTAGTTAAACATATGAATGAATGTGTGAGAGTCACAATACAGTAATACATATTTCTGTTTTATCAAACAAGAACCACCTTAAAAATTGGGGAATTGAAACCCTTCCAATAATTGTGAAATACATCATAGAAAACAATAGTTTCCCATGTGTGTTGTAGAAAACTAGACTAGATGCTCCTCTGTAACTGTCATTTGGTGACTTATACCTAACTCGGGAGTACCTTTTCGAAATGGAGTTCTCATCTTTTGCAGATAGACACACGATAGTGGAATTGCTGCATAATTTATCATAGCTCAGATCAGTTTTTAGATTTTTCTAGGGCTTCCAGGTGGTTTTCCATAATGTCTATGGCAATATTTTATTCAAACTGCCACTATATTCAGGTTGCATTTTGTCCAAATTCCATGCCAGCATCAATGATTTTTGCCTTTTTGGTGATAGCAATTGTAGTTGGAGTAAGATGTTATCTCGCTGTGGTTTTAGTTTATATTTTCCTAATTAGTAAGACTGTCCATGAAACCCTAAACTTGGTCATTTGTGTACCTTCTCTTAAAAAGTATCTATTTAGGTTTTAATTCTTTTCATATCAGATAAGGTATTTATCTGGTTTCTAAGTTTTTGAGTTCCTTATATGTTTTGCATATTATTCCCAAGTCACATTACTAAGTCTTTTTAAAGTGCTGTTGAATTCAGATAGCTAGTAGTTTTTTGAGAGGATTAGAATATGTGCTTATGGTGAATATTAACCATTGTCTTTTCTTGTTGGACTCTTATCTGGTTTTGTTATTAGGCTTGCATTGGCTTTGTAGAATACATTTCGGAGAATTTTCCAAGTAGCAGTTACCACTAATGCTAGTATTTGGAGTATTTGGGCCCCAGTTATCCCAGTTGCAAGGTTGTATGTCTGGTAGAAAACTTCTCTTCATCGTGAACTGTCCCCTGGTGGACCCAGGGATTAAGGCCACCAGGAACCACGTGTTTAGAATGTCTGATGCAATGAGTAGCTTTCCTGGCTAAGAATGCTCTCAAAAAAAAAAAATGGAAGATGAGCCACTGTACTGACAACTGGGGTTTCAAGGATGTGGGTTTAGGAGAAGACATCTTCTAGTTTCCATGATGATAAAAGTGTGGATGGGACTTAAACTGGAGGTTATGGCAGGTACAGTTCCCAAGGCTAAAGCTGAGGGTACTGTCATTTGCCCTGAGATGCATACACTGGCTCAAGGCTTCTGGACGTAGCAGGGACCCGCTGCTGGCCCCTGAGGCAGGGGCTGGGGTGTCTGCTAGATTCAATAGGTAAGAGGTTGCTCAGAGTGCATTTTTAAAGCAGCTAGTTGCCAAAATGGATGTAAAGTGTGTGCAGTTCATAGTTGTCAGCTACTGTGAGAGCAGTTGTTAGCATTTTCTCCCATACTTTTTTCCAGCAGTTTGAAATGCCTTTCTGCACCCCTGGCCAGGGAGCTGTGATTGACATTTAGTTTTTGCTTGTTTGCTTTTTGTTGGATGCCTTTTTTACTTTTTGTTCTGTTGTGAGTTCCGGTCAATTCCTAGATTGTTTAGTCTTCCCTCGATGATTTCCATCAAAAGGCAGCTTTTCCTTTGTAATCTTGTTAATATTTGTGACAGTGTCCTGTGCAGAGTATCCCAGCCATCTTGCCTGGGAAACTTCTGGAATGTTGGCTTTAGTATTAATCCGAAGACCATAACACCAAGATATACTAACTGCATTCAAGTATTGCAGGTACCCTATTCAGTTTTTCCCCATCATTCTCAATGTAGTCCGAAGGAGGCTTCCCTTACGGTGACTCTGTGCGATCATACTGTGTTATTATTTAAACAACCATAGCAGCAACAACAAAGCCCATAGTCTAGCCATACATTCTATGCTCACCTCAAACTCATAATCTACCTGGCACCGCCTAACAACTGCTGCAATTATGGGCATACACTACACATTATTGCTACAACATTGCTTATTGTACACCTACAAGCATATTCGCTGTGTACTCCAGTGCCTGCCTTTTCATTCACGTCTCTCAAGGAAGAGTGGGGCGAGCAGAGAAAGCCAGTGTGTCTGCTCACCTTGTTTTCATCTTTCCTTCCAGCAGTCCTGCTCACCACAGTGTAGATTCTTCCACTGGCTCTCTGTTTATTAATGTTTTCTAGTCTAAAGGAAGGTTTGTGGCACGGCACCGGCCACTGCATAGTACCCTAAAACCCCTAGGCTGACCTCAGAAAGTGATACCTGTCTTTCTAGATGGTTTAGGTAAAGGCTCAGACATTTAAATATGTCCACACACTCTTATATATGCTGGCTTTTTCAGTAATAAATCTTATTATTGTTATTACAACTGCAGTAAACCCTTACGCAGGGAGTGCTCCTCCATGGCAGAGTACTGATACTGTAGCTCTAGAATGCTGTCCCTCTCCTCTCTCACTAAATCAGCATGTGGGGTGTGGCCCAGATGCTCATACTATTGGAAAAGCTTCTGAATGATTTGGCTCTCCAGTGTTGTTTAGAGACACTGGGGCTTTAATTGATAGCTCCCCAGATTGTCAAAGTGTGAGTCAGAATGGAGAAAACCTTCACAGAGGGGATTTTTCTAAATCCACCCTCTTTCTTCTTTCCTGTTTTGCCAGAGGCCAACGCAGTGTAGAATTATTTTTAATGCCAAAGAATCTTTCTGGGCTGCTGTAGTTCTTGCCATTATTTACTTTTACTATGGGAAATAATCCCTCCCTTCCTGTATTCTTGTCCTGTTGTTCTACCCAAAATAGTTTATTTATCTTCTTCCTTCGTAGCTGGCTGGAACCTGCAACTTTTTTTGCTAAAATTGTGTGTGTGTGTGTGTGTGTGTGTGTGTGTGTGTGTGTGTGTGTGTGCAAAACTCTGAAATATTTTTCCTTATTTAATAGAATTCAATATACGTATATATGGTAGAAAACTGGTTTAAGTAGTCAACAACCCCCCATCTCTCCTTTATTTCCCATCTATCCTGAGATTTTAGTCCACTTGATCTTGTATATGCCTTGGTCAGGTAACCACAGCTGCTGTGAGTTCCTGACAGTGATAACCATTTTGTGTCCATAAGATAACATTTTATAGTTTCCCTCCTCTGGCTCAGAGACATTTCACCTCTTGAATGGTTTCCCTCAGCCTGGGTGCTGTTGGGGGCAATATAGATCTTACATTTAAGGCTGAACACCGAATCTCTTATTCTTAGCAATTTTGCCAGTCATCCATTTCTACGTTGACTTCTGCCCTCTAAATATAGGAGCTCTTTTGATCGAGTTTGAAAGCAGTACAGGTCTATGGGTAGAAACATAACTATTTAGAGGGTGATTTGACAGCATGGCCATTTAGCAAAATAAAACATCAGATTCTACCATAGGGGTTTCACTCTCCCCAGCCATGTGATTTTTGACTAGGATTAAAGTATCTTACAGGAAAGTCCATCCTATGTGGTGGGCCCTAGATAAAAACCAGAAAGCAGGTAGTTACCGCCTAACAGTTATGTCACTCTTGTACCCAGAAGCACATCTTGCCTGAGAGGTGGATACTGCAGCATGAGCTTCCAGTGTGGACAAGAGTAGCAACACATGTTCTTGCCCGGCAGCCTGCATAGCCCCCTCCACACTCTGCAAGTTAGCCAGCAGGGAAGAAGTTTGGAGTTGGTTTGAGGATTGATTTCTTTATGTGATACAGAGAAAGTTTCAGTGTCTTAAGCAATAGGGTCTTGCCATGTGGTTATGATGGGCAAGCAATGGCAATAGCAATAGCCTGTCATGTTGTAGAGCCTCTAACATGTAAGTTGTAGGAAGGTATTCCATACCTTGTTCTTAAGTTTTTATTTAATAATCCATATCTTCTGGGAGCAATATTGTCTACACATGGAGGGTAGTTCTACTTGAGTTCCTTTGTGTGGGGAGGTGAGGGTGGGCACAACTAAAACTTAGTTTAGCCATTTGGGGAATCAGTGTGGAGGTTTCTCCAGGAACTAAAAATTGGACAGAATGTGTCCCATCTCTTTCATTATGGGACACATATTCATCTATTGTGATACCTGGGAGTTCATGCTCATGGTTTCTCTGTTAAAAACTAGTGAGAAATGAAATCAACCTAGACATCCATCAACAGATGATTTGCTAAGAAAAATGTGGCATGCTTACACAAAGGAATATTACTCAGCTATAAAGAAAAAGATAAAATAAAAAATAGGTAAGTTAAATTAAATAATACAGTTTTCAGGTGAATGGATGGAACTGGAAAACAGTTATAGTGAGTACAATAACTTAGGTCTGGAAAGACAGACACTGTTTTCTCATGTGGAGTCCTAGTTACAAATCTTTTGTCTTGGTCTTTTACTTGTATCATAAATAAAAGCCTGCAGACTAAAAAACAGGACTCATCTATGAAGGGAGGAAACATGTTAAGAAATGGGGAATCGTTGATTTTAGGTAAGCAAGATGAAATACTAGGGGCTTGAAAGTCTTATTAAGCAGGGAGCGTAGTGGAGTATAGGGTAAATTAAGGGGCAAAAGTAAGAGCTAACCCAAAATGGAAATATGAAATTCCATATAAAAGCTAACTATCTTATAATCAAACTTAAAGGGTGGTGTAGAGATAGTAGAGCACATATGAAATGAAAGAAGAGGGAGAATACTAAGAGTTCGAAAGATTAAATGGGTATGAGTGCCACAGAATGGGAGTGGGTGGGTTGCCTAAAATTAAGACTCCATGAAAAAGCTTTATAGAAACCTACTATTTAGTAAATTAATTTTGAAATACAGCATCTCTCTCTCTCTCTCTCTCTCTCTCTCTCTCTCTATATATATATATATATATATATATATATATACATATGTGTGTGTGTGTGTGTGTGTGCATCTACACATATATGTATATTTCACATGAACTTTAGGTTGAGTTAGGATTAATTAACCTGGACCATTAATATTGACACAATATCTTTAGTGCAGACGGAGGCATGAGGTATTTGAGAAATCTGGTATTTCTGCAGTCCAATTAATGTAGAAAGAGTTCGGAAACATAAAAGCATTGTCAATATCTTCATTAAATAGTGACTGTTAGAGAAATAGAGGGTCAACATGAAAGCCAATGTGAGAAAGATTTGTATCCACATTTTTATGGAAATATTTAACTTAACTGTAAGAGCATAAAACATCTTTCCACACCTTTTAAGGACTCTGGTTCCTTTATAAAAAGTAGACTGAGACTCACAGTCTGTTATAATGATGATAAGTCACATGTTATGATGAGAAAATAACACCAAAGTAAAATCTTTTCAGGGAAGCAATAAGCTTGATTATCCTTTCATTTTCCTCTCAATCAGGCAATTTCCTGTGCTCTAAACCTGGGGTCATAACAATGTCACTTGCATTGTTAGTAATAAGGAGTTCATAGATAGATAAAAATCAGACTTATGTTATGTTCCCAGATGTTAGCTGTTAGAACTAGCATTATATTTTCAGTTAATAAGTGTAATTTCTGACCTAAGAGGGTTTTTAAAAATAGTGTATGAATTGTGTATTATGTATGAATATCTTAGGAGACTAACATAATATGTTTTTATCTGTAAAGAGATGCTGTATGTTGTTCCCATTAAGGCGTAATGAGATGCCTCAGATGCAATTATGATAATAGTTTGTATTTGAGAAATCTAAGTGGGACTCTTGCTTTCAGGACATAGGTATCAAAGTAGGTTCAGTTGGCACAACTCAGACATTCAGACAAAAAAGGGTGCAAGAGAAGAAACTGTGATCACACCCTGTGAGGTAAGGATGTTAGTTCTACTGAGACATTCTACTTCAGATGAAGAGAGTCATCACAGTAGAAACTGATAGAGGGAAAGGATATGGTGAAAATGCTTCATTCCCTTACATTCTGTCTGGGTGTTTCTACAGACCCTGTGAATGAACTTTACTACTTTGAGGTCCTTAATGATCATCAAAGCCATTGACTCCTAATTCGGTTAGCATTAGATTCACCCTGTTCCGTTACATGATAAATCAAGACCAGGCTCTGCACTCTGTTTGAGAAAGGTTGGAGCTGAGTCCCAGATCAGTGTAAGACCATCTGCACCACACTCAGGCCATTCAACTGCAATAGGTTCTGTCATGGTTGCCAGACTAATTATGGAAATATTTCAGCGTATAACTGATGGGGCTTAAAATTCACCATCATCCCAGTTTTATTTTTATTATACTCTTATTGCCTTCTCTTTGGAAGCAGGAGCCCTTATGTTGAAGGCAGAGGGATAAGTGATTGGGCATTTAGAGATTACTATTTCTCTGAGTGTCTTTTGCCACATGCTAGCTCTGCAATGTTAAGGAAGAAAATAAAAATCTGTGACCAAGCTGGTTAGTGAAATGCTGCGGGCTTGTTTATTCATAATGAATGTTACAGAAGCAGAGCCAGGGTGAGGCAGGTAAGGCCCTTAGCTCAAGCCCAAAATGTAATGGCATTCCAAAACCTTCAGTAATTAAAATAAGGTATTTCATGTAACAGTAATTAAAATTTTAGTGAAAAGTATATGGTGACTATCATATAAATTTTATTTCATTTCTAAAAAACCTTTTACTGTAAGGAACTCTCAAATAAAAATATAAAATGGCTATATAAGGAAGCCACACAAACAAACATTTTCCCAGTCCCAAACTCAGTATCTCAATGAATGTTCATATATTAGAATGTATCTCAGTGAATGTCTATATGATTAGAATGGCTACTTAAGAGCCATGAAGCTTTGTTTAGGATCTTACATTTTACTATCAATTGCATTTTTATACATTTATTCAACTGCTCATGAACCCCTTTTTCTGCATTCTATTCTTCTATACATCTTTTTAAATGTTATACTATGAGTACTGTTAAAGCTGTTTCATACAAACATGTATACATTATAGGTTAGAATCGATACATTACGGAGAAGACGTAGTGCAGGGAGCCATGGAGTTGGCATGACCTAGATGCCTTGAGAGGTATGTGTCATAGGTTTTTCAGGTTATAGCCCATGTCTCCTAGGGCATAATGTGCTTTCAAGTTCTCAAGAGACTGATGCAGTTCCTCAGGCAGTGAAGTATTCAGTCCACTTTTTGCTTCTCTGTAAATTCTCCTAACAGTCAAGGAAGCAAAGAAGCTTGACAAGATAATTGGTCTTAGACATTAATCTTGTGTATCCTGTATAGTTTGCTAATGTCATTGTATCCTGGTAGTGACAACTGTCTTGAACTTGGCAGCTGTCATCATATTCTGTTTCTGAGAAAAGTATAAAAAATCTAATTGCTCTCAATAAGAATGTCACAGTCTCAGTTTCGTTGTGGTCCCTCCAACCTGAGCCTGTTTTCATTCCTTTTGGCCACAAGGTGACCTTTGTCAACTAAGGAATCACAGACACATATAATGTAGGTTTTACTTTCCAAATATGATTTTGATTAATATAGTACAATCTGAGTGGACCTATTTTCCTGCAAGTTTCATGATTTCCTTTTTCTTTATGGATGAATATTTCATTTTATAAATGTACTACATTTTCAATAGTCTATTGATAGACTGCTAGACTGGTTCTTTAGTGATTATAGTAGCAGTAATATGGATGTACAAATGTCTTCATGGTAGGATATCGAGTACTCTGGGAATATTCCCAATAATGTTATAGTTGTGCCATAGGACAGTTGTATTTTCCATTTTTAGAGGAATCTACAAACTTATTCCTATAATGACTGTATTAATTTGTACTCCCATCAAGTAAATGAGTTCTCTTTCCCCACATCCTCTGCAAATTTTGTTGTTATATTTCTTTTGTTTGTTTACATGGTTTGAAGATGTGTCACTGTGATTGGTTTAATAATGAGTTGAATGACCATTAATAGGGTATGAGTAAATAGGCGGGATTTCCAGGGAGTTAGAAAGGGAACTCTGAGAAGAAAAGAGGCTGGGAAACAACAGTAATGAGGGGATCAAGTCCAACATACAGTACAGAGGAGAGGTAATCAAGCTACATGACAGAATTTAGATGGAAAAGTAACAGGCTAATTAAGTTATGTTGTTATATTTCTTAATGATAGCTCTCCAATGAGTTGAGGTATTATCTCAATGCAGCTTTAATTTAGATTTTTCTGAATATTCTAGACATTGAAAAAAGAGTTTTATATATTTGTGCTTCTTTTGAAAACTGTAGCAGGTCTTTCTCTGGACCATAAGCTTCTAAATAATAACAATAAGATTTCTTATTAATTATGAAGTCTTAGCTGGTCAGTCAGCTCAGCTGGTTAAAACATGGAGCAAATAAATCTTGGCCTTAGTTTGGACCTGTGTCTTGTTCCCACGTAACTCTTAAAACTTACATTAACCCTTTTATTTTAATTCTGATATGTAGTTTAATACCTCTCCTCAATAATAACATCTGACTTCCTCTGTGTCTGGCTAGCAAATCTCCTATGCCTCTGATTTTTTCCAAGAGTTCCTATCTCTTCCTTGAAGTTCTGTATATTGTCCCTTACCTAGTTATAGACTGTTCAACTTTTGATTAAGCCAGTGAGAAGGTACCTTAGACAGGTGAGGTTAAACAGAGACACATTTTCACACATTGTACAAAAAGATTATCCTAACATCTCCTCTTTTAAGTTTTAATAAAAATCTCATTCTCTTGCATCAATAAACTGTATAAAACAAGAAGAATTATCAAGTAAGAATAATATTCATAATGCCCATTCCATTTCTACTTGGCAACTTTGGGATAAGTTTTCTACTATCTATCCTATCTTGATGAGTCTGAAGTTTTGTACCTACTTAACCTTTTAAGACTTCTAACATTTATAAACTTTGCAGAAAACTCTTTTGAAAGTTTTATTTTTAAAATTGCTAACAAAGTAAACAGTAAAACTTTAAATTATTTCTTCTTCAACACATCAGAGATCTGAGAAATCTAGATATCACTTGAGTATACAGGAAGTGAAGAGCAAGCAAACTTAAAACTACAGAAATGGCAGAAACAATTGGCTACGTGGAGAGTCACCCAAGGTTCCTCTGCAAGGTTGGAGCACTCATTTTCACCTTACAGGCACAGAATATCTGGCACTTTTTTGTGAAGCAGAAATTTTGATGAATTGGCCTACCTTGTCATAGCAAAATTCAGCAGTAAATTTCCTTTGTGTCCTGATTGTCCAGTTTGGACTACATACTGTCAGCAGTTGAAACAAGGGAAGTTTGTTGCTGGTGGTTAGCTTTGTCATGTTTAAACCAAACTCCATATGGAGGTCATTTGATGCCTTCAACTTCTTTGAAGTAGATTGGTGTTGCCAGAAACAGACATATCTTACTGTCATAAAAAGCCTTATGTTATGAAAATATTTTAAATGTCATATTCTGCAGATTACTGATGGGTTTGAAGACTGCCTATCTATCTAAAATATATCTCTGTTTAACCTTGAAAAAAATATCTAACATGACCACAAGCTTCATTGTTATAGGTGACTAACTACTAGCATGCATTTCTTAATTATCCTAAATAGTTTGTAATAGTATCATTCAAGAACTAGAATTTATATGATATCTTTAAATGAGTTGTATAGGTACAAGAAACATATATACAATATGTTGTAACAAAAGCAATGTTACATTGTATAAATATACAAAAATCACTCCTTTTTTCATTTTCATCCTCCATCCATCCCTCTTTTTACATTGGGTGAGAAACAAAGAAGAACTATCGTGTGCTGTTGTGCCCATGATGCAAATACAAGAAATGGTAATAGATAGTTCAGATGTCAATCCACCAAATGAATTATTCTCTGATGAAGATGGCACCATTCAAGCAAGACTTATGGAACCACAAACTCTGGAAACCAGCTTCTTCTGTCTATAAATTCACATGTGCAATAACAGTTGTGGAAAAACTCCATTACTACATATTTTTGTATAATTTGTACATGTAATTTCATGAATACATCTCAATTTTATGGGCACATATATTTGTGGGTAGTCAAGAAAATGACTTCTTGTTAAGTGTATAATTTTGATGAACAGAAATATACCAGGTTATGTTTCATAACTAGATACATTGTTCAATGAAGACTGTAAGACCCTTAGAAGCCTGTTTTGTTTCTTTACTCAGACTTACATAAGAAAACAACAATTTCTCCTCAGTCTAAAACAAGCTACATACATTTAAGTGGAAGGAGCTAGACATATGAAAGAAAGTATAAATTATGTTATGCCATTTCTACTTAAAATATATAAAAGTAATGTGTTTAGATGGAGGTACTTTGCCTGGGTGGACAATAGTTCCTCTAGAAGACATGGGCAACTAAATGAAAATCTAAATGCCTTTTCTGATTTACTGCCATGTTAATTATTCATTAGAGAGGCCTCTGGGACTTCCAAAGTAGCAAGTTATTATCCGTGAGGTAAATTTATTTAATTATTCTTTATCAATAAAAACTTGGAAGTCAGACTTTGGGGTAAGAATCTGAATGAGGCTAGGTGGCGGTAGCACATGTCTTTAATCCTAGTACTTAGGAGGCAGAGTCAGGTGGATCTTAATGAGTTCAAGACCAACCTTGTCTACAAAGTGAATTCCAGGACAGGACTTTTACACAGAGAAGCCCTGTCTCAAAAAAGAAAAAAAAAAGAAACTGAATAATCAGAGATTTGGCAGAAAAGTGACTAGTGTGACTAGTGACCTGAAGGCGTAAGTCACAGACAATCCCACACCAGTTTGGAATTATGATTAATAGAATGGTTATTTATTCAAAGGGGAAAAAACTTACAGATTACCGTCCCAGACAACAGCCCCTCCACGCGAACAGGAAAGGAGTCCAGGGGCCGGAAACGGAGCCGGAAGACAAAGACAGAGTGGAGGACAGCCGCTGCTTTTTTTAAAGGGAGAGAGACCACGCCCCAATGGGCTGGTAACTCAGCGGCGATAGGCTGAAGGAGCTGAAGGAACTCCCACAGCATCTCCCCCTTTTGTTTAAGTAAGAGAGTTCTAAGCCTACTACGCAATTATATACAATAAGTACAAACCTACGAAATTATATACAATAAATACAAATATCCTATTCTAACTAGCTTAAGTCTTGTATAACAAATAACTTGGCTAAGTCATGGAACCAGCCACCAGGTCAGACATGCTAAATCTTTTCCGGTAAGCCACCACCTCGTGGTGCTACAGATTATTAGAAATGGGTTAATATCAAGATATGAGAGTTAGTCAGTAACTAACTCTCTAAGAGATAATGGGCCAGGCAGTGCTTAAATGAATATAACTTGTGTGTTATTATTTCTGGGACTAAGCTAGCCGTGCGGGAGCCGGGTGAGGAGAAAAGCAGGCCTGCCCTGCAGCCCCTCACTACAGTGACCCCTATCTCTTTTGTTTATCCATCCAAAAAGGCCAAGAGTCTCTTTAAACCCCACCCTACTATTTTCTGTCTCTTTTTCTGTTCTCAGTTCTTCAAAAACCTCAAAGGTTAATTTTAGTCTGTTAATGGCTAGTTCCACCCTATGATTCAAAGCAAATTTTATTGGCAGTCTTAGGAGTACCCAAATGTGATCAAAATATCACAAAACATTTCCCCATTTTTGTCTAAGTAAAAAGGGAAAGTTTTAACTCTGACACAGAAAAACTAACACAATAACAACAATTTTCAGGCAAGAATGACATTCCCAATGTTCAGTTCATTTACATTTGACATATTCAGAGGAAATACTCTATTATCTATCCTATCTTTGTGGGTTAGAAGTTTTGCATCTAATTTAATTTTATCATGACTATCTAGTCTTCAACGCCATCAAAGACCCAAGAATAATCTAATATTACCTGAGTAAACAGGAAGCTCAGAGCAAGCAAGTTCCAAAACTAAGAAATGACCCAGATTTCTGGCTTCCTAGACAGTCACACCAAGGTTCCTCTGAAAAGTTAGGATATCCTTCCTCTGCCTACCATCCTAGAATATCTGACAGACATTTCTGTAAAGCAGAAAATCTGAAATTATAGCCTGCCTTGTTTTGACAATGCTTAACAGTCACTTTCCTGTGTGTCATGCCAAATGTTTGGCAGACTTTTCTATGTTGCAGTACTTTTGAAGGCTCTCCTGCCTTGTCTTGACAAACTTCAACACGCTTTTACCTTTCTGTCCTGCTTGTCCAGTTTGCATAGCATACTGTCAGCAGTCACGACAAGAGCAGTTTTAGGGGCCTGTGGAGTTTAGGGCCAGGAATGGGTGGCAGCCTGAGGCTGTTGTAGAGAGACTGCAACAGGAAAGTCCCAAGCTTTCTTAGAGGGCTTGGGTCAAGGGAGAAAAGTCCAGCCTCAGTGGCAGCTTTGGTAGCTGCAAAGCCAGGGATGAGTGTCTACCTGTGATTTCATGTCCTGAGTTGGATACCAGATGATGCATTTAATTAATTACTTTTTTATTAATAAAATATTGGAAGTTATATATTGGGGTAAGAACCTGAATTATCAGAGAAAAGTGGAGAATCATTCAGTGACCTCCTATCTCTGCTCCTCCATCCAAAAGGGCCAAGACTCTCTCTAATTCATGCTGTAAAACAAACTTCTTGCCTCCCTATCTGCCTTCTGTCCTCAAAATCCTCTATTGTCAAGTTTGGCCAGCTAGTACCTAGCTCTGTCCTCTGGTTCAAAGGAAATTTTATTGACAGTCTTAGCAGTATCAGAATATGATCAAAATATTACACAACACCCCCATTCATGATTGTCTACCTTAGTTAGATGGTATGGCCCTATTAGGAAGACAAACCACATTTTGGTTTCTGTACATAGAAAAAGTCACTTGGAACTGACTTGGACACTCTTTGGCAGTCATGCTATCTGAAGATACTATGCAGACTGCTAGAGTACACCATTCAAGAGTTTTTCCAAACAAGTACCTTACATAACACATTATCACCCTGCCAGATAAGACATGTAACTTATCCAACAGTAGTTCAACTATTATGGAGCTAACTAAAAGCTTTCTGATTGAATTAGAGATTTGCCCCACAAGAGGGAATTCATGTTTGGTAATATAAATGTAGTCCAAATCTTATAGTTGGAGAAGTAATAGGCCCTAAGTGAGAATTTATTATTGTTATTTTGCTAAATGAACATGTTACGAAGCTGCCTTCTATGTATTTGTGCCTATACTCTTAAGGTAATTCTTCCCTCATTCTTGGTTAGAGAAACTTCCTTTTGAATTGGGAAGCAATATTGAAACATATAAGTGGTCAAGTACTGAGAATAAGTTAACTATTGAGTGATCAGGCCTGAATGCGATATGTATATCAGATTCTGCTCACCCTTAAAGTTTGGGGAATATGCTGAAAGAGGGGATGGAAAGACTGTAAGATGTAGATTATAGGAAGTAGTGCTATGAAATTCCTTCTTCTGTGTATATAGGCTGTAGTAATTGAGCTTAGTGGGCTATTAACAAAAATTTCATTCACATAGGAGGATAATCATTGGGGAAGGTATAGTAAGGCTGGAAGGAGGTTGCTGGGAGTGCCTATAATGCAGATCAATTAAAAATAGGTATGTAACTGTGAAAGAATCAATAAAAATATTATTTTTAAGAAAGAAAAGATTCTCTTTGTTCTAATTCATATTGTTTTGCATCCTCCATTAAAAATTGGGTGGTTATTTCTTTGTCAACTTATTTATAGGTCCTCAATTCTTTCCCATTGACCTACTTGGTTTTCTCAATACCAAACTGTCTTTATTGCTACAGCTCTGTAGCAGAATTAGAGGTTGGTTATTGTAATATCCCCAACTGTCTTCTTACTCTTTAGGATTGTTCTGACTATATGTGGTTCCATATATAGTCTTGGATTCTGTTTTCTAGATCTGTAAAATTACTACACGGGGATTTTGGATAAGTATTTCATTAAATCAATGATAAATTTTGATAGTAAAGTCATCATCAAAACAACAGTTTCTCAAACCCAGAAACTTGTAAGTCCTTTATGTCACTCAGTATCTACTTTGATTTTTTTTCTTTCAATGCCTGGAAGTGTTATAGGATGCCACTTGTTGGTACCTGGAAATAATCACACAGAAAACTGTATTAATTAAATCACTGCTTGGCCCATATACTCTAGCTTCTTATTGAGTAACTCTTACATATTAATTTAATCCATTTTAATTAATCTGTGTATCGCCACATGGCAGTGGCTTACTGGCAAAGTTTTGGCATGTCTGACTTTGTGGTGACGGCTCCATGACTTCTCTCTGACTTTGCCCTTTTTTTCTCACAGCATTCAGTTTAGTTCTCCCTGCCTACATAAGTTGTGTCTTGCTATAAGTCCAAAGCCGTTTCTTTATTCATTAACCAATAAAAGCAATATATAGACCAAAGGACCTCACACACCATGGAGGTGGTCACTATAGAAGTATTTTATTTTTCTGGTTAGGCATATTCCTAAATACTTAATTTTGAGGGGAAGATATTACAGATGAGATAATGATTCTGATTTTCTTCTCAGAGAGATCAGTGTTGAAATCTCTGAAAGCAACTTTTTTATATGTATTGATTTTATAGCCTGCAACTTTACTGTGTTTAATTGATCTAAGAATTTTATAGTCTGTTCTATAGGGTTTTTTAAGTGCAGAATCATGTCATCTACAAAGGGATAGTTGGAATATTACTTTTCCTATTTTTATTTCTTTTATGCCTTTCTCTCACCTGATTTCCACAGTTAAGCCTGAGAACACTTTATCAAATAAGCTAGGGTAGGGTAGGAATCCTCATCTATTGATTGTAATGCTTTCAGTTTGTCTCCATTTAATATGACATTGATCATATGTTTGTTGTATAGAGCTTTATTATTTTGAGATATACTTTATTTATTCCTAATGTTCACTTGGGCTTTTATCACAAAGTCATGCTTAACTTTGCTAAATTCCTTTTTGGCATCAGTAGTGATGCTTATGTAGTTTCTAATCACAATTTTATTGACTTGCATATGTTGAACATCTCTGGGATGGAGCCCACAGTGTCATAATATATGAAATTATTAATATGTTCCTGAACTTGGTTTTCAAGTGTTAGTTTGAAAATTTTGCATCTATATTAATCAAAGAAATTTTTCTGAAGTTTTCTTTTTCCTCATGACTTACTTTGGTTTCGCTGTCAGACGAAAAACAGCTAAGAGAATTAATTCCTAGAGTCAAATAATAATATGAATAATCACAACCTCTATGATATAACCAACAAAATTTTAAGAGGAACATTTACAGTGATGAACACTCACCAAAAAAAAACCCAGCAGCAACAGCAACAAGAACAACAAAAACAATTTGATAGATAGCAAATAACCAACCTTATGATGTACCTAAAGGTTCTCAACAACAATAAACAGCTAATTTTAATCTCAGGAGATGGAGTGAAACACAGAATCAATGAAAGTGTTGTTTCTCTGAACAAATTAATAAAACTGACAGCCTCTTATTCAATCTGAGAGAAATCAGAAGACTCAAATTCATAAAATTAGAAGCGATAAGGGTGCCATTACAATGAACTTCAATAACATTGAAAACTTTGGGTTCAAACAGCTGAGAGTCTAGAATTGGATGAGTTTTGAAATGTATGTGACTCAAGAGAATTAACAACAGAACATACAAATAACTTGGCCTCATTACAAACAATCAAATTTGTAACAAGTCTTTTTCTATTCTGCCAGCCAGCTCCCAAATAATAAAATGGAAACTTCTTACTAATTATGAAAGCTTTCCCAATAGCTTAGGCTTGTTCCTAACTAACTCTTATAACTCTGATTAACCCATTTATATTAATCTACATTCCTTCACATGGCTTGTGGCTGTTGCTTTTCTTTTCATATATCCTACCTACTCTGAGTCTCCTGGTATCTCTGTCTTTCTTCTTCCCAGTTTTCTCTCTGTCCCTGAAAATCCCAACTAAATTCTTCCTTCTTAGCTATTGACCATTCAGCTATTTATTAAACCCTTTAGAAAGGCATCTTGGCAAAGACACATTTTATTTAAACAAATATTCCACAACAGAGATTGAAATTGTCAAAAATTTCCCTAAACAAACAACAAACCACTAAAACAAAAACAAAACCCCCAAACCCCAAACAAACAAAAAGCAGAATGGGATGGATTCACTGATGAATTCTATTTGGTTTTCAAGAAAGATTTAATACCAATTCCTTTTAACCTCTCCCATAAAATAGAATGAGAAGGAACACCACCAATAATTTTAAATGAAGAGAAGCTCCCGTAGTTTACAGCCTATTTTCTTTTCTCTTGCCCTAATTCTAGCCTTAGTTCCAACAAAACTCAGTTCATAAAATATAAAATAGATAGCCATTAGACTGTGGTTCACGCATTTGATTTTTTTCAAGATTACTTGATTACCCAGTTTGACATATCTGCTTAAGAAATGCTTCAAAGGAAAATTCCTTGTTAATTTTATAATAATATAAAATTAGGAGTAGATGATCATTTGTGATTCTGGCTCATTAACTGGGCTTAGCACTTTCTCCTCCACATATGCTCACATCACACATATTGAACAAGGTCCTGATGTAGAAGATTCCATGGAATAAGTTTAATGCTTATACACAAATGTCCTCAACAGCACTGTCAAGAAGGTATCCCTGTTATTATCCCCAGTAAGAAACAAGGAAGCAGAGGGGGCTACAAAGAAACTTTCTTGGGAAAAATCACTAGTCAGTGACAGAGTATATACCCAACAGAAGCACCTGGTGTAAGAACTGTTTAACTGCTGTGTCTTCACTAGCATCCTATGCTTTGTAGTGGTGGGAAATGAGATGCACAATGTTGCAGGAGAGAAAAGATGCATGGGGTGGAGAAGAGCATTGTAGTTCTGACAGTTAGCTGAGGCCCTCTGCATTTCTTTGCTTTTTGGTCCCATGACATTTTTGGTATCTTCTAGAGACATTGGTTGTTAGGTTGTACCCAGTGAAATATATTGCTACTCAGCCCCACACAGCTTTGATTTACAAACTCTAAACCTGGTTCATTATCTCTAAACTCTTGTCTGATAATACAAATCTCCCATTCTTATTTTGACAACACTACTGTATTATACAAACAGAACCATTATTAAATATCAGTAAAGAAATATAATTCTGTATATAGATTGTTAAATTTGCTATAACTTAATATGGTTTGAACTATAGATGCATAGTGTGTTTCTCAGCTGAGTTCAAATTATGATGGACTGTACATCTGGAATCTAGGTGAGTTGTGACTTATTGTAACATAATAAACATTTAAACATGAGTGAAACCTATTTGCTGCCTGAATGTTTATAGCTAGTAACTACCCGCCTACTGGGGCATGGCCTCATAAACTATTTACCCAGATGCAGAAGCATGTCTGGTCCTTCTATCCTCCCCCTGGGCCCCATTTTGCTGTTCAGTTTGCTTTGGATCTCATCTTCATCCATCGTTCAAGCAGAGAATCCTAACTTTGTACGGTTTACCACTTAATAAATGCTGATCTCTTTCTTGGTTCTGAGCTAGTGTGGGATTCCTTTTTTTAAGCTTCTGATCTCTCAACCATCACCTGTTTGATAACTTTATTTTTAAATATTTACTTTACATATATATATATATATACATACACACACACACATATATATATATATATGCTTACACACATTTCATAGGATATTTTAACATGAGGCATCAGATCCCTTAAAACTGGAGTTGTAAGGATTGTCGACCACTTACCACAGCTACAGAGAATTGAACTAAGGTCCCTGCAAAAGCAGTACACATTTTTCACCACTGAACCATCTCTCCAGTCAACTTTTTTCTTTCACCCAGAAATAAGAACAAATGTCAACTTCCACACTTTTAATATATTTCCACATATTTTAAACATAAAAGATGTTCACTTTCTGTGCTGCTAACCTTGGAACAATCAAGTCTGAATTATGCATAGCTATAATTCCTCAGTGAGAAGCCAATGACAACAAGAACCACAAATATAAACTCATATGGTGTCTACATTCATGTAGAAACTGTATTCAAATTGTGGCTTGATAATTCAAATTTCTCCTTAGAAGATGGTTTCATTTTTAATTTTATACCCTACCGAGAAAAAAGTATCAAACCTAATCTACACAGATGAGGTAAAAAAGAACTAGAAAGAGCAATTAGGTATTTAAAGTCCATTATGAATGAATAGTTTGGGAACTTTATTTATTTCTATAATCGTATAGCACTGTGTGTTCCATCCTTCCTTTGTAGAGCAATACCTGAACACGGGTTTTGGAGTCAGTGAAGAATGCACACTTGAATTATTAGTAAGGTCTTCAAGTACACTTTGAAATGTCTATGTCTTCAAGATTATCCAAATTCTAAATTTTGAAGATCAATCCTCTGATGTGGGGTTGGTAAAGATCTTTTCCCGTTGGCAGGCTGACCTTTGTCTTATGGAATGTGTCATTTGCTCTACAGAAGCTTCTTAGTTTCAGGAGGTCCCATTTATCTATTGTTTCTCTCAGTGTCTGTGCTGCATGTGTTATATTTAGGGAGTGGTCTCCTGTGCTCATACATTGAAAGCTTCTTCCTACTTTCTCTTCTATCAGGTTCAGCGTGGTCAGATTTAAATTGAGGCCTTTAATCAATTTGGACTTAATTTTTGTGTGTGGGGATAGATATGGATGTATTTGCATTCTATTCTGATATACCATCTTACACCAGTCAGAATGGCTAAGATTAAAAACCACCAATGATAGTTGACACTTGAGAAGATGTGGAGTAATGGGAACAGTCCTCTATTGCTGGTGGAAATGCAAGTTTGTATAACTACTTTGGAAAGTAGTATGGTGACTTCTCAGAAAATTGGGAATCAACCTGCCTCAGGACCCAGCAATACCATTCTTAGGCATATATCCAAAAGATGATCAATCATACTACAAGGACATTTGTTCAACCATGTTCATAGCAGCATTATTTGTTATAGCCAGAACCTGGAAACAACCTAGATGCCCCTCAACTGAAAAATGGATAAAGAAAATATGACACATTTACATAGTAGTACACATTAGAGTACTAGTCAGCATTAAAAAAAAATGACATCTTGAATTATGCATGCAAATGGATGGAATTAGAAATCACTATCCTGAGTGAGGTAATCCAGACCCAGAAAGAGGAACATGTACGCACTCACTCATAAATGGATAGTAGCTGTAAAGCAAAAGATATTGAGCCTATAGTCCTTGATCCTAAAGAAGACAAGTAACAAGTTGTACCCTGAGAAAAACATATATAGATCTACCTGGAAAGGGGAAATAGACAAAATTGGGAGCATGAGGTTGGAGGGAGTATGGAGGGCTGAAGGGGAAGACTTGGGGAGAAGAAGAGAAGGGAGGAGAACTTGAGGGAATGGGATAGTAGAGATGGAGGAAGGACAGAGGTGAGAATAAAGAAAGAGATATCTTGATTGAGGGAGTCATTATGGGGCTACCAAGAAAGCTGGCACTAGAGAAATTCCCCAAAATCCACAAAGATGACCCTAGCTAAATCCCTAAGCAATAGAGGAGAGGGTTCCCAAAGTGGCCTTGTCCTGTAATCAGACTGATGAATATCTTAAATATCACCATAGAACCTTCATCCAACGACTGATGAAAACAGAGGCAGAGACCTACAAGGGAGCACTGGACTGAGCTCCCAAAGTCCAGTGAAAGGGCAGGAGGAATGTGAATATGAGCAAGTGTCAAGACCATGAGGGGTACACCCACTGAAACAGTTTACCTGAGCTAATGGGAACTCACCAGCTCCAGCCAGACAAGGAAAGAAATACCATAGGTCCAATCTAGTCCCTCTGAATGTGGGTGAAATTTGTATGGTTGGTGCAGACTGCAGGGCCACTGACAGTGGCACCAGGATTTATCCCTACTGCTCATACTAGATTTTGGGGAACTCTTTGGATGGATACCTTGCTCAGCTTAGATATAGTAGGGAGAGCCTTGAACCAACCACAAAGCAATGTGCCTTACCCTCTCTGAGGAGTGGATCAGGGGGTGGGGGTGGGGGGAAGGTGGAGAGAATGGGAGGAGGGGAGGGAGTGGGAACTGAAATTGGTATGCAAAATCAAAAAAAGATAGTTTGTTTTATTGTTAAAAAAATAATAAAACAGTGAAAGAAAAAATAGAAAGAGAAAACCCAACAACTTTACTAAAGGAGAACAAACTCTTTATGGGGGCACTGAGATAATTTTAGAATTTTTTTTCTTTTAAGCATAATATTTAAAATGAATTGTTACCTAAAAAAATTTATCGAGATTAAATTCATACAATCCCTTCTCAGACTCAGAGAACATCATGGAAGAAGGAACACCAAGGATGCAAGAGCTAGAGAATAGGTACAAAGGCTGTGAAATGCTGTTTTGAGGGTGTGACACAGCCACTGCAAATGTGATTTCACAGCAGACACAGGTGTAAGTTGTGTGCTCCGGGCCTGCAAGAGTGAGCCTGTCAATAGCCCATGATGGATCAGAGATTTCTCACTCTCCACACTAAAATATTGGTAACTGATGGATTTGAACCTGGGCAAGCAAGGAAAGTCATTGTCTTCTTGTGTGTCTTAAAAGGTGAGCCACCAGACTCTAATGGGTGGTTTCAAATCCTAGACATACAGATGATCCTGCATAAAATCAGTGGACCACAAAACAAAACAAAAAAACATGAATGTTGGAAGTGATTTTGGGATGGGTAGGTGAGAAGACAGGTCAAAGAAAAAAATAAAAATAGTGGAGGAAAAAAAGTTAATTGCACTAAATTTGTGAATTACATAAAGAAACAAATTTAATTAATAAAAATGAATATTAACCAAGTTGAAAATATCATATTAAAGACTAGTCATCAAGTCTGCAAATTGAAACCAAATATTGTTAATTTTAACACAGGTGGTAATCAATTTGCGATAACTGGGTAGCACTGTCTGAAATAACAGTATTAAAATTACTGCAGTGAATCAAACTAAAGAGATGTATTCTCTCTCTTGGTTACAGAGAGACTAACTGAAGAAAGCTTATCTGTCCTTTTATGACATCAACATTCATTATAAATATTAAATATACACCCAAAGTATTGATGGATAACCTATGGCACTATTGCGCAGTGGAGGAATCACCTGGGAAGAGGTTAGGTCGTTGCAAGCATAACATTGCAGGGGTATTGGAAGGCCTGACTCCTGCCCTTTCTATTTGTTCACCAGCCACCATGAAACGAATAGCTCTATTCTGCCATCTGCTCCTGCAGTCATGTCCTGCCTTACCCCAGATACTAAAGCAATGTGGCCAAATAGCCAGGAGAATAAAACCCCAGGCACTGAGAGGCAAATGAATCTTTCCTCATTTTAGATTGGTTGTCTCAGACTCTTCATCACAGTGATATAAAGCTGGCCAACAAACATTAAAGAGGTGAAAATATGGTGCTGGGAGCTAGCTCACTCAATAAATTGCTAGTCTTGCAAGCATGAGTACCCAAGTTCCACTTCCACAATGCACATTAAAAATACTGACCACACCTGTAAACTAGAGTTCAAGCAGCAGAGACAACAGATCGTGAGCTTCACTGTAAAGCCAGCTTTGTTTATTTGCAGAGGTCCAGGTCTGTGGAAGTCCATGTCTCAAATAAAAAGCAGACAATACCTGGGAAAGTTATACAATAGACTGGTTTTTCAAATTTCCTTTCTGCATACATGCACATCATCCATAAACTTATGAGAACCCACAAACAGGTGAATAAGTACACACACATGAACAGGAAGCATTACAAGTTCCATTTTATAAATTAAATATATAATTGTATGTACATCATATAATTCAATTAAATTTATGAACTCAATTTTCTCGTTTCTTTATAGTCAATGACAAAGCTATTTCAAAAGTTACTGTAAGGATTTAATCAATAAATGTATGAAGTATTTATTGGCTGTGTTATAAATATGCAAAATTGTTTTTATTATATGTTAAAATTTTATTCTTGAAATATATTACACTGCCATCAATTTAACTAAATTTTATTTCACACTATATTGTAAAAGTATAATTTATGCCTTCTAACAGTTTTTTAACTTAAAAAATAACTTCAGTTTTATTACTAGTATAATAATGGGCATTCAGTTCTAAAATCAGTGTTTCACTTTTCAGATGTACATTTTACTTCCTGGAAACGGTGATTTGGACGAAGATTAACACCACAACTTCTTCAAAAGAAGTTATCAGGGTTGTGGCATGATTACATGTCTCCTTGTCCCTGAAAATTCTTTAAGCTAGTGAAAGTTCTTTAGATATATGTGTGTGTGTGTGTGTGTGTGTGTGTGTGTGTGTGTGTGTGATGTATATGTATGTAGTACAAGCATGTGTTGAGATCAGAGGGAAATGTTCAGTGTCTTCCTCTCTTTCTCTCGCCTTATTGTCTTGAGACACAGTCTAGCGATTTTCCAGTATTCACCTGTATCCACCTCTCTGCATACCCCAGTGCTGAACATGCAGATATTCACAATCATATCTGTCTTCCAAACACAGGTGCTGGGGGTTTCAAATCACGTACACAGCACACACTGTTGCCTTCTCAGCCATATCCTCAATAATCCCCTTTCCTTTTTTTTCTTTTCTTTTTTTTAGCTGGCAGTGACTTTTCTTTTTGCATCAGACCTCAAACTCACCATTTTGAAAAGATATCAGAGAACTTCCTTCTGTTCAACAACACATATTTGCCTTTCCTGTACAATTTTTCCTTTGAATTCATCTGATCTTCCAACTAGACTCTGAACCTGCTGGCCATCACAGTTTTATTTCGATTTGTCCTCTGAGGTTTGCAACAGTACCAAACTCAAATTATATTTAAACCCTAAATAAACAAAATGAGTATGGAGAATATGCAATCACATATAATTAACTATGCACTAGCCTTATCTTTATAACTGCATTTCCTCCTCTGCACTAGACTACTTTGGAAATGTCCTTCATGCACACACTTATCACACAGAGGTCCTAGTTAACAGATAAAATATTGAATGTAAACAAGGGTGACTGTTAAACTGAACCTTTTGGATAAAGTGTTCTAGGTACTAGGAGCAACTGAACTTAACTGACATTAATAATAACAGCAACAATGAAAAAAGGGGAAATGATTTTACTGTCAGTTACTTACAATAACTGTAACAGTTACAGTTAAAATAAACAGACGAGAATAAATTCTTTTAGGTGTGTATTGATTCTGTTTGTGTTGTAAAATATCCGAATATGTTTCAAGTAGATCTGTTCGTCAATTTATTGTGTTGGCTATCCATTCCAATGACAAATAGTGTGTGGATGGGTTTGGCAGACATTTTTATTTTAGCTTGTAGCTATTCATTTTATGTAAAATTATAGAAGTTTTTCATCATGATAGAGAACTCTATCAAAGCAATACCTTATACAGGCATGTTTTTAGTCTCTTTTATAAGCTTTTTTATGCATACATTGCATTGTCTAAAACAGATTAAAACCACAGAGATCATATTCATGGGAAATTTTGTTTTATGCACTGAAATGTATTATTTTATTAAGAACCTGGCAAGGGCAAGGCTATATTTACTCTAAGATATTTGTTATATTTATAAAGATCCAAACTGCAAAATTATATCATTAAAATATTAAAATTAACCTGACTGCATTTTTCCAATGTTATTTAAAGGCAAACTTCTTGGTTAGATGTGCAAGTTTAAAAAGTATTTTAAAAAGTCAACGACAGTGTTTCTGTGACACATTTTGAACATGTGTTTGCCATGTAACTCACATGAGCCATCGAAGTTCAAATAAATACATAAAACATAGAAATTTAAAAACAATAAAATTTCCAGTGGATGATGAGAGATTTGGTTTGAGATATATGTTTTCTGTACATTTAATTGTGGATTTTACTCATTTTTCTTATCTAGTATTAACATCAGTATATCAATAATCGATATAATGATAATCAGAAGTTATTTGAACTAATGCATTTTTAGTTATTATTTACAGAACACTTTAAGACAATTAAATGAAATTATTTAGAGATTGCTTTATATCTTCTTAGTTACCTTGAAGAACATATTTTTTTTCTGCCTATGTTTTCATTATTTTACTGACTTCAGAGAAATGCAACACATTCTAATTTTTAAGTCTGTGTGTTTGAAATTAGAAGTAGTCAAGCCCTTATTATTCTATTTAGTGTAATTAACATTTTCAAAATATTTTAGACCAGGGTTGTACATGAAAATATCCCCAAACAGAGAATTTGGATTAGAATAAGTAACACTGTTTTTTTCCCATTAAACATCTTCAAATCAACTTATTAGCCTAGGGTTCAAGCACTTAATTTAATTCTCACATACAATAGGGTCATGAAATAAGCACTGAAAAGCTTCAAATATCCTCATGAAAACAGACATTGGAAATATTCTTCACTTTTAATGCTTTTACTCATTTTTATTTTTATGTTCATTTTTATTTTCTGCTTTGTTGCCTGATATTTCTGTCCCACTGAGTCCTGCAGCTGTTCAGTTCCAAAGAAACATGCAAAGGTTTACATTAATCATAAACTGGTTGGCCTGTTAGCTCAGGCTTCTTATTAACTCTTATAACTTATATTAGCCCATAATTCTAGTCTCTGTTAACCACATGGCTTGGTACCTCTTATCAGTGAGGCAGTTTCTTCTTGCTTCCTCTGTGTCCGGATGATGAGTACAGACTCAATGTTTCCTCTTCCCAGAATTCTCCTGTCCTGCTTGCCCCACCTATATTTCCTGCCTGGTTACTGGCCAATCCACATTTTATTAAACAAGTGCAACTTACAAACTTTACAGGTTATGTGATCATTGTCCTACAACACACCCCCTCCCCATTTTTCAAAACAAGAACTGTGAATCAAATCATCTTTGTTTAATGCTTTTCCTGAACGTTATCCATAACAATGGCAACCAACATTCTAAACAAAGACAAACATCCATAATTCATTTTTTGGAATGTGGGCATAGTTTTCTTGGCTATTTCCTGATGATTCGGGGCACTGATTAACTTATGAGGACCTAAAGAAAATTTAGAATAATGATCAAGTCCTGACTGGAGTATTCTGTGACGCTTGATCTTCTCAGCCAGCCATCTTGAAACTGTTCAGGATGTATAACTTAGACATCTGGGCGTATCAGAGATTTCTCGGTGGTGGGTTCCTTCCTTGATCAAACCTGATTTTTCTTAACCCTTTTTCTTAACCCATTTAATTCATTTTTCTTAATAAAGTCACAGCCTCTCATTTCCTGTGGAAACAAAAGAAAAACCTCTTCTTCAAAGTAACATTTTTTCACTTAAATTTCTAAGTCAAAGCATTTTTTAAAATATATGTTATATTAATCCAGCAGCATTTTTAATCAAATGTTTTTTACAGCTGTTGTTCCCTTCTCAGCCATCAAACCATTTAAATACAACACAATAACATGCAGTATCCCAACTCTCTGTGTATTTTTCATCTTTATTTTAAATTCTATTTCTTTTATTTTTATTTATTTATTTTTTGAATGTCATAACTCTATAATCTTCATTGCCTCATAGAATCACACATGCATACAAGCATTCTTTTTTAATATAATCTGTGATAACATACATATACAGTGTATTCCCAAGATTCTCTACCTCTGCACACACTTTTAACATTCTTCCTTTATGTTTTTTAAATAATTTATTTATTTGTTTATAAAAATTTCTACTTCCTCCCCTCCTCCCTATATCCTCCCATTCCCCCCACTCCCTGTCCTCCTCCCTCTCCAGTCCTAAGAGCAGTCAGGGTTTCCTGCCCTGTGGGAAGTTCAAGTTCCTCTCCTCTCCCTCCATGTCTAGGAAGGTGAGCATCCAAATAAACTAGGATCCCAAAAAGCCAGTACATGCAGACAAAACAAGACCCAGTGCCATCGTCGTTGGCTTCTCAGTCAGCCCCCATGTCAGCAACTTTTAGATCACATGCTCGTCCAGTCCCAGTCCAGCTGGCCTTGGTGAGCTCTCATTAGATCAGTCCCCTTGTATCAGAGGGTGAACGTACCCCTCGCGGTCCT
This sequence comes from Myodes glareolus, assembly GCF_982192425.1. NCBI lineage: Eukaryota > Metazoa > Chordata > Mammalia > Rodentia > Cricetidae > Myodes > Myodes glareolus. The sequence goes on along the minus strand of NC_142028.1, from coordinate 47,417,263 downwards.
GATTTCCTTTTTCATGTTCTCCCTCCTTCTGCTCCTCATTTGGACCTTGGGGGCTCAGTCCAGTGCTTCAATGTGAGTCTCCGTCTCTATCTACATCTATTGTCAGATGAAGGGTCCCTCTGGTCCTGCCTTTCTTGCTCACGTTCTCCCTCCCTCTGCTTCTCATTTGGACACAGGGAGTTAAGTCCAGTGTTCCAATATGTGTCTCTGTCTCTATCTCCATCCATCGCCAGATGAAGGTTCTATGGTGATATGCAAAATATTCATCAGTATTGTTATGGGCTGAGGCCAGTTCAGGCACCCTCTTCTCTGCTGCCCAGGGAACAATCTGGGAACCTCTCCTTGGGCCTGGGAACTCCTCCAGAATCAAGTCTCTTGCAAACCCTAAAATGGCTCCCTTAGTTGAGATATATACCTCCCTGCTCCCATATCCATCCTTCCTCCCACCCCCATCCCGTTCCCCCAAGCCATCCCCAATCCTCCCCCTCTCCCTTCTCTCCTACCATCTCCCCTTACTTCCACCATCCACCCACCGTGCACCCAAGTTTGCCTGACACTCTTGCCTACTTCCAATATCCAGGAGGATAACTATATGACTTTCTTCAGGTTCACCTTCTTATTTAGCTTCCCTAGGATCATGAATTATAGGTTCAAAGACCTTTAACTATGGCTAGAATCCACTTATGAGTGAGTACATACCATATTCCTCTTTTAGGGTCTGGGTTACCCCACTCAGTAAAGCGTTTTCTATTTCCATCCATTTGCATGCAAAATTCAAGATGTCATTGTTTTTTAACCGCTGAGTAAAACTCTAATGTGTATATGTTCCACACCTTTTTAAATCATTCTTCTAGTGAGGGGCACCTAGGTTGTTTCCAGGTTCTGGCTCCTACAAATAGTGCTGCTATGAACATAGTTGAACAAATGCTTTTGTAGTATGATAGGGCATCTCTTGGGTATATTCCCAAGAGTGGAATTGCTGTGTCCTGAGGGAGGTTGACTCCCAGTTTCCTGAGAAACCGTCACACTGATTTCCACAGTGGCTGCACAAGTTTGCATTCCCACCAACAATGGATGAGTGTTCCCCTCATTCCACATCCTCTCCAGCATAGGCTATCATTGGTGTTTTTGAGTTTGGCTATTCTGACAGGTGTAAGATGGTATCTCAAAGTTGTTTTGATTTGCATTTCCCTGATCGCTAAGGAGGTTGAGCATGACCTTAAGTGTCTTTTGGCCATTCGAAGTTCATCTTTTGTGAATTCTCTGTTCAGTTCAGTACCCCATTTTTTAACTGGGTTAATTAGAGTTTTAGTGTCTAGTTTCTTGAGTTCTTTGCATATTTTGGAGATCAGACCTTTGTCTGTTGAGGGGTTGGTGAAGATCTTCTCCCAGTCAGAAGGTAGCCTTTTTGTCTTACTGACAGTGTCCTTTGCTTTACAGAAGCTTCTCAGTTTCAGTAGGTCCCATTTATTCATTGATTCTCTTATTGTCTGTGCTACTGGGGTTCTGCTTAGGAAGTGGTCTCCTGTGCCTATATCTTGTAGAAGACTTCCCACTTTCTCTTCTATCAGGTTCAAACTTGTCAGATTAATGTTGATGTCTTTAATCCATTTGGACTTGAGTTTTGTGCATGGTGATAGATATGGATCTACTTTCATTCTTCTACAGGTTGACATCCAGTTAAGCCAGCACCATTTGTTAAAGATGCTTTCCCTCTTCCATTGTATACCTTTAGCTCCCTTGTTGAAAATCAGGTGTTCATAGGTTTGTGGGTTAATATCTGGGTCTTCTATTCGATTCCATAGGTCGACTTCTCTGTTGTTATGCCAATACCAAGCTGTTTTCAATACTGTAGCACTGTAATAGAATTTGAAGTCCGGGATGGTAATGCCTCTTGTCAATCTTGCTGATTTTCTCCAAGAACCAGCTTTTGTTTCATTGATTCCTTGGATTGTTTTCTGTGGTTTTTTTTTTTGTTGTTGTTGTTGATTTCAGACCTCAGTTTGATTATTTCCAGTCTTCTACTCCTTCTGGGTGAATCAGCTTCTTTTTTTTCCTAGAGCTTTCAAGTGTGCTGTTAAATCTCTAAATTGTGCTTTCTCTTCTTTTCTTTAATTGAGCACTTAGTGCTATGTACTTTCCTCTTAGAACTGCTTTCATAGTGTCCTATAGGTTTGAGTATGTTGTGTCTTTATTTTCATAAAATTCAAGGAAGACTTTAATTTCTTTCTTTATTTCTTCCTTGACCCAGGGGTGATTTAGTAGTTGACTGTTCAACTTCCATAAGTTTGTTGGCTTCCTGGGGGTAGCATTGTTGTTGAATTGTAACTTTAATCCATGGTGGTCTGACAAGACACAGGTGGTTACTAATATTTTTTTGTATCTGTGGAAGTTTGCTTTGTTACTGAGTATGTGGTCAATTTTCGAGAAGGTTCCATGAGCTGCAGAGAAGAATGTATATTCTTTCCTATTTGGGTGGAATGTTCTATAGATATCTGTTAAGTCCATTTGATTCATTATGTCTATTAATTCTCTTATTTCTCTGTTAGGTTTCTGTCTGATTGATCTGTCCATTGGTGAGAGAGGTGTGTTGAAGTCTCCTGCTATTAGTGTGTGTGGTTTGATGACTGCCTTGAGTTCTAGAAGTTTTTCTTTTATATAAGTGGGTGCTTTTATATTAGGGGCATAGATATTCAGGATTGAGACTTCCTCCTGATGAATTGTTCCTGTTATGAGTTAAAAATGTTCGTCTCCATCTCTTCTGTTTGATTTTAGTTTGAAGTCAATTTTGTTGGAAATTAGAATGGCCACACCCGCTTGTTTCTTAGGTCCATTTGCTTGGAAAACCTTTTCCCAACCCTTTACTCTGAGTAGATGTCTGTCTTTGTGGTTGAAGTGTGTTTCTTGTAAACAGCAGAATGTTGGATCCTGTTATCGTATCCATTCTCTTAGTCTGTGCCTTTTTATAGGTGAGTTGAGTCCATTAATATTAAGTTATTTTAATGACCAGTGGTTGTTGACTCCGGTTATTATTTTTTTATTTTTATTTTTTTGTGTTTAGTAGAGTTTTGTGTTTCCCTTCTTTGAGTTGTGGTTGTGAAGGGTCGCTAGATGTCTGAGTTTTTGTAGGCAGTGTTGGCTTCTTTGGGTTGCAATTTTCCTTCTATTACTTTTTGTAAGGCTGGATTTGTGGCTATGAATTGTTTGAATTTGTTTTTATCCTGGAATATTTTGTTTTCTCCATTGATAGTGAATGATAGCTTGGCTGGGCATGGTAGTTTGTGTTTGCATCCATGGTCCCTTAGTTTCTGCAGTATATCTATCCAGGACTTTCTATCTTTCATGGTTTCCATAGAGAAGTCCTGTGTAAGTCTGATAGGTTTACCTTTATAAGTTACTTGAACTTTTTCCTTTGCAGCTCTTAATATTCTTTCTTTAATCTGAACATTTTGTGTTTTGATTATTATATGGTGAGGGGATTTTTTTTTTTGATCAAGTCTATTTGGTGTTCTGTATGCTTCTTTAACCTTCATAGGAATATTGTTCTTTAGGTTGGAAAAATTTACTTCTATAATTTTGTTGAATATATTTTCTGGGCCTTTGATCTGCAATTCTTCTCCTTCTTCAATCCCTATTATTCTTTGATTTGGTTTTTTTATTGTGTCCCAGATTTCTTGAATGTTTTGTGGTTAAAATTTGTTGGATTTGCCGTTTTCTTTGATCAGAGTGTTTATTTTCTCTATGGTGTCTTCAGACTCTGAGATTCATTCTTCTATCTCTTATATTCTATTGGTTATGCTTGATTGTGTAGTCTCTGTTCATTTACTTAGATTTTCCATACCCAGCCGGCCCTCGGTTTGCATTTTCTTCATTGCCTCCATTTCAGTTTTCAATTCTTGAACTGTTTCCATTACCTGTGTGCAAGGGAGCTGTGCTGGGGAAATTTTATGGCCCCAGGGGGAAGGGCTTTTATTTTTAATTTTTGTTTTTTTAAGGCTTGGTTTTTCTGTTTATCTTTGGCTGTCCTGACACTCACGCTGTAGACCAGGTTGTCCTTGAACTCACAGAGATCTTCCTTGTTGTAAAAGGAACAGTTGGCCACTTCCCACCACCTGACTCCCAGCTGCCTGGCTAGCTTACACCACGAAATAACAACACACAAATTGAGTTCACTTAAACACTGCTTGGCCCATTATCTCCAGCCCCTTATTGGCTAACTCTCACATATTAATTTAACCAATCTCCATTAATGTGTATTGCCACTTGATTGTGGTTTGCCGGCATAATTCTAACCAGCGTCCGTCTCAGAGAGGAGAGCCATGCGTCTGCCTGACTTTGCTTTCTTTCTCCCAGCATTCTGTTCAGTTTACTCCACCTATCTAAATTCTGCCCTATCAAAAGGCCAAGGCAGTTTCTTGAAAGCAACACATATAAAGAAGACACTCCTGCACCTCTGCCTCCCAAGTGTTAGAATTAAAGGTGTGTGCTTCCACACCCAACTACTCTCTTTCTTTTTTTTTTTTAAGGACTTGATCCTTTTTCTTTTTTCTCCCAAGTCTACACATATTTTTAAAGACACTGTAAACCATTTAGAGGTTTCTTTTTGTCTAAATCTATCTTTACTGTACATTTGTTTTTTTCTGACCACATGAATCTTTAATTTTCTAAGTGATATGGCTAGGATTAAAGCCATAGCTTTGAGGGCTGGATCCACCCCATTCCTTACCTTTCTGAGAGTCTAGCTTCATGGTGGAGGTACTGGTGGAAGCCATGTTTATTGTCACAACTCTATGGAGTTTCAAGGTTTTTGCCATCACCAAGAAGCATGCTGTTGGCTACTCATAAAGACCATTTAAGTGGTTTATGGCAGAGCCTCTTAAACGGGCTGCAAGGTTTTTTCAGCTAAAGCTGAGTCAGGAAGCCTTTCTTAAATGAGGTGTACTTGCAGCTAGTAAATAGAACCCACCCAAGAAAATGCTGCTACAAAAAAGCTGTGCTTAACTTTGTTGTTTTGTAACTAAAATTACCTCCCAAAATCTCTCAGGTTTTATGTGGATGCTGCCTCAAGTTGGGAGCCATTGTTGCCTGAGATTTCTTTCCCACCTGTTCCTGCAGCTGTTCAGTTCCAAAGAAACACACAGAGGTCTACACTAATCATAAACTGGTTGGCCTACTAGCTCAGGCATATTACTAACTCTTATAACTTATATTAGCCCACAATTCTTGTCTCTACTAGCCACATGGCTTAGTATCTCTTATCAGCGAGGCAGTCTCATTTTGCTTCCTCTGTGTCTGAATGATGACTGCAGACTCAGCCTTTCTTCTTCCCAGAATTCTCCTGTTCTTGTCACCCCACCTTACTTCCTGCCTGACTACTGGTCAATCAGCATTTTATGAAACCAGTGCAACTTACAAAACTTTACAGTGTATGAGTCCATTGTCCTACAACAGTGTGTGTGTGTGTGTGTGTGTGTGTGTATGTGTGTGTGTGTGTATGTGTGTGTATGTGTGTGTGTCTTATATTTTATTTTATTTTTATGGTACAGCCGGAGATTGATATTTGGTGTCTTGACTTGTTCACACTCCATCACTATTTTTGAGACAAACTCTTTAGTTTAATCTGTAGTACATTCATTCAAATGGGTTTTGTAAATAGAGACCACTTTTTCATATCCTGGACACCCAGACTTGAATAATCACACAAAACTATATTAATTACAATACTGTTTGGCAAATGGCTCAGGCGTACTTCTAGACAACTCTTATACCTTAAATTAACCTATTTCTTTTAATCTGTGTATCACCACGAGGTTTTGGCTTACCAGTATGGTTCTGGCATCTTTTTCCTTTGGAAGCTATATGGTGTCTGCTTGACTCTGCCTTCTTTCTCCCTGCATTTAGTTTAGTTTCCCCACCTACCTATATTCTGCCCTGCCATAGGCCAAAGCAGCTTCTTTATTAACCAATGGTAATGAGGCATAATCATAGCATGCTGAGGGGAATCAATGCCACATCATCAACCTGTAGCATATCCCTTTAGATGAGCTTGGCTTCCTATGAGCTTTGGGAACCTTCTTATGTTTAGCCTGCTTGCGCAGTACTGAAGTCACAGGCAGACAGTGCCACACTCAGATTTTCCCATGGGGTCTGAGCATCTGTGGAGCTCTGATGTTTATGCTTTTACACTTAAAAGACAGAACTGTTTCCCCAGCCTCATTATGTTTTCTTTAAGAGAAACACCGAAAAGTCATTCAGACCTCCAAACATTTTCCACAGAGCACTGGTGTGCATTTTCACTTTACTCTGTCCCCATTTGCTCATCCCATTGTCCACTGTTATGGTCATTGTGCATCTTCTTCTTGCTGTTGTCTGTTGACTATCTTGGTCCTGGAGTATTATTAGAGGCCAGGGAAGAGTTTGTACAGTCTGAACATAGCAGAGCATTGAGGTATCTTTCCAAAGATGATGCACACACAGCATTAGCTCACTATAGCAGTCACCATGGTGTCTCTCCAAAGATGACACATACACTCTTTAGGGACATTTTAGATAGAGCAGGAACCTCAAACTCAGGTATACTTTCATGACTTTCCAGCTAAAGTTTCTTATATTACCAGAATTAGGATAGCAACCTACAGGCAATCACACTGTGTTTTGCTGAAAGAAAAGAGTACTTGCCACCAAATCCCTAATTGAGACTGAATTAGAATAAACGGCTGTTAAGCTCTCCACTCTAATTGTGAATAGTGTGTATTTGACATTCTCTAAGACATAAATTAAAATAAAAAGAACATTTTCAGAGGCATGGAGTAGCTTTGCATTAATGATGGCCTCGTTGGTCTGCTGGCTGTCTGCATTATTCATAGTGACATTATCAGGACTATTCAGTGCTGAATGATCTGTTCACCCTGGAATTGTATGGCTTGACCAGATAAGTAATATCTACGGTTTGTATTTATTCTTCTAACTGCTTACTCGGGGCTGACTTCTTTTAACACAGTCGTGAGCTTACTCACTGCCGCTCAGCTGAATGAACCATCAGTGACATATGCTTTATTCATTTTCAGATCCATAGTGCTGCATCAAAGTCCTAAATCCTGCAAATGTGCGGAAGACTCAAAGACTTTAATCCTTGGACTGGCAATCATCATTGTACTATTGCTTCATGTTAGAGCTGAAGTTAGTTTTCCTGTCTGAGGTTTAAGGAAGGTAAGTGGCCAAGTGCAGCCTGCTTGTTTGTTTAAGATGCAGTCTTCCCACCATTACAATGACATTGCCTTTCAAAACCCTCTCATCTCCCAGAATTGAAAGAACCAGTTCTTACAGTGAAATGCCAGCACATCCTTTCAGAACTGATTGGCCTATTTGTAACTCCTTTCTTATTCTAATTAAGCCAGGATAGAAGAGGCCAGTGTTTTAGCACTGGGCTTCTTCATGATGACAGAGAATAGCAGGAGAGAAGCAAAGCCTTTAGGAAACTCACTGCCATGAAAACAGTGTTTAAAGGTCTAGAGGATTTTCCCCACCAAGCATGGAGATCATTCTTTGAAATCTTTCCATCCGCCCTTCTACACGTACCAATTTCAGTTTCCGAGCAGCCCCCGCTGTGCATCTCTTGGCAGGAAACTTCCCCATCTTACAGAGTCTTGCATGAATAATTCATTTAAGTGTCACGCTGGCTCTCAAAAGCCTGGATTACTACTTTGGAAGAAATATTTAATAAGATTCTTCTAAACAACCAAAAATGTAACTCCAGGTTCTGTGGACAGTGTCTCTCAGAAGCCCTGAGTACAGTCAGAGTGAATGTGCTTCGTGTACAAGCACTCTGGAGGCCTCCCAACTGGTATTCAGCCATCCTGTTACCTGATAATGAAGATTAAAATTAAAATTAGTGTCTTTGTGTTAGAGTTGTGCTTCTTAAACTACAGGATTCGGGGTTACCTTTTGTTAGATTTTAGGGTTTAGGGCCTTTCTTAGATAACATCAAAAACACCTTGAAGAACCATGCAGCCAAGCAACTGAGAGAATAGGGTTTGATGTGAGCAAATACATGTTAGACTGAGCAGGCTGAGAGGCCTCCTGGTGCTCCCCAGTGATATTCTTGTTTGAGCAGCCGTTCCTCCCTCCACAGCGCTGGAATATTCACACATCTGTACTAAGAAACTATTCTCTTTCAGACCCCAGCTCAGTGATTTTACTGTACCTTTTCGCCTCTACCTCCCCTTTCATTTATCCACAAAAGCCTTCCTTTTCACTCCCATCAAAGCCTGCCTTTCATGAAGTCTTTAAAATTATATCACTTGGTAAAGGACTCACTCACTCCTACAACAGTTTTCATTTAAACCAAGAAGGGACATTTATACTTCAAAGTCTGTTTGAGTTGACTGACTCTTGCTTTTCATTTGTGTAACAACTCTGAAAAACATCCAGAGTTATACTTCTTCCTTATAGAAAGCAAAGTGCATGGAATACAGAAAAGTAAAAATGAAAAATGACATTAATCACCAATAATATCTTGACAGGATGGTATATTAATCCACATCTACATTTCTCACATGCATATTGATCTATTTAATATCTATAGATCCATGTGGGTGACATCCTTGTGGATGACATTCTAAAGAAATTGGGACATGTATAGCAGAATTAGAAGCAATCAAATTAAAACAGTATCTTTTTCATAGGTGTGCCCTATGTCAACCTGTCTTAGATTGTATTTCTTAGTGCCCTGAAGGTTAGTTGAGAGAGTGTCAGCTGGGTTTCTTCATTGTACCATTTTCTGTACTTCTCTGCGCCTCCTGGGGTGAACTTGCCTGGATCAGATCAGTAGGCACCCCAGTCCTCTGGCATCCCATTGGGCTCAGTAGATGAGAGTGCCAGCAGGAGTCTATCAGGAGGAAGCTGGTGAGATGTGTACATTTGTTCCCCCCTTCTCCTGTCTTTCTACCTCTGGGGGGCTGAGGAACCAAAACCTCCCTTCTCTCCTCCAGGGACAAAGGGAGTCAGTTCTCATTTATTACTGTAGCAAACTACCTACAAACCTAGAAAGTTAAAAATATAACCATTAATTTTCAAAACTAAGAACCAGCAGGACACCAGCTTTGCCACATGTGATGGAACTGCTGACTTTGAGTTCAGTGAATCTATTTTCAAGAAAGCTTTCCCCATGGCTGACAAGGGTTGACTATCTGCTTGGAATCTGTACTGGACCTCAGGGTCTACATTCCTCTACACACAGCCTTCTTTAGAGCAAAGACCTTTTCAGGACAACTTGCGGACTGTATTGCCTTTTAGCATTCAACTAGAGGACTCACATAGTATCTTTTGTTTTCATTTTAAAAATTGTTCTAGACACAAAGAAAGCAAGCATAGATACTGTCATTGCATGAGAAGACTATCAAATGGCAGTATAAAAAAGCATATAGAACATGAAAACGTTTTTTTAAAAAGTGACTTTTTGTGCTTCTGAGTTTATAAACAACAGTGTACTATGCTACCATTAAATGTTATGTGTATCCTGTCTGCATTTTTATGAATACAGTCAATATTAAATTATGTTCAGATTACCTAATTTGAATGTCTCACATGTTCCTTCTGGGATGCTCCATGCCATAGAATTGAGATTAGTTGAAGCCAGGCAAGTTTTAGGATCCAGGATCAACCTTGACTTTTGTAACAACTTCAATATTTTTAATATGTATATTTTGATTGCATGCAAGGCTTTCTCAGGACCAAATGTTCCATTAAAGACTTGAATGTTCACAATACTGTTTAGGTTCTGGTGTTTCATGTTACTGATATTACATTTGTTTTCCATCTACCCTGACAACTTCTAAGTATAACTCCTGCAGTCCATGCTTTGTTCAGGGGAATTCTCATTTTCTTCCTGGTTAAGTATTAGGGATATAAAGCATATAGTGTTTAGTGGATTCCCAAAAACTTTAAGGAAACAACATTACTGGACTGCCAACTTGTGTACAGAGATTTCCTGTCCAGACCACCTGCTTCTAAATAACCAACACAGAGCGCTGTAGGAGCTCCTTCCGCTCCTTCAGCCAATAGCCGCTGAGATACCAGCCCATTGGGGCGTGGTCTCTCTCTCTTTAAAAAAGCAGTGGCTGTCCTCCACTCTCTCTGGCTTCTGGCTCTGCTTCCAGCTCCTAGACTCCTTTCCTGATCGCGCAGAGGGGCTGTTGTTTGGGACGGTAATCTGTAAGTTTTTTCCTCTTTGAATAAATAACCATTCTATTAATCATAATTCAAAACTGGTGTGGGATTGTTTGTGACTTACGCCTTCAACAGAGGCTTAATTTTATTTATAAATGCTTGGTCAATAGCTCAGGCTTATTCCTAGCTAATTTTTATACTTAAATTAATCTATATTTCTTATCTATGTTTTGGTACATTGCTTGTCAGGGCACACACAGATGTGAGCCCCTTCCACCTTGTCTGAAGGTCAGAGAGTTTGAGCTTATTTTTGCTCTCTGAAAGTTGTTGGAAACAGGTGTGTCTACAAATGGGAGATTCTGACCAAGGGTGTAGTTAGTTAGTCACAGAATTCAAATCTATTCCTTTGTGTCAGTGAGAGATGCCTTTTACCTTCTCCCCACTCCCCTTGTATTGGGGCATGAAAGTGTAAGAAAAATAAACGCGGGCAAACTCAGAATTTTGCATTTGATATTTGCTGAGTTGCCTTCCCATTACTATCCTGTGTCTCTGTGTTTCTTTCTCTTTCTTGTATTTGTTCTTCCTAACTAGTATTTCTAATCCTCATGACCCTATCCTGGAATGTATGAACCCGCTGTGGCTGAACCATGGCAGAAATCACTCCAAAAGGTGGCTCACAACAATTTCTCATGTCTTGTTTCCTCACTTTCCTACAGAACAATAGTTTCTTTATTAACTAGTGAAAGCAAAATATATTCAAGGTTTACAGAAGGGTTGCCCCATAGCACCGACTCTTCTGCAGTTATGGTGTCCTTTAGCTCAAACTGGAGTGTCTTCTTTAGAGGAGAGCATCACATTAAGTACTTTGTTCTAAGTGTTTCAAAATACTTCTTCCTTTCTCTTTCTACTGCATTACTTCTTCCACTGACGCCTTTCTAAGCCGGCAGATGTTCCTCAAGAAAGCTGCACGTGCAGAGTTAGGAAAGCATTTCCTAGTCAGAACAAAAGAGACAGAATGAGGCTGACACTGCTCAGCAGGGGGCTGAATTCCTTTGGAAAACCAAAATAGATTGATTCATTAATTTATTTATGTGAAGTATGTAAATTGAAGGGTGTATTTTTAAGTTTCCTGTCTGACCTATGGGAGACTTCTTTACTGTATAAAATGGGAGGTTTTAACATCGGTAAAAGGAACAATGGAGAAATAAATGATCAGATGAAGGAATAAATCAGTGAAAAATTCAAGTCTCTAATAATTAAGAAGCTTTGCCCACCTCTTTAAATTATATAGCTGAGCAAAAGTTGCAGTGAATCAGCTCAGCTAAGATAAATAAATGCTTTAAGTAAACTATAGATATTCAGGTTTTAAAGAATCTCTGTTGTCCCCATTGTCCCTCATGATGTTAGGTTTGTGTTTTACTCATTATCATTTAAGATCCAGGAACATAACTGAAATTGTGCCTAGTGCTTTAATATAGAGAATAAGATAAAGAGAACTGTGGGATGTGTATAAAGTTGTCACCTTGGAGTGTAAAGATGGAACTGAAGTTCCTATAGAGGCAGCAAATTTAAGAAGCTATTGCTCCATCTGCCTCACCAACACAGACTCCTCCATTCAACTCACTCCCAGACAACCCTTTCTAGGAGACTCACTTTGCTAATTCTGGTAATTATCTCTCCTTGTGCTCATTAATATCCTAAATTATAAACCAGAACATAATTGTATTATTTCTTTGCCACCTTATTCTTAACATGAGATGTAATTTCTTTCAGTATTGCAATTTAATAACCATGAGATTATTTTATTTATCTTGGAGAATGTTGTCATTTACTACAGGTTGTTTGAAGTCTCTCGGAATACATTCAATATTAGTACAGAAATTTTTAATTAAGACTATTCAATTACTGGCAAGCCATACAAGTTTTCTTACGACTTCATTTTAGAAGAGGAAATCCCGTTACTAGATTACTGTGCAGAGATCCCTTCATTCTTCTTTATGGAAACATTACAGTTTTTATCTGATATGTCATAAGCTCCATCTCAGCCCTTCACACATTTATTCTCTCATACATTCTGTGTGAGTGTGTCATCTGCCACCATTTTCCTACCACCTTCCTTATTTCTGCACTGCTTGCAGGTAGACTTCAACACTGTCTGCAAGCTTTCCCGTAAGGAGTCTATCCTAATGATTGTTGTAATAAGGAACATTATGAGATTTTACTCATTTGACTGGCTTGCAGCTTATCCCATAAACAATCTTATCACTTTGTCCAAGCTCAACTAGACGCAAAGGAAATAGGAGTAATACATTTATGCTGTACTAACCCACTGAGTTTAGTGATTTTTCAAAAACTTTTTCAGACAATTTTTGTATGATACAATTGCATATATATATATATATATTTGTATGAAATAATTGCATATATATATGTTGTTTTCATTGTAGTGGGGAGAAAGTTGAAATTAAAAAGATGGACATAAATAGAATTGGCAGAATATGAAAGAAGAATAATCTCTTTCAAAAAGGCTTTAATCCCCTGACCCCCATCCATTATGGAACCACTACTAGTCTAGTTGATTTCTTTGTGCTTGTGAGGAACAAAATGTCTCAAGACACATACCTCCTTAGGTTCAACATTAGAATGAGTTAGAGGGAGGCTAGCTATCTAGCACGTCACAGGTTTGGATTCACTCCCTGCTTCCCATCCACGGTTGGTACCCTACTGTGTAGTATCATCTGGGAGCGGAATATGATGTTCCCTTTAGAACACCACATCTGCAAAAGAAAAGCAAAAGATCCTCTCAAAAATCTCTCTTTTGTTCAGATTTCAGAATTAGGAAGTAGCATACACTGTTTTGCCCTAAAATATTTTCCTCTTTCTTTGTAACGTAATAACTCACATCATTTAGGGAATTAGTAATATGTTACAGAATAATAAATTATATAAAAGCATGGTAGCCTGGAATAACAAATATTTAAGAAGTGATGGTGCATGTTTGTAATCCTAGTCCTCAGAAGACTGGGTGGCAATATTGTGAGTCTGAAGCCAGGCAGGGATGCAATAGTTAATGATTGATCTGGGCTGCATGGTTTGATTATAACAAAAAGAAAAGAAAAGAGAAGAGAAGAGAAGGGAAGGGTTGGGAAGGGAAGAGAAGGGAAGGGAATCTAGAATAGTTATTAACTCACAGAGAAGATGAGTCACAGGAACATACAAACTGATTAGTGAGTCTTCTAGTTTAGAGCCCCAGAAGACTACTCACGCTGCCTGCTCAGCACCAGTTACCTGAAGCTCCAGTTGTTCTTGTTGGTCTACTGCTGAACTCATCATCACTGCTATTGACAAGAGTTTCATGGGATTTCTATTGCATAGCTTTGTCCAGAATGAATGGCCAAATATTTGGGGGGCACAAAGGTCCTTGTATTCACAAAGCATTAGGGTAACTAGGAAAGTTAAACATGAAAGAGCAGGGTCTGTCTCCTCAACAGAGGCAAAAAATAGCTGCTTGCATTCCACCCAAATAGCTAGGAATGGGTGCTGTTTGTGAACCAGTGATCTTTCGCTATCTATAGAGCCAGGCCTCACCCAAATTGCCCAGAATGATTATCCTCAAACCCCTTCTTAGAACTTTATCTTTAGGTCCCAGGTAATATCAACTGTCCTTAGGAAAGATGTCACTTTAAAGTCTGTACTTCTTAGACTGCTGACCTCTATGCTGTCTCTAGATCCTAGGCCCTTAAGCTATCAATCCCATCTTCATGATCAAGCTTTTTTAGGTGCCTGGAATTGGAGTGATTGTTGTCTGGAAACTTTCCCCCCCCAAATTCTACTTTATTTAAATATGCTTACTATAAACTGCCTAACAGAGCTGAGTTTTCATTTTCTCTTCTCTGCGATTAGTTTACCTGGCAACATTACACTTGCAGGGTTGCCCTTCTCCACAACCCCCATTCTACAGCCAAAGACATGAAGACACTGTTAACAGTGATGTAAACTATGGTGACTCTTAGCCCAGAACTTCCAAAATGGCCTTCCTCCGGTTCTGTATTTCTTTGCTCACACAGATCTAATCTCACATTCAGTTGATTGTTGGTCATCCAGACATCAACAGGCCATTATTTGCATTCTATTCATGTTTATTCTAATTTTTCTGTGCTGATATCTGAGCATTCTGCCATATTTTGATTCTTATTCCTGAAGACAGGCAATATAATTGCCCTTATTTTTTTAAAGATGGTGAGAGTGCGGTTTCTAAATTTTAATTTTTCTGCATATAAATGCCTGAACTGAGCTTAAAGTCCCAACTAAAACTTTTCAATGCCACACCATTGCTTCCTTTAGTAGATTTAATTTCAACTGGAGTTCATTGCTTTTAAGGCAGGAGCCCAGCACTGCCTTGATAACAACCAGGTCTCTACACTGAGAAATATCAGAAATATTTAAATACAGAAATTTCAGCTAAGCTAGCTTGATTTAAAAATCCAAGAAGGAGCCTGCGCTCCTACTTGATGAACAGACTTGGGGTAAAGAACTTACCATTCATTGAAGAGGGTATTCCATATCATCAGATTTTTTTTTTTTTTTACTTTCTAGTATTTGGATTTATGTTTCCATGGGATAGTACTCCTCTAAATTCATACCTTCTAAATATCATTTCTATAGATGCTTTCAAGGACAGGAACAAAAGAGGACAGGAAGTTCCATGTTTTTTTATACCGTGCTCCCATATGTTTCAAACATAGTTGTAACCCTCTAAGCTGACTGTAAAGTATAGTTCCATAGCACAGCAGTATTGGGATGTGTAGTCTGACAGGAAGCAACTGGATCATGGGACCCGATCCCTCGTCAACAAGACCTTGCTAATCTCAAGAACAGGTTATTAGAAAGTGAACTCGATTTCTCTGGATTCACTTTTCTCTCTGACCATATGTCTTTATCTGTTTTGGTCATGTGCCTTTCCAAGTTCCTGTCATGCACAGAGCAACCCAATAGCTCACAGCAAACTCATTAGATGTCTCTTTCAGATCTTGTATTTCCAGCATCCAAAACTATGAGCTAAACCTCTTTTCTTTCTGGATGATCCAATCACTGGTACTCTGTTATATAGGAACAGAAAGCAAAGTAACTTTAAAAAGACTTCTCTAAAACATGCAGTTCTGTTTGGCAAAGATTGTCAGTGAAAACTATTATAAAAATAATGGAAGTCTGGGCAGACTTTTCTATTTCAAACAGATGTTGAGCATGTTATGTAAGTGTCTGAAACCCTGGTTTGGATCTGTTATCAAAAAATGGCAAAAATATCAGACATATGTTTCAGGGAAACAATGAATTTATGTGGAAAAACAACATGAAGTTAATAATAGAAACAAATTTAGAGCCTATCTGGTTTGTATTTTTGGCAAAATTCATGAAACCCAAGGGAATATCAAGTTAATGTAATAACCTGGTTGCAGGCTCAGACCCGAATCTCAGTCTTAAGTTATTGTCTGTTCCTACTGACTAGGTATAACTCCTGAACATCAGTGGTTTCTTGGTTCTGCATAATGTAAACTGAGACAAAACTGTTAGGAATATTTCCTAATATTTCCTAACACGAGCTCCCGGCCGACGAAAAAATTCCCAATCATGCCAAATCAAAACAAGCCAAATTAAGAAATATCCAGGTTTAATGGGAGATCTGTGCCCTCAGGTGGCCCCAGGGGGAACAAGGAAGCCACAAAAGACCCCATCCCTAGGGAGGAGTCAGTACCTGGCCTGCTGGGATTTGGAATACAGACCAGGCATGGGGCCTGGGATAGATGCGAGGGGCAGGGACCTATACCCCAACTTGACAAAAACCTACATGGTTTGCATAAGATTCAAATGATGTATTAGTCAGACAGCTGCCCCGAAGCATTGAAAATCAAGCTATATCCGTGAACACCCTGAAGACAAACAGGGCAACAGTCAGTTTTAATAAGCCTACATACTCCACTATCAATAGAAATCTACCCCCCCCACACACACCACCGTTTTCAGGCAAGATACTGCTCTCTAGAATGGAAACATGCATTTGTGGTTTTCAGTACAAATCTTACTTTACACAACGAGGGCACAAGTAACCACCAAAATGCCTACTGTACCGCAACATCCTCATCAAATACCCAATGCGTTCTGCCAGGTCCCATCTGTGATTTTCTCAAATTTTCCTTTCCTGAAACCTTATTCCATAGGTTGGCTGTGTGGCAAAAGTATGCTGATTCAATTATCTATAAAGGCAAATATCAAAGGAAAGGCGTTCGTGAAGTCTTCGCCTCTTGAAACTGTGCTGCCTTTAGGAGTTCATGTCAGAAGTGTCAGAGCTGAACTCTTCTGTCCAAATCCAATTTCAATTAGATTTTAATATCAGTCCTCTCTCTGATTATTAATATTATGCTGCACAATTTCAAAAAGTTTAATTTGCCTGCTAGAACCCTTGCTGGCTCCATTTCCATCACTACACTTGCCTTCATCTCTTGCCCTTACATCATATTGTCTGAGAGAAGCAGCTGGCAATTAAATACTTGGTCCACTTTTAAAAATAGAACATTTCTAAGGTAAGTTTCCAAGAGTGGAATTTTCTTCAGTTAAGCTTTGTAAGTTAGACTCTTTGTAACACCAATGGTTTGGCTTATTATTTTATCAGAATAAAGAAAACACAGGAAGCTTGCACATTTGAATGAGTTGTCCTTCACTGGTTCTAGTGATGATGCAAAATTACATGTTTCTTAATCAGGAGTTAGTAATTTCTCAATCTGATTTCTATTCAGTGTGTTCTAGATAATATATAAAATACTCCTCTCGAAGAGGAGCAAAGATAAGTCTGAATTTAAATCATACAAGGGAAATTACAAACCACAGGTTGAATAACCATTCTGTGGAATGTTGCTACTTCAAAGGATTTTACTATCTTTACAGCAATTAAGCAACCTTGATCTTTTGCTTTTAAAATGGCTAAAATTTGTTTATGTGTGGTCAAGTTTTCAGACTCTAGTAGCAACCAATACTATAACGGCTTATGAAACTCCATTAAGTCATTTGGAAAGGTTATCATGTCTGATTAGTGATGTCTTCCAAGAATTTGAAAGGGGAAAAGGTGGCAGATTTATTTAACATAATTTGAGCCCCTGGTGTGTATAAGGCCAAAGAAAAAGGCTGACTAAACCTTTCTGCTGGAACTGTTGCTTGCCAGTAAATGTCTCTAACACGTGTGGAACAAGGCAGTAATTGGTGGTGGGAAGGTCAGCCTTCTAAAGGTTCACAGGTGGTTCTAAGAAGGAGTCAAATCAATCTTAAGAGTAAGTGATCTATATCCAGCGAGCGTGTGTCTGTGTAAAGTGGGGTGGGGCAAAAGAGGAAAGCAAACAATCAAACTCTTATTTCATAACAGAGCAAAAGGAAATTTTTAGTAACTTTTTTATTATAAAATTTTTCTTGAGTCAGGGTCTCACTTTGTAGCCTAGGCTGACCTTTCATCTGCTTTTGCCTCCTGAGTGTAGGAATTAATGGCTCAGCATGTCTAAAATTTATATTTATTCATTTGTAGATTATTTCAGTTTATTTTGGAGATTAATTATAGTGAAAATAAAAGATATAGACTTGCTCATTATAAAAGGATAAAGAAAACGAGTAAAATCTGCATATAAGATTGTAAGATGTTCTTATTTGCCCAAAATCTTCCTGTCAGAGTTAGGAGAGCTCTCCTGCCTTAATCACATATCAGGAACTCCCAGGGGATAGAAAGGATCATAGGGATTATTTTCAAATTCACTGAGGTACATGATAATTGTTTCATATTTTTATTCTATTCATACTATGGAGACACAATCAGAATTTATTTTTTGGTTGAGTGAGCATGTCAATTTGTTCATGGTTCTCTCCTAATACAGTACAATTTTATCATAGATTATGATGTTTTACAGATAGGAAACTATATAAAACAGTACCTAAAATGTGTACAAACATGTCCTTATAAAAAATTCTCCCCCTCTTTCCCTCTCCTTTTCCTTTCCTTCATTCGTTCTCAGTCTCTCTGTGTGACTCTGCCCCTGTTTCTGACTCTATCTCTATCTATTACTCTCAATATTATCTGCTCTGTTTCTGTCTATCTCTCTGTCTTTGTCTTTGTCCCTCCTTCCACAAACAAAGGCTAGGCACTATGCAGCTGTTGATCCAAAGTGACTCTCAAACAGGAAAACTTTATAAAAGTACACATAGCTTAAGTTGCTCAAGATACATCACGATTTTAGGATTAAAAATAACGATGTTTTGCAACATGAAAACTCACAGCATATTGCCAAAGATAATTGAAACTCCTGCATATGTCTAAGATATTAATATTTTCCCTGCTTTTTTGTAATTAGATTGATGTGGGTAGTTAAAAATCTGCTGCCCACATGTGCTTAAGGATGCCACGTTTTTCCTGAGTCATATTGCCAGCTCAGACGATGTATCTGAGCGTGCCTGCTATTCCAGCGGGGTGTGCACAGGAGCTACTTCAGCATTACTGGAATGGACTGATATGCTGTAAATACCAGCACAGATGTAGATGCACACAATTATTCCGTGAAAGTCATTAGCTGGGTATGAGCAGCTTTCTATTGACAACAATCAGGGTGACCAAATGTGATTCACAGTCTTAGCTTTGACCTTCAAGAAGTGACAAACATCTGGAGCAAGGAAATATTTTCGAAGTTCAGTTATTCGTTACATCCAGTTCTCTAGGCACAGAAACCAAGACAGAGATTTTAACGCTCTCTGTATATTGAAGGACGGTGCTAAGTAGCAATGAAGTGGAAAAATGAGATCAGAAAGGAACCCAGCAAACTGGTCTACAGTAAGGGAAGAAAGTCCACATGTTGCTAACTCAATGTACTAACTTGCCACGGCTGCCATAGCCAAATCCCACAGCCTGGGTGGATTAAACAACAGATCCTTCTTATTGGGCCAGAGTTCACGAGGTTGAAGTCTCAAGATCAAGTGCTGGTGTTAGTGATGAGTGCTGGTCATCGAGGGAGTACTGCCAGGTTTGTCCCACGGTGTGGACAATGAATTGGACACCCTAGGAGGAAGACTCATACAGCCGGGAAAATCAAGTGACTCTTGGAGAGTGTGGGCCCAGTGACAGACTGGCGGCTAGAGATCTGATTTAGGGAAGCAAAAATGCTTCGAACTGAAAACAGAGATTCTGTGGATCCCAGACAGAAATCTCCAGATTGAAGAAGACAGACAAGCACCATCTACAGAGAGAAAAACCAATAAAAACGACAAAGTATTAGAATAGAAAAAAATAGCCCCTGCCAGAGGAACGGAAGGGGCACGAGAAGTAGTCAGCTTCAGAATTCTTCTCTATGATTAGTCCTGCCTTGGACTCCTCAGTGGGACAAGCTCTTTCCCTCTACCTCCCAAATCTGGAAGGATTACAATCTCCTGGGAGAAGGCACGATACTAGGAGTTAAACTTTTCATAACAGGACCTTTTCCCCTGTTTTCCAGATTATCCCATGTTCCCCTGGCCCTCCTTCTCTGGCTGGCTGGTCTGTTTATCCTAAGGACTAGTATGGAAATTTTCATACCTTGTTTTGCGGGTCTCCATTCTATGTATTCATATGAGATTTCCCACTTGTTCTGTGGTCCCCGGTGTCTCCTTTTTACAAGTTCCCTTCTTTTCGAAGATACTGACTGCTTTCGTTTGAGGTCACCCTAATATCTTTAGTAAAACCCAGTCACATGTTTCAGCCCCTTGCTTCAGCAACAGTGATCCTCTAAGGTCCCCAGGCTTTAACTCAAGAATTTATAGTAGACATAAATTTCCTCAAATTGCTGGCTGCTGGAGGAAGTGAAGGGAGTCTCTGAGAAAGCACTTTGGTGTTTCAGGAATGTAGGAGAAAGCAATTGCAAAGATTGCTCTATAAGGTCCATGGTACAGATGCCCACAGACAGGAAAGATAGCACTTCTTGAACCTTTAGTAATACACTTTCTCAAATTTGGGAACCTATCACTTATAAAAGGCATGGTGATCTTAAGCACAGTGAAGGTAGAAGAGAATGCACAACACAAAGTGTATGAGGTAACAACTACAGAAAGCAGAACAGGACAAAGTTACATCCTCCACATTAGGGCAAAGGAGCAACAAGGCTGACTTACAGGAAGGGCACCAGAAACTCCTGTTTGCTCCTAGCCTGGAATAAACAGAAAGGAGCCCCTTCAGAACTTGAATCATGAGCCCTTAGTTACTTTAAATAGCTAATGCAATGGTAGTCGTTCTTAGATATGTTGTATCCTACACAACTGATGAAAGCCAGCGCTGCAGTGTAGGTGCCCATGGCTGTGAATGGCTTCCTCTCTGAGCAGAGTGATGACCAAGCCAAGGTAGATGATGCTTCTGTGTCCTGGTCCTTTGTCTTTGGTGTTTGATAACTTCAGAGTCTTTGGCCCAAATCTGGGTGCCATTTGTTGCTATGAATAACATTTTATGGAAACACAGGTGTAGTCTGTTGGTCATGTGCAATCATCCAACTTGTCAGAGAAATTCTCACCATTTTTCTATGACAAAACTTGCTGGATCACATATTGAGAAAGCTACTAACAATATCAGTTTTCCCAGGAGTTGAGCTGTTTGAACATTGCAGGTAAGGTAATTTGTTGCCTTACACATGAACTGGCTGAGAATTAATAATTGACACAAAGGAAAGAAACATTTCTCAATTAATGAATATATATTGTATGTATGTATTCTAGGATGTGTAAGAAAGACCATTAACAAATTAATTAAAACTCATTGGTATTTGAATTTAGTACTCAGTGTAATTTAAAAAAATCACTAAAATGAGTTATTTATAACTTTATTTATAAGCATATTCGTGAATATTCCAATTAAAATTATTTTCAAGAGAAGGAAAATAATAGGAATGAATCAGAAAATATTAAGAAAATAATAGGGAAAAAAGGATTTTTTTCTCAAAATTTATTCTTCTCTCATCCAATACATCCCCACTATAGTTTTAAATTATTTTTAATTAAGATATATAAGCAGAAGTGGGGCAATCTACTGATGATATTAGCAAGAAGATAGCAGGTACATTTCTCAAAAGGCATCTTCTCAGGGGCGAGAACCTACAGGAACAGAGGTGAGCCTGACCTCACAGCTCCCACTCTCACCTGGGTGAATACCATTCTGACCCAACTCTAGGGAATCTGTGTATGAGAGACGAAGGATAAATGCTGAAAGAAACATGAGTAAGCCCTGGAGTAGGGCGAGCTTAAACTTGTCCAGGTGGGTTTCCATCAAAAGAAAAGTGGAAAGCCACTGAAGAATGTAAACTGTGAAGTGAAGCGCTCATGCCGTGACCGAACATTATCCCTCCCACAGTGGCGTAGGGAGAGACTTGGAATAGGGAAGCATGGGCATTCCTGTATCTTGCTGGTCAGAGTTTCTGCTAACCTCTTCTCTCCTGTTCTGCTGTACTACTGCCATGATGTAAGGACAAAGATGTGGCACCCCCTTCTCATTGTCTATATTCCCTGCACCCATCCTGTCAATGGCTATGATGTGCAAATGTGCAGCCCCTAGAAAGCTGGATCTCTCTCCCAAAGGCAGTGCAATGAGGGGTGTAAGTATCATGGTGGGGCACAGGACTCTTAAGTTCAATTTACTCAAAGGAACAGATGGATCTCAATTACAGGCCTCATGTTAGAAATTGAGGTTTACTATTCTAGCAAACTGACTTCAATATTCTTGCTTGTTTTTCTATTCCTTCTATATTATTCTTGGATTTCTGGACATATATCTTGCTAACTTGTTGTGTAGTTGTAAGTTCTGTAATGGAACGTTCTGATGAGTGTGCTGCTACGTGTTTTCATTGTTGTGGAAAGCAGAACAACGTAGCACTAACATAGATACTGCTTTTCTGCACCCCTGGGCTATTAGTGGGCTATGACCTTGTGCACTATGTAACTACCTGAGATTCTGCAGACAATATGACAGGATGATATGCTTATTTCTGTACACAGAGAAAAATGTGATAAAAATGGCAGGTGATATTGAGTTTCTGTATCTGCTATGGAACCACTGATAAATATGAAGTTTGCCATTGATCAAAATATTTTTATGCAGTCTGAGTATGATTCTATGCTGTTATTTTGGTGGGGAATTCCTTATGTTTTTTCTCGTCTCTCTCCATCTCCCATTTGTCTTCTTTACTCTGATAAATAACTTTCTAGAGACTCATGCTGTCCCATGTTCACAGCTCGTGTGCAGACTACATGATCAAGTCACCCTGGATTTCAATTATGACACTCAATTTAATTATATGACAAGTTTAAAACGTATCTAGTTGTTAGAATCAGGGGCTTCAGTTAAATGGTGAGAGAGGAATCTCGGGGAGTCTTTTCAGAGTTCCCCAGACTTTCTGTTGTACAGCTGAAAGAGACTTGGAGAGTCAAGTCACTGACTTTTGGCCATTTCCTGATTGTTTTGTTTCCACTGCCCTCTCCCTCTGTCCACACTGAGACATCCAGATATGTTTAACTAGAAGTTCTTAAGAGGCTAGTTTGTTTCAAGTTGCCTGCTTTCCCTTACATTTTTTTAAGGGTCTGACTTGGCCACTCTCATACACTCTCTATCTGGCCTTTCTCACCTCAGACAGAACTGACTGACTATTGCCTTCTTTCAGCCCCAGTCTGTCAGAGTCTTCCCTGTACTTTAGAATATCTGCTACTCATTTATTCTTGCTCTTTAAATACCCGTCTTCTCCCACCAGAACTATTTCACCAGACTTAGGCATCAGGTCTGACTTCATTCTTGGCTCTCTGAGAAACATCTGGAACCATCTCTCACCTTTGCACCATTGCTGTTTGTGGCTAGAGATTCCTGTATTGTGGATGACTGCTTTATACACTGCAGAAAGCTTAATAGCATTCTAAATTCAAGTGGCATTCCCACCCACTTGTGAAAATCAAAGCTTATTATAGACATTTCTGTCATTGGGGTAAGAGAAAATCTGCTGTGATTGAGATGAGTTGAGAGACAAAACTTGACTAGAGATAGGAGGCCAACATAAAAATTATGGCAGACTGCTATGTTCATGGTCTCTGTGAATCAAGACTCCTCATGTTCACACCTAGTACTGTCTCCACTTCTTTAGACTTAGGACAATCCTAAGTCTATTGGTTAGCCAATAGATTTTTCAATACACCCAATGCAGAGAGCTACTTATAAAGGTCTTGTTGCATTGTGAGTTGGTCCCTGTGACCACAGTTATTTTATGTAAAGCCCAGGTCAGCTTTCTTAAGAACACTGTGACTACATGGGAAAAAGAGAAACCAGGCTACAAGAAAGAAGCCTAGCTCTCTTGAGCATCTCAGCCCAACCCTGAACATACCTACTAGAAATCAGCAGTAGAATGTCTCTGTCAGTCCACAAGGATAGCACATCACTGCTTTGAGAATCAAATTTGTAGGGTAGCCTATCATGGAACAGGACAGGAAGTGAAGGTCATTTTAATGGTGTTGTGGAAAGAACTGATAATCCACACCTGGGAAGTCATGATGGAGAAAGAAGGCAGTTTCATGTATTTGTTTTCAAGACCACTGAGAATTCAATAAATGATGGCTTACAATGGAACACCTGGGTAAAAAATTAGGAACCCTTCATCATCTTGGAATTTTTTTTTCTTAGGTGTTGGATATTTAATGAGGCTCCCTGTGACCCTCAAAAGATTTGAGTTTTCTAACAATGATGTTAGTGGAACATGCTATAATCTCATGCAGCATGTGAAAGAATCAGGCCTCATAAATTAGGTCCATCACATTGACGTGTAGATAGTATGTGGTAGAAGTAGGATTTGGACTGAGCCCTGCCTTCTGGCACATTGTCTTTTGAAGTCACCTGTCCAAGATTATCAATTTCCTTTAGAAAACATGACTAATCTCTTCAAATTTGGCAGACACCATGTGTAGACATTCTTATCCCAGCTACAGATGTGGAGAGTGGTATGGAGACACATTCCTCTCTGGAAGTCCCACTCTGGGGCCTCCTTCTTTGGAGGAGGGTCAAGGGCTGGGGCCACCAGAGAGCACATGATCCCATTAAACCTGAATATTTTTTAATTTGGCTTGTTGTGATTTGGCTTGATTGGGATTCTTACATCAGCAGAGAGCTTGTGTTAGGAATATCCCTAACACTCCCCTTCACCAGAAACAGCAGCAAAGAACTGCACCTAAGAAACTGTTTTCAACTATCATTTGAAATGTGGCTATTGAGATTTCAAATTAAATCTACAGAAACCGACTGTCTTGATTACTGCAGAAGAAAACAATGCATAAATACCTAAACATTTTTGTTCTATTTTTAATAATTGTGTGTGCTTGTATGTGTGTGTATGATATGTGTAGGGTGGTAGGGACACATGCTAGAGTGTGCATGTGGAGGTCAGAGGACGGGGTTGTGTGGTCAGTTTTTTTCCAGCACTTTTATATTGGTCCCAGTGATTAAACTCTGGTTGTCATGCTTGTAGCCTAAACACCTTTGCCCACTGAGCCATCTTCTGGCCACACATTTTGTTCTAAAAGTTCCTCCCTTTGTTTCTTTCCTGTTTTCCAGCAGAGCTTGGGGATGTTTGTCTATATTTGTTGAATGAGTAGTGATTCCATTTGTTTCTCTTCAATTTTTTTAGTTTGACCTTACCTTAAACTAACAGGATGTTTCATCTAGAAATTGTGGGTTTAAGAATCTTCTTCCACAGTAGACCATGTCAAATGCCTGTTAATTTACTACATACATCTAAGTTTCTTGAAACTATAGTAAGTCTGATGTGGAGCTTGAGTCTAGGCCAGTGTTAATTTCCTTCCTTCCTACTTAACGCTTCGCTTGAACAGCAGAGGGAGCCCACCAAACGCAGTGCTGCTTTTCAGAGTTTTCAGAGAGAACTGCTTTGTTCTCTGCAGTTTAGCTGGGTTACAGGAGGACTTTCTTCTAGGCAGCTGCTTTTTTTCAAACTAGAAGCAGTCAACGGAAAGCGATGTTTACATTGACCTCAATAAATGGTTTATTGGGTTTAAAAGAAATTTTGAACAAATCTGCGATATGAATTCTGTGGCTTTTTTTTTCCTTTTTGTCCATAGAGTAGCAGTTTTCTAGTGGCTCTCAAACATGAAAAACATGTTTTTTTCACAATGAATGAAATGTTTTTTTGAGAGTAAAAATAATACACACCGGATTACGTTGTTAGTTTTTGCTGAGCAGTATCTGATGAGCCTGGACTGGCCTCTAATTCTCCTGGAGCTGTCGGCAGGTGACCTTGACCTCCTGCCCCCACCTCAGCAGAGGCACACCCACAATACACCCTGAATTTTAAAGACTAGAAATGCAAAATGTAATAGAAAATGTTTCAATAACTTTTACAATGTATTTGATTATGATTACAATTTGATTATGTGGTACTAAAAGTATTAAATGAAATGTAATTGTTTCAACGTTTTAAATGTGAGCACTACAGTCTTTTGAATTGTGAGTGTGGCTTGCATTTTCTTTCTGTTGATCTGTATGCTTCAGAAACCACTCTTTTACTGAGCAAACTTCTCTCTATCCTACCCTCTTGTATTACAGTCCAAGTCGGTAATTTTGCCTTTCATCCATGTTTCTGATTCTCCTGTGTTTATTCAGAAGCTTCATTTGAAACCTTATGATAGCATTGTGGAAATTTAGCCCAAACTAATTTTTAGGAAGCCTAAGGTGATCTCAGTGCCCTTGTCCTTACCCTGAGAGAGTCCTGGATTCTGAGGAGTTATCTGATCCTCAGAGTGTATGTCGATCAACAGAAGAGGTTTGACTAAAGCACCTTTGTTCTTGTCTCATTGCTGAGGTTTTTGAAACCTCAGCTTTCTGGTGAACAAATACGGAGTCCCCTGTTTGTGCCACAGGCGTTCAGGTAATTGTCTCCTTTAATTTTCACCAAAGAACAGCAAGCGTCATAATTATCTCCGGGCTGCAGATGAAAGATTGAGACCAACAGAGGGGAAGAGACTTTGTGGAGACCACACAGCTGCTCAGAGAGGCAGAGGGGACCTTAAAAGCTAGCTTGGTTCAGCTGACTTGATGCTCTTTCTCAAGGTGGCAGCCAGATCAAGAATATCATAGGGCTGGGAGGGTGACAGGCAAGCAGACAGCTAGGGGCTCTATTCTCTATCAGGTGGCCATTTGCTACATCAATGAGCCGAGACAGGAGCCCAGCAGCTTGGCATCAGGGTATCAGCACTGACAGGCATTCACTGCCGAATAAATCATGGACCTTGAATGAGACAAAGAACACGCTCAGCAAACACACACAATGGTCTCTTCTTCAAGGGGGATCTCGGAGAGATAAATGTTCCCTCGTTCTCACCTCTGCTTTCAGCATCTTTCCAGCCACAGAAGAAGTGTGTGAGAACCGCAAATTTTCTGCTGATTAGACAAAGTGGGTTCATTAGAAAGATAAGGCAGACAAGAGTTAGCGACAACAAATTTTATCAGCATAATTTAGACTCTGAGACTTACCGCAGTGTCATTTTCTCCACCAGTGGATTCCAGAAAAAGCAAAAGCATCTTTTTTTTTTTTTTTTTTTCTGTCATCACCCCCACTGTTCTAACCAGGAAAACGTTGAGGTGATTGTGTTTCTGGTGTCTTTGTAATTTTCCAGGTTTAAATGAGCAAGCTCCAAGCAGTGCAGATAAAAGTGATTTAGGCAACATGAAACTCAACCTGCTAAGAATGTATGTAACACAGGCTGAGCAGACAGCCCAAGCTAATACCATCTTACTGGTGCTTACTTAGCCACTCCTTCAGTTCATTGCAATCCATTTGCTAAAGGATATAAATTTATCCTTATAATTTATCCTATAAATCTTCCTATCGTTACCAAAAAGGAAACTGAGGCTTGGAAAGTTGTTTTCTCTTTCTGTCTCTCCCTTCCTCCTTCTCTCCCTCTCTCCCATATTTTTCGTGTGTGTGTGTGTGTGTGTGTGTGTATGTGTGTGTGTGTGTGATATTGAAATTCATAGAACTCGCTAGAATTTAGCTTTCAACCTCTGCCCCTGACTCAAGGACTTTGACGCTTAAACGGTACAATGTCCTGCCTTCCTTAGAGAATATCTTATTGTCATTAGAAAGGTTATTTTCTCTCTCTGCTTGTTGCTTGAAAAAAAAATCCAGACGTCTATACTGAAGTTACCCACATATGTTGGAAGCCTTTATTCATTTTCATTCTTTCACGAACAAAAAATTGATAGCAAATGGAAGTTGGTGTATTTATGGAGGGAGCTGCTTCCTGCTCGCCTCATCTCGCAGTTTGCTTTTACTGGAAGAAACGAATAACGGAGAGCAACCTTTACTGCTATAATTGGATTTCTGCCATCAGGTATGGTTTGCTACAATTGTATCCTAGGAGAAATAATACACGTTTTGAGTTTAGCATTAAGGAATCTATTTTCTGTAACCTTAGAGGTCTTAAATTTTATCTAGGAATGCATTGCAGTCGGTGCTTTCAACGTTTCTGTAACCTGTTAAAGGGGGAAAGGCTAATTTAGGAAGATCTCTCTAATCTTGTTCCACCTTTTGCCGAGAACATACCCATCCGCATTGAATTCGCATTTTTGGTCGTCTTGAACTTTGCATAAAACTTCTGCAAAAGCTCTTATCTACAGACTGCAGGAACTCTGGGGATAATTTGGTCTCCAAAATCATTACCAAAGTACTTCTATGTCCTTTGTGTTGCTCGTAGATTCCTGCCATTTCTCTTAGTGTGTATGCCTTTTAAAAATTATTTGTTTAAAGCCCTAAATATCATGCATAAATAGTAATAGAAAAGAAGGACTTGGGAAAGCGCTTACTGTTATTTTATTAAGAGTCTGTATCTTTGGGAATCCTGCTGCGTTGACCACAGTCCTGAGACTGAACTTTCAGTTTGGGTTAGGGAATTAAAAAGTCACTTAACCCAGCTTGAGAGTGAAACAAATGTTTTACTTTTCCTTCTGTTCTCTGACAGGACGTTCTGACAGAAGCGAGTTGGTGGGAGAAAGACTTTTATGGAAGCTGACACTTAAGCCCATCATTAAGAGGTGTCTGGGAATGAACTCCAGGCAGGAACCTAAAACAGAAACAAAGGAGGAACAATGTTAGATGCCTTGCCACAGACTCTTAGTTAACTAGCTTTTCATACAGTCTCAAGGAGCCAGCCTAGAGAACAGTGCCACCCACAGTGGGTTAGATCCTCTGAGTTAATTAATAATTAAGAAAACTCCCCCAGACATTTCTGTAGGCCAATCTGATCTGGGCAGTACACCAGCCACAGACTTACTCTCAGGTGACTCTAGTCTGTGTCAAGTTCATATTAAAGCTAGCAAGGGCAACTTTGCTGACGGCTTAGTGAAAATATAGATAGAAACCGCTAAATTCTCTTAAAATGGAGTGGCAGTCCCGTGAAAATATTTCAATAGATTTTTCTAGAAATAGAGAACTGTATTTTTATTATTGAATATTATTAAATTATTTCATATACTCATATCATTATTACTTGATTGATTAAGAGTCCATCTTATTTCTCTCTCTCTCTCTCTCTCTCTTTTTTTTGTTCTATACTATCCAGGCTTCTCATGGACAGACTGTGTTTGCTGGTTTGGTGGTGATGGTGCATGTGTGTGATACGTAAATACGCTCTTGTAGAGGGCAGGGGCCCAAGGTTGACCTAGGGTACCATGCTGCAATTGTTCTCTAATTCGGTTCTTGAGACAAGGTCTTTCACCGAACTTGAAGTTCATCCATTTATCTGGGCTACCTGGCCAATGAGTTTCTGATCTCTGCCTGTCTCTGCTGCCACCCAACAAGACTTAGGTGACAGGTGTGCCCTACCATGCCCAAGTTTTTACTTTGATC
This sequence comes from Myodes glareolus, assembly GCF_982192425.1. Classification (NCBI taxonomy): domain Eukaryota; kingdom Metazoa; phylum Chordata; class Mammalia; order Rodentia; family Cricetidae; genus Myodes; species Myodes glareolus. Next base: position 47,388,167 of record NC_142028.1, on the reverse strand, counting down.
TGGTGACCTGAACTCAGGTTCTTGTGTTTGCATGGAAGGAATTTTACCAATAGGGCTGAGAAGATCAATATTAAAGAGCCAATTTCTTGCTTGAAACATTACAGTGCTTAAAACAAAGATTCTTAATTTAATCTGTGCAGAGATCACCAGGACATATTGCTAAAACAGGGATGATGACTGAGTGGGGCCTGGGAGAACCAGGGGTTCCCTGTTTCTTTTAGCCATGCTATTGGATGGCAGATCACATTTCATGTAGCCAGTGAAGAAGTCCTGCTGGTTCAGCCCCACTTCTCTCTCTCTCTCTCTCTCTCTCTCTCTCTCTCTCTCTCTCTCTTTCTCTTTCTCTCTCTCTTTGTTCGACAACACAACAGAGATATGGGCCAAATTTTCACAGGACACATGCCATGTCATCCCATTAAGGGTATGTTCTAGAATATTATTTTAAGGTGTGTTACTTTTGTTTATGCTCTGAAACATTTGTTTAGTGATGTAAAAATGTATTGCTTTCATTTATGTTGCATTTATTTAATTCTGTGAAGCTGAGATTCTTTGTCTCTCTAAAACACCTCATGGCCTAAGAAAGAGCTGAACGGCCAACAGCAAAGCAGGAGAAAGACTAGATGGGGCTGGCGGGGGGAGAGTATAAATAGGAGGAGAAGTCAGTTAAAAATGAACCAGAAAACAAGGAGAGGAGAATGCTAGGGAACAGCCACTTTGCCAGCCATGAAGTAAGAGTGAAAGTAAGATTAAGGAAGTGAGAAAAGGACAAGGCCCAGAGGTAAAAGGTAGATGGGATAATTTAAGTTAAGAAAAACTGTCTGGAAACAAGCCAAGCTAAGGCTGGGCATTTCTAAGTAACAATAGCTTTCTTCGTGTATAGTATATTTGGGAGCTGGGTGGCAGGCCCCCGAAGAGTAAAGAGTAAAAGTAAACAAAACCATCTTGGTGTTCCAATGTGAAACTAGAATAAAAGAAAATCCAACAACAAGGGTAAGACTGTGGGTTACCCACATCATCTTTTCATTTCTAGTCATCATCCTTACTTCCTGAGTGATACCTCTTCTGATATGTTCTCATGCACATTCCCTTTCCATAGACAATGGAATATTAACTACCTCAAGGGCCTTCTACAGCACATCCATTCTTCCACCTCTCTGGGAAGTTTGTACTACATACCTGTGAGGGACACATTACCTATTTCCTTTATGCTTCTGTTCCAACGTCTGTTTTCCAAATTAGTCCCTTCCATGTAAATTACCCATGTTCCAGTTATTACCGATGTGCAACCAATCACCAAAAAATGTAGTTGGTTAATACAAAAATGTTTATTTTCCTCTTGCATCTGAAGTCTGAGAATTGGACCCTAAGAGCAGACAGCTCTTTCTTGCTGTGTTTAAGTCTGGATGAAGGAAGTGACCAACAGTCTGAGGACTAGAATTGTCTGAAGGCTTCTTCTCCCATGTGCATGCCACCTGGATGGAGAAGACTCAACAGCTGGGTCTCCTTGGACATCTGTTTCCATCTCTGTGTGGTATCACCACATGGTCTCTTTTACCACAGCTGCTTTAAGTTAGCTAGACTCCAAAACCACAGGTGGAGGAATGAGAGGCGGTTGAGGATGAATGGAAGCAAGAGTGCCAGGTGGAAGCCAGCTGGCTGTGTGTAACCTAGGTTTGGAAGTTACTTACGTGGCAATGCTTTGTTTTTCTCCTGCTTGCCAAGTTCCCCTTTTGAGAACAAGTCATTGGGGATGCTTCTTATTTGAGCAGAGGAGAATTCCAAAGAGTTTGTAAAATGTTTATTAAAAAATTACACTGTCTAACTGGAAAGTCAGAATATTGTCTTATTATTCTTTTTAGCCCATTTACTTTGTGAAACCACACTCTTCCACATACTAGGGTGCGGGTCCCGTAAGAGGAGCACTTGGTCTTCTTCAGTGCTCCATCATCATCGACTCCAAAGTAATTGAGCCAAGAACAAGCATTCAATAGTCCTTGGTGAGTCAATGTTAAACTAATAAGTTTGTTTTTTCTGCAGAACTCAGTTCACTTCCCATTTATTGATGTTACTAATGAATTAGATAATATATGAAAGTATCTTAGCATACTGCAGTCCAGACATCACTAAGGCCAGGCCATTCTAGATGGTGTCACTAATAATAGTAAAAATTGATGGTGTCTTTAACACACACTACTGACTTCAAGTACATTACTTTTTGTGTTTTACTTAGAAATCTCTGAACAGAACTAATATTGAATCTTTATTTCAAATGATGATGTAGAGATATTCCCAGAATTATGTCTGATTCCCAGGTAGATGTTCTCTGTCTTCTTTGATGGTGTCTTTGATCACTTGTATTAGCAAGGCAGTAAAAAGCGATTTGGGATTAATATGTTCATCCTTATCCTGTTATCTCTGTTTCAATTTTCTCCACGTTAATATTTTCCCATGTGTAGACCCAGGATGCTAAACATATCAGTGAGTGTTAAGAATAAGAATAACCTATCAGTGAGAGCCCTTATTTGGAATATAATAGCAATGTGATGTAATGTTAAATTAAGTAATTTAGAGGTTATATAAAGGAAATGTCTTAGCGTTCTGGGTTCATGTCAACAGGCTGAAAACCAACTTAGTGTAAGTGGTAGGAAACAAACAGCCGATAACTTAAATGGTTAGTAGCTGCCTACTAACCATTCAGTTGGTCTCAAATAAGACTCCATGTCCACTTTCATCAATTAAGTATTTGCTTTCTTCCCTTCTTTATTCACCCTGTATATATCCTCATTACCCGATCCTAAGATCCAAACTCCTTTTATTAAAAGCTGCCAACTTTTGACTTACTGTTCATCTTTTAACAGTAATACAGGGATAAACATTTAGTATCTACCCCATGTATAACTAAATACATTGTGTGCATATTGCATCCTGAAATTTTTATGACTCAGGGAAAAACTTAACTGTTCATGCCTATCCCAAAGTGGAAGCATGCTTTGGTAAGCAGTAAGGAATAATTAAATGAGTCTATTAATATAGTAAAAAGTCCTCTAATAATTAAAAATATGTATAGTCTCTATATTCATTTGGTGCTTGGATGCCTCAATTTTTTTTAAATGAAGAATAATTATCGTTAAAGAAAATACACTCTTTTTGTTCCTTGTAAGACTGTTAAGCTGGAAAAAAATGGTAATAATAGAAATTTGTTTCCAATTTGTTATATATTTCTAAATAAAATAGCCTCATTCTTTAGTGATTCTATAAATTTCCATCTCCTAATCAACCCTATAGCTGTGACTAAATGGAAAAATGCTCATAGCAACACTTTGCAGGACACAGAAGACATAATTATTGAAGTTTTGTATATATTCAATAAATTTTACTTGTTTTAAGGAATGAGTTCTATCTTAGTGATTACTAAAATAAGTCAATTATTAAAAGATCCTTCATAGACACTTGAAAATAGATATTTTAATGCAAGAAAACTGAGCTGATGTACCTCAGTTGTATAGTGCATGCAGAGTGTGTTTTGCATATTCAAGACCCAGGATTCAATATCTAGTTTGAAAAGGGAAAAGCAGTTGCAAAATTGAAATCAGGATATTGAAGTTAAGTACTGTGATGGCCAATCTGTGCTAATTCCTGCCTTATTTTTGCTACTAAGTAGAAATAGGATATGTCCTGGGATAGCCTTTTAAGTTATTATTTCACTGTCACCCTCTAGATGGTTCTTTACTAATGAGGTTTGATGGTATTTAAGGTAGTGATTTTGTTTATACTAGACAAAGAAGGTTTCACTTATTTCAAAAGAAAAAGAAAAAATAAAAAGGCATTTATTTTTTTATAAGTCTTGGGCTTGTAGAATCTATGATCAAAATATTTGTAGATTCCATGTCCAGAAGGGGAACTTCTTGGATAATAACTAACCATATTATTTTTCTATTGTATCTTCCTATGATACTGTTGTAGTTGTGGGATAGAGGAGAGAGAAAGACACACACAGGACACATAGAGAGATACACACACAGAGAGAAAGAGAAATACAGAGATATACATACAGACAGATAGACAGAAACCAGAGAGACAGACACATACACACAGACACACACAGAAACAGAGAGAAACTGAGAAGGGGGCAGAGCGCAGAGGGAGAAAGCTTTTGTGTATTTCCTTGTAAGAAAATTCTGTTCACGAGGTTCCGTACTTATAGCTCCCAAAAATCTTTTCTCTCCATGATGTTGTGTTAAGTGTTAGGATTTGATTATGAATCTCAGGGAGATACAGACATTTAGTCTATAACATGATTTGCATCAGTGGGCAATTCGTGATGGGCTTCAGCACATAGTTTCAGTTCTTTGCTTTGTCAAGTGAACATTTTGAAGTCATGACCTGTGAGAATTGACCGTGTGATAAACTCTGGGCCCTGTCTAATAGGTGGTCTGGTGAAACAACTCTGGTGACAAGGTTCATTTTAACACACTGCTTAAGTGTTTTACACAGTGCTTTCCTTTCCCTTCAAAATGAAAAGCAGGATCATAATCACAGAAGACCTATTGAAGGAGTGTGGTCTCTCTTCTAGCACCAGTAGTGACCTGAATATTGTGGTAGAGCGTGGCCTCAGGGGTTGGAGGCACTATGCTGTGCAAAGGGGAACTTCCAGGAAGGGAGCTGTGATCTGTCTGTTGGCTGCTACCATAATTTGTGCAAAGACAATGGTGCTTATACACTGTGCTAGAAAGTAACAGGGAGAGACCTGTGGCTAAAGAAAATTTAGAAACAAAAATGAACACAAGTAAGAATTTGTTATAGGTGAGCACAGTAACAGAGATTGGGAGAGTAAATGAGTACATTGAAGAAAATGAGAAGGGATATAAAGGGCATTAGGGTTCTTTTATAAATAACACGCTGAAAGAAACAGCTTTTGCAGCTTTGGTGATTTTCCTTTCTTTTAGACTTACTTCGTGGTATTATAGGCAATATAAGGAAAGATGGTTAAAAATCAGATGGATTTCAATGTTGGATACAGCAGTATCCTTTGAAAATGAACTGGGACCATAAGGAACTGAAAGCAACAGTTAAAACTTCTGAAATTTTACAGTTTCTAGGCTGCCAAACCAGGCTAGTGGTCCCAGGAGCTGGGGCTTATCTGGAGTGTTTGTCTGAGGATCACAGGTCCTGGGGGAATGTGGTCATGCCACTGTGTAGTTTTTCCTCCATGGACCTCCTATGTTTCATATATTTTCTCTTGTTGAGGATGCACTCATTCATGCTAATCTGCCAGTTAACAGGTGTGACAAAATGTGTGCTCTCTGGAACACTCACTGTATTTGTGGTTTTGGCAGCTAAGTGTTCACAAAAGGCCTATTTTGTCTTTATTTCATGTGCTTTGCTATACACTTTCTCCCCCCCCCCCCCAGTCTTCCTCAAATTTGAAATGAGGTCATGTGCATTGTGGGCTGAAGTGCCAGGTGGCTCTTCCTGTCTTCAAGGGCTGTCACATCTTCCCACTGCCGGTGGCTGGAGTGATTGTGACATCTGGGGCAAATTTACGAGCCTCAAGAATTGCAGGACCATAGGATAGAAAAAGCTCAAATCTCTTATTCTGAATGTGGAGGAAAACTGTCCAACAGGCAGACATTGTCCAACAAGCAGGCATTTCTATAAGCAAGAAATGACTTTCTCATATTGACATCTAAGATCCTAGGACTTAATCCATGAAAACAGAAAAAAACAACAACAAATAGTGTTTGTTCACAGTAGTAACACTTGTCATTTATTAATGCGGTAAATGCCAAATCCCCTGTGATTAGCATATCCTTTGGTACATTTGCTTATGAAGTAGGAGACTATCATATCCTTTTCATCAATGAGTAACTAGCATAGGTGTCACAGTGATTAACAACAGTCTAGTCTAATTTACATAACTTAAGGACTATTTAGGCACTCTTAGGATCATATGTATGCAGGTGTGTTTGTGTGTATTCGTATGTGTACATGTGTGTGCATATACATGCTCAGGACAGAGGTCAAATTTGGATGGTCTCCTCAATCATCCTCCACTTAATTATTTGAAACATTGTCTCTCAGAGAACCAGGAGCTCACTGACTCAGCAAGACAAGCTGCCCAGCAATCACAGGTTTCCTCTTTTCTCTACTTCAGCACTGTGATTACAGGCACACACTCAATTCCCTGCTTTTTGCTACTTTCATACATGTACTTTGGGGATCATAGACAAGCCCTCAGGCATAGATAACAATTTTCTGACAAAGCCATCTCTCCAGCCCCATGGTGTTTTTATGTAGAAGTTGAGGATTGAACTCAGGGCCTCATGCTTATGTAACAAACTCTTCACCCTCTCTAACTGAGTCATCTCTCCAACCCTACTCTAAGACTCTTTTGCCTAAATTCATTGAGAAAGAAAGCCCATGGATGTTTTACTTCTTTCAAACATCAGCCTCAGAGGAAAAGGTTAGTTTCTTACTCATTTTATATATGTATAAAACATTTAGATATGGTGCCATCAATAGGTAGTAATTTTTCAATTCTATGATTCTTTCTTGTCTTTTAATTACCTGGAAAATGGTATATTCTAACATGCACATATAAGGTTATATACTCAAGTATCTTTTAAAACAGTAAAAAAGAGGAATATTTTCTCACTAAAATAAGTCTAAGACATAGGAGTCTGCTTCCAGACATACCTTCCACTTGGCGTAGCCCATTTAAAATGACCAGTTCCAAACCAGCCTCCCTTGACCTAAGTATATATGTTCACGCACAGCATGTCTGAAATTTTCACATTATGGTTCATTGAAAAGGCAATGGGCTTTGCAACAGGATTGACAACAAAAGGAAAAATGATGAGGAAAATTGCCTTACTTATCTGCTACAGTACTCTTGATTGCCAAGTGTAATTTTCCGGTTCATTATAAGAGGGGGCACGTTTGACCGTTAACTTGAGTACTCTTAGATTTCACTGATACAAAGAACAAGTTGTTTGAAACATGCTTTGCTTTTTAACGAAGCCAGGCTAATTGTGTGATTTTTAAAGCATTGCCAGTTTTCATCAGTTTCCGTTTCCCCCTCCGCCTCGCTGGAGTTATATGTGGGTGAAATACTTAAAGGTCACCAAACACTGTGGAACATGAGCCAGCTGTAGAAAAGTGAAGATGTTGAAATTGTACAGTAGTGACACAAACCGTTTTCCAAGTTATCGCCTGGAATAGCATGAGATTTGACTGGGTAATGGAGGTAAATAGCCCTGCCATTATAGATGTCATGATAGATCAGACAAGGGTCAGAAAACACAGTAGCTTTAATCCTCCTGTAACATGAAGGGTCCCTGCTCCAGCGCACTATAGGTAATGCCCCACTAAAAATTCTACTTACTTTTTCTACTATCAGTCACAAACTTTACTTCCCCAAGGACACTCTCTGCCCCAAATACTTCAGTTTCTTTCCATTATCCTAAACTGACCTCTATTTATTTATCTAAATTCAAGACCAAAGCCATTAGCCTCATTAGTGGCTGCTTAAATTCAAATGAATTAAAATGAAACATCCCTTTTCTCAGTTACAATATCCTTATTCAAAGTTCAAAGTGTTCAGTGTCTTTAGGGCCTATGGCTTCTATGGTAGACAGTGGAAATCCTGCAGTATCTCTTTCAGCTCAGGAGCACGGTAAATCACTAGACTCTCATAAATGGCAACCATGATATTGGAAACACGGACATTGATCACCTGATGCCCAAACTGAGATTAGTAGATACTTTTTAGATTTGGGTAACAAAGAATGAGAAGAATGCTATGAAATGTCTCTGTAGTTTTGGGTTTTATTTGATGTTATAGCAATATTAATATATATGAATACGTAATATGAGTGCATATGTATGTATAACTAAAATATATTATTAAAATTAATTTTCTTTTTCAAGTGACAAAACATTACCTGAAAAAAACTGATGTGACTTTAAAAAATATTAACATATGGGTTTGCTTTAGCATCCCTTTAGACAGTGTTGATCTATAGTGACAAAGCCTGGTTGACATAACCACTAAGGGTGTACCTGTGATCCAACACTGGTAGCCTTGTATACTAAAGGAACCACAAAGAAGTTGGGAGTGGTTGGGAGGTAACTTCTCTGACACTCTCTGACAGGGCAAAGGTCACTGCAATGACAAACATTTGCAGCAGAGTGGAACTGAAGTAAAACATAACTTATAAAAGTGTTCTCCACTATTTGTAAAGATGTCAACTTCAAATCTCAGCTGAAGAGTAGATGTAGCTTTGGACACTGTGATGTCCATATGAATGTGAAATGAATATTTATACCCTCTAACTAGGTCAGGGGTTGAGACTTCTTCTTCTTCTTCTTCTTCTTCTTCTTCTTCTTCTTCTTCTTCTTCTTCTTCTTCTTCTTCTTCTTCTTCTTCTTTCTTCCTTTCCTCCTCCTCCTCCTCCTCCTCCTCCTCCTCCTTCTTCTTCTTCCTTTTGTTTAAAATTCCAAGGTGACTCAGAGGATGCAGCAAAACGTGGAATGGTCCAATCTTACTAACACAATTCTTCAACACAACAGCTTTTCATTATGAAAAGTAGTTTTTAATAAGTTCATCTTTAAAAAGCTGTATTTCTTGTACTTACATTAAAATCCAGCCTTTTGTTTTCAGTACATGACCTACTATATTCTTCCTGATAGACATGCAGGTCTGCTTTTTTACATTGATTGGTTCAGAGTAGCTCCCCAATCTGGAATGTTTTTCTCACTCCATTTGAGGTCTTCAAAGGCTCAGTTCAGATGTCTCAGCTTCATTCAAAGGCTTGATTGCCTACTGGCAGTCATCAAACAAAAATCTCAGAACATCCAGTTTTGACCTGGTCTATGCAAGTGATGGGGAGACTGTTACCTTACATTATAGATGTATCCATGGACACTGTTCTGCCCTTCACATGGCTAGCTCACAAACGGGAGGGGGGATACACTCTATTTTTATGACCTCAATCCTTACTCCTTAAAAAGAAGCTCATTTCTTGTTGTCAGTTTCAAAATCTATGATGAATGAGTTCTTCTTCTTCCCCCCCAAAAAAAGAAAAAAGAAAACACCGTCATGTCAGTAAGAGAAGGAATCCTCACAGGTTCGAGTTAAATAGATGCTATGATATCTAAGCCACCTTCATCTCACTGTCACAGTTTTAAGGACTTCCCTGCTTCTCCAGACACTGATAAAGCCATGGCACCTTCACGTCCTGGTTTGCCCTGTGTCAAAAGCATTTTAGCTACCACAACTGTAGTTACGTTTGCTTATGTAGAACACATCAATGAACAACCTAACTATGCACATAGTGGCCAAAAGAAGAGGAGGTATAACCACAGCTTTTGGGCATTAATTCACAATCAAAATGCTTGTTACATTACCAGGTCTTAACACTTTACTTGATGGCAATTTTTTATCTCCATAATAACATTATACTGATGCAGGCTTCCTCCTCATCCCTCCAGTCATCAACCCTTTACTTTAGTTCATGTCTGATACATAACAGAGACTGCCAGTCAATTTAGTTATCTGATAAGGGATCGTTTCATATACACATAGTCTCCAGACTAAATAGAACTACAGATGAACTAAGCAGAGAGAGAGAAATCCATAAACATTTTTAAAGGAACTATTGGGGTTTTTTTTTGTTTTGTTTTGTTTTCTTTTGGTTTGATTTGGTTTGGCTTTTCGAGACAGGGTTCTCTGTAGCATTGTAGCCTGCCCTGGAAGTAGCTCTTGTAGACCAGACTGATGTCAAACTCACAGAGATCGGCCTGCCTCTGCCTTCTGAGTGCTGGGATTTAAGGCAGGCACATGCCACCATCACCTAGTTGAGCTGTTGGCTTTAAAGTAAGCTGTGTCACCATTCCTCAGTTATAGTGTCAGATGGCCATATTTGTTTGCAGTGATAAGATTTTAACTTACTAAATTCTGCCATTATCCTGAAATGAATATATATATAAGCCTGGCGTCCCACTTGACTGACTATAATATATATATAATAAAATAATATATAATATATATAATATAATAATATATATGATATATATGATATATTATATATTATATATAATATATATAAGCAGGCTTTTATACATATAAATAAGCCTGGTGTCCCACTTGACTGACTAGCTGTTTGACTTGGTAAGCATCATCTTCTTCATATATTTTAAAATATGCAAGTGGACATGTGGGATGATAAGACATTTGCTCATTTCCTCTTAAACCAAAAACAAAGAAAATGGGGTAATGGAGAAGAGCTGGTAACCAGTGTTTCTTAAAAAGCACTAAACCAAATTTGTCAAGTCTTGTGCTGGAGGGCTATGATATATCAGGTGTAGAGAGAGATCTAGAATTACTGAGTGCTTTGTTTTCATCTAACAATTGTCCTGACTATTAAAAAGAAAGTCTGAGAAACTCCAGCCTGACCTGACTTTGCACTTGATGTGCAGAAGAATTACCAGCAGGATTATTAAAAATTGCATCTGTAAGGTCTCACCTCTCATGTTTCTTATTCAGCGTATTTGAAGTAGTGTGGGTCCCTGGAATCTGACATTTTAATAAAAATTTCCTAGTAATTTCAATACAGGTCCATAGATCACAGTGCAAGGAATACAGATCTCAAAACATCAATTTGCTGGAGTTCTCTATTGAATGTTTTATGGATATTATTCCAGTAGCTAAGGCAGAGTAGACCAACAGGTACTATGAGAAAACTGAGTAAAATTCTCTATAAAATGATATTTTTATTATATCTATATTAAGTTCATTATTTGAAAATTATGAGAAAATTGATTAACTAGTAAAAATATTTATTATTTTGTTTCTATTTTATCTCACTTTCTGTTTTCTTAATAATTATATGGTTCCAACTCATTCATCCACTCATCAAATACTCATTCATCCACTCATCAAATATATCTAGAATTTCTGGTGAAGATTAGGCTTGTGAAAATAGCTATTTGCATAGCAATGGACAAATAGATGTTTTGCGTGGGTGGTTCCTAAACTCCTACAACTCATGATAGGGATGGGTTTCATGACTATCTGTTGAGTAAAATAATCAGAAAATTTAAAATATATTGGTTCAAAGCTGCAATGCTCATGCATTTTACTAAAAACTGTGCACCTTGAATGGGCCAGTCTGTTTCTGGTCCTCATGATATCAGATTCATGATATCATGAATCAGATAGTAATTAGCTATCATCTGGGAGAACCTTTTTCGATAAAACTTGGTGTTGTCTCTTACCTGGAAATGATCCAAGATGTTAGCTAGGTCCGTTGAATTGTTTTCATATTTTTTTCCCAAGGACTTATGGGTTATCTCTGTGTCTATTAATCTTTGCTTCAGTGATAACTTTTCTCAGATACAGTTTTTCAGCAGAGCCCAGGAAAGGGCTCCAATGCTGCTTCTGAACTAAGCTTCTCTAGTCACAGAAAACCATTTGCACTGAATTCTCTCAGTCAACTAAGGCTGTCTACAGTCATAGAGTGAGAACTATTCTCAGTTGGTATTGTGAGAAGTAACAAATTTGTAGCTGTCTTCCTATGTAGCATAAGGCAAGACAAATATTTAACAATTATGCCGGGCATGGTGGTCACAATACTTATGAGGATCATGACAAATTTGAGGCCAGGCTGGTCTACATAGTGAGACGTTTTCTCCCAAATCAAACAAATGGTTTTGTTAAAAACCTAACAGTTAGTTTAACACATTTTTAACGATTACTCACAGGGATGAGATTCTGTTGCTGTAAAACAGAAAGAGGAAGCTAGGAAAAGAACCCCTAAAGAAGCAGTATTGAAATTGGACGGGACACAAGTCATAGTATTATTATACAATGTAAGTACACAGTGATCAGGAAACAGGTCGAATGATTAGTGAAAAAGAAATGAGGGTAAAATGCTGTGAACTAGTCTTCATTTCTTGCTTCTTCTGCCAGCCACTGTCTCATGTCTCTGTGTGCGTTGTCTCATTTAACCTGCACAGAAATCTCAGGTGGTCCACATTTCCATTTTATACCAACCAAGACATAAGATCAGTAGCAGAGTCAGAGTGTTAGGGTCTCCTTCTGTGCATGATATTTTAGAGGACATGCATTTCTATACCAAAGTCAGTCACAGTGAGAGGCCAAAAGAGGTTCGGAAATTCCAATGAAGGGCAGGCACGTGAGGAGAAAGTTATGTACAGAGTAAGACAGAACAAACACCAGAGACAAACTTCATCTCCTGAACCCCTGGCTCTAGGAGAGAGTTGTAATTTCTCTCACAGCGGAGTTTTAAAAGGAGATTGAAAAATAACAGCTGGATTCCCATTTTTAAGTGGGAAAGGGCAGTTCATCTGTTTTGTTTGATTCTATTTTCTCAATCATAGACATACTTACAAAAAGCCCAGAAAGATCCTGTTTCTTTAGGAATTGTGGACATAATCCTGTCCCTCACAACTGGACAGGATTTACTAAATAAATAATACTCCTGTAAATAAATCTGAAAAGGTCCCTGTCACTTTTGTAGGTTTCTACAGCTCTGGTGACAGTAGTGAATGTATTGCCTAGGTGATGTGGGTCTTTTGATCTATAGGATCTACAGATATAATACTTCATCTGGACCATATGATACACCATCAAGTCAGTGCTGCTCGATGATGTATTACTTGATAAACTAAGGTTAGCTGTCAAAAACTCATTCCAGAAACTCAAAGTTTGGCTCCTGGAAAAAAAATCATTTTGGACCATAAAAAAAAGTTCATTTTTCATTCAAGTGGAGGGAAAGACAACTTAGCCAGAGCGAAGAGGCTTGGAGGCCCCATGAAACCTGAAAAAAATGATGCCATTTAGTACTTAGGGAAAAGAAAGATAAGAGTCAAATCAAAGAAGCCTTAGCTAGTCCAGTTTGGGTTGTTTTATCTTGTCATTGTTGTTATTTGTTTATTTGTTTGTTTTTGGAGTTGGTCAAATAGAGTCACAGGATGGGGCACCAAGGGAGCCTGTCTGTAACTTGTCACTGATGTGCTATTGCAATAAACACATGCTGAAAAAAACGAGTAGGTGTTTCACAAGATTAAGTTCTATGAAACATCTGGAGTTAAGATTTTGTATATGAGTGAGAAAATGTCTTATTATTATTTTGCATATCCCTATTTATGGATGCTTTAACAACTGCTGTTTTACAGAGGGTGATAATATATTCTAAAATGATCTTTAATACTGATATTTCAAAATCTGTTCTTAAATATGTGTGTGCCATCTGAAAATTAAAAAATAACTGTCTTCTAATGTTTTGCCTTCAGTTGTGCTGACTAATCTTGGAACTTCATTTACATTTATCTATAAATTTAGATTTCAGTGACACCTATTTTTATTTTCTACCTGAACATGATATTTTAATGATAATATCCAATAATAGATGTTCAAGAGAAATAATAACCTAAAAGCAAACCAAAAACAATAAATAGAAACAAAACAAAAACTTGGAGGGGTTCATGGTATAAAAGTATTTCTTTTGGGAAAGTAAGGGAGTTCTTAGAATGTCGTCAAATTTTGGAGGTGAGATTTGAATTTGGAGAAGTAAAAGTATATGATCAGGAAAGATATTTAACATCTCAGGTAAATTTCCACTCAGAATCCTGAAAAAGACCACGTCAGTAAATGAAAGTTCAAGTTCCTTGAGAGGCTCAAGTAGTGATTGTGAAACCAAAACCTTACTATTTAGTTTTGCTATGTTAAAAATTCATCAAAATAGACTTGTAGTTTATGACATTTCATTTTCCATATATTGATGACATTCCAAAGTGGATTCAAGTTTATTAGCCACATTAACTTTTTAATTCCTGTAATTATGTCACCATGAGACTCATGAATTCCTCAACAAGGGCAGTTTCTCTTGGGTTAAGGGAAGGTAGGAGAACAGCCTGACTCATTCTCTGGTGGTCAATAAAATGAATAGTCATGTCAAGGTCATTTTAAAATATGTGTATGTATTGAAATTAATTTGTACTTAAAATAATCAGACAACATACCACAGATCATTTTTGAATAGTTTTGCTCATTTTCTACTTTGTTTGATTTTTACTGCTGTTTTTTCTTTTGAGACAGGGTTTCTCTGTGAAACATTGGAGACTGTCTTGGAATTCACTCTGTAGACCATGCTGGCCTCGAACTCACAGAGATCTGCCTGCTTCTGCCCCCTGAATGCTGCGATTAAACATGAGCATCATCACTGCATGATTTTTGTTTGTTTGCTTTTTTAATTTAGAAACATTTGCTATTATTTTCTTTAAGAAATTTTGAGATAATATAGTGTATATTCACTCTGCCCATGACCTTGGCTGTCTGAACTGATTGAGGCAGTGCTTCTTGCTTCTGGTGTGCTGATGTTACCTCTTTAAAGGAAAGAGGGGGCAACTGTACAGTCTCTGGCATGATGGTAGGAGATCAAACTGCTGGTGTCATTCATCCCTGGGTCGAATGGAGAACCACAATGGCAATCTGCCTCATTGTGTATCTGTGAATGTATCATAGTAAATCTTTGTTATCCCTTAATGAACTCTTGTGGATTCATCTACATTTTGGCACTCAATGTGGGACACACACATGTGGCGATATACAGACTATTAGAAATGGATTAATTGACAAGTGATAACTGGCTAGTTATAGCCTAAGCCATTGACCAACCAATTTTATTAATATTAGCCTCTGAGTGATTGATTATTGTATAAGTGGTTGGGTAGACTTCTGGGAAGGAGAGGAACTGGTCCAGTGGGCCAGGGCAAAACAGAGAAAAGCCTCCAGCTACAAGAAAATAATATAATTATAACACTTCTCCACATTCTTTTATTAAGACAAATTATTTTATTAAGGCATCAGTAACACTTTTAAGAAACTCTCAAACTTCCCTCTGAAACTTCTCAAACCATGTGTCCATTGTCTGCACCTTCTAAGTTCCCACACAGCAGCTCATTAAGGCTCATTGACTTTTTCAGCCCAAAATTCCAAACTGCCACAATACTTCCCCAAACCTGTGGTAAGGTTTGTCACAGCAATAATTTACATTCTGATATCAATTTTATCTTAGGGTTACTATTGTTGTGCTAAAACACCATGACTCAAAGCAACTTAAGAAGAAATGAGTTTGCTTAATCTTGACCTTCTCGGAAAGTCAGGACAAAAACTCTCTGCACAAATAAGTAAAGACCATGGAGGAGTGATGCTTTTTGGCTTGCTCACCTAGGCTTGCTAAGCCTGCTTTCCTTTTTTATTGATTTTATTAAGCTGTACATTTTTTCTCTTCTCCCTTCCCTTCTTCTCCCCTCTCCTTCTACCCTTTCCTATGGTCCCCATGTTCCCAATTTACTCAGGAGATCTTGTTTTTTACCCATTTAGATTAGATCCATATATGTCTCTCTTAGGGTCCTCATAATTGTCTAGGTTCTCTGGGGTTGTGAAGTGTAGGCTGGTTTTCTTTGCTTTATGTATAAAATCCACTTATGAATGAGTACATATGATGTTTTTCTTTCTGTGTCTGAGTTAACTCACTCATTATGATGTTTTCTAGATTCATCCATTTGACTGCAAATTCAAGATGTCATTTTTTTTTGTTGTGTAGTACTCCATTGTGTAAATGTACTACATTTTCCTTATCCATTCTTCAGTTGATGGGCATTTAGGTATTTTCCAGGTTCTGGTTATAACAAACAGTGCTGCTATAAACATAGTTGAGCACGTTTCCTTGTGGTACTATTAAGTATCCTTTATGTATATATCCAAAAATTTTAATACTGGGTCTTGGGGAATGTTGTTTCCTAATATTCTGAGAAATCGCCATACTAATATCCAAAGGGGCTGTACCAGTTTGAACTCCTGCCAGCAATGCAGGAGTGTTCCCATTACCCCACATCCTCTCCAGCATAAGTTGTCATCAATGTTTTTTTTATCTTGGTCATTTTTACCAGTGTAAGATGGAATCTTAGACTTGTTTTGATTTACATTTCTCTGATGGGTAATGATGTTGAACATTTCCTTAAGTGTCTTTCAGTCATTTTAGATGTCTCTCTTGAAAGTTCTCTGTTAGGTTTGTACCCTTTTTTTATTGGATTATTTGTTCTTTTGGTGACCAATTTCTTGAGTTCTTTGTATATATTTGAAGATCAGCCCTCAGTCTGATATGAGGTTAGTAAAGATCTTTTCCCATTCTGTAGGCTGCTGTTTTGTCTTGTTGACCACACCCTTTGCTTTAAAGAAGTTTCTCAGTTTCAGAAGGTCCCATTTATTAATTGTTTCTCCAAGTGTCTGTGCTACTGAGGTTATATTTAGGAAGTGGTATCCTATCCAATGCATTCAAGTGTAGTTGCTACTTTCTCTTCTATGAGGTTCAATGTGTTTGGCATTATATTGAGATCTTTGATCCATTTGTACTTGAGTTTTGTGCATGGTGATAGATATGGGTCCATTTTCAGTCTTCTACATGTTGATATTCAGTTATGCCAGTTATGCCAGTACCATTTGTTAAATATGCTTTCTTTTTTCCATTTGATATTTTTTGCTTCTTTGTCAAAAACAGGTGTTCGAAAGTGGGTGGATTAATATCTGGTCTTCGATTCGGTTCCACTGGTCCTCCTTTCCATTCTTATGCCAATACCAGGCTGTTTTCAGTACTATGGCTCCGTAGTAGAGTTTGAAGTCAAGGATTGTGTTGCCTCCAGAATTTCCTTTTACTGTACAGTGCTGTTTTGCCTATCCTGGAAGTTTTACTCTTCCATAGGAAGTGGAGTACTATTCTTATGAGGTCTGTGGGCATTACATTGAATCTGTACATTGCTTTTGCTAAGATTACCATTTTTACTATGTTAATTCTACCTATGTTAATTATCTACCCAAGAGCATGGGAGATAATTTCTTTTTCTGGTGTCCTCTTTAATTTCTTTTTTCAAAGATTCAAAGTTCTTGTCATACAGGTCTTCCATTTGTTTGGTTAGAGTTGTTCTGTGATATTTTATGCTATTTGTAGCTATTGTGAAGGGTGATGTTTCTCTGATTTCTTTCTCAGTCCATTTATCATCTGTGTAAAGAAGGGCTACTAATTGTTTTGAGTTAACCTTGTGTCCTGCTACATTACTGAAAGTATTTATGAGTTGTAGAAGTTCCTTTCTCAGATTTTTGGGGTCACTTATGTAAACTATAATATCATCAGCAAATAGTGAGAGTTTTACTTCTTTTCTGATTTATATCCCCTTGATCTCCTTTTGTTGTCTTATTGCTCTATCTAGAACCTCAAGAACTATAACAAACAGATATGGAGAGAGTGGACAGCCTTGTCTCGTTCCTGATTGCAGTGGGATCACTGAATTCAGTCTCTCCATTTAGTTTGATGTTGGCTGTTGGCTGGCTGTATATTGCCTTTATTATTTGTAGGTATATTTCTTGTATCTCTGATCTCTCTAAAACTTTTATCAGAAAATGATGTTGCAGTTTGTCAAATTAGTCTGCTTTCTTATAGTACCCTCAACTACCAGTACAAAAATGGCATCTGCTATTATGGACTGAGCCCTCCCATCTCAGTCACTGACTATGAAGCTGTCATACAGGATTGCCTACAGCATGTTGTTTTGGGGACATTTTCTGAATTAAAAATTCCTCCTCCAAGATGATTCTAGATTTTGTTAAGTTGATAGAACACTTACAAGCACTCATATAAAAGACTGCTTTACATAATATTTTCTGTATTCACTTAAAATCCAGCTTCAACATAGATTTTAGACTTAATTTTTGCAAACCAAAATGATATTTAAATAACCCTATTGTGTTTATCACAGACTTTAAATAGCATGATTAAAAGATCACCCATATATATTGTTTAAATATATAAACTGTATTTGTAGATCCTTATTTCAATGAGTCACCCCAGTGTTACTTTTTTTAAATAATTTCTCTTGATGATACGGATGTATTAGAATTCAACTAATATTGCCCACATACTTATTCATAAGTCAAGTGGACTTGAAAAACATATTTTCTTTGCATTGCTTAATCTAGTTTGTGTTTTGATTAGCTGTGATATTGAAGGTTGATTGAAAAGTCTCCATTCCAGTTATTGCTATTTCTCCAATCTCTAGAATTTGAAATGCTAGTTACAGACAACACATCACAGTTAAATGAGCTTTGGGTAGTAGAGTTGTGTATTATATTTGATTACATTGTAGTTGCATGTATTTTTACATTCACTCAAGAAAATCATCACATTTCAAACCGTCTAAGAAAAGCATACTGTCATTGGGAAATCTTGTGTAATGTGATATGACAGTTTAATACATCTTTGAATTATATGGAATAAAGTAATTTGGCTTCTCATTATGAAGGAAAGGAGATAGGAATTTGTTGAAAAAATGTAAGAATTCAGGATTCCTCATATGGATTGTGATGGTTATTCTTGACTGTAAGTTTGAATGCATCTGGAATTAACTAAAATCCGGCATCTCAGTACACCTGTGAGGGATTTTTTTATTTAATTAAATTATTTAAAATGGGAAGACCCATTTTTATTTTTTTATTTTTTATTGATATTTATTGAGCTCTACATTTTTCTCTGCTCCCCCTGCTGCCTGTCCCTCTCTTCAATCCTCCCCCAAGGACTCCATGTTCCCAATTTACTCATGAAATCTTGTCTTTTTCTACTTTCTACTTCCCATGGAGATTATATCTATTTAAGTCTCTCCTAGTGTCCGCATTGTTGTCTAAGTTCTCTGGGAAACCACAGTCCCAGGGAAGACCCATTTTTAATCCAGATTCTTTGAGGTAGGAAGATACACCTTTAATATGGACCACATCTTGTGATGACAACCTCTATAAAGGACATGGAAGAAGGAAGCTTGCTCTTTTTGTCTACTTGCTCTTGCTCTCTCTGGAACATTTACTTCATCATGGGCATTAAAGCCCACTTCTTTGGGATTCTGACATATACTGAAGACAAGCCTTGTGGACTACACTACTACAGGATCCTTTGACCTTTTGATAGTCATTGTTGGAATAGCTGAACCACATGCTGTAAGCCATCTAACAAATCTCTTTTTCTATGATTTCTTTTCCTCTAGAAAACCCTGAGAATACATAGGTTTTCTGTACTATTTCTTCTTTAAAAGCAAAGCAAACAAAACAAAACAAAAAAAAAAAAACCAATAAAATGGAATGACTCTAAAAACCATAGATTTGCTCTTAAGTGGAAATAAGCAGGAACTGCTAGTAATGTTGGATGATGATTCATTTATTTTCACTTTTGTGACTATTTTCACATTTCTGTTTTAATAGTTAAATACTGAAAAGTAGACATTAAAAATGAGCAAGTTTGCTTTCTTTGCATTTTCTCTTCATGTGTTGTATTGTATTGATATCTTCCCCAAATCTGGTATTTATATAACACTGGCAAACCTGTGCGCCTTTGACATGCTAGCACAGAAAACTACAGTATTAAAAATTAATGTCTTGCTGTCAGACTACCATATCTATTTTATGTCCCAGTCTAAGCTGGAAAATCTCCATCAGCAACTGAATGTCAATTCTATTCCATCATATGCATGCTATAATATTCTGCTGATGGGATTATGGATATTAAATGAGTTGTATAGGAGGAATAAGTTTCTATATGGTTTTGCAGATCAAAAAGTTAAAATTATTAGAATTTTCATGATGAATATTTTGTGGATAAATAGAAGACATTTGTTATGAAAGAAAGTAATGCTTTTCTTAGCCTTGTTGCCAAAGATCTTTGGATTTTGCCTGGAACTTTTCTCTTCCTACTTATATAAAACATTGGTTGTTATTTTTCTAATGTTATCACTTATAGAGCTTAATTTTTTAAATGTTCCATCAGTCTTGCATTCCTGGAATAAATATCATGCAGTCATGGTGTTTATTCATTTTTTGTGTTACTGGATTCCATTTGCTTGTTTTTTGTTAAGAATGGAACAGTAGAGGTTGTATTTTATGCAATATTAACATCTTGTTTCAGGACGAGTGTAACACCAGTGTCACAAACCACATTTGAAATGTTGTTTTTATTTAATTTCAGGTTTTTGTAAATAATATTGACAACTCTTTACTTATTTGTAGCAATATAGACATCTGGACTTGAGTCTTTTTTGTTAAAGACTCAAGTTTTTATTTGAGTCTTTAATAAAATAAGTTTTTATTTATTTTAAATAGTTAAATATTTAAATTACTTTAATTGTCACAGGTTTTGATTTTTATCATGAGTTATATGTCTATTTGGCCTTTGTATTTCTTTTAGGTAAGCTTCAATTGTTTTATTTTTTGATGTTTATTCTTTTTATATGTTTAGTTTGCTGATATATAGTTATTCATGCTTCCATTCCACTTTTTAATTTCTGTAATCTTGATATTGATGCCCTCTCTTTAATTACTGATTTTAGTGTTTCAGTCTAAGTATAGGACATTCTAAATATTTTTTGCTGTAAAAATGGCCTGAGTTGAGTTTCATTGTTTTGTTGCTGTTGTTAGTTTTTCTACTCTCAGTTTCACTATTTTGTTCATGATTCTGTTATTTCCTTTGCTCTATTTCCTCCACATTTTTCAGTCTTGATTCCTTTCTTGCTTTTGATATGAGTATAAGTACAGATTTCTCTTTTCCTCTTAAAGAAGTTATATTTTTGGATGATTCTTTTGTTCTCTAGGAATATGTCAAATGTGCCATTGTTAAGTCTTCCAGAACTTTTTATTTATTTATTTTGTTTGAAATTGATTTATTTTTTTGAGATTACAAAATAGTAACATCATTTTAATCTATCCTTTCTTCCCTTCAAGTCTCTCATATAGACCTTCTTGCTGCTCTCTTTCAAATTCATGGCCTCTTTTTTATTAATTCTTGCTACATTAGAGTACAAGTATAGATATATATATATGTGTGTATATATATATATATATATATATATATATATATATATATGGCCCCCAAATCAGGGAGATATAAAACATATTTCTGAAAAATATAACTAAATAATTTCTAAGTGTGGATAATGCAGAAATAGCCAGTGACAATGAGTTCACATTCCTTCTCTCCTTTCCCTCACTTTCTGTATCTTTCCCTCCTTCCCACCTCCATTTGTGCTTTTTTAATTTAAGAATGTAAGCCATATATAATGATTTTATAAATACTAAAATAAATAATTTTAAGCATACAGATTCACATAGAGAAATGTGTTACAAAAAATGCCATTTGGGTCTTTGGAAACTTATTTTCTGTTTTAAGTTTTTGATTTAAATAATTTATATTTTGACAGTGTGGAAGACCTATGTGTGCTTGTATTCAAACTTGAACTAGGGTTAGCAAAGTACATGATATTCTTAATAACTACCAAATATATATTAATGTATATCTATAAGTAACACATGTTATTGTTTTAATCATTTACATATGATACTTCCTTGTATGTATGTTAATGTCAGCTCTTCCTTTCCCTGTTTATTACATGGATATGTATCAACTGAAATATTTTTAAACCCTGCTAATTTCTTTGTTACTGTAATATTATATTCCTTTTCCACTAGGATACTACACTCAAGGTATATATTAATACATGGGATATTTTGCCTAACCCTAATGTAAGGATACATGGCTCATTCCACTCATGTGTGAAGGATTTTGTCTAAGTATCAGCCCATTTGAATATTAAGAGATTGCAGGCAAATGTCTAACACAGGTAACATATGAAAATGTAGAAATTTATTGCATGCATGTCAATTATTAAAACTGTCAATTTTTGTTGGCAGTGGCTGCTCATCTGTTTCCCAGCTGCCCAGACCCAAAATAATCATACAGAAACTATTTTATTACAACACAGCTTGGTCTATTAGCTTACGTTTCTTTTTGACTAGCTCTTATGTCTTAAATTAACCCATTTGTATTAACTTGTGTATCGCCACATGGTTATGACCTACCTGGAAGGTTCTATCTGCCCTCTGGTGTCTGTCTCCAGTGGAGGCTACATGGCTTCTGTCTGACTCCATCTACTCTCTTTTCCTCTATCTGCTGGAACTCCCACCTTGCCCTATGGTATTCACAGCATGCAGAGGGGAATCCCACATCAAACTCTTAACATACTCAAATATGCAGGTGATGTTAACAAGTTATTATAAAAGGGGAGAGATATCAACAATGAAAGGCAAGGGCTGGAAGTGACGCCAAGTGGGCAACACTTCAAGAGCATTCACAAAACCCTGAGATCATCTCAAGCTCAGTGAGAGTTGCGAAGTGAGTTGTAATCAGTTTTCTACAACAGTAGATTTTAAAAAACAGTGCATATATTTATGAAAAACATTGTTTAAATGAATTAATTCACTATTTGATATTATTTAGATGTTCATAGACTATATGATAGTATCCAGTCTTTCCTTGCTGTGCTATTAGTTTCTGATACAGGTGCAAAGAATTGTCTTTTGAATTTAACATTGCCCAACCTTAAGTTGTATTACTTTTATCTGACTATTTAAACATGTTTAAAAACTTGTTAAGGTGCTAGTGTTGTGTACTCAACATCTTTTTCCTCCATTATATAATAATGTTCTCTGTCTTTTCTACCTTGTTTTTCTTTCCCCTTCTCATTTTGTATAGTTTTTGACGCACGAAGCAGGTCATGGTTAAAAATCACACAACTGGATTTTCATTTGGTGTAAAAAATTATACTGCATTAAAAATATCGTATTAGATATTATATCCATTAAATTGTGAGTAAAAATAGATTTACTCCATTATTATAGATGTAGATTTATTTTTTTCTTTTTTTTTGTTAGCATGAAACTTTACCATATTACATTCTTTTTTATTTATTTATTTTTTGATCTGATTTTTTAAATTTTTTTTATTTACTTATTTTTTTTTATTTATAAAAATTTCCTAAGGGACGAAGAGGGAGGAGGAGAGGGAGTGGGGGGAGTGGGAGGGTGTTGGGAAGAGGGGCGGAAATGGAAACTTTTATAATTTAAAAAAATTTACAAAAAAAAATTTCCACATACTCCCCTCCTCTCAATACCCTCCCATTTCCCCCACTCCCTCTCCTCCTCCCTTTCCAATCCTAAGAGCAGTCAGGGTTTCCTGCCCTGTGGGAAGCTCAAGTTCCTCCCCTCTCCCTCCAGGTCTAGGAAGGTGAGCATCCAAACAGACTAGGATCACAAAAAACCAGTACACGCAGACGAAACATGACCAAGTGCCATTGTCAATGGCTTCTCAGTCAGCCCCCATATCAGCCACATTCAGAGATCCAGTTTGATCACATGCTTGTTCAGTCCCAGTACAGCTGGCCTTGGTGAGCTCTCATTAGATCAGTCCCCTTGTATCAGTGGGTGAACGCATCCCTGGTGATCCTGACTTCCTTTTTCATGTTCTCCCTCCTTCTGCTCCTCATCTGGACCTTGGGGGCTCAGTCCAGTGCTCCAATGTGGGTCACCGTCTCTATCTCCATCCATCTTTGGATGAAGGTTCCCTCTGGTCTTGCCTTCCTTGCTCACGTTCTCCCTCCTTCGGCTTCTCATTTGGACCTAGGGAGTTAGTATGTGTCTCTGTCTCTATCTCCATCCATCACCAGATGAAGGTTCTATGGTGATATGCAAAATATACATCAGTATGGTTATAGGCCAAGGCCAGTTCAGGAACCCTCTCCTCTGCAGCCCAGGTAACAAACTGGGGACCTCTCCTTGGGCCTGGGAACCCCTCCAGAATCAAGTCTCTTGCAAACCCTAAAATGGCTCCCTTATTTGAGATATATACTTCCCTGATCCCATATCCATCCTTTCTCCCACCCTCCATTCCATTCCCCCAAGCCTTCCCCAATCCTCCCCCTCTCCCTTCTCTCTAATCATCTCCCCTTACTTCTACCCCCCCACCCCCCATGCACCCAAGTTTGCCTTGCAATCTTGTCTACTTCCAATATACAGGAGGATAACTATATAATTTTCCTCAGATTCACCTGCTTATTTAGCTTCTCTAGGATCACGAATTATAGGCTCAAAGACCTTTAACTATGGCTAGAATCCACTTAGGAGTGAGTATATACCATATTCCTCTTTTTGGGTCTGGGTTACCTCACTCAGTAAAGCGTTTTCTATTTCCATCCATTTGCATGCAAAATTCAAGATGTCATTGTTTTTTTTACCGCTGAGTAATACTCTAATGTGTATATATTCCACACCTTCTTTAACCATTCTTCTATTGAGGGGCACCTAGATTATTTCCAGGTTCTGGCTATTACAAATAGTACTGCTATGAACATAGTTGAACAAATACTTTTGTAGTATGATAGGGCATCTCTTGGGTATATTCCCAAGAGCAGAATTGCTGCATCCTAGGGAGGTTGACTCCCTTTCCTGAGAAACCGCCACACTGATTTCCACAGTGGCTGCACAAGTTTGCATTCCCACCAACAATGGATGAATGTTCCCCTCACTCCACATCCTCTGCAGCATAGGCTATCATTGGTGTTTTTGAGTTTGGCTATTCTGACAGGTGTAAGATGGTATCTCAAAGTTGTTTTGATTTGCATTTCCCTGATCACTAAGGAGGTTGAGCATGACCTTTGGCCTTTCGAAGTTCATCTGTTGTGAATTCTCTGTTCAGTTCAGTACCCCATTTTTTAATTGGGTTAATTAGAGTTTTAGTGTCTAGTTTCTTGAGTTCTTTGTATATTTTGGAGATCAGACCTTTGTCTGATGAGGGGTTGGTGAAGATCTTCTCCCAGTCCGAAGGTAGCCTTTTGGTCTTACTGACAGTGTCCTTTGCTTTACAGAAGCTTCTCAGTTTCAGTAGGTCCCATTTATTCATTGATTCTCTTATTGTCTGTGCTACTGGGGTCCTACTTAGGAAGTGGCCTCCGGTGCCTATATCTTGTAGACTACTTCCCACTTTCTCTTCTATCAGGTTCAAAGTGGTCAGATTAATGTTGATGTCTTTAATCCATTTGGACTTGTGTTTTGTGCATGGTGATAGACATGGATCTACTTTCATCCTTCTACAGGTTGCCATCCAGTTATGCCAGCACTATTTGTTAGAGATGCTTTCCTTCTTCCATTGTATACCTTTAGCTCCCGTGTCGAAAATCAGGTGCTCATAGGTTTGTGGGTTAATATCTAGGTCTTCTATTCCATTCCATAGGTCGACTTCTCTGTTCTTATGCCAATATTAAGCTGTTTTCAATACTGTAGCACTGTAATAAAGTTTGAAGTCAGGGATGGTAATTCCTCCAGAAGTTCCTTTATTGTATAAGATTGTTTTGGCTATCCTGGGTTTTTTGTTTTTCCATATAAACTTGATTATTGTTCTCTCAAGGTCAGTGAAGAAGTTTGATGGGATTTTGATGGGGATTGCATTGAATCTATAGATTGCTTTTGGTAGAATTGCCATTTTTACTATGTTGATTCTCCCAATCCAAGAGCAGGGGAGGTCTTTCCATTTTCTGATATCCTACTCAATTTCTTTCTTCAAAGACCTAAAGTACTTGTCAAATAGGTCTTTCACTTCCTTGGTTAGAGTTACCCCAAGATATTTTATGCTATTTGTGGCTATCGTGAACGGTGATGTTTCTCTGATTTCCCTCTCTGCTTCTTTATCCTTTGTGTATAGGAGGGCAACCGATTTTTTGGAGTTGATCTTGTATCCTGCCATATTACTTAAGGTGTTTATCAGCTGTAGCAGGTCTTTGGTAGAGTTTTTGGTGTCGCTTATGTACACTATCATATCGTCGGCAAATAACGAAAGTTTAACATCATCCTTTCCAATTCGAATCCCCTTGATCTCCTTATGTTGTCTTATTGCTATTGCTAGAACTTCAAGCACTACATTGAAGAGGTATGATGAGAGTGGACAGCCTTGTCGTGTTCCTGATTTTAGTGGAATGGCTTTGAGTTTCTCTCCATTCAATTTGATGTTAGCTGTTGACTTGCTGTATATTGCTTTTATTATATTTAGGTATGATCCTCGTATACCCAATCTCTCCAACATGTTTATCGTAAAGGGGTGTTCAATTTTGTCAAATGTTTTTTCAACATCCAATGAAATGATCATATGATTTTTTTCTTTCAGTTTATTTATATGATGGATTACATTGAGAGATTTGCATATGTTGAGCCTGCCCTGCATCTCTGGGTTGAAGCCCACTTGACCATATTGGATAAATTTCTTATGTGTTCTTAGATTCAGTTTGCCAGTATTTTATTGAGAATTTTTGCATTGATGTTCATGAGTGAGATTGGCCTGTAATTCTCTTTATTGATTGTGTCTTTGTGTGATTTTGGTATCAGGGTAACTGTAGCTTCATAAAAAGAGTTTGGCAATGACTCTTCTGTTTCTATATTGTGAAATACCTTAAGGAGTGTAGGTATTAGCTCTTCCTGGAAGTTCTGGTAGAATTATGCATTGTAATCATCTGCTCCTGGGCTTTTTTTGGTAGGGAGATTTTTTATAACAGCTTCTAATTCTTCACGACTGACAGGTCTATTTAGATTGTT
Source organism: Myodes glareolus (assembly GCF_982192425.1). NCBI lineage: Eukaryota > Metazoa > Chordata > Mammalia > Rodentia > Cricetidae > Myodes > Myodes glareolus. The sequence goes on along the minus strand of NC_142028.1, from coordinate 47,361,637 downwards.
CACCTGTTCTTGGTTCAACTTTGGTATATGGTACTTATCTAAAAAATGTCCATTTCTTTTACATTTTCCAAATTTGTGGCATACAGGCTTTTGTAGTAATATCTAATGATTCTCTGAATTTCCTTGTGTCTGTGGTTATGTCCTCCTTTTCATTTCTGATCTTCTTAGTTTGCATGTTCTCTCTCTGCCGTTTGATTAGTTTAGATAGGGGTTTGTCAATCTTGTTTATTTTCTCCAAGAACCAGCTTTTTGTTTTATTGATTCTTTGGATTGTTTTCTGTGTTTCTATTTTGTTGATTTCAGTCCTCAGTTTGATTATTTCCAGTCTTCTACTCCTCCTGGGTGAATCAGCTTCTTTTTTTCTAGAGCTTTCAAGTGTGCTGTTAAGTCTCCAATGTGTGCTTTCTCAGTTTTCTTTAATTGGGCACTTAGTGCTATGAACTTTCCTCTTAGCACTGCTTTCATAGTGTCCCATAGGTTTGAGTGTGATGTGTCTTTATTTTCATTAAATTCAAGGAAGACTTTAATTTCTTTCTTTATTTCTTCCTTGACCCAGGGGTGATTTAGTAGTTGACTGTTCAACTTCCATGAGTTTGTTGGCTTCCTGGGGGTAGCATTGTTGTTGAATTGTAACTTTAATCCATGGTGGTCTGACAAGACACAGTTGGTTACTAATATTTTTTTTGTATCTGTGGAAGTTTGCTTTGTTACCGAGAATGTGGTCAATTTTCAAGAAGGTTCCATGAGCTGCAGAGAAGAAGGTATATTCTTTCCTATTTGGGTGGAATGTTCTATAGATGTCTGTTAAGTCCATTTGATTCAATACCTCCAATAATTCTCTTATTTCTCTGTTAGGTTTCTGTCTGATTGACCTGTCCATTGGTGAGAGAGGTGTGTTGAAGTCTCCTACTATTAGTGTGTGTGGTTTGATGACTGCCTTGAGTTCTAGAAGTGTTTCTTTTACATATGTGGGTGCCTTTATATTAGGAGTATAAATATTCAGGATTAAGACTTCTTCCTGATAAATTGTTCCTGTTATGAGTATGAAATGTTCATCTCCATCTCTTCTGATTGATTTTAGTTTGAAGTCAATTTTGTTAGCTATTAGAATGGTCACACCTGCTTGTTTCTTAGGTCCATTTGCTTGGAAAATCTTTTCCCAACCCTTTACTCTGTGTAGGTGTCTGTCTTTGTGGTTGAGGTGTGTTTCATGTAAACAGCAGAATGTTGGATCCTGTTTTCGTATCCAGTCTCTAAATCTGTGCCATTTATAGGTGAATGAGTCCATTGATAATGAGTGATATTAATGACCAGTGGTTATTGATTCCGGTTATTTTGGGTGGGGTAGTAGAGTGTATGTGTTTCCCTTCTTTGAGTTGTGCTTGTGAAGGATCGCTAGATGTCTGAGTTATTGTAGGCAGTGTTGGGAATGTTGGATTCCTTGGGTTGTGATTTTCCTTCTAATATTCTCTGTAAAGCTGGATTTGTGGCTTCGAATTGTTTAAATTTATTTTTTATCCTGAATTATTTTGTTTTCTCCATTGATAGTGTACGATAGCTTGGCTGGGTATAGTAGTCTGGGCTTTCATCCATGGTCTCTTAGTTTCTGCAGTACCTCTATCCAGGACCTTCTAGCTTTCATGGTTTCTATAGAGAAGTCTGGTGTAAGTCTGATAGGTTTACCTTTATAAGTTACTTGACCTTTTTCTTTTGAAGCTCTTAATATTCTTTCTTTTATCTGAATGCTTTGTTTTTGATTATTATATGGTGAGGGGATTTTTTTTTTGATCCAATCTGTTCGGTGTTCTCTAAGCTTCTTGAACCTTCATAGGAATATTGTTCTTTAGGTTGGGAAAGTTTTCTTCTATAATTTTGTTGAATATATTTTTCTGGACCTTTGATCTGCAATTCTTCTCCTTCTTCTACCCCTATTATTCTTAGATTTATTTTTTTTTTATTATGTCCCAGATTTCCTGAATGTTTTGTGATGAGAATTTGTTGGATTTGCTGTTTTCTTTGGTCAGAGTGTTTATTTTCTCTATGGTATCTTCATAATCTGAGATTCGTTCTTCTATCTTTTGTATTCTATTGGTTATGCTTGTTTCTGAAGTGTCTGTTTGTTTACCTAGATTTTCCATATCCAGTTGGACATCGTTTTGCTTTTTCTTCATTGCCTCCATTTCAGTTTTCAGTTCTTGAACTGTTTCCACTACCTGTTTGATTGTTTTTTCTTGGTTTCTCAGGGTGTTGTTTACGAATTTACTCATTTCTTCAATCTTTTTGTTATACTTCTCTTCCATTTCTTTACTCATTTCTTCAATCTTTTTTGTTATATTTCTCTTCCATTTCTTTAAGTGAGTTATTCATACCCTGTTTAAGGGACTCTATTGCTTTCATAATGACACTGTCTTCCACTTCTTCTGGAATATGTGTTCAAGTCTTTCTGTAATAAGATCGCTGGGATCTGGTATTTTCATGTTGTTTTTCAGAATGTTGGAGGAATTCTTGCCTTGGCGTCTGCCCATCTCTTCCTTCATATGCTCTCCAGTGGTTCTTCCCTCCGCTGGATCTTCTGCTACAGGATCAGTGCCCCTTGCTGGCCAGGAATCTCCCTTACTGCAATCCTACCTTGGTGCAGGCAGGCTATTAAAACAAAGGAACTCCCTCCTGCCTGGTTGTACTCACTGCCCTGTCCCAGCATCCACACAAGCTTGGCGGGAGGATTTTAGGCACCAAAAATGGGAGGGAGGAAGGGAAGGGGTTCCTGGCTGAAAGCAGGGATGGGAAAGGAGGAGAGAGGGCTTAGCTGGGGGAAGCCACCCCTTCCGAGTACCCAGGGAGATAAGGGTGGTGGGGAAATTGTGTGTTTCCTTGTCAGGCTTCTGTGGCGGGTCAGGAACATACTTACCCCTCCATTGTAATTTCTGGTACAGGATCAGTGCCCCTTGCTGGCCAGAAATCTCCTTGCCTGCAGTCCTACCTTGCTGCAGGCAGGCTATTAAAACAAAGGAACTCCCTCCTGCCTGGTTACACTCACCGCCCTGTCCTGGTGCCCACACCTGAAAAAGAGTGATTTATTTTTTCTTAATGCTTTCTTGATTTTTTTTTGTATTCCTGTCTTTTGTTTATTTCATATAGTTTCTGTATTTTTTACATTTCTTCTTCTTTATTGGTTTGCTGCCAGTAGGCCACTTTGTGTGTTTTTTCTTAAATAATACATGTGATTGATCCTAATAATAGAATTCAGAATTTCTATTTTTCCAAAATATTATAAAAATGTTACAGGTTTAATGACTATCACTCAGATATTTTTACTATTGTACTAGCTGTAAACCTCTGAGTCATTATAGGATTTTCTTTCTTATTCTTCCCTGATGACACTGTGCTTCTCAGAATATGTGTCTCTTTTTATAAGGCATGCTAATGCTTTCCATAGAAAATATCAAGTGATTTATTCTCCTAAGGGAATAAATAAGCATCCTTTAATTTGAAGTATAGTTGTACTTGTGAATGTATGTCTTAAATTTAATCTTCTCATTTAATGTTGCAGAGTTTTAAATTTTATTAATATCTAGAGTTTAAAAATTACCTTATTTTCAAATGTGTCAACTTTTTCATCTGTTTCATTTTTTTACACTGGATAAATTTTATTATTAAACTCAAATATAACATTATGCTTCTTGTTAAAAAGAATCCATGTAATGTGCTTTTAAAACTCAAAGAACAGACGTCCTCTGACAAAGTCATTCTACTTCTGGGAGTACATTTTGTGTATAAATGGCTGAGTATAAACATTTATTGCCACATCATTTATGGATTAAAAATCATAAAACAATATGGATATTTGTGTGTTGGGAGACCTGTATTGGAGCATTATACAGGTAGTATGCTTAAAGCAGTTGTTTTCTGGTAGTGTGAATAACTTTGGGGCTGTTTGGCAATGAATGGAGAGATTTTACATTTTCATAATGAAGAAAAATGGGATGAATGGGCAAAGGTCATTTGTTGAGTGCAGAGTAGAGACATTTCAAAGTGCTCCACAAATTCTATTGTGCCCTAAAGAACAGTTCTCCACCCCAAAATGTCAATCTCGCTTTTGCAGTTTGGCTGTATGTTCCCAAAGGCTTGTACATTTAAGGCTTGGTTTGGAGCTGATGGTAGATTTTTTTAAAGATTAATCAGATAATGAGTATGCTAACCTCCTTCATAGATTATTTTATTTGCAAATTCCAAGGTTAAAGTGTGTGGGACCCTGTCCTCCCTGATCCTTGAGACCAAAATACTGGATGCAAATAATGTTTACGCTAACCAGCTAAGCTTTCTGCTAGTTCTGTCCTTGGTTCTGCTACAGCCTGGTACATTAGCCTGAGGGATCTATTTTACTTTAAAATGGTAATTTCTCAACCTGCCTCAAAGAAGCTCAGGCGCCAAGGCCCATCTAACCTGTCTGACATTGCCTTGAACCCTCGACCACCTGCCTGGGGAAAAACTCCCACAGAGGCCAGTTTCCCCAGCCCCCTCTGGGTGGGAGGAGTTTTCCTTTACTGGGGCCTTTATTCTTCTTCCTGCTTCTGATGGGAGGAGGCCTTGCCTTTTTGATCCCGGTTGCCCACTAGTATACATACCCGACTTGAGTTTAATAAAGTTGCCATTTACTCTTGGTAAATGAGCAAAGGTCTCTTTCTTGTGTGTGTCTGTTTTAAACCCTCAGGACAGTCGTCCATTCTCGTGGGCCCGAGTTCCTGAAGGCACGCGCCTGAATCGGGTGTGGGTATCCACTGGAAGGCGGGGTCTAACAAAAGTGTTCATAACTAGTAGGTTCACTGTGGAGAAAATAATTCATGGCAGGGCATACTTTGGAGGGGGTTTCTTTTCTTGGTCTCTTTTCCCTTCTTTCTGTCGTGACCACCTCGACCAGCAAGGAAGACACAACACTTGACTCTTCTTTCTGCAGTTTATTCAGGAACCTTGAACAATCTTCTGAACCTGGGGAAAGCCAGCTCACAGCTTAAATAGCCTCTGGGTAGCCAACCCCAGCATGCCACGTGGGAAATGCAGATAGGTCCATAAACGCAGAAGCAAGCCAGATCTTTAGCCTTAGCCATATATGGAGTTGTTTATGACTGAGAGCACTCACCATTGGGGAGGTGGAAGTCAGAAACCAGCGCCATCTTTAAGGCGCGGCACTGCGCAGCTCTCTACACCTTTCACCTTTCACTATTGGCTGTCATAGTCATGGCTCTTTGTCCCATCATAGGCCACAAAGCAATAGGCTCTAAAAATTCTGATAGAAGGAGCCAAATGAATGTTTTCTTCCTGAAATGTCTTTTCTTTCCTTGTTTTCAGCAATGAAAACTGAGCAATATAATCTCTAAAATGGAGAAGTCCAACCTCAGAATAATAAGCAAGGATTTAAGTGGAATTAGAAAATGACAGGTGGGAACCACTAAAATGCTTCTTAAGAGTGTATAAGTCCCTGTAACAACATGGGCATAGTTGATGTTAAAGGATTACCTAGACATTGGAAATGTGGAAAGATAATACTGGAAGTATTTAGGCTTGGTGTCATTGCCTGGGGAAGAGAGGAACCAAAATCAGGTTTGATAAAAGAAAAAAATAAACTCAAAAGTGTGCAAATGGTTGTATTTGTGCTTGATTTTGTGTATGTTTAGATGCAGGCAATTTTAAAAATCAGTAATTGCTTTTAGCATTTAATTATATGCTTATTGGGCAGGGGAAATACTGCGATTATGAAGATATCATGATGTTACCGATCTAATTCTGGATGTGATAATATCAAACATTAAATAAAAAATAATTAAATAAAAAATAAGAAAAATTAAAGTACATAATTTGTGGTGGTTGGGAATTGTGTTTCTATCTATCTATCTATCTATCTATCTATCTATCTATCTCTTCTTTTTGAGTTTATTGGCGTTTTTTGTGGCCTATGATTTTCTATGTATCTGTGTATACAGTATTTTATTTTATTTTTTTTTTGGGGGGGGGATTCGAGACAAGGTTTCTTTGTTTAGCTTTGGAATCTGTCCTGGCTGTAGACCAGTTTGTAGACCAGGCTGACCTCAAACTCACAGAGATCCGCCTGCTTCTGCCTTCCGAGTGTTGGGATTAAAGGAATGTGCCACCACTACCAGGCATACAGCACGTTTTAATAGTAGAAGTAAATCCTGTAATAATCACTAAAGGCTACTGCATAGTAACCCCTTTGATTACCTGTTTGTTTAATAACATCTTTTTTTTTCATCTCTCCATTAGAAAAAGTATTCTAGACTGACAAATATTTTGTACTTTAGCACTTTAAATACATTGCTCTTTTGTCTTCTGGTGATCACTGTCACCCACATGAAGGCTTTATAGTTTTTCCCAGCTAGCCATTTTGGTCCACCTGACACAGACTAGAGTCTGTCACGAAGTAATGTGTTGTTTTGTCCCATGAAGCTGCCTCTTGAGAAAGGGGCAAGTAGGTGAGGGGTCAATGATTCAGATACTGGGAGACAGGCTGAAGGCAGCAAGCACTATTTATTCAGGAAGAGGGGAAGCCTTATATACCCTCCACCCACCTTAGGGAAAGCAAGAGTACTGGCACCAGGTCATCTTTTGAGGAGGTTGGAGACTGGTTTAGGTTGCCTTGCCTTATGGATTGGCAGTTCTTGCTGGGGCCCCTTGACAGACATAGGTTGGCTCATGAAGAAATTACCATAGCACATGCTCAGATAGCTGGTTTAGTCTGGATTAGGCCAACAAGGGCTTGTTGTACTTCAGGCCCTTGGTGTCTGGCCAAATATCCCCTCACAGTAGCAGCTAGATTAGGTGGAACAGGGAATATGTCTGTGAGGGATTGTGTGAATGAATTACTAATTGTTTCTTCTGCCTTATTATTCTTCTACCATGACTTCCCTCAATGATGGACTGTGGTCTGGAAGTATAATCCAAATCATCCCTTTTCTCCCTCAAATTTATATCCTTAGAATCTTTATGAGCTTATGTACTTTAAGCCTGAACAAAACAGACCTTTTTAAACACCCACAGATGGATTCTTATATTTACTTTAAAAAGACAGAAAAATATATGTGTACTTTGGAATGTATTGTATTCACCTATTTCTATGTATCTTTACCTATATCTATATAGTATATGTGTGTGTGTGGATTTTCCTTTAAGCAGAAACTCTTGGTCATGAGAACAGTACAAATGATATTAAAATATTAAATATATAGCACACAAGTGACAAGCTCTTTATGTCATTATTTCAGACATCCCAACTTTATAAGGAGATTTATAATTTTCAGAAAACTTGGATGGAACCTGTTAAATTACTCAGTTAAGTCATATAGATAATATGTTTCCAAATAGCATTTCACTTGTGAACATTATATCTGAAACCATTTTGCATTTTTAATTCTTACTTAGCTATCAGCAGTAGTATTTCAGAGCTGAAAGGCTGAAAGGAAATATATTCATGTTTTTATTTACGAAAATGTCATCCTGGAAATGAAGATAAAAAGATAATATCAGAGACCAAGTCAAAGGAGTTACAATGGAAGATTGAACATCAGCAATTCTACTCTATTTCTGTCACTTAAAAATTGTATTAGCTTATGGATGGAGGACTTTGGAGGGAATATATATAACCATTCTGTGTCCTACCCCCAATACCACATTCTTATTCAAAACAAGTAAACTTTCATGGTGCATGGGCAAGCAACAAAACTGTTGTATACAGATTTTCCATTTCTGGAAGGAGAGAGGAAAGAGAAAAAAAAAGGTTGTCTAAAATTTGTCTGTCTATCTTGAGGAATAACTTGTTGGCACAGCTTTTGAATATGTACAAGGCAAAGTTTAAAACTTTGGAATTCCAATAATGTCAAAAGTAATCCTGAAAGCAACAATATTAGAATTCATTTTTAAAAAATTATTAGATTCTTTAAATACACCAATCCAAGTTCCCACTCTCTCCCCTCCTCCCATTCCCTCCACACACCCTCCCACCCCACCCCAATCCAATCCTCAGAGAGGGTAAGGCACATTGCTCTGTGGAAGGTCCAAGGTATCCATCCAAAGAGAATAGGATGCCAAAGAGCCAGTACATGCAGTAGGGATAAATCCTGGTGCCACTGCCAGTGACCCTTCACTCTGCCCCAGCAATTCAAGTAAAATTCTAAATAACCCGTTAAAAAAAATGGAGTACTGAACTAAACAGAGAATTCTCAACAGAAGAATCTCAAATGGCCAAAAAACACTTAAGGAAGTGTTTAACATACTTAACCATCAAGGAAATGCAAATTAAACAACTCTGAGATACCATCTTACACCTGTCAGAAAGGCTATGATCAAAAACACCAATGATAGCTTATGCTGGAGAGGATGTGGAGTAAGGGGAACATTAATCCATTGCTGATGGAAATGTAACCTTGTACAGCCACTTTGGAAATCAGTATGGCAATTTCTCAGAAAATTGGGAATCAAGCTACCTCAGAATCCAGAAATACCATTCTTGGGCATATACCCAAAAGGTGCTCAATCATGCTAGAAAAGCGTTTGTTTGACTATGTTTATAGCAGCATTATTTGTAATAGGCAGAATGTGGAAACAACCTAGATGCCCCGCAAGTGAAGAATGGATAGAGAAAACGTGGTACGTTTGCACATTAGAGTAGTACTCAGAGATAAAAAAACAATGGCATCTTTAATTTTGCATGCAAATGGATGGAATTAGAAAACACCATCCTGAGTAAGGTAACCCAGACCCAAAAATGTGAATATGGTATGTATTCCCTCATAAGTGGATACTAGCTATAAACAAAGGACATAGAGCCTAAAGTTCATGATCCTAGAGAAGCTAAGTAATAAGGTGAATCCAAAGAAAAACATATAGATTCACCTGAAAATTGGAAACTGACAAGATAACCTGATAAAATTGGGAGCATGGGGGTGGGGTAGAAGGAAGGGGAGAAGAGGAAGAGAAGGGGAGAATGGAAGGCTTGAGAAGAACTTGAGGGAATGGGATAGTAGAGATGGGGGAAGGACAGAGGTGAGAGCAAGAAAAGGGATATCTTGATTGAGGGAGCCATTATAGGGTTATCAGAAATGTGGCTCTAGAGAAATTCCCAGGAATCCACAAGGATAACTCCAGCTAATACCTGAAGCAATAGAGGAGAGGGGACCTGATCTTGACTAGCCCTGTAGTCAAACTGATGAATATCTTAAATATCACCATCAAACCTTCATCCAGCAACTGATGGAAACAGAAGCAGAGACCCACATCGCTGCAATGGACTGAGCTCCCAAAGTCCAGTTGAAAAGTGGAAGAAATGAGAATATGGGCAAAAAGATCAAGACCATGATGGGTTCACCCACTGAAACAGTTTACCTGAGTTCATAGGTGCTCACCAACTCCAGCTGGAATGGGAGGGAACAAGCTCAGGACCAAACTCGTCTTTCTGAATGTAGAGTTCATTTTTAATGGTTGAGTTTCATATGTTCAATAAGAACTCACTTGTTTATGTAAATGTTGTTATGTAGGAAATAGCTCAGAGTCTAGCATATAGTAGGAAAAAAACATTGCTTATTTCTGTGGAGAATTTCAATGATAAAGATAGTTTATGAGTACGGTATCAAACCTGTTTCTTAGTCTCAATCCTTGCAGTACAAAGCTAAAAATCTTAGTGCATTTTACCCATTTTTTAATAAATTTAAATACTCAAAAATGCAAAATGTTATTAAAATATCTTGGGTTTTAGAAGCAAACAGTAATAAATATAACAGTTTTTGGTACTAAAGTGAACTGTCAGAGAGAACATATACAAACTTGTTAAGCCTTGTCATGCTCCATTTATTTGAAAACATTACCATAACCAGAATCTGTTGAAATAATGACACACAAACCTCCTTTCTATTTATCAATAAAATAAGGATTATTTGTTTCTTTATAGTACCCAAACCATTTGCTCCAAGAGAATTAAAGTTGGGCATGATACCATTGCTTCTTTTCTGAAACAGCAGCATGTTGTCTTTCCTTAGTTACATATTAGAAACCATGAGAAAGCTTATTCTCCTTTAATCTTCTTTGATCAAATGAACCTAATTATCACTGTTTGCAATACCAATTAGTAGAATCACTGAGCCTAACTTCTACCTCTGCAAAATTGTTGTAGCACTGGTATATCTCAATAGTAGAATGACTTCTGAGCATGTACAAGGTTCTTGGGTCGATGACCAGAAACAAATACACACGGACACACATGCATGCAAACACATGTGCGTGTGTGCATGTGTATACACACACACACACACACACACACACACACACACACCAGGTTAGTGAGAAAGTTTCGTAACAATAGCACTTGCTAACAAGTGCTATTGTGGATACCAAGCATGGTTTGCTCGAATTATGGCCAAACTGTCAAAAGGTATATGGAAAAACATGGCAACACAGTAAAAGAAAATTTGGTGTGATGTATGCTTAGTACTTGCAATGGAATTTTATGCCAAAAGACCTTTATGATTACTGGACCAGCTATGAGGTTTTTGTTTTGTTATTAAGTTTAGTTCATTTTTAAAAAGCTCCCAGCTTACCACTTCTACTGACCTAATATTTTTCAGACCATCAGTGTTCTTACATATGGAACTGCCCTCAGCACCACCAAAGTTACATAGCTACTGCAATTATGGACTATGTTTTATTTTATTTTAATATTATAAAGATTTGTTCTATGGGAAAAAGTCATATTATTCCTTGATGATAAGAGGCTTTAAACTCTGAAAATTTAACAAGTATATTGTCAGTCGTATGTGAATGTCCAAACTACATGTTATCTTAAGAATACCTTTCTGGGACTGTGGGAAATGGCACATTTGGTTAATGCTATGTAAGCACAAGGACTTGGTTAGATTCTCACACTACGTAAAAAGCTGGTCATAGTCACTTATGTCTATAACCCCAATGCCGGCAGGGAAATGATGGAGATAGACAGACCCCTGAACATATTCTCATGCTCATCCACCTATATCCGTGTTTCAAGTTAACTGAGAAATCCTGTCTTAAAAAAATAATGTGAAGTGTGAACAATGAAAAACACCTACACCTGATGTCAAACTCTGTCTTCCAAACACATATGAACACATATGCTCAGAGAGAGAGAGAGAGAGAGAGAGAGAGAGAGAGAGAGAGAGAGAGAGTATTGTTTAATTAGAGTGGAATTTTGTAGTTTTTGACTCTTTGAAAGTAAGCCAGTCTTTGCCAATTGCTAGATCTAGTGAACTCACATGTATATATAACTTCATTGTGTTGAATTTGGACACATTTCCAAAAATTAAGAAGTGAAATAGTCTTAATACTATGCAAACTAGATTTTTATAATACACATTTTTTAATCCATCTTCTCTTGTACCAAATTAACTTACTTTCCTAGCCCCGTATGGCTTGATGAAACAAAGATTCTTCTTTTAATTAACTCCAAGGAGAATTTTGCCACATTCTTTGTCTCAAAAAAATAATAAGTTCCTTTAACTTTAATAAGTTCTTTCAACAAATGATTATTAAGCTCCTTCTGAAGAATAGGTTTCTGAACACCTTGTTGCTGGGAAGATTATAATAAATCTGTAGATCACAAACTGTGCATGTGTGTGGATATTGCTGGGAAAAATGGTCCTTATTGCATCCTGCCATATTCCATATATCTCAAACATGAAATCCAGTTTTGTGTAGGATATGCTAATATTGGTAGGCTTAACTAAACTTTCATATTAACCAGAAAATCACTAAGCATTTCAAGTTCATTACTTTATGTGACTTATGAGAGACCCATTTGGTTAGATAATATGTATTTTTCCCATGTTGAACAGTGCAAAATAGCTTTGCATGTCTTATCTTAATCAAGACACACAGAGTTAATATATAGTGAATTCTGAAATCAAAATTGGTTTACAGGGTGTGTGTGTGTGTGTGTGTGTGTGTGTGTGTGTGTGGAGAGAGAGAGAGAGAGAGAGAGAGAGAGAGAGAGAGAGAGGAGAATTCACTGTCACATTTTTATTCTATAATATAGTGAAGACCAAGCACCAAATGAAGAAGGCACAGCAAAAGCACTGAAGTGCTTGTTTGGGAGCATTCTTAGACACAATAATCCCCAACCGCCTTCAGAGGAGTCGGCGATTTAGATTGAGTTTAAGTGCTTTGTAACAAACTCAAGGTCTCCCCTTTCATCTCTTTTAAAAAGAAGATGAGCTTTTGCACAAGCAGTCAGCCTATTAGCACAGGCTACTGTCCTATAGTGGTATAAAGACAAACTTCTCCCCACGGATACACAATGGAAAGGAGGCTGGAGTTTGTTTAACAGATTTATCAGAGTGAGGCCACTGCCATTTTCTTCCTCACTCTTCCTGCCCCTGTTTCCACGGAATGCCTTTGGATTATTACTTTTTACCTGATGATTTGTCATGGAAAAAAACAATGATATTATGGAAGGACAAAGACAGAGAGGCCTCTCTGCCCATAACCAGTGTTGGCAGACACCCACTTCGTTTTCATTATTCCATAGCTGCAGTTACAGAGCAGGCAGTGGGAAGATGGGCCATGTGCTGACTCCCTGAAGGCTTTTAATGTGACTGAGGTGTACTGTGTTCCTCAATCACAAGGGTCCTGTTGAAACAGAGGGGTGGCTATTTTTGTCTAATTGGGTTAGAGTTGAGTTCCCTGTTGGTCCATAAAGAGTGGGAATCCAGACCATCAGCTTTTGAGGTAGGTTCAAATGAAAGAATATAAGTGCTCGAAGCTTGCAGAGATGTTGAGCTATTCCCAAAGGAATTAACCTCCTGTGTTTAAGATGCCCTCTTACCAACCTTACTTCACCATTCAGCTTTTCTTTAGTTAACCAATGCAAAGAACACTGACCTTTTTTCCTTGTTGTATCATAAGAGTAGGGTTGTCCAGCGTTTCAGATTTGTGAGCACATGCTACAATTTTGCACAGTTTTGTACATTATATATTTAGACTCAAACATTTCTCTCCACATCCTGCTTTTAACACCTTTCTAATCTGGAAGAAACAGTTCATTTAAGCTCAGTTAATCACACTCTGTCTGAATTAAGACTTGTTTGTGTGGATTAAACTAATAGCTATTTGAAGTCTCACTTGCCATCTCCTGTCCTTTCTCCTGCTGTCAAAGACCAGTAGTAAGTCCTTGTAAAGAGTAAAAGTAAAGGAAAACTAACTCACCCCAGGATGACTTGTGGTGATAAAGACATTTTAGGTCAACAAGGTACTGATTGTTTTGTAAGTCAAATATGAAAACTATCTCAAATGGAATTTCTAAGTGAATATGATTGTTTCAATTTTGAGGTTTGAGAAAATGATGCATTTAATATTACAGTTTATGAAGTATAATGCTAAAGAATGATCAAGATTCATATAAATCAAAGTTCATTATTGTATGATGATTAACCCTGAGGTTATTTAGTTGTTTAGGTTATATTTAATACATATTTATATATTCCGTTTTTATCTGGTGTGGTACCAGACAAGCTAGTGTATTGCTTGTACTGGTTTTCAGTTCTGTTAAATAATGTCATTCTGTTGACTGTGATAGGCCATAATGAGAACATTGGCACCATGGGCACAGGAAATAATTACAAATTAGAATGTTCATCATTGCCTCCTACCCCTAGCCCCTAGAGAGCTTCCTGATGATCATCTAGTAGTTCCATCTCTGTGGTGCTCTGTCACGTCTTGGCCTGCATCATCATCAGTTCTCCTTTACAAATAACTTTAATCAGCCACATTACTGGACACACAACTACATGTTAGATAGGGTTATTTTTTTTCAGTGTGTATTTGTTGGGTGAAAATAATCACCATATGAAATAAAAGAATTATCTATTTGCATCTATGAAGTTCTTTTTACAAACAGGTGCGTCTTTCGTAAACTAATCATAATGTGTTCTTTAAAATAACTAAAGTGAAGTTTCATACGATAAAAGAAAATGTTTTAGAGACAGCACTGAACTGAAGTTCCAGCTGAGCTACTGTGAAATTTGGAACAGTGATTGCTCTTTCACAAACTTTAGTTTCTCTCTGTTGATAATATCGTCTATGGATCTATTATGAAGATTTGAGTAAATATCTGGCATGCTGTTTATATTTTGAAATAGCTTACTATGTAACAGCAACACTAATCTTCAGTTGCTGTTTTAAATAAATCACTTGAGGAAATCAGAATTTTCTAAATATGAAATGAATACTAACTGTCAGGAGGACAGAATGTCATTTTTTTCAGTGGTATAGCTATGGATAAGTTGATCATCTTCCCGGAAATAACCTCCCAACTATGATTGACCAAGCAACGTTAATGAAACTCAGTGGATCACACACAAAAGAAGGCATCAAAGTAGGGGAAAGATGTGGGAGAAAGAGAGACTAAGATGAGACTAGGGAATGGGAGAAAGAAAATAAATAAAAATTCAATTATATAAATGTATGAAACAGTCAGTCAATAATTGGTACTGTCAAACATTATATACAGACTGCTTCAGTTATTATCATATTTTAGGATTTTAACATTACATTTCTGTATATTTGAAAGCAGTTTTCTGATTTTGTAAGAATTCAAATATTCATATTAGTTGCTGAGCAATTTCAATACTAAACTGGATGAAAATTATATTTTGGGTCTGAAGAAGTGGTTTGGTTGTTAAGATCACTTGTGGCTCTTGCAGAGGACCATGTTTGGTTCCCATTGCTGACATGGTAGCTCACAAGTTTGTAACTCTTGTTTCAGTGGCTCCAACACCTTCCTCTGGCCTCCTCAAGCACCTGGCATGAACATGGTACACATACATACATCACATACATACATAAAGGCAAAACACTCATATACATAAAATTAATAAATCCAAAAATACATTTATATAAAATTATATTTATTGGAGACTTTTTCTTACATTTTTCACTTTAGTGCAATACAAGAGAACTTTTTATTAGTACAGATTATACTTAGTATGTTGACCTTTTCCTGTGCATGTAACATGCAGTTTACTTCTCAGTGCTGCACCACAGAAGGCCGTTGCAACTCTCAATGAACCCCAGCTATGGGGAACACCAATGCCGTTGCAGTGATCTGATCACTCAGCTAAGGTATCTGTCTGGCTAGTTGTAATTAATGCATTTTCACCTCCTGATAGCTTCAACTTACAATGCATTTATCCACATGCAACCCACTATCAGTAAAGGACTGTATATACTTGCTCAAACTCATCACATAATTGAATTGATTAATTTTATTTTATTTAAAATTTGTTTCCATTGTTGTTGTTGTGTAATTCATTAGCTCTTTTAGAACCTCAATGAATAAAATTTTCAGCTAAGAATTAGAATTCAAGAAGATCTAGCCTACGTATTTTGCTTAGAGAAATAAGATACACTTTTAAATGTCTAGCTACAATTCACAGTTATATTCTCCAAACACATTTAAATAGCTTAATAAATTTCAAAGAACTATAATGTTTCTGTTGGAAGACATCAGTAGTTAGTTCCCAGCCACTTAGCCAAAGAATAACCACACAGAAACGGTATTATTTAAATCACTGCTTGACCCATTAGCTTCTTATTGGCTAACTCTTACATTTTAATTTAACCCATCTTCATTAATTTGTGCATCACCATGATGTTGTGGCCTACCAGCAAAGTTTCAGCACATCTGTCTCTGTTGGTGGCTCAAGGACTTCTTTTTACTTTGACCTTCTTTCTCCCAGAATTTAGCCTAGCTTTCCATGCCTAACTAATTTCTACCTTTCTATAGGCAAAGCCAATTTCTTTATTAACCAATGGTTTTTAGAGCATACAGAGGAGAATTTCACATCATCTCCCCTGTTCTGTTTAAATAAAAAGGAAGGTTTTAACTTTAACACAGTAAAATTACATATAACAAGAAACATATCAAGTAAGAATTATAGTTATAATATTTATATCTACTTTATATTTTATCATAACTAAGAAAAACTGTATTACTACTATTATTCAACTCCATCAAAGATTCCAGAAGGGTATACTATTACCTAAGTAAACAGAAAGTGCATTGTAAGCAATTTCCAAATATCTAGAATTGTTAGAGATGTTTTGCTGCCTGAACAGTCACCCAAAGTTCTGTACCACTGGATCATCCATCTTCAGCCTACAGGTCCATAGTATTCAGTAGAATTTTTCATGAAGCAGGAAATTTCAAAGACAGTTTCACCTATATTGAATGTTTGTCAGTCATTTTTTTTCTATGTCCTGCAGAATGTCTAGCAGACTCCTTCATGAAACAGGAATACCCAAGGATTGTCTTACCTTTAAGCGAGTTCAGCAGTCATTTCTCTGTGGGTCTTGCATGTCCAGTTCATCAAGTAGTCCAGGCAAGAGCAATTTATTGCCCAAATTGCTTACCAACTTTGTAAGGAGTCTCTTCGATGCCCATCTTCCTTTTGAAGTAGATTGATGTTGCCAGGAACAGATGTGTCTCATTGTCATGAAACATTTAGAGACAATATTTGGGAATATAGGCATAGCCCTATCCAAACTGCTTCCTGATTTTTGTTGGGTGAAGTATTTTCTTTATGAGGGGTGTTCAAGGTGACCTTTCAGGGGATCTTGGTCCATCAAACCACATTAGTTTGGAATGAATCCACAGGTTATCATCCTCTGTGGAAACAAAGAATAACCTTTTTTTCCAAAGCAATATACCCTTAGAGACAAATTCTAAGTCAGGATACCTTTATAATATAAATGCTGGTTTGACTTAGCAGCCCAAAGAAATGTCTCTCTGTACTTAGCTCCTTCACAGTCAAAAAAATTCAAAGAAAACACAATAATATATATAATCCAGCATCTCTGTGAATCTTTCATCTCTACATGGCTTATTTAATTTTATCTTTACTCCTTTAATCTATGATTGTTTGTACTCTGTCTCTTTAAAGACTTTGTTATATATTTATTTTTTTGTTTTATTGAGACAAAATTTCTCTGTACCTGTGAAGCTTGTCCTGGAACTAGCTCTTACAGAGCAGGTAGCCTTGAACTCACAAAAATCTGTCTGTCTCTGCCTCCTGAGTACTGGGGTTAAAGGCATGCACCAGCACCACCTGGCTTATTTTATGTTTTTAAGAACCCATTTACTTAATTTTTTATACTCTTTTCCTTGTCCCTCCCAAGCCTACATACAATTTTAAAACACACTGTGATCCATTTAGAGGTCTTTTATGTCTGGATTTGTCTTTATTGCATATCTGTAATTATTTTCTGATCATCAACACTTAAAATACTAAGCCCTTCTTATGAACTTATTCTGAACCATTGCTGGGAAAATACAGTACTGTCTGCTTTTCCTGCCCAGTCCAGCATGGCAGAGCTTCTCACTGCCTCTGAGAGCCATACACAATACCCCATCTCTATGTACACAGCCAGTCAATGTTGCCACCAAGCAAGCCATAGCACGTTGCTCACAAATCCCATTCAAATGCTTGGTCTCCTGAAAGAGCCAGAGGTCATGCAGGCAGCATGGCCCAGAAAGTCAACATTTCAAAAGGGCACAGCTTTTTGCTGCTACCACTGTGTCAGGAAAACCTCTCGATATGATAGGTATATATGCAAATGTTATTGGTTCTTCTATCAGGTTAAAATATAGGGAGGAAAACTAGAAAGGGGTGAATAAAGGAAGAGGAAAATGGATGAATGATATGCATTAAAAGAGGGAGAAAGGAAATAGAGAAATATATTTTTGGAAGATTTATATATATTTCGAATGCCATCTGATATTTTAAAGTCCTACCACTGTTAAGCTTAACATCTTTTTACCACTTTTGTGTCTCTTGACATTTGAGAGGTAGGCTTGGATACTTAGGTAGATTTAGCCCTTGTGACACATCACCCTGATGGAAATTATGCCATAAGTCAAAGTAAAAAGTCAAATCTGATTTTCTCAAGAAGCAATAATACAGTACATAAGTACACAAAGTCAGAATCATGAAGCAATAGTTTCAGTGAATCTAACACTTTCTTCTGGCCTCCTCGAGTACCTGGCATGCATATGGTCCAGATACTTACATCATATACATACATAAAGGCAAAGTACCCATACACATAAAATTAATAAATCTTCTATCTTTAATCAACAACAGCTACCTCACCTACAACATAGAACCTATCAAAGGGGTATGAAGTAATCAAACAACACAGTCACCAAGTACATGAAAGCACTGTTAGAGTACAAGAGTTCCTTATTAGTCCCAAATGGAATATAACAAAGGTTTATTTATCTAGTGGTATACTAAACAGAAAGAGTAATGAACCATAGCCCTCTGCATGCGCTGGGTACTTGGTGTGGGAGAATTGTCTGTATTCTGTCAATCATGTTTTAAATAAATGTGGATTGGCTAGACAGGACGTATAGGTGGGTCAACCAGACAGAAAGTAGAGGTGGGACGAGGAGAACAGGAGTATTCTGTGAAGAAGGAAGCCCATTCCCCCCACTCCTGCCCAGATTCCAAAGAAGCAAGATGTAATCTGCCCAGCTGAGAAAGGTACCGAGCCATGTGGCTAACATAGATAAGAATAATGGGTTAATATTACTTATAAGAGCTAGCAAAAAGCCTGAGCTAGTGGACCAATCAGTTTTATAACTTATGGAGATCTCTGTGTGATTTCTTTGAGACTTGCTGGCTGTGGAGTACCAGGCAAGACAGAAACCTCAACAAGCCGGCCCTCATGCTACAGGAACTGGAACCAAAACCAGCAGCCAAGAGGCCTGAACATGTTTTACATCTGCATTTATAGTACATGAAACCACACCCAAAATAGGCCAGTATCTTAAAGGCTATTGGCTTTAGGAGTTTCCACGGCAAAGTACCACAGCTGAGTGCACTATATGTAGTTATCATGACCTTTATTTAATGCTTTGCTATTAGTGAAAGAAGCATAAAGAAAATCCATTAACATCCTGAGAAGCAAACATACTGATACTCCTTTCCTTTAGCATGTCTGTCACAATATTTCCATGCATAACTACAGACTGATAAAAATTTTCCAAAGCTCTTTTGACTTAAAAATGTATGTAAGGTTTTAGGGACCAACCTGTCATCAGTAAAAATGAACTTAGATGTCTTTCTCATTTGTGAACAATCCTTTTTAAAATAGCATGACCTTTTATTCAGTTGTAATTTAGTATTTATAGATTTGGTTTTGTTATGTAGTTCATGCTGGTCTGGAACTTGCTGTGTAGACAAATTTGCCTGGAAATTACAGAGATCCAACTGCGTCTGCCTCTGCCTCTGCTTCTGCTTGGTGAGTGCTGTGATGAAAAACGTGTCACAAATTGTGTCATACTGTATGGGAACATAGATTTTTATAAATTTACATTTTTATTTTGTACCTAGTTATGCTTCCTATACTTTGTATTAGCACAGCTCATTTGAAAGTACATTATTTAATTTGTGTAAACTCCCAAAACCTTAAACCTCTAATTTTGGACGTGAAAATTGGGGCCTTAGATATGAGAGCAAAAAGTGACTTGGGCAAGACAAGTATTTTTCTACTGACCTATAACCTCAGCAGTGTCTTAGCTTAATAGCAACATTTTATTTGCTTTCTCAACTATAAATGGTGATGTGTATCTGTAATTCCGTCTCTAAAGAAGGCTGCGATGGAAGGATATCAAGTTTCAGGAGAGCCAAAAAAGCAGAGGGAGACTCCAATGAAAACAAATTTACAAAATTCTTTTTTTTTAAAGTGTATATTTAGAAACTACTAAAATGTTACCATATTGTATGAGTAAACCATCTGTCAATATTTTGAAGAGCTAGCTTACTGCATGATTACAAAACAATGCAATCGATGTTACAGAAACAAACACATCAGAAACATGTGTCAGTCAGGACATAGTCCTGATGTAGAGAACACTGTAAATAACATCCAATGCAAATAAATATAGGGGTTCAGCAAACCATACAACGTAAGCACTTACAAAATTAAAAAGAGACCAGAAATAGCCCAGATTGTCTTGTTTTCTTTTGTATAGTTCTAACCAAACTGTTTGGAGATGACTTAATTTGGATGAAGCACTTATTTTGACTCACAATTTCGGAGGGTTTAGTTTATAACAGCTTGGTTCCATGTGCTTGGGTGGAGCATCGTGATAGGAGGAACATGTGACACAAGCTACAAGCATCATCACAGACAGGATAGGGATACGGGAGAGGGAGAGACAGACAGATATGAATAAGGTTCTTCCAAATACCTGTTTCCAGTGACTCATTCTAGCTAGGCCTTCTCCCAAAGTTTCTATAACCTTTTCAAATAATGCCATCCCTGGGTACCAAGGATGCAAAAACATGAGCCTATGAGGACCTTTGAGGCTGAACTGTAATAGATTAGCAACAACAAACCCAGCTGCCCCACCTAGTCCGTGTGGGAGCTGCAAAAACTCTAGCATTTAATGATTGTCTTTCAGCAGTCCCAAGGACAATTCCTGGGAAAAGAATGTAGATCCTGTATTTGTTTGGCAAAGAATAGGAACCAGAGTTCATGGAAACTCACAGACTCTAAACCAACAGCTGTGAGCCTACAAAGGATCAAACTAGGACCTCTGCATGTGGGCTACAGTTGTGCAGCACGGTCTGTTTGAGGGGTCCCTAACAGTGGGACCTGGATCTATCCCAGGTGTATGAACTAGCGTTTTGGAGACCATTCACTATGGTGGGATGCCTTGCTCAGCTTTGATGGAGGGGAGAGGGCCTTGATCCTGCCTCAATTTAATGTGCCAGACTATGCTGACTCCCCATGGGAGGTCTTACTCTTTCTAGGGAGTGAATGGGAGGTGGATTTGGAAGAGGTGAGGGCGATCAGGAGGAGGAGAGGGAGGTAGAACTGTTGTAGGTATGTAAAATGAAAAAAAAAATTAAAAAAAGAATAGAAAATGCTTCCAAGAGTTACATATTCAGAGAAAGACACAGGTCATAGAGTTATACATAGATTTTTTTCTTTATTTTGATGTTGTCCTTAGAGCCAGAAGATATCTCAGTGGATGAAAGCCCTTCTTCAGTTCCTTCTGATCTCTACATAAACACTTGATTTGATATGTCTGCACCCAAAAACATGCATGCAGAAGCACACACAAAATAAATGGATGTGATGAAAAATATAATGTTTTCCTTTTAAAAATCTACTTTCACTCAAATGATGGTGTCATTACTCAACATTACTCTATGTCTCTACTTTCAGAGTTTTACTACCCAAACAAGAAAAATCTTTCCCAGAGCCCATGAATAGCATGAGTTCATTTATGTTCTGGTTTACTGTCATAATCACTGCACACGATATCATGACTGGAAGTGCCTGTACTGTGAAATGTGAATCAACAGATGTTGATTGCCAGGAGATGATCTATCTATGCTAGAAAGTTTCCAGAACATTCCCATTAGGCAAGTGAAGGATTGTGTAGCTGGGACTATATGCATAATCAGAGACCTCAAAGGCTGCAACAAATAAACAGACATTCATGATTCAATGTTTAGTTGCGATTCCTTTTGGGACTTTCCTATAAGGCTGTATAAATGTGATATTGAGTGAGAGGTGTGATTTTTACTATGTACTGGGCATTATGTGGATGTGTTCTCAAAGAATTTATGAGGCACATATATTTAAAATGACTTAATGCCTATTTTCTCTTCCTTACAAATGAATATCCTAGGTATTTTCAAACAAAATTACTCATGGCTTTATTTTTGCATTATTATTCCTTGTTTTATCTTTCCCACTTACTGCTGGTTTTATGTGCATATTTTTGTGAGAAACTTTTAAATTTTGGCAGAATGAGACAGAATCTAATGAACAAAATTTGGCTCAGAATAACTCTGGTGATTGCATGAGATACTGAACACTTTTTGAACATTAAGTATTTCATTAACCTTAGTTCTGATTTCAAGTACCAGATAGCAAGGACTCTCAGGATATGCTTGTGTGGGCATGCATGCACATGCACATGTAAGGTTTCATTTCAATTAAGCTCATAGAATATGTGTGTCCAGTTATATATCATTAGGACATTTGGATTGTGATCCATTACTTTTCTTCCTTTGAATAATTCATAATTTTTTCTTGCAAACTAGCATGGCTATTCTAAGAGAAAATCTGTATTTCACATTTGCTCTATTTAGGGTCCCCATTTGGTTTGCATATTATATTTTTACACAGTGAGATATTTACATTTAAAAGACTCCTTTTTAGTGACTAAAACTGTATACATTTTATATTGATTTTTTTCAGCACTTGCATTGTGTGTTTTATTATATGACACAATACACAGAAGTTGTTAGACAAGTCAGTCCTCTGAATCCCACAAGAATGTTTTAATTGTAGAAGCTTGACAGTTCTAACAATACAGCCTCAGTCCTTTTTTTAAAAAAAATAAACTGTTATCTCTAATTTTAAAGTATCTTTTTTCCCCTTAGAACAATGACATTGTGGAAGTATCACCGTAGTTTCTCAACAATCCTTATCAGTGGAAAACAAGTTTGTAGGTTGCTGGGGACAGTGTACAACACTCACCGGGGACCAAAGCAGATAACAGTGGGCTGTGTGGCCTTGGAGTCTTAATGATTATTTTGTATAACTCAAGTCTGCTACATGCTAAGGAACAAACAACGTCTGATACCTACAGGGGGTGGTTGGTAATTTTTACAGCTGTTATTATCGGCAGAGCAATGTGACTCTGCCAACCACAGAACAATGAGACAGCATGTAAAATGTAAAGCTGATGCCTTGAGGTAATTCTCCTTTGCAAACACAAAAGTATTTGGTAATCTACCGCTAATGTGCCTCCACGATAATATATTCTTGTCTTGAACACTGAAGTTTTTGTTTTCTGCTAACATATTCCTTCCAGCACTTACGTTTCAACCTAGCACTCAATTATATATGCATGAGTTCATGTTTTAACATCGTGTGTTTTATTCATACCCTTCTCTGCACTTGATGGAGCACTTAACCCCACAGTGTAGTATTTATCTCTGTTGAGCATTGTGTTCGCACAGGTACAAGTTTATCCCAGGACTTTTTGAACACAACATAATTATAGGTCAGTCTACCTGCCAGTACTGAATACATTTGACAAAAGAACCATTTAGTTCAAAGGGAAAACATATCCAGTAGTTCTCTCTCTCTCTCTCTCTCTCTCTCTCTCTCTCTCTCTCTCTCTCTCTGTGTGTGTGTGTGTGTGTGTGTGTGTGTGTGTGTGTGTGTGTTTGATTACCTTGAGACTGGTCAAAGTAACACTTGAAGTAGGAGAAAGAAGCTTTGGGAGGCAAATACCCTAACAGAGTCTTAGTTTTGATGATGGGTTAGCATATCAATTGATATAGTCAAAATGAATCTGTGCTCTTTTAAAAAGACCAGACCAGGATTTTCTATCAAATGATATGCTAACCAAATCCAATAGTATAATGGGTCAACTCTCAAGCCTTTGACAGTGATCCGTTGATGAACAGTTCAAATTCAAGTTATAGCAGAAGGGTTGCAAACAATTAGCCGCTGATGATCCTCTTCCCAAACACCAGGAAACTGGGTCCATATTTGGTGAATTAAGTGACTAGGATCTTAGTCTTGAACTTGTGAACTCTGCCTTTCTAAGCCCATGGAGGTCTATAAATGTGTGGGGCTTTTAGAGTTCTGGCACTTTCTCCTACATATTTTCTACATCGATCTTTTCTCTAGAAGGCAATCTGTGACACTGTTGCTTCAATTAATTCTGTAACACATGCCACTCCTTTGCTCTCCCTTGATCCAAGAAAGCGCCACAGCTATCTGCTAAATTTTTATTTACACAGACTTCCGAATGCCAAATCTGTAGATCCTTACATCTTCTTTGACCAAATATATTTTAAACATCTTGAACCACAGATTTCTAGAAGAAAACATTTCATATGCCATCATGAAAATGATACAGAAGAAGCAGGTAACCTCTCTGTTTAATTCAGACGTATTCCTTTTCTTTTTAGTGGGGGATTGAATCATTGGTAACCTTCTTAAACTTTTGTTACCTTAGTAATTTAAAGCGACAAGTTAAATGCTAATGCAACAGATAGGGGTGAGCAAGTGGTCAATGACTAGCCTGCTCTGCCTACATAATGCAGTAGAAATTGCTAAAATATGCAGGCCCAGTGTAATTTTGACAGAAAACAGTTTTCTGCTGGGCTTTATATCTCCCTGGGTGATATTAAAAGGCAGGGATATTGTAAGTATCACATATCTTAGGAAGAAATTTAGGAAAACTCAACAACCTGGATGCACTTAGAGAAATAAAATTTGGAGCATCTGGAAATTTCATGTTTCTCTTCTTAATGACAAATTTAGTGGTAAAAATCTAATATTGAATTTTGATTATACACCACTCCATTTCCATAGTCATAGTAGACACCCAATTTTTTTTGTTTAATCCTATATCTACTAATGCAAAAACAATTCATAAAGTTTAAACAGTTATTTACTTATATAATTATATGCTGTGAGAGAAGAGAATGAGCATATGCATAGTTAAT
Organism: Myodes glareolus; assembly: GCF_982192425.1. Lineage (NCBI taxonomy): Eukaryota > Metazoa > Chordata > Mammalia > Rodentia > Cricetidae > Myodes > Myodes glareolus. The sequence goes on along the minus strand of NC_142028.1, from coordinate 47,337,056 downwards.
GTGGCTCTTTAAGAATTCAAGTTAGTATTTGTTTCAGTTACTTTGGTGCAGCCCAGGTTGTCTTCTCTGTCAAGGTGTAGTTAAGATACACATACCTGCCAAAATCTCCCTTTGAAAAGAAATTTTGCCTTTTGATCATGTCCTTTGCATTATTATGAATTATTCCTAAGTTTTTAAATGTCACAGATATAGCCAGATCACTGTTGAACCATGCTGTACTTTTCCACAAAGAAAAGAAAAGAGCACCTTGTCTTCTGAGTGCATTCAGTACACCACATCAGGGTTCAGAGCACATCCAGCTGTGTATTTGCACAGGCAGTACAAAACGAGTTTTAGGAGTTTTGGTAAAAGTGTGGGTGACTGTGTGTGTGTGTGTGTGTGTGTGTGTGTGTGTGTGTGTGTGTGTGTGTGTGTGTGTGTGTTTGTGTGTGTGTGAGAGAGAGAGGGAGACAGAGACAGAGACAGAGAGACAGAGACAGAGAGACAGAGACAGAGACAAAGAATGGCTACTACCAAGAGTTACAAAGTTTGCAGCAGGGTTCAGAGAGATTAAGAAGGCCTCTTGGACACAGAGAGGTGATATAGAGGGAGTCACTACAGTTGCTTAAGGAGTTGAAAGTTGCAAGACTGAAGTGAAGTGTTAATGCTGTCCTTGGTTCATGTGAATGGGCAAATGGATAGTAAGAAGTTTATTCAAGTAGACTATGGCAGCAGTGGGGACCGAGCAGAGCTGAAGCCCTGGGACCATTCAAAATTTCTGTGTTTGTTGATCCCCTGACACACTTATCAGGTAATCAGATGACATTTGTTGGGGCCTTCATGATGTCTTTTATGGTCACAATCTACTTTGGTAAGTTTATTGGTGATTCCATTTCTCTTCTAGAAGTAAGTCGTTTACCAAGTCTATGCCGAAATGAAACCCAAAACTATAAGATGGAAATGGGCATCACACGAGGTCCTAACACTCGGTGAAGAACTTCAGGCCATTAAATGTTAATAACTATTGAAAGAAAGAAAGTCAATCTTTTATAGGGATGAGTCTTAGATAGGTTATCCAATCCCAAGTGGTCATCCCTAAACACATATACACCCTAGCTACACTAAATATACTCAGCAGGTTTTATATATATATATATATATATTACATATGTGTTTATATATATGTGTGTGTATATATATAATGAATGAAAACTTTAATGACATAAATTGTATTTGAGATATTCTTTGATAGGCAACCATTAACAGGTATCATTTTATATAACTTAAAATCAAGACATTGTTCTTTACAACCAAGAGTAGTAGTAATTATTATTAGTTGTTGGAAGAGATGTCACAACTTATCACAATTGATGCTATATATAAAACATGCATATGTACATTAATATGGGAAAAATTGATAATATATTTGTATAATAACACAATCATTGATAACTAGGTCATGAATTTGAGATGGAGTTAGGGCATCATGAGAGGAGTTGAGTAGAAGAGGGAGTAGAAATGATGAAAATATAGTATACATGCTAAATGCAGGCAGTTCTCAATAGAATGTTTTTAAAAATGGGATCATTCAGAGTAAGGCACAGGTGATAGCCATCATTTTATAAAATATGGAGTAACTTAGAATAGGTAACAGCCTACTCTCATCACTCAACCAGACAATTATGCAGCCTGTGCTATGAATGTTTTTACCATTTATAATCATATTTGTGATGTAATGAATTGGGGAGAGGTTGTATAAAGTAGGTTATGCCTAATGAAGGTATATCTGAATAACACTCTAGTCTCTATTATTTCTTGGTTATGCAAACATCTAATTAATATGTTTAATATTTAATTAAATTTAATATTTACTTAAAATAATTTTAGCAGTCAAAATTATGGAAATTCATTGACATAAATTGCACTTAAGGTAAACCAGCAATTCTCTGATAGGCAGTCACTAATATGTATCTTTTTTATATAGCATAAAATCAGAGCATTTTCCCTAGTAACCAAGTGTTTTATTAATTACTTTTAGTACTTTGTGGATATGTCACAAGTTATCAAAAGTGAATGCAAAATCTCTAAAGCAAATGAATTAATATTCTTTATCAGGAGAGAAGGGAAAATGAAGTAAGAGCTAAATAAAACATGATAATTTTCTTTATGATATTGGAATAGATGCTTATGTGAGCCCTACAACCATTCTTTCTCTGTCTGTCTGTCTGTCTCCCTCTCACTCTACATATGTGTGTTGTAGAATAATTGTCCTATTATAACTTACTCTCATTTAGGAGGCTAATTATTTAAATAAACACCATGAAGGAAATGAAGAGATTTACCGTGGATGAACAGTGAAAAAGTAAATAAGTAGTACTCTGTGGAGAAAAAAAAAAAGGGAATTTAATCTAGAAAACTTGAGCCTAAGCCAGTTAACATATTTACTTTGTGCAAAATGATTTTCATAGCAATGGGAATTTGGAAGTCTCCATGCAATTTAATTCGAACATTTTATCTTATTTTCTAATATATTTCATCTTGATAAGAGGCCAGACTTTCTTGTGATATCAAAAGATATAAATATCAATAGATAAAATTTTGCCAAAGAATATATTTTAAGTATAGAAAAAATGGCATATTGGATATAGCATGGGATTTTGAGCCAAGCAGACTGTTTAAATTCTAGCTACCATTTAATAATAACATTGTAGTTTGGCAAATCATTTAACCTTTGTAACCCTAGACATTTTATTTTTAAAATTAGGGGGAAATGCTACTTTGCAAGAACTAAATGGCAAGCAGAGTATAATGTTGTACTTTACCTTTCAATGGCCACTCATTTCCATTAAGGATAAGAGATAACTTTGGCCCTGTGATCACAGTAATGAACTAAGCAGAGCAGTACTATGGAGCTATGCCCATGGTGGCAGTAGTAGAGCCGTTGATGCTCTCTAGTAGAAGCAGGCCAAAGAGCTTCCCTTAACTGTGATTCCACTAACTTCTCTGTCTCCTGCTCCTCAGATGCACTGGGAAGTGCTCCATTTCAGAAATGAAGAGTTAACTGAAGGTGACATAGTAACTTCTAGAAAGTCATCAGCCATGATGAGTTGAACTTTTCAGTGCTATGTCTGTTTTTGAGTCACCCACATTTTGCAAGCAACCTTTCACCCATGCTCCTGTAAGGAAACTCAATAAACTCATTGCTTCAACTTCATTAGAGTTCATGATTACTGTTGTACGTCCTAGGTCCCTTATCTGGGATAAATAATCATTTGTTTATGTCTTTCTGGGAAGAATCATTCAAAAACTGTACATATCTATACACCTGTATAGTTATTTCTTAATAAATGCCAAGTCTTTGTATTTACTAGCAGAAGCAGTGTTTTGGGAATAGTTGCTTTTACATTTTATTTTGTATTCTAAATAGATTGTTAGTGCCTGTAAACTCATGTCTTAGGAAAACTTTTCTTGTTTTCTTTAAAACATTCAGCAGTTTTATGTTAGGCAGTGATAGTGCACATCTTTATTCTTAACACTCAGGAGACAGAGACAGGTGGATCTCTGTGACTTTGAGGTCAGCCTGATCTACAAAATAAGTTTTAGGATGGCCAAAGCTGTAAACACAGAGAAACCCTGTCTTGAGAAACTAAAACAACAAAAATAAAAACCCAAACAAACAAACAAACAACAACAACAACAAAATCCCCAACCAACCAACCAAACCAACAAACTAAACACAAAACAATCAGCACAATTTTAATCAGGAAGTTAGGACATTAGTTTCCCCATGCTTAGGAAGCACATGATAGCCAGAAAAAAATCTGTATTAGCACAGTACTAAAAACCCAGGTGCCTGAAACTTGAGAGGAGCTGGCTTAAGGACTGTTTCCTTTATGGAATATTTAGGTCTCTCTTCCTTCCTTCCTTCTTTCCTTCCTTCCTTCCTTCCTTCCTTCCTACTTTTCTTCCTTCATTTCTTTTTTCCTTCCTTCATTCCTTCCTATCTGTCTCTCTGTCTTTCTATCTTTTTGTCTTCTTTCTCTCTTCGATTCCTTCTCTGTCCCTCCTCTCACATCCCCCTTCTTTCCTCCCAGCTCTCTTTCTTTCTTTTTGCTTCCTTTTATTCATTAGGTATGCATGTATGTGACTGTTTGTCAGAGGTGCTGAACACATGAGTTTACGCTTAGATATCAGAGGAAAACAACTCCAGTAGGTTCTCTCCACTATTTAGTTCAGAGGATGAACTCAGGTTATCAGCATTGGAAACACATGCACACACTCATTGTTATACCTCATGAACCCTGGAATGTAACATGTGGGGCCGGCTTGTTGGGGTTTCTGTCTGGCCCAGTACCCCAATAAGCCAGCAAGTCCCAAGGAAAATCACACGGAGTCTACATCAGGTTATAAACTGATTGGCTCATTAGGTCAGGCTTCTTGTTAACTCTTATAACTTATGTTACCCCATTATCCTTATCTACGTTAGCCATAATGGCTCAGTACCTTTTCCAGTGTGACAGCTTACATGTTGCTTCTTCAGTGATCTGTGCAGGAGTGGCTGAGGGCTTCCTGTGTCCCAGAATACTCCCAGTCTCTTTACTCCACTCCTACTTCCGGTCTGGCTTTCCCGCCTATACTGCCTGCCTGGCCAATCAGCGTTTTATTAAAATATGATTGACAGAATACAGACAATTCTCCCGCACCACTGGAAGATTTTATTGTGTCAACATATGTTGTTGTCGTCATGTGAGTATCACCTACATATTTCCCATGCAACCAGTATTTGCATTTCTCCAACTTCCTAAATGTTAACGCCTTCCCAATATGAATTTATTTTCCTCTCAGTTCTAAGAATAAATAAATGATTAAGTATAATAATAAACAGTGTATAAAAGGGGGTGGTTGAAATTCTGAAAAATGGGAGAGTTTGTACCCCTGATAGTAATTCTGGCAGTAAATTCTAATGATAGTGTTAATCCATTTCCCTGACTAGCACAGGTGACTAGGTAGATAAGACTGGTTGACATTTTTCAAAATATTTGAAGTTTGGTGGTTTAGTGTATTTTTAGATCATTACAGAACACAATGAGAAAGTTAATATTTCTCAATACTAACACATTGAAGTGTACTGAAAACATACTTGACTATGTATCAGGGATGTAGTTCGGTGGCTGTTGAAAAGGCAGTTGAGTGGAAGAGAATACCCCCTATCTCAGAAAGACAGATTGTCTGTAAAGTAGGTATTCTGATCTCCCCTGTGCAACACGGAGAGATTCAGAAAGCGCTTCTCCCTTCTTGTCTGTCCCTGCTTATTTGCCATTGCTTGGTTTCTCTGTGCTCTGCCTTCTACATCATAATTTCTGCTGTACCTTTGCATTCTTTAATTCATGGCTTCAGCTTATCTCATGATTTGTACTACCTGACCTTCAGATTAATCTCTTTCACAGGGAGACTATTGGATCTCCTGATTATCATCCGATATATCTGTGGTTCTTTTGGGAAACTTTTATCATTTGTCAAACACAGATCTATAGATCCATCTTGTAGCATCCACATGCAGGATTTTCAGGTGTGATCATGCATGGTTGATTTACAACATTCTAAGATCACAAAGATCCCCATGGTTGGGGAGTAAACTTATAATAAAACTCGCATATCCTAAAAAAAGTATTTTAGTTTGTAGCGCCTTGTATGGCAGTAGACAGACTGATGTTGTCCATTTCCTCAGCATGCCCTTAGGTTTCTACAATGTCGAAATGATTCATATATATTCAGATGAGCAAGACAAAATAGTATTTGGAATTTTGTTCATTAATACTGAACTTAAAGGTTTCTCAGAGTCTTTTCATCCCTGATATGATTTATATCATGGATGCTACAACTCTATTTAAAGCAGGGATAACATTTTAAGGTAGAAGTGCAAATTTCCATATTGTTACACACAAAGCTTGGGTGCCTAAAAGTTCTGTCATGATGTGAAGTAGAGCTACTGAATAGTTTAATGCAGAAAAGTGGAAGAGTAAATACCAAATCAATTATTGGGAGAGATTTATATGAAGTGCCATTTCTATGAAGTGACTAAAGCATCTGTCTTGAATACTTGATTTCTAATTAGCAATGAATCTCTAGCTGGAGTGTGTTGTGCACAGGTTTAGATAGAAAAGTGTCTTTATATAAGGAACTTTAGAATAGGAAGTTTGTCCCAGTACTCACCTCTCCATATCTAACGGTGTCTTTGTCTTAGTGACAAAGTGAAATAGACTTCACATTTCTGAACAAATTTTAATATGTAATTATGTCATTTTGAACTTTTATCATTATAAAGCTATTGTTGAAGTACTTGAGGAATCCAAGTGGAAACCTGTTAATTTTTAAGCTTTTGAAATACACACACACACACACACACACATACATACATACACATAGTGACATTTAATTTGTATTTTAATAAATAAAGCTTGTCTGAAGATCAAAGAATAAACTAATCCCAGTGGTCAGCCTTAAAGACCAGGAAGTGGTAACATACACCGTTGATCCCAGTAACCACACTAGTTGCTTTAGAAACCGGTCAGTGCATGTCTTTAATCCCAGTGGTGCACTCCTTTAATACCAACCCTAGAGAGGAAGATAAAATGGAAGAAGACAGCTTACAGACACAGACTCACTCTGAGATCCCTGGAGGCATGATCGCTGTTTTTGGACTGAGGTCGAGGTAAGAACCAGTGGCTGCTTGCTTTGCTTTTCTGGTCTTCAGGTTGAACCCCAATATCGATCTCTGAATTTTTAATAATTTTGCTTCACACACACATTCTTTAAAAGGAGTTTAATTGGAGTTACATTACCATTCAAAGAGAATACATCTATTCCCAGAAACTATATGTTGCCAGTAAGTAATAATCAATTGCCTCCTGTGGGATACCTCCATTCAATTTGTTGGTCAGAGGTATCTTCAAGACCCCCAAAGCAGTAGAGGTTAATGTCATTGTTTTTGATTGCCCGCCCCCAGCTTGATATAAGACCCTGCTGATGGAGATGAAATATTCTCTTATAACAGAGCATGAATATATCAAGTTGTTTCTGAGCAAGAGGGATACTGGCTGGACGGCTTTCACAGTATTTAAAGGTACTATGTAGACTATTGGGGTGGGGGTTCCATCAATGGTCTTACCCAGCTTTAACACCTGTAACAATAATGATGACTGACATAGTATGATAAAGCTTATAGATGCGTTAGTGCCAGAAATGTTAAGGGGGTGACCAATCACTTTCTCATTAGCTTTAAGGTCCACTCCACAGGAACAAATGTATGCCTGGTAATATAAATCAGATCAAGAACAAATGGTTGGGAATCTGACAGGTTAAAGGGTAAACTTATTGCTATTATTATGCTAAATGGAAATAGTGTCAAACTTCCCACTGCATCGTTATCTCTATACTCATAGATTTGTACAACTCTTAGAGGTTTTTAGAAAAGTTTCTTTGTGCAGTGGATAGTTGTTAATGCATAAACTTACAACTACTCAAAGTCTAGGAGTGCCGAGTTATTAATGGGACATAGATTTCAAACCTATCCCAAGGCTCAGAGATCATGGCACAAGTGGTAATAGAATGATGGTAAGAGTCATGTGTCAGAGAGAACTGTACTGAAATAGTGTCTTCTGGACATAACGGGGTCACCATATGCATGCTCACATCATCTTCAGGTGCCTGAAGAGGACCTGTTCAAGGTAAAAAACAGTCAATACTGTAGCACAGAGTGTGTGAGCTCCTACTGCTACTTGAGGAGCTATTGGCTTCTGGGGATGAGTTTTCATCAAGGGTGTAACCCCTGGTATGTGGATTAAGCTCCAGCAAATGACATTACACAAAACAGTGCAGAGGCAACATAAATAAGGCTCAGTGGATTATTTGAAAATATAGACCACTAAGATGGAAGGTGGGAGAGAGGTAGATGGATCTGGGAGGAGTTGGAGGAAGGATTGGTAATGAATTTGATCAAAACATACTGTAAGAAATTTTCATAGAATTAATAAAGTATTATTTTAAAAAATAAAGTTAGGATACACTGTTAGCAATGAGATGTTACTTTTCTTCCAGAAATTTAAATTCTTTCTCACACATTTATACCACACACATACTGGTGCATCCTGAGAAGTGGAGAATAGAGATAATTACATTTGAATAAATATTACTTAAAATAATTCATTTTCTCCTTCAGTTTTACTTTATTAATATTCTTTATGATTCTAAGACGAGTCCTTCAAATATGCAAAGAACAAAATAACTATTAGCAGAGATTCCTAAGTGGTGTGTGAATCTAAACAACTGTGGAAGCCTTTGGTTCTTCATATTTTTTTCTTGATATTTAATTTCAAGTCATCTTCAACATAAAACAACAAAGTATCCAGACCACTAGCCAACTTTTCTTGAGAAAGGAAACTCCTCATGCATCATCTCAGCAACCCCCGCTGCCCCAATAAAGGAATTACATTGTATGTGTACTGCCACCATAACCAAAAGAGAACAGTGTGTGTGTACATATGTGTTATAATGTATGTATATACATATATGTATATAGCATATATGTGCTATATATGCATATAACACATATATGCTATATACATGCTATATACATATATGTATATATGCATGCATATACACATATATATTTATAGTTGTTACTATTCATTGCAGCACACACATATGATATCTATTACCCAACAGAGATTTCAGTGTTCACAATAATATTGTAGATGTAGAAGTGCTTTTTACTTGAGTGATTGAAGATTCATGATCTTTTAACAGCAATGGACTATAGTAATATAATTAATAATGCTATTAATATTAGCTCTTAATAGAGTAAAATGTAATTCACAGAATGTGAGAAATTACTTGAAATCACATATTTGTCAAGGAATTAATTTCCTAGAATATCAGACTCAAAAAGACCTTCTTGCCTCCATAAAAAGATTCGAATAACCCATCCAAAAATAGGTGGTAGAATTGGACAGAAATTACTCTAAAGATGTACAATTGTCTAATCAATGCACAAAAAGATACTTTGTGTTTCTAATTATTTGAAACATGTAAACCTAAACTACAAATAGGTGTAACCTAATACCCTGTAAGAAGAATATTTTAAAACATTTGATTAATTTTAAGCATTGATGAAGGTTTGATGAAAGTATAACCCTTGGATATTTTGACAGTGATACAAAGTACTAATGCCCCTCTAAAAATAGTACAGCAATTACTCAAATATTTAATAAAGAAGTTCATTGTCCGAGTTGCATATATGAGCAAAATAAACCAAGGTCTTGTAAAGATTCTAACATTATCAACAATACACTAGCATCATTTACAATGTAGAAACAATTTAAGTGCTTATGATAACTAATGAGCAAATTTTACCACAATTCAGACATATATTGACAAAAAATGAATAATAACATCATCTACTAGGAGGTACATCATACCCTGGTCCAGTCTCCATAGACAAAGATTGTGTGAATCTACATACACCAAATGTAGGAACAGAAGAATTGTGGTATCAGGGACTGGAACATAGGAACACAGAAAAGTTATTGTCTCATAGTATAGAAATTCAGTTTGCAAGATAGGATGTTTTGGGGCTTGATAATGGTCACACAACAATGTAGAAATATTTATTAATGGCAAACTTTATTATGCTTATTTAGATACAGTTTTTAAAACTTGCAAAATACATTACTTCTCTTTATTTGGACTTTTATAGAGTCATAGCTTTTAATGTCTTTGTATGCTATATATACTTCTTTTTCAATCATCTTCATATTAGTGTAATTTTAATTTTAAAGTAAACCTGAGCAGTATTTCTAGATCATTGAATACTACCTTTGAATATTTAAAAATTTCCTTTGTCTGATATATATGTCTGAGGGGCTGAGAACAACAAGAAACCACGGACCACAGAATCAACTAAGCAGGACTCATATGGGCTCACAGAGATTGAAGCATCAAACACGGGGCCTGCCTGGATTTGCACAAGACCCTCTGTATACATACTGTGATTCTTTAGCTTGAACTTCTAACGATTGGAATTGGAATGTCTCTGACTCTTTTACCTGTTCATAGGAGCTTTTACTCCTACTGAGTTGCCTCATTCAACATTGACATTAGGGTATATGTCTAGTCCTATTGTATCTTCTCATACTGAGTTCAGTAAATATCCCAGGGAGGCCTGCTCTTTTCCAAAGGAATATAGAGGATCAGTGGACCTGGGGGAGAAGGGAGGTATGTGTGTTGTAGGGGAGGCTGGTGTTCAGACATAGTGTAGGAAAAATTAATAAATTGTAACTTTTAGAAGAAAGTTTAAGGCAAAATTTCACCTTATCTGGTACATCAGGAAAAGATAGAGTTGATCTGAGACTAGAAAGTTCCGAGAAAATCTGAGCATATAACTTCTATAACACTGACACCAGGTTTTGATTTCAAACCGACCTTTCAAAATCAAACTTCTCTGTCTTTGAAAATTACAGTCCCATCTACAGCCATGTAATCCTGAATGTCCGCAATCTCATCTGAAAATTATAGTCCTCATAGGGTCTTAAACATTTTATTGATCTATAATTTATACTTGCTATGGTATATTCTATTTGCGTATGGGAAAACTTTGGATTCCTAAAAGATATTATAAAAACTAATGAGTTGATTTATGAAAAACTAGGGTATATTTTTTGTTTCCTGTGATGTTTATTTTTGCCTTGTTTCATACATAAATATCTTTTTTTTATACATTTACCCTTCTTTGTTGTTATTGTGTATGTGTTTTATATGTGCACCTATGTATTTGGGTATATGCACCTGTACTATACCTGTGGAATCTAAAAAAGGATGCTAGCTGTTCTTCTCTCTTACTCTTAGAATTATTCCCTTGAAATATTGTCTTTCATTTAACCTGGAGCTAGTTTGGCAGCCAGAAGTACCCGAGAACTTCCCGTCTCTACTCTCCAATTTTTAGGACACATGGATGCACCTGGCCTGTGAATGCTGTTTGAGTTTAGGTCTTCATGCTTTCGCAGCCAGTGTTCATATCCTGCAAGCCATCCTCTAGTCCATAAGTACACTGTTTTCACCTTAATCTGCTGTCCAGGATTATCCATACATAGTAAAACCAATAATTGTATGCCAGGGAGTTGATTCTGTGATGCATCTAGCTTGTGGCATGGTTTGGGTTCATCATCTAGATCTCTAAAACTCCACACTGATCATGTGTACTTTGCAAGCTTTGAAAAATTTTTTGAATGATATCTATACACAAAATTTAACATTTTAGAAAACATTAAGCCAAGTACACAAAAGCCATTTAAAAACATGTTCAATGGAATTCTTTTTGTTTTGTTTTAATTTATCTTTTCATTCAAAAATTTACACTTCCTCCCCTCCACCCATTCCCCTCCCACTCCTCCACTCACCCTTCTCCCTCCCTCTTCCTCCTTAAGAGAAGGCAGGGAACCCTGCCCTGTGGGAAGTCCGCTGCCCTCCCCACTACATCCAGGCCTAGAAAGCTGTGCATCCAAATAGATTAGGGTCCCAAAAAGCTAGTACATGCAGTAGAAACAAGTCCCAGTGCCTTTATCAATGGCTTCTCATTCAGCCCCCATTGTCAGCCCCATTCACCTCAATATAAATCTGTCCAAACTGAACCTGATAGAAAAGAAAGTGGGAAGTAGGCTGCATCACATGGGCACAGGAGATACTTCTAACCCCTGTAGCACATAAAACAAGAGCAACATTGAGTAAATGGGACCTCCTGAAACTGAGAACCTTCTGTAAAGCAAAGGACACTGTCGTTAAGACAAAAAGGCATCCTACTGAATGGGAGATCTTCACCAACCCCGCATCAGACAAAGGTCTGATCTCCAAAATATACAAAGAACTCAAGAAACTAGACATTAAAATTCCAATTAACCCAATTAAAAAAAAAATGGGGTACTGAACTGAACAGAGAATTCTCAACAGAAGAAGTTCAAATGGACAAAAGACACTTAAGGTCATGTTCAACCTCCTTAGCCATCAGGGAAATGCAAATCAAACGACTTTGAGATACCATCTTACACCTGTCAGAATGGCTAAAATCAAAAACACCAATGATACCCTATGCTGGAGAGGATGTGGAGTAAGGGGAACACTCATCCATTGTTGGTGGGAATGCAAACTTGTGCACCCACTTTAGAAATCAGTGTAGTGGTTTCTCAGGAAATTCGGAATCAGTCTACCTCAGGATCCAGCAATTCCACTCTTGGGCATATACCCAAGAGATGCCAAATCATACTACAAAAACATTTGTTCAACTATGTTCACAGTTATTTGTAATAGCCAGAACCTGGAACCAACCTAGATACCCCTCAATGGAAGAATGGATAAAGTGTGGAATATATACACATTAGAGTACTACTCACCATTAAAAAACAATCACATTTTGAATTTTGCATGCAAATGGATGGGAATAGAAAACATTCCTGAGTGCAATAACCCAGACCCCAAAAGATGAATATGGTATGTACTCACTTATTAGTGGACTCTAGCCATAAACATAGGACATTGAGCCTACAGTTCACAAGCATAGAGAAGCCAAATAACAAGGTGAACCCAAAGAAAAACATATTGATCCTCCTGTTTAATGGAATTTTAGCTACTGTTAGTTAAAATAGGATCAGCCAACTGTGGTGGTGTTGCATGGCACTGCAATTTGAAAGTTCATAAGATTTAATGAACTTTTTCTGTGTGGGGGAGGAGGGGGAGATTTTGAGACAGGATTTTATTATGTAGCTCGGGGTTTCTGGAGCTCACTACGTAAACCAGGTTGACTTCAAACTCAGTGATCCACCTGAGACTAGGTATGTGTCACTATGTAGGCAGGTTTTCCTATCCCATGACCACTCTCAAATATTCACTCGGAGTCTTAATATCAATTGTAAATGCTTGGCCAATAGTATTTTTAGTTACATCTTAAATTAACTTATTAATTTTCATCTACGTGCTGCCATTTGGTTTACAGCTTCTTCATTTTGTACACATCCGGCTTCCTGTGCATCTGAGCAGGGACTCCTCTGACTCCAACCTCCTTCCCACCATTCTCAATTCAGCTCTCCTACCTAACACTATCCTGTTCAGCTATTGGCCAGTCGGATTTTATATTGAACCAATCAAAGTAATACATATTCACAGTGTACATAAGGATTATTCCACAGAACCACTATGCCTGGCTTAAAGAAACTTCAAAATAACTTAGAAGGTTTCTTCACCTTTGAATTCTTAACAGTCAGGTGGTATTTAATCGACTGTCTTGAGAGATAGCTACTTTAATTTCCTTTTTATTTTGAAGGAAACCCTGAAGGATTTGACACAATTCCTTATAACTTAATTTGAAAAAATAAAATATGTAAAGAAAACCCATTACCAACCATATTATGTGACAATGTGACATGACGTATCTGGAGGCCCAGAGTCATTCTCTATCCTAATTCTGATTTAACATGCCACAGCATGATGTATCTATCTCTCAGCCCACTGGTGTTTTGTCTTTATCTTCATGAAGGATTATTAGAATTACTGACAGATTTCAGTGAAGCACATGAAGTTTAATGATGATGAGCTTTATCAGTAGAGGGCACTTACAAAACCCCTGGATTTCCAAGTAATTTGTATTCATATTTTTTGACTCGTCTTTTTGAAGACTGCCCCCTCCTACATCCTGGTCTTTGTATGGAATAGATTTTCTAACATTTGCTCTACAATCCATTGTGTCTTTGTGAATATCTAGTTTTTTACATAAATTTGCTCACAGCTATTTGTCATGCACATTAAATTTCTTGCTGTTTTTATACACACACATATATAATATTTTACAAGAATTTGTAAGATTGGTTTTCTGTGAGAAAGCCTGTAGTTCTGTTGTATTATGAGTCTCTACAGAGACATAGCTAATAGATTCTGTCTTGGGGGCAAGAGATAAGATGAGATGATATGCCCCAGCAAGCAGAAAAAAAAGAAGAAAAAAAGAAGAAAGAAAAAAGTGAATTCCTTCTCGTTCCATTGTTTAGCACTCACAAACTCTCTGTGGCTTGTATGGCAGTCCTCAAATTGGGGCAAGTCTTCTATAGAGTCTACAAATAACTTGAAGCCTCCTTGTTGACATTCTCAGAACAATAATTATTCTGGAATCATACGACCCAGTAACATGAATGCACAAGATCAACCACCACATTTTTTTCATTAAGTTAATCTTTTCTTTCCCTGCCTGTCTATATTACTAGGTCATTGAATCTGAAACATGGATACCAGTTTTAGGGGTGACAGAATGATTAGGCGTTTTTATTTTTTCCACTAATCTTTTGGAGCTATCTACTTTGTTGCTGTTTTTTTATGTTCTGGAAGGTATGGGTGGGTGATTATTTTAGAAATTAACACCAGATATCAAGTACAATTAAAATGGAAAGAAGAGCTAAATACAGATGAATTATTTCAGTGTATTTTTAAATAACTATAAAGTGTGAGGCTATTATAGTTACCGATAAGATGCCTCTGAAATGTGTTCCTGTGGCTTGGTTCCCAGGAGCAAAATACTGGGGACAATACAGGTTCAAAAACTTGGGCTTACTGGAGATCTTTAGTCACTAAGCTATGTCCTAATTTGGGGACTAAAGCAAAGCACCTTGAGGTTTGAATGGAACCTGTCAAAGTATGAGGCCAAATATATCTTTTCTTCCTATAAGTGAATTGCCTCTAATATTTCAAAGTAGTGGCATTGACTAATACAAATATGTTTTAATTGTCTATCATACATTAGAAACTATTACTACACAGTTTTACTCCCCTTTTAAAATAGTTCATTTTATCCATTTAATTTAAGAGCTTGTGTGTTATGCATTGTACTGACAACATTATGCATATGGGGGTAATAGGATAACTTGCAAGTCAGTTCCATCTTCTTTTGGGTCCTAAAATCAAACTCACGTTGTCAGGCATAGCAGGAGTTACCATTACTTGTTGAACCATCCTGCTGGCCCCATATACACACCTTTTTGTGAAGCCACATGCTCTGCCCCATAGATGGACTTAAGAAAGGAGAGGCAAAGACAATACAGGACATCTTCCCTTTCCTTCCATGTAGGGTTTGTTTCATGAAGACTCAGATGGCAGAAGAAGAGAGGAAGTGATCTGAGTATAAGAAGGGAAGACGGCCGGCAGAGAAATCTAAGTCTCAGGTCTCTGTTGACACTTTGGAAAAGAATCTTGGACCAGATGCTTCTTATTTTACAAGGAGATTTTCAACCAAAGTTGGAGAACACATATCAAAATATAGAAAGAAAATCAGTTATTTATACACAGACCCGGAGCTGTGGGGAAGGATATCAAGAGCAAATCTGCAATCTTCTGATATATTGTGGAGCTGCTTTGAGGGTGCTGCTGCATTTTAGGCCAGCAGAATCACGCATCCCATCTTCCCTGAGTCTTAAGTGCCACTTTTAATAGTCCCTGCAGAGCTGATCTGGGGGGACACAAATTCTTTTAGCCATTTATATCATGGGAAGTTTTCCTTTCTCTATCTATGGGAAATGGTTTTGTAGCATGCAGTAGTCTAGGTTGGCATCTGTGGTCTTTTGGAACTTAAAGTACATTGCTCTCTGGGGTTTAAAGTTTTCAGTAAGAAATTAGTTGTTATTCTAGTGATTTTCACTCATATGAGACTTGTTTTTCCCTAGCAACTTTTTTTTTGTTCTGTGTATTTAGTGTTCTAATTATAATATTCTGTAGGAAGTTTTTTTTTCTTCCTGATCATTCTTATTTGGGGTACATTTGTTTATATCTATTAATTTGAGGATGTTTTCTTCTATGATTGGTTGAAAATCTGATCTATGCTATCAATAGGGAACTCCTCTTTATTCCTATAATTCAAATATTTTGTGTTTTTTGCAATAAAGTTCCTGTGTGTTCCTTATTTTTTTTCCTTTGTGTGAGATAGATCTCACTAAGTAGTCCCAGATAAACTGGAATTCACTATGTAGGGCATGTTATCCTTGAACTCAGAAAGATTCACTTGCTCCTATTGTGATAAAAGCAATGTACCACCATATCTAGATCTGTTTGTTCATTTTATTTATTTTTTTATTAAAATAGAAAAATGTAATTTTTTGGTTTACAAACTGACTGTAATTTCCCCTCTGTTCTCTCCTCCCACTCTTTCCCCCACCTCTCCTTTCCCTCAATCAGCCTCTCCTCTATCTCTGGTCGAAAAAGCGCAGGCCTCCCAGGGATATCATCAAAGCATGGCATATCAATTTGCAGTAACATTAATCATCTTCCCTTGCATTACAGTTGGACAAGGCAGTCTAGTGTGAGGAATAAGTTCCCAAGAATAAGCCAAAACATTAGGGATAGCCCCTGCTCCCATTGTTAGGAGTCCCACAAATAGACCAAGCTGCATAGCTCTTTCATAATTGAGAGGACTTAGGTGAATCTTATGTAGGCTCCCTGGTTGTTGACTCAGACATTGTGCACTCCAATAAGCCAGTTTAATTGTTTCTGTTGGTTTTCTTGTGATGTTCTTGACCTCTCTGGCTCCTACAATCTTTCCTCCCTCAGCAGTATTCCCCAAGCTTGGACTAATGTTTGGCAGTGGGTATCTGTATCTGCTCCTATCAGTCAGTGGTTGAAGACTTTCTGATGACAACTGGGGTAGTCACCAATCTAATCACAGTGGATGATGGTCAGTCCAGGCTATGTATCCATTATTGCTAAATAATATATATATTGTGGTAGTGGTCTAATTTCTCTATTTTATCTTCAAATCCTAATGTTTTATCTTCTACTTAGTCTTTTCTACTTATAAGGCTTTCCTCGAATAGTCTCAATGAGTTATGCAGTTTTTCAACTTTTTAGTCATTCAAATTTGAGTTCTGTTCAGTGTTTCTATTGCTTTACTTAATTAAAATGTCTGGTTCCTGAACTTTCTTTGCCATTTCATCCAACCATATCTTTGTGTATCTGGTATGTCACTAAAGTATTTGTTGCTTCCCTTTTTAAGATGTGTCTTCTTTAGACTCCTTGAATTCTTTAATTAAACTTTTCATTGTTACTTTAAATTATGTGCCTAGAGTTCAGTTAGGTAACTCTATTGATGACAATTTCTCTAGGCCTTGTGAATTTTAAGGAAAAATTAGTGTTTTGGACTTATGTATCATTTCCTACCAACATGACTTGGTATACTTCGTTCATTTGTTCTGTATTGACTTGAGATCCTATACTGTCTCTGTTAAGTGCAAATTTGACGTTTGGTTGTTGTTCCCTAAGCTTGGTTGATTCCATATCATGTATGTGGATTTAGTAGTATAATCATTCAAATACTCATTGTTGAGCTTGGATTAGAGGTACAGGGTGATTTGAGTTTGAATTCTGTGGTAACCAAGGAAGCTTGGAAATGAAACATTTAGCTATGCCTCTCTCAGCTACACTACCCAAGCTACACCTTACAATGTAAGCATGGTACGGGAAGCTGGGATACTGGTCACTAACAAGGCAACAATGGTGTACCAACTTTGCAGATTTAAGAGGACATAGATGGGTGAAGGTCTGGGACTCACTATACTGTCCCAGCAACTAGAGTTAATCCTGAATTTTGGCAATGAAATGGGCAGGTGAAAAGAGAAGGAAATCACGCTAGCGCAACAGAGGCCAAGCGTAGAGGTTGAATATGGTGCAGGCAGGCTAGGATCCAGGGGCTTACCAGACTGGACCAGCACACAAATGTATGAGCCAGGATAGGTCTGCAGGTTGGCTATGGAGTGGGTGGGCCAGGGTCTGAGGGACTTACAAGATTATGTTGAGATATAGGCTTTGCAACAAAGATGAAATCTGGAGGTTGGATTATTTTTAATTTGGCAAATGACTTTCCATTTAAATCATAGCTGCATGGATTAGTGTGAGAAACCTTGTAGTGATTGGAACTACGCCTGCTTGTTCATTTCCTATAGATAAAAATCAGCATAGTTGGGCATGCTGTCCTACATATATAATTCCAACATACAGGTGTCTGACATAGGAGGATTCATATGAGTTTGTGGGCAACATGGGCTACAGATTGACACTATTACATAAAAACAGAGAGACAGAGATACACACACACACACACACACACACACACACACAGAGAGAGAGAGAGAGAGAGAGAGAGAGAGAGAGAGAAGTATATACAGTATATTTATCATAGTGCTGACTTTCTCTACTCTTTGGGCTGTAGTCCACTCCCTAAGAAAGATATAAAGTACCACAGTTGTGTATTTCAATGGGAACAGGAAAACAAACTATAATAACTATAAATTTATATACTTATTAAATAGATGTGGAGTATATTTGGTACTGTGATAGCTATTAAATGCATTTCAACATCCATAATAATTGAAAATAGTGTCAAGGCAATCATTATGAGTAGTGAAACAAACATAAACTAAGCAGAAATTGCTATTCATTATGTTTTGTGGCTTTTTCTGGTGCCAGAGGATTCTTCCCCACTGTGATAATGGTAGGAAACATCGATGTAAGCTATAAAATATGAAGCAATTTTCAAGATATTTTCATAATTATTTCATTTCCCACTCTCATTTCCAAAAATACTTCATAATACGGTAAGAGTGTACTTGAATTAAAAAACTGGACCTTCCAAACAAGAGGTTACATGCAGTACCTTTCAATAATTCTTTCAATAACATTTCAGCACCAATTATGTGCAAAGTTCTCTGCAATGTTAGGAAAAAAATGGTGAATATGTGTGTCTTATTTTAAGGAACTGAAAGTGGAATACTATGAGGAGGGGTGTCCATAGAAACATGGGATCGTACAGGATGAATTAACCAGGAATTAGGGGAATTTTGGTTGTGAAAAAAGAAACATGATGGGCTTGTTGTGCCCTACAATTATCAAACAAAGACAATTCTATCATGTAAGTAAGACACTATAGAAGATTTGATGAAAAAAACAGAAAGTGTAGTCTGGGACTCTCCCTCTCTATTGTGGTTCTTGACTTCCTTCTGGTGGACTCCAAGCTTGACCCAGCAGAGTGCAAAGTGGTGGCTCAGGGCAGCTTCAGATTTGCTGCCTTTTCTGTATAAACTTAAAGGAAGCTTTTCATTTCTTATTCTACTAGCAGGCGCCTCTGGTTTATTGTCCTCAGATGGTGTCATGTTATACACACATATTCAAGGCAGCAGTCAATCCACTAAAAGTACACACATTGAAGCATTGTCTTCCATTGTGATTCCCACCTGTGGTTGTGGCAGAGTAGTGCAACTCAACCCAACCCAGATCCCAAACCACATGGACTGATATATATATATATATATATATATATATATATATATATATATATATATATATATATATATATAGAGAGAGAGAGAGAGAGAGAGAGAGAGAGAGAGAGAGAGAGAAAGCTGTTCCTCAGACAGTCAGTGGGTGGTGAACAGGTAAAACAACAGACATTAGAGCAAACTTTACAAAGACTTTTTTCCCCTTCCTTTCTTCTCTTCTGTGTGCTTCCCCTCCTTCCCTCCTTTCTTCTTTCCCCCTCCTTTCTCCTCCACTTTCCATGCATTTTCCTTTTTAGTCCATTTTCTTTTCACCTGCCATATTTTTACCTCCCTCTTCCTTCATCTCTAATTGCAATTCATTTTGTGGATGGTGGAATTGAGACTATAAAGGCACTCACAAGGCCAGTTGTCTGGGACTGAGCGGGCACGTAATCCAGCCAGATTCTCTGATTGAGGTCAAATTCTCTGAATGTGGCCGGATTCTCTGAATGTGGCTGGCCCGGAGTCTTTCTGAAAAGCCATCGACAATGACACTGGGACTTGTTTCCTCTGCATATACTGGATTTTTGGGATCCAGTCTGTTTGGATGCTCACCTTCCTGGACCTGGAGGGAGGGGGGAGGAGCTTGGACTGCCCGCAGGGCGGGAGACCCTGACTGCTATTGGGGATGGAGAGGGAGGAGGGGAGGGAGTGGGGGTAGTGGGAGGGTGTTGGGAGGAGGGGCGGAAATGGAGACTTTTGTATTTTAATAAACTTTGAGGAAAAAAAAATAAAGGCACCCACAGAAAGTCAGCTTTTAGCAAGATGAAGCAATAGTGGAGCAGGTGAAGACCAAAGGAAGACCAAAGAAATTCCCTTTCTGTCACTGGGAATAAAAGGAGTCTCTGTATTTTCCTCACATTCTCAGTATTCTGTGCTAACATCAGAGACTTTAGAATAATTCTAGTAATTATTCTTCTCGTCTGCTACTTGACTGCTTCCCCTCTCCCTCCTATACCTCCATCCTTCTTCCCTTATTTTTTCTAGTCTATAAGCAAATTTAGAGCAGCTACTCTTTGACCACAGTACTGGACATGAAATACGAAACCATAACACTTCTCAATCAGATGGCTATTTTATCCCAAAAGAATACCCCTGGGTTCTTTTCTGTGTCTCTCCATTTCTTTAACTTTGAGAGGACTTGAAGGAGCAAAATAGTGGAAATTGACTATTCATATCATATTTTCACCCCAGGATTTTGCAAAAATTACTTTTTTTTTCATAAAATGCGTCTATAAAATGATCACCTCTTGGGCATCAACTTGTGTCACAAAAGCTAAAGTTGTGTGTATTGGGCGACAGATATTAACTTAAGTATAAAGGGCTAAGAGTGTCTTACCTGTACTGGGAGCTGCCTCCTTTTTGGTCAGGGTGAGCAGACCCATAGATTTTCTTTCTATCATCTGTTAGTCTGTGGTAAGTTCTCCTGAACTGTCAATATTCTCCAGAATTTACTCTCACAAGAACGCAATAAGTCTTGGAAATGTCAATGATTTAAGCTTTGTCTATATTTGTCTTCCCCACGAAGGAAACATTTTTATATCAGATTCAAGTTTGCTAAAGTATCTACAGCTAAGAAATATCTTAGGCTTTAAATTTTGCAACCAGTTCCTGGGTCTTAGCACGGAGACATTAGATCATTCTTGGTACTTATGACTACACAACAGAAGTAACATCTGGACAGGAAATAAATTGTTCAAAGAGGTTTGGATATGTGTTATGCAATAGAAAAAATACTTTTATCTTAAAAATATTTTATAAATATGAAGGTTAATGTTTTTGTTTAATTGGTTATTTATTTTGCTTAATTTTAACTTACAGTAACAAAGGTTTTTTTTTAATAGTACATGTTAATAGTGCATCAGTCATGCTTCTGTGTCAAAAGGACATCAAAGTCAACATCAATATATGATGGGATTTCACTAGGTTTCCTCTTGGGGTTTTTACTATACCCTACATCTACCATTGATTTAGGAGAGGAAAACTAGTCATGTTTCTTTAGAATTACACTCAGTGTGCCAATTTTGGACTTGCCAAAAGAAACACTCCTCTTGTGAAGCTGAAAGCCCTGGGTGGGTGCGTGGAAGATACGATGATGACCAAAGGAGGAGATAACAAGAAATCCCCAGCCTTTCACGGGCATAGTATCTTCGGTGGGTTTCCAGCAGACTGCCAACCTTTTGTGATGTCAGCAGTGACATTCAGAGTTAAATCATTTCAACTATCCTTTTCGTTGTGAGTTTTAGTAGGAGTTTCCAAGACCATGGCCAAACATAAGATCTCAGTCTGCATAGGGTAGCTGTTGAAAGCATTTGGCTTCTAGTATACTGTAATTTCTGTCATCTAAAATATTCTCAGAAGTGCTGTGGACTTAGATACAAGGCATGTGCACATTCCCAAGAAGATTTTCTTGATCACATCTTTTTTCTAATGATATTCTGCAGCAAGGCCGTCAAAGCTATGAGAATTTATTTGTTAGTAACAACAACAACAAAACAAAAAAACCCAGGGCTCACAACCACCTGTAACTAATGTTCCTGAGAATAAGATGCCTTCTTTTGATCTCTAGCACCTGCACACTGACAAACAAAATCACATAGACACATACCCACATTCACACACAAACACACATACACACACACACATACACACACACATACACACACACATATATATATATATACAAACGTGTATATGTATGAATGTATGTAATTGCAAATCTATACTGTGCCAAAGAGGATTATCCATAACATTGCTTATTTTGCAGCCTTGGTGAAAAAGAATAATTTCTAGTTCAGAGTGTTGTAAATTAGATTATTTTCAACGATATTAGCCTCCTCTTTGTTTATCATCAGGATATCAATGCACTTCCATTATTCATAACTTTGAGAGTGACTGCTATTTATTTTATACTGAATTAAAAAGATACAACCAAAAATTTACAATGTTCTGTGTGATAGGCTCAGGTATTTGGATGTCTGCTAATTTTTTAAAGATTTTCTTATGTACATGTGCATGGAGTGACGCCAACCCAGATGACTTAGCAACCCAAAGACAAAACACAAGCCTATTAAGAACTTTTGAGGCTACTGTTGTTTGTTACACATAGCTTATTTAGACAGAGTCTAGGCATTCCTTTAGAACGAACATAGCATAAAGTGGAGTTCAGTATCATAGTACATCCATTTAAGTGAAACTTGCTTAGTTATTTAAATTCAGTATAAGCGGTTATTGATTATTAAGGCTAAGATGTAATGCTGTTTAACACATAAATATGGAATAATCTGTTCAAACAGTATGTGAGTAGTTAGAAGCAAGGATCCGGATAGCTATGGAGTTTTCACTCACTAGATTCACATAGTCTAATTACCTTCCCCTGATTGCAGTAGAGGCTAAGCCCTGAGTTTGACATGTGCTTCCCTGTACAAGTTTAAGTCACTCTAAATGATCTGAAGACCGGCAAACCCTTCAATAATGGACACTAACTAGATTTATCCACAAATTATTGCATGAGAACATGTAGAGATTTCTGTGAAGCCTGTGCCTAATCATTAAAACCTAGAAGTGTGATCTTCTTTTCAGCACCATAAAGCACTGAAAACCATTTTTAACATGATGCTATAATTCATAATCAGTAAAAGATTTCCAAGTGCGTTGGAAGCTAAAATATGCTTTCAGAAATGAAATTGGTACTCTGTTACCATTAATGAGTGCTTTGAAAGATGTAGGGAGATACTTCTCCTCATTTTCAATAATTCTTCTTGTTCATTACAGCATTTGAAGGGGTAGAGGGTGGAAAGTAAAAATACCATTTTGAAGGCACAAAAATTTTAACTAGCAGCAGATGGTGAGACTGTAAAGAAACTGCTCCTCACATGAAACTTATGGAAATTGGCCTCTTTCTGCTCCAGTCACACATCATTTAGCTGCAGAATCAGGGGTCAGGGCAGTGCTTGCCATATGCTAACCCCGGTATATTTGCCTCTCACTGGTATAGATGCTACATTTCAAAGAATCTGATTTGAGCCAAAGCATGCTGTAATTTTTATAATAACAAGCCATGGCCTTTGCTGACATTTTACTACTGCCCAGTAATGAATTCTCTGGAGAGCTGGAAGCTGCTTTCTTTATATATATATGGCTTCATCTTACTTAAATCTCTCTGTAACAACAAGAAAAAAAAAACCTTAGCTTCCTACATGCAATTGAGTCTTACTCTTTGAGGACAAAGAAATTAAGGTTTTGTGCATGTACATCTGTGTGTGTGTGTGTGTGTGTGTGAGCGAGCATGCATGCGCGCGTGCGTGTGCACAGGTGTATGTATGTGTATATGTTTGGGGGGGTGAAAGAATTCGATGGAGAAACATTTATAATAGATATTTACACACAATATGGTTTTGTAAAAATACTTCTATAAATTCTTGAATATGCTTCCTTTCATCTTCCTGGTTGCTGGACTTTTTGGCTTGCTACATATGAAAGGAATATAAAAGAAGAAGTGAGGCCAGGTGTCTTTCAAGAATAAGTCTTAGCGTCTATCTAATTTTCTCTTAGATTACTTTGGAAACAAGGGTCACCATCTTGAAGGCACTCAAACAGTCCTTAGTGAGGTCCATGTGTAAAAGAACTAAGGCCTCTTGCCAAAAGCTGGGGATGACGTTTTGCCTTTGAGTCATAGGAGCTGACCCTCGTATCTTAGCCAAGGTAAGCTACAATGAGCACATGATTGAACACGTTGAGCCGAATGTTCTGTTAGGTCATGACCAAATTCTCAGCTCACATTTATTGTATGAGATCATAAAGTTTTCTATGAGTTTAAGTTGCTAAATCTTGTGACTGTTGTTGTTCTGCAATAAATTACTAACATTGGCAAGTTATTCTGTTCATTGCCTCAATTAAGATAGATACTGTCTTAGGCTTTGTATTGTTGTGATGAAATATAATGGCCAAAAAGCAAGATGGGGAGGGAGGTAAGGGTTTATTTTGTTTTGATTTCCTCATTGTTGCTTATCACTGAAGAAAGTCGATACAGAAAGTCAAACAGGGCAGGATCCTTGAGGCAGAAGTTGATACAGAGGCCATGGAAAGATACTGCTTACTGGATTGCTCAGCCTGCTTTCTATAAAATCCAGAACCACCAGCCCAGGAGGGCACCACCCACCATAGGCTGGGCCTTCCTTCATTGATCCCTAATTGAGAAAATGTGTTACATCTGGATCTCTTGGAGGCATTTCATCAACTGAGGCTTCTTCCTCTTTGGTGACTCCAGCTTGTGGTAAGTTGATACACAAAACCAGCTAGTATAGATAGCATCATTATGCATATATATGAGAACATTTTAATATCAATTTCAAAAAATAAAATTTAGTGAACTTAAAAATTATGACACAGTATTGATCATCGGATTTATATATCAGTAAGAATGTAATTTGCCCGCAAGCAAAGGAAAACACAGCATAAAAGGAACAGAAGAAATAATGATTAATTGTATTAGAGAGCACATAAGTCTTGGTTGCTTCTATTTTGTTTCTCATTATCAACATATAGCTTTGTACTCAAGCTCACCTGACAGCTATGATTCCATGGTTGTTTGCAACCATAATTTGAATGATATAAATGAAAGACACATTAGTTTTACCTTTTAATACCTTTGTAGTTCCTATGTTAGGAGAAAAACCTTTATCATATCTTTCTCCTGTAACACAGGGGCCACCAGTGCATTATGTATAGTTAAATGAAAGACTAAACAAATTGGCTATTGATATGTGCAGGGAGACAGCTTTGTAATGAAATTGCAAACTGACTGCTGACAATTCCAAAAAGCTAATCATCATTTTCTTTGTCCATTCTTCATCTAATGTAGGTTCAGATAAATCCATTACTTCATCCTTTTTGTTTTGCAAACACATACTAGTTAAGAAGGATATGTCCTCCAAGCCTCAACTAGTCACTAACTTCAGCTTAATCTTCGAGAACTATGGATGGTTTGCAGATTTCTTCATTATTACAAGAGTCAATGAAAAAAATAAAACAACAGGGGCTGGAGCTATGGCTCAGAGGTTAAGAGCATTGCCTGCTCTTCCAAAGGTCCTGAGTTCAATTCCCAGCAACCACATGGTGGCTCACAACCATCTGTAATGGGGTCTGGTGCCCTCTTCTGGCATGCAGGCATACACACAGACAGAATATTGTATACATAATGAAAAAATAAATATAAAAAATGTATAACAACAACAAAACATGTGCTATGCCACATTAATATTCTAAAAAGAAGATAGGACAAAATCTTACAGAGCCATAATTGCATGCAGAAGATAAGTGAAGGTCAGAAAGGAACCAGCATTGATCTTTGTCTTTTATTCCTAAGAACTGTGAAAAAAATAAATTTCTGTCATTAAGACTTTCCAAACTAGAGAACTCTATTATGACAACCACAGAAAACTAAACCAAGAGTTCTATCAACTCAGGACAAGCAGAAAAATGATTATGTCAAGTGACTTACAAGGGCTTACATCATTCTTCACAATGGGAAAAGTAAGTCCTGAATAAACTTAAATTGTATTCTTTTTACTTTGTTTTTATTGCATGTGTATGCGTATGGTATGTATCATGTGTATGTTTATCCATGTTCATATGTGAATGTGGGCATCAGTTTAACATACATGTCGAGTTCAGAAGGCAACTTTTGGATGTCAGTCCTAACCTTCCACCTTGTTTGAGAAATGGTGTTTTGATTGTTTTTCTCCTAGGAAGACCAAGCTTGTTAAGTTTTAGGGATGCTCTTGTCTTTGCCTCACATCGTTGCAGAGCAACACCAGAATTACAGAAGCTTGTGTTTTGAGTGCAGTTTTTATGTGGTTCTTGAGGATTACGGTCACACATGTCTATGCAAAGTGCTTTCACGCACTAAGTGATTTCAAGAGCCCCTTAAAAAAATTTAAAATAAGGTTAAATAATTAATAGATAAAAATGATGCTGAGTTCCTATGACCCTGACATATTTGATTCTGTGAGCTATGCTCTTGTGGTGTTCTTGACCCTTCTGGCTCCTATAATACTTCCTTACCTTCTTCTACAGTGTTTTCTGAGCGCCACCGAATGTTTGGTTGTGGGTCACTTCATCTGTTCCTGTCAATTACTGGATGAAGCTTCGCTGATGATGATTATGCTAGGCTCTGGTCAGTCTGTGAGTATAGCAGAATATCATTGACTTTTTTTCTTTTTGCCAGTCACGCTTTGTTCTATCCTAGGTCCCTGGGCTATCCAACTTCTGGATCATGGACATTGAGGCACTGTCAGATGTGGGCTCCTTATCATTTGTGTGAACTTAAGTTGGACCAGTCATTGGTTGACCACTCCCACAGTCTTTTGCTACCAGCACATCTTTATATCTTGCAGCGAGGACAAACTGTAGGCCAAAGGTTTGTGGTGATGTTGAGATCACACTTGCACCACTAGAACCCTTGCCTGATTACAGAAAATGGCCAGTTCTGGCTCTGTGTCCTCCATTGCTAGGAGTCTTTGTTAGAGAAGCAAGTTACAATCAGAGAGACTGTGTGTGTCTGAGCTAGGTCCTCTGCATACATGTTATGATTGTTATCTTGGTTTTCTTGTGGGACTCATAACAATGGGACTGGAATTATCTCTGACTCTTTTGTCTGCTTTTGCAACCCTTTTCCTCCCACTGGGTTGCCTTGTCAACCTTGATATGAGGGTATGTGCCTTGTCTTATTGTGGATTTCTCTGGGAGGCCTGCTCTTTTCTGAAGGGAACTGGGAGAGAAATGGATCTGGGGGAGAAGGGAGGTATGGGGTGAGGACTGGAAGGAGTGTAGGTAGAGGAGACTGTGGTTGGAATATAATGGGTGAGAGAAGAATGAATAAAAAATTGTGCTGAGTTTGAGAAGAATCAAAAAATGTTAAGGATAACTTATTCTCAGAATTAGAACTAAAAATTCATAATAAAAAGATATATTTAATTAAAACAATAACATTATATGTTGTGATATGTAATCGTTTTGTTATTCATGAAACATACTTGCAAGTAAAGAAGATTTAATCAATCAGTTTATAACTGTAGCAGATTACCAATGACTTCTATATAAACATTTTTCTTTCTCTTATAAGACTCTGATTTACAGAGTTTTAAGAAATAAATAAATAAAATGAGATAGTTTTGAGGACTATTTTTTTTTTTGTTTCCTTAAATAGTGACCATGTTGGTGACAAATCCAAGGGGGGATAAATCAAAGGGATGGACTTCAAGTGACACGCGACTAGGAGCAGCAGAGTGGGAGTCAGCACGTGGGAATGATCTATAAAGAACAGCCACAGTCATGGAGCAGATGGAGTAAGTGGTGGCAAAGCAGCAGATGGCACAGAGAATGCTGGGGAGGAAGATGGAGGGGTGATGACCAGAATCTGTTTCTGGAAGGCTTTTCATTCATCACAAAACTTTTTGAGAAACTTGAGGGTATTTGAAATGACTGAAAGACAATGAGCTGCATTGCATCCTGTGTCCTAGCTATCGATTTCAAACACATAGAAAATCCAATTCTTATAATTGTTAGAATATAAGCAATATATCCTTCATTCGCTGGTATCTAAAACAGTGGGTCTAAGTACAATGCAGAAGTCATTACATGATGAAGGATCTGAATACAACTGCTTGGTTTTCTGTTTCTACGGAAAGGATTAGTAAGAACATGTCATATTTATTTGTCTCTCTGGGTGTATATGTGTGCATGTGTGTGTATATGTTTACCACGTGGGTGTGTACCTAAAGGTCAAAAGAGAGTGTTGGCTCCCCTAAGCTCCAGTTACAAGTAATGGCGAGCCCCCTGATGTAGAGGCTGGGAACCAAAGTCAAGTCTCTGTCAGAGTTGCACCCACTCTTAGCCACTGAGCCTTCTCTCTAGCCCCTGTACCAAACATTTTAAAACAAGTATTTTTAACCTGATAAGAAAACTGGGGGTTCTTTCATGTAAACTGGTTTTTAAGTGTGCAAAATGTTTGGTTACTCACATTAATCAAGGGGACTCAAGGGTTAAATATAGAGCATCTGGAATACTTAAGCACTGATAAAAAGATTTCTCTGATGGATGTCATTATTCAGAATGAATCTTTTAGATTTTTATGTTTAATTGACCAGAAAATTTCTTCTTTGTCCTTGTGCAAAAAAAATGCCATTATCAAATGGCAGGAAATGACTAGGTTCTCACATTTATATCACATGAATTTTTGTTACAGACAGATGAATAATATGGCAAACATTTGGTCTTTACGTCTCGTAAGCCTGTCATAACTCAATTCCTAGAATCTGACTTTGACTTCATCAACATCAATGAAATATCATTAACAGATTCTCCAGGGCATATTTTTCTAATTATGGTTTAATTTTATTTGACCTCTCAGTAAGCCTTATCTAGCTACTTCTCTTTATATTATTTATATTGAGTATTCTCAAGAATTCTGAAGAATAGGGTTCAAGTTGGAACTCATTTTATTCTTTCTTCTCCACATGTGAACTAATGAAAAAACCAGAAATTCCAGTTAAAGAAAAAAAAAACAAAAATTCAAGTTAATATTCTTATTTATTCAAATATATATAACATATCTTCTTCTTTTCTGTATTCATCACCAAGAAAGAGGCTCATAATGTATTTTTCTTCTAGTCAATAAACACTGCCTTTTCCATTGGTCCTCATTCAGTCTAAAGTTAATTTCTATTTTTTCTTCTCTGAACCATACCATGCCTTGTTCACTAATATTATTATATGCAGTTTCCTTCAAACTTCTTTTCCTCTGCTATATTCAAAAAAGAGAACTCTTTTCTAAAGTAAGTCATCCAAGTATATATGTTTGTATTGTTTTATTATATATGTAATACGTATTTAAAACTTATTGAGTATGCAATTTTAAAAAAATTAATCAGACTAAAATGTAAAAACTGGTATTTCTCATATGCCTGTGGCTTATTCTATTCATTAGTTTACCATTCCCATAGTGTATCATCCCTAAAACTTGTCTGTTTGTCCATATAGAACTCATTTTTCTCTTAGTAATGACAACATTCCTCTCATAAATATCAAATATTAATGATATTTGATCCACTTTTCCTCCTGTTTATCACCTCTTGCCCTTTCTTAAAGCATGCTTCCCTATTTTCCTGCCCATGAACAATCTTGTAGATGGAAGGGCCCTGGAATCTTCCCTCTAACTTCCTTGACAGTGAGATTTTTATGATAGCCACATTATCTGCTAAGTTTAGCTCAATGAATTCCTTTAAGTTTACCTCATTAAGTCACAATAGGTGGAATTCAGCAGGTGCCATGGAACTGTCAGTGTTCATACTATCAAATGATAAGATGCAACTATCTCAAATTATGAGTTCAAATTATGTAGTCTGTAGAATGTGTCCAAAGAACAAGACATAAATGATAGATTAAGCTCTCAGCTACGGGTTTTCCAAAACCCAGGTTTTCCATGCACTTAGCATGTCTGTCATGAGTGTGAAATTATGTAGAGTTTTTGCTAACAGTCATGGGAATTTGGCCATGCCAATGCTGATTATGTTCATTTGTTTCCTTCTGGGCTCTTGCTTTAAAGTCCAGTAAACTGAAAACTGATTGAAGCATATTGTTAGTGAGAGATTCTTTAACTAAACCCATGACTACTTTTGATAGTATGCCAGAGAGGAAATTTTAGTTGTCCTCTTCTTTCTGACATTAATACAAGGTTTTTAGAGGCGGGAGCTGAGGCAGAGACCATGGAGGGATGGATGCTGCTTACTGATTTGCTCATCATGGCTTTCACAGCTTGCTTTCTCATAGAACCCAGAACCATCAACCACAGTGGGCTAGGATCTCCCACATCATCACTAATTAAGAAAATACCCTATAGCCAGATCTTATATAGGCATTTTCTTAACTGGGGTCCTCCTTTCTGTTGACTCTAGCATGTGTCAAGTTGAAGTAAAATTAGCCAGCATATATAGTGAACTCATAGAAATTACATGCCTATCCTCAGTGTTTACAAAATTTTATTATAACTATTTCTCATTAAGTTTCATGGCCACCGATAATATTATTTATTAATCTTTCCTCAGTATGCAATACAGTGCATGACATTTAATGATACCGTAAGATCATTAAATAAATAAACCATAATAAAGAATGTGAATTTCTCAGTAATGGGAAGAGAATTAAGGTTTAGTAAATAAGGTTGCAAGGCAGAACTTTCTATACATATTTCATTATTTCATCTCATTTTTGCTATGAAACAAATCTGTAAAACACGGTGACTTAACTAACACTAAAATGATTATTCATCGATGCTCAGGCGGGGGCAAGCTTGCTGCTCTGGGACTGATCAATGAAGATTTGAACAGCACCTGGAAAAGAGACACACATCTTTCTGGCTCCTGAAACAAAGGGCATCAGGGCCATCCTGTCCATATCATAGTGGTACTCACACGGTGGGAATTACCTATTTTGTGTTGTTTTCAAGCCAGAATCTTGTTGGTTACACTTTCTGACCTTGAACTTTTGATTCTCCTGCTTCTGTCTGCTAGATACAGACTTCATAGGCATGGGTCAGTAAGTCTCAACTGGTGTCGATTTTTTTTTCAGTATTAGCTGACCTTAATCTTGTGTGTTTGTATGTGTTCGAGTAGAGATGTGCCTGTGGGTGTATGAGTTTTACTAAAATTAAATTGTAGCGGAGAAAGTCAAAAAATAAATTCGGAATGAAATTATCTCATATATATTCATATATTTGTAAATAATGTCTATACATATGCGTGTAACACACATATATGTAATAGTATATGTCACCATTATAGCCATGCTAGTTTCTCCCCAAGTGATAAGTGGTTCATTAAAGACAGAATCAACTGCTCGGTTCTGCAGGTCAGAGTATTATTTATGTTGCTTGTACTTGAATTGTGTGGTTAATTTTCTTGATCATTAACTGGAATGCCCGGCAAATACCTGGCTATCGTATTGCTTTTTGCTGAGCAGATGAGGTGGTCATTAGCATTACTGAACATGTTTTCACCTCTGTGTAGTTTATTTTTGTCAAAGGGAAGATCAATTACATTTTGAAAATACTATTCACATTGTTAGAAACCGTACAATCAATTCTAACAGGCAAGATGTAGATTCATTATTTTATAATATAGGCAGCAGCTAAGGTAATGATAAATGCTTTACTTGGAATAAAAACATGCATTTACTTTTTTTCCTAACCTACAAATTACTCGAACAGCTCAATATTTTAGCTTGCCTCTGATACTGAAGAAGAGACTGATTTAAGGGGAATCGGTAAATTTTTTCCTCTTGACTTTAAATGTACCTTTATTATATGCATTCCAAAGAAAAATTATTATCTAATCTAGAAATATATGCTGTAATCATTAAATAATGTGATGAATGCATTTCTAACTGCAATTTTGTGCAGTGTAAAACTTATAGTTGCTCAGAGTTTCTAATTCTAATTCCTGGCAGAAGACACAGAGGTTCAAGAGTATTGAGGCTGCCTAGTCTATCGAGAATCAGATGCATGGAGAGACAGAAACGATAAGTCAGTGTTTGGACAGTGCTCATGGCTCCTGTTCTTAAGTCCTTAATATATGTTATAAGGGAGGTTGGGACTGTTAAGATGGCTAAAGTAAATGGCATCTCCTGCCAAGATCTGACAATGTGGGGTTTGGTCCCCAAACCCACTGATAGGAAGAACGACTTGAACTAAGTCTCACAAGTTGTTCTCTGAAAGTCACTTACTCATCATAGCACCTAGATTCAAGATAACAAACAAAAATGTAATAATCAAAACATATTGAGTTAGGACGAAAAGAGAGAAGGTATAGAAAAGGATATATAACACATTGCATTCCAGATTTCTTCCTATTTAAATGTACTTTTTTGGCAGTAAAACTGAAAGATGAAAGTTTTTGTGGTTGGAACTGTTTTTAGAAAATGACATTCAGAAAGTGAAAAACTAGTAGATGCTTAATAAATTTTCTAAGCGAATGAATTTTATAACACGTTTTACATTGTAACGTGTAATGGGATCAGGAGAAGGTGTCTTCTACCTTCTCTACTTAGAACACCTCATTGAAGCTGTCCTGTGTTTTCATGCTCTCGTGTGTATGTGTTTACTTGATGAGAACCAGGAAATGACATTTGTGAGAGGAGAGCATATGAAAGTATCTGGTAGCAATCAATGATTTTATTTGATCAATGCCTCCTGACATTCCAAAGATCTTTCATAAATAACCATCTGAGTATAAAGAGCTTCTTTTGACTACCTGGCATTTCAAACAGAATGTACATGGATTCTCACGTGAGCTTCAGGATGGTGGTACTGCAGATAATTAGAACCTGAGGGACTTGAGACAAAATATTGAAAGGACTGGATTCTACCTTTCCTGGTATTCCCTCATTAACAGATAACACAGTCTTGATGTTGTGTGAGTGAAAAAAATAAAATATTACGAGGCAGGAGTTGTGATTTGAGATTATGATATGTCAATGGCAAAGACAGATTGAAACTGCTAGATGGATTGTTGAGACCAAGAGAAGGTATGTTATGAGTGAAGAAAGTCAGCGAGGTAACAGAAAAGAAATGAACTCTGAAGCACTGAGCACAAAGTCTGTGATTTAATCTGATCCTGCTACCTTTGATTTTGTTGACCTTGAACTTCGGTATAGAAACCAAATACATAGATTTGTTTTATTTGGCCTACAAATAAAAATCCTAGGTCTCCCTAGGTGATATTCATCAAATTTATGGAGACTTCCTAGAACTGTGTTAAACAACTTAAGGTTCTCTCTGATTTCTGGCCATGGTGTAGGGAAGGAAGTTATGTTGTGATCAGTCTTTCAAAGGGAAATAGCAAGGACAGAGAAAGTACAAACAACATTGTGACTCCCATCTGACAATGGAAGAAATAAAATAAAACCCATGGAATGTTCTTTGAGCTCATGCTCTCTTCCATGAAGGATTCTGAAAGAACAAGGGGCAACTGTGCTGTCGACTTCCACCCCTTCACGTGCCGTTTGCAGCACATGTGAGAAAGAAGGGCAAGCGGCAGTACCACTGTGATGTGTGGGCCTGCAAGAAAGCAGGATACCCAGCAGTCAGTGCCTGCAGATTGAAAGTGCGGTATTGCCTTTTCCCTGGCAGATTCCCAAAACATGAGAGGAGAGAGCCATGAAACTTTATCATTCTGGAGCCAGACAGGTTCCACCATGATTATATTTTCACAACAAAGCATGATAGTATTTAAATCAAACTGACATTTAGTATTGGGAGCTCTCTGAGATAAAGTATTAAAAGGGAAAGAAATCCTACTAACCAGGCAAGTGGTAAAATTCACCTAATATAATGTCTGCCTAGCCTACAGGAAGCCCTGGTTTGATGTCTAGCAACTCAATAAACTGGTCACAGTGATACACACCCATTATCCCAGTACTGAGGTGGTGGAAGAAGCAACCGGATCAATTCTAAGTCAATCACTTCACCATAGGGAATTTCAGACCAGCCTTAGTTACATATGACCCTTTCTTAAGAACACAGCAAAACAACAACAAAAAACAAAAACAGGAAATCTTATGACTCTTATAAAACAAATAAAGTTTAAAGCCATACTGAGGCATTTCAGAGCACCCATATTTGAGCTGCAGATCTTAATCACCTGTTTCATTCAGGTCTGCAACAAAAGCTCTCAGTTCTTAACTACTCTAAGACACAGTCTGGTAACCAGTGAAAGCAAGTATATTATTTGCTTGAAAGGTTTCCATCTCTCAAGGGTGTTGCCCTGGGCACTTACAGGCAATAAAATAGATTGAATTTGAGACACCATACACTATGAAGTTCTACTCAGTTACTAATAGGTTGCTTTACCATAAAGTACTAAATGTGGAGCTGTTGGAGGAAGGCCACTTGTTGGTTCCCGGCTGCCCAGACTTCCGAAATAATTACACAGAAACTGTATTATTTAAATCACTGTTAGGCTCATTAGCTCTAGCTTCTTATTGGCTAACTCTCACATCTTAATTTAACCCATCTCCATTAATCTGTGCATCACCAGGAGGTCATGGCCTACCAGCAAAGTTTCAGGATGTTTGTCTCTGGTGGCGGCTCCATGGCTTCTCTCTGACTCCTCCTCCTTTCTCCCAGCATTCTGTTTGTTTTCCCTGCCTAGCTCTGTTTCCCTATAGTTCTGCTATAGGCCCAAAGCAGTTCCTTTTTAACCAATGATATTCACTACATACAGGGAGGAATCCACATCATGGTGCCACCCAATAAATTCTAGACAATAGGCTATTAGCTTTATCAAAAGTGGATTATGTGCCATATAATTTGAGACATTTACAACCATTATTGCATTTGTTTCAGGCTGTGTACAATTAGTTTCACTGATACTGAAAAATAACTCTGCAAAGGAAGGACTGAAAATACAACTAATGTAATATAATAATGTTTTCTTTACATTCTAAATTTTAATTAATTTATTTTGCACCACAAATGCAGCTCTCATCCCAGTCCCTCCCATCAACCCCCCTCTGTTTTCATCCCCCAATACATTTCTCCTCCATTTCTGTTAAGGAATGACCAGGTCTCCTGTGAATATCAGCAAAACATGATATATAACATGACAAGTGAAAGGCCTGTATGACAAGAACTTCAAGTCTTTGCAGAAAGAAACTGTAGAAGACTTCATGAGATGGAAAGATCCTCCATGCTTATGGATGGGTAGGATTAACATTGTAAAAAATGGCAATCTTATCAAAAGCCATCTATGGAGTCAATGGAATTACCATTAATATCTCAAAACAATGTGTAAATCCTGAAAAGAACAATACTCAACTTCATATGAAGAAAACAAAACAAAACAAAACAAAACACCCGGGATAACTAAAATGATGTTGTACAACAAAAGAACTACTGGAGATTTCACTACCCCTGATTTCAAGCTCTACTGTGAGCTATAGTAGTAAAAATGCATCATATTAGTATAATACAGACATGTAGATCAATGGGATTGAAACAAAGGCCCAGACATCAATCTACACACCTATTGCCATCTGATTTTTGACATAGAGGTTAAAATTGTAAAAATAAGTTCATCTTAAGTTTTTCTAGAATTTTATATTCTCTAATATAAATATATGAAGTGCTTATTGAATAATAAATGAGATGCTTTCCAAATGTAATATTTCATGTGGTGGTGGTAGTTGTGGCTATTGATAGAGAAAGAATCTTACTATGTTGCCAGGTTTGCCTCCCATTCACAAATCCTCCTGCTTCTATCTCTGACATGTTGATATCATAGGAATGTGCTGCTGTACACGAACCAGATACAAATTAGAGAAAATCCTTTCTTTTCTAAAATGCTTTTGTATTTGAAAGCCTTTGATTTTCATGTTGTTTGTGGACAAGGTTGTATTCCAGAAGGCATTGTGAAGCAAGACTGACCAGGTTTTGTCTTAAGGAATAGCTTTTCTTGTAGACTGAAGTTTCTGTCTCACCAAGTCCCGTAGCCGTTTAGTCCCAAAGAAACACACAGAGGCTTATATTAGTTATAAACTATTTGGCCCATTACCTCAGGCTTATTGTTAACTAGCTCTTATAACTTAAATTAACCCATAATTCTTATCTATTTTTAGCCATGTGACTTGGTACCTTTTCTTAGTGCAACATTTTCATCTTGCTCCTTCTGCATCTGGGTGGCATCTGCAGACTGAGCCTTTCTTCTTCCCAGAATTCTGCTAGTCTGGTCACCCTGCCTATACTTCCTGCCTGGCTACTGGTTGTTTTATTAAACCCATACCAGTGGCAAATCTTTCCAGGGTACATGGGCATTATCCAACAGCATTTTCTCTAGGAAATTTCTCCTTTTTAGTGAACAATAGAAGGAAAGGGGGAGATATGAAAAAAGAAAGTCCTTGTGGATAATTCTCCAGGGCAAATAATTTAGGTGACCTGGAAACTTCCTTATTATTTCAATTTCTAGTTATGTCTCTGGAAAAAAAGAATATTTTGTAATCATTTATATTGATGACACATTATTAAACTTACTTTTTAGGTCACTCATGCTGATTTTGTTAATCTTTAATTTAAATCAGCTTCCTTTTTTTTCCTTTGATATTTCATCATACAATTTTACCTTTATTTACAATTCTGATAAAAATATATAGAGGCATATAAACAGTATCCTTAAAGCTATCTTTAAGTGAAGAGATTTTTTTAAAGCCTCTGTTTCTGATAGAAGGTAAAGGAATTGGATATGCTGTTGAAGGAGTAACGACCATAGAATTATTTTCCTTAAAAATGGGAACAGTTGTTAGGAAGAAAAAAACTGCACATCACATTATCTTCAACTTTTCTGTCCTCCCCTCAAATGTTTAGGTACATAACAAGGCTGTTTTAAGCACTTTTCATCTTTTCCTTAGTTTTGTGTTATTTGTTACGCTGGGGTGTCTATATGATAAGTGTTCCATGTAGACTTTTTTTGCTCTGTGGTGTTATCAAAAGCCAAACTTATGATATGTAACATGACAAATACTCTTTGATTTGTTAAACCAAACATTTGGACTCTTTGGAGTATGACCTTTTAAATGAAAGCATGGATATAGATTTTGAAATCCCAAAATGTAACAGAATTGCATTATGGAAGTTATGGGTCAGGGAAAATTAAGTTTGTCAAGCCATTTCATGAAAGAATGAACAAAGGGAGAATTGGATGGGAGGGCCACTTAGATGATGTTAACATTACCTGAGGCATCTAGCAGGGGAAACCCAATGAACATATTTATCCTTTATATGTATTTCACAGGAAGTGCTGAGGAGGTCAAGTGTGTCCTCCCAAATGGATTTACCTTGGCTCTTCACAGCACATTTAACTACACCAGGGATAATGGATGGTCACAAATCTAGGCATAAATCTAGGACATGGGATGTTTAGGTCTGGTGTTAAGAGTGACTTTCTATAAATAAGGACTGGCTGCCCTTGAACACTTTTAGAGTATGCTTGAATCTGGTGTTAAAACTAGCAAAATTCATTGCCCGTTTCCCTTCGTGAGTGGAAAAATTTACAGTATCTCTCTTGGGCCTCTTGAGCTATGTGGAGACACACAAATCTCAGTGTTAGGGAGAGTCACGAACCAACTTTATTAGTCTTATGGGAACCAGACTCAGCTGCATGGCTTGGGCAATTTGCTCATTTTAGAAAAGTACATGGACTTTTGCATTTAGAATACTCTATATTATCTTAATTGTGACTCTCTTAACATACTTATGACTTAATATACAGGCATTCCTTTGCAGTTTTTATTACCTTAACTCTGTTGCTTGGATTTGAAGAATGCAGTAATTAGAACAAGTTGACTCACCTTCCTCAGGGTCAACTTGAAAAACCAGCAGCAGCTTGTGAAATATTTGGATTCCTTTATGGCAGCTACCTTCAGATTATTTATTTGTAATAATAATAAGTAACATAATTATTCATTTTAAATAAGGTAATGTTTTCCAAAGGATTTTGTACATTAATGTATTCAATTATGGTTGCTCACATTTATGACTTCAGGCAAGATGTGGAGTAGAAGGCAGTAGAAATACAACTATGAAAAGCCAGATGGTCTGTTCTGGTCAGGGAAGCCATTTGAAAATTTGCTGTATATCTTACAGAAATGCGTTTATGTTATCAAAACACAATGTCAGTATTCAAGACAGTCAACACAGGAATTAGTCAGACATCTATCAGCAGTAAAAATAACGTTAAACTTTGCCAAACTTGATTTTTTTCTTCGTTATTGTCATAATGAATGAATTAGAAGCACGGAACACAACACAAAGAAGCTCACATAAGTTACTGTATTATTTGTTTCTCGTTGTAACAAAAATATTATATAAAAGTATTTTTAAAGAAGAAAGTGTTTCTTTTGGCTTTTAGCTTGATGATGCATTCATCATGGTTAGGAAGTCATAGTGACAGGAGCCTAAGACAACTAATCGAGCATGTCATATCTCACCCTTAGGAAGCGGAGAGAGAGATTAATTCTGGTGCTTAGATCACATTCTGCTTTTAATCTAGTCCTGAATTATAACTCATAGGATGGTATCATACACATTTCTGGATGAGTCTTCCCATATCAATTAACCTCCCCTATAGTGATGACCAGACACTGGTCACTTAGGTGGTTATAGATATAGCAAGTGTCAATCAATATCAAACCTTGTTGCATGCGTGGAAAAAGGCAGAGACAAGACTATATACCATGGGCCTTAATTTATGCCAAATGCGACTAAGCGTGTCTGTGCTGTCAGAAGTCAGGCAAAAGTTACTGTTGAGAGGTGTAGGATTATAGCGGACTGCTAAGACACTATTGGAGGACAGCTTGCAGTACAAATGGTTCTTTCCTTTACCATGGGTTGTAGGATCAAATTTG
This sequence comes from Myodes glareolus, assembly GCF_982192425.1. NCBI lineage: Eukaryota > Metazoa > Chordata > Mammalia > Rodentia > Cricetidae > Myodes > Myodes glareolus. Next base: position 47,298,240 of record NC_142028.1, on the reverse strand, counting down.
GGTCGTTAAGTTTGTGCAGCACACTTTTACCTGCTGAGCCACTTCAATGGCTCTAGAACACATGGTAAAATCTTACCTATTGAAACCAGATTAGAATACAATATTGGACTAGATCACATGATGCCTTTAATAATATCCTCAAAATAGAATTTGTAGTGAAAAACTAACTTAACTTGGGACTCCCCTTTTTTGCCATTTTATTACTATTATTATTAAAGATTCCCGATCATACTACAAAAGCATTTGTTCTACTATGTTCATAGCAGCACTATTTGTAATAGCCAGAACCTGGAAACAGCCTAGGTGCCCCTCAATAGAAGAATGGTTAAAAAAGGTGTGGAACATATACACATTAGAGTTTTACTCAGCGGTAAAAAACAATGACATCTTGAATTTTGCATGCAAATGGATGGAAATAGAAAACGCTTTACTGAGTGAGGTAAGCCAGACCCAAAAAGAGGAACACGGTATGTATTCACTCATAAGTGGATTCTAACCATAATTAAAGGTCTTTGAGCCTATTATTCGTGATCCTAGAGAAGCTAAATAAGAAGATGAACCTGATGAAGATTATTTAGCTATCCACCAGGAGGTAGGAAATAGACAAGAGTCCCAGGTAACCTCGGGTGCATGGGGGGGAGGGAGGGTCGATGGAAGGGGAGAAGGTTAGAGAGAAGGGAGTAGGGGAAGAAAGGGGAAAGCTTGGTGGCCTGGGATGGGGGGGGAGGGAGGAAGGATGAATATGGGTTCAGGGAAGATTATATTTCAACTAAGGGACCCATTTTAGGGTTTACAGGAGACTTGATTATATATGGGATCCCAGGTCCAAGGAGAGATCCCCCAGATTGCTCTCTGGACAGAGGAGTGGGTGCCTGAATCGGCCGTGGCCCATGTCCATACTGATTGATGTATATTTTGCTTATCACCATAGATCCTGCATCTGACGAAGGACGGCGATACAGTCGGTGACCCATATTGCAGCACCGGACTGAGCCCCCCGAGGTCCAAATGAGGAGCAGAAGGAGGAAGAACATGAAAAACGAAATCAGTACTGCGAGGGATGCTATCACCCACTGATACAAGGGAACGGATCTGATGAGAGTTTACCAAGGCCAGTTGGACTGGGACTGAAAGAGGACGTGATCTAACCAGACTCTCCGAATTTGGCCGGATTCTCTGACTGTGGCTGACCCGAAGTCTTTCTGAAAAGCCATTGACTATGACACTGGGACCTGTTTCCTCTACATATAATGGATTTTGGGGATCCAGTCTGTTTGGACACTCACCTTCCTGGACCTGGAGGGAGGGGGAAGGAACTGGAACTTCCCACAGGGCAGGAAACCCTGACTGCCCTGGGGGACGAAGAGGGAGGAGGAGGGGGAGTAGGGGGAGTGGGAGGGTGTTGGGAGGGGGGGTGGAAATGGAAACTTTTATAATTTAATAAAATTTACTAAAAAAAAAAAACAAACAAACAAAAAAAATATTCACGTCCTCCCATTTCCCTCCCCCTCCCCCCACTACCCCTCCCTCTCCAGTCCAAAGAGCAGTCAGGGTTCCCTGCCCTGTGGGAAGTCCAAGGTCCTCCCCGTTCTGTCTAGGTCTAGGAAGGTGAGTATCCAAACAGACTAGGTTCTCACAAAGCCAGTACATGCAGTAGAATCAAAACCCAGTGCCATTGTCCTTGGCTTCGCAGTCAGTCCTCCTTGTCAGCTACTTTCAGAGAGTCCGGTTTGATCACATGCTCCAGGAGTTCCAGTCCAGCTGGCCTTGGGGAGTTCCCATTAGATCAGCCCCACCGTCACACTGGGTGGGCGCACATTGGGACTCTTTTTTTGATTCTTTTATTAAATTGATGACTGGGAATTAGAGTGCCCTTGTGTAGTTTGTTTAGGTATTGTTGATATATAGTTCTTTAGTATTTCATATCCTGAAAATGACTAATTTCTATCATCTGGAGAAATCATATTTGGCGTTAAATGCTTTGCTTTAATTTTGAATGCCTTGACTGGGGTAGCAGTCAGTTTTTTAAAAAGGGAAATTTGTTTCTGTTGAGTTACATCTTTTCATTCTTATGTCTGACATCTTTGGTGGCAATTAATTATGACCATTCATCAGAAGAAGGTTGGGAGAAGATGGCACAGCTTTTATAACAGAGTACAAAAGTGAGGCATGTAATACCAGGAAGCAGTTTATCAGAAAACTGTGGGTCATCTAATTCTTCCAATCTAATGTTCGCTGAACTGAATCTACTAGATAATTATCTTCATTTTCTCTTTGTACTCCAAACACATTGTAATTGTGAGAGAATGAAGACAGAATGCTTGGCTAATCCATTATGTATAGTGAACACTTTAGCTCCTACTTGTATTTTAATTCTTCAACATTTCATTCAGCTTTCTATTGCTCCCTTGCAAATCATTTTGTACATTCTTGTTAATTTTATCTTTAAAATTTTTAATGTTTCATGCCACATGTCAGCTGAAGGTGGGATGGAAGAATTTGGGAGCATAAGCCATTTTAATGGGATTTTAGTAGGTTTTAATACTCTTTTTGCTAAATCAACACATCGAGAAAAAGAGTGAATCTATCATTAATTGTGAGTTCTGAGATACTGTGACCCTCAAAGATTTTGATTTTGTTTTGTTTTATTTTTCTGATTATTTTGTAAACTATTCACTCTGTGTCAAGGTAATGAAGCAATTATCTCAGATCTGGTTCATTGTAAACACAATTGAAATTTAAATATTGAGTTGGAAAAACAATGAGATTTAAAATAACTTTTGCAAAGAAATGCAATTACTTGATGCTGGGGAGATGGCTCATCCCCTTGTTAAGAGGGCCTACCCTTTCAGAGGATCTATTTAATCCCAAGCATACACATCAAGTGGTTCACACCCATTTGTAACTCCAGCCTTAGAATACCTAATGCCCTCTTTTGGTTTCTTCAAGCACTCATTTGCACTCTCATGTACATACCCTCACACATACACATATAATTAAAAGTAAAATAAAATGTTGTAAAAATCACATTACAATACTTCTCCATCATGTGAATTTGAACTTAAATGTGTGCAGTGAAAATTTCTACTTACCCCAATACATATTTAGAATTTATAGCACAGCCATTACTAAAAATAACAGGGTACATCCAACTTAATTACAGAATGAATCAGATGTCTTGTTCTTCACAAATAATAAGTATTCCTGCATCCTCAGGTAACTCATTATTTTAGTAACAGCATGTTATATTTTAGTAGATTTTCATGTAATATTTTAAAGAGAATTATGCTGTCTGTACCAGACACAACCTTGTCACAGGTACATAATCTTTTTTTAATAATTTTCTGTTGAGAATTTGACTTCTTTTCTATTGTAGTAATAAATATGAGGCCTTAAAACTTGCTGTTTGCTAACTCTACACTGTGGGTGTTGAATGAGGGCATGTTTAACTATTTATACTGTCCAGTATGCAAATTCTGTCACAAAAAGTGGTGTGTCGTAAATTCATAGATCTTCTTTAGAGGTGAATTTTGCTCCTTTGTTGGCATCTGTCTTACCTCTGCAGATTGATAGACACAAGTAACCATTTGCAAGTCGTGATTTTATAAGAGATTATGAGATAAGCATTGCAAATTCAGTGTATCTTGTTTTCTTTATTTTTTTTCTTTTGCCTCTACAGATTTACTTTTTTACACTCCATCTAAAAATATTTTTTGTTTTAGAACGGAAAAAAATGCCTTGTGACACTTTGCATAATATGTTAATGCAGATATGCATCTAGACATCTGGATGGCATTTTAATATCTCATTCTCATTCAAGGAACTAGACCTCACACAGATGGTAGAGACAATTTTAAGAGCATTGTTGTAAACAAATAAGGCAGCCAGGAAACCAAACACACTCAGAGATAGGCTTTGCCGCCAAAGAAGCTTTTTAGTGAGATGTTGTGACTACAAGATTGTACAGCCCTTATCAGTCTCTGACAAAGGAGAGGTACCAGCAGGCAATTCTGTATCACACAAATGAAAAATAAAATACTGTCAGTCACAAGTTTTTAGCTTTGAGCATTTTAAAGATTGGATGAATTTTATATACTTAGAATGCATGCCCACACATATATACACTAATACATATTCTGTGCTAGATGTACATATGTGCATTTAGTACACAAGTGTTTTAATTTTTTCTGCCTATATTATTTAATGAATACATCTCTGATGTCCTTGTCTCCCTGAGCTACTGGCATTCAAACCTTGGTCTGCTCAAACCACAGGATACAAGAATTATTTTGCCTTGGTTTAAGGGGCATACAGTTGCTTCTAACTGTGGTTTGATATAGCTATTTGCAAATACATTGGGCCATATTAAAACTATCTCTGAATGCATGTTGTAGTTTAGATACCTCAAGTTAAACATTCTTGTAATATAATCATTCTTGACTGTGTTTGGTTCTATCTTAGGTCCTTGGGCTATCTAACCTCTGGATCCTGGTGCTCCAGGCAGTGTCAGGGATGGGTTCCCTATTTCGCATTGGTCTCAAGCTAGACCAGTAGGTGGTGAATCACTCCCACAACTCCTGTGCCACCTTCACCCCAGCACAGTTTGTAGGCAGTACAAATTTTAGATTGAAGGTTTTGTGCCTGGGTTTGTGTCTACATCTCTCTACTTGGAGTCTTGCCTGGTTACAGGAGGTGGCCAGACCAGAATCCTTATCCATAATTGCTAGTAGTCTTAGGTGGGATTACCCTCATAGATTCCTGGGAGTTTCTGTTGTAATAGAAGCTGTGGTCTGCATCCACTCTCCAGCAAGCTTATACCTGAAATAATCACACAGAAACTGTATACATTTAAGACTCTGCCCGGCTCATTATCTCTAGCCTCTTATTAGCTAACTCTCACATATTAGTTTAACCCATCTCCATTAATGTATATTGCCAGTTGACGGTGGCTTACCGGCATGAGTCTAACCAGTGTCTGTCTCGAGCAGGAAAACCATGGCATCTGCCACACTGCCCTTCTACCCAGCATTCAGTTCTGTCTACTCCTCCTATCTAAGTTCTGCACTATCAAAAGGCCAAGGGAATTTCTTTATTAAACCAATAAAAGCAACACAAACACAGAAGGAGCTCCTACACCATTTCCCCATTTCTGTTTAAACAAAAAAGAAATGCTTTCACTTTAACGTAGTAAAATTACATATAACAGATATCAAGCAAGAATTACAGTTACAATATTTATATCTATTTTATATTTTATCATAAAAAAAGAAAATAATAACTTTAATTATCTATTTATTCTTTAACTCCATCAAAGTCACCAGAAGGATATATATTACCTAAGTAAACAGGAAGTATATTGGAAGCAGCTTCAAAAACTCTAAAAATGACAGAGACATCTCGCTGTCTGGACAGTCACCCAAAGTTATTCTTTACCATTGTGGCACCCATCTTCATCCTACAGGCCCATAGTATCCAGCAGACACTTCCATGAAGCAGGAAATTTTAAAGACAATTCAGTTACTTTCTTCTCCTACAGAATATCTCACAGACTCATTCATCAATCGGGAATCCCAAAGGATCATCTCACCTTTAGGAAAGTTCAGCCGTCCTCTCTCTGTGGGTACTTTGTATTCAGTTTATACAATAATCTAGGCAATAGCAGTTTCTTGCCCAAATGGCTAACCAACTCCATAAGGAATCTCTTCAATGCCCATCTTCCACTTGAAGTAGATTGTTGCTGCCAGGAGCAGACGTGTCTCATTGTCATAAAAAGCCCTAAGTTATTAAAATGTTTTAAATGCCATATTCCATAGTCTTTGAGAGATATGAAGAATGCCTATCTAACTGAATATCTAGGAAACCTAACTCTGTATGTCTAGAAAACCTAACTAACATGACTACAAACTTGACTATTAGAAATGACTATCTATTAACCTATATTTTTTCATTATAAATTACATTTTTAAAAGAACTACACAATCATAACACCTTAATCAAGAGCATAAATATACATATAACAAGATTGACCTTAAATTTATATCAATAAAGCAAAATCCATATCAATGCAAATTATTCATATCTATATCATATCCCTCTTTAAATGTAAAAGAACATTTATAAGCAATATTTGGAAATATGGGCAAGTTTTTTCTCTCTAAACTGCTTTGTGCTATATGGGGACACTGTTAATCATGTTTTTCATGGTGTATCCTGTATGCTAGGTTCATCTCGGTCCTCAGTTGAGCAAAGTAAGTTTTTAAGGGTGTTCACAGCAACCTTTCAGGAGAGTGTGATCTATCATACCATATTGGCCTGGAAGCAATTCGTAGGTTCTCATCTTCTGTGAAAACAAAAGAAGAACCTCTTTTCCAAAGCATCATATCTTTAGACCCAAATTCTAAAGTCAAGATATTTTTATAATATACATGTTGGTTTAGTTTAGCAGCACATACAATGAAAAGTCTCTCTGTACTTAGTTCCTTCACAGTCAAAAAATTTAAATAAAATGCAATAATACACAGAATCCAGACTCTCTGTGAATTTTCCATTTTTTCGTGGCTAATTTTTCTTTATTTTTTTTAATCTATGACTATCTGTACTCTGTCTTTTTAAAGACTTTACCCTTTTTTTAAAAAAATTAACTTTATTTTATGACTCTCTATACTCTTTTTCTTCTCTCTCCCAAGCCTATGACTTTATCTAACAGTATGACCCATTTAGAGGTCTTTTATGTCTGAATCTGTCCTATTGCATTGCCTTTAATTCTCTACTCTCTTGAAGAGCTTTTAGAATGCCAAGCAGCTTGGTTGTAGCTGCTCTGGATGTTGGCTCTGCCTCTCTCTAATTTCAAAATGGTGGATGTACCATTTCTGCTAGCTCTGTGGCCATCAGGCACTCAGCAGTCCAACGCGGAGAATGAGCATGCAACACATAAGCACTTTTTATCTGAATTACAGTCAAATCTGCCATGCATAGCACTGTGCAGCCTGGAAACTTCTTTGTGTATGGTGACAGGAATCTACCATACTCTCTCACCTGTTCAAGGCAGGTCCCAAAATCTGCCCAAGCAGGAAGAGCTGAGCCACAGTCATGGTCTCAGATATTTTCCTCCTGACCCCGAGTGGGCACAGAAACACCCAGGCCCATAAATGCCATTGAAATACTTAATAGCTGGTGTTTGTACTGGAGGCACAGCCCAGAAAGCCGCATTTTAAACCTGCACATATTTTTTTATATATATAACTCAGCAGTTATGGCTGCTGATTCAGGAAAATCTCTTTGCGGCAGGCCACTAGCAAACAGCAAAAAGCTGTGTTAAACTCACTCTCTCTCCTTTTTAAGCCATCTCTGGTTTTTGCATGGAGTCAGTTTACCACGTTGGGTGCCACTCATCTTACTACAAAATGATGCCAGCATGTGGACAACTGTATCCACATAAAACTTGAGAAAGTTCAGAAAGTAATTCTAGACAGAAAAGAATAGAGTAAAGCATGGTTTCTTGGTAGTAGCAATTTCTCAGGTCTGCTCTACTTGCTAGATGCAAGCAAGCACTCTAATCTAAGAGAGTCTTCCTGACTCAGCTTTAGCTGTAAAATTTTGCAGCTCTTTTAAGAGGTCCTGCCAGGAATACTTAAATAATGTTGATGAAAAGCTGACAACATGATTTTCAGTTTTCAGCAATAGCAGGAAAAAATCCACGCCATTTTAAAATGTTGTCCATCCTGTCACGGCAAACTCTGACTTTCAGACAGGCAGCTTCACTATGGATCATTTGAATGTGGTTTGTGAGCACACTGCTGCAGCTTGCTTGTTGGCAGGGACATTGAAACACCATAGAGTTGTGGCAATAAATATGGCTACAGCTGGTACCTTGGCCATGAGGCTGGAATCGTGGAAAGCTAAGGAATGGGCTGGATCCAGCCATGGCTTTAATCCTACCCATATTGCTTAGTAAATTAAAGACTCAGGTGGTCAGAAAAAGAGATATACAGTAAAGAGAGAATCAAAGATGAAGAAAACCTCTAAGTGGTTTACACTGTGTTAAAAATATATGCAGGCAGGCTTGGGAAAAAAAAGGTTAAAGTCTTTAAAATAAAAAAGAGAGAAAGAGAGATGTTGGATGTGGTGGTACACACTTTTAATCCCAACATTTGGGAGACAGAGGTAGACTGACCTCTGTGACTTCAAGGTCTGGTCGCACACCCCTTTAATCCCAATGCCTGGGAGACAGAGGCAGACAGATCTCTCTGAGTTCAAGGTGTGGTAGCACACACTTTTAATCCCAGCACTGGGGAGGCAGAGACAGGTGGATATCTGTGAGTTCAAGGACAGCCTGTTCTACAGAGTGAGTTCCTGGACAAAGATACACAGAAACCCTGTCTCAAATAGCCAAAAATTAAAAATAAAGGAAATAGAGTTTAAAATAAAGCCACATAAAGATGGAAAACACACAGAGAATCTTGATAATGTATGTTATTATGCTCTCTTTGAATTGTTTGAATGCTGAGGAAGTATCAACAGCTGCTAAAAATATTTTCTTATAAATGCTGCTGAATTAACCCAAGATAGGTATTTTGAAAATACCTTAACTTCAAAATTGAAGTCAAAAGGTATGCTCCTTTGGAAAAGAGATTTTGCTTTTGTTTCCACAGGAAATGAGAGGCTGTGGATTCATTCTATGTTAAGAAAACACAGGTTTGCTTAAGTAAGACCACCTGAGAAATCTCTGGTAGGAACAGATGTCCCAGATGTCTGAGTTCTACATCCAGAACAGATTCAAGATGATCAAGCCTCACAGTATACTCCAGTCAGGACTTGATCATAATTCTAAATTTTCTTTAGGTTCCCATAAGATTATCAGTGCCTGTGGGCCCATATTTCATATAAAATAATTTACAGGCAGGCTCACTGGCCACTAGGCAGATGCAACCCTGCCAAACAAGACAGCTGCCTGACAAAGGGCAGAATGTATTGTTCCTTTCTCCTTTGTTAAAAATGTAGATCACCTGGGAAGTTGATAAATCTATGCTAAAGCTGGTGACTAAGTTGCAGCTGTTTCCCTAGCCCCACTTCCCCTAGAAAGAGAATATTAATGAGCTTCCACCTTGGTTTACATGGGGGATAAAAGGTGTTTGGTATAATAAATGCAGGAAGATCTTCAGGATGAGAGAAGCCTGAGATGACTTTCACTGTTGATTGTGTAAACTGTGTCTAGTTATTTCTCGTGCCTCTGTACCGGTCCAAATAGGGATAGATAGTTTCTATGTTGGGGCCTACAGTCCTTGACAAGTGCCCCCAACATGCTGGAAGTAGCCTGGAATACTATGCCTACATTCCCAAAAAATGGACTATGGATATTTTCTTTTTAGTCATATATATATATATATATATATATATATATATATATATATATATATATATGTATATTGGGGGAAGTAGTGAGGGAGAATTGTCTGTATTCTGTCAATTATATTTTAAATAAATGTTGATTGACTGATAGCCAGGCAGGAAGTAGAGGTGGGGCAATGAGAACAGGAGTATTCTGGGAAGAAGAAAGCTCTTTCCTCAGTCCTGCCCAGGTCACTGAAGAAGCAGGATGTGACTTGCTCCACTGAAAAAGGTACTGAGCCATTAGCTAATATAGATAAGAATAATGGGTTAATATAAGATACAAGAGCTAATAAGAAGCCTGAGCTAATGGGCCAATCAGTTTATAACCTAATGTAGACTCTCTGCATGTTTATTTTAGGTGTAAGCTATCAGAGTGACTGGGACAATAAGCAGCCTACTCCTCCTCCTACAACTTTCCATTGCACTAGGTTTTTAGCTTGTCCATGAGATGTACCCCAATTCCAGTTGTCTTTCCCAGTACTCTCTTCCTCCATCCTCTCTCGACCTGATCCCTCCTATTCCTATCCTACACAGCCACCCCACAATCCACCTGCTGTATCTGTTTTATTTTCCCTTTCTAAGGACATTCATATGCCCCCCAACTTAATCCCTCCTCTTTACTTCCTGGGTCTGTGGATTATAACATTGTTAACGTTTACATTGCAGGTAAAATCTACTTATATGTTAGTTCATACTATGTTTATCTTTCTGGGTCTCACTTCTAACACTCAAGATCATTTTTCTCTAGTTTCAAATTTCATGATGCTGTTTTTAACATGTGTATAATACTCCATTGTGAAAATGTACATTTTCTTTACCCATTCTTTTATTAGGGTACATCTAGTTTGTTTCCAGTTTCTGGCTATTATGAATAAAGCTTCTATGAACATAATTGTGCAAGAGTCCTTGATTCTTAATGATATTCTGCTATACTCATAGATTGGTGCTTAATCCAATTGTCATTAGAGACTGTATGGGACTGAAATAGGTCCTCTGTATCTATGTTACTAGTTTGATGTTTTATTGGGACTCCTAAGAGAGGAAGTGGATCTTTTTCTGATGCTTTTCCTGTTTTTGGGACCCCTTCCTCCTGCTGGGTTGCCTTTTCCAGCCTTAATATGAAGGAAGGTGACTCGTCTTACTGCATTTTGCCATGTGTTGTGAATAAATATGGGATGCTTGTCCTTTCTTGGAGCGAAAAGAGGAAGGATGGATGCGGTTAGAGGTGGGGAAGAGAAATGGCATCAGAGAGAAATTGGGAGGAGAGGAGGGAGTGAAAGCTCCAATCTATCTGGATGTTAGCAATAGCAATACTTTTTTTTAAAAAAAAAATGGTGTGTGCCACCAATTCCTGGACATACTGAATAACCTTAATGTTTTTAAATCTGCCCATCATACAAGAAAAAAAATATTCTCTATTGAGTTGCTTTGTTATTTGGGGCAAATTACTTAGTCTCATTCTTTCTGTTTGTCATATTAAGTTATAATATTCTCAGTCTCTTATAGTTAGTAAATGGATTATATTCCTCAATTTTACATCTAGTTGTCAATTCATGCTTCTTAATAGAAAGTATTAAAATTAACATTTAATTTCTTTGTTTTTCTTTTCTTTGCCTTTATTATTTACTTATTTTTTTAATCTGACCATTTTATCACAAAAACATTGAACTTGCTCTTTTTTGTGGTATGAATAGAATTATTTGTCTGTTGGGTGAAGCAGAAAAGTTTAAGATTCTGGAATCATAGAGTCTGAATCTTATACCTGAGTCTTTTTCTTTCTAGTTGGGGAAATATGTAAATTTTCATTATTTGATTCTGAAGCAAGTAGGGTATCTTCGAAATCACTATATTATCTTACCTATATGATAAAGTCTATAGAATACATGTTTGGGCAATCTTACTTTATTTGCTTAGAATATTTTCTTCTGTTCAGTCAAAGGCTGAGATTTTGCATAACTATTTCTATCCTATGCAAATGTGTAAATACTCCATAAGCATATTTTCCCTTGTGTTCTTGGTTATTGTTGATTTATTTCTACGAATTTGGGCAAAATTGGATTATGAATTGAGATAGTTGTGAGTCTAGACATAACTTTAAGAGTATGAGTTTTCTATTTGATAAATTTTTGTGCCGTTTGACCTTGCTGTAATGAATATTACTTGAGACTGTGAGCTAAATAAAATCTTTCCTCCTTAAGCTACTTCATAGAGTATTTTATCACAGGAAAAGAAGCTATGTCACTAAAACTCCCTAAAGTTTCTCCTACCTCTGCTTTGCCAATTTCATACACAGGGATGAGGTTGGAATCCTTGTACCACAATCACCTGCTTGTGATGTGGCATTTCCCTCTCTATGCTGTGAATACCACTGGTTAATAAAGAAACTGTCTTGGGCCTGTGCAGGGAATAGAGGTAGGCAGGAAAAACTAAATGAAGTGCTGGGAGAAAGGAGGGGGAGGCATAGAGAAGCCATGTAGCCCCGCTGGAGCTGGGCAGAACTTTACCCGGTAAGCCACAGCCACATGACAATAAACAGATTACTACAAATGGGTTAAATTAATATGTAAGAGTTAGCCAATAAGAAGCTAGAGCTAATGGGCCAAGCAGTGATTTAATAAATATAGTTTCTGTGTGGCTATTTTGGGCCTGAGCAGCCGGGAACCAACAAGCGAACCCTCCTATCAACACACTCGAAGCCCTACCTTTGCATATTGTTGTATTGTCCACCAAACCTTCAGCATAGTGAGCTTGAGGAGCCCTGCTAATCATAGTCATAACACCTTGTATGTCTTCCTAGTTGTGCACAACATCTCATGTGCCTCTAATTGTCACTTTTCTGTTGTGATCAAGAACCCTAACAAAAAACAGTTCAGGAAAGAGAAGGGTTTCTTTTGGTTTATTGGTTGAGGAGATAAAGCCCACTGCAGTGGAAAAGGCATAGAAATAGTCAAGGAAAATACAGCAGTGTGAGTAAGAATATGGCTGGTCATGTTTTCATCTGCACATGTGGTAGAATTTTGGTTTTGGTACATACATTTCTTCTCAGCATTATGCTTCTGGCAACGAATCTGTGATGAAATGCCAAATCTTTGTGTTGTATACTGCCTAAGATGTGGCTCATCATTTTTACTACTGTTCTCTTCTTGGTAGCTTAGTGTTGAGTATTAGATATGAAGATTTGATACCAAGCCTCAGATAAAGGTGACATTGTACAGTATAATAATTATATTTTCTTTTTAAAGAGACATTTAAATTATTGTATGTGGTAGGGGTGGGTAGGGTGCAATGTGCTTTGGTATGTGTGGGTGGCTCAGTTCTTTTCTTCTATCATGTGACCCTTGAGGATTGAATTAAGGTCATCAAGCTTTGTCAGTAAGCATCTTTGTCCTCTGAACATTTTGATTGGTCCCCAGATTGTTTTCTTTATAATTTCTAGATTTATTGTGTTGTTGAGTGTAAAAATTTCTTCATTCATATTATGATAAAAATGTTTTCTCTGAATTTTTTTAATTTACTCTTTTTAAGGTTCACTGGTGTTTTGCCTGCATGCATGTCTGTATGAGGGTTTCAGATACTCTGGAACTGGAGTTACAGAGAGGTGTGAGTTGACATGTGTGTTCTGGGATTTGAACTGCGCCCTCTGGGAAAGCAGTCAATGCTTTTCAGCACTGAGCCATCTCTCCAGCCTCTCTATGAAATATTTTTAAAATATCCTTTTTATCTCTCTATAATATGTGTGTGTTTGTGTGTGCACACCTGCTTGTGTGTGTGTATGTGTGTGTGTGTGTCTGTGGTATATGCAAATATAGACTATCATATAACAAAGTTCTGGGTAATTATGGATGGATATCTATATTTTTCTCCACTCTTAACATCTCGTCAGGTACAGGTGACTACTTTATTTGAGACTATCAGGGTTTTGCTGTATTTTTAGATGCATTTAATGTATACATTTACAAAATTTACTATTCATTGATTTTTACAAAACCAGCTATTAGATTTTATTTGACACTTTGTTTCATTTGGCAAAGATTAAGTGTCTACAATGTATCAGGCCCTGTGGGAACCTGTCCTCCCTGATCCTTGAGGCCAAAATACTGGATGCAAATAATGTTTACGCTAACCAGCTAAGCTTCCTGCTAGTTCTGTCCTTGGTTCTGCTACAGCCTGGTACATTAGCCTGAGGGATCTGTTTTACTTTAAAATGGTAATTTCTCAACCTGCCTCAAAGAAGCTCAGGCGCCAAGGCCCATCTAACCTGTCTGACATTGCCTTAGACCCTCGACCACCTGCCTGGGGAAAAACTCCCACAGAGGCCAGTTTCCCCAGCCCCCTCTGGGTGGGAGGAGTTTTCCTTTACTGGGGCCAAAGGTATTTTAACCCTGGATTTAGTTGAATAAAGGGGCATTCTCTTCTTGAGGATGACTGGAACTCTGTATCTGTGTATGTGCGTCTTATGCTTTAACCCCTAGGACAATATGGAACTCGTGGGATGTGGGTGGCGTGGAAGGACGACCCCTACAAGGCCCTCTTTTTTTAAATTGAATATTCATGCATTATTCTGATCATGGTTTCCTTTCCCCAATTTCCCAGATCCTCCTCCATTTTTTCACCTATTCGGTTCAATACCTTCATTATCTCTCTTTAGAAAACAAACAACTAAATAAAAACAAATAAGTCAGAATTAAAACAATGACAATAACAACAACAAAAGCACAGGAAATAAATGGAAACACACTTGCAACATAAAATCACAAAATTTCAAGCCATACTATACAAATTAAAGACTGATAAGATAAAAAAAAAGGCCTAAATCAATAGAAGACAAAAAAATATCTACAAAAATGCTATTGAGTTCATTTTGTGTTGTTCATTTACTGCTGAGTCCTTATGCATAGTTCTCTGAGCCCTGATGGGAGGGGTTTGATAAAGATACTCCATTTAGGGCTGAGTGTTTCAAAGTTCCTCTAGTTCTTTAGTAAGTTGGCTTTTTTTTTTTTTGACTTTTCTGATCCTCAGGTTGAACCCCAGTATTTGTCTCTGTGTTTTTCTTATTCTTGTTACATTAGAACCTTCAAAGTGTAGCCTCACCCCCTGCTTAGTGTTACACATCCTAAAGATTACATAACACCACAAAATGATTATATAACTATATATGCAAGTAGCATCAATGAATAAAAAAGGAAGTCATGAATTTAAAAGAGAGTAGGGAGAAATGTATAGAAGGACTCAGAAGAAGGAAAGGGAAGGAAGAAATGACATAATTATATTATAATCTCATAAATAAATAATGTTTTTAAAAAAGAAAAAAAGTTACCCTTAACCAGTAGCCAGGTATTCAAATACATAATGCTATAAGGAATATTTCTCCTTCAGTCCTCAACAGACCCAACAAATCGCCTCTTTAGATGTTGCCACATGTCCCAGAGAGTTAAAGTAAACCTCATTTGAGAGATATTGATTTAAAACCATTTAGAAACTAAAATAGAGAAAGCATTTGCAAAGCACAATATTAGCATACAATTATGCTATAATTTTTAAGATTAATTAGTGGTGGGTAGAAATGAGAGGATCAAAGGATATGTTGGAAAGAGGAACACAAACAAAGGAAATTAAAGCAATATACTTTAAAGACAACTGCTCAACCATGTTTACTCTAGCATAGATTTCAGTAGATGAGATATGGAATCAGCCTAGAGGGTCTATAACAGATAAATAGATAAAGGAAATATGGCATATATTTGAAATTATATGGTTTGCAGGAAATTAGATAAAATTATAATATTAATTGACTTAAGCCAGAGACATAAAGAATTGCATGTATATATGACTTATTCACTCTGTGGTTAGAAATAATCAAACTACAGGAAAATGTGTGTGTGTGTGGCAGATGCTTACTTGGGAGCAGAAGAGTTTCAAGGGAGACAGGGAGAATGAGAGAAGATTATGAAGGGTGAAAACAATGAAAATTTGTTGTATACATGTTTGAAACTGATATTCCCATTCTACAGATATGGAAAGAGAGGTTTAGTTGTCATGAAGACAGACTTGAGAATCCAACCCAGATTTACCCACTTTAAGGACTCTCTTCTGCTTTCTTCCTGAAACCATAAGATTTGTATATTACAGAAGGCTCCAGTTCATGTCAGGTATTGAATTGTAGCATTCTTTCCCAACCCCTTTCTCTTTCTTTAAAAATGTGACAAACATTGTTTCTCAGCTTACTCTTCATCTGCTTTTGGGACGGAATCAGGCTGCACTGTAAAACTTAGTAAAAGGGAGCCTTCACATGCATTTTATGTTCGTTATCCAGGGTGCATTGTTCATTATTCTTCTAGCTATAAGTTTATTACCAAGAAAGTAATATGATTATCACATAGCAGATATAGGTTATTCAGATCCTAAAGAAACTGTAAGAAAAACTGACATAGTTATGAAATATATTATGAAATATGCTTATTATTTACAGCAGGATATTTTTTTTCTTGCTATCTTAAAGAACTTTTATCAGCCTTATTCTTTGTCCTTTAGGAGATCTGTCACTTCCCACATTCCCATTAAACACTGTGAGCATGGAGTTGATCGTGGTGCCTGGAGGTTAAATCTCTAAGAGTCATATCTAGTCTGTTGCTTTGAGCTAAATGTTCTTTGCTTGTGTCCATGAGATAAAGAGGTACTCAAAGAAAGAAGGAACGGTGATGGGTGAACCAAGAAAGGCGTGACTCTAAAAACCACTGTTGGGAAATGATTGGAATCTCGTTTAGGTGACACTTCTCTTCTTCTCTTAATGTGTTTAAAAATATTGATGCAATTATTTTTGCAGTTCACAGTAAAATTCACATGTAGTGCTACAGGCCTTTAATCCTAGCTCTGAGGCTTAGTCTACATAGGGAGTACCAGTTCAGCTAGGACTACATAAAGAGATTCCTCCCCATCTCAAAATAGATTAATGAAACAAAACTTTAAATTGCTAACTTTAGTTGTTTATTAACTAAATGAATTGAAATATTCCAACCAATATAGAAGGCAGAAACCAAGTTTGAATATGAACTCTGTTTATTTAGTTTCTCTGAGCTTAGTCTCTCAGTATATAAAGTGGACATGAACTGAAGACTTCACAGACTGTTAGATGAGTTAATGAGATAGTATATGCAGTAAGAACATAATATTTGCTGTGGGGTATAATAATTCTGGTCCCTTTCTTATAATAACTAGTGACTTTTTTCTACAGTTGACATACCAAGATTAAAACTGAATAAAGCACAGAAAATCTGTAAATTCAACCCCATCCTGAATACTTATAGAAAGATTTGATTCATGATGTGCAGGGCTTATTGTGTTCCCTTGGCAGAGATCTAAAAATGATCTCTAATTAATTATATAATAGGTCAATAGCTTTTCTTCTATTTCTAATTTTCATCTATATCACCAAAAATAAAAAATATGCTATGTTATATAAAGAAACTCCTCATTCGACACTTTCATATGTCATCACAAGTCGACTATGTGAATATTTTCATTGGGGTAGAATTACTGGGACCTATGCAAAGATCTCTATTTTAGACCTTAAACCTGTAAACTGAAAATCTACTGGATCCAATATGTCATTTATTGAGTAATAATAGAAAACAAAAAGCATGAGTGAAAATGCAATATATGCGTATTGCATATATGTGCATATATATGGAGATATATATGGAATCTCATCAATCCTCAAGAAAGAATAAACCTCATCCTCCAAGTAGCTATAAACTGCCTGTAGTGTCTCAATATGGGAAAGAGCCTGAAGAACATTAACCCCATCTATACTGGAATTTTGTGTAGAAATTGTGTTGTTTTGTATAGGCATAGCTTCTTGAGATCATGAAGGTGAAAGCCAGTTATGTCTAAAAGATACCATGTTTAATTTTACACAAGTAAATAAATCTGTAATGTGATATACTATGAACAAACATTCAAAAACTTCAGAAGCAAAGGTTAGGAAATCAGTTGACATCTATTTTAACTGTGACTTGAACCTGGCTGAAAATTGTAATCATTAAAAACAATTACTCAAAATAAAACAAAAAAACCCTACAACTCTGTCGATTCTTTGATATTCCTAATGCAGTTTCCATTACTGAAAACCACACATTTAAAGCTTGTTTCGCTTATTCTTCTCTCTGTACTGGTGAAGCTTTTATGCCCACATTTACCTTTTTGTTTGCGTGTTTGAAAATGCCAGCAAATACTCTGGAGAAGTATACACTATATCAGAAATTTATTGGATACATCAAATGGCTGGTGGTTTTAAATTTTGTTTCCAAAAAGGAGACCTGAGGGGTATTTCATATTAAAGGTTTTATTCCCCTTTGGCACAAAAATGCAAATTATTTGCTTTTGCTAAAAAAAAAATCTATGAAGCATTTTTCCTCTTATTATTTCCCCAAGGAGTAGAATTTCACTATTATTCATAATTGTAAATTCAGTTGACATTTTGAAGTTTATGTCCATGGGACTAAGACAGTGGATATTTTGGGGATGCCAAGTGCAGGAAAATCTAGCTTTCCTTTGTTATGCATTTGAACCTTTCATGTGTTAACTGGATTATCATAAATGGCCATCTCAGATTTGTTACTCTTCTCTTTTGGAAAGAATAAAAGACTAGGGAGTAAAATTAAAATTAAACAAAATTAAATTTTATCAAAGGTGAGAAATAGAGACAGATACGTACAAAGAAACAATTTCTGAACTAAACCGTGTTTCAACAGAATTGATTGTTAACACTCTAAAGTGGGAAATGCTTGAAAAAAGGAAGACCTTGTCCTTTCATATACAAGTGACAGTATCCTCATAGGGTTGGGGGTTTTAATGATGTCTTGGACCTGATTATTTGTCTGCTATCGAATCAGTGAGTTTTCACACTGATAATTTACAGGTAAACACTGGAGCCTGCCTTTGGAATCCATTCCCGTCTACCATAGAGGGGTAGAATTAGGACATCTGCTCTCCATAGTAAAACTCCATGCAATTCAGCCCAGAGAAAAGAAGCCTCTACATGCGGAATAGGGAAGTGAATCAGACAGACGCTAAAATGTCTAATGTATCTAGCTGCTTTTGAATAATTGGTCAGCTGTGTTCATAGAGGTGTGTGTTGCCATCACACTTTACCAATAAACAACAACTGCCTAGATTGTCCAAAGAATAATTGCAACATTGTGAAATACTACTACCCAGATTGTGCCAAGGAGTGGGATGAAATGTGTGGCAGAGCAGTGGGGAGGAAATGGAACGTGCGTTATAATACGAATCTCACCTAGGAAGCCATTCTGACCAGCACAATTGGCATGAAATAGACGAGCTGGTGGGGCCCATCATCCTTGCTTCCCGAACCTCGTTTCCTCAGGCCCCCAAACCACACTCCAGGCAAGCAGACACGCAGCTGTATGTGCTTGGCAAATAGCTACACATTTTGATGTTCAGTGGCTCTCAAAAGCCACCAAATGCAATTCTAGCTTGGAAACATTTGGAAGCCCACTGCTGTTCATGTCACCTTTGTCTCTTCCTGACTGACAGTTGAAGGTGACTTTCCCTTGTACAAGCCTGCTTGCCGTTAGCAATTTTCCAGAATTAAATACCATATTTTGTACTTGATAGGCACAGCTGCAGCTGGCACCAAGGGCAAATCCACCTGCGTAGCACTCTGATCATTTTCATATTGAATACTCTATTTAGAACCCAGTTTTACAAAAAAGGGAGTGAGAGAGAAATTGTGACAACTAATTTTGAGGGCAATGAGTTCTTGAATTCTACTGTGCGTTGTGAAAAAAACCAAATGATTTTGCGTCCCATAGCAGGAAAATAAGCCCAGTCAAACATCTTACTCTTACACCAAATGCAATGCATTATCGACTGGTGTGAACTATGCCGACATTTGTTTCTGAATTTTATCTTAAACTGAGTCAGTGCTTGTGGAAAGTGGGAGGACTCTGCCTGGAGGCTGCTGTAGGTAACATCTCTGTTTTGGATACACTACTGGATTTCTCAGCATCTGCACTGTTTTGTCTGTCATGTGAACATATCTGAATAGATGAGTAATCTATCTTCAGGGCACCAAAAATTGTTCAGATCAATGACTGCAGAGACATGCATACGAACTTGATGCAGAAGACAACATCATTTTAGTGTATATTAGTTTGGTACTTTGGGTGACACTGCTTGAACAATAAACCTTATGAGCAGTCACCATTTTTAAAAGTTGTGACAAAAGAACACCTCTCTGCAGAGTGCTACCAGAGCAAGGGATTCTGGGTTCAGTGCATTTCATGTGTCTTTAACACTTTCACTGCTCCATATAATCCAAATTACTTTGGCATGGAAAAGAATTGAGAGGTCCTTGTTAGCACTGTTTCTCAAATCTACTTGACCTTATGTATTCAATGGCTTTTCTTTGCTTCTTTGATTTCTGTTCAACAGACTCTTCCTGGTCTTTGTTTATGGACCTTCCCAGTCTGGATACCCTGCATTTCCTTTTGTTAGAATTTTTCGGTATTTGGCCATGAAAAGCATCTCTGAAGAAGGGAGATAAGAAAAAAAAGGTATTTGTGGAGGAGAGAAATAAAATTAAATGTGCTTTGTGTTTTTAAAAATAATGTGTTTAATTTATCCTTTGAAAGTTTCATATGCTGTATTTTGATCATACTCATTCTTCTCCACCAAGTCATCACAGATTTTCCCCTACTATTTAGCCTTTTGTTTTCATCTTCTCTCTTCTAAACACACACACACACACACACACACACACACACACACACACACACATGCATGCGCATGCACACAAACTCACACATAAATACGCATTGATTGTTCTGCCCTGGTGTATGAGCAATTTACCAGAAATCACTCTTTAAAGATAAGTGACATTCCTCTTCCAGCAGTACTGAAACAACAATAGAGTATCAACCATGGGTGGGATTTTACACTTACATCCCCTTTTCCTTGCTGAAACTGTCACAATCCCTGTGAGTTAACATGTGTCTTCTTTTTTGTGCCTTAAAAACAATGTTTCTTTGTAGCCATTCCTCACCTCTAGCTCTTTAAATTTTTCCTTTTTTCCTAGATCTCTGAACCTTGATGGGAGAGATACGACACAGACATCCCATTTAAAATTTGGCATTCCAAGGTCTCGTATTCTATGCACACTTATCAGCTTTTACTTTTGTGTTAATTACCATCTACTGCAAGAAGTTTCTGTGACAAGGGTTGGACAATGTAATACAACAACAATGTATGTGTTGGCATAGTAATAAGTTATTAAGAATTGTTTTATTTCTATGTCAAATTAGGTAAATAATAGAAATAAGTTTATTAAGTAATAGTTGGGCCCATGTTCTATCCAGCAATAGACTTTGAGTCTCAAAGGTGTGAAGTATGGATTACATCTTATGGAGTGTGCCTTAATGTAATAAAATAATCATTGGCTACTTCCATAACATTCATGCCACTGTTATACCAATGAGCACATCTTGGTGTATGCTTGTCAGGCAGGTCATTGCTGTTCCTTGCAGGCTCATTGCTGGGTGGGACTGATGATAAATTCTCTCCTCAGGTTGCATGAATGGCAACTTCTAACTTTATGTACACTAGCTAGTCAGGATGTAACTCTCACCTGAAAATGAGTTAGATGTCTCTATGTTCAATGACCTAAGTATGTGGTATATTTAGCTACAGGGTCTTACTCTCAAGTTATGGAAGTTAACCAATAGGTTTGTATTGCAGAGACTACACCTTCTTTTGATGCTCCTCTTTTAAGACAACTCACTCTCTGGCTGTAAGAAATTTCTATTCCTGAAACATTGACTTCTCTGCTATTTTCCATAAATAGTATTTCTGATAAATTACTTCTTGAGCATTTCAGGTACTGCTTCCAAGTTTCTGTTTGCTTTGTCTTTCCTACAACCCTTTGGTACCTATTTAATAAACTTTAATTTTGGACAGTCCTCAGTTTGGTAAACTTAGTTACACCATCTTTCTTAGTCTTTGGGAATCTTGAAGGAGGCATATAGTACAATTTTTCTGATAGGATAAAGGGTAAATTTCTAAATCTACCCTGAAAAGAGAAAAGGGAGGTTATAGATATGATAAGATAAAAGGATAGATTATTGAATCTACTTTTCAAAAGCAATTACTAGCTTTAAATATTTTACATTGGATTGGACAAATATACTTTTGTATATTTTATACAAATTTTGTATATTGATACAAATTTAAGATATATTTTGATAAAACATACTGCACATATATTACTAATCTTACTCAAAGTATTGTACTTATATACGTCATTTAATAATGTGATAAAAATTTCTAGTTCTTTAAAGTTATTATTAACAATTTGTAAAAGGAACGGCGGGCTGCATCCCCGCCCGCCACCCGACTAACTTTACCCGAAATAATTACATGAAAACTGTATTCATTTAAACACTGCCTGGCCAATTAGTTATAATCTCTTATTGACTAGCTCTTACATATTGATTCAACCCATTTCTATTAATGCGTGTTGCCACTTGACTGTGGCTTACCAGGACGAGTCTAACCAGGGTCCATGTTGGGGAGGAGAGCTATGGCGTCTGCTTGCCTCTGCTTTCTTTCTCCCACAATTTTGTTCTGTCTACTCCACCCACCTAAGGGCTGGCCTATCAAAAAGGCCAAGGCAGTCTCTTTATTAACCAATGAAAGTAACAATAGACAGATAACCCTTCTCCATCAACAATTATTTTGGATAATAAGTAAAGGCAGGTTAGTAATTAGTCACAATTAAATTGAAGTCATTACAATTAAACTTGTAGTCATATTAGGTACATTATTACTGTATTAGGTCAAACAGAGATAGACAGGTCATCTTCAAACACTTCAGTGATCCATGGGATATGGCATTTAAGATGTTCTGATAACATAGGTCCTTTTATTTTATCTCAATGAGACATGTCTACTCCTGGCAGTACCAATCTACTTCAGAGAAGATAATGGGCATCAAAGAACCTCCACATAGAGTTTGCTTCCTTTCTGGCAAAAGTAAGCCCCTGGGCAAGAAAATTCCTTTGAATCGACTGCTGATAGTATGCTGTCCTAATAGGAAAAGCAAGGCACACAAGAAAAGTGACTGCCAAATCTTGTCGAGAAAAGGGCAGGAGAGTCCTTAAAAAATCCTATTTCATAGAAAAGAATGTTGAAAATTCTGGGCCTTTGGGCTGAAGATGTATGCCCCAATGTTGTAGAAGAACTTTGGGTAACTGTCAGATAGCCAGCTCTTTCCATCATTTCTCACATTTTTAAGAAGTTGCTTGCTTACATTTCCTGCTTACTCGGTTAATATTGCTTCCTTCTTGGGTCTCTGAAGTAGTTGAATACTAGATAGTTATAGTTACAGTTTTTCTTGCTTACAAAACTGATAAAAGAAATTCACGGGGCTGGAGAGATGGCTCAGTGGTTAAGAGCATTGCCTGCTCTTCCAAAGGTACTGAGTTCAATTCCCAGCAACCACATGGTGGCTCAAAACCGTCTGAAATGAGGTCGGGTGCCCTCTTCTGGCCTGCAGACATACACACAGACAGAATATTGTCTGCATAATAAATAAATAAATATATTTTAAAAAAGCAATTCACTAAGGAAGTATAAAGTGTATGAGGTTGAGGTTGAGGTTGAGGTTGATGGTAAAGCAAGCTATGATGGAAAGTAAATTAGGTACAAGACTTTGGACTCACCAACAAAAGGTAGATAATGTGCAGCATTCTCTCTGAATTTGTCAAATGCAAAGGGACTAGACCTTATTGATGTACTTATTGTTTATATATATTTATATAGTTATTGTATTTTATTGTATATAGTTTTCTTATATTATTTATAACCTTTTTATATGAGACAAAAAGGGGAAACATAGTGATATTTTGTTTATTGTCTAAGAAACAAAGCTCTCCTGAAGATCAGAGTGCAACTCTAGCCACACTGGTCAGCCACACAGGCTAGGCAGTGGTGGCACACACCTTTAATACCAGCAACCACATCGGTTAACCATCGAAGTAGGTTGTTGGCAGTGCACAGCTTTAATACCAACACTAGAGAGGAATACAAGGTGGGATGAGGCAGGAATTCACTTTTTTTTTATCTGAAGTTTTTGCAAAAGTAAGAACTGTCTAGTGGTTGGCTGCTTTGCTTTTCTGATTTTTCAGCTTGAACCCCAATCTCTCTCTCTGGATTTTTATTGTTCATGTTAAACTCTGATGCCACATAATACTTTTATGAAGAAGCTCAGTAACAAAGGTAAATAGCCTAATTTGTGTTACTAGCTATAATGATTCAGCCACCTAAGTACATGTAGACGTAGTCTAAGATCATGTCTTTAAAATTAAGCATCTCCAAGCCCTGTCTGATCTTATATTATAAATGGCATTTGATAGAGCATTTGTATGGTCTTGAAGCATGATTATTAAAACCTCAGAAAGAGTAATTGGAGTTCAATCTGAAGATCTGAAAAGCAAAGCAACTAGTCACTGGCTCTTACCTCGACTTCAGTCAGAAATGGCAATCCTGCCTCCATGAATCTCAGAACGAGACTGCGTGTTGAGGGTTGTTTTCTTCCATTTTATAATCCTCTCTAGGGCTGGGATTAAAGGCATACAGCACCGTGATTAAAGGCATGCACTGCCAGGTTTTTATGGTAACTAGTGTGGCTACTGGGATTAAAGGTGCATGTCATTGTGGCTACTGGGGATTAAAAGTGTGTGCTACCATTACCTGGACTGTAAGGCTGACCAGTGGAATTGTTTTACTCTCTCATCTTCAGACAGGCTTTATTCTTAAAATACAACTGAAATCCCACTATGTTGTCTAATTATTTTATCTGTATCTACCCACTTTTTTCCAACAGCCAATGAATCTGCTCAAGTAAATGGTGGAAGTCGTGTTTGGGTTCAAGTGGTCAGGACACAGGGAAGGCAGGTCAACTGACAAGCAGGATGATATTGTAGAAGGAATTTATGTAGTTAATATGTAGAGGACATAAACACACACACAAACACACAAACACACACACACAAAGAGAGAGAGAAGAAAGAGAGAGAGAGAGAGAGAGAGAGAGAGAGAGAGATCTATAGAAAAAGAAGAGTGCTCCAAATGAGAGGAGCTAGCTATTACAATGGCAATATATTGCACAGAGAAAGTATAGAGACAGAGCATCTAAAAGGAGGCACTTAAGTACAGTGTTGGGGATTCTTAGACTAGGGTATGCTGTTTTAATACTTAGATCACTCAAAAGAAATAATCACAATGAAATTTTTTTAAAATTCACTTTGCATTTATGAAGAGAAAGTTACACCTGCTCCAGGCAGATGAAGGTGAAAAGGGCCATTCTAGAACCAGATGCTATTTCAGATTTATAGTATGACACAGGTGAAGTTCACACATACCTCACAAATGTAAAAATTCAGGGCTTATTGTAAAGTTGATTTGTGTAGGGTATTCTAAATGACTGATTAAGAGTTACTGTTTTTTTGTTTGTTAGTTTTTAATTAATATTTTAATATTTTCTTTTGGAAGTTGCTACAGGGATGAGGAGTTGATATTGAGAAACTGAGAAGTGAGTGGGACTGGGATGCATAATGTGAAATTCCCAGATAATCAATAAAAATTTATGTTTTTTTTTTAAAAAAAGGAGTTACTTGTTTGTGATCTTAGAGGGAAAAGAATAATGTTTTTTCTGTGAACAACTCCGGTTTCCATATGTATATATACAAATAAATACTCATACATGACCTTTAATCCTGCAGACATTTATTTGTGTATGTACTAAAGGAAATTTTAGTAGTTTGTGGTTGTTTTTATTTTTACTTTTTAATGTGAAAAAAAGAGTTGATGATGACTATTTGAACCTGTTCCCCCATTATAATCTTTCCACTCTGAACTCCCAGCACAGCTGGAAGCATTCTTTTATCTATAGAACTCTCTCTTGGAGCTTTGCTCCTGGGAAAACAAAAAAATAAAGTGTTCACTATTTTAATGTTTCTCCTTTTCAAGTTCATCATAGCATTCTGCTTTTAGTAAGCACCCTCACACATAAAAAGTCTGCTTACTATTTAACCTCAGAAATTTCTTTGATAAACTTGTCCTAAAAAAAAGAGTTGTTCCAGAATTGTACAAGTGCTATTAAAACATCTATTTGTGCTTTCCTGCTTTCTTTCTTTTTCACTTCTACAAAAAGTATGTCTCCATCAAAGTGCACATTTGCAAAATGAACATAGTCCTGATAGTGGAAATAAATTTCAATGTAAATTCATATTGTTCTTTTCCACAGTAAAATGACAGCTTTTTGGAGATCAATGTGCGTAAGACTCTCCAGGGAATCTCACATCTATTATCAATTTCATGCATTGTAAGGCTTTTATTTCCATGTGCCTCACCCCCATTTTAGATTTTTTTTTTTTGTCTCTCAGTATTACCCATGAACTTTGGGCTCCCAGGAGTTTATCTTAGTCTCCTCCTGAGTCAATGACATACTAATATGGGGCTATGTAATTGAATTTTTGACATATGCAAAAATGTTGTAAAATAGATAAGAGAAGAAGTACATTAATAGATATTTAAAGAAAGGAAGCAGATGGCCTCTTTGTGAAGATGTTCAGATGAAGCCAAAAGATGACAGATGGTTTATACATATGAGATGTGTTGATGGCAACCAAAGCTGGTGGGGCAGAGTGGACAGGGTTCCAGCTTTTCATAAAATTCTGTAATTTGTACCAGAGGATGAAAGGATTGCAGACTAAATGAAAATATAGTCAAACTATTAAAAATGTGGCATCCTCACTTTATCTTTTTT
This sequence comes from Myodes glareolus, assembly GCF_982192425.1. NCBI lineage: Eukaryota > Metazoa > Chordata > Mammalia > Rodentia > Cricetidae > Myodes > Myodes glareolus. The sequence goes on along the minus strand of NC_142028.1, from coordinate 47,272,004 downwards.
TCACCTCTCATGTATATTTTATCATTCCATCAACAAGTACATTATTTAAAGTAAATTGTTGCAAAGGAAGGCTTCAAATATGAGGGCAACAGAACACATAGAACACAAACATCTCAGCCAGAACTTAAGTAAATCAATGTAGATTAAGGTTAGATTTTTTTCTGTAATATTTGCTCAGCTTTGTTTTTATTGTTTAACAAATAAAATCCTAGAAACAGCGAGGACGTGCCAGCTCATTTCCTTCTTTAAACACATGGTGCTAATTTTCCCAACTTGTCGAAAATGGATGAATGCTTTTAGAACACAGTAGTTCTTTCCATGGTGAAAGAAGTTATCAGGGTTTCTTTTAAAAAAGCATGATCACAGTAGGCAGTTCTTGGGACATATACTTAAATAATCCACTACACTATAGGATTAGAAATTTCTCTACCTCTCTCATAGTTTTCTTATTCCCGTCTTCAGTCTCCATTCTGATGGTCAATGACAATCACCTTATCATTTCTGTATATATTTAGCACATGTTTTTGTCTGTCATTTTCTGGTATAGAAAGTTCTTCTGTCTATGTGTTGTTTTTATTGGTTAGTGAATAAATCTGTTTCAGTCAGTGGCTTAGCAGAGAGCTAGGTGGGAAAACTAAACTGAATGCTGGGAGAAAGAAGGTAGAGTCAGGGAGATGTCATGGAGACAGACATGATGGAACCTTGTTATGGTAAAATATAAAATAAGAGCTAATAGGCCAAGCAGTGATTTAATTTAAACAGTTTCTGTGTGATTATTTTGGGAGTCTGGGTGGCCGCGAAATGAATGAGCAGCCTCCTCAATACAATTTTCTATGGATTTTTTTGTGACTATGTATTCCCAAATTTGCATATATGGATTTTATTTAAGCTCTAATTTAGTATTTTGTGCATTAGCTTTCCTCCATGTCAGTTAGGCTTGTACCTAGAAATCCATCTCTTTCAGATAAACAATGAAATGCTTCATAGTGTGAAAGCATTACCATCTGTTTGTAGAAGATTAGCTTCTTTCACTTTGAAAAGTTGACTACCAAGCATGTTTCCAATATGCACAGACACATTTATAGTCATGTACAGAATAATTAACTGTGAACTCGCTGAAAAAATACAAAATAGGATTTTTTTTTGCAATAAACATGGAAAGATATTTATACTTTCTGATTAACATTTTTTAACCAGAATTTTCTGAGAGCACTATAAGATCATTTTTTATAAAAAAAGGCAACATCAAACTGGATGTATTCTGTAGCCCCTACTAGCCTGGAATGTGGGTGGATACTCCTGTCTTAGTGTTGCCCCTGTGCTGCGTTAGCAGGCTCCTCGAAATTTCCCTGTGAAATTTTGTGTATTTATTATGTTTTATTTTCTATTTAATTTTTTTTTATACAATGTATTTTGATTGTGATTTTCCCTCCCCCAAATTCTCCTAGACTCTCCCTGCCAATCAAACTGAAAAGGAAAAAAGGAATACCACCCTTGATGCTGGAATGTAGGTCCTTAGAAACAAACAAGTCAGACCCCATGTTGTAAGGGAGGGAAAGGGGGCCTTTTGTCCTGTGACAGGATGTGAGTCAGAGTATTTACAGCGGGCCAACTAGTCTCCAGCTAAGGAGGAAGAGATAAGAGAAACAGAAGGCCCCTGAGCAATCCCCCCTCCTTGGTATTTAGGTGAAAGGTCAAGAATTTTCCACTCAGCGCACGCTCTTAGCCTTATTTGAATTGACCAATGGAATGAATCCCCGTAACCATGCCTCTCGCTTCTGTACGCGTGCTTTTGCTCTCCCATAAAAACCCCTCGCCCCAATAAACCTCTTGCTGTTTGCATCCGTAAGAGTGGTTTCGACTGGTCCGTGGGGCACGGGGTCTCTCCCGAAAGGAAGACATCCCTCAGGGGTCTTTCAAAACTTCATGTTCACATTCTCCTACCCCCAAAAAACAAAATAAATAAATAAGTAAATAAATAAATAAATAAACAAAAGGTCAATAAGTCAAAAAAAATACTAAGATGAAACAGAAAACAAAAACCACAGAGCGTCTTTTGTGTCTATTCCTAGAGTGTCTATTTCTAGAGGTAGTCAACCTGGTTGTTTTAATTGTTAGTTGGCAGGATATTTGGTAATGGTAGCTGATGTGAAATGTGAGTGTAACTAGTGTTCTTACAACATTGCCTTTGTACTGTGCTTTGAGCTGGAAGCTTGCAGGTCTTAGCTTTTCTCTTGTGAATGAGAAAAAGCTTCATAAGCAACGCCTCTACCTCTTACAGACAACATTGCTGTATCTTCCAACTCCTGTCGCCTCAGACTGAATATTCTGTGTTTCTTTAGTTTTATCTCCCTAGGTGAGTCATCTTTCGTTTGCGTGCCTCTTTTTTGTTTGCATTGTTTGTTTCTTGTCAAGGACTGTAGGCCCCAACATAGAAACTATCTATCCCAATCTGGACAGGTATGGAGGCACAAGAAATAAGCAGACACAGTTCACACAGTCATCACTGAAGGGCATCTCAGACTTCTCCCATCCTGAAACAAAACACTTTTTATCCCCCCCCCCAGGTAAACCAAGGTGGAAGCTCATGAATATTCTCTTTCCGGGGGAGGCGGGGCTAGCGAAACAGCTGCGATTTAGTCGCCAGCTAAGATCTACATTTTTAACAAAGGAGAAAGGAACAATACATCCTGGCCTTTGTCAGGCGGCTGTCTAACTTGTTTGGCAGAGTTGCATCTGCCTAGTGGCCAGTGAGCCTGCCTGTAAATTATTTTATATGAAATATGGGCCCACAGTTTCTGTTTGTGTGCTTGTGTTTAGAACAATGTAGAAACATCACAGTCACAAAGGCAATCAAATAAAATCAGAACAGTTTGCAAAATCTCCCAGAAAAAGACATTTTATATCATCTGCCTTATAATGCTCTGCTCACCTACCTCAAAAATTAGGATACCATGGAACAGTTTTTAAAAGGTCATCTCTCTTTCCAAAACACATACATATGTATTCATAATTACTATATTTACAGTTCAAGGTTGTGTTTTATTTCATCTCCCTTGTCATTACATCTTATCAGAAATTTGTGAATATATTAATTGTATACAAAATAACAACACTTTAATGCTTAATAATTTAAAGACATACATTTCTCATAATGTGATCAATAACATAAGAGCTATAACTTTTAAGCAACAATAATTAAGTATATTACCATATAATATGAGAGATAGTTGATTTCTTTTGCTACAAATCCATGGACCTTTTCTACAAGTGTGGATGATTCTAGAGCTTTTAAATCATTCATATTAAATGAGTTCAGTTAATTTCCCCCAAGTAGAAAGGTTTATGACTTTTTTGTTGTTGTTTGCTCTCTTGTTTTTACAGTTTTGTGTATTTGGGGTTATTGTTTTTTGAATCAAGGTCTTACTGCGGAACTCTCACTGACCTCAGATCTCAATGTTCCTTCCTCTGTTTTGGATGTGGTGGAATTGCGTGACTTAGGTTCTGTATTCACACTGGTGAGCAACTTCTGAGTCAGGTACGGTGCTAAGAACTTTGACAATGCATTATCATACTAAAATACCAGGAAGGATTTTAAGAATACAACTTGGAAGGAAACTACCAGCTGTATTATGTAGAGACCAAACTTCCTGTATTTGAAGTTTTAAATTGCTGTAACTAATACTCTAGGGCTGGAGAAGTGACATGGTCATTAAACACTAGGTTCACAGTAACAACAAAGTAGCACTATATATGGTCATTTGTATTCACTCAAGAGATAGATGTGTGGAGTTACAAATGGATACTCAGTGGCTGCTGTCTTTGTCTCTCATAGTTTCTTAGCTTTCATGTAAGAGTTGGGACTTTGACATTTTCCCTGCCCTGTGGTTTACAAGAAGCTTATGTATTATCTCTTTGCCTTAATTGCTTTATTTAGAGTTCCAGTAATCAACAAAAGCAGCAATGGCTCGTTGTTTGCGTGTGTTTTGTATCAAAATAAATGTGCTCTCCCTGAGCTTTAAAAAAAAAAATGTTTTCTTTAACAAATCCGAGAGAGCTTTATAACCTTTACTAATGAATAAAGCTGTATTTCCATCAAACTGACTTTCTATCATTGTTCATTTTGTTTATATAATATCTATGTATCTTTGTTAAATAAGTGAATGTGGGGCTTCTTTATACAGAAATAATTTAATATATATTCCTAAGCTGACTTCCCTGTAAATTTTTATCACTTTATGTTTTTAGACATAGTATAGCGATATTCAATAATTATTTAATTACACCAACATTTTCTGCATTAATGCTTTTTATTTAAAACTCTTTACTCTAGGAGAGAAAATTAATTTGCTTAAAATATTTTATTTTTTCAACTTTTATCTTGCTGATTTGAATCTTAATCCTTAAATATTTTAATCACTGCATATATGTTTATCCCATTTACAAAATAAATATATATTTACTAAACATTTTACCATTGCTGAACTTTATTATTAATTTTAAAAAATAGTTTCTATCCTATACTTTTCATTTTTATCATAACTGATAAAACTTTCATAAATTTTCCCTTTGTTTGCTTACTTACAGTTTTTTGCATACTAATTGTTTTCTGTAATCCCATAAAGCTGTGCATGATAAAGTTTGTGTGTATGTTTATATATAACTTTAAAATAGTAGCACTGTTATTCAGAATCTTAGAGCATCAGAGAGTTTATATAGCTCATACCTTTTATGCCCAGGTCACAGAGTGCTCCCCCAAACCAATTAGGAGACTGAGTCTTGTATGTAAAAGCAAAGAGCCTATATTCTTACAGAAGTTTGCAAACTCAGACTCTCAATGTATTCAGTGTGTGATTGGAGAGCCCCTAGCTCAGTTGGGGTTGGGATTCTATAGTAGCAAGTGTAGAGGTAAGGGATTTCTAAAGTTTAGGACCTCTGATTAGCTGACAATTGTTTAGCGGTGTCCTGGTGAAAAGCAATGGGTGTGTGCTGGCAAGTGAGACTGTCTACAATGGTTCAAATGTTAGGAATTTCTTTTGGATGGTCTGTTCCTGGGTGATGCCAGCTATGACAGTTGTGTGGCCTGGACCCCATGTGTGAGAGGCCTGCCCTGGGCCGTGAATGGCTTAGGTCTCATTATGTGTGGCTAGGCTGCCCTTGGCCCCATACAACCGTGTGTGTGTGTGTGTGTGTAAAAATTAAAAATAAAAACATGATCAGTGGAGTACAAGGCCTTTTTAATGTTTGGGGCTTTCTCTCCTGAGTGAACTAGAGCCCTCAATTGAAGAACTGGCTTGTCATTCAGCCAGGATGTATGTCTTCTATCTGTTCCTTAATGATGATTTCCCTATTGTTAGTATTTCCTGCTCCTTCTGTTCGACTTATTAAAGATTCACTTGTTTTATTTTATGTGCATGAGTGTTTTGCCTGCATATCTATATCTATCTATCTGTCTGTCTGTCTGTCTGTCTATTATCTATCGATGCACACCACATGCTTCCCTAGCATCTGCTGAGGTCAGCAGATCTTGGGAATGTAGTTGCGGGTTTGGTTGTGAGCCCCCACATGGATGCTGAGAATGAAACCCAGGTCCTCTATAAGTAGCAAGTATTGTTAACCAATAAGCCTCCAGGCACCAGTTATGCTTGTTAACCACTAGTTGAATCGTTCTACCTTTGGAGTATGTTTCTTTTACTTGAATAAAATACAGAGGGAATTGAACCAATTCCCCTAGTCTCCTAAAATGCACATTATATGAATGCGTCTTCATTCCTGCTGCATCTGTGAATTCTGATGGTATTTCACACTTCAGATTCTCTGTTGACTACATTTTTTTTACCATGTCATATTCTGAGTGTTCATAGCCAAGATCCTTTCCTTATCTTTCATCCATATGTTTATTTTTATTAACAGTTTAATGTTAATACCTATACTCCTAGACATGTAGGAAACCGGGCGGAATTGAGGACAGCCAAACTACATGACAATACTGTGGCATAAAGAAAAGGAAGAAAGGAAGGAAAGGGAAGAAAAGGGGAAAGACAAGAAGAAGGAAGTGGTGGGGAGGGGAGGGGTGTGGGGAAGGGGAAGAGAGTGGTAGTTGTCTTGTTTGGATTTGCCTTCTCATTCTCTTTTGTTTCATCAATAGCTTCCGAACTCTCGCTGACATTCATTACTGTCTTTGCTATATGAATGTTTTTATATTCCTTTTTCATACTCCCTGTTTGAGTTCCATCTTGAGTTCATAAAGTAAGAACGAACTTGTTTGAGTGTTGCATGGCTTTCAAGAGCAGCAGAATTTCTGCTTAGGAACAGTTTTCTTCTCCCCAGCACTGGCAGAGGAATGAAATGAGACATCTGTTTCTTTGCTGGTATCAGCGCATTTAGGAATTGGCAGAATTGTTTGATTGAAAATTTTCTAAATATGATCACAGTGCTTTATAGATTTTCATCTTTATTTCTGAAAAGCATAAATATGGATTACATTTGCCCTTTAATCATGTGTTTGTGGTTCAAGTAGATTTGCCAGGACTTAGAAGGGTCTGACTACATTAGGATGTTCAGTATATTTTTTGAGGGAAGAAAGTTCAACCCTTCAAATATAAAATATTTGAAAATATATATAAAATATAAAAAATATAAAAATATTTTTTTTCTTTCTCTCTCATATTCTTTGCAATTTTTCTGGTTTTCACACAAAAGAAAGTCTACTATTTTTTTCCACCAAACAACAAAGAAGGTCATTTAAGATTAACACATAAAATGGCAATGCTAAGTATCTGACCTCACTGTTGGTACATTATTATTAGCGTTGCACTCATTTATTTATCATCTATCTATTTACCTGAAAAGTTTCTGTACCCCTTTTAGCCTCTTCATTGACACAACAATCCAAATCCAGTGAAATCAAACTAAGCTAGAAAAAGCACATGTTTAATAAATAAAAACACCCCTGGATGAATTTGCAGCCACCACAACCCCAGTCAGAAAGGGGAAAGGAAAGGAAGACCAGAAAACCACTTGTCTGTTTTCTGTGGGGGGGACAGTTTAAGTACCCTGTGGGAGCAGTATTGAGTATCTCTGGGGAATGAGGGTCATAATTTGGCAGACTTTCTGAGATGTAGCAGGGTTTGGAGAGAGATGGGGTGGGGGCTTGTGGTGGAGCTTCCACCTGAACATTCCAGATTCTTTGGGTATATGAATGCCAGGGATTGGGGTGAAACTTCCACCAGAAAACTATATGTGTGTGTATGTATGTATGTATGTATGTATGTATGTACATATCTATCTGTCTATCTATCTATCTATCACCTATCTAACTATCTTTATCTAGTTTTATATATATATATATATCATCTATCTATACGTATTCATGTATGTGTTACAACACAATGCTTACTTCTAGTGTGAATTTAGTTTCAATGAGCATTCTCAAAACAGATACAAGGAAATAGGTATGAGTAAATTACTCCATTTTACCCATGAGTCCTTTGATCTCCATGAAACAGGTGTCCATTTTGAGTGGGATTTCCTCTATATAATTAGCCTGAGATAGACAAACCAATTTTACTCTTCCTCATATTTTTCGATCCCCTTTTCTGTCCCAATGTTCTGTTCTATGTATTTTTAATTTGGATCACTCCCATATCATTCACTTATTCTTTTCGTTAATCACTGACATAATTTATTGTTTATCATATACATTTGATCCTACTTTCAAATATTTATTCAATCGTTCTCTCTTTGTTGTTTGTTAGTATTATATTTTTATTAAGCTTTACTTGGAACTTTGAATATATCTCATCATCTTTGTTGTACATCAACTCAATTATATCTTAGCCTTCTATCTCTCGACATTTCAGTTTATTGTCTTCTGCCTAAGTCCCAGAGTACCTGCTCATTACATCATGACACCATAATCATCGTCTAAAAGATTTTCAGTGCATGATCATTATCAATTTCAGAAATGAAATAAAGTTAGAGTAGCAGTAGATATATAGTTATTACAGAGGGAAAATGAGAACACATTGACAATATCAGTTGTTGGCAGGGATGTGGGACAATGACATCCCTCCTTCTTTGAGGAAGGGAATATAACAGAGGAATTATTCTGAAAAAATAGTTCAGCATAATTTTATAAAGTTAACCATATGGCTACTGTATGGCATAACAATCAAATTCCTGAGCATTTACCTTGGAGAACTAAACCTTATGTTTACATTAAAATCATGGACAAATATCCTAGCAGCTTTATTTTTAATTATAGCTATAATTAAAACCCAACAGCACAACTGTCTGTCAGTGAAAAATGAACCATGATACATCGTTACAACCTAACACAATGCCAGAATCAAGGGAAGAGACTATTAATATATATAGCATAGAAATAGCCAAAGTGTTAAGTACAACTTAACTTTAATTTCAGGATGGTATTTAACATATGACTTGACTCTGTGACAATATCAGTATGACAGAATTATAATGATAAGATTGAATGGGTGGTTGCTGGGTCTGTGGTTGGGGAGGGTACAATTGTATCCATGCTATGGTGTCTGTTTTCTATTTTTATACTGTGGTATGCAAGTCCATTTACTATTATTTTAATATTTTGAGTTTTTCAAATAAAATATATGTTTTTAAGAGGTGTATAATGATTCCCTAAGGGCAAGCATGACAAAATGCAAAGTTTTATCAATGCATAGAATACAAATCGAAAATAATTACACCTCCTTAGATACCAACCCTATTTATTTGAGAAAGTGGTTGATATTTCAGCCATTCTAAGTCCCTGGCAGGTATGCATGGGATACCTGTTTGCTTCTTCCCCTTCTACTTTTTTTTTTTTGTCAATCAGGCCGATCTTGATCTCAGGATTTCCCTACCTTCTATTATAAGGTATTGTGATTATATACACATACAACATTTGACTGCTTCTTTCCTTTCTCTCTCTCTCTCTCTCTCTCTCTCTCTCTCTCTCTCTCTCTCTCTCTTCTCTCTGTCTCTCTCTGTCTCTCTGTCTCTCTGTCTCTCTCTCTCTGTATGTGTGTGTGTGTGTGTGTGTGTGTGTGTGCTTATTTTAAGCCAGGTTTTCTGTGTGTGACAGTCCTGGCTGTCCTGGAACTCTCTTTGAGCCACCTGACTCTGCTTCCCAAGTGCTGGGATTAAAGGCATATACCAAGCTGCCTGGCTACTTCTCTCCTCTCTTAATGTCACATTTCCATTTATCTTTCAACACATGAGCAAATTCATCTTCCTTGTGTTTCTCCACAGTCAAGCATTGTTGGTATCCTTGGACTGTGGTATTCGATCATATCTCTATTTGAGAATGACCACAATGCACTGTACTTCTGTGCTTGTCTTTATGTACCGAGCTCTTCTCCACTAGACCAACCAATTGGAGGAATTCTATTACAGCCCTGCTAGTCTAGGTCCGGTCCAGTGGAGGCAATATTGTTTCAAATAATTCATAAACCTTGAAACTGATTTCATAACTTAGGAAACAACACTAGCAGGGGTTTGTTTTTATTAAGATGTTACCCTTAGACTTTGTTATTGGAAACATTCTTATTTTCTACCACCACAGTGAATATTTACTTTGTTGACATTGTTGACTCCAACACTGTATTTTGACCATTCTGAGGCAGGACTTTAGATACATTTTTTAAAGTAACCTTCACAGATCTAATAAACACTAATACCATCTGTGCTTTTCTGCAGCCCAGGGAAATTCTATCTAGAGTTACAGGACATTTTGAATAGAGTTAGAAATATCTACAGTTCCCTTGGAGTCCATAACATTTTATTTTCTGGATATTATGTGTGTTGCAACTACTCCTTCCTTTTATGTGCTATTATATCCACAATTTAAAAACCATTTGTTTTATATATAAGCGCTTAGGTCGAGATCTCCAGTAGTCATTTTAGATTATGTTGATTTTATATGATAGTGACAACCTGACAGTGGTAATTTGCCATAGAAAACAAAAGGAGAAAAAGTGCTATGTGGATGAAGCAAATTATTGTTTATTGGATGACATAATTAGTAATAATGTGTTGATATGCTCATCAACTCTGAACTTTTATTCAATTCCGTTCTCAGGAGTTTTCTCATATTATTCTTATGCTCAGTGAGCTTATGGCTGTCTTCATTCAGTAACAGCATTTTACTTTACTGGGGACAGCACAGACTAGATACAATAAGTGCTAGTCAAGGGAATTAATACGATTCATAAACCTTCCAGGGATATTTCAGGAAAATCCCATATTTTATATTACGAACTTCTGCATGAGAGTCTCTGGTTGCCTCTACAGTCTATTTTGCTATCTTCTCTTCACTTATTGTGGTCCTCACTTCTTTCTGTTCTGCCAACAACCCGGGCTTGCACTGGCTTTTGGACTTTTATTACCCACATTCCATGTTCTGAATATAACACCTCCGACTCCATGCGGGGCCGTCCACAGATACTCAATTCTGAGTAAAACTGTCCCTCTTTGGAAGGCCTTTCCAGACAACCTCCCAAATGTAGCCCTTTCATTGTTTGAATGCAGAAGCCATCTTGGAATAGCTCAAAGCCATTGACAGAACACATCTCTTTCCCACTGTATGGTCTCTATTGTCATAGTGGAGATAAAAATCTATCAAGCTATAAATATTTGTAGTAAAGGAAGTGGCAAACATGACATAAGCAACTGGTTATTAAAGAGTAATGACTATAAACTATTCACTATACATTTACTTGCTGCCATTTGACAAGCCTTATTTTCTACTGACATAAAGTCTGTATTTGGAAACTTTTAATTATGATGACAAATAAACACCATAAGAGACATTTCATTGGTGTCTTTCTGTATATCATAGATATAAAGCGGAGGGTCTTTCTTTCTTTCTTTCTTTCTTTCTTTCTTTCTTTCTTTCTATCTTTCTTTAAGAATTACTTAGAGGCTAGAAAAATGTCTGTTATAAGGGACCTTCACAAAGCCTGAAGAAACTCTCCTCTGATGTCCGAATGCATGACATGACACACACTCCAAGTAAATAAATATAACTTAAAACTTTTAAAAAGAAATTCCTAGTTTGACCTACTTATTCATTAGTAGTGACAGTCTCGGGGCCTTTTAACAGCTGTCAGCCATTGCTTTTCCTGTAATACATCCATTCTTCTGTGAATGATGTCTTCAAGCAACTTACGTGCTATCATTATTTTATTTCAATTAAAGTCAAATACTTTTTTCAAGATAACTATCTTAGATCTGCTTTAGCTAGCATATGAATTTCACTCAGAAGAGAGAACTTTTAAATCCTTAAATCATCCAAGAAATCTCTTCAATTCTTTCATGTCAAGGTTAATAATTAAATGTTTAATACCTCTTTAAGCTATTAAGCTAGCAATAAAAATGCAATATTTTAACCCAATTTAAGGAACAATCCCAGATGTTATTTAACATGAAGAATTGTACTGATCTGCATATCATTAACATCTGAGTGCTAGAAAGAGAATTTCAAATATGCAAGAAGCCCAGATGACCCCTTTCAGTAACCAGATAGTGTCTTCTTTTCTCTTGGTACACATCCCTCAATGTTATACACCAGTTTTACCTGACATAGTTTCTACCATTTATTACAAAACTGTATACCGATAAGTGCTACCCAACCAATCATCAGTTTAAATTTAAATGAAGATTTTAGTCTCCATTCCTGACATTATTTTCCCTACTGCTTCTTGTCTGTTGGTTGATTTTTGTGAAATGAATCACACGTTGGTTTGGAATCAATGATGCGTATAAGATTTATCTATCATGTGTTTCTCAGTTCTGAGAAGTTATGTTTAAAGTAAGGAAGAAGAAACACATCCGGATAGGGTGGAGCAAACCTTTAATATGAGCAATTGGGAGACAGAGGTAGGCAGATTTCTATGAGTTCTAGGCCAGCCTAGTCTATATATTGACCCTGTCAACAAAACAAACAAACAAAGAAAAAACCTATTTTGTGACTGCGAAGTGTGCTCTGTGGTGAAATGAATATGATGTTCTTACAGAGTACCCCATTTAAGGTCTTAGCACCAGTACCGGGTGGCTCACAACCACCTTAAAAGGTGACCCCTGTGACTTCCATAGGTTCCTGAACTCAAGTGCACATATTCACAGCATGAACATAGACACACAATGAAAAATAATGTAAATAACTTTTAAAAAGAAAACATACTATTCTTTGCAATAAATCCGTTCACTTTTTCTTAAAAAAAAATTAACATTGCCAGTAATACAACAAAGAACATTTCAACATTGTTAATTCTTCCTAGGGTATCTTCTTTCATTTGAAGAGAATTAAAAATTATAGCCATTTGTGAATGTTAAGATTTAAAGAGAAACAAACATTAAATATCCTAGACTGATGTTCTCATCTCACAATTGACTAATATACTTACTTGTATGTTAACCACCTCTAAAGGATAAATCTGTTTTTTTTTTTGTTTTTTTTTTGTTTTGTTTTTTAAAGGCATACTGTGTTGCATCCTGATCCTCAATGTGCTCTGAATCCAAGCTGTGGGACCACTCTAAAGCTCTGTCTAAATTCTGAGGCCCAGTTAAACCAAGGCCTATTTTAGCGGAACAAATAAGATCGTGATAAAAATGCCTTTCAGTTTTATTGTTCAACTCCCAATGAAGTTGTTTGTTCTTTAGTTTTAGGTACATGGTTGCTAAAATCTAGCTTTTACCTCATGCACTGGGAGCAGTGAATTTCCTTAGGAAATCATTGTTCTTTATGGCAGGTCAACCGCAGCACAATCTGCAAATATTTATAGGGCTTTTCTCTAGTACTGCTCCCTGGTTGAACCTGTGGAGAAATCAAATAAGAATAAGACGTTTACCAAAAGAAGGACGTGGTCTGTTCAGAAAGGTTGGGATTTACATTGTTGATAAAGAAAGAAAGATGAGGAAGATGCACAATAAATCACATTGGACAAACATATAAGAAGGAATGACATGGGAGAATTTATTAAGGAAAAAAATCAAGGCTAGTCGTCCTAGGTTCTATAAGAAAGCAGGTTAAGTAAGCCATGGAGGCCAAGGCAGTAAGCAACACTTCTCGATGGCCTCATTACTAGCTCCTGCCTCCAGGTTTCCACCCTATTTGAGGTCCTGCCCTGACTTCCTTAGGTAATGGACTACAGTGTGGAAGTGAAAGCCAAGTAAACCCTTTCCTTCCCACTTTGTTGTGGTCATGGTGTTTCATCACATCAATAAAAACCCCAATTAGGACGGAAATATCTGGCTGCTTGGAGATAAGGATCTAAGACCTTCAGCTACTTTTCTAGCGCCATGTACACTGTCATACACCCTGCCATGATGATAATGAGCTAAAACCTCAACACTATAAAGCAAGTTCCTAATTAAATTAAACACTTTACCCTTTACAAGTGTTGCCTTGGTCATAGTGTCTCTTCATACATAGCTCTAGCAGTGGATAAGACAGAAATTGGTACCAGGATAATTGGTTATTATTCTGGCATACATTACTATGTTGTTTTTGGAGGACTGTGGAAGAGCTTTGGAATTTGGGATTAAAAAGCCATTGAGTGTTCAAAGATTGGTGAGCTTTCTTTGGAAACCTGGAAGACAAAAAAGTTGCGAGCAATGTCAACGAGGAAGGCCTAGCCTTCTAAGTTCCAGAGGTAAGTTTGAGCATCGTTTAATGACGACCTGGGTCATTTTTGAGTTGGAAATCTGTTGTTCTGGTTAGTAGGGGCTGAAGAAAAAGCTGTGATTAATGTCAGATACAGCCTGATGGGTCCGTAAGTTCCGGAGAAAGGTAATGTGGATTGAGGAAAAAAATACATAAGATATAAGAGACAGCAGATAGAGTTGGGAGGACATGCAGTGAATACTGTGATCTGCCTCAAGTTTATTATTGAAAGTTCTTATATACACCCCATTCTGAAAAGGGGGGAGGCAAAAGACATCCTGAGCATGACACAAAGAATAAACAAAGTACTATTTATTTATTATGTATATATTATTCTGCCTAGAGAAATGCAAATCAAAACAATTCTGAGATTCTGTCTTACACCTATAAGAATGGCCAAGATCAAAAACACTGATGACAACTTATACTGAAGAGGTTGTGGGGAAAAGAGAACACTTCTGCATTGCTGGTGAGAATGCAAGCTGGTACAGCCACTTTGGATGTCAGTGTGGCGATTTCTCAGAAAATTAAAAACAAACTTCCTCAGGACCCAGTAATACCACTTTTGGGTATATATCCAAAAGATGCTCAATAGTGCCACAAGGACATGTGCTCAACTATGTTCATAGCAGCATTGTTTGTCATAGCCACAAACTGGAAACAACCTAAATGCCCCTTGAACAAAGAATGGATAAGGAAAATGTACATTTATACAATGGAGTACTACACAGCAGAAAAAAATAATGACATCTTAAATTTTGCAGGAAAATGGATGGAACTAGAAAACATTATTTTAAGTGAGGTATCCCAGACACAGAAAGACATCACATGAACTCACTCATAGGTGGTTTTTAAACATAAAGCAAAGAAAATCAGCTTACAAACCACAATCCCAGAGAACTTAGACAATAATGAGGACACTAAGAGAGACTTACATAGATGTCATCTATATAGAAAGTAAAAGGTAGAAAAAGACAAAATCTCCTGAGTAAATTGGGAGCATGGGGACCTTGGGGGAGGGTGGAAGGGGGAGGGGAGAGGCAGGGAGGGGAGCAGAGAAGAATGTAGAGTTTAATAAAAAGCAATAAAAACAAAACAAATAAACAAACAAAAAAATGATTTCCTCCATACATCTCCAAACATAAAATAACGACAACCTAGGTCAAAATAACCTTTTGTGTAGACAAAACATCCTCTACCCGAACCTTAGGTTCAAACATTCCATCCTATAACTTGGAAGGAGCAAGATTAGGTCTAAACTCCCTGACCCTGAGTCAAGGTGGAATGGGTTCATTTCTGTAGACTCCCACAGATTAACAAGAGACCAGAAACACCGAAATGAAGCTACTACTTTACTGAACAATTGATGCTGGTCAGCCAGAGCTGGGAAATTAACAATGTTTAAGAAAACAGAATCATTAAGGTAAAATATTCCGGGAAGTCTCTTCAGCATCAGCACACACAGCCTGTAGTCCAGAGCTGGCCAAGGCTGTAGCTCCCGCTAGCAGCCAAGCTTGAGTAGTTTGGTGAAATATGTTTGGAAGGCATAAAGGGTCATGGAAACAGCTGAAGCTTGACACTGTGGGAGATCAGAAAAGGTCATTGGTGAAGGTACACCTTCAACAGCAGTTGGAAGCCCAGGATTGAGGTACTCCTGCAGAGTCTGATGCTTGGCACAACAGAGTTTAAGAAAGGCTTTTGGTAAAAGTTCAACCCAATTGCAGCAGACACCCAGTATTATGCAGATGCCGGTACCAAGGGATGAACACCAAAAACAGTAACAGCAGTGGAGTGGAGTCATCCAGAGGCTAGAAGATCAGCCGTGTGTGCTGCAGAGGGCGGAGCCAGGGAAGTGACCCAAGCTGATTATGGAAGCCCAGAAGATCCTTACTTAATTTTTAAATGATTGCTCACTCAAGGGAGTCCCAGGTATTGGACATTCAATTATTTACATTGTTGGAGTTTGATTTTGCTTTGTTCAGGTTGTGACTGTACCCTGGTTTTTTTTTCCCCTCTTGAAGTAAGAAACTACTTAACTTATTTTTGATTTCACAGAAGCCCACAGCTGATAGACTTCAAAGTTAAAAAAAATAAAAAGAAAGAGAATTTGGATTTTACAGAGACTTTGGATTTTAAAAGAAACTGGATATTTTTAAAGAGAAAACTTTTAAAGAGTTTGAATTATTAAGGATGTGGTGTTTTTTCAGTTTTTAAAATGTTTTATATTGTCATTTCTCTGTGGATAAGTGATCTTGGAGATAAACAAGAGAGGAAAGGTTGAGTGATATGTTTATCTGTCAAATTAACAAGGGGACAGTTGTGAAGGCTAATTTAATGCCAAACTGAAGAAAGCTACGGTCATCAGAGAGGAAGGACCTTCAACTGAGAAAATACTTCCATAGTATTGGGCCGTAGACAAGCCTATAGACAATTTTTTACTCAGTGATTGTTATGGGAGGACCCAATTCATTGTTGGTAGCTGCCCCGGGCATGTTGTTCCGGGTTCTAAAAGAAAGCAGAGTCTTATATTTTTGGTTGTGAACCTAGCCTTTAATGGCAAGGCCACCTCTCAGGTTCTGTCTTAATTGTCATCATATAATCTTCATCCAGTAGATGAAGAGATCCATATGCAAGCACTGGGTTGAACTCCTAGAGTCCAGTCAAAGAGAGGGAGGAGTAATCTTATGAGCAAAAAGATCAAGCCCATGATGGGGATACTCACAGAAACAGATGACCTGAGCCAGTGAGAGCTCACTGACTCTGGACTTAAAATTGGGCAACCTGCATAGGAACAAACTAGGCCCTCTAAATGTAAATGACAGTTGCATGGCTTGGGAAGTCTGTGGGGCCACCTGCAGTGGGACCAGGATTTATTCCTAGTGCATATACTGACTTTTTGGAGCCCATTCTCTATGGAGGGATACCTTGCTCAGCCTAGATAGGAGAAGGCAGTGGGGTAGGAAGGCTTGGTCCTACCTCAAAGCGATATGCCAGAATTTGTTAACTCCTCTTGGGTAGGGGAGGGTGGGGGTTTGGGGACAGGAGAGGGAGTTGGAACTGGGATTGGTATGTAAAATGAAAACGATTGTTTTTAAAAAATAGAAATAGATAAAAGAAGCAGACTAAGCAAGCCATGGAAGGCAAGTCTGTAAGCAGCATCCCTCTATAACCTCTCTATCAGTCTTTGCAATCAAGTGCCTGCCTTGTTTGAGTTCCTGATTTGACTTCCTTTGATTATGGAAGTCAAGCTAAATAAAACTTCCACCCCTAATTGCTTTGGCTATGGTGTTTTATCATAGCAATAGAAACCCTAATTAGGACAAATGTAGAATGTTCTAAAAGAACTTAATTTGGAAAAAAAAAAACAAACCAAACCATGAGGCACTCACATGACTTGGTCATGTGTTATAACCTGCCAGTATCTGGATACATTTTATAAAATTTGCTGAAAATACATGCAAATGCTTAATGACTGTGTTATATAAACATTTAAACATAATACACATGTGCATATTCATATTTGTATGTGTATTTGGAAAAAATAAATTATGCTTTTGAGTTAAGAAATCATTGCTTTCAGAGTATTGGTAAAGTTGAAGGAAAGAAGAGAGGGTTATAGTGTGTCTAATGTGTGGTTTGTTTTTGTTATGGAGTAAAGTCTTACCTGTCTCATTATTACACTGAATCCTAATACTTCCTCATTCCCAAATGATATTTGATGACAAAGCCTTTGAGAAGTAATTAGGTCATGAGACTTGAGCCTTCCTCACTGGGATTAGTGCTCTTAAATGAAGACTAGAGAGAGTTAGCCTTCTGCTTCTTCAATCAATCTCCATCATGCTGGTACTCCAGTCAAGAACTTCTAACTTCCAGAGCTCTGGGAAATAGATCCCTGTCATTTAAGCTATCCAGATGGTGTTCGCTTGTGCAGCCCAAGTCGAGTAGAATCACTTTCACTGCTTGTTTTTCTGATCCTGACCCTGTTTTTTGCCTCACAAGGGCTAACACAGACCTTCAATCACCAGAAGTTATTCACGTTCAGGTAGCCACATTCCTGTGGGAAGACCTCGCCTTCACGCTTCACTATATTCAAATTTGATGATGGAAGCTGAGTTTCTACATCTATTAGAGTTTTTTGTACACTTTTGATTATGTTATTGAAATTACGTATGCATACAATATTGAACCATTTGGTGGTTTGTTTTAACGTATGGCCAACCCCTTAATCTGGTGTGTTTTCCAAAATATTTTCTTTGATTTTAGTGGTGCCATAAATTCTATAAACTTCATTTTCTTTAGACAAGAAGGAAAAGCCCACTCTTCTAGATAGAGGGCCTTCAAATTAACTCAGTTGTCACAACTGAGCATTTTTTCTATGATTCCATTAAAGGTTTCATCCCAACCTTGACTCTCAGAGAAGCAATCTGAATTTTTCTTGTGGTTTCAAAATATATCTACTCCCACTTTTAAGGTGAAGAAGACAATATTCACAACTGTTTTATTGCTGCTATTGCTTTAAGACAAAGGATGGTTGAAGGGAGCAAGTTCTCCCTTCAGTCCTTAGTGAATGTGTATTGCATGGCATGGGTACAGCTGTGTCACGGATCTAATATGCCAGGCTTGTAAGAATGGCAAAGCTTTCCCTAGCTTTGATTCAGAAGAATGGCAAAGCCTTCCTCTGCTTAATGTATAGATGTTGATAGGATGTGCAGAATATGTCCACCTTAGCACCTCCCCTACCCTTTCATGTTCATGGTCTAAAGACTGCTGGCTTAAACTCTCAGGGACTTCTCCTATTAACATTAGCAAAATCACCCCACCACCTTGCTCAGCTATAAATAATAGTCATGCCTCATTATTTATCTGATGCAATAAACTCACTTCCTTGTTCAGCTGTGTGTGATAACATTATCTTCCTCTTCACCTGTACTTTATAACCACACTGAGCTTTCAAAGTATCATGGCTTCTTCAACTAAGGGTCCACCCACCACAGCTTTCTGTATTCATGTGTCTGTATGTCTGACACCTTTTCATTCCCTGCTTCCCCAGTTAGGTCAATCCCTGGAGCCATACAAGAACATATAATATATGATGTTGTAATTTCTTAAAATAAACCCTGTTTTTTGCTTCACAGAGGCTAACCCAGGCCTTCAATCTCTAGAAGTTACTTATGTTCAGCTAGCCAGTTTCCTGTACAGAGCTGATAGTTGTTTATGGGAAATGAGTAGCAATTTTATTTTTAAATGATTTATTGATTTAATTAGTTATTGGTTTATGAGGTAGATACTCATCCTATAATCCTGGCTGGCCTTGAACTCACCAAGCATCCCTGGGTCATCTTGAACTCATGTTAATCATTCTCCATTATTTAGAATGCTATGGTTATATTGATGATCTACCACTTCTGTTTATTGAAGCACCATCTCTCTCTTCCCTTTCTTTATTACTAGTTAAAGTTTATTATTCTCTTGTTAAACCAGGGCTTTTCATGGAACTGCTTCCCTAGAAAAATATAGGGGAACTGACAGTATCTATGTCCAGATTTAAAAAAAAAAAAACCTATGACTTACCTTTCCACTTCCTTGGAATGTACCCATAGTTTGAAAGTTGAGAAAGCTATCCTGAAATAATCAATAATATCCTGAAGACACCATTTCCTTCGGATCCCAAGCTTTGGTCTCTACATTACTAAAACACGATATGCTTTGACTAGATTGGCTTTTCACACAAAAACTATTTTAATGTGTGTTCATTGTTTTTTGATCAGTCTTACAGCAAATGTATCTTGAATGCAGTTTAAAATATAAAGATAAAACATAGTACTGTTACCAAGAAATTGTCACTACTATCTGGGCAACAGAGAAGCAAGCACATATAAATAATAAAATATTTTAGGTTATAATGCCCCAAAATATCTGGATACAAATTGGAACACTGGGATACTAAGACACAATTTGAATTGGCTGGGCCTCTTCATCCACTCTGTGAATCCTAGGTACCAAATTCAGGTAATCAGACTTGGCACTAAACATCTTTATACACCATTTAATGGATTCTTACCTTATTTTTAAGAAAAATTTTCAATGTGTATCTCAGACTTACCTTAAAGTACTGGCCTCCCACAATCATCTTGCTGTCAAGTTGCCGAGATTACAGATACATGCTATTTCATCCACTTTTGTAAATAATCGATGTTTTGTATTTGATGTATTATCAATCATAATGATCACTTTATACATATTGAGTGTATATACCAGGAATTAGTTTCAATTTTATTTTATGGGTAAGGGTTTTCTGCCTGCATGTGTCTGTGTGCTATATAAGTGTCTGACACCGTGGGCCAGAAGAGACCAATGGATCCCCTGGAGCAGGAGTTACAGATGCTTGTAAACTATCAGATGAATGATGGGCATCTAATTCAGGTGTTTCTAATTGCTCAGCCATTTTTTCAGGGCTACAAAAATTATTTTTAATATTACTCTTTATGTATAAGAGTATGTGTGTGTATGCATACACATACATATGTGTAGGTATCATGGGGACAGCAAGAGAATGTCACACACACTGCAGTTAGAGCTACATTTAATTGTGTGATATGTGCCCAATATGTGTACTGGGAACCAAACTTCATCCTCTGACAGAGCAACAAGGACGTTGTCCCACTGATGTCTTTCTAACCTACTACATATTAGTAATTATGCAAGAAATATGTTGCTTCTATGTGGAAGGACTTAAGAATAACTTAATTCTAATGAATGTTTTTGTTTCAAATTGATTTTAATATTGTATGGCACTTAGATCAGTCAATCAAGATTTTAGAGCAAAGGGGAGAGGTAGATTATTAAATACAATGTCATCAAGTCCCATCCATTTGACAATAGTTTCTTATATAGTCACATGGGAAGGTACAATATTAAGATTCATCACTGACATCATGCTACTAACATCCAAATGCATTAATGTTGTTCTCTGACAAAATTCTGTTATATTCTCTGCATTGATAGCAATCTGTGTTGAAGGAACTGGTCTCATTAAGACAACTCTTATA
Source organism: Myodes glareolus (assembly GCF_982192425.1). Taxonomy (NCBI): domain Eukaryota; kingdom Metazoa; phylum Chordata; class Mammalia; order Rodentia; family Cricetidae; genus Myodes; species Myodes glareolus. The sequence goes on along the minus strand of NC_142028.1, from coordinate 47,251,271 downwards.
CTAATAACATATAAGAGCTACTAATAAATGTTATCAACAGTGTGTCTTGACAAGCCTTTCTGAATGAGATAATTTGTAATTTCCACTTAACTGTTTTGTGAAGATGAAAGTGCTGAGAATGTGACTTTTAAAACACTTGAACATAAATTTGACTTATTAGTTTTCATAGTTTCAGCACTCATTTGCTTTATTTTTTCATAGGTAATACAATACAAAGTTGTTAACTGAGATTTCAAAAATTATGTCTGAACTAGCATAGAGGCCAATAGCACATGTCTTACTTTTTATGTCTTATATAGAACTGAGCCCCAGATTTAAGATCTTCAAGCCATAGAAATCAGAAATCTCCATCAAAGATTAATAAGTTTTAGGGTTGGTTCCCAGTGTGACACTATTGTGAAGCTGTAGAATAATTAGGTAGAACCCAGAGGAGGTCCTTCTGGTTTTCAGGCTTCACCTTCAAGTGGATAGAATACACCAGGCTCTTTCCACTTGTACGTCTTTGCCATGAGGTGAGTGGCTTTGCTCTACCACAGATCTCCCCTCAGCACATGTGTCCTGAAAACTGTGATCTCATAGAAAGCACTTATAATTTTATTACTTCAGATATTTTATGGTGATAAAAAGTTATGAATAATATGACCTCATTCCAGTCTGTGACTGTTTCCCATGGGACATATGAGGATAAAATTATTTTATTATGTTTTTGCTAGTAAGAATCATTTTCTGAGAATTTCATTCTTTAAATCATTGCTAAACCGAAAGACAAATATGTGGGGGCTGGAGAGATGGTTCAGCAGTTAAGAGCACTGACTTTTCTTCCAGAGGTCCTCAGTTCAGTTCCCAGCAAACACATAGTGGCTCACAACCATCTATTGTAACATGGGGGCCAGCTTGCTGGGGTTTCTGTCCTGCCTATTACCCCACAGCCAGCAAGCCCCAAAGAAAATCACACAGAGATCTCCATAAGTTATAAAACTGATTGGCTCATTAGCTCAGGCTTCTTGTTATCTCTTATAAGTTATATTAACCCATTATTCTTATCTATGTTAGCCACATGGCTCTGTACCTCTCTCAGTGGGGCAGCTTACATCTTGCTTCTTTGGTAGTCTGGGCAGGAGTGGGAGGAATCAACTTCCTCCTTCCCAGAATTCTCCTGTTCTCATTGCATCATTTCTACTTCCTGTCTGATTTTCCTGTCTATACTTCCTGCCTGGCCAATCAGTGTTTATTTAAAAAATGATTGACAGAATACAGACAATTCTCCCACAACCATCTATAATGAGATCTGGTGCCCTCTCCTGGGGTGCAGGTACACATGCAGGCAGAATAATTTATACATAATAAATAAATAAATAAAAAGATAAATATGTAAAGCATATAACCTCAAGATTATATGAAGAAGATCTTATTATTACAACTTTACATTTTCTATGTATAATATAGAACTTTACAAGATATACTCACTCATAATGTGAACTTCACTATTTTTCTGTTGGCCACGAAGGATCAAATATTTATTTCACTTATGCTTCTCACAATACTAGTTAATAAACTTATTCCATATGGAATATGGGCATGTAACTTCACTATTGAATAGATTCCTCATTAAATATTGTGCAGTTAAGTTCATTGTTACAGAAAGAAGAAAAGATCAGAGAGAGGTAGGATGCATTTTAAACATATGCCAGTATTTTAGCAGTATTGGTTTTAGGTTTTTAAAAAAAGACTAATAAAATACATTTGAGAGATAAGTTTGTGTAAGGAAGTTACTCACATTTATCACAGAGCTTATCAGATGATTGCATGCCCTGATATGTGTCCTTCTCTGCTAAAATTTTCAATAAGCTACTGAACTTGATGAGAACAGAGACTTACTTTATGCATTGCTGTATACTCAGTGTCTCCCTTAACATATGATCTGTAATTGGTAATCCATATGTAAGCTGACATAATTAAGATCTTTGGGATTTCATTTCAATGCTACTTTCCCCATCTTCTGGCATCTAGAGAAGAATTTGTGCTAAATGTGCAAGTGGTATCTAACAAGGAAGATGGATCTACTTAAGTGTTTAGTGTTTCACCCCATTTACTGTCTTTCACTGTCTCTGCAGAACATGCTGAACAGACACTTGTCTGTCTCTAACAGACTTCATTATAAAAAAGTCATTATACTGACTTTATCTTTTATATTCATCTCTCATACAATACATCCTAACCATAGTTTTTCTTTCCTTCTCTGTTTCTAGTCACTCCCTCACCTCTCTTCTCCCCTAAAAACACTTCTCTTCCATTTTCCTTCAGAAAAGAGCAGCCCTCTCAGGAATATCACCAGAACATGACGTAAGAAGTTACAATAACACTAATCCCAAGACCTTATATCAGGGCTGGTCAAGGCAACTCAGAAGGAAGAAAAGTCTTCTTAGTCGAAGACTAAGAAGAAGAGTCAGAGACATTCAAGCTCCTGCTGTTAGGAGTTCCACTAAAACAGCCAGGTAATAACCATAACATATTTGCAGAGGAACTAGCTCACAACTATGCAGATTCAGTCTCTCTGATCTCATATGATCTGCTTCATTGATCCTGTGTGCTGCATTCTCTTGGTGTCATTGGCCCCTCTGGTTCATACAGTTCTTCCTTCTCCTCTTCTACAAGGTTCCTGAACTACAAGGGGAGGGATCAGAAGAAGATCTCCAATTTGATCTTCAGCCTAATGTTTGACTGTGGGTTTCTGTATCCACTCTCATGGTTATTTAGAAAGCCTCCCTGAGGATGATTGGAAAAGGTACAAATCTATGAGTATAGAATCATTTTATTGATGATTTTTTTTCTATCTTAGATCTCTGGGCTATCCAGCCTTGGGTTCCTGGTCATTTAAGACAGTGTAGGGCATGGGCTACCTCTCTTGGCTTGGGCCTCAAATTAGACTAGCTATTGGTTGGCCGTTTCCACAAGTTTGGGCCTCATTGTTCCCGCACATCTTTTAGACAGGACAGATTACAGGTGAATGATTTTGTGGCTTAGTTGGTATCTCAGTCCCACCATTGGTAATTGCCTGGTTATAAACGATGTTCAGGCTCCATATCGTCCATTACTAGGATTTCTTTTTTTTTCCTTTTTTTTTTTAATGGTGACTAAACTGAACAAATTTTATTTAGTAAGGAAATATTTTGCCAATCCAAAACTATTATTGAACAAATGAGCCATGGGAACCTCACACTAAACTCTTGGTTCAAGTTTTAGAAACATTATGATTGAGACTGTAAACTACTTATGAGATTTTTTTTCTATTTTTTTCAAAGTTTATTAAACTATAAAAGTTTCCATTTCTGCCCCTCCTCCCAACCCTCCCACTCCCCGCACTCCCCCTCCTCCTCCCTCTCTATCCCTAAGAGCAGTCAGGGTTTCCTGCCCTGTGGGAAGTTCAAGTTCCTCCCCGCTCCCTCCAGGTCCAGGAAGGTGAGTATCCAAACAGACTGGATCCCAAAAATCCAGTATATGCAGAGGAAACAAGTCCCAGTGTCATTGTTAATGGCTTTTCAGAAAGACTCCGGGACAGCCACATTCAGAGAATCTGGTTGGATCACTTGCTTGTTCAGTCCCAGTCCAACTGGCCTTGGTGAACTCTCATTAGATCAGTCCCCTTGTACCAGTGGGTGATCTCACCCCTCGCGGTCCTGATTTCCTTTTTCATGTTCTTCCTCCTTCTGCTCCTCATTTGGACCTTGAGGGGCTCAGTCCGGTGCTCCAATGTGGGTCTCCATCTGTATCGCCATCCATCATCGGATGAAGGTTCCCTCTGGTCTTGCCTTTTTTGCTCACGTTCTCTTTCCTTCTGCTTCTCGTTTGGACCTAGGGAGTTAAGTCTAGTGTTCCAATGTGGGTCTCTGTCTCTATCTCCATCCATTGCCAGATGAAGGTTCTATGGTAATAAGCAAAATATTCACCAGTATGGTTATAGGCCAAGGCCGGTTCAGGCACCCTCTCCTCTGTCCAGAGAACAATCTGGGGATCTCTCCTTGGACCTGGGATCCCATTTATAACCGTCTCTTGTAAACCCTAAAATGACTCCCTTAGTTGAGATATATTCTTCCCTGATCCCATACAGAAACTAGACACTAAAACTCTAATTAACCCAATTAAAAAATGGGGTGCTGACCTCAACAGAGAATTCTCAACAGAAGAACTTCGAATGGACAAAAGACACTTAAGGTTATGCTCAACATCCTTAGCGATCAGGGAAATGCAAATCAAAACAACTATGAGATACCATTTTACACTGGTCAGATTAGCTAAAGTCAAAAACACCAATGATAGCCTATGCTGGAGAGGATGTGGAGAGAGGGGAACTCTCATCCATTGTTGGTGGGAATGCAAACTTGTGCAGCCACTGTGGAAATCAGTGTGGCGGTGTCTCAGGAAACTGGGAGTCAACCTCCCTCAAGACCCAGCAATTCCACTCTTGGGAATATACCCAAGAGATGCCCTATCATACCACAAAAGCATTTGTTCAACTATGTTCATAGCAGCACTCTTCGTAATAGCCAGAACCTGGAAACAACCTAGGTGCCCCTCAATAGAAGAATGGTTAAAGAAGGTGTGGAACATATATACATTAGAGTTTTACTCAGCGGTAAAAAACAATGACATCTTGAATTTTGCATGCAAATTGATGGAAATAGAAAACGCTTTACTGAGTGAGGTAAGCCAGACCCAAAAAGAGGAATATGGTATGTATTCACTCATAAGTGGATTCTAGCCATAATTAAAGGTCTTTGAGCCTATTATTCGTGATCCTAGAGAAGCTAAATAAGAAGGTGAACCTGAAGAAAATCTTGTAGTTATCCTTCTGGAGATTGGAAATAGACAAGAGTCCCAGGTAACCTCGGGTGCATGGGGGGGTGGGAGGGTTGTTGGAAGGGGAGAGGGTTAGAGAGAAGGTAGTAGGGGAGGAATGGGGAAAGCTCGGGGGACTGGGATGGGGGGAGGGAGGAAGCATTACTAGGATTTCTGCTAGGGTCACCCTCCTAGAATCCTGGAGGTTTCTACTGCACTAGGTATTCACATTGTCCCCCCAAATACCTCACAATTTCAGTCATCTCTCCTTATTCTCTTTCCTTCCATCCCTCTCTATTGCACCTGATCCCTTCTTGCCCACCTTTGCTTTTATCTTTTAAAGGACACATCAAGTAGATCAGAAATATCTTTTATGGTCATTGTAAACAGATGTGTAGAAAAGATTGTCCCCATTTTAATGTTTTATTAAGTATTTGTTTTGACCATTGTTGATAAATATGAACAAATAGAATTTTAAATTCTATACATTTTAATATAGTGCTATACTAAATTACTCTGGAATTTCATGATAGAGAGAATTTGGCCTTTATTTCCTTAATGAGGAAAACAATTGAGGTTGCTAAACAATATAGATTATTTCAAATGGTAGGTAGAATCAGTTTTATTTTCACTACAAATCATACAGTCATATAGTAGAAACAAGAATACAAAAAACAATATTTCTCTATACTGTGGTTTCATTTTTTGGCTATCAAAGAGCAGTCTTTAGTGTTAAAATTTTTCATCTTATATTCTGAATAATATTAATTAATATGCAGAGCATACATAATAGTACTTCGTTAATAAATTAATATTACTATATTCCAATCCATACACACTTTATCATGAATTTGTGTTTTGTTAATTTATTCCCAAAGTGATGGATGAGTTCAAAGAGACAGACATTAGGGAATGGAATATTGATATCTGAGATCTCAAATAATTTTCTTCCTACTCTGACAGTATTGGATGAGCTCAAACTAATGTTAGTATCAGAATCTTTGAAACATAATTTATCCTGCAGAAAAGAGAATCAATATGAACATCAATATCTTCTTTCTTAGAACTTTAATTCATATCTATATACAAATTGTATAATCTCAATCAACTATTAAATTTCATTTATGACAGCGCCTATAACTTTTCTTTTTAGATTTATCATTCACACCTTCATTGGATCTTGTAACCACACCTTTGTTCATTAAGCAATGTCTCTTACATTGTTGGTTCTAGGATATATCAGTTGATATAAAAGAAAAAAATTCATAATAATATGGTTTTGATGGTGAAAGTTGCTATAAGTAAATTAAATTCATCTGATACTATGTAAGAAGGTTATAAACAATATAGGAGAAAATAATTTGGTAAAGGTAGTTGAAAAGTCTAGGAGAAATAAAATAGATGTGAATTTTAATTGAGTAGTCTAATGAAGACTTATTTAAAAGGTAAAATTTGAAGGATACTTGGAAAATTTATTAAATGAAAAATTATGTATTCAGAGACACCCAATCAGGGGGGAGAAAAGGATGATAAACATGCTGAATTCATGTCATTCTGGAAGAGAAGGTCAGGGAGAGGGAGTCTAAGAGGAAGTACATTGTGAGGAAACATATACAGGACTGAACATTAGCATAATTGTGAACCCATGGGCCAGAATTTAGTAATTGAAACTTTGATGACTACACTGTCTCACTCATATCTACTCAACTATGGAGTCACAGGGTCCTTTAGATTGGAGGTTTGCTCTCTGAAGGTCCTGCAGTAGTTTAGTTGAAAGATGGTGGAAGGTTTATGAGGTGGGACCTTGGTGAAGGCAGTATAGTTCTCTTGATTGGTGTGTCTCAAAGTGGGTTGTGCTGCTGCAATGTTTCCTTTCTTCTTCCTGGCTCATGAGGATTATGTTCAGTCACTGTTACTACAATCATTTGTTTTCTTACCAGTGGTCCAAAGTTAGAGAAACTCATTTTGGGACTGCAGGCTTCAAAACAACGAGCCATAATTCCCTTCTTCTTTCTAATTGTTTCAGGTAATTTGTGTTAACATAATATAAACTGGTGTGGGAAAATTGTCTGTATTCTGTCAATCACGTTTTAAATAAACGCTGATTGGTCAGGCAGGAAGTATAGGCAGGAAAACTAGAAAGGAAGTAGAGGTGATGCAATGAGAACAGAAGAATTCTGGGAAGGAGGAAACTGGCTTCTACCACTCCTGCCCAGATCACCAAAGCATCAGGATGTGATCTGCCCCACTGAAAAAGATACTGAGTCACATGGCTAAAATAGATCAGAATAATGGGTTAATATAAGCTACAAGAGCTAATAAGAAGACTGAGCTAATGGGCCAATCAGTTTATAACCTAATGTAGACTCTGTGTGATTTTCTTTGGGACTTGCCAGCTGTGGGGTACCTAGCAGGACAGATACCCCAACAAGCAGGCCCTATCATGTTACAATAAACTGATGCAGAAAATTAAAAGTGATCATGTATAGAATGCAAATAAAAATGCGACTGTATTTGAATCCATGCTAATGACCTGAAAATTGTGCTGAATCCATTGTAGATCAGTGAATTATTAGTATCATTATTTGTACTTTGATGTTAAGAATAGTTTGTCAGCTTTTAAAGTGATTACTGCACATTCTTCAGGATTTTGTCTTCAATTATTTTCCAACTGGAAAGTGTCTCTACACCTTACTTTAAAGTTGGTTAAGCTTCTGAGTTCTTTAGCTGATATAATTTGGTCAAATATATAATTTCCAAAGCTAGGTCATTCAATTTATATTCAATATTCATTTTCACCTCTTCTTTTTCTTTTGTTAAATTGTGATCTTGCTTTGTTTTTTATTCATTTGTTTTGTTTTGTTTCTGTAGTGTTAACATGATGTTTCTATGCTACCAAGACTGTAACTTACAGAGTACCTCAGGCTTGCCTGGAACTCATTGTTTTCCCCCTTAAGCATGGACTAATTTCTCACTCTACAAAAAGCCACTGGTCACTTAAGTATCCTGATTACTCTAGGTGTGTCATAATGGAAATACCTATGGAAATGTCTCAGGGGAGACTGAGAACTCCTGACAAACTCCAGATTTTCAGGGTCCTGTATTTGTGCAAATTCAAACATCAAAACTCTGAGTCAGAAAGCATTGGTGGTGGCTTAGGCCTTGCCTCTATCTGAACAAATTTCCTGAGTATCCAGGTCAGATCAACCCAGCTAAGCCTAACTGATTACAGAATTGTAAATCAGTAAGTTCTTACCATCTTTTAAGCCCTTGATGTCAGAGCATTGTTTATTATATAATACCAAATAATTGAAATTATCTATCTTTTGAACTACTGAATACTACAGTTATCTACATTTTGTCAGTATGTCTTGGCCTTGGAAGAGGAGACACAGGAATTGGGAAAACAATTCTGGTACTGGAAATGGCAGATATTGGCTTACAGTCTAATTGAAACAGTGAAGTCCTAGAAAGGCCCAGGATTCTTTGCATATGAGCTATGGTTGTATATGCCACAGCTACCTAGGACAGATTGGCAGTGCATGCTGATTATCCCTAACACCCAAGTCAGAAATCTGAAATGGTGCAAAACCAGAAATATTTGAGTACTGACAACTTGACACAAATAGAAAATTCCAAACCTTGCCTTAGATCATTGATCCCTTAAAATGCAGATTCAGTAAATTATAACTGTATTTTCTGCTTGTGAATATATGTGAAACATGAATGAATTCATGTTTAGAATTGTAGTTTCATTCTGAGTTAACTTGTTTTCTATATGCAAATATGCTAAAAATTAAATTAAAAATGAAATTTCAGACATTGCTGGTGACAAACACTTTTGGAAAGGGCTATTCACTCTGTTGGCAAAAAAATATGGAATAGAATTCACATTTCACCCAGAAGACTGGGCATCTAACAAAATGAATGCAGTTATCATTTCCTGCGATGTAGGAGGTTTACAAAAAAGATACTGATTAATTTTTTCTTTTAATTCAGGACTTTGATTTTGAATCTGTTAAGACTGTATGCTACTTTGTATCCAGAGAACAAAAAGATAGGCAAATGTATGAATAGTCTTCCTGTCTAGAATCCTATTTGGGGACCTAAGTGGATGCTGCTGGCATATAAAAAAAATACAGAATCATGAAAGTTGATGAAAGCTCAATGGGAAAATATGCTGGCCAAAATATTAGAGCACACGCATCTGAAGAGGGTAGGCAGATGTGGTGCGTACAGCAGAGATGTGCACGAGAGCAGAGGGCTGGGGAGGTGAGGCACCTAGCACTGATCCAGCAGGGCCATGTGCAATCAGTGCTAGCTCCTTACCCAAGACTCATCTGTGAGCACACTGGGATCCAGAGAAAGGGTGTGAAGAGGTGTCTTCATTTATAAAAATTCCAGTGGTTTGTACCTTGAATCTGCAGTGTAGGCAAGTTTCAGGAAAACTTGATTAGATTCTCTTAGAAACAGATTTGTGCACTCAGGTTAGACAGATGTGAGTTCAGGGTAGGAGACATCTTGATAAAGATGGTATTATATGCTAAACAGAAGGAAAATTGGAAGGGGATTCCTCAGTCATATTTTTGTTACACTATGTCTACAACCATAATGTTTTAAGTAAAAGCAGTCTTACGGATGCCAAGTATTCATCAAACGTCTCTGCATTGACAGGCCAAATGATTATCATTGTATTAGTGATAGAAGATTTAATTTTGTGTGTGTGTGTGTGTGTGTGTGTGTGTGTGTGTGTGTGTGTGTGTACTTGTTTACATGCATGCCCAGCTGGGACAGAAGTGCTGAGGTCAGAGGAAAACTTAAAGGATTTGTTTCTCCCTTTGTACCACAGAGATCTTCAGGATCTTGTTCAGGTGGTCAGGCTTAGCATCGAGGGCCTATACCTGCTGAGTGTTTCTGTCTTCCTGTGTAGCATATTTTCATCTCACATTTCACATGTGGTGATAGATTCATTTATGAAAGCAACAGAAAAAAGGGAGTCAAGCTTTTATATTTGCCCTCGGGAGAAGCACAGTTAAACTTTGTTGATTTTTCTCTGCTTTGTTTTCACATGTGTTTATTTTCATTAAAATTATGATGTTAAAGTCTTATTATTTTACTCCTTTAGCCATGCTGCTATTAAATATAGTGTTAAGTCAAAAATAATGCATGATAATACACAGGGTTTGAAAATAAGAATGACCATTGCACCTTTCAGTGATTGAATCTGTCATAAAGTGTTCCTCTTTCAAATAGCAGCTAATATACCTCATGGTTAGGTTCTAAAAGCTTCCTAATTATTCACCTAATGACTTGGGGAATTAAAATCACCCTTCCTTCTACCAGTGTATCAAAGATTAATTTAAATTTTAAATTTGTCTCCTGCTTCTTTCTCATTTTTAAGGATTAGCATCGGGCTAGATGCGCATGACCGTGAAATAGTTAGAAAAATATAAGTTGAGGAAAACAAGATAGTGTTTTCATAGACAGTGAATGCTAAGATGTTTCAGGAAGAACTGGAAAGGAACCATTTTCTTTTTGTCTATGGTGATACTGATGGAGTTTAGAAACAAAAGACAGGTTTAAAAGTAGGGCGTGGAACTGACTTTACAGAGGTTTCTTGGTGCATGATGTAGTTCAAGTTCCAATTAGCTAGAGATTGAGTATAATGCCCCGATATCAGCTGATCAGCCTGCCTCAGCAACACTGTGTACTGTGATCATTTGCTTACCATGATGTCATATAGTTGGTCTGCAGCTGGCTCCCACTCCCTAGCATGGCAAGAATGTCTGCCCATGTATCATTACATAGGAGAATGATCCAATTCAAAGTACATGTGTCTTCGTCTTTAGACATGTGCATGTTTATTTTGTGAGTGAGGACATAATGATGTGCCTGTGGATGTCAGAATAACCTCTATGTTCTTTCTCAATTTCCAGAAATACGGCCTTCTTATGTTTGTTGTTACATACTCCTTGATAACGAAAGATAAGTGGTACAGCTGACTATCCCTGAAACAAAATTCTCAGGATTCTCTTGGGGACAGACGAAAAGGATTTATTGTTTGTTTGTTTTGCATTGTGTGACTTCTGAAATATTTTCCTTTTTTGCTAAATAACATAAGAAAATCCTGTCAATATTTACTATGTGCAGGGCTATGTTTTAGACCCAGGCACAGGTGAGGATATAAGTATGACTGATACACACCCTTTGCTTCAAGGGAGCTCCAATCATTGAGGTTGAATCACAGATGCAGACCAGCAGAGTGGCGTTCTCATGGAACTATGTACAAACCTGAGAGAATGCCAGGAAAACGCCACTGGATTAGGATTGGTTTTACTTATACAGCAATAAGATAGCATTAAAACTATACTAGACCAAAAAAATTAAAAAAATAGATAAATGGTCCAGATACACAACTTCATTCCAACTCTGTATCTCTGTATGGGTTCTGGAAATCCAAAGTCAGGTTCAGTTGGCTTGACCAGTTTTTCAAAGTTTAATCATGTCCTACACTCATCAAAGTATGTTCTCTAGTGAACAAATAACATTTTTCATCACTTTAAGACAGAAAAATCCAATGTGGAATCATGATAAATGTGATACTTTCTGGAGTTGTTTTAAGGAATGCTGAGAAGGCTTATACACAAGCTGGTAATGATAGATACTTTACTATTGTATGGTTTGCCAGTTGTTTCTTTGTGTAATTCATTTGTGTTGTAAATATTGTATTTTAGGATATTTTCTGTTTGTTTTTCATTAGTGGCTAATATTAACATTTGATTTCCTAGTTAATATGGCTGGACGGTGTAAGTTTCATAGATTATTTTATAGAACCAGCTTTTAGTATTGTTGTTTTTCTCCACTGATTTCATGTTTTCAATCACATTGATTTTTGGTCTAATTTTTATTTATTTTCTTCTGATTACTTTACATTAATTGTGTACTTTTGTGGCAAATAAGTGTAGATAAACTAGTTTTGTTCTCCCTTATATTCTGATACATATATTCAGGGCTGTAAATTTCCCTGGAAACACTACTTGCAATGATTTAAGAAAAACATGTAAGCTGAATTTTAATTTATCTAAAAAAGTTACTGACCTATTCACCCTTCAAGAAGTCCCCTTCTTACTTTCTTTCTCTGTGTTTCTGTGTGTATATATACATATATAAATGATATGTCTTTATATAAAATATATACTCCTAAATACATAATATACCTACTCAGTGTGTACATTCTTACATGTATTGTATGCAATAATTTGAATTTAATTTGAAAGCATGTTTGAATTCAATGTGAAACTCTTGTGTGTAATATATATTTGAAAATAGTTTTTTATTCTCCCTGAGGCTATGTCTTGTAATTGGTATATTTAGATTACTGATATTTAAAATGGCTGTATATTTGGACTAATATTAACCATACTCGCTGTTTTTGTTTTGGTCTTTCTTTACTCATATCTTACCTTCTGGTGTTTTGTTGCCCCTTGTAAGTATAAGGATTTTCTCTCCTTGATTAGCATTTTGTTGCCCTTTTGACAATTCTTAATGATTGCTGTAGAGTTTTCAAGATATACTTACAATCAATCCAAACCTAATTTGACATAACACATCATAACAGATAGATGCCATAGTTTGCATTAGAAATGCCTCTCAGGGACCCATGGAACAATTATGGTCTCAATCACAGAGTATTATTGAGAGATGATGGGGTGATAGGGCTTTTAAGAGGTGGGAGACTCGAGGGTGGATGTTATGAGGCTATTGTGTGTTTATGAATATCACCCTTATTCCTTCTCTCTTTAGAAATTCATGTATTCATAACATATTTACAACATTTCACCCTCTCTCTCCCTCTTCTCATTCTACTCCTTTCAAATTCCCTAATTCCCTTTCAAATCCTTGGTTTATTTTTCCTTTAAAAGTTATTGTTATGTATGTGTGTGTGTGTATGAATTAAAATACAAATACAAATTGCTGGGTTCATTTAGTATTACTCAAAGATATATACTTTTGTGACTATACACTTGATATGGAATAACCAATTAAAAGGCTCATTCCTGGGGAACAATGATCCTTCTTGTAGGTATTCTAGTTGTGTGTCACTGTCTGCATTTGGATTTGTTTTTCTCCTATCAGGGCTGTTGTCTGGTATTTCAGTTACCAGGTCTTGTTTAGGCAACCATATTGTTGATGTTGCATTGCTGCAGGCTCCCTGTCATATATAGAAGATGATCTCTAAAGTGACATCCTGGTTCTCTGGCTCTTACAATATTTCTGCCACCCACCACCATCTCATCCTTAATGATGCCTGATCATAGAACTATGGGTTGCATTATAGATGTGTCAGATGGGGTCAGTCACCCATGGTCAGTTATCCTCTGCATTTTGACAAGCATTTCCTTTCTGAAATGGTCTCCATATGTTAAAACAGAAACAACTTATGTGGGGTTGTGGGATACAGCTATTCTTATGTGTGAGTGTAAGGATAAATACCTAGAATGCAGCTAGAATTTGTAATGTAGCAGTAATAGGTTCTCCTCTCAGTTCTATGGCCTCACCAGTAACAAGTGGATGATGACTCAGTATATGGTACCAGGCATGAATTCACTCCTGTTGAGCAGTCCTTGAGCTCAGTTAGACAGCTCTTGTTTATTACAAAACAATGGATGTGCTACTATCGCACCTTTGAAGATATCTTGCCATGCTGTTCACCTTGTGCTTCTTGATATCACAGCTGGCTAGCATTTCTGATGAGTTTCTTCTCTGGGAGTTTGCCTTGCACCTTCCCTTATTGTGAAACCTAGTAATCAGGAAGGGGTCTTCCAGGTCATATCCAGCTCAATTCCTCCAAATTCCGAGGCTGAAATACACAGTGTCTTCATCTCTAGTGACATATCCTCCTGTTCTTGGAGGCAACCAAAAGACTATGATGCTTGCAAAGTTGTTTGGATTCCAAAGATGAATCTATCGACGGAGTTGTTTTATACATGATACTTGGGTTTTGTTAGATAGTCTATAGCTCTTGTTGGCTTTATGTTTTTTTTTTTTTTTGTGCAAGCCAGGACATTAATGGGCATTCTTTTTGCCTAGTTTCCCACCAAGGATAGCACAGCCATAGACCCAAAATAGCAGGCAAATTGATCATGTACTGAAACCCTAAAACTGTGAGCCAAGATAAAGATTACTCTTGGGAGAGGGTTGAAGGGGAGGGGAGAAACAGGGAGGGAATCAAAGAAAAATGTAGAGCTCAATAAAAATCAATAAAAAAAGGAGACCACAAGAAGAGTTGATTTAACTCATTACAGTTTTATAGTAATGGAAATATATTCCAATTGTGTAGGTTCTTCATAATAATGAAATCATTCAAATTTCTTTCTCTTGTCTTTAGGATTATTTTCTTCATTCACTCCTCTTATAGGTAAGTATACCTAAACATATATGTTTGCATGCTGTATATGCATTTATATATACATATAACACACACACACAAACATATATATATATATATATGAAATGTAGTCAGTTACTATAATAAGCTAACATATGCCATCTATAATACAAAGAAAAGGGATCTATTTTGTCTTCACTTTTTCCATCTTCAATGTTCTTTCTTTTCAATGCAGAACAAAACCTAAAATTACATTTTCCTTTTCTGTCTTAACATGCCTTGTAAGGTGTTCTTGGCAACACATCACTTTAATTTTTTGTCTGAGAAAGTTTTCCTTTACCCTTGCTTTTAAAGGACAATTTTAGAAAGTCTAGACTGTGAATACTCTGTTTTCTTCTCGCAACACTTTAGTATTATACTCTCCATCTTTTGGATGCTGTGATTTCCCAAAAGCATATCTTTGATCGTTGAGAGGTGACTTTTTTCCCCTCTTTTTTCCTATTTCCATGAGGATTCTTGTTTTCTTTTCTGTTCCGTTCTTTTCTCTTTCATTGAATTTAGTTTTTCTTTTTTCTTGTTTAACTATAATATACAGAGGTATATGTTTTGTGTTGACTAAAGACTTAATATGTATATGAGTATATGCGTATATACATATAATACACATTTACATACATACAGAAGCACACACATATATACATATATATATCAGCATACACACACACACACACACACACACACACACACACACACACAGTGCAGGTTCCATGGAGGGCAGAAGATGATCACTTGCTGCTGTGTTGTGGGAATACCTTCCGCTGCTTCAGCCAATAGTCGCTGAAGCATGAGCCCACAGTGCTGTGGGAGCGCCTTTCGCTCCATCAGCCAATAGCCGCTGAAATACCAGCCCACTGGGGAGTGGTATATTTCTCTTTAAAAGAAGAGCGGCAAGCCTCGGCTCATCCTCTTGGTTCCAGCACTTGGTTCTGGCTCCTGCTCCCGGTTCCTGCTCCAGTGACTAGGCTCCCTTCCTGATGGTTTATGGTGTATGTAAGTTTTACCCCCCAAAATAAATACCCCTTTAAAACATAACTGGTGTGGGATTGATTTGCCATTATCTGGGGCCCCAACATGTGAGTTTTCCCCCCTTGTGACATAGGCCAAGCAACCAGAGCCGCACACCGCTACTGGCTCCCGACTGGCCCGACGTCGGGCAGATCGGGGAGGGAACTTTTTGGTTTCTGCTACCCCTATCGGGCACAGTCTTCCCCACCGCCCGGCTTTGTCCAGCGCTCGACCTGTGCCGGAGCACACGATCTGTGAATTTAACCTCAGGATTTGAGTGTATATATTCTAGAGTTTACTTCCTGGATTGACACCATTGCCACGTGGATTCAGTTGCGCCCCCACCACCTACTGGCAAGCAATGTTCATTACAGATAAGATTTTTCTTTTCGGTTGAAAATACATACATACATACATACATACATACAAGTACAATTTCTTTTGATAGAAAATGTCAGAAAATATTACTATCCAAAAGTTCAGTGTTTTTTTTTAAATTGCGCTATGGAGGATATTCTGAAGGATGTCTCTGATATTCCTCTTACTTGGTTATTCCTGGGATCTGTCGCTTTTCTGGTGTTTGGCTATTTTATAAGGATGATACAGTCCTTACAGACTGAATCCACAATGCTGAGGGCAGAGATTAAAACCTTAAGGACAATTCAGACTGACACCAACCTCCTCAAAAAAGAGTTTGGAGTTTTCAAGAGGGAGACTAGATCAGAATTTGAAGTTTTCAAGGAGGAGACTAGATCAGAGTTTGGAGTTCTCAAGGAGGAGACTAGATCTTTGTCTGATATGACTCAGTCGACTGACCAAAATATCAAGAAGGTACAGTCTGATATTGCTTCTTTAGAAGAGAGCTTCACTACTCTGGAGGAGGGGATGACCAAAATGACTCGTAACCTCCAGTCCATGGCTGTAAGTGCTGAAACATTAGCTGAGAGGATTATAACCATTGAATGTGAAAATCGGACTTTATAAAAAGGGTATGATAGATTAATTGACAGGATTTCCATAAAAGAAGGCACAGTACATGCCATGAGGATTATGTCCAGGGAGGATATGGTATCTCTAACGGACAAGGTCCAAGCCTTAGAATTATCAATGAAGGTGATTGTTTCCAAGGAGGAAATCGTGTCTCTGACGGACAAGCTCCATGCCTTAGAATCGTTAATGAAGGCTTTGGAGCATAATACTGGACAAGAGATTCAGGACTTACAGAAGGCAATGGTGAGCAGATTTAATAAGATTGAGGAAATCATAGACTCTGATGAACAGGAGCAAAAGGTAGAAAGACAACATTCACCTCAAAAAACTTTCAGTCTACATAGAGTTATATCTGCCTTTCCAGTAATAACATCAGAAAAGATAACCGGCTCCAAAAACTCTAAGGTCATTAAAGAACATACATGGGAACCTATACGTATGAATGATCTGAAAGAATATAAACAAGCAATTGTGAATTATGGACTACATTCATCCTTTGTTAGGGAGATGTTAAAATCCTGGGCTCTGAGCAGCAGGGCCACTGCTCAAAATTGGAATCAATTAACATCAACTGTCCTCGAGAACGGGCCTTTATGGTATTTCAAATACCTATTCAAAGAAGAGGCCAGACTTTTAAAACAACAAGAATCAGCGAAAGGAATTGAGGTTTCTCTAGATCAAATTCTAGGGGAAGGACTTTACTCTGATCCTCAAGAAAAAGCTCTTTATGATGAAAACATTTTATCCATATGTGCTACAGCAGCTCTAAGGGCCTGGGACAGGGTTCAAGACTCAGGTCAGAAAGTAGAATCATATATCAGGGTCAAACAGGGTCAGAGAGAACCCTTTAGTGACTTTTTACAGAGACTAACTAAGGCTGTACAAATAGGGATACCTGATCCAGAAGCAAGAAATACAGTAATTGAGTCTTTGGCTTATGAGAATGCCAATGTAGAATGCAAAAGGATCCTGAGGCCTTTAAAAATCAGATCAGCGCCTTTGGATGAATGGGTTTTACATACAATGAATGTTGATACATTTGATTATGGCGTTGAAACATGGGTGCAAGAAGCAATTTCCAAAGGTAAAAGGAGACATCAGATTACAAAATGCTTTCATTGTGGCAAAATGGGACACATGAAAAGGGACTGCAGACAATGGAATTCCAGGAAAAATGCCTCTTCTAGGAATAACAGGAATAGGAGGACTCAGCCTTTAGGTTTATGTAGGAGATGTGGAAAGGGCAGGCATTGGACGAATGAGTGTAGGTCAACAAGAGATAAACAGGGCAACCTGTTGCCATTGGGAAACTCAATGGAGGGGCCTCACGCAGGCCCCCATGGCAAATGTGGTCCAGTCATTTCTGATCACTGAAGAGAACATGCCTCTTCAGGGAAATTAGAATGCCCCATGCCTGCTGTTAAAAGCAATAATGGCCTGAAGGATGAGGCAAATGTGGTGAATGAACCAAGAAATATAAGAGGACAAAGTAAATGAATATTCTGGCAGACTTCTATAAATGAACAAAGACCACAGCTAAGAATGTGTGTAAATGGCAAATTTATTACTGGACACAGGTGCGAATATAAGTATCTTTACTCCAGAATCTTGGCATCCGCATTGACCTCTTCAGGAGGTAGATATTCAGTTCTTAGGAATTGGAACCCTATCTCAAGTAAGACAAAGCACGAGATGGGTCAATTTTATAGGTCCAGATGGACAAATAGGAAAACTAAGGCCATATGTAGCCAATATTGCAGTGAATTTATGGGGCCGTGACCTATTGCATCAATGGAATACCCAAATTAACATTCCTGCTGCTGCCAGAGCCTATATTTCTGAGGACAATATTACAAGATATTACAGATGGCGGAAACCAGCCATTAGAGCTATACAAGAACACAACACAATTGATGGCCCTTCAGAGGTATCAACAGCCATGCCTCTACAATGATTGACTGAGAAACCAATATGGACTAAACAGTGGCCTTTAGCTGAGGAAAAGTTACAGGCTTTAGAACAGCTGGTACAAGATCAATTAGATGCTGGACATATAGAAGAATCTACCAGCCCTTGGAGCTCTCCTGTATTTGTTGTTAAGAAAAAATCTGGCAAATGGAGAATGGTGACAGATCTTAGAGCTATCAACAAGGTTATTCAACCTATGGACCCTCTGCAATCTGGAATTCCTCTGCCCTCCCTGTTACCAAAGGGATGGCCTTTTATAGTTATTGATCTGAAAGATTGTTTCTTTACTATGCCATTACAAGAAAAAGATAGAGAAAAGTTTGCCTTCACAGTGCCTACTTATAATAACTCTCAGCCTGCAAGGAGGTACCAGTGGACCGTCCTCCCACAGGGAATATTAAACTCTCCCACCCTGTGCCAATATTTTGTAAGCCAACCATTGAAAATTATATGCAAACAATTTCCTAAGTCCATAATATACCACTATATGGATGATATCCTGATATCTGATCAAAACAAAGACACCTTAGAAAGGCTGTTTGAAGAAGTAAAAATAGTATTACCTAAATAAGGATTGCAAATTGCTTCTGAAAAAATTCAGAGAGGAGATTCTGTTAATTATTTAGGTTATAAAATAGGTTTACAAAGAATTAAGACTCAAAAGACACAAATCAGGAGAGACAGGTTACGAAGTCTTAATGACTTTCAAAGATTATTAGGAGACATCTCCAGCCTATGACCAGCTGTTGGGATAACACCTGATCTAATAATTCATTTAAACAAGACCTTGGATGGTGATAAAGACTTAAACAGTCCCAGAGAATAAACAGCCAAAGCAGAAAAAGAACTGACAATGGTTGAGGAAAAATTACAGGATGCTCATGTTGACAGGGTAAATCCAAAACTTAGTTGTATTCTCGTCATATTGCCTTCCAGAATTTCTCCTACAGGAATCTTGATGCAAAGAGATGATCTTATCTTGGAATGGATCTTTTTACCACACAAACCAAGTAAAAAATTAAAAACTTATGTGGAAAAAGTCTCTAAATTGATTATAAAAGGAAAATTGAGACTTCGTCAATTAGCAGGTATAGACCCAGCAGAAATTATAGTGCCTTTCACTGCTGATGAGATAAAAAAGTTGTGGGAAGGCAATGAACCATGGCAAAGAGCTTGTGATAATTTTTTGGGAGAAATCAATAACAATTACCCAAAAAGCAAGAGACTTAACTTTATAAAGAGAACTTCTTGGATCCTTCCTCGAATTGTCCATGATGCTCCAATAACTGGAGCCAGTACATTTTATACTGATGCTAATAAATTAGGGAAAGCAGGTTACAAATCAGAAGAATTGAGTAAAGTGGAACAAAGTCCTTATGATTCTGTCCAGAAGGCAGAATTATATGCCATCCTTATGGTGCTTAGGGATTTTAAAGAACCTCTTAATATAATTATTGACTCACAATATGCAGAAAGAGTTATTTTGCATATTGAAACTGCTGAATTTATACCTGATGATACAGAACTGACCTCATTGTTTAGCCAGGTACAATACATGATCAGGAACAGGTTCTGCCCTATGTATATAACACATATCAGATCCCATACGGGTCTGCCAGGTCCTCTAGTACAAGGTAATGCAGATATTGATCAATTATTGATTGGTAATGTGCTTCAGGTATCTGAATTTCATAAAAAACATCATGTCAATAGCAAAGGTTTAAAGAGAGAGTTTCCCATTACATGGTAACAAGCTAAGGAGATTGTAAAGAGATGCCCTACTTGCTCTTTATATAACCAAACACCACTACCTGCATGGACTAACCTGAAGGGTATTCAAAGGAATGAAATCTGGCAGATGGATGTCTTCCACTTTGCAGAATTTGGAAAATTAAAATATGTACATCACACCATTGACACTTATTCAAACTTTCAGTGGGCAACTTCATTAAGCTCAGAAAACACTGACTCAGTAATCACACAATTTATTAGAAGTTATGGCCATTATGGGTATACCTACACAAATAAAAACAGATAATGGTCCAGCTTATGTATCTAGGAAAATGAAACGGTATTTTGCTTATTATAATATTAAGCATGTTACAGGTATACCATACAATCCTACAGGTCAAGCAGTCATAGAAAGATCAAATCGAACTATAAAGGATATGTTAAATAAACAGAAAGGGGTGGAAAATGCCCCCAGAAATAGATTACATAATGCCTTATTAACCTTGAATTTTCTTAACCTTAATGAGAAGGGAACAACAGCGGCAGAAAGACATTGGATAATGTAAAAGTCTGTTGAACTAAATCAACCGGTTTATATCAAGGATGTGCTGATCTCTCAATGGAAGCCAGGAGATGTGCTACATTGGGGAAGGGGTTTTGCTCTTGTTTCCACAGGAGAAGAAAATTGTGGATACCATTAAAATTAATAAAGGTTAGATCTGAAGAGAAGAAACCTCTTGGAAAGGAGAAATGACAGCATCTACAATGATGATAACCATACAGGTGGTAAGAAAAACATAGAATGGGGGCAGGTTTCTGTTCTTATCTCCACAGGAAAACACTCGTCTTTGAAAAATTCAAAGGACCCTGGATGTTTGAATACTGACAGATGAAAAAATAACTACCCAATATGGATTATCAAGAAAACTGAATAGGTTGTGTGAGTATGAAGCTCTGGAATATACTAAATCATATTTCTGAATTTATAGAGCTGGTTTTGGAGTTGGACTCTTGGCTCAGTCCCTCTCTAATTCCAAGCCTGTTGTTAGGAGAAACACCCAGAGTTTCTGGAGTTTCTGCCTTATGGCAAAAGCCATGATATGAGACAGAAAGAAATATGAGTTTAGAAAACATCTTTGCTTTTCTTCATATCTATCATACTTTTCATTGAATATGTCTATCATACCTTTCATTGAATATATGTTTGTATATGTCTATATAATTAATGTTTAAGTTTTCCACAGTGCACAATAAGTTTTTTCTGCACTGACATTTGAAGTTTCCAGGAAGAAGATGGGACCCCCATAACAACAATTCCACTCGGTTGATATGACGTCATGATACTGATAGTGCTACTACAAGTCCTGTTCTGGGTATCAGCTGCACAGATGATTCCAACTTGGTTAGCTGAAATGGTGTGCATCTTGTACAACATTCTGGCTAGACTTCCACAAAATACTCAGATACTGTTTGCAATTTTAAAAGACATTGATCTTGAAATTTAACCATCATTTTACTTTCACAGGATCTTCCAGAAAGAACCTCACCCCCATGACAGCTGGAAGTAATTCTAGAGGATGATGTCCCCTCTCTCAGCAAAGTTTGTCCTCAGGTTTAGGAACAATATTTAGGGATTGATTATAATTAGTATACGGTTGAGAGTTGGGAAAGGAATTTCATAAGTTCAGGAATCTTTTGGGAAAAAAAGGGATAATTGGACAGATAATAATGGTATGTGTGAGTTATTGTTTATAGATAATTACATCGGCATATATTGAATATTGTATGTATGCATGCTTCTACCTGTTTAAAACATTTTTTAATGTATTGATATATATTGTATTGATATATGTATACCATATTGCAGTGTACATTTCTACCTCTGATTAAGATACTCATATATTGTTTATGTATTGATGTTTATTGTTTACATTTGGAGGTCATTGTCCTCATTTATTGCACAGTTGTTTATTCTCTTAGTCTTTAAGTTAGATACATGTTAAGAATTGTAGATCAATAGTCATCTATGTCTGTCATATATGGTTAGACTAATCAGGTTCTTTAGATACATAGAGATTATATATAAATAGTCTTAAACCTCTTCAAAGAGCTGTAGAAAATGGCATTTAATTTAATCTTAGAGTTCTGTGTAGTGAGATGCAATCACTCCTGGCAACACCAACCTATTCCTGAGAGATTGTTGAGCACCAAAGACTCTCCACTTGGAGCTTGTCTTCTTGACAAAACTGGCCTCTGGGTAAGGAACTGCCCATACCTCAACTACTGACAAATACACAGTATCCGGAAATGGATAAACAGAACTGTTAAATCTTGCCAAGACAGGGTAAGATGGTTTTGAAAAAATCTCTTGCCTGTTAAAAATAATCTGTCAGTTATTCTAGGCCTTAGTCAAAGTTGGTTGCTTCAACGCTGCAAACAGTTCTTTGGTGATTGCCCAGGTAGCCAGTTGTCTCTGTGATTTGTTGCATGATTTGGAAGTTCTTTGATTGCACTTTCTAATTACTCAGGTAACATTATTTCCCTTCTTGGATCTTCTATGGGGTTGAAGACTAGATAAATGTAGCTAATTTCCTCTCATGACTTGGCCAAGTTATTTATTATACAAGACTTTAGCTAGTTAGGATAGGATATTTGTACTTATTGTATATAATTTTGTAGGTTTGTACTTACTGTATATAATTTCGTAGTAGGCTTAGAACTCTCTTACTTAAACAAAAGGGGGAGGTGCTGCGGGAGTACCTCATGCTGCTTCAGCCAATAGTCGCTGAAGCATGAGCCCACAGTACTGTGGAAGCGCCTTCTGCTCCATCAGCCAATAACAATAGCCGCTGAAATACCAGCCCACTGGGGCATGGTATATTTCTCTTTAAAAGAAGAGCGGCAAGCCTCGGCTTGGCCTCTTGGTTCTGGAGCTGCTTGGTTCCGGCTCCTGTTCCCGGCTCCTGCTCCAGCGACTAGGCTCCCTTCCTGACGGTTAATGGTGTATGTAAGTTTTACCCCCCAAAATAAATACCCCTTTAAAACATAACTGGTGTGGGATTGATTCGCCATTACTGCTGGCGTTAGAGGATAATGGACATGGAACCTGAGAATTGAGCCCCTGCGGAAGAGCAGTAAAAGATCTTATGTTCTGAACCAGCTCTACAGCCATGAGATTACATTTTGTTGGCATTTATTCCATTTACTGTTTTCTCAGCATCCTGGATGCGTGATTTTGCATCTGACATTTTGGCTGAGGAGTTTTTAGTCATTATTACTGTTCTATCGTCTCATTCCTTCTCTAGATTTTCTTTAGGATTTTCATTACAAAGAGGGTCAATTGTTTGTGTTTTTTCACAGCTTTTGATTTTGCTTCTTGTTGATTGCCACCTTCCTGCTTTGAACCTTTCCTATTCACTTGTATTTTTCAGTTTGGGAAGCATTTATTCATGCACCTGTAAGTTCAGAAATGTTCTCAAACTGGTCCAACCAGTCTGTGGATGAACCTATTCAAAGAAAATAAAACAAGAAAAAAAGAGAAGAAATTCTCTTTTTATTTTTGACTTTTATCTTTGGTGTTTCATTTTGATTTTTTTTCTTGGCATTTTTATTTGCTTATGATGCCATTAGTCATTTCTTGCAGTTTACTTTCTCTTTGAGAGTTTATAGCATTTTAATCATAGTTGATTCAAATTCTATTACTGCTAAATAACAGTGGGGGCCCCACAAAGAATAATATTTGGAAAGCATCCAAGGCCACCATTATCCTTAGATGTTGATCTTTCCTTGTTAGAATGTTGTTGGAGCAGAGCTGCTTACTTCCTGAATTCACTGTGTCAGTTATTTACAGAGTTATGTATTTATATAAATAGAAAATATTCATAAGGCTCATGAAACATTTCTTTCCTTTTGCTTTCAAGAAGCATTATTCCAGTCTTTCCTGATTCCCTCAATTCAGAACTTACAGTGCCAACAAGTGATCTCATTAAGGATATATAGCTGAGAGCTAATTTATTATGGAAATATATAATGAGAAAAGTAAGCTATTTTGTCATTGTGAAGACATAATAAAATACAGTTACTTAGTCTTAGACATTATAGGCAGCTATAAGGCAATTTATATACACTATATTATATGCAATCTTTCCTTGACTGAATTCATAAACTGCACACGTCTGTCTGCTTTTAAGATACAAAATGCAATATTCTTATTTGTCCAAGTTTGAAGCTGTACCTCTGTGTTGTTTTTTTGATTGCAATGTCTGATCTTTTTTTGTCAACATATTTCAATTTTACAGCTTATTTCTTTGTGGCAAAAGAAACACTTTCTAAAATGGTATGTTTGTGTTTACATAAGGTGTTCAGAAATTTTAGGGGTTTTAGAAAAATAATGTCAAATAGTCCCACAGTAGAATAATATTAAATATATTATTTTAAATTAGCCCAGCAAAACTTAATAATTAATTAAATATCTTATCTTTATAGGTACGTGTGTGTTTCTGTGTGTGCTAAATTAGTGGCAGAGGAAATAACTTAGTACAGTGCATAACATGTAGGTAGTAAGGACCAGCGTTTAATTCCTAGAACTAATGTGATCTAATCCCCCTTATACTTCTGTGATGAAACCCTCTTATCAGAAGCAAATTAAGGAGGGAATTTATTGTTTGGCTCGTACTTACAGGTCACAACCATCATCAGAGAAGTCAGGATAGAAATTTAAGGTAGAAACCAGGAGTCAGAAACCAGGAAAGGCAGATGCTACTTTCTGGCTTATTTCTGGACTTGCCTACAGGCTGATTCTCAGCTACCATCCTTATGTAGCCTTGTTCAGCAGGTTAGTTTCCACAGACTTTTATAAAAGTTTCCAAAGACTAAGGTGATAAAAACAATTGTTCATTTGAAGGCCTTTTTTCTGTTCAAAAGATTCTATGTTGTGTTAGTTTGATGGTTAATATTAACTAGGGTACCACATATTTTAAAAAAAAATGTTCAATGTAGTGGTCTGTGCTTTTAATCCCAAAGTTTAGAAGCAGAGATTGTAGAGTCCTGGGGCTCAGTAGCCATTCAACCAGTCCTACTTGGCAAGCTTAGGACAAGGAGAGACACTGTCTCCAGAAACAAGATGGACAGTACCTGCTTAACAGCACATGAGGCTGAACACTGGCATCCCCAATCCCCATATACATGTGCATACATGCACATACACCCACATAGACGCTTGTAACTATGTACAACATAAAGTTTCTCTCTCTCTTTCTCTCTCTCTCTCTCTCTCTCTCTCTCTCTCTCTCTCTCTCTCTCTCTCATACACACACACAAGAAATACATGTTTATTGAAAAATATTTAATATGTATCATAGTATTTTGACATATTTTTAAATGATTGTAAATCTGAAGGAATTTGAGTTTCCTAGGAGCATAGCATATCCATTTGTTAGTTATTTTAATGTGTCTGCAGTTCACTTACACATCTGGGAAAATGCAGGTGTGCTGCTGTATAGGAGTTGGAACTTTCCATGACATTTGCTTAGTCATTATATCCATCCTCAAAAATAGGCATCACTCTGAGATATGTATTCAGCCCCTACAAGCACTGTAGAGAAAATTCAAAGGACATCAGCTGATGAGGGTTGTAAATCACAGAATCTTTGCAGTTATTCCTGTTGATAGACTTCTGCTATGCTTACTTCATTATTGGGCATTCTTTTCTCTTGTTCCAGATACTACTTTCTTAACTTAAATTAAAAAACAACAGGCACAGCCTCTTGGCCAAACTCTTCACATTTGGAGATGCAAGCTCTGCAACTCAGCTTGGGGGAAGGAGATGACTGCAGCACCAATTCATTTTCTAAGCTGGTTGTTGTGTCTGTTCACTGGTAAATTGGACGGCTCCTTGCATAATATCTGCGGGTGAGCATCACCTCCCAATTCAAAAAAACAAAAACAAAAACAAACCTGAATATCTCTGGTTAGTTAGCACATGTAAAATTAAGCAATTTTGCTTGGAGCTCAATATACGCATTTCTGTGCTTGTGGCAGTCATGCAGCTGCAGAAGCTCTCACATGTGGGCTCCTTCGCTTGTGCTGTGTTGGGAATGGAATTCAAGGGGAAAAGATGGGGGAGAGGAAGAGAAAGAGAGAGAGAGAGAGAGAGAGAGAGAGAGAGCAGACTTTCAACTTCATTGATTTTAATTAAGCTAACCATAGACTGGCAAGCACTGCAAAATTCTTGAACCTGATGAGAGAAAAGCCATTATAAAATAGGGACAGAACCCAATGGCTAGTCCTTAATTATCTGAAACTGACAAGACAATGGCCTGTCAAGTTAATGGAAATTATTTTCTGTAATGCCTGGATGGCAACAATTTAAAATTTTTTGAAAATGAGACCTGGTTTAGAAATAAGTTCCTCTCCATTAAATATATAGAGAAACATGAAATTTAAATGTACTAAAATATTTTGACATGTTTCATTAATGTAGAATGATAGTTTCTTGTTTATTTTAATTCTTTTCAATTAGGATAAATCCAATACGCTTTGCCAGGAAATGAAATCTGGTACTGTGTGTCCTTATTATTGTGCTCTGGAGACCAATGTTATTGCTAATTGTTGATTGGTATTATTTTATGGTTAAATATAAAAAATAAATATCAGGACAGGGATATCTGGCTGATTAAAGCTCCTGGTAGAGTGGCATAGATAAGACACCAGTTTTCCAGTTCATCTTAGAACATTCTTCCTTGCCTATCCTGACACCACCAGCACAATTGTGAGCTAATAAGGATAATAGCCCTGAAGTGTTGTGAAATTTGTACTCAGCTTTCCTTCTGAATCAAGCCCAAGTCACTGGGCTAAACCATCCTGAACTGCATTAATATGTATCCAAGAAGTTACTGATGCCAGGGAATAGCTGGACTTTGAGTCTATTTTCTTTCCTGTCTCCAGTTACCTGACATTTCTTCTATATTAACTGCTTTTTGCTTTCTATTCCTTTATCCCTAATTCTAGTTAATGCATGAACCACTGCCTTAAATCTGTATGTTGAACCGGATGATGGTAACATTACAAAGATATTTAAAAACTCCGTGTTTCTGATTGATGAAACACAATTCTGAGAGTGGTAAATGATCTGTAGATTCATAACCTGTGTGAGTTTTTATCTTAACATACGTATACTAAAGGAATATCATCCCGTTAACTAAAGGGTAAATTCAATTTTTCCTGTAATGCATACTGATCGTCTAGCATACTATGCTACTGAAGGCACAGGGATTGTTTCCACTGTAATAAAAGATTGACATTTATTTGTTGTACACTGTAAATGTGGAGCTTTTTCACCATTTCTCGTATATGTTTTGAATATATATTTGCATATCATATTGCATATCATAGAAATACATAGCAGCTTAGCTCTAGTTATGAACTTTGAAAGCATGCACAGCAAACAACTGGTAAGGAGAAACAATATGTATATGGGTGGGACTCAATGCAAATCACAGTTAAGCAAAGTTTCCTTATTTGTCCATGTCTTTTTCCTATGTTCATGTTGTAGAAAACCACTGCACTGATTCCCAAATGACCTTTCTTTCAAAGTTCTGAAGGTGAGTGATGAAATAATAGAATATTCAACAACAAGCTATTTTTCTCTTGAATTTACCTAAATATATTAAAAGAAAAATATCTTTGACTTTAATTTCCAAAGAATTGCTTTATGTTCTCAAGCTTGTTTGGTTTGTATTGATACAGAGTTTCCACATAGAATATATATTGCAAAAGTAAGAGGATGTCATTCAGGAAAATGTGGAAATCTACATTTCCAACATAGGGATCCTACAAATTTCCAATCTCTGAGCTTTTATTTTTGTTCTTTGTTTAACAACAGTGAACATTCTGGACAGTGAGAACCAGTGATACACAAAAGATGAAAAACTAATAGATAGCAATTAACAACAGTATTAACCTACCAAGATATAAAATCCCACCTACCTATCAGGCATGTGAAAAACCGCTTATTATGTACTCTGTCTTGATAATGTAGGCAGTAAATTAAACTGTATTTCCTTAAATATATCATAAAGAACGATCTTTATTTTAGGCTTAGCCTCCTGGACATAAAAGATAAAATTGGGCTTTGCCAGTAAAGACCACAAATAAATAACACAAAGTGTAAATGAAAGTCTTTCGGACCATGTTGGCAGAAGATATCCTGAAGTTTATCTTTTTGCTTTAAAAAGTCACTTAACTTATGTGTGATAAATACAAACTTTTCTATGTTGTTACTCAAAATGCTGTTGGAAATGGGTTTTCCTCACTTTGTTTTGTCCAATATTTCTATCTTTTCATACTTTGCTTATCTTTAGGAAGTGTCTGTCCAACTAAAGCTCTGCTAAAAGATATTTGGCAAGGACATCTTCTGTTCCTAGGTATAAAAGCAAGCCAAACGCCACTATTATTTTTACCCTTCAGGAAAAACCTTCTGTGAGAATCCTGATTTCATTTCCTTTTTATAAGATACTCTCTCGTATTTATTAACTGCAAGGTTTGGGTCAAATCAGCATGTGTATTCTCTGTAGTTTATCAACAAAAGGATTTTTTGAAAGATTAAATTTCATAGGACTAACTTGTAAAGTGAAATTGGAAAAATATCTAGTAAAAATCCTAGAACTTTTATTTCTTGAAACATGCAGAAATTTAGCAATTCAAACACATAATATTTAAGCCCGTTTGCACTTCACAGAGACCTGCTTATAATGCATTTGTGTGTAGAGATAAGAATGGCAAATAATCTTCATTATTCATAACTTTGTCTTATCTTTACTGAAATTTTCATCAAATGTATCACTGAAATTAAGTATGGATTAAATATTTTTATTGGTAATATATTAAATTAAGATTTCTCAAAGACTTTATGAATCATTTCTAGCCAACATAAAAATACCCTAAAAGCATCAATATGGTATATTTTAAAATGAACATTAACTTTCTCTTTATGTGAGTTCCACATCTCTGTTATTATTTTTCTTTTCTACATCTGATTGGCAACAATATAGAAAACAAAGTAATGTCCTTGTTCTTCCTCTTTATATAATTTATTTATTTATGTTTTAAATGATGAATATTTTCAGTATATGAATGTAAGTGCACCACATGTGTTCCTGGTGCCAAAGTGTGTCAGATTCCCTTGGAACTGGAGTTATAGACAGTTGTGAGCCACCTGCTGTAGAAGATGGGAATAAACGCTGCCCCCTCTGCAAAAGTGTCAAATGACTTTTTGCCTCTAAAGCATCTCTCCAGCCCCTAAAAGAGATTTTTTTATGCATACGTGTCTCCTCTTTCTTAGACATAATTAATATGTTGACATAAAGATTTTGAGTTCTGTTACACTAGATATTTTATCTGACGCTATTCCCAGTCTGGGTGACAAGGAAGCTTTCCATCATCTCTCCCTAACCCCTCATCATCATCCTCAAACCCTCATCATCCTCCCCAACTCCTCATCATCTTCCCCAACCCCTCATCATCTCCCCCAACCCTTCGTCATCTCTAAAACCTCTTATTATCTCCCCAACCCCTAATAATCTCCCCCAACTCCTCATCATCTTCCCCCAACTCCTCATCATCTTCCCCCAACACCCCATCATCTTCCCCCAACACCCCATCATCTTCCCCCAACCCCTCATCTTCTCCATTCAACCCCTCATTATATCTCCCAACCACTCATCAACTCCCCAATTCCTCATTATCTACCCAACCCTTCATCATCTCCCTCAACCCCTCATCATCTCCCCCAACCCCTCATCATATCCCTTCAACCCCACATTATAGCCCCCAATCACTCATCAACTCCCTAACCTCTCACCATCTCCCCCAACCCTGATCATATTCCCAATCCCTCATCATCTTCCCAACCCCTCATGGGGTGAGGAGTTTGTCCTTTTTTCTGTTGTACCTCATTTCTAAAGAACTCCTTGTAACTGATGAGACAGAACAGCTCAGTCTTCAAGTGATGGAAATATAAAGATGTGATTTAATCCCCAGAATCTACAAGGAGAAAGAGAAGGGGGAAGGCAAGAGGGGAAGAAGGGAGAAGGAACTAGAAAGCAGGGGAAGGTATACTCCTATTCCCAGTATTAGGGAAATGAGGACAAAAGTGTTCCTGTGGTCAGTCTTGTCTGCTTAAGAATTTACAAGGCAACAAGAGACTTTGTATCAAAAAAAAAGTGAAATCTGCCTGAGGAAGTTAATTTATAAACATGTGAGAAGTCAATACACGATATGAATATGTCACAATATATACAGATATAAAAAACAAAATAGGTTCTATTTTTGTGGGTCAGCTAAAAATTACAAAAGGTAAATAAGAAAGCCCTTGGTCCTATCCTTTTAAGATTTTCCTGGTTCCATCTCCATTTCAGTACCCTTTGAGTGACTTTTCACTTTGTATGGTCCACCACATTCCCACCCTCTTAGTCTGAGTAGCTCTGTTTTATTCCTCTATAAGCCGCAATAACAGTAGCTGTCTTCCGTATGCATGCAAGCAATTAGGAAACAAGGTCTGTGCTAATACTTCACACTATTGTTTCTCCCCTTCACTTGCAGACAGCCCTACACACACACACACACACACACACACACACACACACACACAGTCATCTGAGGTTTTCCCATGAGAAAACAGAAGGCTGCTTAGGGTTTAGATCCTGTCTTCCTTTTTAAAAACATGAACTTTAGACATACCACTTGCACAAACCTTTCCTAAAACCACACTGCTGAACATATTCCATTCTCTGGCATATAACTCCTCAGGGGATTTCAACTCATGTAGGCTTAAGTAAAAATTCCACAGCACAACACCAAGGCTTTTAATTATGTGAATTCTCTCCTGTGTTTTTGTTCTCAATTTTAAGGACATTGCAGGATGTTTCTTACAATTCAGGACAACCAGGAGTATGTTGTCACCTGAATGTTTTACCTATAGCTCGACTGTATCACTGCCTGTTCTGGAGTCTCTAACTGGAAATCCTTTTACTTAACATTGCTCTTAAACTCTTAGCCCTATAGAATTTTTTGCTTCCAGTTTGAACTGATTCCTACCCTCTCTGAACCTCTTTACATCTTGTAACTTCAGTGA
The DNA here is from genome assembly GCF_982192425.1 of Myodes glareolus. Taxonomy (NCBI): domain Eukaryota; kingdom Metazoa; phylum Chordata; class Mammalia; order Rodentia; family Cricetidae; genus Myodes; species Myodes glareolus. Next base: position 47,220,162 of record NC_142028.1, on the reverse strand, counting down.
ATTCCTTGTTGAGAGTGCTTACAGCTAGTATTTTATGTTCCATGGGACGTCACCTTGCTTTGTTCCTAATGGGACTAAAGATAGAGTTTTTAAAAATTGCTTAAGTGGTCTCATTTTCCACAGAAATTTTAAGTCATTGTTTCCTTTATATCCCTATTCACTTTCTCTGTTGTAGAAAGGTAGTTTTATTTTCCCACTATGATCCTCTTTGACCAGTGTAATTCCCTCGTTTAGCACATATGTCTCCTCTCTCTCTCTCTCTCTGTGTGTGTGTGTGTGTGTGTGTCTGTCTTTCTATGGGGGAGGTTGCAAGGGATGGTATAGAGGGCTGTCTCAGATGTTGTTCCTCAGGTGCCTTCTCTCTACCGACTAGCCAGTAAGCCCAAGTGATTCACTTGTCCCCATCCATCAGGTATAGGAATAAAATCTCACGCTGCCATGAACAGAGTAAGGACTATTTTTAACCCCCTACGTTTCTAGTTTTGCCAATGCTACTAAACTACTGAATTCTCACTTTCACATCTACCCTTTGACTTTTCAATGACTATCTCTCTCAGTTACATTTGACTCTCGGTGTAGCATCTCCTGCCATCACCACGTTTAAAGTTGAATGGCTTATGTGTCTTCCACGACTTTACTTTTCAAGTTGCTATTTAGTTCATTTTTTTCTTAGATGTGTGTTTGAAAATTTCTGCTGATGATTCTTTCTCATAGTTTTATTTTTATCTCCATTTTCTGCTTAAGCACGGTGCTTCATCAATATGGGCTGGGCAAAGCTGCAAGCGTTTAATCTTACATTTTTAATTATTCCTCACACTTTACAGCCTTGACACATTTACTATAATAAAGGGAAATCATTAATTCACTTAGAAATATGTGGGGGAGAACTACAGTTTTCTTTTTGATTAATTCCCATATTCATCCTCACTGCTGTTAATTTACTCTGCATTCAAAAGAGTGTGAGTTCAGGATAGGATTTTCCCCTCATTTTTCCAAAGTGACTCTCTTGGTAACCAAATAGGGCAGAAAATTTGTTTGAATTATGGTTGCCAAAAGGGAGGGGTTTTGGTGAAACACTTGCTTTGCTAACAAGGGGACCTGAGTTTGATTCCAGACAAAGCTGGCACAGTGAAGCACACTCATAATCCCAATTTTGGAAAGAGTCAGTCAGACCCTTGGGGGCCGTGGTCCAGACTGCCAAGTCTGTGTGGCAAGCTCTGCGCCACTGAGAGACCCTGTCTCAAAAAGGCCTTTGGATACAGGTTGTCTCCTGTAGTACCCAACATGTAACACATGAACACACACACACACCTCACATTCACATATTCACACACACAAGCACACACAAACACACACGTATATACACACTTATAGTAGGGCGTGTCTTTCTCTTCTGCTTACTACTCTCATCTTCAGATTTCCTTTCCACTTTCCACTGACTCTTTGTAAGTAGAGACATTGTTATATCACCCCTTTGAATATGTTTATCTTTTATGAATATGAGAAATCTTGATTTATCTTTGGCTTTTAAAGAAAAAGTCATTGGAAATAAATAGTGGAGTTCCAGCTTTAATCTAAGGATTTTTAAATAATAACATTGTCAAAAACACACTTGGTTTCATTCATTCATTCATTCATTCATTTAGTCGTTTGTTTGCTTGCTGTTTATGTGCAGATAACTGATGCTAATTTTGCAGTTAATAACACAAATGAAGATACTTCTTTATTTATGCAGAGATCATGTTAAGAAGGAATTAAAACCATGAAATTCAGTCAGTGATTGGAACAATATTTAGCTTTAGGAATATTTAGACTTACAAGGTTTAGTTTTATAGGTTGCTCCCATCATATGCACATTTTCAAGCCCCTTTTCATAAATAAAAAAGTTAAGGTCAATGACTCAAGGTAGGTCACTTTAGAGATCACAAAGAAGAAGTCTGAGACTTCCTCTCAATCCTTAAATAAATTCTCCAATATTTTTAGCAACTGGATTGCCCTGTGATCTTATCCACTGGAGGTAGTGCCTGAATTATTAATCTTAGCATAAGTGTGCTAGTTATTGCATGACCTAAGCTGATTCTGATAGTTCTTGATGTCATAGAAACCTTTAAAGTATCCTGTTTTTGTCCTCTTACATTATCGAAGTGTTGAGTGAAGGGTTACAATGAACATAAAAGATGCCTTTGACATTGGACTCCTGAATCTGTAATTATTTTACCATTTACAAGTACTTAGAGATGCTCAAATGTAGCAAATTTAAATGGAGACTAGAATATTGATCTCAATATATGGTGGGAGGTTTTATAGGGTTAAAAAGAGCTTATATATGCGTAATAATTTCGTGTGAGAACTGGCATCTACTAGGTTATCAAGGAATGTCAGCTCATTTTTAAAAATTAACCTTGGGAGTGGAGATTAAACATACTCTTTACAGTTCTAGAAGTTATGATCCAAAATCCAGATTCTAAATTATATTTTACCTGCTTTATTTTACAAAGGCATGAGAAATTCACATACTATTCTTTAATTTACATTGTGTTCCATTAAAATGGTGTATGCAATTATTTGTCCAAATTGGAAAGGTGATTTGCAGAATAAAGTAGCATACAATTACTGATGAGATAAAGAATGTTCTATCAGCAAGATCTTTGGATGAATTTATTTTACATCTGTATAGTAGATTTAGATGATATAAACATAAATGTCCTTTGCTTACTTATGATAAGGATGATAACTTACTTGGTTTGTAGTGTCTAAGTTAATGATTAGAGTTTCAAGAAAGTGATTCCCTTCTGGTTTCATTTTTTTTTAAAAAAAATTACCTTCATAAGAACAAGAATTTGTTTTTCAATTTTTAACAAAATAGATTGATGGATGGTAGAAAATTTCCTTGATTTGGTGTGTGTTGAGATACTGCCAGTCATGATGAGATCCAATAGTTGAGTAATATAACTACTAAGTGGTAGTACTTTCTCCTGGACAGGATGGTCACATTGTGGGACTTCCAAAGTGTCGTTGGTTACTGCCTATGTCCTAATCCACCCCGATGTCAGTTGTCACCAAGGGAGTGAGATCTATTCACCCCTGGAAAGGAAAATCAGAGCTGCCTTCCACAACTGAAATCTGTAATCATGACTATTATGGAACATGTTCCTGGTTTTTATCAGTTTCATTTTGCTTTATGATCTTTCCATATAATGTCTGTACAGGAAAACCAGTATTCTTGGTAGGTTCATAGTTAATTTCAACAATATTTACATTGACACTGAATATATCAAAATCTAGAACTATGGCATTATACTGTTCATAAAATATAACTGCAATATTTGTAGGTATGATTTTTTAAAAACCATGGGATTATAATTGTCCGTAGTTTTTATGAGGGGTCAAGGGAAAGAGGAGAAATCCTGTAAATATCAAGTGTTACATGGTTGATAAATGTTTGATGACTTGCTTCTGTCAGGGGAACTTGCTATATTCTTTGGGGTGAATTATGGTATATTCTGTCCTCCTCAGAATTAAAGGTTGTAGTTTTGCATCTGACCTTTTTATATATAATTTATTGGAAGAAAAATAATGCATACATCACATTTCAAGAACTAAGATACAATTTGTAATCTTACTAGTTGCATTTAGAGAAACCTTATGCTGTTTTTGAATCCAGTACGGTTGTACATGCATTTGTATGTAGATGTAGGCTATGAGTGTTTAAGAAAGGGCCCTAAACCCATTGCTGGCTGATCAAAACAGCAATTTTTTGTTAAGTTCCATCTTCTATAGTTAATAAATGTTTCATAGCATTGTTGTAATTAAGACAGTGTTTTAGGCACTGAGTGGGCTGTGTGACTGGCACAGAGAAAGCCAGTGTTTTCATGGAGCTTGCAGTGCCTGGCACTGGGTAAATGCTGGATTGATGTTAATTATCATAATGACTGGTTTATTAGTTCCTTGTCTTGTTTCTGTGACAAAATACCAGACTAATGCAACTTAAGGAAGAAGAGTTTATAGAAACGTTGCAAGAATTAACAGGAGCTGGATAGAAGTCTGAGCTGGGAAGAACTCTTGCTGCTTTTCCAGAGGACCTGGATTAGATTCCTAGCATGCACATGCCAGCTCACAACCACATTAAACTCCAGTTTTTGCAGATCCAACATCCAGTTCTGTCCTCAGTGTTGCAATGGCATCAGCCACCTCCTTCCTATTCCTGTCTCGAGCTACTCTGCCATTACAAACTGTATCTCCAGAATCAGAGAGGTCACAGTCAGGAAGCATAGAGTGATGAATGTGTGTTCTCAGCTTGCTCTTTTCTCTCCCTCTTATTTAGTCCAAGACTCTAGCCACAGTTAATGTGGATCTTCCCACTCCAGTGAATCTAATCTATAAGTGCTCGCCAACATGCCCAGAGTCCTGTCTCCTGAATGATTCTAAATTCAGTATTGACAAGTCTAACCATCCTTCCTCACTAGATGTCTGTGATTTCCAGTTTAAACTAATGTTATCATTTAGAGAGCCCTTTTCAAATCCAAAGTATTTTTTATCTAGAATTCAAACCTAATACACAAGCCATAATATTAAAAACTATATGCAAATGTAGATAATTGCAATACAAATCAGGCAAAACCATATAGCAAAAACTGTTCAGTTTACAGTGTTGAAAAAGAAGATACTACAGACATACCAGGGAAAATTCTTTTATTGAGAATTACTGTTTAGAACTGTTTGGGTAACCCAGTGATGTTGCTTTCCACTCAGAAACATTGAAATTCCATTGACAAATTGTTTCATATTTAAGAACCTGAATAAGTGTAAGAAGGCCACCATTGTCTAGAAAAGAACAGATGTGAAATATGACCTCTATTATTTCCTTATGTTTCACCAAGATTTCTTTTTGAAAAGAAAATGTGAGCTTCCTCTAATAACATCCTAACTCATCCTGGATCTCTAGGTAGTTGGGTGCTAATTTGGGCTGAGGGAAAGATGTTTGGGGACAAGAATTATACTGTAGACTTCCGGTGCTTCTTAGGAAGAAAATCCAGCCAAGGCTAGAAAGTTTACATTTTTTCCTGTGACGGTAACACATCATAATAAAGATAATATTCTGGTGATAGTCAAGATTCAGGCTTTCCATGGGAAAACGTAAGGTGTTTTGTTCTCTTCTTTTTTAACTTGAGATCATCAGGGCTTCAGCTCCATTTATTTGAACAGCCGGAGATTCCTTGTACAAGCAGCAATCTTAAGTTGTGGATAACCATTTCTCTCTAGTCTAGGCAGAGACTGAGAGGTGTTTTGTTCTTAATGACAGTGACATTGAGTCTAGATATGCGTAGGTAAAAAATTATCACTCCGGCAACATTTACACGAAGAATAAAGTACATTTCACCTTAGGATCTAGAAAGCAGTGATAATTATCAGCAATATTTTTGTTTTAAAATGTAAGTGTTCTCAGTTTTACAAGATGTTAATACTGTTTGTAAAATGATTATGTCTTTTCTTCCCTTCTTATTTGATTTGAAACATGAGTAACTTTATAATTACTGTGGGTTATCCAAAGCCCTCTCAAACCTCTTTACTTGGTAAAATATTCTTTGTGCTTTGTTATCCACAATCTATCCTTCAGTAGTGGTTAATTAATTTTATATGTTATATAAATTATATAATTATATATAATATATAATTATAACATTATATAATATATATATTTTATATATAATTATATAAAATTATAACATATGTTTTATATGTTAACTTGACTAGGCCATGGAGTACTTGTTTGATTTTAGGTTTTTTGAGACAGGACCTTACTATGTAAACCCAGATTCTTCAGGATGTTCCCTAAAGTTCAATAATCCTGTATCAGCCTGCTGAATGGGAGTATTATAGGCGTGCGCCACCATGTCCCACCCCAGTACTTTTTATGCATTAGTGGACTTATTCTCTATCATTAAGGTTGGCTTCTGCTAACTAGGGGACAGGTTTCAAAGAAGAAAATGTGACTGACCTCCCTGAGGAAGATGGGATTTCACTGGTCTCAAACTGCCCTGTGAACTCGTTCTGCACCTTGAAGGGACATCCTATTTACTGCTACTCTCTGGATCATTCTGAGCTATTTTGCATATGGTAGTTCACTGAAATCTAGGAGATATATACTTTTGACGGACAGGCAAAAATACATATACATCCATATTGCCACAGGCACACATGCAAACACACAGAGCTTTGTCACTTATAGCATCACCATTTATCAATGCATTGATTGATTTTAATGGCCTGGGTTGACCCGCTCACTTGATCCATACTGGGTCTCTTATATGTTTGTTTGTGTTTATGGTGGTCCATTGAGTGTCTCAATTCCTAAAAGATAGCTTGGCCAGAGAGACAGGGGTAGAGGAAAATGTCATCAAACAAAAAAAAAATTGAAAGCTGCTAGTGGGTTTCTTTGAATTCACATGGAGGGGAGGAGGGGTCATGGTATTGTCACAGGGCCAAGTTTAAGTATATCCTCCCAGTGATAAAGGAAAAGGTATGCAGTGTTAACCAAGTCAATCACAAGCACACTTGAAGCATTCAAAGTACGCATGTGTGCTTTCAATATTTACAGAGTCCTCTGTATCATCTGAAGACGTAACTCAGAGTACACTTGCCTTAAAAGTGCAAGGTCAAGAGTTTAATCCACTGCCTTGCAAAACCACAACAAGACATCTAATAAAGGGCACAATTGGACCATTGGTTATATTGGCAATGTTAATATTCAGAAACTTAAAGTTATGTCGAATTCAAGAGCAACTGAAAGGTTTTAAATAAAATAAAACGAGTTCATATAACCTATTAAAGATGGAACAGTAGTGCTGTTTGTATAGCTGTATAGAGTGGCTCAGTTGTCCCTGTGTCTCTTCTACTACATGATACAAATTTTCTTCTATTTCAAATAACTCAGTATGAGTTAAATTCAAGATAAAATCTCTTCTCATGGCCCTTAGTGGAACATACTAAAGGATATTTTGTGTTTTACATCATAATTTGATTTTCTGTCTTATTTTGCAAACTCCACATCTGGAAACAACAATAATTACGACTTAAGAAACCCAATGCATATAAATAAAGCCCTTTATATCAAAATGTGAGATGAAAATAGCTTTTGATTCCTCATAAAGAAGCTACTTTCTTTGCAACACAAACAAAACTCTCATGCATTAAATTATTTCACTATTTTCAAGTACATGTATTTAGATATTCAATAGCCTCATCAGTGTAGACAGAAAATTTCTACCCTTGTTTGATATATAGAAATAAAAGCTTAAACCAATGAGAGGAATTCTATCTTAGTCTGTGCAGTCATAAGGATATATTTGATAGTAAGTTAAAATAAAATTCATGTTGGTTTAGAAAATTGATTTTTTTTATTTACTCATGCTTAAAGGTAGTAGTGGAAGTCCTTGATTTATTAAGAACAGAGCTTTTCTGTGATTCCTACAGGTCTTTACCCACAAGCTAGTTTTGGATTTGGACCATATCTTCAAGACAGTTTGCAGAACTGAGGTCATATGTGCATGTCGAGGTGTACATGTTCTGATGGTTTGGGACTTGTTGTACTTGGGAACAGTCCCAAACCAGTCTCAAAATCCACATAACACTGCATGCTGACTGGCTGGTATCTGTTCTACACAAAGTTAGCTAGTGTTAGGCAAGGTTTAATCATTATCTAGAGAAGATTGTGCTGTTCTTATATTGAATAGACAGTATATACAAAACAAACAAAGAAACAAACAAACAAAAGAAAACTGGAGATACAACCAAAATAAAAGTTTTGAAGAAAATGGCATAATATTCGTAACATTACATAGATGAAACCCTGAACTCCACGCTGCCTCTGCAGTGAGTATTTCTCTCTAACGTAATCTGTTTCATTGATTAGTACACATTTTAATGGGGTATCACAAATCTTTGTAATTATGTGGCTAGTAAGCTGGAACACATTTTTATCTTGATATGGTGATAGCTCAAGCAATTAATCCTCTTATGTCTTGGTCCATTATAGATACTTTGTGTCAAACATTTGAGGCAAATCTTGACTTCTTTTAAGAGACTATGTTTTAATGTTATCCTATACTATGATCTGTTAAGTTATATATTTTGGTAAAATTCTGATACCAGAATAAAAGGATCATTTATTTTATTTATGTAGAATTCTTAGCTGTTTAATGGCAACTCTTGATTTGAAAGATATATCATTGTATATTAGAGAACAATTTTACTTTAAGATTGCTCCATGTCAGCAAATGTGTGCTTCATTGGGAATAAATCACCACAATGTCTGTGACTGTGCATAGTTTATATAGGAAACCTTCTTAATGGCTGTCATCTTTGCATCAACATGGTTTTTATACTGGGCAATTTAAAGACAATTTCTAACCCAAAGCTTTTGGTCATTTTTTAGAGGCTCCATTAAATTTTCCAGGCTACTTAGAATACCATTTAGTAAATTGCTGCTTTAGGGCACTAGACGATGATTTTTATGGTTTAAAGAGTTAATATGCTTAAATTGCCTGACAACTAAACTACCTAATTTCATGTACACACACACACACACACACACACACACACACACACACACACACACCCTAACAATTGCCTGAACCACATTTACTATAAGTCAGAGAAAAATGTGCAGCTTCCCAGGACCCGATGGAATGGTAATAATTCAATTTTAACATGATAGGGACACTAGAGACCATATTTTCAAACTTCCTTATTTTAAAGAAGAGAAAACGGAATCAAAGGACTTGAGAGATCACTAGCTGCTTCAGTATTCTGCAAGGCTGTGGCTCCAGGCCTCTGAAAGCACACATCATCTGATGAGTAGTTACATTTCTTTTTTTGCACAAACTAAAATGCTCCAAATTATGTTTGAGGATATGAAACTGATGAATCACAGTCCAGGGAAAGCTGTGGAAAATTTTCCAAAGCAGCACTGCAGGGAAAAAAAAGGAGAAAGCATTTAACAGATTTCTTTCCCCTCCCTTTCTCCCTCCCCTCCTTTCTCAAATAAGGTATCATTTCCTTTCCCCGTGAAATACTGTGCTCATTTCACACCTTATAATTCATGTAGGACCAAAGAATCTAAATACTCTTTTTAAAATATCCATAGGTAAGGTACTCAGAGGTTAGATGCCGTTGGTACTGATTGAACTCTAACTTAGTGTTAACTCTTTGCCCTGCACATCTATGACTACATTTGCTGGGTGCTGACCCTTCGATTTACCATTTGACATTTTCTTTCTTTATTTTATTTTCTATTTATTTATTTTTTTGTTCGTTTATTTTGATTTTTTGAGACAGGGTTTCTTTGTGTAGCTTTGAGGCCTATCCTGGAACTCTTTCTGTAGACCAGGCTGACCTTACACTCACAGAGGTCCTCCTCCCTCTGCTTCCCAAGTACTGGGATTAAAGGCATGTACCACTACCTCCGAGCTTGACCTTAACTTCTTTATATTGTCTCATTTTTCTAAATGCTTAATTTTTATTTTGTAGTTTAAAAATAGATTCCTTTAACTAAAGATCCCTATCATACACACTATCAGTGTGTAGTAAAATTTTCACTATAACCAATACTCTCTGGCTAGAGGCATTATATGCAATAGTATTTAAAACGATAATACTATTGTCATTTCTGGGGGTACTAAAATTAATATTTTCCAGCTTCTTGATGCCCTTTTAATCTGTAATGTGTTCTCACATCAATATAAAATTATACAAATGAAAAGTTTCTCCTCTAGGAATCTATGTCAATACTTTCCTCTTTTCCTACATTGTTGAAAATTAACCAATATTCTGTGCTGTTCTTGCCTAGCCTTATTTATCCTAACCAGTCTACTACACTAGCTCCATTGAGTCATACATTAGCTTTAATGTCTCAGATCAAAACAATATTTTTCAACCTTAAGCTACACTACTTGCTTTATGAAAAGCTCTCGATGTTAAAAAGGATGTTTTCTACATTTTCTTCTTATCTTTGTGACAAAGCTTCTTTAACCACCTTCCCTTGAACTGTTTATGTCCTGTAGGTAGCTTTGAATTATCAAGTTCAATTCTTCCTCTGCTTAGCGTTTTCAAAAGCTTCAAAGTTCTTACCTAGGACAATTTTGTTTCCAGGACCATGTGCAGATACCCTTCATTGTTAGAACAAAAGGTAAACTCTGTCAGCAATTTTTTTCCTCATCACTAAAATACTTTAAAGGAAACAAAAAGAATCAATGAGAAACACATAGTCTACAAAAAATATCAAGGGAGGAATGATTTGCATATGTTCATGATTTCAAAAGTTACAGTCTGTGTTCTGTTGTTGTGAAGAGACACCATTACTATGGCAACTCTTATGAAATGAAGCATTTAATTAATCAGGGCTTGCTTAAAGTTTCAGAGGTTTAGTCCATTATTGTCATGGTGGGGAACATAGCTGCACTCAGGCAGACATGATGCTGAAGAAGTATCTGGAAGTTCTATATTCTGGCCGAAAGACAGAATGAAGAGAGAGCCAGTAGGCCTGGTTTGTTTGAAATTGAAAAGCCCATCCTCAGTGACACACTTTCTCCAGTAAGGCTAGAGCTAACCCACAAAGCAATACCTCCTAATCCTTCTCAAATAGTGCCATTCATTCCCTGATAACTAAGAATTCAAATATATGAGCTTATGGAGGCTATTTTTTATTAAAACTATCACAATCTGTGATCCTAGATTTTATTGATTCTTGATCATTGGTGAAACAGAATGTTATACCATCACAGAGGCTTATCATCTCAGGGTGGTAGCAAGAAGGGAGAGAGATGGAGGTCAGGGAGAAGGAAACATTTGAGGACAAGATATAAGCCCTAAAGACTCCTTCAGTGACCTTCCTCCAATGAAACCATACCTCTTCTGGTTTCACGGATATCATAACACCAGTTTTTTTTTTCCCCTGAGCTTTAACATCTAACCTAATGGTAAAAGTATTCATATCAAACCAGAATTTTGCTGACGTTTAGTATGTAGATACTGTGAACCTGAACATTCCCATGGAACAATCATTTATACTGGTAGGGGCTCACAGACTGAGTAATATTCTTGTAAATCATAGCGTACTTGCCTTCACTTCCTTGGGAACAATCACAGGCTTAGCTGATGTCTAGTGTGTACTCAGATCCAGTTTATTAATCTATTTAACCCCTCCAGTTCTATTGGACTTTTAGAATATTATTTTTTTTAACGGTGCTCTTTCTTTTTATTATTACAGCTGTAATCTTTGTAGACTCACACAACATTCTGGTTACTCTTTTTGGGAAAGGTGAAGTCATCTCATTGTGGCATGGAGAGCGTTTGCAACGAGACCATTGACATACATGAATAAGCTGTTCTGGGAAAGCAGTATCTTGTCCGTTTGCCTTTGTGTTTGATAATTAGGTATGCCCTGACTTCCAGTAACCACACTGGAACTGTTCTATGAAGAAGATAGTGAAAACCTTGTTAGAAAGGCCAATGCCACAACCTATCCCTGCTTTGGAGTATTTGTGTTGAGTGTCTTAGTCAGAATTTCCTCTCTGTGGCAAACACAAAAGAGAAAGAGTTAAAGGTAAAAATTTAACTCTTTCGACCTCTAAACCTTTGACTTCAAGGTTCAGTTTGTCAATAGAAAATTGTGTGGAAGGGCAAAGTTGTTCACTTCTTGAATTTAGGAAGCAGAGTGAGAGACAACATGAGTGTATTTTCAGAGCAAGTATCTCCATTGGCTATTGTTCTTTTGGTGGCCCCAGAATTTTGGATAGTGCACTTTCCATATTTGGTGCATCCACTCCCTGCAGTAGCTGTGCTTAATGCCACTGGTCTCTGGGAATAGCCCTAGAAACATACTCATAAGACTGCTTTCCTAACGTCCTAGGTGTATACTACAGTACAGTCAAGTTTGTGGAGGCCCAAAAATGTGAATATACTTTCACCTTGTCTGAAGGTTAAAGAGTTTTATCTTGTTCAAAGATGTTGATAAGTATGGCTGCACATCTTGACCTAGCCCATGGTTACTTGGTGTTTTTGACATTTAACATGATTTGGCCCATACAGGTGTATACACTCCCCTCTGACCAAAGGTCAGAAAACTCTACTCCTTTTGAAATTGGAGGTTTGATCTAGGTAGTGGCTGCTTTCAGGATACTTGGTCTAGGGTGGGTTTACTGTCTAAACAGCAAAATGATTGTCTCAAGAATTCATAAATTGATGTCTCAAATATTGAAGCAAGTAACTTCTTTAATTATCCTTTGTATCATGTTAAAACAGTCTTTTCTTCTCTCCCCTATTGTGTCTGGGTATAAAAATGTATGAAAAATTAAACGAGGGCAATTTCAGTATTCATTGTATCCCTTCCAGTACTATCCTATAGTTCTGCTTTATCATTTTCACTCACATCTTCATTCACTTTACTAACTTTTCCAATCCCCATGACCCTATCCTGGTAAGTAATATATTTGTCAACACTGGTTCCTGACACATGTTGACATAATTAACAGTCACAATGTACTTTAAAATAATGAAGCTATAGTAAAAATGGCAATTCTACCAAAAGCAATCTATAGATTCAATGCAATCCCCATCAAAATCCCATCAAACTTCTTCACAGACCTTGAGAGAACAATAATCAAGTTTATATGGCAAAACAAAAAACCCAGGATAGCCAAAACAATCTTATACAATAAAAGAACTTCTGGAGGCATTACCATCCCTGACTTCAAACTCTATTATAGAGCTACAGTATTGAAAACAGCTTGGTATTGGCATAAGAACAGAGAAGTCGACCTATGGAATCGAATAGAAGACCCAGATATTAACCCACAAACTTATGAACACCTAATTTTCGACAAGGGAGCTAAAGGTATAAAATGGAAGAAGGAAAGCATCTTCAACAAATGGTGCTGGCATAATTGGATGTCAACCTGTAAAAAAATGAAAGTAGATCCATATCTATCACCATGCACAAAAATCAAGTCCAAATGGATTAAAGACATCAACATTAATCCGTCCACTTTGAACCTGATAGAAGAGAAAGTGGGAAGTAGTCTACAAGATTTAGGCACAGGAGGCCTCTTCCTAAGTAGGACCCCAGCAGCACAGACAATAAGAGAAACAATGAATAAATGGGATCTACTGAAACTGGGAAGCTTCTGTAAAGCAAAGGACACTGTCAGTAGGACAAAAAGGCTGCCTTCTGACTGGGAGAAGATCTTCACCAACCCCTCATCAGACAAAGGTCTGATCTCCAAAATATACAAAGAACTCAAGAAACTAGGCACTAAAACTCTAATTAACCCAATTAAAAAATGGGGTACTGAACTTAACAGAGAATTCACAACAGATGAACTTCGAATGGCCAGAAGACACTTAAGGTCATGCTCAACCTCCTTAGCGATCAGGGAAATGCAAATCAAAACCACTTTGAGATACCATCTTACACCTGTCAGAATAGCTAAAGTCAAAAACACCAACGATAGCCTATGCTGGAGAGGATGTGGGGTGAGGGGAACACTCATCCATTGTTGGTGGGAATGCAAACTCGTGCAGCCACTGTCGAAATCAGTGTGGCGGTTTCTCAGGAAACTGGGAGTCAACCTCCCTCAGGACCCAGCAATACCACTCTTGGGAATATACCCTAAAGATTCCCTAACATACTACAAAAGCATTTGTTCAACTATGTTCATAGCTGCACTATTTGTAATAGCCAGAACATGGAAACAACCTAGGTGCCCCTCAATAGAAGAATGGTTAAAAAAGGTGTGGAACATATATACATTAGAGTTTTACTCGGCGGTTAAAAACAATGACATCTTGAATTTTGCATGCAAATGGATGGAAATAGAAAACGCTTTATTGAGTGAGGTAAGCCAGACCCAAAAAGAGGAACACGGTATGTATTCACTCATAAGTGGATTCTAACCATAATTAAAGGTCTTTGAGCCTATTATTCGTGATCCCAGAGAAGCTAAATAAGAAGATGAACCTGATGAAGATTATTTAGCTATCCACCAGGAGGTAGGAAATAGACAAGAGTCCCAGGTAACCTCGGGTGCATGGGGGGGTGGGAGGGTCGATGGAGGGGGAGAGGGCTAGAGAGAAGGGAGTAGGGGAGGAACGGGGAAAGCTTGGTGACCGGGGATGGGGGGGAGGGAGGTAGGATGAATATGGGATCAGGGAAGAATATATTTCAACTAAGGGAGCCATTTTAGGGTTTACAGGAGACTTGATTATATATGGGATCCCAGGTCCAAGGAGAAATCCCCCAGATTGCTCTCTGGACAGAGGAGAGGGTGCCTGAATCGGCCGTGGCCCATGACCATACTGATGTATATTTTGCTTATCACCATAGATCCTTTGTCTGGAGAAGGACGGCTATGCAGTCGGAGGCCCACATTGGAGCAACGGATTGAGCCCCCCCGAGGTCCGGAGGGGGAGCGGAAGGAGGAGGAACATGAAAGACGAAATCAGTACTGCGAGGGATGCTATCACCCACTGATACAAGGGAACGGATCTGATGAGAATTTACCAGGGCCAGTCGGACTGGGACTGAACGAGGACGTGATCTAGCCAGATTCTCGGAATTTGGCCGGATTCTCTGACTGTGGCTGGCCCGGGGTCTTTCTGAAAAGCCATTGACTATGACACTGGGACCTGTTTCCTCTGCATATGCTGGATTTTGGGGATCCAGTCTGTTTGGACGCTCGCCTTCCTGGACTTGGAGGGAGGGGGAGGGAGCTGGAGCTTCCCACAGGGCAGGAAACCCTGACTGCCCTGGGGGACGGAGGGGAAGGAGGGGGGGAGTGGGGTGAGTGGGAGGGTGTTGGGAGGGGGGGCGGAAATGGAAACTTTTATAATTTAATAAAATTTACTAAAAAAAATAAATAAAATAATGAAGCTACTGTTAAATCTCATGAGCTTCAAAATTCACATTGTCTAACTTTTTCTATTTTATTCATTTATTTTCTTTTCGTTGCTTATATTAATGTTCTCTTTTCATGCACAAGGACAGACAAAAGATGAATGAGTATCCATAACATGTATATATATATATATATATGCTTACAAATACATATTAATGTACACTCAAAAATCCCTCTACTTGTGTGATTGAAACCAATTACTTTTGTATTTCTCTAATAGTCCTTTGTCTTTCATAATAGAGTCTTGGTACCAGTAAATGAAAGACTTATAAATTCACTTTGATACTACCACCCTCTGATGACAATCCTACTGTGCTGAGTGATTTGAGCCCCTTAATACATGCAAAGATAGAAGTCAATTTAAGTAAAGCAGCATGCACAAGCCTATAGATTTCAGTCCCTAGCACATCATAAACCAGGTATGGAGGTTCATGCTCATCCCAGCACTAGAGAGGTAAAGGCAAAAGAATGGAAATTCAGTTAGTTCAAAGTTATCCTTAGCTTTTTATTGAGTCTGAGCCCAGTCTTAGCTCTATGAGACACTGCCAAAAATCAGCTAGTACCAGTTAATAGTCTCTTTGTTGATAGGCTTGCTCCCTGGCAAGGAAGAGACTGTGTAAAATGAGTCTTCATGAAATCACCTTGCAGCTTTCTGTAAATGCGGATTCTATTTCTGGAGGCTCTTTGGGCTTCATCCAGACTTAGATCCTCTAACTGCTAGTAATAGTGCTTGTGCTTTATGTCATCACAGCACCAATCTTCATCTCAAAGAGAGGTGAGACCCTGATATGGACAGGGATATTGTGTCAGTCCAGTTTCCATCACTTTAGCAACATCTCTGAGATTACCCACTAAAAATGAGAGAAATCTGTTTTCACTCACAGCTTTACAGACTGAAGTTCATGCTGCCCTAGTCCTGATCTTTTGTACCTATGGCAGGACAGACTATGATGGCAGGAATTTTTGCTGGAAGAAACTACTCACTTTATGCTTCTGGAAACAAACAGAGAAAGACAAGGGGGTGGGGTCTTGATAGCCCTTCAAGTGACTACCTGTAGTGGCCTAACTTCTTCTACGAGACCATAGCACTTTAAAGGTCCTACCAACAACTACCAATATTACCATGGGCAGGAACACAAGCCTTTACTAAAGCTTGTGTGATATCCAAACCATAACAGACATTCTTTGATTTGTCAAGTTACAACCTAAGGGAAATGTTATTTTCCTTGCTTTCTTTTTCAATGGACTCATATCTCTGTTGTAAATTTATTCAAATTGATGTACTTCATTAAAGCTAAATACCTTATTGCATTTTCTAGAGCTTCTCGAATCAAGTAAACAGTGTTTCATCTGTGCAGAGAGTGAGGTGGTTATTACCTGGGTAACTAGTTACTTATTATCTAGCTAACCTCTGCCTCTGACACCAAGTTGCCATCCCAAATTTCTTGATGTGTTTCTTTGTTCTTTTGAGACAGGGTCACTCACGATGAAAGGATTGAGTGAGCAGGCTTGGACAGCTTGTGACTTGGCGGAGACAGCTCTCTGAAAATACAGTTTGTGTGTTACAACTCTGCCGCATTCCAGAAAGGAAAGGGAAAACAAAGACTGGGGCAGCGGATGTGGCATCATCTAATTTGTATGTAGTGGCAGGCTCCTGTCATGCAGCTCCCTACATGGCAGCAGGGTCCTACCGCAGGGCTCGTAGTATAAGTCTTAGTCACCATGTTTGCAATGGGAGAAAGGCTTCTAGCAGGGAACAGTGCCAAGGGTCATGCTAAAAGTAAATCAAGCATTCAGGCTTAGAGACAGCTTTCAGATAAGATTAGTCCTCCCGTACCAGGGATAGTCTCTAGATAAAGGAGGTTGGTTAGGAGGAAAATCCCCATGTCACCTTTGGGAAAAAGTTAGCAAACCAAGATAGACTGCAACCTCTGACCAGCAAGACCTTCCAACATACCTTGGTAGTAAACCATACCTTGATTCTGATCTTATATTTTAATAAGTTAGATTTTCTACAAAATATAAAGTTATAGGCTTTTTATTGTGCTCCAAAGTGTCATTGAGTCCTAGGAAAAGAATAATGCTTCAGTCAGAGGCAGAACATTTGACACTAGGTCCATGAATTCTTTGGTCTTTGACCTGACAGGTTGAAATGCATAGGCCTCATTATTTGCTAGAAACTGGTACACACCTTTACAAATATTTGGATTAAAGTACTATAGCAGACAGCTTAAGAAGAAAGAGCAAGGATTCACAAGAGCACCAATCTAACCACATTCTACATCTGTAGTCAGTCTTCAGAACCAACAATGACAAGTGCACATTTCTCCTTATCAATAAGGAGAAGGGTGTTAAAGAAATAATAATTCAGTTCCTCAAAATAATTTGTTAAGGTTTTCAGACATTGTTTAAATATATATCTGACTAGTTTAAAGTCTCAACGATATCAATTAATTGATTAAGTGTAGAAAAATAAAATAATTTGATTAAAGACTTGATATAAAAGACAGTTTTATTAAAATGGCAAGTAAACAATATATATTTATATTCATGGGAGAATACCAGAATTGAGACAGCACTTTTGTAATATATGCATATATATATTTATATATTTGTGTGGTGTGTGTATACACATGTACACATACATGCACACACATATAAACACACTCTACGTATAAAAATCACCTTATGGGGCTGGAGAGATGTCCCCAGAAGTTAAAAGCACTTGCTTCTCTTAAAGAAAACTTGGGTTCCAGAACGAACAGGTAGCTCACAACCATTTGTAACTCCAGTTCTAAAGAACTCAGTTTCCTCTATATTAGAATAGCCTCATGGCCTCTCTTGGCAGTGTAAGCATGCAGTGTGTACACATAAAAGTAGGCAAAAACTCAAACACCTAAACATAAATAAATAATTTTTAAAAGTTCCTTTTAGGCCTTTTAGCAAAGGCCAAATGTGTGTGTGTGTGTGTGTGTGTGTGTGTGTGTGTGTGTGTGTGGTGTGTGTGTGTGTGTGTGTGTGCATACGCGTGTATTCACATGCATGCGTGTGTAGGTATGTATGTTTCTTATAAGCAGTAGAAATTTTAATCAGAAAGGGAAAATAGCTTGGTTTTTAATGTTTACAACTTGTTAGTATGGCTAATTACCTGGCACACAGTTTGCTCATCATGACATTTCCACTATGTAAAGAAGTTTATAATTGACTGTTACATGCTTGTGCAATGAAGGCCCCTGTGTCCCTTTTCCTTCCCAAGCGGTTTGTAGGTTGATGTCCTTTCATTTTCTTACTAATTCTAGATTCCACATAAGAGAGAAAATGGGGTATTTGAGTAAAACTGACTCAGGTTGCTTACTTAATGAATTCCATTTCCATCTATCCCCCTATGAACAATATGCTTTTGTGTTATTTATGGGTAAATAGTAAGTCAGTGTGCAACTATTATGATTTTTTAATTCACCTATTGCTCAGTATTGAGAATGATGCCATAGCTCGGCTATTGTGAATAACGCTGAAATAAATATGGGTATTTGTGTGTTTGTTGTGTTTTAAGTGTCAATCCAGAAATGCCATGGCTGATGATCAACTATCAAAAATATTTAATATTTAGTTTTCTGATAAAATGTTTAGATTCATTTTGAAAATATTTTAAATAAATGCAATGGAGTATATGTTCAAATATGTACACACACACATATACATATATATATTTATGTGTGTCTATGCGTACCCATGTATCCAATAATTTTGAATAGTATCATGACACATTAAGACATGCGTTATTTAAAAATTATCCTGCCTACATCATGTGAGAATTTTAAGGGGAATAATGAATTTGGACTTAGATACCTAGAAACTGCTTAAGGTGTGGTTGTGATAGCTCAGAGAGGAAATAATGGGAGTCTAAACCAGGGTAGTGTTTTGGGAATGGAGAGGAGGGATATGTGGAAGCAATTTCTGACCATAATGGTAGTTCATATAATCAAATCCTTGGGTGGTCTCCAAAGCCTGATCTGAGTGAAATACAGAGTACTGTTCTTAAGCTCTCCTGCATGTTCTGAACATGAGAATAAGCCAGGATATTGTGTAGGCATTGGGGAAAATTAATGAGAATCAACCCACTTCTCCCAGAAATTTAAAGGTTAGGAAAGTAGCTTAATTGAGCCATAAGGTAGCTAAGAGAGCTACCTTAGAAATATGACTCTCTGAAGAAGGATATTCTAACTCCACTAATTGTATGTCCCCATCCTCAGTTATGTTTATTTCTAGTGTTCTTTTACCAGTTCTGAACATGTCCATGTCATCCAAGGTATAATATTTGACCTCCAGGCTGTGGAATTTATGACTACAGTCAACATGGAAGCTGGATTATTGTCGATCACCAGGATACATCTTGTTACTGTGTCATAGTTGGTCTGTAGGACTTAGAAAGATCCATACTGCATGCATACCCTTGAATACTAGGAGCAACATGAAAACTTGCCTATCAGCCATGGTTTGAAACCCTGCTGTGCTGTGGGCTTAGGGCAGATGCTTTTGCAAAGAGAAATTTAGAGTTTGGCAGAGAAAGAATATTGGAATTAAAGCAAAAAAGTTTATTTAAATTTTAATGAACAGTGGGTAAGTATTTTAGATGATATGAACATTCAATTTATAAGTTAATTTTGGAGTGCTTAACTCAGAAATCCCACAATCTAAAATCTTTCTAATAAGAGTTTGGCTGTGAATCAACTCACAGCGAAAGGAGAGATGTTACTCTAAATTTAGTCTCAATTTTGGATCATGAAAATTCTTAGATTGGGTCGTACACACTATGGTGTCCAAAACTGCTTAATTAACTTAATGGTCCGAGACTTCATTTTGAATGAGCCTTATGAGATTTATGATATTGGTGTTGCGTGATAGCAGAAGCAAAAGCCCAGGATGTGCCACCAGGTGGCGCTTCAGGACTTCCTTTCTCCTATGTCACTCAGCAAACTCAGGATTTATTGATGTGTGAAAGAAGTGTCATGTAAAGGTATTCATCTCCAGAGAGTGGCGTTGAACTTCTTAGAAACAACATACTCATCCTAATTTGGTGAATTAAATGAACCAGATTTCTCTACTCACAGATGCAAATAAGAAGCAGGTACTATACAATAATAAGACATCAGAGTTTTGTTGTGTACTTATTCAGTGTACGACACTGAACGCAATAACTCATCATTTCAGCATCACAACATGGTTTTGAGCTCATCTCCTCAGCCTCACCATGGTCCAATAGAGTCGGCATAACTATTATTTGCATCATTCCTTTCCTTAAAGAGGATGGGAATGAGAAACCAGAGATTACAGGCTCTTTTAGTTAAAAAGCTGTCAATGAAACTCAAAAACCTTTCCATTCTAAGATGCCAAATCTTACCCAGCATCCACCTGTCTATGAGGTCAGCACAATGGCTCTCATTCAGAGAACTGTTCCAGTTGCCACAAGTAATGTTTGGAATTGAGGGAAAACTGTCAAGTTTTATCTGACATCAAAGTTTCTGAATTTGTTTCCTTATATAAAAAAAGACAAAACAGTGGGGAATAGTTTCATTCATTAACAGACACATAAATACTGTCACAATGAGGATAAAATACGCCAGGGCTGCCTTGTGGATTAGTTTAAATAGTCTCATGCTTAATTGCTTAATATGAGCATCCCCATAGATGTCTTGCATTTCCCTTCCTTGTTAATAGGATTGTCACTTTTCCTCTTTCTGACTCTGTACAACAGATAACAGCTGTCCCCAAAGAGGCTTCAACTCAGCAGAGAGCAGACAAATATAATGCCTGCTTACAGGCTTGGTTTTTGAACAACAAAAAAAAAATGTTGGAAAAAATCTTAACCACAAACAGAGATGTAATTCAGTATGGAGACTAGTTCCTTCCCCATTCTGACAATAGCCTTAATCTTAATTACTGGATTCACTCCAAGGAAGAGTCAGATTAATGTACCTGCTAGAACACTACCAAGTTTCTCTAATTAATGGAAAACGTTTGGGAGGTGTTCTGAAGCAGAATGTGGCTTATTCTTACCATTTGAAAACATTCTAATTAGGATGTGTTCTTGAACAAAGGTTTCCTTATATGTGACCTCTTGGAAAACTAGGAAAATTTACAAGAAACAAACCACAAAATATTAAACTAAAGCCACAGTGGAAAAACATTAGAATTCAGTATGTAGGCTTATGCACTGATAGTGTCAATTATGGGTTGGCCTTGCTTCCACATCAGGTCTGCCCTCTCAGTTATTAAAGATTGGAGGGTGTAGGAAGTACAGTTCAGGTACCTGAAAATATTAGAAAGACTTTTAATTCATTAAAAAATAATCAATTATAAGTGTTTATTTAATGGACTGAAGACATGGCTCAGTGGTTAGTAGTGCATGATGTTCTTCAAGTCAGGAAGCACTCAAATCAGGAAGTTTACAACTGCTTATAATTCAGCATCAGTGACTCAGTGTCCTCTTCTGGCCTCCATTGTCACTCTGCACTCACATGACACAGACACATTATAACAAAGAAAATTGGGGTTCAACCTGAAGACCCAAAACGCGAAGCAGCAAGCCATTGGGTCTTACCTCTTTCTCAGTCTGAAAAGATGACCTTACCTCCAGAAATCTCAGAGGGAGACTGTGTTTGAGAGCTGTTTCCTCCTATTTCATAATCCTCTCTAGGGCTGGGATTAAAGATGTGCACCACTGTGATGAAAAGCATGTGTCACGGTTTCTATGGCAAACCAGTGTGGTTACTGGAATTAAAAGTGTGTGTTACCATTATCTGGTCTGTAAAGTTGAGCTGTAGGGCTGTTTTACTTTCAGGTCTTCAGGCAACCTTTATTTGTTAAAATACAATTGAAATGCCACTACAATATGATAAAAAACAGAAATTAGGATTCAGTAGATGACTCAGCCATTAAACAGCAAGCACTGCCTTTGTAGAGGACTTGGGTTCAGTTCCTAGCACCCAAATCAGGTTCATCATAATTGTCTGGAAGGCTAGCTTCAGGAAATTCAACAATTTCTTTGGACTCTGTGGGCTCCTGCATTCAAAACAAAAGAAATATTTTAGAAAAGCAGAAATATAACAAACCCTGTCACTCAACTGTAAATTGAGTATCTGGGTCAAAAGGGTAGAAGTCTTCATTTTATTTTTCATATTAAATGAGTTTTGCTAATGTTTAGTAAAACACTGGATAAGATGACAAATATATAAATTCTACCAGATAAGCAAATCCCCTTTCCTAAATGTTCCTACTCATTTGTTGTCTTTATTATTAATTCATTTTATTCATATATTATTTAGTATATTATCTATAGAAAGTTTCTGCTAAATTTAATTTTAAAATTTCTTTATATATTTGTGTATATTGTGCAGGTATTATGAATACTGTATGCATACATGTGCATATGTGAAGACCAAAGAAGAATGGTTGTGTTCTGCTCTATTGCTCATTGACTTATTACACTGAAACAAAATGTCTCACTAAACTTGAACCTAAGTTGTCTCTTCACACAATTGAAGTAACAAGTATGAACACCACCGCACAGTGTTTTACATGGTTGCCAGAGATTTAATATGTTTGCACTGTAAATACTATTACCACTAGTATATTAACCTAACCCTTTCCTAAATTTTAATACGCTTCATGAGGACGAAAGCTCATCCCATAAATATGGCATATGGCTTTTAGAATCATTTTTGTCTCAGACCTAAAAGCAGAGAGTAGTTATGTTGACAGCACCTGTTATGCTATGTTAAACATAGACCGTCCTGGATAATACAAGAGGCACTGAACCCTATTTTGTAGATAGGAGAGTCTATGAGGAGTTGATTTTTAAGTCACAGTAAAGACGATAAGAGTCAATGAGGTGGGGAAGGGGTGCTGGTACAGAAGAGAATCAACACCTGCAAATCCTCTGAGGTAACAAAGCACAAACATTGTCCATGAATCACCACCATCTGTACTGTTGGTCGTAAACTAGAGGAAGTTTATGGGAAGAAATGAGACAAGGACTGAACCCTAGAGAGAGCTTCCTTTTGTTGGAAAGCAGTTAGGCTGTTTCTTGTGGATATTGACAAGATAATAAAGAATTCACACCAAAACCTTTTGCACTATAGAAAGATGGCTCCAGATACTGTGTGAAGGTAGGGTTAATAAGAAAGGAAGGAGTCAAGGCGCTAGGTGATGCCTGCAATTTGGTGCTGAGAGGACAGTGTGTTGACTCAGGAGGTGTTAGTCACTTTTCTGTTGTGGTGGTGAAAACGCCATCACCAAGACAACAGATAGGAGGGAGGATTGTATGGTCCGAAGATTCTAGTGGGATAAGCATCTGTCATGATGGGAAGGCACCACCGCAATCAGCAGGCATGTCAACTGCAGCAGGAAGGTGGGTGCTCACATCTTAAACTTCGACCACAGTGCAGAGAGAGTGAACTGGAAATAGGCTAGATATTCAACTCCCAAAGCCTGTCCCCAGCAATGCTTTCCCTCAAGCGAGGCTTCACCTCTTCAACTTCCCCAAAGAGTACTACCAACTAGGAATCTAGTGTTCAAATGCCCAAGACTATGAAGACATTTATAATTCAAATCATCACAAGTAGTAACCACAGAGATGGACTAAGCAGGGAGATATAATGTTCTATTAGAAAAATAATAGTAACTGGATTACTGATGAATATGTAGGGAAGGGAGGCATAGAATAGGAATTTTTTTTGAATTAAAATTTGTGTAATCTCTACCTTCCAATGCCAACACACCAAGTTAGAACACATTTAATTAAAACACAGTTGATACTTAATACATTATAATGTAGAAGGCAGAATGCCATTTTGGCAGGTTCAATTTTGAAGAACATATAATAGGGTTTCATGAAACAGTTGGTAGGAAAACTTGGAATTTGAGCAGTGCTGTGTGCCTCTGACATTGGACAGAGGTATTGTTTTTAGCTGGATATCCCTGCTTTAGCTATTTAAAACTTTCCAAATGTAGGCCTGGCAAGATGTGTCTGTAAGTGAAGGTGCTTGATGTCCAGTCTGAATACCCAAGTTCAGTCCTCGGGACCCAGGCTAGGAGAGGAGAATGTATTCGTGGGAATTTTTCTCTGATCTCCATATGTGCACACCAACATACATACAAGTACAAATACATGCACACATAAATCAATGTACTAAAATAATTATCAATGTGAATATAAATTGCCCACTGATGATCATTTTTACTAGACAGATGAAATTTCCTTGGGGAAAGTTTCATATCTACTTATGAAAGTAAATTCATCAACTTCTGCTTTGGATATATGCACAGCAATATCATTGTGGTGATTTACTTGCCCCAAAGAACTCTGGAGTAGCTAAAGCAAGACAGTAAGATTTTGAAAAGCAGATTTAAGAACAGATGATATATAATATTTATTCTTTTGTGATGGTTTTGTCCTATAGTTTCTAAGTTCCAGTTGCCAAGAATGCACTCTATTTGTAGAAAGTGTTTGGGGACTAGAAACAAGTTCTCAAGAGAGCACTGGAAACTGTTGTCATTACCGTTGTTTATCATCAGTGCCTATTTTTCAAACCACACACTGTAACCAGCAATGTGATTTGATTCGTCAAATCTACCTGCCTGAAATATATTTTTGGAATAAGGAGCATATTTGTACTAACTTTATGTGAACAAGTAATAATTTCCTCTTCCTTTCCCCTCAGTTTCCTCCTTTGTTGCTCCCTTCTCCTCTTCTTTTTTTCTCCCCCACATCATTTTTCTGAAATCTAAATGATAGCTTCCAACACAGAGATTCTTATATGTAATGATATTATTTTATGTCAATGTATTATTTTTTTGGAGTTTGGAGACAGTCTAATATATTGCCTGGTCATAAATTCAGCATGTAGTTGAGAGCAGAGGGTGAATTTGAGTCCTTGAATTCCTGATTCTCCTGCCTCTACCTCCCAAATACTGAGATTATAGTCATGTGCTACTATAAACAGGTCTGAGGTTAACTTTTGTAACCTGTAAACCACTATTCATTATTTGTGCTCTGACTCAGGCCGTACTTAGAGTTCATCTGTATGAAGGCTCTTGTGGATAGTCCCTAGTTGCATATATTGGCTTCTTTTCTCTAGATCACACAACACAGTACCTCTACCATCATTTTTTCCTTAAGAACACTTGAAATGTTTTGTTATGGAATATGATTTTAACTAGGCAAGATGTGTTATACTTGTTTATGCTACAGAATATTACTTTAAATGTATAAAGATACATTATATTTGTTTTGCAGCATCTGTTTAATTATATAAATATGTGTTGCATTTATTTCACCTTGCCTGCCTAAGGATCCTGATTGGTCTAATAAAAAACTGAAAGGCCAATAGTTAGGCAGGAGAGCAATAGGTGGTGCTGATAGAGAGAATACATCAGAGGAGAACTCTAGGCTCTAGAAGAAAGAATGAGAAGAAGAAGAAGAAGAAGAAGAAGAAGAAGAAGAAGAAGAAGAAGAAGAAGAAGAAGAAGAAGAAGAAGAAGAAGAAAAAGAAGAAGAGAGGAAAGAACAAGGAAAATACTGGCAACCACACACGAAGTAAGACATACTGAAAGAAAGTAAGAAGAGATAAAATAATAAACCCCGAAGCAAAAGATAGATAAGAAGAAACAGATTAAGTCAAAAGAGTTACCCAGCAATGAGCCTAAGCTAAATGAAGTATTCAAAACTAATAATAAGTCTCCATATTATGATTTGGGAGATAGTTGATGCCCAAAAAGAGAAAGCCTGTTACAATCTTTTGCTTTTTATTCTCATGACATTTGAGATGTTTCATCACATAATTTAGTTAACATGAATATATGTTTCTGCATATTGTATGGCAAGTGTGTTGAGGTCAGAGGGTGAATTTCTGGAATAGTGTTTCTCCTTTTACCATGCAGGTACCAGGAATACCTTGAGTTAGCAGACTTGAGGAAAATTCTTTATCCAAGTGAGCCATCCCACTGATCCATCAGGACATTTCTATATTAATAATATGCTAAAGATCTTTTCTCCGTAAGAATATAAGTTCAGTAAGATCAGTGTCCTTGTCATTTTGTCCATCAATGCACAGTTTTTAAAAATATCATTAGTAAATAATTAGCTTTCCCTTAACAATTTTAGAAGCATGTTGAATCAAAGGACATTTTCTATATCACAAAATTTAAAGTGAATTTTCCTATGCTAATGTAGCCGTGTGATTATGCAGTAAAAATGTCCAGTAACAACTTTAAAATATTTTTGGTTTTCTCTTTGGTGGTCTTGCTATTAACCTAGACATTTCTTAAACTAACCGAGATCTGGGCCATCAGAAACATTAAAATTTTAAAATTCTGGCAAGCAGAACCTTGGGAAAAGTAGACACAGTGATTCATTTCTTAATTATAATGTGACAAAAATAAAAACATGTAGCAGTAGGTCTGCTATGGATGCTGATGAACATGGACAGTGATCAACTGTAAACAGTATGACATCTGTGAAATGTCAGCTTGCTGTGGACTTAATTATACCCTTCCTCATTCATATCTACAGCCCTTTAAAATCTTTGTTGGGACTAAAACTTGGGCTTTTATATGTTAATTAAGGTAATTGACATGGCCCTTTCACAGTGTGACTTGTGCCCTTGTAAAAGCAGGAGATACTCAGCCACTACTCTACTCATGTATCCTCAGAGAGGTAAACATGTGCAATGAGACTATTTGAAAGACAGTGAGAAAGCTCCCAAAAGGTAAATCCCATCAGATGTTGTTTGTGGGATCTTCCAGTGGCAAGCTTTGAAAGAACACATTTCAGTTATTTATTGTGGGTCCCCACAATAATGTGAGCTTATTTTTGCTCTTTCAAAGTTGTTGACACTAGGTGTAGTAGCGACACACCCTGACCTAAGGTATGGTTACTTGGTGTATTAGACATTAAGATGGTACCTAGAGGTGTATCCGCTCCACCATGACCAAAGGTCAGAGAATTCAAACCTATTCTTGCTCCTTTATTTTAAGATAGAAGGCTTGACATAGGGCATGGCTGCCTGCAGGATACTTGGTCTAGGGTGTATTTATTACATATCCTGTCCAAAATAGCAAATGCTTTACTTAGGAGATAATAACTTAATTCTCAAGAATTAAAGAAAATCACTGCTCTGGTTGTCCTTTGAGTTAAAGCAGTCTTTTACCTTCTTTCCCCAGTTTTGTATTGGGGTATAAAAGCACATAAAAATTAAATGCAGCTGAATTGAATTCACTTTTCAGTATTCGCTGAGTTTTCCTTCTGATACAGTTGTGTGTTTCTGCCTCTTATTTCTTTTATATTGTTTTCTCCTACATAACATTTCAAATTCACATACCCCTTCCCAGGAATGTAGAACACATCATGGCTGGAAAATGACAGAAATCACTCCAAAATGTGGCTTATAACTATTTATCTAACCAGGATGCTATATTCTTGAAAAGAAATTAATGTTTCTCAGGGTTCAATATGTGAAAGGCTTAGTCCTCCGCCAAATACTATTTAGAGGTTAGACTTTTTAAGAGATGGGACTAGACCTGATAGGAAATTTTCAGCTTATTGGGGAAGGACTCTTGAATGGGAACATGGGAATCATTTCACAATTTCAGTATTTCCTTCTCTCTCTTTGTCTCTCTTCTTCTCTCTCACTTTCTGGCTATGAGATGAGCAAATTGCTTTTCTGTGTTATTCTGCTATGTTATGATGCCTAATCACAGAGTCCAGTGAAAAGAAAGTGAACTTATCACGGACTACAACTTCAAAGCTGTGAGTAAAGACAAACATTTCTTTTTTAGACGTTGATCATCTCAGGTACATCTGAGGAATGGAAAGTTGGATAATATAAGAACGACAGCATTTCATCTTGAACAGGTATTCTGATTTATCTCCCTCAAAGAATCTTATTGCCAACAGTTAGATACATATGCCATAGACAGAGTTAGATCAAACTTATCTTAAGTAAAACAAAAAAAATCTGTGAATAGATTTTACATAGTTTTTATAATAATTTTTTAAAACTTAAAACTCCCCTTCCAGGAATATTCTTTTGGGTGCTACGTATTAGTTCTCACAATAGGAATAAATTACTTTTTATAGTGTGTGGATCCTAGACAAACCTATGAGGTTAATTTTATTTCACGGAACGGAGAATACATTTCTACAGAAAATTTCTATTTCAGGAAATGGTTCAGTATGTCAGGCATTGCGGTGTGGAGCTTAGAATAGGCTAAGACTGCCAGATGACCCTAAAATGTGGTTAAAATAGAAAAAGAATTCTTGGTATTAAGCTAGTATACATATGATACCTTGTTACAGTAAAGTTAAGTAGCTTTATTTTATTGCTAGAAATCATCAATTCTTATTCAACTAGTATATTATAAAGTAAGTTAATAGTGTTCACTGTGTATCTTAGGATAATTATAACAAGAAGCCTTTTCCAAATTTAGCTGAGAAGGAAATCCTTACTTAACATTTGCTGATAAATTAGAATCACCTAGAAAGAGGGAACGTGCATTTAGGAATTATCTCTATCAAAGTGAACTATTGGCATGTCTACCAGGGAATTTTCTTTTCTTTATTTATTTATCTATTTTTCTTTTTTTTCTTTTTTTTATTTGTTTATAAAAATTTCCACTTCCTCCTCTCCTCCCCATACCCTCCCATTTCCCCCACTCCCTCTCCTCCTCCCCCCCAACTGCCTCCCCTCCTTCCTCTCCAGTCCTAAGAACAGTCAGGGTTTCCTGCCCTGTGGGAAATCCAAGTTCCTCCCCTCTCAATCCAGGTCTAGGAAGGTGAGCATCCAAACAGACTAGGATTTCAGAAAGCTAGTACATGCAGACAAAACAAGACCCAGTGCCATTGACAATGGCTTCTCAGTCAGCCCCCATGTCAGTAACATTTAGAGACTCCGGTTTGATCACATGCTCGTTCAGTCCCAGTCCAGCTGGCCTTGGTGAGCTCTCATTCGATTAGTCCCCTTGTATCCGAGGGTGAACGCACCCCACACGGCTCTGATTTCCTTTTTCATGATCTCTCTCCTTCTGCTCCTCATTTGGACCTTGAGGGCTCAGTCCAGTGCTCCAATGTGGGTCTCCGTCTCTATCTCCATCTATCGTCAGATGAAGGTTCCCTCTAGTCCTGCCTTTCTTGTTCACGTTCTCCCTCCTTCTGCTTCTCATTTGGACCTAGGGAGTTAAGTCCAGTGTTCCAATATTTGTCTCTGTCTCTATCTCCATCCATTGGCCGATTAAGGATCTATGGTGATATACAAAATATTCATCAGTATGGTTATGGACCAGGGAAAGTTCAGGTACGCTCTTCTCCACTGCCCAGGGAAGAATCTGGGGACGTCTCCTTGGGCTGGGAACCCCTCCAGAATCAGGACTCTTGCAAACCCTAAAGTGGCTCCCTTAGTTGAGATATATACTTCCCTAGTCCCATACCCATCCTTCCTCCCCCCTCCCATTCCCCCAAGCCATCCCCAATCCTCCCCCTCTCCCTTCTCTATAACCATCTCCCCTTACTTCCACCTCCCACCCCACGCCCCCTGCATCCAAGTTTGCCTGGCAATCTTGTCTACTTCCAATATCCAAGAGGATAACTATAAGATTTTCTTCAGGTTCACTTTCTTATTTAGCTTCTCTAGGATCACGAATTATAGGCTCAAAGACCTTTAACTATGGCTAGAATCCACTAATGAGTGAGTACATACCATATTCCTCTTTTTGGGTCTGGGTTACCTCACTCAGTAAAGCGTTTTCTATTTCCATCCATTTGCATGCAAAATTCAAGATGTCATTGTTTTTTACTGCTGAGTAAAACTCTAATGTGTATATGTTCCACACCTTTTTCAACCATTCTTCTATTGAGGGGCACCTAGGTTGTTTCCAGGTTCTCGCTATTACAAATAGTGCTGCTATGAACATAGTTGAACAAATGCTTTTGTAGTATGATAGGGCATCTCTTGGGTATATTCCCAAGAGTGGAATTGCTGGGTCCTGAGGGAGGTTGACTCCCAGTTTCCTGAGAGACCGTCACACTGATTTCCACAGTGGCTGCACAAGTTTGCATTCCCACCAACAATGGATGAGAGTTCCCCTCTCTCCACATCCTCTGCAGCATAGGCTATCACTGGTGTTTTTGAGTTTGGCTATTCTGACAGGTGTAAGATGGTATTTCAAAGTTGTTTTGATTTGCATTTCCCTGATCGCTAAGGAGGTTGAGCATGACTTTAAGTGCCTTTGACCATTCGAAGTTCATCTGTTGTGAATTCTCTGTTCAGTTCAGTACCCCATTTTTTAATTGGGTTAATTAGAGTTTTAGTGTCTAATTTCTTGAGTTCTTTGTATATTTTGGAGATCAGACCTTTGTCTGATGAGGGGTTGGTGAAGATCTTCTCCCAGTTGGAAGGTAGCCTTTTTGTCTTACTGACAGTGTCCTTTGCTTTACAGAAGCTTCTCAGTTTCAGTAGGTCCCAATTATTCATTGTTTCTCTTATTGACTGCGCTCCTGGGGTTCTGCTTAGGAAGTGGTCTCCTGTGCCTATATCTTGTAGACTACTTCCCACTTTCTCTTCTATCAGGTTCAAAGTGGTCGGGTTAATGTTGATGTCTTTAATCCATTTGAACCAGAGTTTTGTGCATGGTGATAGATATGGATCTACTTTCATTCTTCTACAGGTTGACATCCAGTTATGCCAGCACCAATTGTTGAAGATGCTTTCCTTCTTCCATTGTATACCTTTAGCTCCCTTGTCAAAAATCAGGTGTTCATAAGTTTGTGGGTTAATACCCGGGTCTTCTATTCGATTCCATAGGTCGACTTCTCTGTTGTTGTGCCAATACCAAGCTGTTTTCAATACTGTTGTTCTGTAATAGAGTTTGAAGTCAGGGATGGTAATGCCTCCAGAAGTTCCTTTATTGTATAAGATTGTTTTGGCTATCCTGGGTTTTTTGTTTTTCCATATAAACTTGATTATTTTCTCTGAAGGTCAGTGAAGAAGTTTGATGGGATTTTGATGGGGATTGCATTGAATCTATAGATTGCTTTTGGTAGAATTGCCATTTTTACTATGTTGATTCTCCCAATCCAAGAGCAGGGGAGGTCTTTCCATTTTCTGGTATCCTCCTCATTTCTTTCTTCAAGGACATAACTTTATTGTGAAATAGGTCTTTCACTTCCTTGGTTAGAGTTACCCCAAGGTATTTTATACTATTTGTGGCTATCATGAACGGTGATGTTTCTCTGAATTCCCTCTCTGCTTCTTTATCCTTTGTGTATAGGAGGGCAACCGATTTTTTGGAGTTTATCTTGTATTCTGTCACATTACTAAAGGTGTTTATCAACTGTAGGAGTTCTTTGGTAGAGTTTTTGGGGTCGCTTATGTACACTATCATATCGTCTGCAAATAACGAAAGTTTAACTTCATCCTTTACAATTCGAATCCCCTTGATCCCCTTATGTTGTCTTATTGCTATTGATGGAACTTCAAGCACTATATTGAAGAGTTATGGAGAGAGGGGACAGCCTTGTCGTGTTCCTGATTTTAGTGGAAAGGCTTTGAGTTTCCCTCCGTTCAATTTGATGTTAGCTGTCGGCTTGCTGCATATTGCTTTTATTATATTTAGGTATGACCCTCGTATACCCAATCTCTCCAACACTTTTATCATAAAGGAATGTTGGATTTT
This sequence comes from Myodes glareolus, assembly GCF_982192425.1. Classification (NCBI taxonomy): domain Eukaryota; kingdom Metazoa; phylum Chordata; class Mammalia; order Rodentia; family Cricetidae; genus Myodes; species Myodes glareolus. The sequence continues at coordinate 47,188,483 of NC_142028.1, read as the reverse complement.
GTCAAATGCTTTTTCAGCATCCAAGGAAATGATCATATGGTTTTTTCTTTCAGTTTATTTATATGATGGATTACATTGATAGATTTGCGTATGCTGAACCAGCCCTGCATCTCTGGGATGAAGCCCACTTGATCATAATGGATAATTTTTCTAATGTGTTCTTGGATTCAGTTTGCCAGTATTTTATTGAGTATTTTTTCGTCAATGTTCATGAGTGAGATTGGCCTGTAGTTCTCTTTCTTGGTTGTGTCTTTGTGTGGTTTTGGTATCAGGGTAACTGTAGCTTCATAAAAAGAGTTTGGCAATGATTCTTCTGTTTCTATATTGTGAAATACATTAAGGAGTATAGGTATTAGCTCACCCTGGAAGTTCTGGTAGAATTCTGCATTGAAACCATCTGGTCCTGGGCTTTTTTTGGTAGGGAGATTTTTGATAACAGCTTTTAATTCTTCATGACTGACAGGTCTATTTAGATTGTTCACCTGGTCTTGGTTCAACTTTGGTATATGGCACTTATCTAAAAAATGTCCATTTCTTTTACATTTTCCAATTTTGTGGCATACAGGCTTTTGTAGTAAGATCTAATGATTCTCTGAATTTCCTCTGTGTCTGTGGTTATGTCCCCCTTTTCATTTCTGATCTTATTAATTTGCATGGTCTCTCTCTGCCGTTTGATTAGTTTGGCTAGGGGTTTGTCAATCTTGTTGATTTTCTCCAAGAACCAACTTTTTGTTTTGTTGATTTTTTGGATTGTTGTCTGTGTTTCTATTTTGTTGATTTCAGCCTTCAGTTTGATTATTTCCAGTCTTCTAGACCTCCTGGGTGAATCAGCTTCTTTTTTTTCTAGGGCTCTTAATTTTGCTGTTAAGTCTCCAATGTGTGCTTTCTCCATTTTCTTTAATTGGGCACTTAGTGCTATGAACTTTCCTCTTAGCACTGCTTTCATAGTGTCCCATAGGTTTGAGTATGCTATGTCTTCATTTTCATAAATTCAAGGAAGACTTTAATTTCTTTCTTTATTTCTTCCTTGACCCAGGGGTGATTTAGTAGTTGACTGTTCAACTTCCATGAGTTTGTTGCCTTCCTGGGGGGAAACATTGTTGTTGAATTCTAACTTTATTCAACAGTGATCTGACAAGACACAGGTAGTTACTAATATTTTTTTGTATCTGTGGAAGTTTGCTTTGTTACCAAGTATGTGGTCAATTTTCGAGAAGGTTCCATGAGCTGCAGAGAAGAAGGTATATTCTTTCCTATTTGGGTGGAATGTTCTATAGATGTCTGTTAAGTCCATTTGATTCAATACCTCCATTAATTCTCTTATTTCCCTGTTAGGTTTCTGTCTGATTGACCTGTCCATTGGTGAGAGAGGAGTTTTGAAGTCTCCTACTATTAGTGTCTGTGGTTTGATGACTGCGTTGAGTTCTAAAAGTGTTTCTTTCACATAAGTAGGAGACTTTATTTTAGGGGCATAGATATTCAGGATTGAGACTTCCTCCTGATGAATTGTTCCTGTTATGAGTATAAAATGTCCGTCTCCATCTCTTCTGATTGATTTTAGTTTGAAGTCAATTTTGTTGGAAATTAGAATGGCCACACCCGCTTGTTTCTTAGGTCCGTTTGCTTGAAAAACCTTTTCCCAACCCTTTACTCTGAGTAGATGTCTGTCTTTGTGGTTGAGGTGTGTTTCTTGTAAACAGCAGAATGTTGGATCCTGTTTTCGTATCCAATCTCCTAGTCTGTGCCTTTTTTATAGGTGAATTGAGTCCATTAATATTAAGTGATATTAATGACCAGTGGTTGTTGACTCCGGTTATTATTATTTTTTGTTTGTTTGTTTAATAGAGTTTGTATGTGTCCCCTTTTTGAGTTAAGCTCATGAAGGGTCGCTAGATGTCTGAGTTATTGTAGGCAGTGTTGGCAATGTTGGATTCCTTGGGTTGTGATTTTCCTTCTATTACTTTCTGTAAGGCTGGGTTTGTGGCTACGAATTGTTTAAATTTGTTTTTATCCTGGAATATTTTGTTTTCTCCATTGATAGTGAATGATAGCTTGGCTGAGTATAGTAGTCTGGGTTTGCATCCATGGTCTCTTAGTTTCTGCAGTACCTCTATCCAGGACCTTCTGGCTTTCATGGTTTCCATAGAGAAGTCCGGTGTAAGTCTGTTAGGTTTACTTTTATAAGTTACTTGACCTTTTTCCTTAGCAGCTCTTAATATTCTTTCTTTAATCTTTATGTTTTGTGTTTTGATTATTATATGACGAGGGGATTTTTTTTATCAAGTCTATTCAGTGTTCTTGAATATGCTTCTTGAACCTTCATAGGGATATCATTCTTTAGGTTGGAAAAGTTTTCTTCTATAATTTTGTTGAATATATTTTCTGGGCCTTTCATCTGCAGTTCTTCTCCTTCTTCAATTCCTATTATTCTTACATTTGGTTTTTTTATTGTGTCCCAGATTTCTTGAATGTTTTGTGATGAGAATTTCTTGGATTTGCTGTTTTCTTTGATCAGAGCATTTATTTTCTCTATGGTATCTTCAGACTCTGAGATTTGTTCTTCCATCTCTTGTATCCTATTGGTTATGCTTGATTCTGTAGTCTCTGTTCGTTTACCTAGATTTTCCATATCCAGCCGGCACTCGTTTTGTGTTTTCTTCATTGCCTCCATTTTAGTTTTCAATTCTTGAACTGTTTCCATTACTTGTTTGATTGTTTTTCTTGGTTTCCCAGTGTATCATTCACGGATTTACTCATTTCTTCAAACTTTTTGTTATACTTCTCATCCATTTCTTTACTAATTTCTTCAATCTTTTTGTTATACTTTTCATCCAGATCTTTAAGGGAGTTATTCATATCCTGTTTAAGGGACTCTATTGCTTTCATAATGGCACTTTTTTCCACTTCTTCTGGATTAAGGTGTTCAAGTCCTTCTATTGTAGGGTCGTTGGTATCTGGTGTTTTCGTGTTGTATTTCAGATTGTTGGAGGAGTTCTTGCCTTGGCGTCTACCCATCTATTCCTTCAAATGCTCTCTATTGGATCTTCTGGTACCGAGTCAGGTTCCCTTGTTGGGCAGTGACTTCACTGACAGAAGGCCTATCTTTCCTCAGGCAGTCTATTGAAACACAGGCACTCCCTCCTGTCGGGTTGCACTCACAGCCCAGTCCCAGTGCTCAAGGCAACTGAACTGGGGCAATCCCCTTCCTCCGATGCATGTCTGCTAGAATATCACTGCCTCTTGCTGGCCAGGAATGTGGCTGAGCTGACACAGGGCCGGTCTGTCCTCAGGCAGGCTATCAAATCACAGGAACTGCCCCTGCTGGGTTGTGCCCACAGCCCAGGCCCAGCGCACAAGGGAGCTGCTCTGGGGAGATCTTCTGGCCCCAGGGGGAAGGGGTGAAGAGAGAAAGGTGTACCTGGATGAAAGCTGGGATGGGATTTGGGAGAGCTCTGTAGGGTGGAGCCACCACTACAGGGTGACCAGAAAGTCGAGGAGGTCGGGGAAAGTCTGAATTCCTCCTAGTTCTTATTCAACTAGTATATTATAAAGTAAGTTAACAGTGTTCACTGTGTATCTTAGGATAATTATAACAAGAAGCCTTTTCCAAATTTAGCTGAGAAGGAAATCCTTACTTAACATTTGTTGATAAATTAGAATCACCTAGAAAGAGGAAACGTGCATTTAGGAATTATCTCTATCAAAGTGAACTATTGGCATGTCTACCAGGGAATTTTCTTTTATTTTTTTATTTATCTATTTTTCCATTCAAAAATTTACACTTCCTCCCCTCCTCCTATTCTCCTCCCGCTCCCCCACTCATCCTCCTCCCTCCCCCTTCCTCCTTAAGAAAGGGCAGGGAACCCTGCCCTGTGGGAAGTCCAAGACCCTCCTCACTACATCTAGGCCTAGGAAGCTTTGCATCCAAATAGACTAGGGTCCCAAAAAACCAATACATGCAGTAGAAACAAGTCCCAGTGCCTTCATCCGTGGCTTCTCAGTCAGCCCTCATTTTCAGCCACATTCAGAGTCTGGTTTGATCACATGCTCGCTCAGTCCCGATCCAGCTGGATTTGGTGAGCTCCCATTAGAACAAGCATACTGTCTCGGTGGGTGGAGAAACCCCTCGTGGTCCAGACTTCCTTGCTCTTCTTCTCCCTCCTTCTGTTCTTCAACTGAACTTTGTGGGCTCAGTCCGTTGCTCTGATGAGGGTCTCTGTCTCTATCTCCATCCGTAGCCAGACTAAGATTCTATGCTGATATTCTAGATAATCATCAGTGTGATAGTGGGGCAAGGACAGTTCAGGCAACCTCTACTCTGCTGCCCAAGGACCTAGCTGGAGACATCCCCATGGACACCTGTAATCCCCTCTAGAGCCAAGTCTCTTGTCAACTCTAAAATGGCTCCCTTAATGTAGATATCTTCTTCCCTGATCCTATATCTGCCCTTCCTCCATCTCCACCCTCCCACTCCCCCAAGCTCTCTCCAATCTTTCCTTTCTCCCTTCTCTCTCCCCCTCTCCCCTTTCCCCAACCCCCACCCCCATGCTCCCAAATTTTGCCCTGCAATCTTGTTTCCTTCCACTTTCCAGGAGGATCTATATGTTTTTCTTTGGGTTCACCTTGTTATTTGGCTTCTCTAGGCTTGCAAACTATAGGCTTAATGTCCTTTGTTTACGTTTAGAGTCTACTAATGAGTGAGTGCATACCATATTCATCTTTTGGGGTCTGGGTTATCTCACTCAGGAAAGTGTTTTCTATTTCCATCCATTTGCATGCAAAATTCAAAATGTCATTATTTTTTACCGCTGAGTAGTACTCTAATGTGTAGATGTGCCACACTTTCTTTATCCATTCTTCCATTGAGGGGCATCTAGGTTGTTTCCAGGATCTGGCAATTACCAATAATGCTACTATGAACATAGTTGAACAAATGCTTTTGTAGTATGATTGGGCATCTCTTGGGAATATTTCCAAGAGTGGTATTGCTGGATCCTGAGGTAGATTGATTCCCAATTTCCTGGGAAACCACCACACTGATTTCCAAAGTGGTTGCACAAGTTTGCATTTCCACCAGAAATGGATGAGTGTCCCCATTACTCCACATCCTCTCCAGAATAGGCTATCATTGGTGTTTTTGATTTTAGACATTCTGACAGGTGTAAGATGGTATCTCAAAGTTGTTTTGGTTTGTATTTCTCTGATGGCTAAGGAAGTTGAATATGACCTTAAGTGTCTTTTGGCCATTTGAACTTTGTCTGCTGAGAATTCCCTTTTCAGTTCAGTACCCCATTTTTTTTTAAATTGGGTTAATTAGAATTTTCATGTCCACTTTTTTGAGTTCTTTATATATTTTGGAGATCAGACCTTTGTCTGACGTGGGGTTGGTGAAGATCTTCTCCCATTCAGTGGGATGCCTTTTTGTTTTAATGACAGTGTTCTTTGCTTTACAGAAGCTTCTCAGTTTCAGGAGGTTCCATTTATTCACTGTTGCTCTTGTTGTCTGTGCTACTGGGGCTATATGTAAGGGAAGTGGTCTCTTGTGCTCATGTTTTGCAGTCTACTTCCCACTTTCTCTTTTATCAGGTTCAGTGTGGTCGGATTTATATTGAGGTCTTTAATCCATTTGGACTTGAGTTTTGTGCATGGTGATAAATATGGATCTATTTTCATTCTTCTGCAGGTTGACATCCAGTTATGCCAGAGCCATTTTCTTATTTAATGATTGATGTAAGTGGTGCTACACTAGACAAGCGGCCCCAGGTTATACATATAAAAAGTATATGACCAAGCAATAAGTAACAAAGCAAGTACATTGGTCTTTCATTGTCTCTTCTTCTAGTCTTGTCTTGAGTTCTTCTCATGACTTTACAAAGATATTGTTTATATTAAACCAAATAACTTCAAGTTAATTTTAGCCAGTATTTGTTAACAACAATTGAAAGCAAAGTAAGACCCACATTAAAAACTAATGTTTGGCAAAAATAATAACAAAACAGCAACAACAACAGCAAAATCAAAAAGCAACTTTTTCAGCAATGTGTTTTCTGTAGGATATCTCTTCCTTAAGCCATGCAATTCAGTACTTAATATTCAATGAATGTTGGTACTTGAATAGCTTGTCAAACTCTTTGAAGATGGGGCCTCATAGAAGGAAATGGATAACTGAGATTAGGCCTTGTTCTTATAAATTTTGGTACTTATCCCTGTTCAATCTCTGATCTTTGACTACAAGTACAATATAGGCTTTCTAGCCCTGCCATGAAAAACAGTAGACCCTCAAATTGTGAGTTAGCACAAACTTTTCTCCATTAGCTCACTTGTCAGTTATTTTGTCACAGCAGTAAAAAAGAAAATAATGCAATCTATAGTAAACTCTGTTTGCAAAAATAGTTATGCAATATTAGTAGATCTCAGGCCAGAAAAACCAATAGGTATTTTCATCACAAAGGATTTCAAAGCTTAAAATTAAACAGCTTTGAGGAGTTGACAGAAATGAGAGACATGCTTGGGGATTATTACAACCATGTCTACAATATCATACAAACTCTATCCATAAGGTCAAGAAGGTGCCCCTACTTCTAGCTCTTGAAATCATACATCCTCCAAAAAGACAAAGAAAAAGGAAGAAAAGAAGAAAGAAAGGTATGAAGGAAAGAAGGAATGAAGGAAGGAAGGAAGGAAGGAAGGAAGGAAGGAAGGAAGGAAAGAAAGAATTACCAAAGGATTCATCAGTCTTCTCATTCTCAAAGATAAGACCAGCCAGGGATCCTGAAGTCCAGGCAGATGCTATTGCATTAGCTTTCACACACTATAAATGATGACTCTTTCTCTCATGTTTGCATAGCTATACCTGGTGTATTTCATTGGCTGAAACATATTGAATGTAGAGCCCTGGATGTATATAAGCCTGTGAAACCTAATATCTAGTCTTCAATTACAGAAGACTTAACATTTTTACACTTCTTGATTTAAATTCATTTGTCAGTGAAACTCAGTATAAATACATACATGAAATAAAAGTACTCTTTCTATATCTTTTGCTTTGTTTGTTAAGAATAAGTAGAGAGCACATCCCACTAATGTCCTCTTTCAAGATAGCAGAGATCATAGACACATAGTAGGAACTCATACATACTTATCTATTGCTTAAATCAATTAAGGACATGTAAGTTGTTACATGATTGTGGTACAAAAAGGTTCTATCATATGAGAAAATGGTTAATTGGTAATGATTTTAATATGGAATTCATGTATGACCTGTTTAAATTAGCCTAAGTCTTTTTCGAAGTTATAATGAATTAAGCTACAAGTCACTCGTGAAAAGACAACAAACATTTATTGTGTATGAAGATACAAAGAGTAAGGATGAACAAAACAAGCCAAAAAACTTCAATAATTTGTCCCTTTTTGATCTAGCCCTGATGGTCAAACTCATTGGATCTTACAAGCTTATCGACATAACAGTACCTTTTCATGGGTGGGGATCCATGTGTTCCTCCTGGAACATGGGTTTAGTGTGCAGACCTTTATCTATCACTCTGTGAGAAAGCTAGAGGTTAGTTAGAGTGGGGCTAAAAGTATAAGCAGTATCATATGCTTCTAATGCTTTAGATTAATCTATGATGAGACTTGAAAGCTTAAAGGTTTATTGATTTTATTTTACAAGTATGTTTGTATGCTTACATGAGTTTACATATATATATATACATATATATAATAATATATAATATATATGTGTTATATATATATAAAGTGTCTGCAGGTACCTCCAGAGGCCAGAAGGCAAGGGGTTGCTTGGAACTGGAGTAACAGATGGTTTTTGCCCATCAGATGTGCGTGCTAAGAACAGAATCCAGTTCCTCTGCAAGAGCATTATGCACTCTTAGCCACTGAACAAGCTGTCTCTCAAGCCTGAAGTCTGTAAAATTTTAATAGGAAGTCTGTAAAATTTTAATAGTGTCTTCTCAAACTTTTACAGAACAAATAATCATTCAGAAACAAATAATCATTTACTTTTTTAGTCAACATTATTACATTAGTTGTTCGTGTGTGTATGTGTGTGTGTGTGTGTGTGTGTGTGTGTGTGTGTGTGTGTGAGAGAGAGAGAGAGAGAGAGAGAGAGAGAGAGAGAGAGAGAGAGAGAGAATTATACTCCTAAATTTCAGAATCTGTTTATTTCAGAAACGTGGGTTCATTACCTTGGGAAATGACAGGGGACACCAGAGTTTAATTAAACATTCCACAACACACCTGAATTCTAATTCACCTTTTCATCACAAATCCCTGATGAGATACACAGAAACCAGGTTTAAGAAATATCCTTATGCATATCGGTACATCCCTCCTGTGTGTCCTGGCCTGTATCTGTCCTTTCTCCGGAGAAAACAGCGTTAACTTATTTATAGGTCTTAAAGCCAAAAGAAAATCAAGGTCCACGGTGTAAATGGTTGATTTTTTTTTTAAGCTTCTGTGGAATTTGAAAGTCATGTGGGCTGTCATAACAATACAAGTATCCTGTCTAAATAGGAGCTCTCCTCTTTAGACTATTACCTGCCTCAGAATCCTGTGTGCTGGGACTACGGTTTGCATGAAGTAGGCATGGAGCAGCTGATAGAAGCTCCGGTGATTAGGATGAATGGTTTAAAGCCAAGAGGCTTGTTCAATAATGAAACACAAAGGGATTAAAAGCAAAGAGGAAAGAAGTGTTGAGCAGTTCATCTTTGTGCTGGGGAGTCTTTTGTTTCCTTCTAATCTCCTTAAATGTGATTGCTATGATGGCGAAGGCTCTTATATTTAATAGACTCTTGGGTTACTTTGGAGATGAAACATATTTTACACTTACATGAAACACTTTATACTGAACACAGATTCTACAATTGGTACCTTTACCTTCGAAGACTCTTTCAAAAAGAGTCCCTAAAGACCTCAGGAGTGCATTTAACTTATATAATGAATGATCACAATAATATTAAACTCCAGGATTAATACAATGGATCTAGAAGTGCATAGAAAGCTCTGTTTATTGCTTTGGTTTTTGGAGAGTATCAGGAAAGAAAAAAGTGTCTAGAAATGTGCTCTTCCACAACAAGGATAACAGCTTCAGCTATATAGATTTTCAGAAACTGTTCAAACAAACAATATATTTCTCTTACACCATGATTTTTGTTAATGAAGAATTATCAAAAATATTGGCATCCTTCTGAAAGCAATATCGTTCTCAGTAGCCTTGGTGTTACTTTAGGAAACCCACAGAGTATACATAAGTTAAGAGTTCAAGGTGGAAGGCATCCTATTATTATTGCCCGAATCCTTTCTTGCTAGTATCCCCCAAAGCAAAAAAAAATTAAATTATAAAGTTGGCTTTCTCTATTGTTTCAAAGTACCAATCAATAAAGCAGTAACATGGATGCTCTTTGTAAAGGGTGTAAAAATCACCTTGAACTCCAGATGAAATGCTTTAAATTGGTAAGTTTTCTTCTCAGATTTCAAACATTTGTTTACATACTGCTTTGACTATTTTTTTAAGGCAAGAAAGGTGGGAAGCAGTTTCTTCTTCTTCTTCTTCTTCTTCTTCTTCTTCTTCTTCTTCTTCTTCTTCATCATCATCATCATCTTCTTCTTTTTCTTCTTCTTCTTCTTCTTCTTCTTCTTTCTTTTTATCTTCTTCTTCTCTTCTTCAGAGACATTATTTTCTCATACAATACATCCTGTTTCCTCTGTTTGTTTTCTTAAACCATTTAAATATTCAACAAAGATCAAACAAGCCTCTACAACTGGCTAATTCTTTGCAGAAGCCATTTTTTTCTCTGTGTTCTTGTTTGGATAATAAGTAAGAATTATCTCTCTGTCCAGAGTTTAAAAGGAGGTACAGACAGGATAGGGTGTGATTTTCATAAAGGGAATGGATGGACTGTGTCTCTTTAAATCTAATCTAAGCCAAAAACATCCCTGTAATCTAGGTTTCAAAATAGGCTAAACTTGTCTTTATTTTAGAGAATTATGAGCTTTTATTAAGATCTTAAAACATGGAAACAGTTGCCAAAAATATTAACAGTGTATTCTCCAGATAATCTCTGGACTGGTAAATGATAAACAGTTATTATTTTGTGCAGACTATTGTAAAGGAAACTCAGTGAGATCTCTTTTGGCGTAGCTTTTCATGGATTAGCAGCTGGAACAGTCTGAACCGCCCTTAGTAACCTGTTTGGACCTAACTGACAACTGTAACCTTAGTTACAGTTACTGTAGTTACAGTAGTTACCTTAGTTACAGGTAACTGTAGGTTACCCTGTCACGTCAGGAAGTAAGAGCTCATACCCAGACATGTAAAATAGACATCTCCTTGCTTCTTATTTGGCTCCCTCTAGCCTTCTATTTAACCCTCTTTTTCTTTTCTTCTTGCCTTCTTATACTCACTAATTCATCTAATGATAATTTGGCAGCCCCCATTAAAGACACTTGAATAGTATAAGGATCATGGTAGACATTACCTCCATCTCTTCTCTCTTGAACTTCATTTTCATTTAAGGGGTAGAGATAGATATTTTTATTTTATTTATATTTAATTATTTTGAAAAGAGAAAACAAACTATCTTTTTTCATTATACACACCAATCCAAGTTCTCACTCTATCCTCTCCCCATTCCCTCTACATACACTCCCACCCCACCCCCCATCCACTCCTCAACGAGGGGAAGCCACATTGCTTTGGGAAAGGTTCAAAATTCTCCCTACTAAATCCATCCAAAGAAAATATGTTCCTAAAAAGCCAGTACAAGCAATAGAGGTAAATCCTGTGTAAATAGAGGTCACTGCCTGTGGCCACTCAGTCTGCCCCAGCCATACAACTGTCAACCACATTCAGTGAGACTAGTCTGGTCCTGTGCTTGTTCCTTCCCAGTTTTGCTGGAGTTGGTGAGCTCACATTAACTCAGGTAGACTGTTTCAGTGGGTGTACCCATCATGGTCTTGACCTCTTTACTCATATTCTCATTCTTGCCACTCTTCAGCTGGACTTTGGGAGCTCAGTCCAGTGCTCCAATGCAGGTCTCTGCCTCTGTTTCCTTCAGCTGCTGGATGAAGGTTCTATGATGATATTTAAGATATTCATCAGTCTGACTACAGGGAAAGTCAAGTTTGGTTTCCCCTCTCCTCTATTGCTTAGGGTCTTAACTGGGGTCATCCTTGTGGATTCTTGGGAAATTCCCTAGAGCCAGGTTTCTTGCTGACCCTATAATGGCTCCCTCAATCAAGATATCTCTTTCTTGCTCTCATATCTGTCCTTCCTCCATCTCAACTATCCCATTCCCTTAAGTTCTCCCTACCCCTCCCCTTCTTCCCTCCTCTTCCCCTTCTACTCTCCCTTCTTCCCCCACTCACACGCTCCCAATTTTGTCAGGCAATCTTGTCTTTTTCGACTTTCCAGGTAAATCTTTATATGTTTTTCTCATTGTTAACCTTATCACATAGCTTCTCTAGGATCATGGACTATAGGATCAATAAGAGATAAATTTTGAGCTACAGATTCCAGTATGACTTATGTTATAAAAAGTTAACTAACATGCCTGAAAATTGATGAAGCTTAACACAGAATTTTCAAGCAAAGAAGGTCTGAATCATGTATTTATATATTGCATGAGTCTGTATGAATTCTTTAGATGCTTATTTTCAAGGATTGCTTCTAAGTGATAGGCATGATCATGTCATTATGATTATAGTTCTCAAATTATGCTTTGAGAACACTTAAGAATTTCATAAAAGCTGCCAGGTGTCATGAGAAATTTTGGAACCTGTCTGAGGGACGAGGGCCAGTGTCTGTTCTCCGGGACATGCTGTTTAATTCCCACACACATTCCTCCAAGAACAGGTATTTGCACTTGGGGCAGCCTAGTCAATACACACACATGCATGTACAGCAACTTGACTGTTGCTCTCCTTGTATCCCGTGTGTTTCTGATGTGTTTAGGCTCCAATGGGCATAGATTTATTACAGCAAGCATGAGTGTCCTCCTACATGTGTTTGAGGATGCACATCTGACAAAGGCTGAATGATCAGCAAACACTGATTAAGTTTTGAGCAGAGACAGGATTTCTCTCCGTTCAGGAGCTTAAAATGGATGACTTCATTTTGTCTATACTTTCTAGATTATCTATATCCTGTACTCTGTTTCTTAGAAGAATTGACTCATTTACTTTCACTGTCATGGCTACTCCTTTACATGTGATTAACTTTTCAATGTCCTTTCTTAAAAATAGGCACCACAAACCCATTGCTTTAGAGTTTTAAAATGAATTGTATTTTCTGTATGTTTTAGTATCTTAGGGCAAAATCTACCTTGTTTACCATTATAAACTCAGTTCTCTAGCATATTACCTAGTGACTAATTAGTACTTAATTCTTAGTTGCTTCATGAACAAACACTCCATATGGGGTGTAATTTTCCCATAACAGATTTCTACTTGTATAGTCATGCTACTATCACATTAGGATTGCTATTAGCCACATAGCACAGTTGACTGGTTTTGAGTTTCTTATCAATTTATCATATTAGTTACATCTCATTTATGAAGTGCCTTGGGAAGATGACATAAAATGAGTCAATTTGGTTGTTGGGGGACTTTGAGAGCAAAAAGATATGAATTGGAAAAATCGGACCCAAATGGGATTATAAAGTGGGAAGAAAGCTGTGGGAACAGCTTGACCTCCCTCATAGAAATCCGTGGTGCTTGGAGCCTGTAAAGAATAAGAAAATTAGAAATATGACCATAAGTGTCTTCTGGCCATTCGAAGTTCATCTGTTGTGAATTCTCTGTTCAGTTCAGTACCCCATTTTTTAATTGGGTTAATTAGAGTTTTATTGTCTAGTTTCTTGAGTTCTTTGTATATTTTGGAGATCAGACCTTTGTCTGATGAGGGGTTGGTGAAGATCTTCTCCAAGTCTGAAGGTAGCCTTTTTGTCTTACTGACAGTGTCCTTTGCTGTACAGAAGTTTCTCAGTTTCAGTAGGTCCCATTTATTCATTGTTTCTCTTATTGTCGGTGCTACTGGGGTTCTACTTAGGAAGTGGCCTCCTGTGCCTATATCTTGTAGACTACTTCCCACTTTCTCTTCTATCAGGTTCAAAGTGGTCGGATTAATGTTGATGTCTTTAATCCATTTGGACTTGAGTTTTGTGCATGGTGATAGATATGGATCTACTTTCATTCTTCTACAGGTTGACATCCAGTTATGCCAGCACCAATTGTTGAAGATGCTTTCCTTCTTCCATTGTATACCTCTAGCTCCCTTGTCGAAAATTAGGTGTTCATAGGTTTGTGGGTTAATATCTGGGTCTTCTATTCAATTCCATAGGTCGACTTCTCTGTTGTTATGCCAATACCAAGCCGTTTTCAATACTGTAGCTGTGTAATAGAGTTTGAAGTCAGGGATGGTAATACCTCCAGAAGTTCCTTTATTGTATAAGATTGTTTTGGCTATCCTGGGTTTTTTGTTTTTCCATATAAACTTGATTATTGTTCTCTCAAGGTCTGTGAAGAAGTTTGATGGGGATTGCATTGAATCTATAGATTGCTTTTTACCGCACCAGCACAGTCTTGAAACACGAGTCTTGGTGGAGGGTGTCCAGGTTGAATGAAATCCACAGAGCCCGAGGTTGAGGTGAAACAGCGGCTTGTTTATTGTTCTGCTGGGGCTAGCTTTTATAGCCCATTGGCACCAAATGGGGAGGGGGCTGCGAAGGGACTGTCACCTGACCCAAGGAGGGACTCTCACCTGACCCCAGTAGGGGTCAAGGACTGATCACGTGCACTCAACCTTCACCTGTCCCCAGTAGGGACTGTCACCTGACCCCAGCAGGGATCAAGGAATAATCACGTGCACTCAAACTTCCTCATCCAACTCCAGGAGCAGAGGGAAATTATGATTCTTTGCAGATAAGCACCTCAAATGGGGACAGGGACATATAACTCGGGGTAGCAATTTCCACAGCTTTTGGTAGAATTGCCATTTTTGCTATGTTGATTCTCCCAATCCAAGAGCAGGGGAGGTCTTTCCATATTCTGGTATCCTCCTCAATTAGGTCATGCTCAACCTCCTTAGCGATCAGGGAAATGCAAATCAAAACCACTTTGAGGTACCATCTTACACCTGTCAGAATAGCTAAACTCAAAAAACACCAATGACAGCCTATGCTGGAGAGGATGTGGAGTGAGGGGAACACTCATCCATTGTTGGTGGGAATGCAAACTTGTGCAGCCACTGTGGAAATCAGTGTGACGGTCTCTCAGGAAACTGGGAGTCAACCTCCCTCAGGACCCAGCAATTCCACTCTTGGGAATATACCCAAGAGATGCCCTATCATACTACAAAAGCATTTGTTCAACTATGTTCATAGCAGCACTATTTGTAATAGCGAGAACCTAGAAACAACCTAGGTGCCCCTCAATAGAAGAATGGTTGAAAAAGGTGTGGAACATATACACATTAGAGTTTTACTCAGCAGTAAAAAACAATGACATCTTGAATTTTGCATGCAAATGGATGGAAATAGAAAACGCTTTACTGAGTGAGGTAACCCAGACCCAAAAAGAGGAATATGGTATGTACTCACTCATAAGTGGATTCTAGCCATAGTTAAAGGTCTTTGAGTCTATAATTCGTGATCCTAGAGAAGCTAAATAAGAAGGTGAACCTGAAGAAAATCATATAGTTATCCTCCTGGATATTAGAAGTAGACAAGATTGCCAGGCAAACTTGGGTGCACGGGGCGTGGGGAGTGGAAGTAAGGGGAGATGGTTAGGTAGAGGGGAGGGGGGAGAGGGGGAGGATTGGGGATGGCTTGGGGGAATGAGATGGGGGGAGGGAGGAAGGATGGTTATGGGAGCAGGGAAGTTTATGTCTCAACTAAGGGAGCCATTTTAGTGTTTACAAGAGACTTGATTCTGGAGGGGTTCCCAGGCCCAAGGAGAGGTCCCCAGATTGTTCCCTGGGCAGCAGAGGAGAGGGTGCCTGAACTGGCCTTGGTCCATAACCACACTGATGAGTATTTTGCATGTCACCACAGAACCTTCATATGACGAAGGATGGAGATAGAGACAGAGACAAATATTGGAACACTGGACTTAACTCCCTAGGTCCAGATGAGAAGCAGAGGGAGGGAGAATGTGAGCAAGGAAGGCAGAACCAGAGGGAACCTTCATCAGATGATGGATGGAGATAGAGATGGAGACCCGCATTGGAGCACTGGACTGAGCAACCAAGTTCCAAATGAAGAACAGAAGGAAGGAGAACATGAGGAAGGAAGTCAGGACTGCGAAGGGTGCGTTTACCTACTGATACAAGGGTACTGATCTAATGGGAGTTCACCAAGGCCAGCTGGACTGGGACTGAACGAGCATGTGATCAAACCGGATTCTCTGAATGTGGCTGACATGGGGGCTGACTGAGAAGTCATTGACAATGGCACTGGGTCTTGTTTCGTCTGCATGAACTGGCTTTTTGGGATCCTGGTCTGTTTGGATGCTCACCTTCCTGAACCTGGAGGGAGGGGGGAGGAACTTGGATTTCCCACAGGGCAGGAAACCCTGACTGCTCTTGGGAATGGTGAGGGAGGAAGAGAGTGGGGGGGAGAGGGAGGGTATTGGGAGGAGGGGAGGAAGTGGAAATTCTTTAAATAAATAAATAAATAAGGAAAAAAAGAAAATTAGAAATAAAACTTTCACCAAATTCTGGAAATACCAAGTTGTAATGCAGAAATCTTTATGAGTTTATATTTTAAAAGGTTCTGCATTATAGTATAGATTTGAATGATTTGAAATTCATATAAAATTTTATTCCCTTTTAACTTTATGAAATTCACCAGAGAAAGAAATGTTATAGAGAAATCAGGTTGTGCTGTAATGACCTCTGTATTCATGTGGGATCTTCAACACAGACAAGGCTTCCATTGTACCTTTGAAATTACCGTTGAATCCTAAGTTTTCATAAATCAACCTGGCAATCATAGGAGCAAGTGTAACACCCTCACATTCAAATTAGAAACTTCTGGGCTAGGGATATTTTTTTCCTGACAAAATAATGAGAGAACAACTAAACATTTCTGGAAAAATAAAAGATTTCCGTATTCTTTATAACAAGAAAAGAGGGTTACTGACCATTAAAATGGAACTACTCAAACAAAATTAGACTTGAATTAATATGATTGCCAAACAAGCACTTATACTTTCAGAATGATGCAGTGAAACATACACACTCAAGTACCTTTCAGTTTGACAAACTGAAAAGTATGGAAAAGTAATAAAAAAAAAACTGAGATGACTAACCTGTGGAGGAAGGAAGAAAATAACACTGATTGAGTGGTTTATCATTTGAATTTAGACACATATTTTATATGTTCATGTCATATTAAAATAAACAACTTTTAAGTGCCAGAAGATAATTAAAAAGTCAAAAATATTTCATGTCTAAGTTAGTCCCTCAGTGGTTTTGCTTTTTACCACCCATGTATTTTCAGATAAAATAAATGAATTCTTTTTATGCCATCACAAATGTTTTTATCATTAGAAAATAATAAATTTAAACTCAAATGTATTGAAACTCAGTAATCCTAGATTTGAACATTGTAATGATAAATTAAAAGGAAAAGTGAAATGTGTACTTTTCGGTGAGTCCTGCCAAGGTATGCCAGTCACTAAGCAAACACAACACATGCAACAGAGTTAGTGCAAATGTTTTTTTGAGAAATGGGTGGAGAGAAAAGGCCCTGTTGGAATAGGGATGCTAGAGAATCAGGCAGATAGAGAGGCAAGAGGGAACAGAAAGGCAAGAAAGGAGCAAAAGGATTAAAAGAGAAGTAAGAGGAAGAGGAGGGGGAAAAAAATGAAGCAAAAGAGGAAAAAGGAGGTGAAGAGAAGAAAAGAGACACAAAGAGAGGAAAGAGAAGATAAAGAGAGGACTAAGAGGCAAGAGACTAAGACAAGATAGCAAGCTATGTTTTGGCAGGCACTTTAGAGGTGTGCACATATCACGTAGTTGCCAGTAGAAAGACACCTGGGGATAGGTGATAATGTACCTGTTTTGGAAGCTGAGGCATTTGCTGCTGTGACAGAAACTCACATACTGGATCAAACTTAACTCATGACACACTTATCTGAACACAATATTTTGGGAGCCTATCTTCAAAAATTTCTAAAAGTAAATGACCCTTCCACCTTAGGGGAATCATCTTAGCAGAGAGAGGCCTTTCTATAATAAAAGGGATCAGTATATTTACATGAGATGGCAAGTTTGGGGGGCAAACAAAACAAAAGTAATAAAATTATAAGATAACCTTGGAACATCTTGCAAGCAGAGCTGTGGCTGCTTAAAGAATATAGATATATCTTAGAATGCAGTCCTGTTCCAGGGCAGGTACAAACATAGGCCTGAAAAATAGGAGAGCAGAAGTGAATATAGGAAAATTTACACCATTTAGGTAATGCTACTTATTATTATAATAATTAAATGTTGGGAAATTGGCTGGAAATCCTTGCCTTTCTAATAACAAACATTCCTTAAAGAAGTTATCAAATTCTTTTCCATGGAATTATTTCAGTCAGTGAATGAAAAAGGGTAATCAATAAGATTATTGTCATTTTGTGTTTAGCAATAACAGTGTGCAAACAGTATATTTAAAATCAAAGGTTTTGCTGTTTTTCTTATTTGTCTTTTTGCTTGTTTAGCTTTGAGGAATTACATATAGGCTTGCAATTTAGGCTGGTTTTGAACTCCTGATTCTCAGTCTCTACATTGCAAGGGTTTGGGTTATAGAAGAAAGTCACCACTCACAGACAAACTGGGCTTTAAAATGAATTGATAAGAGTCTATTTGCCACTTTACTCTGAGAGCTTGGCCCAGTGGTTAGTTGTGGATCTTTGCATCTACTTCCATCTGTTTCTGCAAGAGGGTTATTGTTTCTCTGGGGTTGTGGTCTATAGGCTGGTTATCCTTTGCTTTATAACTGGTATCTACTTATAAGTGAGAACATATTATATTTGTTTTTCTGGGTATGGGTTACCTCACCCAGGATGGTTTTTAGTTCCTTCCATTTGCTGCAAATTTAAATATCCATTTTTTTTTAATTTTTTAACTGCTGAATAGTACTCCATTATGTAAACATACCACATTTTATTTATACAATCTTTGTTTGAGGGGCACCTGGTTTGTTTCCAGGTTCTGGTTATTATGAATAATGTTGCTATAAACATACTTGAGAAAATGTTCTAGTGGTGTGAGTGTGCCTCCTTTGGGTATATGCCCAAAAGTGATATTGCTGGGTCCTGAGGTAGATTTTCTGAGAAATCAACATACTGATTTCCAAGGCAGCTATACAAGTTTGTACTGTCACCAGCAATGGAGAAGTGTTCCCCTTACTCCACACCCTCTCAAACATAAACTGTCATCAGTGTTTTTGATCTTGGCCATTCTAGTCAGTGTAAGATGGTATCTCAGATTTATCTTGATTTGCATTTCTCTGATGATGAAGGATATTGAGCATTTCCTTAAGTGTCTTGGGCAATTTGAGATTCTTCAATTGAAAATTCTCTGTTTAGATCTTTACCCATTTCTTAATTGGATTGTTTGATAGTTTTATGTTTAGTTTCTTGAGTGCTTTGTGTATTTTGGAGATCAGCAATCAAAGTGAGAGAGGAGTGATTCCAAGGACAAAGGGGTCAAGACCATGATGAGGAAACCATAAAATCTTCTGACCAAAGCTGGTGGGTGATCATTGACTTTGGACTAACAACTGGGGAACCTGCATAGAGAACTGAACCAGGCCTCCAGAACACAAGAGACAATGTTGTATCTTGTGCAGTATATGGGGCTACTGGCAGGATCTAACTCTAATGCATAAATTGTTTGTGAAGCCCATTCTCTATGGAAAGATATTTTGCTCAGCCTAGGCCCAGGTTGGAGATCCTGGTCTGGCCTCAGTGAGGTGATGGGATAGACTTTCCTGACATCCCCAAGGTAGGCCTTATTCTCACTTTTGAGCAGATGGGAGTAAGAGGGTAAGGCAGGGTAATGGGAGGAGAGAAGTGAGGAGAAACTGGTAATGGTATGTAAAAACAAAGAAACAAACAACTTAATAAAATTCTACTTACCATTTATTCCTCAAAGCACAAGTACATACAGTAACTGGAAGGATTTGTCTACTTATGTGATACAGAAGGAATTATTTGGCATTGCTTGCTCATATAAATTATCCGTACTAATTTACTCAACCTAAATCTGATAAACATTTAAGATCCACTCAAGCCAGCCTGTGGTGGCACATGCCTTTAATCTCAGCACTCAGGAAGCAAAGCAGGTAAGTTTGAGGTCAGCCTGGGCTACAGATTGAATTTCAGGACAGCTGGGTCTACACAGAGAAACCCTGTCTTCAAAAAGAAAAATTCTACTCATCAGTTTACAGGATGCACATATAGTACAGAACAACCTGCTATAAGCAAACACAAAAATGGTGTGGGATGTCCTTCTGTCTATGTAATGCTTTCATTGGTTAATGAATAAAAAAGTTCTTTGGGCTAAGCAATGTTTTAATTAATATAGTTTTTTCCAGATATTTTGGTTCTGGGTGGCCAAGACGAACAAGTGGCATCCTTCTTACAACAATTGGCATGCTAATGTGGTGGGTTAAATCCATGTAAAACCTGACAAACTTAAAAATTAATTCTAGACAAAAAAGAACAAAGCTAAGCATGGTTTGCTAGCAACATTTTCAAGAATGAGCTTTGTTTGCTATAAGCAAACAGAGACATGGCTCTTTATAGAGGGGTTTTCCTGATTAAGCCTTAGCAGGAAAAAGGTCATACAATTTTAAAATATAGCTTACTGGGCAGTGCTGTCAGCATGAAATCTGGCTATTGGGCATTTGAATGGCATTTGAGGGCCCAGGTATTTGTGTGCCCACTAAGGGTCAGGAGGAAAGTAGCTGAGACTGCGGCCATGGTTCAGTGCTCCCCGCCTGGGCAGTCAGTGGGATCAGGTCTACTAGGCTTGCACAGGCAGGAGAGCTTAACAGATTCTTGCCACCATACACAGAGACATTTCCAGGTTGCATGGTGCTTGGCATTGCAGATTTAGCTATTACTCAGATAAAAAGTATTTATGTGTTACACATTCATTCTCAGAATTAAAATGCTGACCATGGCTCCTACCTGGTAGCCACAGAGCCTCCACCATTTTAAAAATGGAAAGAGGTGGAGCCAGCATTCAGAGTAGTTGGAACTAAGCTGCTTACAATTTTAAAAGCTCTACAAGACAGTAAAGAATTGCAGATATTCAATAAAGGTATATCCAGATGAGTCATAGTGTTGGATAAATGTACGTAGACTTGGTAGATAGAGGGAAAAGAGTATAGAGAGCCATAAAATAAAGTTAATGCTTTAATAAAAAGGGTAAAGTCTTTAAAGAGACAGAGCACAGATAGTCATAAATTAAAAGGAGTAAAGAAAATCAAGCCATGTAAAGATGAAATATGCACAGAGAGTCTGGATTATCTATATTATATGTCTTCTTTGAATTTTTTGACTGTGTGAAAGAGCAAAGTACAGAGAGACATTTCATTGTATGGGCAACATAAAGGTAACTCAATTTCAAAATTTAAGTCTAAGGATATATTGCTTTAGAAGAGAGGTTCTTCTTTTGTTTTCACAGAAGATGAAAACCTGTGGACTGCTTTCAGTCCAATGTGGTTTGATGGAACAAATCCTCCCAAAAGGTTGCTGTGAACACCCCCGCAAAGAAAATACTTTGCCCAAAAAACAGCAGGAAGCAGTTTAGAGAAAATATGCCCATATTCCCAAGTATTGTTTATAAATGTTCGTTTACATTTAAAGGGGGATATGTTATAGAGATGAATCATTTGCTTTAGCATGAATCTTTGTTTATTACTACATATTTAAGGTAAATTTTGTTGTATTGTATATGTATATTTCTGCCCTTTATTAAGGTATTGTGTTTGTGTAGTTCATTTAAAAATGTAATGTATAATTAAAAATATAGGTTAATAGATAGTCATCTATAATAGTCAAGATTATAGTCATGTTAGGTTTCCTAGATACATACAGATATATTTCCATTAGATAGATATTCTTCAAATCTTTTGGAGACGTTCAGAATATGGCATTGAATGTTTTAAAAATTTAGGACATTTCATGACAATGAGATACATCAGATCCTGGCAGCACCAATTACTTAAAGAGGAAAATGCGCATTGAAGAGGCACCTTATGGAGTTTGTTAGACATTTGGGAAAGAAACTGCTCTTGCCTGCACTGCTTAAAGGTGAGATAGTCCTTTGGGGTTCCTGATACATGAAAGAGTCTGTTAGACATTCTGCAGGACACAGAAGAAAAGTGACTGATGAACTGCCAATATGGACAGAATTGTCTTTGAAATTTCCTGCTTCATGAAAAAGTCTGCTGGATATTATGAGCCTATGGACTAAATTGGATGCCCCAATGGTACAGAACAACTTTGGTTGACTGTTCAGGCAGCAAGATGTCTCTGTCAATTCTAGAATTTTGGAATTTGCTCACAATGCACTTATTGTTTATTAAGGTAGCATTATAACTTTTTAGAGTCTTTGATAGAGTTGAAGAATTTATAGTTATAGTTTTCCTTAGTTATGATAAAAGTTAAAGTAGATATAAATATTGTAACTGTAATTCTTGCTTGATAGATTTTTTATATATAATTTTTCTATGTTAAATCCTTCCTTTTTGTTTATACCAAAAAGGGGAAAAGGTGTGGGAAGTCCTTCTTTGTGTTACTTTTATTGGTTAATGAATAAAGAACTGCTTTGATCCTATGGCAAGGGCAGAACAGAACTAGGTAGGGAATGCTAGAGTGAATGCTGAGAAGAAGAAGGCAGAGTCAGAGAGATGCCATGGAGCTGCCAGAGTCAGGCATGACAAATCTTTGCAGGTAAGTCACTGCCATGAGGTGATACACAGATTATGTACAGGTTAAATTAATAGAAGAGTTAGCCAGTAAGAAACTAGAGATAATGAGCCCACCAGTGTTTTAATTAATGTAGTTTCTTCATGATTATTTTAGTTCTGGGCAGCCAGGATGAACAAGTGTCCTTCTTGCAACACAAAAATAAGTGACATTAACCAAACAATCAACAAAATAAAGAATATAAGATTTCCTCAGGAGCAGCAGTATTTTTTTCAACAAATAAGTTATATCTTTTAACAAATAAGAAGTAAGAATCAAAGAGTCAGAGAAAATAAAATTATATGTCTTTCCTTTTTTCCTTCTTTCTTTTTTCCTTTATTTCTTTTTGGTTTTTGGAGACAGGGTATCTCTACAGAGCTCTGGCCTGCACACATTCTGGTTTAAAACAATAACCTTAACTTGAATCAGCAAATATTACAAACACAAAACCATTTAGGAAAAATTCAACATTGATTATAAGATGCTGAAATCATTTAAAATATGTGTTTGGTGTGGCCTTGGAGGCATGTAGATCCACGGAGGTCACATGTTACCATGTTGGTTAAAATTTTGCAGGAAATCAATGTCAGTTATTCAGTGCTCAAGAACTGTTTTCAGAAACATTGTTTGACCTCTAGGTCTATCAGTACAGCTAGCCTTACCTAGACATTCAGAGACTGTTTGTCAGCCACCTTCTCACAACTTCTTTCTTCCCATACTATTCAACCCTAGAAGGTCTTAATTATCCAGCATCCCACCTCCCTTTCTGAGTTTTGTTACCAAGGCTGCCCAGGTAGGTTGGGGAAGGCAGCAGTAATGAGTCCTCAATAATAAAGTGTTTATCTGAATCTGAATTTTAGGTCATTGACTAAACCTCAGGAGGGTAGAGTTGTCCCTGTTCAAGCTGTGTCTGTGTCCAAAGCTAGTTTTGTTTGTTTGTTTGTTTGTTCTCTGCTGGCAGACAGTTTCAGAACCTATGACTTAGAAGCCTGCAACTTTGTTTTGAGATTCCTGTTGAATAACAGCCGAAATTCAGAAACAGTCAAAAGGAAATCTATAGGCAAACCTAATTTGGATTCTATAACCTTTTGCTTGTATTTCACAGATCAGCTAAAAGGAGTTCATGTCAAAACATGTAATTGAAGTTTATATTTCTTTTCACAGTCTAACCTGAGTAATTAAATGTTTATTGTTGATTGCTGTTTATTTGAAAGGAAAAAAATTCAACCCCTAAGAGTTATCAAGAAATAAATAAATAAATAAATAAATAAAACCATTTCTTTAGAAACAGGAGGCTCTGTACTGTGAATAGCTGAAATCATTTTATTTAAAGCTACAATCTTTTGAACTTAACCACTGACTTCCTTGTAATGGAACAATAGCTGGCTCTAGAAAATTAATGTGTGTAAAAAGAGAAGGTGGATTTCAACAGAAGTAATCAAAGTTTGTGTCTGAAATACTGTAAACAAGCTTCAGAAACATGGACTGATACATTCTTTCTTTTATTCTATTGACATGCCTGTCTTGTAGCAAGAATCTCCTTTTTTCTCTGCCTCTTTCCATTCTCTTAATACCTGTTGTAGTTAAAAGTCTGGGAGTTGGGGAAAAAGAGACTTAAGAATTCAAATCCCAGCTTTAAAACTCTAAAGCTACATGCAAATCTTGTAACTGCTTAAGCTTTAGCTTCCTTAGTTGAAACTAACAAGTTGCTAGGATTAACAGAAATAACATACATAAAATGCTTCTCTCTCACTGTCTTCTGTCAGTATTTTAGGTTCTTTCTGCAGTTAATGCCTTTTATGTCCCCCACTCTGATGTGACCACCAAAGTTGCCTGACTACCCTGACTGCTCGAATTCAGACTCATCTTTATTTCCATCTTTATTCTGCACTATCCTCAACAAGTGATACACATAATATATACTATGTGTTACCGGAACCTTCTGGTAGGCTTTTATGCATGTTTTTTTCACCTATGAAGACTAGTGAACTTTATACCTGTCATTCAGGTTCTATGGGATGTTCTGTCATTGAGGGTTTCAAAGATCTCTGGTATGCTATTCTCATGGCACTTATTACATCAGTAGATACTTTCCCCAGCTGGGTCCTCCTCCCTCTCGATTGTGCACTCATCTTTCATTTCTTGAAAGCCACATATAGATAGACATACAGGAACTAGCAATATATGCTACAAATTAGATGAGTAAATGTAAGATCTACACAAGTTTTTTTTTCCTTTCTAGAAATTATTTGTGTAATATTGACCGAACCTTACAGCAAAAATGTAATTTTCTGCTACTTTTAATTTTTTGAAGATTTTTTACATTTATTTATTTATTTGTATGTATGTATCTGTCTGTCTGTGTCTGTGTTTGTATACAACTACATTTATTTGCATACCAAAGCAACCTGGTGCTTGAATGTCAGAATCTACATTGCCATTCAACCATGTCAATCCCAGGGGTGAAACTCACGTTGTCAAACTTATAGCAGGTTTCTTTACCCATGAAGCTATCATACTGTCTCAAAGAAAGTTACTTTAAATAAATATCTTTAAGCATCTTAATTATAAAATAGCTTTGACATGGTATGAATTTGTATGCAATATGCAAGACCACGAAATAGACATATTCAGTGAAGTAAATGGTGGCTGGACTTCCAATTGGGAAGAGTATACAAATGTCATAGGAGGTAGGATTTGAAGTTTCTGTGTTCTGATAAATGGAATGACTCAACAAAAATAGCTTTTTGTGCTGGCATCTCAATCCAGATCTATGGAAATCCTGACCATCTTTAGCCATGAACTGCTGTAAGAATTCCTTCAGCCAGTAGTCTTGAAGAGAGAGCAGCCCATTTGGGGAAGGTTTCTTATACTATAAATGCTGAGGTGAAGCACATGTGCTCTCTTTCTCACAGTTGCTGGATTCATTTCCTGTTCCTTGTTTGTGCAGAGGACTGTGATCTATGTGTCCACCCCTAAATAAATAACCATTTATTATAATCAATTCTGTGCTAGAGTGGGATGATTTTTTTTAGCATATATCTTTGATGTGGGATTTCCCTTTGTATGTTGTGATTACCATTGATGAATAAAGAAAATTGCTTTAGATCTATAGCAGGGCACTTAGCTAGGTGTGGAAAGCTAGGCTGCATGCTGGGAAAAAGGAGGGTGGAGTCAGAGAGAAGCCATGGAGCCACCACCAGAGACAGATATGCTTAAACTTTGTTGGTAAGCCATGACCTCATGGTGGTGTACAGATTAATGGAGATGGATTAAATTAATATGTAAAAGCTGGACAACAAAAAGCAAGAACTAATGGGTCAAGCAGTGATTTAAATAATACAGCTTCTGTGTGAGTATGTGAATTCTGGGCATCTGGGATGAACAAGCAGCCTGCTCATCCAACATGGTGGACTAGATCCATGTAAAACTAAAGAATACTTAAAAATCCTAGATACAAAAGAACAGAGTTAAACATGATTAGGTAGCAGCATTTTTCTTGGTTTTGGCAAACAGAGCCATGACTCCTTTAAGAGAGGTTTTCCTGACTCAGCTGTAGCAGAAGAAAAGAGCCACACTACTTAAAAATTCCAGCTTTCTGGGCCATGCTGCCAGCAAAACTTCTGGCTCATTTGGGAATGGAGCATTTGGATGGGTTTTCTGAGCAATGTGCTATGGCTTGCTTGGTGGTAACATGGACTAGTTTTATGCCTAAAAGTGGGGCGGTGAGTGGTGGCTCTCTGCCATACTGGAGTGGGCAGGGCAGGCAGAAGGTACTGTATATACCCTAGGAATTGCACAGGTTATGTTTTTAAGAAGTGCTTAGCATTTTTAAAAAAAGTGCTCCTGGACAGTAAAGAATTACAGGTACACAAAAGGTGAAATTCAGACAGATATAGTCCTCTAAATGAGTCACAGTGTTGGATAAATGTATGTAGGCTTAGAAGAGAGAATAAAATGTGTGTAGAGAGTTATAAAAGGAAGTAAATTGTTTATAAAAAATAAAGCAAAATCTTTAAAGAAACAGAGTACAAAGAATCATAGATTAAAGGAGTAAAGGTAATTAAATAAGTATAAAACAAGCCAAGTAAAGATAGAATATACACAGAGAGTATGAATTAAGAATATTATTGTGTTTTCTTTAAATTTTTTGACTGTAAAGGAGTTAAGTACAGAAAGATTTTTTTTTGTGTGGGCCACTAAATTAAACCAACATAAAGGTATTGTGACTTCAGAATTTGGATCTAAGGATATGCTACTTTGGAAAAGAGGTTAATCTTTTGTCCCCACAGAGGATGAGAACCTGTGGGTTCATTCCAGTTTAATATGGTTTGATGAACCAAGACCCCCTGAAAGGTTGTGTTGAACACCACTCAAAATATTACTATGCCCAATAAACAGCAGGAAGATGTTTGGATAAAATTGTGCCCATATAACCCAATATTGTCTATAAATGTTTGTTTATATTTAAAGGGGGATATGCTATAGAGATTAATATTTTGCATTGGTATAGATCTTGGTTTAATGATACAAATTTAAGGTCTATTTTGTTATATGTATATTTCTGCTCTTGATTAAGGTATTGTAATTGTGTGATTCATTTAAAAATATGAAGCATAATTAATAAATATAGATTAATAGATAATCATCAAGCTTGTAGTCATGTTAGCTAGATTTTCTAGATTTACAGTGATGTGTTTCAGATGGATAGGCATTCTTCAAACCTTCCAATGACTACAGAATATGACATTCAAAATGTTAAAAAACTTAGGACTTACTTTCACAGGATCACATAGAAAGAACAGCACCACTATGATACTTTGAAGTAATTCTAAAAGATAACATCCCCTCTCCCAACAAAGTTTGTCCTCAGGTTTAAGGATATCAATTAGGGGTTGATTATAACTGGTATAGGGTTGGGGGTTAGTTTGGAAATTATGTAGGCTGAATTATGTACTTTTTGGGAGTAAAAGGGAAATTGAATGGGATAATAGGTAGATTAGTTTAAACTTATGCACACTAATAATAATAGTGAGAATAGAGTGAATACTTGTAAACTACTATTTATAGACCATTTACATTGGTATAGATTCTTGTATATTGATACAAATTCAAATTGTATTGAATATGCTCCAATTTCTGTTTCTAATGTTTGTATACCTAGCAAAGTTATTTTGTCATATTGTATGCACGCATGCATGCTTCTACCTCTGCTTAAAACATTTTGTGTATTGATACAATTTTAGGATATATTTTTCATATTGCACTATACATTTCTACCTCTGATCAAGATACTTATACTTTGCTTACATTTTGAGGTCATTGTCTTCATTTGCTGCAAAATTATTTAAAGATTGTTTAACATATAATATGAAATCTTATTCTTTAAGTTATGTAGGTATTAAGAATTATAGGTCAATAGTATCCATGTTTGTCATGCTTATATTTACACAAATCAGATTGTTTAGATACATAAAGATTTTATTCTACACAGATATGTAATCTTCAACCACTTCAAAAAGCAATAGTATATGGCATTCAAATACCTTAGGGTTCTGTTTACTTGAGACATAATTTCCTCTGGCAGCACTGATCTATTCCCAAGAGAATGTTGAACACCAAAGACACTCCATTTGGAGCTTGTTTTCTTCTTGATAAAATTATTCTTTGAGCAAGGAACTATCCATGCTTCAACCACGGACAAAATGCATGGTATCTGGACAGCATAAGTAGGATATAAGAAAATAGACTGCCAAACCTTGTTAAGACAGGATAAGACAGTACTGAAAATTCTCCTGCCTCTGAAAATGGTCTGTCAGTTATGCTAGGCCTTAGTCAAATTTGGTTGCTCCAATGTTACAAAGAGACTGTGGATGATTGCCCAGTTTGCTGGTTTTCTCTGTCATTTAGTGCACATTCTGGAAGTTGCTTGATTGCACTTTCTGTTTACTCATGTAATATTATCTCCCTTCTCAGGTCTTCAATGGGATTGAAGAAAAGTTAATCATAGTTACTGTACTCTTATGATATAGCCAAGCCATTTCCTACACAAGACTTAGAAACCTTAGGATAGAATGCTTATTAAAACATTTAGCACACGTTTCTTGCTTAATATTCTTTATGCTGGTTGTAATTCTAATTATACTTGATATCTGTTCCTAAGGTTTATAGATTTGTATTAGGTTTGGAACTCTCTTATCTAAATAAAAGAGGGCAGTGCTGTGGGAGTACATTCCTCTCCTTCAGCCAATAGCCTTTAAGATACCAATCCACTTGGGCATGGCCTCTTATACTATAAATGGTGACTTAGTGTGCATGCTTGCTCTCTCTCCTGGTTGCTGAATTCCCTATTCATGTAGAGGACTGTGATCTGGGATTCTACCCCTAAATAAATAACCATTTACTATTCTCAATTCTGTGCTGGCATGGGATCATTTTTTAGCATCCATCTTCAATGAACAGAGTATGTCAATGATTAGATGTTGTTGGTCTGTTTTTCCTAAAAGATTTAAAATCTAAGATTCTATTATTATTCAACTGGTGATAGAAATAAAAAAAAGTCTTGCCAATTAAAGAAACTAGTTTGTGACTATATACTCAAAATTTATATATAAAAATAAAACATCACTTGATCTTGGTATCAGTGATTATCATTGCCTATTTATGTTGATACCTGTTGAACTATGCATGTTTGTCCAAGAGTTGACAGAAATACTCATCCTGGTGTGCCTATTGTTTTGTATGCCAAAGGCATAAAAATGATATTTCCTTTAATCTGCTGCCTTCAATTCATAACATATTCCCAATATTTAATGTAGGTACTGTGAACTTAGTTTTCTTATGCTTGCCATGATCCCTCTATTTGTCCTGAGTTCCCTTTGATTACAATTCTTACTATTATGAGCTTAAAGGTTTTTACCTTTATGACTCCCTTTAAGAATTCAATTAAAGATGCCATGAAAGCTAAAGGGGGGCTAAATATCTGAGGGTCAGAAATTTGAGAGGTAAAGAAGTGTACTCACAACAAATTCTGTCTGTCCATATTTCTTTTTTCTTTTCTCAATCCTTAATCTTCCTTGTTCTCTTAGTCTACATTGTTCTTAGTTCTACATCATTCTACATTGATCCTAATTCATATATATCCTTAAAACCAGCAATTTCCCCATCTTAGAAGCTTCCAAGGCTGAAGTTCTTTCGCCCCATAGAAAATCAGATAAGAGTTTTCACATACACACAGAGAGATCCATCAGAGTGACTAGTACAAGAAAGAAATTAAATCATCAGGGAATTCTAGAGAGGAAGGTTAGTATTCTATACTGCATTTTAGGTAGTTAGTAAAGAGCTACAAGTTTATTTCTAACTTGTCACCTTTTTCCTCTCCCTGCATACATAGAATTAAGTAACCAAGCAACCTATGTAAACAGTCAGGTAGAAGTCTTGGCTCTTGACCAGATAGCACATACACCAGACATTGCAGTTTCTATGCACCTTGGTCTACAGTTAGAAACATCTCTAAGTGAAGAAGAGATCCAGGCCTCTAAATTATCAGTTCCAGGCTATGCTGTTATTAGCTGTTCTGATCTAGGGTGTTGGGGGTCTTTCTCTGAGTTGTAGTTAACTATCTGCTTTGAGAGTTTTAGACTAAAATCATTAATAAAATTAGGTGAAAATGAGCATAAGGAGTTAATTTTTTAAGTAGGTTAAAACCAGAGCAGCAACTTGGGCAGGTAATGCTCTATGCTTGGACCCTAAACATTGACCAAATGCCTGCTGATAAACATAATTTCAGGAAGACAGATCTTTGTGCTTACCTAGAAGGGAGGAGTAAGGCCTAGCATTTTGAAATTTTTCTGAACTAGAGAATTAATTCCCAAATATGTAACAGAAAGAGAATTAGCTACAGTGAAAATTTACAGCAAAGGACAGCCACTTATTCACAAAACAATAATGCCAAAAAGTCTTGCCTATTAGTTTAGCCTTTTACCAGATCCTTTGGCTCTGATAAGTCACTCATGAAAAGATGGCTGAGCAATTACTGCATAATGTTGTGGCTTGTAGCATCTTACAGTATGGCGAAGAAAAGAATACATGACACAAGGAGAGAGGTTATGGGTGTGTTGTAGCAAATACAATTTATCCAGAGGTAATCAGTTCAGTGTGTACATTTCTTAAAAATACTCCCATCATCCCACCCACTGACTTATAAACCTGTCTTTTTAAAATGTGGTAAAATACCTCGTAGGCTTTAGCATTGTCATAATTTGTTCATATTGACTTTGCCCCTTTGCTTAGGACAAAGGCGATTTAGAGGGCAATGTCATTCCTTCTTTGCCTTTCCTTCTTTGGGCCTGAAGTAGTACTATCAGAAATGAAGCATTAATTAGTATAATCCCTCACCTACAAGATAGGTTTAAGACTTTGCAAAGTAGTTTGAGTTCAACTCCCATTTATAATTCAGGCTCTCAACACTCCTCCATTCCTTTTGAAACTCTGAGGTTTTATAAGACAGAGGCTGATTGTGAAAGAGAGCTCTGTACCTGAAGCCCATCTCCAAGGCATTCATCTATGCTTTTGAATTTCACTCAGCTAATTTTATGCATTAGAATAGTCGCCGAGATCCTCTCCCAGCTTTCCCTGAAGTGTCAGTTCTAAATGATAGTCTCAGAAGTCACATTTTTAATGTCTCTCTCCTCTGTGAATATTGCATAAGCAATGACCACAAAACCCAGACTTGTTGCTTTTTTTTTCTTATTTCTATTTTGGAAAACTTTAAGAGCACAGTTTTTCCTTGAGGGTATCATAGTTCTGGTGTTTAAATTGTTTCTTACCACCAAGGGCTCAGGGTTTTTAGCTCCTTCCATTCTAGGTGTGGGTCTCTATGAAGAATGTTCCCACCTATCACTTTAACATGGCCTTCAATCAAGTGCTTCTATAATTACCCTGTAAGTAGTTAATTAAGAAGAAACTTAATGTACTGAAGCAGAGAATGCTCTGTACCAGGAAATTAGTTCTATTCTTTATTAGGGATTACAAATAAAACAATTCAATATCCTGAATGCATTTCAATAAAAATCTGACTGGAAATGTTCACTGACTCAGGATTCCGGACAACAAAACTGAACACGGGATGGCCTATTTCCTTCCTCCCCATAGGGCGGTTGTTATTATCGAATTCCATGAGGCAGATAAACAGCACAGAGGCTGCCTTTCTCAGACTAGGGATCTCTTTATACTCAGTTGGTGGAATGACATCAATTTTTGCTCCCACTATTCTGTCACCGTCACAGCAGGTCTTTGTTTCTTTTTTAAATAAGTAAAACTAAAGGTGCTCCGCAAGGATCTGTTCAGCCTCATAGCACTAAATATACCCAATTGGCTCCTGTTTTTCCCTCTGCTAAAATTCCTTTGTCTGCTAGCAGTGGCAAGGATAAGTCAAACAATGTGTTACGCACACCACTTTTCTTATACATATCTACTAATTGTTTAAACATTGTGCTACTAAAAAACAAACAAAAGTATATTTCTTGAAAGAAAACAGGATGACATAGAATGGGAAAAGAGAAAGATTTGAACGCCTTGCCTTTTACTTTCATTAGGTTTCTTCAAGTTCAAAATTGATGAAGTTATACATTTCTAACTTTATTGATAGGAGAAAATAATGTATTGATGCTAAATATCATCGTACTTAGTTGTATCTTCAAGGTTACTCTTTATTCTTGGTACAAGATTATACTTTGGGAAACACAGAGAACCCAAGAATGTGGAATTGAATAGAACACTGGGGACCTTGTGATCCAAATGTGACAATCTGAATTTTTCCCCAGTTCTTTGAATGTTGGACACAACTGCTTAAAACAGAAATGTGTTTGATGTTGATTCATTGGTTCAACGAAGAGGCTATCTCCTGTAAATCATATCCTGACCTATTCAACAATATGTTAACCTTTAATCTTTTTGTACCCTGGGGATGTAACCTGATTTGGAAATAGGGATCTGAGAATGAGTCAGTTTAAAATTAGATCATCCTGAATGAGTCTAGGTCTTGATCCACTATCACTAATACCAGATAATATAAAAAGAGCAGAGACACAGAATCAGCACCAAGGGGGCAACTACAGGAAGACCCAACAGGTGGCTTTTGCACTTTTGTAATGCAAAGGTTGGCTGGGGCTTGCTAAGAGAGGCAAGGGAAACCTTCCCATTCAGTCCTTAGAAAGAACAGACTGCAGCTCCCATTTCAGACTCCCAAACTCTTAAACTGGGCAGAACACCTGCTTTTTGTATTAAACTTTCCTGTCTGATGATTGTGTTGGATTAGTCCAAAGAAGCTGATATATGCCTTCTCTTTAGTCTGCTGTCTTCAGTCCCAGGTTTTCATTCTGGTTTCTCTAGCAGGCTGATTTTTTTTAGGGTCCCTATTGTTGTTAAAGAATCTGTTTAATCTTTCTATCAACTTTTCCTTACACATCACACAAACAGATTTCTGTGATCTTATTACTGCCTTTTTTTTTTTTTTTGGTTAGTTTATTTTTGACTACTGCTTAGGATTGGTAGATGGTCAGGATCAATTTGTTTCTATAAAGAAAAAAAATCATTGCATTTTGAATGTCAGTCAAAAGAATGGCTAAAGAGACAGCATTAAATTAGAATTTTTAAACTTCCATGTCCAGGTAGTTTTATTGTGGTTTAGCAGCAGTAAGAACGAATCACAACATAAGACAAACCCACCTGGAAGTTTATTGAAATGACATGAGAAGAGGGAGGTCCTGGAATCCTGCCTGAGAAATGGAAGCAAGTGTTGAAGAGAGAGCAAGGAAAGGGCTGAGCTCACTTTTATTTTTATTTGTTTTTTATTCTTTTCTTTTATTTTTTTTAAATTTTTCTCACTTTTAAAGGGGCCTTAGCACTTTTTTACAGAGACTTAAGCAGCCACATAGCACATGCGCAAAGGTTACATAGTAGCATGTGTTCACTTGACTAAGCCTTTGTCTGAATAGTGATAATGCTTGTGGGGCGTTAGGACCTTGAGGCTGGTTAGGTGTTTTCCTGAATACTGACAATGCAGGACCCTGGGTCTGGCTAGGTGTCACCAGAAGTATAACAAGTTTAAGGAATGCAACCTTGTTTGAGTTAGTATTTATAATTAACTCAACTGAGCACTTTTGAATGTACACGTTAAACTGGATTTTAGATGCACATCAGTGTTAGTCAATCTGTTATGTGAAAACTGGAAAATCATATTGACTCTTTGATACAGTGGTCCAAGATCAGAAGGCTTCATCTAGGGCATTTGCCCAGATAAAGAACCAGATTTCAGAAGAAAGGTTAAGGAAACATTTGTAAGAAAGCAGAATTAAATAATAATATAACCTTTTAAGAGAGCAGTACAGGTGAACTGGATGGTGGAAGAACAAAGGTATCTGTCACATCTTGTTTCTGTCCACTGAGGCTTTTATGGACGAGGACACTGAAGGTCTGTTCTGCACAGTATGACATGAGCCCGAGACATGAAAACTGTATTCTGCTTACTCTGACAGCCACAAATGAGTAATCAGCTTCAATCCAGTGCCTGTGTATCTAACTTCACAGTTAAAGACTGCTTTGTGTGCTACAAAACTCAGGGTGGACATTTGAGACAGGAGAAAGCCAAGCCAATTCATGATTCCAGATTGACCTGGTAGTTCTTGGTAACTCTGGGTCTGGAAGAGACAGTAATTGTGTTTATTGCCATCGTTGCGCCTTTTGGGGTTTTATCTTTTGTTAGCTTTGATCCAGGAAAAAGAGTAAATTTACCTTTTGGCTCCATAGTCAGTCTAAGGCCCCAAGCTGCTTTTCAGGTTTATTTTTAACTAAGTGGTGTCAAACATTTAGAGGATAGCTTGCTAAAATACTGCTTGAAATTTTAGGCTGCCTTTTTCTAAAGTTTACCTTCTCATTTCTCACACCAACAAGCCTTTTCTGACTGAAAAGGTTGGACTTTCATTTACTCATATTACACAACCCACTTTTGTACCTATTAGTCCATTGTTCCAACAAGTATATACCACTTGCTCTAGTAACTTGACTGCCTTGACTTCCTGTAGAAATCCTCAGCAATGGTACCAGTCTTGCTCTTGGTATGTGTGTGTGTGTGTGTGTGTGTGTGTGTGTGTGTATATATATATATATATATATATATATATATATATATATATAACATACTATAATTTTGGTAATTGTACTTTGACAGATCACATGCACAGACCAGATCATTTAAAAATATCAATTATCTGAAAGAGTATTTGCAACTATGAAAACAAGGAAGAATGAGGGTTATGATGGATAAATGAAAACATAGAAGCCTTTCTGAGTGTTGTGGGGCAAGTGAGGTTTTGCCTCATTTTTTAAAGATGGATAAAAAAGATATCCTAAGTGTTTAGACAGGCATATCAGTAAAGATGATGATAAATAGACAGATAGTTAGATAGATGATAGACAGATGAAGTAGATATTTTATGATTTTTATTTAGGTGATGATAGAGAGGCAATATATAGCAGATGTATGACAGTTGATTATTAGACAAATGTTGTCTGAGGTTTCTTTCCCACCTGGTCATCACAATCATTAAGTCCCAAAGAAATCACACAGAGGTCTATAGTAGTTATAAACTGATTGGCCCATTAGCTCAGGCTTCTTATTAACTCTTATAATTTATATTAGCCCATTAGTCTTATCTATGCTAGCCATGTGGTTCAGTACCTTATTTAGCAAGGCAGTCACATCTTGCTTCTTCTGTGGAGGGGTCAGTGATATAAGTAGGTCTTCTTTCTATGTGTTGCTTTCATTGGTTAATTAATAAAGAAACTGCTTGGCCTGATAGGTCAGAACATAAGTGGGTGGAGTAGACAGAACAGAATGCTGGAAAGAAAGCAATGAGGCAGATGTCATGCTTCTCCTGCCAAAGATGGACATAGGTAGAATCCTCCCGGTAAGCCACGACCTTGTGGTGGCATACAGATTATTAGATATGGGTTAGTCAAGATGTGAGAGTTAGCCAATAAGAGGCTGGAGATAACGGGCTAGGCAGTGTTTAAAGGAATGCAGTTTCCATGTAATTATTTTGGGTAAAGCTAGCCTGGTAGGCAGCGCGAAGCGGCCCCGCCATTCCTTTTCCAGAGTGGCTGCCCAATATGGTAATTAACTTCACGTAAAACCTAAGAGGGCTTAAAAAGGAATTCTAGACACAAATATAGAGTTAAACACAGCTTTTTGCTGTTTGCTAGGAGGTACTGTAGAGAGATTTCCTGATTCAGCAACAGCAGCAGAAAAAAAGCTGCACCATTCTACAGCGTGGCTTCCTGGGCCCTGCCACCATTGCAATCTCCGGCTACGGAGCATTTCTAGACTAGGATGTTTGTATGTCTGCTTGAAATGGGTAAGAAAGTACTTTGAGACCATGCCAATGGCTCAGTGCTCCCGCCTGTACCTGGGCAGACAGTGGAATCAGGTTTAGGCAGGCAGGAGAGCATGGCAGATTCCTGCCTCCATACAGAAAGATGTTTCCTTGGATGAAAAGAGTTTCTGTGCTGCACTCAGTCTCAGAGTTAAACTGCTGAGTGCGGCTCCTACCTGGTGGCCCCAGAGCAAGCAGAAAATGGTACATTCACCATTTTGAAATTGGAGAGAAGTGGAGGCAACATCCAGAGCAGCCCACGGCTTTGCAGCTCAGAGGCACAAGCAGCTCCGCCATATTGGACTGGGCTCAGCAAGCAGGCAGAACCTGTTTTTGACCTACGAATGTCACAGCTTACATTCTTAAGTGCTTAGTGATTTAAAAGTGCAAACCAAAAAATGTTTCTGGATAGTAAAAAATTACAGATTGATAATAGGACATAAAAGACCTCTAAATGAGTCACAGTATAGCATGACTGTATGTAGGCTTGGGAGAGAGAAGAAAAAGAATATAGAGAATAAAGTTAATGCCTTAAAAAAAAGGTAAAGTCTTTAAAGAAGCAGAGTACAGATAGTTATAGATTAAAAGAAATAAAGAAAATAAGCCATGTAAACATGGAAAATTCTCAGAGAGCCTAGATTCTGTGTATTATTGTGTTTTCTTTAAAATTTTTAAATGTGAAGGAGCTAAGTACAGAGAGCCATTTCATTATATGGGCTACCAAGCTAAACCAGAATGAATTTCATAAGGGTATTATGACTTCAGAATTTGGATCTAAGGTTATGATGCTTTGGAAAAGTTATTCTTTTGTTTTCACAGAGGATGAGACCCTGTGGATTGCTTCTATCCCAATATGGTATGATAGACCGCGCCATCCTGAAAGGTTGCTGTGAACACCCTCAAAATAACTGCTGACTGAAAGGAACCTATCACACAGATTATACCATGAAAAACCTAATTAACAGTGCCCCCATACAGCAGGAAGAAGTTTGGAGAGAAATAACTACGTCCATATTCCCAGATACTGTTTATAAACATTCTTTTCCATTTAAAGGGGGATATGATATAGATATGAATAATTTGTATTAGTATAAATTTTAAAGTCAATTTTGTTATATGTATATATCTCTAATGTTGATTAAGGTATTATGATTGTGTAGTTCATTTAAAAATGTAATGTATAATTAGGAAATATAGGTTGTTAATGGAAAATCATCAATAATAGTTGTCTGTAGTCATGTTTGTTAGTTGTAGAGATATATTTCAGTTAAATAGGCATTCTTCATACCTTACAAAGACTACAGAATATGGCATTTAATGTTTTAATAACTTAGGGCTTTTCATGGCAATGAGACATGTCTGCTTCTGGCAGCACCAATCTACTTCAAGAGGAAGATGGGCTTTGAAGAGGCTCCTTATGGAGTTTGATAGCCATTTGGGCAAGAAACTGCTCTTGCCTGAATTGCTGGAGAAACTGGACACAGAGAACCCACAGAGAGAGGACTGCTGAACTTGCCTAAAGGTGAGATGATCTTTCAGGGTTCCTGATGCATGAAAGAGTCTGCAAGACATTCTTCAGGGCACAGTAGATAGTGACTGAACTGCCTTTGAAATTTTCTGCTTCATGGAAATGTCTGCTTGATACTATGGCTTGAAGGCTGAAGATGGATGTCCCAATGGTACAGAGGAACTTTATGTAACTGTACAGGCAGTGAGATGTCTCTGTCATTTCTAGAGTTTTGGAAATTGCTTATTTCTTGTTTACTTAGGTAATATTATATCCTTCTGGAGTTTTTGATGGAGTTGAAGAATAAATAGATAGTTATAATTTTTCTTATTTAAAATAAAAGATAAAATAGATATAAATATTGTAACTGTAATTCTTGCTTGATAACTGTTTTTGTTATATGTAATTTTACTATGTTAAAGTAAAATCCTTTCTTTTTTGTTTAAACAGACAAAGGAGAAATGATGTAGGTGGGTCTTCTTCCTATGTGTTGCTTTCATTGGTTAATTAATAAAGAAACTGCTTGGCCTAATAGGTCATAGCATAGGTAGGTGGAGTAGACAGAACAGAATGCTGGGAAGAAAGCAATGATTCAGATGCCATGCTTCTCCTGCCTAAGATGGATGTGGGTAGAATCTTCCCAGTAAGCCATGACCTCGTGGTGGCCTACAGATTATTAGATTATTGGGTTAGTCAAGATGTGAGAGTTAGCCAATAAGAGGCTGGAGATAACGGGCCAGGCAGTGTTTAAAAGAATACAGTTTCCATATAATTATTTCAGATAAAGCTAGCCTGGTGGGTGGCAGGAAGTTGCCCACTGTTCCTTCTACAGGTCAGGACTGCACAAGGAACATCCTTCTTCTCAGGATTCTCCTGTTCTCATTGACTCACCTCTACTACCTGTCTGGTTGTCCTGCCTATAATTCCTGATTGGCTACTAGCCAATCAGCATTTATATAAATATAATTGACAGAATACAATTATCCCACACCACTTTCCCCTCTTTTTTTAAATAATAAGAACTCTGAATCTAATATGCTTTGTTTAGCTTTTCTCCTGACGATTAGCCATAACAACTTGTAACCAACATCCTAAACAAAGGAAAATATCCATAGTCCATTTTTTTTGGGAATGCGAGCATAGTATTCCAGGCTTCTTTCTGTGTGTTGGGGATGCTGATAATCTTACAAGTACCTAAAGAAAATTGAGAATTATGGTCAGGTCCTGACTGGAGTATCCTGTGAGTCTTGATCATCTCAGGCAGTAGTCTTGAATCTGTTCTGGGTGTAGAACTCAGACATCTGGAACATCTGTTCCTACTGGAGATTTCTCAGGTAGGTCTTCCTTGATCAAACCTAATTTATCTTAATTCAGAATGAATTCATAGCCTCTCATTTTCTGTGGATATAAAAGCAAAAACTTTTCTCCAAAGTAACATACCTTTTGACCTCAATTTTGAAGTCAAGGCATTTTTAAAATACCTATCTTGGGTTAATTTAGCAGCACTTATAAACAAATTTCTTGTAACAGCTGTTGCTTCTTTCTCAGCAATCAAACTATTCAAAGAGAGCATAATAACATACAGTATCCAGAGTCTCTGTGTATTTTTCATCTTTTACATGGCTTTATTTTAACCTCTATTTATTTATTTTTAACTTTTCACTTTTTGAGGCAGGGTTTCTCTATGTATGTTTGGCTGTCCTGAAACTTTCTCTGTAGACTAGGCTGTCCTTGAACTCACAGAGATCTGCTTGCCTCTGCCTCCCAAGTTCTGAGGTTAAAGGTGTGTTCCACCCATAGAACCTTCATCTGGTGATGGATGGAGATAGAGACAGAGACCCACATTGGAGCACTGGACTGAGCTTCCAAGACCCAAATGAAGAACAAAAGGAGGAAGAACATGAGCAAGGAAGTTAAGACTGCGAGGGGCATATCTACCCATGGAGACAGTGTGACTGATCTAATGGGAGTTCACCAAAGCCAGCTGGACTGGGACTGAACAAGCATGTGATCAAACAGGACTCTCTGAATATGGATGACATTGAGGGCAAACTGAGAAGACAATGATAATGACACCAGGTTTTGATTCTACTGCATGTACTCACCTTTTTGGGAGCCTAGTCTGTTTGGATGCACACCTTCCTAGACCTGAATGGAGTGGGGAGGGCCTTGGACTTCCCACAGGGCAGGGCACCCTTGTAAAATGAAGGGGCCTATTTGTTGGGGTTTCTGTCCCACCCAGTCCCCCAGCCATTTAGTCCCAGATAAAATCACGCAGAGATCTCTATAAGCTTATAAAACTGATTGGCCCATTAATTCAGTCTTCTTATTAGCTCTTGTAGCTTATATGAACCCATTATTCTTATATATGTTAGCCAAATGGCTCAGTACCTTTCTCAGCCGGAGGTTACATCTTACTTCTTGGTGGTCTGGGCACCGAGGAATGGGCTTCCTTCTTCCTAGAATACTTATCTCCTTGCCCTGCATCTACTTCCAGTCTGGTTGACCCGCCTATACTTCCTGCCTGGCCAATCAGCATTTATTTAAAATATGATTTACAGAATACAGACAATTCTCCTGCACCACACCCTGACTTCTCTTTGGACTGGAGGGGGAGGGGCAGTGAGGGCAGTGGGAGGGAAATGGGGGGGGATGGGAGGAGGCAGAAATTTTTAATAAAAAACTGATATTTTTTATTTTCTCGAATACACAATTACGTTATTATATTAAATATATCCACAGAGTTCTGAAGCTGTGAGTAGAAACCTGCGAATGTCCATAGCTAGGGTAAGAAGCTCTCTCTATCACTCTCCCTCGTGCATATAATCCAGAGTCTGACTCACCAAAGCAAAGGACTTCTCTAAAACTCTATGGTTTCAGGTTATAAAGAATTGTAAAATTTTTGACCCCCTATGCACAGAGTGTATAATAAATAAACACCTTTAACAAAAAAAAAAGATTTGTGCCACCACACCTTAAATTCACAGAGATCTGTCTGCTTCTGCCTCCCAAGTTTTTGGATTAAAGGCCTATGTGACCAAGTGATGGGGAATTTAAGTCAATCACATTCTGCTTAAGGTGTGTCCCCCTGGGGCCACACAAAACAAATAAAAGTTTGAAGTACCTTGCCACTTCCTCTCTTTGGTTCCCTGCTCACCTGGTGTTTGTGGGATCTCTGGTTGTGTAAGTTTTTCCCCTTTTTCCCAATTATTAAAAGCTAAATCTTTTTGTATTGAGTTGTCCTGGTTAATTATCAATTGACCATGCCCCTTCATTTGGCGCCCAACCATGCAGCTTCTACCACCCGCCCCCCGCAGAGCCTCCCGGTTGCCACACAGCTGCTGGGAGCCAACGCCCCCCCCCCCACAAAAAGAGGGATTAATTGGTGATGGGATAATAATATATTGGTACTTGTGAGTTATTATTTTAAGAAAATTGTATTATAGTTGATTCTTGTATATTGATATATTAAATATTGTATGTGAGTATGCTTCTACCTCTATTTATTGTATGTGAATATGCTTCTACCCCTATTTGTATTGATATATATGCATATATTTATCATATTGCAGTGTACATTTTTTCCTCTGATTAAGATACTTGTATATTGTTTATGTAATGATATACATTGTTTACATTTGGAGGTCATTGTCCTCATTTATTGCACAGTTGTTTATTCTCTTAGTCTTCAAGTTAGATAGATATCGAGAATTATAAATCAATAGTCATATATGTTTGTCATATTTATATTTAGGTTAATTAGGTTCTTTAGATACATAAAATTACGATAGAAATTACATTTAATATAGATAGTATAATCTTCAACCTCTTCAAAGAGCTGTAAAAATGGCCTTTAATTTAACCTAGAATTTCATGCTAACGAGACACAATCACTCCTGACAACACAGCTCTTCTCCAGAGAGAACACCAAGGACATTCCACGTGGAGCTTGTCTTCTTCTTGGCAGAACTGGCCTTTGGAGAAAGAAAAAGCCCATACCTCGACCACTGACAAAATTAGAAAATATCCATAAATGGATAAAAACAGGATTGTCTTATCTTGCCAAGACAGGGTAAGAGAGTTCTAAAAGGTTCCTTGCCTTTAAAAATGGCATGTCAGTTATGCTAGGCCTTAGCCAAAGTTGGTTGACTCAACATTACAAACGAGACTTTGGGTGATTGTCCAGGTAATCAGTTGTCTCTTTCATTTGGTGTAAATTTCGGAAGTTTCTCGCTTGTACTTCTTGGCTGCTTAAGTAAAATTATTTCCCTTCTCAGATCTTTGATGGAGTTAAAGATTAGATAGTTGTAGTTACTCTCTACATTATTTAGACTCCTTAGTAAAATTTTTGTTATATGTTTCTTTCTTAATACTGTTTGTTGTTTGTAATTTTATATTTGGTATCTATTCCTACTGTGTATAGCTGTATTGTTTTTAGTTAAATCTTGTTTAGACAAAGGGAGAACTTAAGCCAATCACATTCTGCTTAAGGTGTGTCCCCTTGGGGCCACACAAAACAAATAAAAGATTGAAGTGCCTTGCCACTTCTTCTTTTTGGTTCCCTGCTCTACTGGTGTTCGTGGGATCTCTGGTCGTGTAAGTTTTTCCCCTTTTCCCCAATTATTAAAAGCTAAATCTTTTTGTATTGAGTTGGCCTGGTTAAATATCGATTGGCAACGCCCCTTCAACCAAGTCTTGGACTCATAGAGGTCTGCCTGACTTGTATCCCAAGTGTTGGGATTAAAGGTGTGTACCACCACACCTAACTACTCTCTTTCTTTCTTTTGTATTTTAAGAATTTTAACCTTTTTTTCCCAAGTATGTATATATTTTTTAACACATTGCAAACCATTTAGAGGTTTTCCTCATCTTTGAATCTCTCTTTACTGTATCTCTCTCTCTTTTTCTGACCACATGAGTCTTTAATTTGCTAAACAATATGGAGAGGATTAAAATCATGGCTTTGACAGCTGGATCCAGCCCATTCCTTATCTTTCTGAGATTTCAGCCTCATGGCGGAGTTACCTGCTGTAGCCACATTTATTGCCACAACTCTATGGCATTTCAAGGTCCCTGCCACCAAGCAGCAGTCAGTTCAAAAATCACACTCAAATGCTCTGTAGCTGGAGCTTCTGCCTAAGACAGTCAGAGTTTGTGCTGTCAGGATGACCCTGAAAGCTGACATCTTAAATTGGTGCAGCTTTTTTCCTGCTACAGCTTAAAACCAAAAAGCATGCCATTTTGAGTGAGTAGTCTATGATGCTGTATGACTGCACAAAGCAGAAATCAAGCTATGATTCATCTGGGCAGTACATGGTTTGCTGGAAAAGATCATGGAAGGAGTTTGGCACATTAATTTCTTGTCTCCATTGCCACTAAGGCCCAATTATCTCAGTAATTCCATTATATTTCTGTTAGTGCTCAATTCGAAAATAAATGAAATTGGGTCATTAGGCCAGGGCATCACACCTGTGGTTCCTACTACTAGTTTTTATGGAGCAAAGTAGTTCAAGAATCTTCATTAAAGGCAGCTTCTCAAAGTACTGATGAATGTTTATCTGATACAATTATTGTTAGTTGATAAACATTTCATGTACTGTTAGCAAATAATGAAACACTCTGACAATTTGAAGCAATGCTTTAATAGTAATCAGTACTTTATTTTATAAGGAAAGACTTTCAAATTTATCTTGAGGTAAATATTTTACCATTCATCATTCATTCATTAGCCAAAAGAAAATCACCAGAGAAGTTTTATTTAGAGTATCATCTTTTTCTCTTTTAGAATTTAGTGTTTCAAAAAAGTTTTAGTTCGTGAGACATGAATGATTTTCACACAGTAGCATATTCTAGTGCTTTAAAACTATTGGTAGAAAGTGTTCCTTAAATGAGTGTCTGATTGCTATGCCTGAGATTTTCTTTGAATTTAATGATGTATTTTATTCAAATTTGATCTAGGCAAATATACATGTGTGTATGAACAAACATCTTTGTAGAATATTAAATGCATGGTCTATTTCTAGATGACAATTATTCAGAAGAGAATACTTGGGTATTATGTACCTTAAGATTCCCGTCAACATTCTCTTTGGTATCGTCTACAAAGAAGGAACACAGAAAACACAGATGTAAAGTTAAAGCTAATGTATTTAATTCTGAGCTAAACAATGTTCAATTTACTTGATTTCATGTGTAACAAAGAACTGCATTAACTAGGGTGAACTTTGTACATGTACTGAAAATGTTTTCTTAACTGTTAACCACTTGCCAGCAATAACGGAACAATAAGTGCTGTAAATTGTAAAGCACACTAGATGACAGTGTTTTCCGTTATGAAAGCTAATTCACTGCTGAATTATTTCTTAAAATTTGATGGTGTTGTTTGTTGAGTTCTGTCCAATTAAGTGTAGATTATAAAGAAACATCTGGTGGACTTCTGGCCACCCATTGATTGAGTCAATAAGGTAACTAAATGGCCTGTTCCATTTTCCATCTAGCTGCCTTTATTTTAATACACACATTTTAAATTAGGTTTGACTGTCATCTTATATGCTTTGTAATCTGTACATTAAGAATGAATACCTTAATAATGATGACCAGTTTGTGTAACCATAATGAGCGATAAGATGTCCTACTTTGATTGACTACTAAGTAAGAATCATAAATTTTAAGTATTCCCTTGGTGTTTCCAAGTATTCCTATATAATAATGCTGAGTAACTTTGAAAATAATTTGCTTATATATGCCTTACAAATAAGTTTGTTTGTTCTAGAACAACCTATTCCACATTGCAGTACTTCAGCAGTGACCGTGAGAGAGAGCAGCAATGCATGTGTGTGAGAGAGATAGAGAGAGACAGACAGATAGAGAGAGAGAGAGAGAGAGAGAGAGAGAGAGAGAGAGAGAGAACATGAAAACCCAATGGCCTAAATACTAGAACATAGGTCTGAGAACAAAGACTTTTGAAATAGTTGCTGAACTCAAATTGTCACTGTCATATAGGACTAACTCAGTGCTTTTAAAAGTCTCTACTCCTAAGTTTTCCTTACCTGTAAAGTGTGCTAATCAATTTTACCCATTAATGCTGATGGTCTGATTGAATATAAATATATTAAAAAACTTATAATTCTACTTACCATGTGTTTAATTAATGCACATAATATATGTAAATGTTAAATCACAAGATTATCTACTTTAAGTTGAGTCCTGTTTTCCTATTGATATTTAATTGGTTCTTTATTTTGGGTATGGTTAATTCTTTGTAAGATATTTGGCTTGTACTTATTTTCTCCTATTCTGTATGATCTTTAGTGTGCTCACTAGTTTCTTAATGGTGCAGAAACATTTTAATTTGAGATAATTCTATTTGTTAATATTTGATTTTGTTAAAAAGCACAAACGGGAAAATGCTCAATATTGCATGTAATCAG
This sequence comes from Myodes glareolus, assembly GCF_982192425.1. Classification (NCBI taxonomy): domain Eukaryota; kingdom Metazoa; phylum Chordata; class Mammalia; order Rodentia; family Cricetidae; genus Myodes; species Myodes glareolus. Next base: position 47,144,129 of record NC_142028.1, on the reverse strand, counting down.
ATAAACAGAAATTTTGAGCACAATAAATGCTATTTCATACTGCCAAGATGGTTATTATCAAAAATATGTATCTTCTCAGAGGCTGTTGGAACACAGAAATCATACAAATTGTAAAAATGTAAATTTGTAGAACTACTTCAGAAAACAGTGTAGAGATAACTCAAAAACTCAAAGCAAACCTGCTGGGACTGGAAAGGTGGCTCCAGTCAGTGCTTAACAGCACTTGCTGCAGTTATAGATGATCTGAATTTACTTCTCAGCCCACACATCAGAGCAGTTTGTAACCACCTACAATTCCATCCCAAGTGGATCTTACATCTCTTTGTGGCCTCTGTGGGTAGCTGCACATACATGGTGCTTACATTAACACAGACACACAGAAATACACACACACATGCACGCATAGGCAAACATAAATGAAAATAAGATAACTCTTTAACAAAATAGAAATGCTGTATGTGTTGGTAATTCCAAACTTGTTATATTTGCTGACTTAAATGAAGCAAGTATGTCAAAGAAATAACTACATTCAGTCTTTGTAGAATTATTCAGAATAGACAAGATGTAAAATCAGTAGGAACCTTTATCAGGAGGAAATGTGAAGAGAATATGTGATATATATGTATTCCAGAATACTTTGCTGTGCTTTGAGAGATTGTGGACTGTATCCCCTACCATAATCAAAAATAAATCCTCAATCTTTAAGTTTTTTCTTTCAGGTATTTAGTCACAACAGTGAAACAAATAACTCAAATAGCTGCTTAATTCAATAATAAAGTAAGCCTGCTCCTAGGTCAGAATTAGGGAGCTGTGATCATTCAAGCTTACATAATTTTAATGAAGCTGCTTCCTGGTCCTCACAAAAGTCATTACAATCCCTAAATGTGAAGATTTCACAGTGGGCTGTTCCAAGTGTTTCGAAATGATCACAAATAAGCAAAGACATTCTTCCGACTCATTTGAATGGTAGAATGGAAGCCATTTCTCACATCCCTGAGTAAAAGTAGTTGTGTTTCCTTTAATCAATGTAATGTTCTTGAGGAAAAGCATTATTTCATCTCCCTTTGTTCCTTTAAATAACCATGTAGTAAATGGGAGTGGATTTATCTTATAGACTGAGAACAGTCATAGGCTATAAAGCCATTTATTATTTAGTGGGTGAGGCTATTGGGTATCTTCTCATTGGACTTCAGAAGATCTGATTAGCTCTCAGTAGTCTCCAGTCTCATTAAAATAATGAAAGTAATGCCAATGGATTTTATTTGGCATCTTTTGCCAATCCAACTGTCCATTTTAACTTCAGTTCTGTTTGTGTGTCAAGTTAAAATTCAATTTGCACATATGTGTGTTTTTCACATGGTTTATGATATTTCACATGGAATATTAGCTTTATATTAGGTTAAATACTATAAAATCTTTGAAAATTTATTTGAATACCTATGATGTCAATCAATGGGATCAGGACCCTTTACCAAAAGGAAAAAAAAAGGATGCAATATTCAGTATTTTTATCTTTTGATCACACTTTAGAAATCTCTCTCTCTCTCTCTCTCTCTCTCTCTCTCCCTCTCTCTCTTTCTCTCTCTTTCTGTAGCTGCTATGTTATGCTTGTAGAGATTTAAGAATGAATTCCAGAAGTTCTCTCTCCCAAGTATGAGAACATTGAGTTTACTTCTTTAACCATTGTCTTGCCTCAGGATAATCTTGCTTGTAATTTAAACTACTTCCCTTGGCAATTGTTCTCTCACACACAGTTTGGGAATTGTGATTTCATACAGTTGATTTTATTTTGAAATGAGATTAAAAACAATAATTTGTTTAGTGCCACTAGCATTCTAATATTTTGCATTTTTCTAAGTGCTTAGAGAGAGAAGAGGGTTAAGGAAAATACTGAATTCAATGAAAATGGTGAGAAACAAATATATGTTACTTACCTCATTCTTCTTCTGTAAATAGCTTTGAAATTTACCATTTGTGTCATTAGTATAGAAATTGATAATACTGAGCACATTTAAAAGGAAAGCTATTAGTTATTACCTAGGACTGACCTAGTGAATGGTCAACTGTTTGTGTCAACCTAATAACAAGTCATTTTAAGACCTCTATGTAAGTAGAAATGAAAAAAGAACAAAACTTTCTACAGTCAATCAAATTAGAAACACTGAGTGACTACTCTAAGAAATAGTTTTCCCATTAATCAAAGAGGAGGAGAAATTGATAAAAAAATAAAAGGAGCTAGCTGGTTAGATTAAATCTATGATGCTGTGATCAAAGCCAGTTAATAAAAATCTATTGAGAAAGACTACATAATTAGAATCTTGGGAGAGAAATTAAGGTAATAGCAAGCAGATTTCATTCCAGTTTCTATGCTAACCTCGACTAGATGTGGCTTTCTGAAGGATATGTGGGAGAATTCTCAGGTTTTAGTTGCTATGAGTCATTGCTAATCAGAAAAGTACTATGGATATAGCAATTTTAGATTCAGGTATGTGAAAATGTCCTTGACATCTCTAAAGCTGTTCACTTGTGTATTTTACATACGGGTGACTATGATCCACAAAGCTCCATAAATAGGTCAGAGTTATGGTGCTAGTAACAGGCAGATCTGAAAATTGAAAGAAATGTTTACATCTTGAGTTGCAAAGCTTCAATTTGAATGAACACTCATTGCAACTTGCAGAGTAAGCCAGGGTTGGAATGGAACACGCTGTCATATTAAGTAAAAGACACAATTGGTGAAGCAAAGAGGGATGTCTTTGTTTCATGAAACAGATTTTGTTTGATCTCTTCCTCTGAAAGCAGTCATCACTATCCCATTCGCAATTTAAAATCTTTAATGAGATGCTGAATAATACATTGTTAGCACTCCTCTCATCACTTAGTCCTCAACTCATCACTTAAAGGTTATTTAGAATGACTTATTTGAACCAAAACAGTCAGTCATGCAACATATTTGTGTTTAAAACTTGTCACAATGCTAAAGTCTGATTGAATCTGAAGAATAATTCTAATTTGTAGCACAAGCTAGCACATGAATTGAGCATGTATTTGACAAAGGCATGATTGATTAAGGGTAGAGAAATGTCCTTGTGTTACAAAGAAAATTTGAATATCATAATTTGGCTTTTAGGTTAGTGCTTATTGAGAATTTTAGACTCAGTTACACAGTTAGAAGTAATCTGCATATGAGTCTCTCTGCAACCCTTTACAAGAACTGTGGAGAAGCATGAAGTCAAAAGCTTTCCATGCAGGGTTCTTTTTCTCTTTAATTTTCTCTTTTTCATTAGGCTTATGTTAAAAAGAATCGTAGTCATCTCTTTTTCTTATGGATTTTATTGTGTATTGTCCCCTTGGTAAAAGATAAACATTGATAAACAATTGTAGGTTTTTGCTGTGTGGAGCAGGGAGCAGATGGAAAATAATCTATTCTAAGACCTATGAGGTATCCTATGTAGAAAAAATTGAAAGGTCAGTAACTAGTTCATACAAGATATTTTAAGTTATCCTGATTTTAAAGTTGTCTTTTATAGTTTAAGTAACTATAAACTTGAATTTTTACAAGGTTGCTGTTTTGTAAGATCATGAATTTGAAGCCATACTTTTTCCCTCATTAATTTCTGGGTAACTTTTGTACTGATAAAGCATGGAAAAGGAAAGTAGAAAAATTTTGCATGTTAAAGAGTCTTCTCCATAAAATGAGAGAGATTTGGAACTGCAGTCAGTCAGTCAAAGTCTGAAAGAAGAAAAAGATGCTCTTTTTCCTATGAGGAATCCAAAACCTCAAAGACTTGATGACTTCCCTTAAACATTTGGTTGAGTGTGGTGGGAACATATCCAATGTGCAGAGTATAAAATTCTATCATCATGGCAGTCATAAATGAGTATGTGCAAATTCCACTCACACCAGCTAGTGCAAAGTTACTGATTTGAAAGATCAATATCACATTTTTTCTTTTTTAATATTATTCAAAGAATATATACTGATAAAAATGAATGCTTTATGGTATATGGGATTTTTTTAAAGCTTCTTAGTTTAACCCCCTTTCTCTCTCTCTCTCTCTCTCTCTCTCTTTCTCTCTCTCTCTCTCTCTCCATTTGTCAGTTATGTGTGTGTGTGTGGGGGGTGTGCATGCAAGAGTACAAATGTCCACATGTCCAAATGAGTACAATGTCCACTGCAGAATTGCGGTGGATGTCTCAGTATCCCTTGTCCATCTTGTTAGACTCTGCTAGGCTAGGTGATCCATGCATTCCCTCAAATTCTCTGTCTTCCCTTCCCGTCAGTCTTGAGTGTCAAGGTGTTACAAATGCTGTATTTCCCTGAGTTGTAGAATCCAAATTCAGTTCTCCACTCAGTCATTGTGAGACCTTAACCCAATGAGCCATCATCTCTCCTTTCCCAGAATGTAGACTTTCTCTTCGAATTGTAGTGGAATATTCAGACTGTTAATTTTTGAAGGCATTGCTATTTCCAAACTGTTTTTATTTTTGTCTTGTTTTATCACTTACATTTTTACACGTCAAGAAGATTAAGGCCTTTGTAAGTTAAAAATTATGCAACAGCTGCTGTGAATTCCTTCTTACACAGGAACATGAAATTTATATTGGGAAATACCTATTACCAGCTATGAAATATGTATGAGGCTCTGTAGCCAACTTGTAAAATAGAATGTCTTCTAGAAGCAGAAAGGAATGGTTACTTTACTTGGAAATTTACAATTAAAGTAGAATTATATTGATATGTGCTGAATGTTGTTTGATCTTATGAATAATGCATTGTGATGCCTCATTGTCTGTACTTATTTCTACATCATACAACTATTAAGACACCTATTTATGTACTGCCTTTTGCATTTGGAGTTTGTTTTATTTAATAAATAAATAATTGTTTAGATACTAGTGGCATAATGTGTAGTAAAATTGAGCATGCCCTTAGATTTTCTTGCTTTAGGCCAGCTATAGGACAATGAAGCGGTATTTACATTCCCATCAAGAAAAGAAAAGGTTGGACATTTTTAGAGCATGCCATTGTTATGGATAATGATAGAAAATTCAACTTAGTATAAATTGTTTAATCAGAATATTTTCCCAAAATGGAAACAAAATGGTGTTAATTACATTTCATCTGATTTTATTTCATTTATTTGTTATTTTACATTACTTTATTTTGATGTATGTGCTCATGTATATATGTGACTGTAAGCTTAAATGTGGCATAATACATGTAAACACACATTATAACTTCAGTTATCAGTCTTTGATACTTTAATTTTGTTGGACAGGGTTCCAAGGCTACATTCCTTTTCACTCTTACCTGTTTTCCCTTCCTCTTCTATGGGAATTTTTAGATCCCTAGATAAAGGACTGGTTAGATACATTTTGCAGTAAATGTTCTAAGGGTGAGGGCTCTATGTAGGCACCAATTTGACTTCTCCATGTTCAATAAGTTCTAAAAAATGTCTTTGGCAATGGGGCCTTGATGTCAGTTTGTGGAGACCAATCTACAGATTTGAGAACAGTCTGGAGTTTTTGAAATTCCTATGGAACTCTTAGCCCAACAACTCAACTAGAAGCAACCCAGTTCCAGTTCTTGAAACTATTTTTGAAGAAAAGTTGTGACCAGTTGGGTCTTTGTCATCCTCATTATTCAGCGACTTCATTTACATTGACTTCATACATATTCATATGTTAGGCAGCTTCTACTTTATTACACGTTCATACAACTCCATAAATGGTTCTTATTTTAGCTGTCTCTCCCATATTTCTTCTTTCATCATATTATTCTTTTCCCCTTCCCACGTCAACTTCCGGTTTCAATGCCTAGCTTCCATTGATAACTAGTTTTCTATTTCCCTTTTCTATGAAGAGCTATATGCTTTCACCAATCCCTTCTCTATATCTAACCTTTGTAGTTATGTGGATTGTGACTTAGTTATGTTTGATTTACAGCTATTATGGACATATAAGCAAATATGTACCGTATTTGTTTTCTGGATCTGTGTTACCTCACTCAGGATGAGTTAATCTATTTCCATCCATATATGCATATTTGAATTCAGTTGCTTTTTTCTTTGCTGAGTAACATTCCATTGTGTGAGAGTGTGTGTTTGCGTGTGTAGCACATTATTTCTTTAAACTTTCATCTGTTGAAGGACATCTAGGTTATTTCTATTTTCTAGATGTTATGAATAGAACAGCTATGAACATGCATGAGCAAGTATTTCTGTGGTAGGCTGAGGTGTCCTTTAGGTATATGCTCAAGAGTATTATAACTGGATCTTGAGGTAGGCTGATTCCATCTCAGAGAAACTTCCCCACTGAAATTTTCAGTAGCTGTAAAAGTTTGCACTTCCATTAGCAATGGATGAGTATCCCTCACGTTCCACACCCTCACCAGCTATCATATTTTATTGATCTTAGACTTTCTGACAGGTATAAGGTAAAGTCTCAAAGTTGTTTTGAATTGCATTTCCCTGATGACTAGGAATGCTGAACATTTTTATAAGTGTTTCTCAGTCATTTGTGTTTCCTCTTTTGAAAACTTTGCTTAGATCTGTAACATACTTTTTCTTTTTTATTATATTTTTTTATTATTTAAAGCAGTTTCTAACTTTAAATATATTTTGATCATATTCTTACCCTCCCCAAGTTATTCCAGATCTTGTCACCTTCCATATCAACCCAACTTCAAGTTCTTTCTCATAAAACTAAAACCCAATAGAACAAAAATTCCCAAACCAAGAAAACAAAAATAAACAACCTCCCCTTCAAAGTACAAAAGCCAAGGACAAGGGTGCTGGGCTTTCTCATTCTACTGCATGGATGGGCTTTGTGGGAGCCTTGTCTGTTTGGATGCTCACTTCCTGAACCTGGGGGGAGTGGGGAGGATCTTGGATTTCCCATAAGGTGGGGAACCTTGACTGCTCTTTGGCCTGGAGAAGGATGGGGAGGGGGAGTGGGGAAGGGGAGGGGAGGGGAGGAGGTGGAAATTTTTAATAAAAATAAATAAAATAAATCGAAAAAAGAAAATCCCACCAAACTGTAACCAAACAAAAGCACATACAATGAATTGTGGAGGGCATTGTATGCTGGGTAACTCCTTCTAAAATTGAATCCTGCCCAGTTTTACTCCATTAGGAAAGAACTTATTTCCCCTATTCCAGCAGATATAAATGGTCATTCAGTTGTTATCCTTTATTGTAGTGGCTAGGTTTTCATTTCCTCATTCATTCACTCATTAAAAAGACAACAAAGTAAAATTCAACATAAAACAAAAAGCTATCACATCAAGGTGGGACAGGACAAGCTATCATAACAAAAAGAGTCCAAGAAAAGGTATCAGAATCAGACACCCCCTCATTCACACACTCAGGAATCCCTTAAAGTTATAGAACTAGTAACGAATATATTAGCACAGAGGAGCTGGTGTGAACTATGCAGGAACTGTTCATGGTGTTTCAGATTCTGTGATTTCATATGAACTCTGCTTATGTTGGTTTAAAGGGTCTAACAAGACCCTTTTTGTTTTCCACCTCTACAGGTCCTTATACTTTTTCTACTTCTTTTCTGCAGGGTTCCCTGAGCTCTGAGAGGAAGAATTTAATAGAGACATTTCACTTAGTGCAGGTCATCTGCTATAGTAATAGGAATAAAACTTCAGGATTGTATTTTGAGAAGAGGAGGGAGGGGTGAAAATTCCCAGTTATGCTACTTGCTTCCCTGACCAGAGAGATCTATGGATTCTCAGGGAGTATCTGCTATAGTTGGTGACTGTGGTAGTGTAGTAAGTAGTGGGGAAAAAAATTGTTGGGTGTGCGGGCGATCAGTATGCTAACTAAATTCTTAATGTTCTTTCATTTTTTTTAAATCTTGCATTTGAAATCAATACTCTGCTTGGTTAAAAGGCTTAAGTTCTCTTTGACAGTTCTACCAGAAGCAACTAAGGTAGTCCCTTTAATGCTATCTAATAAAATATTACTTATGATGTCTATTAGCTTAAATGTTTCCAATGTTAGTGAGTAGAGCAGAAGCAAGAGCTCACTTGAATATTTAAGATCTTCCTGAGAATGGAGCCAAACTCACATTGCAACTCTTGCTGAATCTGTTTCTCAAAAACACTTTATAGCTCTAGCCAGACATTTAAATTTTTCCTGCTTTATGATCTCTTTGGACTCTCCAAAATAAACTATATGTTATATGTTTATATTTGCACTACTTTGTCACAGTCAATGAGGAAATTATTTGAAAATGATACGATCAGTACCTAACAATCAGAATCTCTCATATCTTGCCTGGATATAAAACTCAGAAACTTTATATATCTGTCATTAAGTAGCATTTATATATTACTTTCTTCCCTATTGATCCTAACTGCTAATGTAAATTTAGCACAATAAATAAATACTATCCTAGGTTCAAAGTCTAAATACTGCCAGTCAAAGCTAATATCTTTTTTTTATTGGACTGTTCCCAGGTTACTGATTAGTAGTACTATATATTATTATCCGTATATGTATATATTTAATAGTAAATATGTATTTAATAGTAGTACTATATATTTATATGTGTATATTTACGTATGTATATATTATAAGTATATTATATATATTTTATTTTTTAATTGATTTTATTGAGCTCTCCTCCCTTCTTCACCCCTCACTTTCAACCCTCTCCCATGGTCCCCATGCTGCCAATTTACTCAGGAGATCTTGTCTTTTTCTACTTTCCATGTAGATTAGATATATGAATGTCTCTCTTAGGGTCCTCAATGTTCTCCGAGATTGTGAACTGTAGGATGGTTTTCTTTGATTTATATCTAAAATCTACTTATGAATGAGTATGTATGATATTTGTCTTTCTGGGTGTGGGTTACCTCACTCAATATGATGTTTCTAGATCCATCCATTTGCCTGCAAATTTCAAGATGTCATTATTTTTTTTTTATGGTGTAGCACTCCATTTTGTAAATGTACCACATTTTTCTTATCCATTCTTTGATCGAGGGGCATTTAGGTTGTCTCCAGGTTCTGGCTATGACAACAATGCAGAGCCAATATCTTGATCAGGAAACTGAGCAAAGCTTTCTTACTTCCACACTACTCACCATATTTGGTCGTTATCATTTTGTTACTGCTTGAAGAGGAATATATGTCATGAACATTTTTAACAATTTGTTTGGCAATGTCCAGGATCACACAAGAAGTGTTTTTTTCTATTTTTTTGGGGGGGGGGAGAATTTCAGACAATGTAGTTTGATATTTTTTTTCCTCCTGCTTCAACTCCTTGAAAATCTTTTCCACCTCCCTATCAACCCAACTTTGTGTTCTTTTAATCTTCAAACAAAACCAAAACAAACAGAAAAGGACATTTACACACACACACACACACACACACACACACACACACACACACACACACACAGAGTCCATTTTCTGTTGATCAACTACTCCTGAGCATGAGTCCAGTCCTGGAAGATGGTTGGTATATCTAACTACTGTCACTACATTAACAAAAACTGATTTTTCTCTCACCTCATTATAAACAACTTTGGGGTTAGGTGTGAGACTTTGGGTTCACTTTGCCACTTCTTTGCTGGGGTATTGCCAATTTTAAACTTGTAAATTTTCCACCTCCCCCTTCTGTATAGAGTCTCCAAGCTTTGAGGGCAGCAGATGTGATAACAATACCCTGTTAAGGGTTGAGTATCCCAAAGTCTCTTGATCTCTGAAGATTTTCCAATAGTGAACATCGAAATGCTCTACTTTTAAAGTAAAACCTTGTGGATAATTGAAAAGCTTGATTATTCCTTAGGAGAAAGGATGTTTCTTTTCTGTAGTCCAAGCATTTGGTTGTTTTGGAGTAGATGGTGGGTTTCTGAAGACAAGAAAATCTCTAACCTGATGTAAGATTTTATGGAAGTCTGTCTACTATGATGCTGGCAATGCAGTTAGATAATGTTCTTATTTTCTTCCAGTGTATTAATATTTACCAAATACTCACAATTTCTTGCATATATGTTCTGTCAATATTTTCTCCAACTCTGTGATTTGCTTCTTGATTTTAGAATTTACATAAAAGATCATGCATTTCAGAGAAGTAATGGGTATGCCCCAGACACATAGATAGTGTGATAGAAGGATAGTCCTAAATATGATTCCACTAAGAGTTCATCTTCTGGATAATTAATAATGATACAATTAAAATAATCACAGATAACAGGAAACAATGATTCCTCACTGTGACCAAGGAACCGTAATACTTCTAAAAACGTTCAGAGCTTTTGTTGATGAAAGTTTTTGTTAATGAAAATTACCATATGGGAAAATCATTTCCTTAAGCAATAATGGGAGATTTTACAACTGAAGAAGGATAGGTAAATACAAAAACACAAACATACCATTAAGAATTTATTTTATTATGACTATTGTGATAAAATATTCATTTGTTAACTGGCTTCCAAATCACTTCCAGAAAAACAAAGAGTGAGCACTGATTATCAGAGTGTGTTTGGGGAAACTAAAGTCACTTTTGTGATTTTTGTCAGATTTAACGCCTACTACATTTGTCTTATCTTACCTCTGTGAATGAACTAATTTTAAATGCCAGCTTAGTGAGAAATTGACTCCAAGGTGGTTTTTGAAACCAATACAGCGAGGGCTTAAGTCAGTACCACGTGTAGAGTATAAGTTTAATGCTCTTGAAATAAAATACAGGTTCAAGTGTAACATGGAAATATGTTCTTGCATTTATATCTTGATAACTCTACCCACTCTCATATTTTCTTTTAATATAATACATTTGTAAGTTCACCCAAAATGAATTTCAGCTGGACCATGCAATATTCTGCTCTTCATTATCCCTTCGAGTTATTTTTTTCATATTTGTGTCTGTGTAGTATATGCACATGCAACCCTGTATGTGAAATGAATGTCTACCTGTGTGTAGTTGCATTGGAGGCCAAAGGTTGACACCGGTATTTTCCTCTATCTTTTTCTGTCTCACACTTTTGTATAGGATCTCTCAGTTGATCCTAGAGCTCTTCATTAGCCCGCTGCATCCACAGATTCCCTGTCTCTGCCTTCTGAGTACTGGGATTATAGGAAGGCCACCAGTCCATCTTCACATCTGCATGAGTTTCCAAACGCTAGTTTCCGGATGCTTGATAACATTAACCTCTGGGCCATCTGTTCACCCTCACCTTTTGTTCATACATGTAATAAAATACCTTTGTTTTTCTTTTTTCTGTCTCATAAGTGAGAGTTTCAGCTTCTTTATGCTGCTCACCTTGCAAAAAGTGACAATTAGAAAAGTTCAAGCTAGACTGCTGCTCTATGCCCTCTTGTTTTCTCTCTCTCTCTTTATTTAAAAAGATTTTTTTTCATTTTACATATCAACTCCAGCTCCTCCTTCCTTCTTTTCTCCCACCCACTCCCATATCTCTCTCCCTTCCCAGACCCCACATACTCCTCAAAGGAGGTACACCCTTTTTTGGGGAGTCAACAAAGTCTGAAATGCCAAGTTGAAGCAGGATCAGGCCCCTCCCCCCGTATCAAGTCTACACAAAGTATCATATACTATAGGAATGGGCTCCAAAAAGCTAGTTCATATGTCCAGAATATGTCCTGGTCCCAATTCCATCCCCCCTTTCACAAGAGATCAAACCACATAACTGCCACTCACATTCACACAGTCTAGTTTGGTTCCCAGGTAGTCAACCCAGAGTCTTTGACTCCCATCAATTCAGGTCACTTGTCTCTTGTCTCTTTTGTTTTCCCCATTATGATCTTGACCCTGCCCCTCTTGCTCATGTGATCCCTCTTCCCTCTCTTCAACTGACCTCTAGGAGCTCAGCTTAGGGAATAACTTTGGGTCACTGCATCTGCTTCCATCAGTTACTGAATATAGGTTCTATGATGACAATTAGAGTAGTCACTAATCTGATTATAGGGACAGGCCAGTTCAGTCACCCTCTCCCTGACTGCTAGGATTCTTAGGTGTTGTCATTCTGTGATTTACTGGGAATTTCCTTAGCACCAGTTTTCTCCGGGTTTTCTCCCTAACCCTTAAATGGTTTCCTTCATCAGGGTATCTTTTTCATTGCTTTCCGCTTCCTTCCCTCACCAAGGTTCATATTTCCCATCCTCTCTCTTTTGCTCCCCTTTCCAGTTTACCCAGGAGATCTTAACTATTTCCTCTTTCTAGGGCCCTCCATTTGTTTCCCTCTGAGAGTCCTCATTTTTACCTAGTGATGTCTCCAGAAGTTTCTTTATTGTGCAGGATTGTTTTGGCTATCCTGGATGTTTTATTTTTCCATATGAAGTTTAGTATTTTCTTTTGAGGTCTGTTGAGAATTGTGTTGGGATTTTGATGGGGATATCGTTGAATCTGTAGATTGTTTTTGGTAATATTGCCAATTTTACATTGTTGATCCTACCTATTCAAGAGCATGAGAGATCTTTCCATTTTCTTACATCTTCTTCAATTTATTTCTTTAAAGACTTAAAGTTTCTGTCATATAGGTCTCACACTTATTAGGTTTGAGTTACCCCAATATATTTTATATAACTTGTGGCTATTGTAAAAGGTGATGTTTCTTTGATTTCTTTCTCAGCCCCTTTATTATTTGTATACAGAGGGCTACTGATTTTTTTTAAAGTTAATTTTGTATTCTGTCACATCACAGAGGTGTTTATCAACTGTAGGAGTGCTATAGGAATTTCTACCATCAGAATCCTTTAAGTTACTTGTCCACTTGGGCCTGGGCTCTTATATTATAAATGCCTATGTAAAGCATGTGATTACGCTCTCTTCCAACTGCCATATTCATTTGCTATTCCCTGTTCGTGCATAGGACTGTGATCTGAGAGTCTACCTCTAAATAAATAACCCTCTATTATACTCAATTTTGAGCTAGTGTGGAATGTCTTATGTCTTTTAAGCGTCTGTCATCATCTGGTGTTCATGGTGGGCCAAACTCCACACCTTCTGGGTGGACCTGCTTAAAGGCCTAACCAGTTCACAGCCCAGAAAGTCTCCTACCCCACCTCTTTGGCTTGCTTTTACCTATTAAGCAGGTTTTTTTTTTCGTAAAACCCCCACCACAGTGGAGCTAAATGCATGCAGCAGCTTGGAAATTTCACATGCTCATGCATATCCTCCCCACTCCTGCCCTTCCTGCTTCATGGCCACTTGTGCAGGTTCCAGTTTGTGCTTTCTGCCCATGAGTTCTGGGCTTTTGGCTCTATGTATGGAATTGATTTAATTGCTTTTAATTTGTCAAGCATATTTCTCAGTATTTAACCAGCACCTAGAACGCAACAACCAAAGTGGCTCAGATATGTTCGTGGTACAAGGTTGTGTCACTGGTAGCAACTCTGCAACCCTGACACTTGCTGGACAATTAAGATTATTACAACTAAAACAATTTACCAGACCTCATAACATAAAGTAAATAATTTATTAGTTAATAAATCAATGTACTTGAAATTTATATAATTGCAGATAATATTATCATAGAGAATTTTAGTAACTTTTTTGCTAATACTATGGATTATATTCTACAAGGCTTATATGATTATTGTGGTACATCCATTTATTGGATATTGGAACTCCGTTTTTCTCTTCATATTATATCCTTAAGAAAATGGTTTAACAACAAAGCCAAGAATGAGGCACTTTTTGAAATGATACAGTTTTTACAGACTAATAATGAACAGCTAGCTGACAAAATTAATACCATCAAAAATCAAAAGTTACTTAATAACTTAATGCTATTTAAAAGGGTAACATTAATTTGACAGACAAAAATAAATTCATGTCAAAGTGTACTGAGAAATTATCTGAAAGAATTTATACTGTTGATTTTGACAATCAAACTTTGTTAAAAAGTAATTATAGGTTAGCAGATAGAGTATCACTCCAGGAAGGCAATCTGCATACTATACAAATAATGTCCAAGAATGAGATGTTATCTTTAAAGGAAAAAACTTCAGACCTTGGAATCACATGTGCAGAATGAGGACCAGAGGCTAGGTGCCTCTATGAAATCACTAAAAATATATACAGGTAAGGAAGGAGATTCAGGTTTTACAAAAGACAGTAGTAAAAAGATTTGAAATGATTGAGGAAATTATTGGAGCTGACGAGCAGGAAAAGAAGGTACAAGGACAGGATTTAACATCACCAGTAGCTATCAGAGATGACATAATCAGGGTTTTACCTTCCTACCCCATAATCTACTCTGATGAAGCATTACATTCTAAAGGGCCAAAAGTATCCAAAGAAGGTAGATGGATAAATATAGGAATAAATGATCTAATAGAAATTAAGGAAGCAATAGTAACTTATGGCTTGCATTCAGTATTTGTTAGGGACATGATAAAGACATGGGCTTCTAACATTAAAGTCACTCCACACGACTGGCTTCAGTTAGTTTCAGCAGTCCTGATTTACATAAAGAGGCTAATTTTTAGAACAACAGGGAAAAGCCAAAGGACTTGAGACTTTCCAAGATCAAAATCTTGGTGAGGGCACTGATGCTGACCCATAGGCTCAAGCTCTTTATGATGAACAAATCTTGTCTCTATGTCACAAAGCAGCCTTAAATACTTAGGGCAAGATTCAAGGATGAAGAAAATGAATTAAACAGAGGCAGAGAGAACCCTTTGGTATCTTTTTAGAAATATTAACTAAGGCAGTACAAAAAGGAGTAACAGACCCCAATTGTAGATGAGTACTTATTGAATCTCTGGCTTTTTAAAATGCCACCTTAGAATGAAAAAAGATACTTGGACCTTTAAAGGTTAGATCAGCACCAATGAATAAATGGATCCTGCGTGTAATGAACATTGAAATATTTGACTATAATATTGAATCTTGGGTAGAAGAAACAATTTCCAAAGAAATGAGGAGACATCAAAATGCCAAATGTTTTAATTGTGGTGGAATAGGACATCTGAGAAGGAATTGTAGACAAGGAATTCCTAGGAATAATATCTCCTCTGGGAATGGCAAGAATAGAAGGACTCAATTTTCAGGTATATGTAGAAGGTGTGGCAAATGCCAGCATTGGACCAATGAATACAGATCAACAAAAGACAGAAAAACAACCTGATACCATCAGAAAACTCCTTGGGGAGCCCTCACAGGCCCCCAAGTCAAAAGTGGTATGTACATCAGTGCTCCAATGTGGGTCTCTGTCTCTATCTCCATCCATCGACAGATGAAGGTTCTATGGTGATAAGCAAAATATTCATCAGGACTTAACTCCCTAGGCCCAAACGAGAAGCAGAAGGAAAGAGAATGTGAGTAAAGAAGGCAAGACCAGAGGGAACCTTCATCCGACGATGGATGGCGATACAGACGGAGACCCACATTGGAGCACCGGACTGAGCCCCTCAAGGTCCAAATGAGGAGCAGAAGAGGGAAGAACATGAAAAAGGAAATCAGGACCGCGAGGGGTGAGATCACCGACTGATACAAGGGGACTGATCTAATGAGAGTTCACCAAGGCCAGTTGGACTGGGACTGAAGGAGCACATAATCCAACCAGATTCTCTGAATGTGGCTGGCCCGGAGTCTTTCTGAAAAGCCATTGACAATGACACTGGGACTTGTTTCCTCTGCATATACTGGATTTTTGAGATCCAGTCTGTTTGGATACTCACCTTCCTGGACCTAGAGGGAGAGGGGAGGAAGTTGAACTTCCCACAGGGCAGGAAACCCTGACTGCTCTTAGGGATGGAGAGGGAGGAGGAGGGGGAGGGGGGAATGGGAGGGTGTTGGGAGGAGGGGCGGAAATGGAAACTTTTATAATTTAATAAACTTTGAAAAAAAACAAATTAAAAAAAATATGTACACCAAACCATAAACACACATCCAAGTTTTCAATGGGTTACTGCTTTGAGCTCAGAAAAGGCTGATTCAGTAATCACACATTTATTAGAAGTTATGGCCATCATGGGTATACCTGCACAAATAAAGACAGATAATGGTCCAGCATATCTATCTAAGAAAATAAAACAGTTTTTTAAAACTTATTATAACATAAAGAATATTGCAGGTATACCACACAATACTACAGGTCAGGCAGTTATAGAAAGAACAAATCTAACTATAAAGGATGTATTAAACAAACAGGAAGGGATGAAAATACTCCCGAAAGAGATTACATAATGTTTTATTAACCTTGAATTTCCTTAACACCAATAGAAAGACACCATCAACAGAGAGACAATGGATGATAGAAAAGTCTGAATTAAATTATCCAGTGTATTTCAAGGATGTGTTGACCTCACAATTCAAGCCAGGAGATATATTATGTTGGGGAAGGGGTTTTGTCCTTGTTTCAACAGGAGAAGAAAGGTTATAGATACCATAAAAATGAATAAAGACTTTGTTTGAAAAAGAGAAATCTCTTGAGAAATAGAAATGGCACATTAACAGAGGTTACAATGAATCAGGTGGTAAGGAAACCTCATAAAGTTTGGGGCAGGGTTCTGTTCTTATTTGAAAATATTCATCTTTAAAAAGTTAAGAGATGCTGGACATCTAGATGCATAAAGAACAAAAGATAATTATCCAGATGGGATCATCAAGCAAAGAGAATTATCACTTATGAGAATAAGTCATCTGAGTCTAAGAATCTCTGAATAATAACTAAAATAATAATCATGACTCACTTAAAAATCAAAGCTGGCTTTGGAGTGGACACTGGTTCTGTTCTTCTCTAAATACATGCATATCATTAAAATAAAAATTCAGAGTTTCTGTATTATGCCAAGAGCTGTGGATATGGGATACAAAGAAAAAAGAATTTAGAAAAAAATTTTACTTTTCTTCATACCTATTTTTGTCTGTATTGTACCTTCCATTGAATATATATGTTTGTGTATGTCTATATAAATAATGTTAAATTTTCCAGAATGAATAATGAATTTTCCTGCATTAAAGTTTAAAGTTTCCAGGGAGAAGAATGGGCCCCACAACAACAACTCCACCTGGTTGATATGATGTCATCACGCTGATAGCACTACTATAAGACCTGTTTTGGGTACCAGCTGTTCAAGATAGTTCCAACTTGGTTAGCTGAAATGGTGCACTTTTCTTTTCTTTCTTTCTTTTTTTCTTTTTTTTTAACAACTTTCTTATCAGAACTCCAAATAGGAACCTCAGAAAAACCCTACCAAATACTCAGAGACTATTTGTAATTATACTAGATGTGAATCTTGGAACCTAATCATCATTTTACTTTTACAGGATCCCAGAGAAAGAACATTGCTCCCATGACAGCTGGAAGTATTTCTAGAAGATGGCATTCCCTCTCCCAATAAAGTTTGTCCTCAGGTTAAAGGACATCATTTAGGGATTGTTATAGGGTTGGAGTTTGAGGGGGAAATTATATAAGCTCAGGGATCTCTTTGGGAAAAAAAGGAAATTGGATGGAACAATAGATTAGTGTGAGTAAGCTCACACTAATATAATAGTGAGTAATGGAGTCAATACTTGTGAGCTATTATTTATAAGCATTTACATTGGTATAGATTCTTGTATATATAAATCTTTATATTCTTAATACAAACTTAAATTATATTGAATATGTTCCTGTTTTCATCTACGATATTTGCATACCTAGGCAAAGTTATTTTTCATATTGTATGCATGCATACTTCTACCTCTGCTTAAGACATTTTGTATATTGATACAATTTTAGGATATATTTATCATATTGCAGCATACATTTCTACCTCTGATCAAGATACTTAGACATTGCTTACATTTTGAGGCCATTGTCCTCCTTTTGCACAGTTGTTTAAAGTTTGTTTAATATTCTAATATGAAGTCTTAGTCTGACAGGGTAAGATTGTTTTGAAAAATTTTCTGCCTGTGAAAATGGCCTGTCAGTTACTTTAGGCCTTAGCCAAAGTTGGTTGCGCCAACATTTTAAATGAGACTTTGGATGGTTGCCGAGGTAGTCAGTTGTCTCTGTCATTTGTTGCACATTTTGGAAGTTTATTGATTGCTCTTCCTGCTTACTCAATATTATTTCCCTTCTCAGATCTTTGATGGGTTTGAAGACTAGATAGTTGTAGTTAATTTCCTCTCATGACTTGGCCGAGTTATTTATAATGCAAGACTTAAACTTCTTAGTATAGGATAATTATTGAAACATTCATCACATGTTTCTTGTTTGATATTGTTTATGCTGGTTGTTATTTTTATTTTTATACTTGATATGTGTTCTTATTGTATATAAGTTTGTGTTGGGTTTAGAGCTCTCTTATTTAAACAAAAGTTGGAGGTGCTGTAGGAGTTCCTACCACCAGTAGCCTTTAAGTACCAGCCCACTTGGTCATGACCTCTTAAATGACAATGTAAAGAGCACAGTAGTTCTCTCTTCCAGCAGTGAGATTAGGTTGCTGTTCCCTGGTCCAGCAGAGGACTGTGATCTGTGAGTCTACCCCTAAATAAATAACCCTCTATTTTACTCGATTCTGAGCTTGAATTCTTTTAAGCATCCGTCATCATAGGAGGTTCTTGATAGAATTTCTGGGGTCACTTTTTCATACTATCATATTATCTGCAGGTAGCAGAAGTTTTACTTCTTCCCTTCTAATTTGTATTCCCTTGTTCTCTGTTTGTAGTCTAATTTCTCGAGCTAGAACTTTCAGTACTATATTGAATAGATATGTATAGTGTGCACAGCCTTGTCTTGCTCCTGATTTTAGTGGAATCACTTTCAGTTTTTTCTCCATTTAGTTTGATGCTGCCTGGCGGCTTGCTGTATATTGCCTTTGTTATGTTTAGGTAAGTTCTTTTTATCCCTGCTCTCTGCAAGACTTTTGTCATGAGGGGTGTTGGAAGTTTTCGAAGGCCTTTTTAGCTTCTAATGAGATGATCATGTACTTTTTTCTCTCAGTTTGTTTTTATAGTGAATTACACCGACAGATTTCTGTATATTGAACCAACCCAACTTCTCTGGGATGAAGCCTACTTGATCATAGTGGATGATTTTTGTGATGTGTTTTTGGATATGGTTTGCAAGTATTTTGTTGAATATTTTTGTATATTGTTTGTATATTTTTGCAGCCTTGTAAAATGATTTTGTCAATTTTACTACTGTTTCCGTTCTGTGGAGCAGTTTGAGGAGTATTAGATATTTTCAATTCTGGTAGAATTCTGTGCTGAAACTCTCTGACTCTAGGCTTTTGTTATTATTGTTGTTTGGGAGACTTTGGATGACTACTTCTAGTTCCTTTGGGATTATAAATCTACTTAAATTATTTATCTGGTCTTGGTTTAATTTTATTATGTAGTATCAATCCAGAAAACTGTCCATTTATTTTATAATTTCCAATTTTATGAAGTACAGATCTAATGATTCTCTGAATTTCCTCAGTGTCTGTTGTTATATCCCCTTATTAATTTCAGATTTCATTAATTTAGATATTCTTTCTCCATCTTTAGTTTAATTTGGTTAAAGGTTTTTCTATCTTGTTGATTTTTCTTGATGAACCAATTCTTTGCTTCATTGATTCTTTGTATTGTTCTCTTTGTTTCTGTTTTAGTGATTTCAGCCCCAATTTGATTTTTTTTTCCTGGCAAGTATTTCTCCTGGTGTGTTTGCTTCTTGTTGTTCTAGAGTTTTCAGGTATGCTGTTAAGTCATGATTGTGAACTTTCTCCATGTTCTTTAAGAAGGAATTTAGTGTTATGGAATTTCCTTTTAGTACCGTTTTCATAGTTTCCCATAAGTTTGGGTATATTGTGCTTTTATTTTCATTGAATTCTAGGAAGCTCTTCCTTTATTTCTTCATTTCTTCCTTGCCCAAGTGATGATTCCATTGAGAACTATTCAGTTTCTATGAGTTTGTAGGCTTTCTGCAATTAGTGTTGTTATTGATTTCTAATTTTAAGCCATTTTTTTTGTATCCCTTGAGGTTTGCTTTGTTAACAAGTATGTGGTCAGTTTTAGAGAAGTTTCCATGTGATGCTGAGAAGGTAAATTCTTTTATGTTGGGATGGAATATTCTATAGATGTCTGTTAAGTCCTTTTGAGTCATAACATTTGTTAGTGTCCCTATTTCTCGGTTAAGTTTCTGTCTGGATGACCTGTCCAGTGGTGAGATTGGGGTACTGAAGTCTTCCACTTTTAGTGTGTGGAGTTTCATGTTTGATTTGAACTTTAGTGATGCTTATTTTACATATAAGGGTGCCCTTGTATTTGGGCCTAGATGTTCAGAATTGATACTTCATCTGGATGTATTTTTTCCTGTGATAAATATGTAATGTCCTTTTCCATCTCTTTAGATTAATTTGAGCTTGAGGTCTATTTTGTTAGATATCATGATAGCTATACCAGCTTATTTCTTGGGCCATTTGATTGGAAAATCTTTTCCCAACCTTTTTCTCTGAGGTAATGTCTCTTTTAGGTTGAGGTGTGTTTGCAATGTGCAGCAGAAGGATAGGTCCTGCCCTTCTACCCATTCTGCTAGTCTATGTTCTTTTAAAGGTGAATTGAGTCCACTGACATTAAGAGATATTAATGACCAGTGATTGTCAATTTTTGTTATTTTTAGGTATTGTTGTTGGTGGTGGTGGTAGTGTTTGTGTGTTTCCTTTCTTTGGGGTTTGGTTGTGTGAGGTTGTCTATTACCTGCATTTTATGGGCGCTGCTAACTTCCTAGGGTTGAAGTTTCTTTTCTACTACTTTCTGCAGGGCAGAATTGTAGTTAAGGTATTGTTTAAATATGATTTTGTCATGGAATATCTTGTTTTTTTCTGTCTATTGTGATTGAAAGCTTTGCAGAGCATAGTAGTCTGGGCTGGCATTCATAGTCTGTTAGTGTTGGCAAAACATTATTCCAGGACATTCTGGCTTTCAGAGTTTACATTGAGAAGTCAGGTGTAATTCTAATAGCTCTGCCTTTTTATGCTACTTGTTTTTTTTTTCTTTTGTAACTCTTAATATTCTTTCTTTATTCTGTATGTTTAGTGTTTTCATTACTATATGACAAGGGATTTTTTTTTTGTTCAGTCTACTCAGTATTCTGTAAATATCTTGTATCTTCACAGGCATGTTTTTCCTTATGTCAGGAAAGTTTTCTTCTATGATTTTATTGAAAATATTTTCTCTGCCTTTGAGCTGAAATTGTCTTTCTATCCCTATTATTTTTAGGTTTAGTCTCTTTTTGTTTTACCAAATTTCATTGGTATTTTGTGTTAAGAATTTGTTGGGTTTAACATTTTCTTTGACTGATGAATCTATTTCCCCTATCATAGCTTCAATGCCTGAGATTCTTTCTTCCATCTCTTTCATTATGTTGATTATGCTTGGATCTCTAGTTCCTATTTGTTTCCCCAAATTTTCCATTTCCAGAATTCCCTCGGCTTTTGTTTCTTATGGTTTTTTATTGCCTTTATTTCAATTTTCAAGTCTTGAATTGTTTTTTCACTTGTTTGATTGTTTTTTTTCTCTTAGTTTTCTTTGCTTTCTTTAAGGGATTTATTAATTTCTTCCATTTTTGTTTGTCTTTTCCTCTATTTCTGTAAGAGAATTTTTCATTTCCCCTTTAAATACTTCTATCCTCTTCATATAGTTATTTTTAAGGTTGTCTCTTTTGCTTTTCTGTGTTATGATGTTCGGGCCTTGCTTCTGTAGAATGACTAGTTTCTGCTGCTGCCAAATTTTTCCTTTCTTTTATTGAAAGCATTCTTATACTGCTGTCTATCCATCTCTTCCTCCAATAGCTACACGTTTGGCTTGTGGCTCTGGTGGTGGCCAATGCATCAGAGGATGGTTGGGGTTGGCGGGAAGGATCCTGCTGCCTGGTTACTCTTCCTCCATCTGTAGGAGGGGCCTTTTGTCTACTTAGTTTAAATCAACTTTGACAATGCATCATTAGAGTGTTCAGTGCAGTGCTGTTTCACCCATTTCCGCTCAAACTCAGCCTGTTACCAGGCTATATGATAAATCTACCTCACCTTCATCTGGAAAAAGAAAATTTTTATTTTTTGTGTATCTGTTAATGTATGTTTGCATGTGTAAAGGTACCACTAAATACTGGAAGACAGAATCTAGAGTTATAGGGAGTTGTGAGTTGCCAGATATGGTTGCTTGGTATTGAACACAAGACCTCTTTGAAAGAGCATGAAGGGCTTCTAACCACTGAAAACCTCTCCAAATATCTATATCAATTCTCCTACCTCCATATCAGATTTTTCATAGTGCAGCTGGCAAGCAATCATTCCTCAGTTGCTGTTTAGTGGACTGTCTACTATGCTTAAAGAGTTTAAATCAGTGATTAACCTTTACCTCTTTTGCATCATTAAATTGTAAGGAAGGCATATTAATAAAATATACTCCGTAAGTCAGGGTAGGCTGATGTAAGCTGCAGAAACAAATCATCCTCCAGAAACCAGGGCTTTCACATCCTGTCCTGCTTTCATGGCCTACAAAATTATTGCTCTTTAGAGACTCAAATATCAAATTATCTTTCTATTCCACAGTACTCTTACAGAAAAAAAAAGTATGGCACAAATGAAGAGTGTCTTTTAAAATTCCCACCTAAAAATAGCACATGTAACTTTTACTTCCATTATAGTGGTTTAACTTATGTCTAATGTATAAAAAGCCAAATAAAAGTCTGATTTATAAAAAGCCAAATAAAAGTCTGAGAAGAAACTAGAGATATCTGTATTTATCATTATTAATCATAAAACACATTTTCTGTTTAACATATACTTGATATATTCTCACTTTCTCTCTGTTTAAACACGCACACACATGCACACATACCAACCATATCACCACCATCAAAATCAATGTCCACTGGTCTATGATGAAGATGCATAAGAGTCATAGTCAATCACAGCAATAAAATTAATGTCTTTGGTAACAGAGTTAGATGATGAAAGTGATAATACTGAACATTAGCAGTTGTCAAATACAGTTATTCATTTATCTCATTTTTAGCTGTAACTGAAGCATAAAAATGAGAAATCATCAGTGCAGAAAATGGGTGAATAATGAAAATAGCCCTAGTACTTTAGCAGTATGGCATAGCTAATGCAATTCTGTAAAAATGACCTCAGTAGCAAGAAAAAAAGGATTTGTATTATGATTGAGTGGTGCTTATTCCAAGATTTATTTAACATTTATAAAATGAGCAATATAAACTACCATATCAACAGGATAAAAAATAATGTCTTCTTATAAGGAAAAGTTTAATAAAATCCATCTCATTCTTTATAAATAAATGTTTAGCATTTCAGAGATAAAAGAAAATTTCCTTTAACTTAATAAAGTATAACATGACCTCCAGAATGAATGACTGTAATAGTAAAATTCTAAATTATTTACCCCTAAAATTGATGGCAAGAAATTATGAGCCACTCTCAACATGGTATTCAGCATAGTATAAGGAGTTCTAGCCATGTTAACATGCTAGACAATCTGTAATAGGCCAGTCAGGTGTCTCAGGACTTAAAGTGGTTTTCCATACCAGCTAGACATCCTTAGTTCTACAATCAGAACTCACAGAGTTGAAGGAGAGAATTAGTTCCCACCAGATAGTTCCTGACACAGTACAACCATGCCATATCAAGAGCTTGTCCATATATACAAATCGTTCAATCATTATAATGAAAGAAAATTGAAATATGAAGAGTTCCAAGGAAAGAATAAGCCCACCCTGATTTGTAAATTACATTATTGTTCCTGGCACAAAATATAACTACATAAAATAACCTGAAAACGTGATGTGCGTTCAACCAAAGTTGTAAGTTCCTGGATCTACAGACAAGAGTTAGCTGTATGTAAATTTACATAAGATATATATGTAGACGCTGAAGGCAAAAGAGTTATCTACACTAGATTCCAAGAAAAGATATTTAGGTAGTCATATAACAAAATGTCTATACGATATTCTGTGCCATGGTCTGTTTGTGCGGTCCCTGCCATTGGAACCAGGAGTTATCCCTGATGCATGAGCTGGCCAGGAAACAAACAAGAGACCTCATACAAAACAGGGACATCTGATACTGTTCATCTTGGCCTTGCTTAGGGTGGTTTAAAGATTCTACAGCAAATAAAACCCTACATATTAAGGCACATTTCCCTAAATGATTTTTCCATTGTGAACATGTCACGGCCTTTCTTTTTAATCATCTCTCATTTAGCTTGCTTCTTCAACATATGTGCTCATCTTAATCATTCACTCATCCTTGAAGTAGCCAAATTTAAATGTCATGTGTTTTTATTCACAGAGCATGGAATCAATCTCATTATACACTTGAATGCACAGCTTCTACTGAAAGACCTTCCTTTTGAGCCAGAAAATCAATTTGTGTTTCAACTGGAGGAATGATATCTTTTTTGAGTGTTGGCAAAAGGAAAATGAGAGGGAAGGAAGGAGGGAGCAACTGCACTGACTATATGCTAAAATACTACCCTGTGGCTGCTCCCATCTATTGGAAAGACCTGACAGCTCATTTACATTGTCAAGATTTGTTAGTCTTACCTTCAGTTTCATTTATTCTTTCTGTATAATGTAACTGTAGCTGATTTTCTGTCACTGGTGGTAAAGGATCGTGTTACAGAGTTGATGAGCTTATGTATTACAGAAAAGTATGGTCAAAGAGTAGGGCCGTATTCATATGGCCCCCAGGAAACTGTTTATTATGAAGATTGTGAATATTGGCTTTGTAATTTTTACACTGTAAAATCTGTAACATCATAAACTCATTTGTGGGTGTAACTCAAAAGGTCAAATTTATTTTCATATTCTCCTGCTAAGCAGATACTCAGTGAGCTTCTCCTGGTAGTAAGTAGGCCAAGGTTAGCACCAGAATTCTTTCTGAGATGTCTCTTACTCGACAGTGTGGTAGCTCAGATAACCTCCAAAAGTCCTAGTGCTTCATCCTAACTTAAAATTCAAATGTATTAGCTAGGCAGTGGTTGTGTGAAATTTTAATTCCAGAACTGGGGAGGCAGAGGCAGGCAGGTCTTTGTGGATTCAAGGTCAGCCTAGTCTACAGAGTGAGTATTGAAATACACAGACAAATCCTGGCTCAAAACTACAACCACTCTCAAAAATTTCAAATATATTAATGTAGATCTTTAAAGTTTTAACAAATTGCTTTTACATATGCACACTGGTTGATCCTAGTAAAATATTTGTAAGTACATAGATCTCTTAGTGAATGCAACAAGCTTAAAGCATTTGATGACAGCTACACAGTACACGGCTGGTAAAATAGTAGTGTCCTATTCTGTTTGTTGATGGAAGGAATATAAGCATAGGCGAATGAACATAAAGAGAACTTAACCCATATTCTTAGAAGTATAGCAGGGTTCCTTTCACTAACTCCTGTGGAAAACAGCATCTTACATTTCTTGTTCTCTCCGAGTTTTCAGTTAATCTTCACTGTATGTTTGAAGATACTTCCTTAAGAACATGGTATGGACAAAGTCTAATGAAGTTATTTGATATTTACCAATAAATATTTAGATGCATTATTTTAAACTGAAAATTTTGGTTCTTGGATTTATATAGGTTAACTCCCTAAGGTTTGTTTCCAGCTAATGCAAAGCAGTGGCGTTGGGAGATACAGTTAGGAAGCAGCAGGATTTTTATGCTGGCAAATGAACTATCACACCTCATGATGTTCATATTTCCAGATGATACAGAGCAACATTCAATTTTCTCTACAAGAAAAAAAAAAGAATGGAAGAGAGAGCTTTGAGGTTTTTTTATACTTGCTTTTCCTTTTGTTTCGTTTAAGACATAATCTCGTTGCATGTCTCAGACTGGCTGTGAACTTTGAACTTCCTGCAGGTGCCTCTTTAGTACCAGAAACCAAAACATGTCCAACCTTGAACATCTCTCTCTAATCAAGTATTATGAATCTGCAATTTATAACATGCATTTACTTCCTGAATTAAATATCATCGCTATTAGTTCTATCCCATATTGGTTACATCTTTTATGGACTACTATAACAATAGCAAG
This sequence comes from Myodes glareolus, assembly GCF_982192425.1. Classification (NCBI taxonomy): domain Eukaryota; kingdom Metazoa; phylum Chordata; class Mammalia; order Rodentia; family Cricetidae; genus Myodes; species Myodes glareolus. Next base: position 47,118,121 of record NC_142028.1, on the reverse strand, counting down.
TTAAAATATATTTTAGATTTAAATATTATGCTACTATGCTTAATTGACTTAATAAATATTTTATCCCTGCTAAAACATATGCTATTTATTGAAATAATGTGTTTTAGAAATGTTGATTTTTGTTGACAGTTTGCAATACTGTGATAAAATGGAATGAATAAGGGAATTTTTGTTTTATGCATTATAAGTTGTAGAATACAGGTGCATGGGTATTATTTGGCCTCGACAGTCTTCATTAGTTAATGGTGTCCTCATTAGTTATATTTAATGTGTTGGAGCAGTAAGAAATAATGAATGTATTTGAATGAAGAAAGGCAACTGTAAGTCAGAGATCATTCTTTTCCTATTGTAAGCAAAACTTACAGCTGTTGCTAGCCAAGATTTGGTCTTGATCAAGTTCCAATAGACAGATCTCCCTACACATAGCACATCCATACACTCTGCCTAGTCTCTAGTTCTATTTTGAAACTGCAATCACAGAACTTTTTTTAAAACAGTTATGATAGCATCAGTTCCATAATTTCAAATCCTGCAATGGCTTGATGTTGCTACATTTGTTAGGGAAAGAGTAGCCATTACAAAAACTAAACTCCAGAGGAGAAATTCATTTTTCATATATGCAACCATGTTAGATATTTCTGACGGGTAACAGTCTGATGATACAAGAATGTAGACACTATTCCTTAATGATTCAGGATTGGCTGCATCTTAAAGAAGGATAAAACAAGCATCAAATATTCATAATTATTCTTAAACATGTTATCCCAGATGTTCATGCAATTTTAATACATTTAATTTGCTAGAATTAGCCTGATAGTCATAATTATATGAACTTGTGTCTGGGGATATGTTCTTTCAAATGGCAGTCATTTCCCGGAGACAATTGTCTACTGTAAGAGACAGAGTATAGTTTTATACTAAACAGCTAATGGTCTCAGCTACAAATCTATTTTTTAGATGGCATATGATTACATACACGTGTCATTTGAGACTACATTCTGCTCTTTTTTGATTTACTCATCGGTTCATCTATCTTTTTAATGCTGATTTCCCCCTTCATTATAAAATTTTGTGTCTGCATTTTTACATTTTTCTGCTTTGTCTGGATTTCACCATGCTTTAGATTTCTTACTAAATTCTTAGTCTGCCTTCAAGAGTGCATTTCCTGGGTTATTTGATCTCACAGCGACATCTCTAATCTATATCCTTCATTTGTTGTCATCTCTCTTTTGTTTACATTACCTTGTTTTGTCAGTTTAACTATTTGACACTGCTTCCTAATGAGGGATGCTCTGCTTGAGTTTGTTCAGTCTTCTTTTAGCCCTCAAAGCACACTCTTCAGCTTATAGTAGAAGCTTAGTTAATACTATGTTAACAAATAAATATGCAATCATCAAAACCTCTGACTATAATTATATTCTTCCTGCAAACATTTAAAGTTTCCCCATTTTTAGTGATGTTAATATATTCTGTTGACTTTTCGTAGAAGACTCTAACTTGGATATATAGGCCAAACTAGTTTATTACTAGGTATGGGGAATATTGACAGGAATGTGGAGAAGTGGTGCAAAGAAAGACTGATGACAGACAGTCATATGTTGCTGAGTCACAGCTGACAAATAAATTATATCTTAGGAATAGTTGAAAGACAACTTTAAGCTGTATGTAGGGCTGGGGTGATGGTTCAGTTCCTAAAACACTGCTTACTATACAAGCCTCAAGATCCAAGTTCAGGTCTTCAGAACCCACATAAAAGCAAGCACCATCTCTAACTTCCAGTGCCTATAGTAAGGGACAGAGACAGGAAAATCCTGGTGCCCATCAGTTGTAGTGATATTTCATTTGTATTTTAATAAATAAAGCTTTTCTGAAAATCACAGAGTAAAACAGTAACACTGGCCAACCTTACAGACCAGGCAGTGGCGGCACACATCTTTAATCCCAGTAGCCACACTAGTTTGGATAGAAACCAGGTAATAGTGGTGCATGCCCTTAATCTCAGCACTAGAGAGGATTATAAAATGGGAGGGCATAGTTGTCAGTCTCATTCTTATTCTGAGGATTCCTCGAGGCAGGATTGCCATTTTCAGACTTAGGTAGAGGTAAAAGCCAGAGAATGAATGTTTTGCTTCTCTGCTCTTCATGTTGAATCCCAGTATCCAATGTGCTGCTATGGAGGAGTCTTGTTTTTCACCTGGCATGCATCAAACATATTGGCCTTCCACGGAAAGAATCTGAATAATGTTAGGCATCAAGGCACATGCCCTTAAACTCAGCAATTGGGAGGAATACTCAGGCAGATCTTGAGAGTTCAAAGGTAGCTCTTCTACAAAGCAGCTTCAAGTACAACCAGGGTTACACAGGGAAACCCTGTTTCTAAGATAGATAGATAGATAGATAGATAGATAGATAGATAGATAGATAGATAGATAGATAGATAGATGATAGAGCAAAATGATAACAACAAAGTAAATAAAAAACAAGCAAAAAAAGAAGAAAAGAAATCTTTGGAAAGAAGAGAAGGTAACTTTGAAGCTTTGACTTGAAGCCTATTATGCATTTTACAAAGTATTCAAGGGATAAAAGAAAGACATTCATGGCATCTGGTACAAGTTCTGACTGCATTCTTTCTTATTTTATTTTCTCATCTGCACTTCATGTCCTTCCAAGTCAACTTTGAACATCAAGATGGGCATGCTTCAAACTTTGCATCATGCATGCCCTGCGTATTTTCAGTAGCTCCCCAGAAAGGAGTGATTTCCTGTCAGCCGCATCCTAAACCACTCAGCTATTTGTACAAGTTACTCTTATTTCCTCTCCCCTCCAATTTTGGTATCCATTATCAAATTATCTTCTGCCCTGTATTTCTATTGTTTCTGCCTAATGTTCCCTGTCCTTTTGACTGAGCTCTCTTGGTTTATTTAGTCCTCATTTTTTTCAAGATAGAACTCAAATCTACATTTTATTCAGAATAATCAAATGGGCTATCTGAATAAGTGATATTTTTGTTCTTTCTGTGTGTTTATAGGTTTATGTTGGTCGAAAGAGAAAATAGTGGTGTAGTTCAGCTGAGAATACAACAGTAGTATATAGATATCAAACCTCTGAATGTCCTCTGTGCCTGTGAGGTAGTATGCTCTAATCAGTCCTTCTAGTATTGATTTTTTTTATGAATTACCTTTGACCTGCTTGGTTTTCAGAACTAATCAAATGTGTTTTTGTAGTCTATGAAAACTTTCATCTCTTTCATACATTTTCAATTCATGGAGGGAAAAGATATGTTATAATTCAATCTTTATCTCAGATTGTCAGTACTTTCCTTGTGGTAGGCACTGAAATGATCTCAAATGAGTCGATGTATTTTGCAATAACCTGAAGGAAGTTTCATTTTCCTGTACTTTAATCTTAACCATCACCTACCACATACTACATAAACTAAATATGTAATGAATCAAACCCTAGTGACTCTAGTTTGGGTACCAGTAGTAATACAGGGCCCCACTCTAAGAGACATATGTCTCTCTGAAAAGAAACTCTGAAGACCTCTTTGATTATTTTGTTAATAGAACCTTATCAGAATTCTCAGTGTTGATAAATAAATGATATACACTGTCTAGGAAAATTAGTGCAGATGAGCTCAAATGCTTGTAACTATGTTCTAGGAAACTTTGGTGTGATTTTGAAGTCTAATAATTGTTTTATTTCTTTAACCCTAGGGTATATCTCTGATGAGCATATTTGTTTTTGTAAGTTTCTATTCATTCTAGTCTCTGGTTATTGCAAAGTAAAGTAAAGTAAAATTGGGAAATATTTCTCCTGCAAGTATATGTGCTGAAATTACAGCTAAGAGATTTCAAGATATACAGATATACTTGATAATATGAAATCAAATATATTGTTATTGAGCTCAACATTTTTTTTCTTGACAGCTCATCTCTTGTTCTATGACATGTATTTTCTCAGTTGATGCACTGATTAAAATTTTCTTTTCACCTTTTTAAGCTATCTAGCCAGTTTAATTTTGTTTCTCTAATTGTTATTTGAGTATTGTCCTTTCAATGAGGAATCAAATACCCTGCTTTAAAGTGAGACTTTTTAGTCCAAAACTACTTTTGTCAATAGCTGACAATTTTACAGTGTTCTCAAAATTCATGTACTGTTTGGGATATGACAGAGAAACCCAAGGGTGAGTCTCTTTAAACATAAATACTGAAATGGTTGATATTCATCAACACAAAAATAAAAGGTTCTCTAGGTGATGAATGGGATAGAATCTTTTCATGGTGTGCAACTATGTGTGGCCTGCATGTGTTTATGGGTGTTTGCATGTGTTTATGAGTGTTTGCATGCATGTGCAAAAGAATGGAGGCCTAAAACTGAGATAGGGTTTCTTCTTTGAGTGATTGAGGCAGAGTCTCTTACTTGCCCTAAAGACTCTCTTGTCTCTTCGATTCTTGGGCCCTGAATCTATAGGCAACATATGTGCTTGAAGAGCTATGATGTTGATGTTGGAATCCAAACCATTATCCTCAGATTCACAGAACGAGTATTTAATCCCCTGAGCCATCTTCTCGTTCACAGGCTAGAGTGTTTCTGCTATATTTTAGTTCTTGGGTGCTCAGCATGGGAACCAGTTTAAACTCTCACTGGAAGTCTAATCAGAGGCATTATCTGAATTTAACTCAATCTCAATTTACATTTTCAAGTGATTTGTAAACGGATTTTACGTATTTGAAATATGGACACTCCAATATTGAATTTGGCTAGAAATTTTAGAAATATAATTCTGACTGTAATCAAAATAGGCTTCTTGCTTACCATTGCTTGCAGGCTGGCAGGGCCATGGATATAAATATCAGTCAATGAATATGAGTGACATGATCTGTGTGGACCGATGTTGCCAAGACGTGACTCTGAGAAGTACCAGCTCCTTCTCCCATTGGATGTTCTTGGTAGACAGTTCAAATGTGGGTAGATAAACGGCACACTCAGAAGAAAGCTATATATTCAGACGAGATGATCAACTCCACAATGCTTCCATAAAGAAAAGAGCTTTCATCTTTATTAAGGCACTTCTAGTGTTTGCCTTTTTCAGGCTGCAAATGCATAGCTAATTTCATGTCAAAATTTGAATACATCACTCTGTTTAACAGATTCATAATGTCACATAATAAAGACCCATGGATTATTTTATAACCTTCTAATATTAAGTTTTCAACAGCTAAATTGTTACATCAAGATCCAATTGTTAATTCAAGTCAGTGATCGTTTCTAACTCCTTTGTAAGTTCTAAATTCATAACACTTAGCAGCCTTTGAATTAAGAACATGCCATTCTCTCTAGCAGGTAAATGATCAAAATATTTTCAGAAAAATATCCAAGAGCAGGCAATATAATTAAAAAGTTATTTATCTTTCTGATTTTGAATGTTAATTTTGCTCTCATTTCTTAAACCCAACATAATTGCATTTTCCCCCTGATTATCCAGTTTTATATTTGGCATAACAAATGGTGTTTAACTTATGGACTTATCTTACTACAACAGGATCCCCTAGAGATTTTGGAAATATTCCTTGCATGATGTTTTGCATAAAGAATGTTTATTCTGAAAGTCTTTCTCCACTCTGTATCTTTGTACTGAAAATAACATTTTATAAAACTTTAAAAAGTTTTAAACTTACAGAAAAGTTACAAAGCTAGTATAGTAAGATTTCCCCTGCTTTACTGGGTCTATATGTCTGTGTTTTCCATATCTACAGACTAAACTAACTGTTGATTGAAACTGTATATGAAATGCACCTATTCCAATGAAATTTAGAAGTTCTCTTGTCATTATTTTGTAAACATTACAGTGTGACAAATGCTTATTAGATATTTTAAGTAATCTAAAGCTGATTTTTCTAAGATTTACTTATTTTTATTTTCTTTGTTTTACATTTATATGTATATATTCATATCTGTGCATGAATATGGAATCTCCTTTTATGCCTGATGTATAAGATATCTTAACAAAATAAGCACATACCAATGTTTACTGATTTATTGTCTGGTCACTGTGATAAGCATTTCCCCAGTAGAGAGTACTTATGATAGTACTTAAATGATATACACACTATGCCACAAAGATGTATGATTTATTATTTCTACACCACTAAGGATTGAATCATTAAACACTTTCCACAGTCATTACTATTATTACTCAGCGTATCATGGAATTTATTCCAAGCTAGGTGTTGGCCACATTGATGAATTTGTTGTATCATTTTCCATTACCATATATGACTCAAACAGTGTATTCATCATAACATAGATCAGAAGTCTTCATGGGGTTTCAGCCATAAATTTTATTTTCAATTTTCATATAGTGACAATTGTAAAGAAGATGGAAACTGATCACCACAAACAAGTCAATTAATTTATCCAGAAGACATTCACCATGAATAATTTCAACTGTCAGATAGAGTGTATGGAGTGTTGGATTTGGAAGGCTGTGAATATTTAGTTGAGCCCTTATTTCTTTATACCAAAACATCTGCTGTTCCTTCTTTTCTCCTTTTAATTTTTTTCTCAATTTTTCCATTCAAAAATTTCTGCTTCCTTCCCTCCTCCCATTCCCCTCCCAATCCCCCACTCACCTTCCTCCTTCCCTCTCCATTTTTAAGAAAGGGCAGGGTACACTGCCCTGTGAGAAGTCCAAGGCCCTCCCCTCTCCATCCACGCCTGGGAAGGTGTGCATCCAAATAGACTAGTGTCTCAAAAAGCCAGTACATGGAATACAGATAAGCCCTGGTGCCATTATCAATGGCTTCTCAGTCAGTCCCCATTGTCATTCACATTTAAAGAGTCCGGTTTGATCACAGGCTCGTTCAGTCCCAGTCCATCTGGAATTGGTGAGCTACCATTATATCAGGCACACTGCCTCAGTGGGTGGATCAATCCCTTGTGGTCCTGACTTCTTTACTCATCTTCTCCCTCCTTCTGCTCTTCAACTGGACATTGGGAGTTCAGTCCAGTGCTCTGATGTGGCTCTCTGTCTCTATCACTAGACCATCTTTACACACTGTAGGAAATTTCAAGAGATCACAGTTGAAGGTGATAGTACAGAGCTTCTGTTTTTCTTCTGTTTGGGAAATTAAAACAGAATTTTATATCCCATGAAAGGCATTGACTTATATTTTTTTCTGAGACTATGAAGATGTCTCTTCTTTAGATTCCATTCAGTGCAAGGTGATATAATTGTTTAACATAATTTACAAGTAACTGCAATGTGTCACAATGATACAATGACAAGCTCTGAACATGGCAAGGACTTTTATATTTAACAGCTATCAACTATTTTTTTTTACTGCAAATTAGAAGTGCTTAAAACTGGCACCTAACGAATGAACTAGACATCAGTCATTTGTACAAGTTTCCAAACAGAATGACATCCATTAGGAATTTACTGCTCCAAAGACAGCAAGTAGAAGGACTTCAACATTCTGAAGTAATGAAATAGAAGTGAGACATTTAAAAGGAATTTCACATAGAAAAAAACTGAGGATGATTTTGCCGTAATTTCAAGGTGTGTGTGTGTGTGTGTGTGTGTGTGTGTGTGTGTGTGTGTGTGGTCAAGAGAAGGCACCAGTTTGGTTAAATTTCATGTTAAGAATTGCTCTCATTTACTTTACTCTTGCAATTAATGTTGCTCTACAATAAAACTTAGATAAATTCATTAGCCTGCCTACTCTGACATACATATTTTAAGTTTATAAATTCCAGAGAGATGAAAATGACTTTAAATTACTTGTTTTCATTTGTACTGCGATCACACTGCTTTATCATTCTAAAAGGATCAGTGATTGAAAACTGAGGTCATCAGTATAATTAAGTGAAGAGTTAAGCTTATATCATTTCAACTGAACTAACAGAAATAAACTCCAGCAATGACACACTGAGAGCTTTCAATTTCATAATCTAATATGTCTTCATTATAATTGAAACAGCCAAGCACATCAATAATGTTTAATATAGACCTGCTAATATATAAAAAGCGTATCCACTCCTTCAATTTTTCAACCATCAGTTATTATTTCTTATTTATTTCAAATTTTGCTTTCCTCCTACTGAAATTACATTTGAAATGTCATTAACTTTAATTTCTATACACATGTTCACTATTTTCTTCTTCTTATGGACTCAAGCTTCCAAATATGTTTATTCTGTTGAAGTTTTATTTTGTGTAATTTTTTTTTGAATTTTCAAATTTAAAGAATGTGTCCTAATTATAAAATCCTAATGATTGAAATTTATTTCATTGTTCCTCACTAAGTAAACTGATGTAAAACAAAATTTGATACATAAATTATTATTGAATAAAGATAACATGAATTTGAAAGTGAGTTGGGAGGGGCTCACGGGGGGATTGGAGAAAGGAAAGAGAAGGGAGAAATGGAATTAAATTATAATCTCAAAACAAAAGATTTTTAAAAATTGATTTTGTTTGCCTAAACTTAGTTTGACCCAGAGATGATGAAATTCATATCTCCAACCCTGGCCACTGACATTAAATTTGCTTGGATCCTACTGTTCCTAGAGAAAATGGAAAGGCTCAAAGTCAACCTGCATCTCTCCCATCCTAAACTCCCTGATATATGTCTGCCACCATGGGTCCCCAGTAGCTCAACCTCCATTCTGCTGCAAGATTTGGGCTTTCACTATGCAAGTACACAATCTCAGTCTGTTGAGATGAAGTCTGTCTTTTCTTCAATCTTGCTTCACCACCTCATTTACTTTAGGTATGTAAAAACTACTGTAAACAGTAAGTATTATTTAAACAATGACAGGATACCTGGTTGTAGAATGACAAAGATCAAAGAAACCCATGCTAACTCCAAGGTAAACAAATAATATTTGTTTATTATAAGGGGAAAACTCATGAAACAGGAATGAGAAGTCAAACCTCATTGTGTAGTGAGGGAACCACAGAGAGAGAGACCCTTGGGCAGAGAGCATTTTTTTCTCCAGGTACTCAAAAGGTCACGCCCTAACCTGGTCCTACCTCTTAAAGATCATTGGCTGACAGAGATTCCCTATCACCTCCACCTTTTGTCTAAATAAGAGAGTTTCAAACCCAATACAAAACTATATACACTAGGAGCAGATATCAAGTACAAAATTTGGATTGCAACCAATATAAACAATATTAAGCAAGGAACACATGTTAAATGTTTTAATAAACATTTTATTCTAAAGAGTCTTGCATAGGAAATGGCTTGGCTAAATCATAGAGGAAGGTAGGAAATAGAATTAACAGTGCTTTCTTATCATGTACTGATTTTATGAAAGGGCTTTTCTTTCATGCAGTAATTATATTGATTTTATTTTCAAGACAAGGCTTTCTTGTTTAAGAGCCTAGCTGCTCTGGAACTAGCTCTTGTAGACCAGGCTGATCTCAGTCTCACAGAGATTCGCCTACCTCTGCCTCCCAAGTGCTGGGATTAAAGGCATGCACCACCACCTCCTGGCAATATGGTTTACAAACCAAATGAATCTGTTGCTGTTATCAATTAGTGATTTCCCCAGTCATCTCCTCTGCTTTCTATGTGAAGAAATTTCACTCCAGAAGATGGTGTTTTACTCCCAATGGCGGAAGAAATGAGAATCCAATCTGTTTTTCATTATGAAGGCTGCCTTTGCTAGACCACAGTGCACCTCATTGTGCTTCAGATTTGTGTAACCATCACAAAGTACACTGTGATGAAATTAAACAGAGAAGGTTAGTTTTGGCTTATATCTTGAAATTTTTTGTTCATGGCCACAAAGTGGTCCTATTACATTGCGACTAAAGCAGTGCAGATTGTAGACTGAACCTGCATTAGAATACATTACCGCATCTCATCACCAAGGAATGAACCTAAGATTAAGATACTGTAGTTGCCTTCAAGGATATACATCATGGTTTAAAGATCTCCTCAAAGGTGTGAACTTTGAAAAAGTCCATTGCCTCAAAAATTATTAGTGAAAACCTACACAAAGTATTTTAAGAAATTTAGGCATAGGCAAGAAGTTTCTGAGAAGGACTGCAATAATTCAGGAAATAAAATAAAAACTTTGCAAATGAGATATTATGGCATTCAAAAGCTTCGATATAAGAAACAAAACAATCAAATGAAGAGACAGCCTATGTGATTAGGAAAAAATCCCTACTAGTTATATCTGTGTTAAGTTAGTAACTTGACTAAATATGAAATTCAAGAGACTAAATGAAGAAAATAAAATTACTAACTCTGTAGCAGTTGTCAAGAAGATGAAATCCAAAAAGCCAGTTAAATGGGAAGATATTTTCCAACTATAGCTATTAGGAAAACAAAAAAATTACAAAAGTTTGTAACTTATCCATGCCGGAATGACCATTTTGTGGGGACTCTATGTATATTCATAAATTCATACATTTATACATATATATGTGTGTGTATAAATTCATTGTGTGTATATATATGCATACACATATTATATATAATGCATATATAATACATATACATATATATATATATATATATATATCACATAAAAGTAGAAGTGAGACTGGGGAAATTTACTAAGTCAGAAAGGGAAGGTATGTTGTAAATAGGAGCAGCAGGCTGCTTTCCACCGCCCGGCTAGTTTTACTCGGAAACAATTACATGGAAACTGTATTCATTTAAACACTTTCTGGCCCATTAGTTCTAGACTCTTATTGGCTAATTCTCACATCTTGACTAACCCATATCTAATAATCTGTATACAACCACGAGGTCATGGCTTACGGACATGAGTCTAGCCAGTGTCCGTCTTGGGAAAGGGAATCATGGTGTCTGCCTGACTCTGCATCTTTCTCCCAGCATTCTGTTCTGTCTACTCCACCCGCCTATGTTCTGACCTATCAGGCCAAGCAGTTTCTTTTTTAATTAACCAATAAAAGCAACACATAGAAAAAAGACCCACCTACATCATTTCCCTCTTTTACTGTTTAAACAAAAAAGAAAGGCTTTCATTTTAACATAGTAAAATTACCTATAACAAAACAGTTATCAAGCAAGAATTACAGTTACAATATCTATATCTACTTTATTTTTTATCATAACTAAGGGAAACAATAACTATCTATCTATTCTTCAACTCCATCAAAGACTCCAGAAGGATATAATATTACCTAAGCAAACAAGAAATAAACAACTTCCAAACTCTAGAAATGACAGAGACATCTCACCGTCTGGATAGTCACCCAAAGTTCCTCTGTACTGTTGGGGCATCCATCTTCAACCTACAAGCCCATGGAATCCAGCAGACATTTCCATTAAGCAGGAAATTTCAAAGGCAATTCAGTCAGTATCTGTTATGTCATGCAGAATGTCTTGCAGACTCTTTCATAAATAAGGAATCCTGAAAGACCATCTAAACCTTAGGCAAGTTCAGCAGTCCTCTCTCTGTGGGTTCTTTGTGTCCAGTTTATGCAACAGTCCAGGCAAGAGAACTTTCTTGCCCAAATGGCTATCAGACTCCATAAGGAGCCTCTTCGATGCCCATCTTTCTCTTAAAGTATCTGGTGCTGCCAGGAGCAGACGTGTCTCACTGTCATGAAAAGCCCTAAGTTATTAAAGCATTAAATGCCATATTCTATAGTCCTTGAAAGATATGAAGAATGCCTCTGTAACTGAAATATATCTCTATATATCTAGAAAATCTAAGTAACATGACTACAAGCTTGACTATTATTGATGATTATCCATTAATAACCTGTTTTCTAATTGTACATTACATTTTAAAATGAACTACAAAATCACAATACCTTAATCAAGATCAGGAATATGCATATAACAAAATTGACCTTAAAACTATATCAATAAAGTAAAATTTATACCAATGTAAATTATTCATATCTGTATCATATCCCCTTTAAATGTAAAAGAACATTTACAAATAATTTCTGGGAATATGGATGTAGTTATTTCTCTCCAAACTTCTTTCTGCTGTATAGGGGCACTGTTAAATAGGTCTTTCATGATATAACCTGCCTGCCAGGTTCATCTCAGTTGGCAGTTGAACGAAGTAATTTTTTGAGGGTGTTCACAGCAACCTTTCAGGAGAGTGTGGTCTATTATACCATATTGGGTTAGAAGCAATCCACAGGGTCTCATCCTCTGTGAAAACAAAAGAAGAACTTTTCCAAAGCATCATAAACTTAGATTCAACTTTTGAAGTCAAGGTATTTTCAAAATATCAGTCTTGGATTAGTTCAGCAGCATTTATAAACAAATATATTTTAGCAGTTGTTGCTCCTTCCTCAGCATTCAAATAATTCAAAGGGAGCATAATAGCATACAGTATCAAGATTCTCTGTGTATTTTCCATCTTTATGTGGCTTTATTTTAACCTCTATTTTTTTTATTTTTACTTTTACTTTTTGAGACAGGTTCTCTGTATATCTTTGTCCTGGAATAACTCTATAGATCAGGCTGTCCTTGAACTCACAGAGATCCCTCTGTCTCTGCCTCAAAAGTGCTGGGATTAAAGTTGTGTGCTACCACACCTTGAAGTCATAGAGGTCAATCTATCTCTGCCCCTTGAAGTCTCAGAGGTCAATCTGCCTCTGCCTCCCAAGCATTGGGATTAAAGTTATGTACCACTACACCCATCTACTCTCTTTCTTTTCTTTTCTTTTCTTTTCTTTTCTTTTCTTTTCTTTTCTTCTCTTTTCTTTTCTTCTTTAAGAACTTTAACTTTTAGACTGCATATATTTTTAACACACTGTAAACCATTTAGAGGTTTTCTTAATTTTGAATCTCTCTTTACTGTATATCTCTCTTTTTTTGACTACAGGAGTCTTTAAGGAGAGGATTAAAGCCTTGGCTTTGACAGCTGGATCCAGCCCATCCCTTAGCTTTCTGGCCTCATGGCAGAGGTACCGCCAGAGCCATTTTTATTGCCACAACTCTGTGTCATTTTAAGGTTCCTGCCAGCAAGCAAGCTGAAGCATTCTGCTCACAGACCACACTCAGTCAGATTGCCTGCCTGAAAGAGTCAGAGTTTGCCCTGGCAGGACGGCCCAGAAAGCCGGCATTTTAAAACAGTGCGGCTTTTTTTCCACCTGCGGCTGAAAACCAAAAAGCATGAGGTTGCCTTTTATCAACACTATTTAAGTGTTTCGTGGCAGGACCTCTTAAAGAGCTGCAGGGTTTTGCAGATAAAGCTGAGTCAGGAAGCCTCTCTTAAATGAGAGTGTTTGCTTGCCTCTAGCAAGCAGAGCAGAACCCAGAAATTGCTGCTACCAAGAAACCATGCATAATGCTGTTATTTTGTTCTAGAATTAGTTCCCAAGCTGTCACAGGCTTTATGTGTATACAGTTGTCCATATGTTGGCACTATCTGTAATGAAGAAGTGAGCAGGCTTGCTTTCCATCCCACCCAGCTCCTGTAGGGCTAGCTTAGCCCCAGAATAGTTACAGGGAAACTTTATTCATTTAAACACTGCCTGGCCCATTAGTTCTAGCCTCGTATTTACTAATTCTCACATCTTGACTAATCCATATCTAATAATTCGTATGCCACCACGAGCTTGTCAGTTACGGCATGAGTCTAGCCAGCGTCTGTCTTGGGAAGGGGAAACATAGTGTCTACCTGACTCTGTGTCTTTCTCCTAGTGTTTTGTTCTGTCTATTCCACCCACCTATGTTCTGACCTATCAGGTCAAGCAGTTTCTTTATTAATTAACCAATGAAAGCAACACATAGAAAGAAGATCCACCTGTATCAAAGGTATACAAAATAGTGATTATTTTCATAGTATAAAATATGTGTATATCAAAATGTATTTTGATTGTATTAGACATATGTACCTTAAGCATATGATAATTACATAGCTTCTACCACTTCCAAATATTGCTATGTTATGTTTTGTATAGAAGTTTTAAGGGATATCAACATGCAAATATTGTGAGATATTTGTACACTGTGTGAAGGTGTATTGCTCTGATCAGTGTAATAAAAAGCTGAACAGTCAAGGTCAAGGCAGGAGACATAAGCAGCCAGGGAGAAGAAGGTGAGGGATAATCTTGGCATGAGAGAGACATTCAAGGAGGCCTGGAGGAAACAGGATAGGTAGTAGGTGACAGAAGGTAGATTAGTAAAAATGGTTTAATTTAAGCTTTGAGAGCTAGTTAGAAACAAGTCTAAGCTGAGGCCAAACTTTCATAATTAATAAGTCTCCCTGTCATTATTTGTGACTTGGAGTCCCGCCCATCTGACTACATTAAATTTTAGAACTCTCCTTAGCCTGCAGTTATTTATTTAATAGATACTTTACTTTAGAACTAATTTAGGATTAAATGGTAAAGATCTTTCCAATAAAAGTAGGTATAAGTTGTTAAAGGGCTAAAAATGGTTAAAGAGCTTTCAAAGTCACACAACAGAGAAAAGAATGATAAGAGGATGTCATTGTTAAATATGGGCTTGCCTTAACTGAGTACTTACCAGATAATACTGTGAACTACATCACAATTTGAAATTGGAAGTGAAAGTTAACCAAATCTTTATGTGAATCACTTGAGGCTACAAAAACATGTGCTTAATTCTTTTCCTCAATTGATTAAAGATATTTTAAGCTTTGCAGATTTATGATAACTAAGCTAATCACATACTCAGTACATCACATATGAACATTGCTATTAATAATGAAGCATGGTAGAGAAATTAATAAAAAAAAAGTGGGCATGCCTTTTGATTAATAATCCTCTTGTCCCTTTCTTGTCAGTTTTTTTTCAATTGACAGCCAGGTAAGATAGAAAAAATGTGTTTTTATTTTTTAATTAGAAATGAATTTTAAGCAAACTAAGAATTTTATCCCTCAATGGATTTATGTAAAAGCAAGTGAATTGAACTCTGAATTGAATATGAGTTGAGAAATAAAGAGATATGGAGAGAGAAAAAGAAAAGAAAGGGAAGAAACAAAAGGGAGGGATTGTATAGGAGAGATATTCATTTTTATCTGTCTTAAATATCAATATTTTCTTCTACTTCATCAATTATATTGTATTTTGTTGACAATTGACATTTTCCACAAATTTACAAACATATAAAAATTTAATATTCAAAATTTAAGGATTTAAAATTTGAATCATTGAAAGTTTTTCTTTGTATCAAGTTTATAAAATATTTTAGTTAAATATTAGCTTGAACTTAATTTTTACACTGTAATTCCCATCCAACTCAGACTATTCTCATATGTAATGTGGCCTAAAGTATAGTGACATTTTATTTCTGTTTTAATAGATAAAGCTTCCCTATAAAGGTCAGAAGTGCAAAGGTAAGCATAGAGGTCATACAGTGGTAGCACATCTTTAATTCTATGATTTGGGAAATGGAGGCAGATGGATTTCTTTGAGTTCAAGGCCACCATGAGCTACACAAGGTCAATGCAGGAACAAATCTAGGTGGTGTTAGCCTATACTTTTAGTGGGTGTAGGTACTAAGGAGTCATATGCCTTTAATCACAGTACTAAAGGGAATATAAAATGGGAGGAGAGACAAGAGAGAAGTTTAGTGAGCTTAGTTTGCAGTTGCCCAGCCTTGGTAGTGTTAATACTTCTCTAGTGGCTTGATTGCTTTGCTTTTCTGGTTTTCAATTTGAATCCCAGTGTCTGTTTCTGGGTTTTTATTATTTGTGCTACATATAAGCCTTTATTTACCTTTTATCATTTATCACAGAACCATTATTTGATGAATCTATAGCTCTTTAAGTGATCTGAGATGCTTTCATTGTCATATATTCAATTCTCATATGCATTTATAATTACTCCTAAATCTCCCATTTCAATGGTCCAATTTTCTGTCTTGTGTCTGCAACCACATAGAATCTTTTGATTTGATTTGAAATAGAATCTTCAAGACATATGGTAACACACACCTTTAATCTTAGTAACCACAATGACACATATTTTCAACCAGTAGTCACACTAGTTGCCATAGAAACTGGGCTGTGCATATCTTTATGATGGTTGCGCACTAATCCCAGCCCTAGAGAGGAATATAAGACAGGGGAAGAAAGCTCCCAGACATAGTCTCCTTCTGAGGTTCCTGGAGGCAGGATCATTATTTTCAGACTAAAGTTGAGGTAAGAACCAGTGTCTGGCTGTTTTCTTTTTGGGAACTTCAGGTTGAACCCCAATTTTTGACCCTGAGCTTTTATTAATCATGCTTCACTTGGTGCCCAACATTTTGTGGTACAAATTCACGTGTATCCCTGTTCCACACCTACTAGGACTTTGGCCAAAAGTCTCCTTCCCACAACCCACCTGGTTTGATTTCACCTACAAAGTGTTTTGTTTTTTGCCAAAACCCCACCACGGCAGAGGTACCCCTTTGATGACCTCACTACACAGCAACTTGGCAATTTCCCCGGCTCACTCTCATTTTGACCCCTGCCATTTTCTCTGCCTCATGGTGATGTGTGCAGCTTCCAGTTCTTGTTCCAAATAACAATTTACTGAAATTTCCTAATGGAGGTAAGTTCTTTTGATTAATAAATAAATCAATAAATTTGAAAGTGAGATAATTGTATCACCATCCAGCAATTTAATAGTTTTTTGCTTATATTATAGATGAATATTATAAAATGAATAATATTCTACAAGGCTTATATGGTTTTTCTGATGCATCCATTTATTTGATATTGGGATTTAGCTTTGTTTTTCATTCTATATCCTTAAGAAATGATTTGATAACAGAGCCAAGAATGAGGCACTTTTAGAAATGATACAGTAATTACAGACTAATAATAAAAAGCTAGCTGACAAGATTTATACCACTGAAAATCAAAAGTTAGCTGAAAATATTAATAGCATTGAAAAGGATAACATTAATTTGATAGAAAATTCAATCAGTGTCAAAGAGTGATGAAAAATCATCTGAAAGAATTTAAACTGTCAAATTTGACAATCAAAATCTGTTAAAAAGTTATGATAAGTTAGCATATAGGAAAACACTCTGCATGCCACCAAAATAATATCCAAGGATAAGAAATTATCATTAATAGAAAAATTCCATACCTTGGAATCATGTGGGCAGAATGAAGACCAGAGGTTATTTGAGTAGATGAAATCATTAGAAAAATTCACAGGTCAAGAGATTCTGATTTTACAAAAGACACAGTGGTAGAATGATTTGAAATGATTGATAAAATTCTCAGGACTGATAATTAGGGTATGGAGGTACAAGGACAGGATTTAGCCTCACTAGTATGTGTCAGAGTCAGAGATGACTTACAAAGGGTTCTATCTACCTACCCTGTAATCTCCTCTTACAAACCATCTAATAATAAATATCCAAAATGATTCAAAAAATATAAATTGTAACCTATAAGCGATGTAAATAAAATTAAGCAAGCAGTGGTATCTTATGGCTTGCGGTCACCATTTATTAGGAAAATGATGAAAACATGGGCTTAAAACAATAAGGCTACCTCATACAACTGGCTTCAATTTGCTTCAGAGGTCCTGTAAGATGGGCCACAACTACTGTGGAAATATTACTAGTAAGGAGAGGCAAAAGTTTAGTAAAACAGGGAAGAGCAAAAGGATTTGCGGCTTCCCAATATCAAATTCTTGGAGAGGGCGCCTATGCTGACCTACAGTATCAAGCTCTTAATTATTTACACAGCTTGTCCTTATGCCACAAAACAGCCTTAAATGCTTGGGACAAGATTCAAGAACTAGAAAATTGAATCGAATCATATACTAGTGTTAAACAAAACCAAAGAGAACCTTTTAGTGACATTTATATAGATTAACTAAGGCTGTAAAAATAAGAATAACAAATTCAGGAGCTAGGTGAGTAATTATTGAAGTACTGGCTTTTGAAAATGCCAACTTAGAATGCAAAAGGATAATTAGACCTTTAAAGGTTAGATCAGCCTCAATGGATAAAATGAGTATTGAGACATTTGATAATACCGAGGCTTGGGTAGTAGAAGCAATTTCCAAAGGTATGAGGAGATATTAAAATACCAATTGTTACAATTTTGGTAGAATAGGACATCTGAGAAAGTATTGTCAACAAGGCACTCTGAGGAATAATGTCTCTTTTGGGTAATACAAAAATAGAAGATTAATATTCTGCCGCGCGCTGCCTTCTCGTCCACAAGAACGACGCGGGGCACTTAGGATTCTTCTGCAGTAAAGCTTTAATGCGTCTTGAGAGGGAGACCATCAGCTTCCAAAGCGGAGACCCAGAATGAGGGAAACCCAGCCCTTATAAAGGAAACAGTCCTCGCTTCTGACGTGTCACTCTTGGATTGGTCCGCTGCCCATTATCCCAGATGATGCCTCGGAAGTAGCAGGGACGCAGCAGTAGTAAGTTACCAAGCACATGCGCTGGGATTAAAGGCGTGTGCTACATCACCTTGAACTCACAGAGATCTGCCTGTCTTTGCCTCCCAGGCATTGGGACCAAAGACTTGTACTACCACGCCTTGAGGTCACAGAAGTCAATCTGCCTCTGCCTCTCAGGCATCAGGACTAAAGGCGTGTACCACCACACCTTGAGGTCACAGAGGTCAATCTCTACCTTTGTCCCTTGAAGCAATGGAGAATGTGGTTGCGGCCCTCCACATATCCCCCTTTTTTTACTTCTTTGCAGAAAGGCAACTCCCTCGGAAGGCAAAGAAAGAGGTCGCACTTCCCAGAGCGAAAACATTATAATGGGCTTGCACGGAATCTGCCCCTAGGTTCATGATACCTGGAACCTATCCAGCCTGCCCTCTGCCATTTTTCTGGGAAAGGGAATATACTACAGGAAACCCTTATGCAGGACGACATATCTCTCAGAGAGGGCCATTCTCTGTGCGATGCTCTTCAGCTCAACAACCTTCAGGGCTAGCTAAGCCAAGCACTCCACCCTGTGCAATGGACCATTGTCCTAGGGGTGCAGGAGATGGTTGGCATAAACCTTACTGCTTCAGCATAGATAACCACACATCGGTAGAGGCCCCTGTTCCAGGACAGCCAGCGCTTGTGCAATAACCACTTTGTCCCTACGATTTTGGGATTTGAGCCAGCAGACCATCCAGAGGAGAAACACTATTCCATAGCATAGGACTGTTCCAAACATTTCCACCCCCACCCATTCTTTGAGGTAGGGGAATGAAAGACATGACCCAGGACAGGAATCCTACGGCCAAGCTTATAAATCATCTCTAGGATGGTATGGGGGGGGGCAGAGTCTTATTGGTTGTAAAAAATCGAGGAAACCCCGCCATCCTATGGCTGACTGGTAACAGCTTCAGGAAAGCTGAGAGTGTTCTCCATCGGTACTCTGTCATCCATCTGCAAAATGGCAGGAGGAGCAGCAGTCAGGTCCTCAGGCGAATCCGTGTGTTGTGGATCACTCTTCACTGTTCGGGTCAATCGCTCTGGCAGCCAGAATGGGCTTTCTTGATCCTGTGGGAAGACATAAACAGCTCCCCTGGATCTCAATAAAATGGGATCCGGGCCTTTCCATTCATTAGAAAGCACGTCTTTCCACTTAACCAAATCTTTGGGCCGCTGCGGATCTGAACAATGTCGTGTTGCAGCATTTTGGCCATTATCATCCAAATTTAAAAAAATTATAGTGAACAGAGCCATGGCAATGGCCACTCTTGGCGTCTGGGGCAGGTCTGTCAGTATTCCCCCTTTTTGTTTAAGTAGATAAGATTTGAGTGTGCGATGCGCCCGCTCTATGATACCTTGTCCCTGGGGGTTATAAGGCAGGCCTGTAATGTGGGTGACCTGCATCTGTGCACAGAATTGCTTAAACTTTTGAGAAGTATAGGCAGGCCCATTATTTGTTTTTAAAGATGTGGGCTTGCCCCAAGCACTCCATGCCTCAAGGCAATGTTGAATGACATAAGAGGTTTTTTCTCCTGTAAGTGGCATGGCATGAATAATGCCAGAGCATGTGTCAATCGACACATGCACATACTGAAGTTTTCCAAAGGCAGTGATATGAGTTACGTCCATCTGCCATATTTGCAATGGCGTAATTCCTCTGGGGTTCACGCCAGTGTGTCTGATAGGAAGAAATTGGCAACAGCTGTGACATTGGGTTACAATGTCGTGAGCCTCTTTTCTGGTAAGTGAAAAACGTTTGCGCAGGGTTTCAGCTGTAACATGAAACTTATCATGAAAAGTTTTGGCGGTCTGCAACGGGGGGGCAAGAGCTACCCCAGCGAGCTGTGTAGCGCGATCAGCCAGGTCATTGCCCAAACTCATTGGGCCTGGAAGCCCCGAATGTGCCCTAATGTGTGTGATAAAAAATGGAGCTCTCCTACTTAGTAAGCAATCCTGTATCCTCTGGAAGAGAGCTGCCACTGTACTAGTAGGTTTTATAATTGCAGCGGCTCTAATAATTTAACAGCGTTAACCACATAGGCAGAATCAGAAACAATATTAAGGGGACAAGGAAATCTTTGAAGAACCTCTAAAACCACCATGCCACCTGGGGCGAGGTGGCAGAAAAGTTCTTTATATATGTTTTAGAACCGACAACATAGGCTCCCGCACCATTCTTGGAGCCGTCTGTATAAACCGTCATCCCGTCTTTTAACGGGGCAGAAGACGTAACTCGGGGAAACACAATGGGATGACATGCAGCGAACTGCAGCAGAGGGTGTTTGGGATAATGCTTATCAATTTTCCCCGAAAAGGTTGTAACCAAAATGGCCGAATCGTCAGAGGCAGCAGCCAAAGTTTGTACCTGAGAGGAGGTATAGGGGATTATCATAACCTCTGGATGCTTGCCAAAATGACTAACAGACATTTTAAGGCCTTTAAGGGCAATTTGAGCTATAGCGGCGGGGTACCAATCAATACTTTTGTTAGGAGAAGCATGCGGATGGATCCACAATAACGGTCCATCCTGCCATAACACAGCGGTGAGTAGCTTTCTTGTTTTAAACACGCATAGAGCAAATGGTTGAGTTTCATCAATACGGCACAGCCGTGCCTCCTTAATGGATTCCTCCACTAGCAACAAGGCTACCTCTGCTGCCGGCGTCAAGGCCCGAGGGGAGGTAATATGAGTATCTCCTTCCAGGATATCAAATAATGGCTTTAAATCAGCGGAGGGGATTTTTAAGAATGGTCGCAGCCAATTAATATCCCCTAACAACTTTTGGAAATCATTTAACGTTCGCAAATCATCCCTATAAATTTTTATTTTTTGAGGCAGAATCTTTTCAGGAAGAATAACAGAACCTAAAAATTGACCAGTGTGTGCAATCTGGACCTTCTCAGTGACTATTTGAAGACCCCATAGCTGTAAACTTTTAACAAGCAGTGGGTAGGCTTCCTTTAGGACCTGTAAGTCCTCATGACACATAAGTACATCATCCATATAATGAACCACGAGCAAACATGGAAACCGGTCACGGAACGGTTTAAGAGCCTCCTGCACGAACATCTGACAGATGGTCGGACTGAGGCACATACCCTGAGGTAAGGTTTTCCATTGAAAACATTTATCAGGCTCTATATGATTAATTGAAGGAACAGTAAAAGCAAAGCAAGGCCTATCAGCAGGATGCAATGGAATAGAAAAGAAACAATCCTTAATATCTATTATTACCAGACTCCAATTTTTGGGCAAAGCTGAAAGCACCGGGAGTCCTCGCTGCACAGGCCCAAAGAGGTGCATTTGTTCATTAACGGCTCTCAAATCGTGCAGCAAGCGCCACCTTCCGGATTTCTTTCTAATGACAAAAATGGGTGTATTCCACGGAGAGGTGGATGGTTCTATGTGTCCCAGAACCAATTGCTCATTAACTAGCTGATTCACTGCTTCCAGTTTTTCAGAAGTAAGTGGCCACTGGGGAACCCATACGGGGGTCTCTGTCTTCCACGGTATGGGCCGTGCTGCCCCAGTGGCGCCTAGGAAAAACCCAGGCCCTGTTTGTCGACATTAGATTTAGGATTTATTGGTTCCCGTATTCCCTGCTGGGAGCGACCCAAGCCCCTTCCTGGCCTATGACCCATTCTGATTATTATATATTGGGCCTGAGATGAATATGTATTAGACAAGGTCAATCCCATGCCCTGCATCACGTCTCTTCCCCATAAGTTGACTGGCAGGGGGAGGACATATGGTGTAAAATATCCCGACTGCCCTTCGTCTGTTTTCCAGGTTAATCTGGTGGAGCTAATGGTGGGGCTTGCACTGTAGCCCAAGCCCTGTAGGGCATGAGACGACTCGGTAACGGGCCAGGACCGTGGCCACCAGCGCGATGAGATAATACTTTTGTCCACACCGGTGTCCAAAATGCCTTCGAAGCATTTACCATTGACCCAAAGGGGCAGTTTGGGTCGATCGTGAAGGCTAACAACCAAGTAGGATGAATCTTGTCCTGTTGACCCCATTAATCTATTCTCCGGCCTCTGGTGGATGTCTGCCGGGAGAAGCAGTAGTTGAGCTATCCTGTCTCCTTTACTGATGGAAAAAACTCCACTAGGGCAAGAGCATAGGGCTTATATCTCAGCAGTGTGCTGACTATCAATGAGACCTAGGTGGATGATTAATCCCTGTAGGGTAAGCGAGCCACGTCCAAAGAGCAGGCCCACGCTTCCAGGGGGTAGGGGCTCAGGCAGCTGCACAGGGATGGGCTGTACCCCCATTTGAGGCATCAATAAGAAGTCGGTGGAGGCACACAAGTCCATCCTTGTTCTGCCTCCGAGGGTCCCTCGGTCGTTGCCCTGACGAACTCGTTCCCATATTTTTGGGGGCCCTGGGACCGAGGGCCCGCCATCCCGTTTTTTGGATCATCCATTTGTGGATTTCCTAATGGTTGGAGGATCTTACCATGGGCGTCCCTCACGGAGCGGCAGAGCTCCGCCCTATGATAGCCTTTACCACAGCGTGAGCAAAGCATAGGGGGCGCTCTCTCCTTTTCTGATGACCTACAGTCCCTTTTTAAGTGTCCTGGCTTCCCACATTTAAAGCAAACTCTTGTGTCTGGCCTTTTAAAAGGGCGTCTTTGTGACCACATGATGGCTACAGCCAAACCTGCATTTGTCAGGGGTCCTCCTAGTTCTCTACAGACCCTGAGCCAGTCCTGTAGCCCTTTATGTTTCCTAGGGGCTATGGCGGCACGGCACTCCTGCGTGGCTTGCTCAAAGACGAGCTGCTCAATGAGGGGCGTGGCCATATCAGTATCGCCAAAAATGCGTCCTGCTGCCTCAGTCATTCTTGCCACAAAATCTGAAAAAGGCTCCTGCGTCCCTTGTATAATCTTGGTGAGTGGAGTGCTCCCCTCTCCCTATTTTGTCAAGGCTTTCCATGCTCTTACAGTTGTATCAGCTATCTGGCGGTAGGCGCCATAAGGGTAGTTTGTCTGGGCCGTGGCGTAGTGCCCTCGCCCAGTCAGGAGGTCAAATGTCCACTGCTGTTGTTCTGGAGTTAAGGCCTGAGCGTTAGCTCTGGCCTGTTCCTGGGCTGCCTCGTGCCACAGCGCTTTCCATTCCAAATATTGACCCATGCTGATGAGCGACGCTTTTGCAACTGCTTCCCAATCTGCTGGAGTCATGGCAGACGAGGCCAATCTGTCCAACTGGGCTAAGGTAAAATTAGCCGTCACTCCATACTTTCTGACTGACTCTGCTAATTCCTTGATTTGGTTGTACTCCACAGGCGCATGTACTCGCCCATTTTCCCCTTCATAAACAGGGAAGGCCAGGTGTAACTTTCTTTTGACCTTGTCAGGGATAAATGAAAAGGTCTTTGGCTCAAGGCGTTCCTCATAAGGAGGCGCCGAAGGGGAAGTTGGGGGAGGGCGCAGCTCATAAGGAGGCAGATGGGCCGTTTGGGATGTCCTCATGGCCCTACCGCTGGCTGATTCTGCCTCCTCCTCTATGTCTAGTTCTTCTACCTCCTCTCCTGAGCCAGAACTCTCGTGCTCACTTTCATGGTCACTTTCAATTTGCAGAGCTTCAAGCCCCTGCAGAGGATATAAACTACTGTTCTTTCCTTTTTTCTCATTATTGATATCAGAAAGCTTTTGACCTTGTAGGTCAATCTTCTCCCCCATTTTTATTTTCTCAGAACCACCGGGGGGTCCTCTTTCCTTATTTCTTTTTCTTGCAGGCGCGCCTAACCTCTCACTGCACTCAGTTTCTGATATGCTATCCTGGACTTCCTCCAATACATTTTGTCCGTCTGCAACAACAACCTGGCAGGATTTATCTTCTAAGCAATTTCTGGTGAAAAATAAGAGAATTGCTGAAAGAAGTACCAAGGCCTCTATGAAACCTTCCCAATGCGGAAACAAGTCAAGCCCAAAACTGAAAAGTCCAAGAATAGTCATACCTCTCTGAGAAAACAACCTGCAGTTCTGAATCCTCCTTGTGTCCAAGGGGTCTCCGGCGGTGCGAGCAGTTGTCAGGGTACCCCGGCGTCCCGGGGTTTTGAGCACCAGTTGCCGCGCGCTGCCTTCTCATCCGCAAGAACGACGCGGGGCACTTAGGATTCTTCTGCAGTAAAGCTTTAATGCGTCTTGAGAGGGAGACCATCAGCTTCCAAAGCGGAGACCCAGAATGAGGGAAACCCAGCCCTTATAAAGGAAACAGTCCTCGCTTCTGACGTGTCACTCTTGGATTGGTCCGCTGCCCATTATCCCAGATGATGCCTCGGAAGTAGCAGGGACGCAGCAGTAGTAAGTTACCAAGCACATGCGCTGGGATTAAAGGCGTGTGCTACATCACCTTGAACTCACAGAGATCTGCCTGTCTTTGCCTCCCAGGCATTGGGACCAAAGGCTTGTACTACCATGCCTTGAGGTCACAGAAGTCAATCTGCCTCTGCCTCCCAGGCATCAGGACTAAAGGCGTGTACCACCACACCTTGAGGTCACAGAGGTCAATCTCTACCTTTGTCCCTTGAAGCAATGGAGAATGTGGTTGTGGCCCTCCACAATATTCCTGTAGTTCCAGCAACTTATGTTTCGGGGAGAATATTATAAGGTACTATAAAAAATGTCTGACTGCTTTCTGCCCTTCTCCAAAAAGATATGCCTGAGGCTAAATTGGAGAGTTTTGCATTAGCTGCATTGTCAGAAGAAATCTCATATCAGCCTACAATTGACTTTGTTGTGTGGTTATTCATGATCACTCTTATGCACATTTATAGTGAAAAGTAGCACTTTGAGCAAGAAAAAACACAAAATTTACAAAATGAAAATATTAAATAAAAGCCTGATGCTAAGTGGAATAAAGGGAGCAGTGACTTCAGAGCATGATTCTGCCAAGTCAAGATTCTGACTTGTGAAAAGGAATTTTAAAAAAATTAAAAAGAAATTCAAGAAAAGCTTAGGAGCAGGCATGGTGGTGTATAGCTTTAAAATCCCAGCATTCCAATGGCAGAACCTGGTGGTTCTCTAAACTCAAGGCCAGTTAGGTTTATAGACTAAGTTCCAGGGCAGCTATGCTTAGGCAATGAATGAAACCATTGAAAACAGAGAGCTGGTGAAGATGTAATTTCATGAGGGGGCCATGTTCCAACTACGGTAAGCAATAGGATTTGACAGCTTCAACTATGTGATTCTGGCTTTAGACTCAAGGATAGAAAAATAGGGTTATGCAATCTCCTTCCAGAAATAAGGAAAGGCACTGAGGACAGACATGTGTCAGGGTTGTCCCTGAATGTAGGTCTAGAGATGCCCTTATGTGAATCTGTGAAGGTGAAGCCTGGATTGCCTTGGAGATCCTAATGTATTGGAAATATCAGAATCTTGGGATACTTGTGGAAGAAAGCAGGTAACAGGAGTGGAACTAGCCCAAGTGAAAGAAGTGTGTTACCAAAAAGGAGTAGATCTGTAGAGCATTTTGATACCAAACATAGAGAAACAGAATTTGCCCAGAAGGTTTTTGGTGCTGTGGGATAATGTTCTTGTACACTGTAAAGATTTGTTACTCATGGTAGTGTAATAAAAACACGATTGGCCAGTAGCCAGGCAGGAAGTATAGCTGGAGTGATCAGACTAAGAGAATTGTTGGAAGAGGAAAGGCAGAGAGCGAGTCACCAGCCAGATGCAGAAGAAGCAAGATGAGAATTACTTACTGAGAAAGGTACCAATCAGTGGCTAAACACAGACAAGAATTATGGATTAAGTTTTAAGATCTAGTTAATAATAGACCTGTGTAATAGGTCAAAAAGTTTATAATTAATATAAGCTTCTGTATGTTTCTTTGGGACTGAATGGCTGCGGGAGTGGACAGGACAGAAACTTTGGTCTACATGTTGAAATTGCTTTTGTCCAGTATTTCCTCACTATGATTCATTTTCTCCCTTTTGGAACATTAATGCATATTTTGTGTCATTAAACTTGGGAAGTACATGATCTGCTTTTTCATTATATTTTACAAGGGATTTCAGTTAAGAGACTACATGAATCTCAAAAGAGACTCTGAACTTTGGATTATTAAACAAGTTTGGGACTGTTATAGACTATTTGTGCATTTGGAGTTGGACAGAATAAATTTTGTCATGTTATGGCTGCAAGCTTATGTGGAATAGGGAGGGAAATATGGTGACTTGACTAGGAATATCCCCTATGAACTCATCATGTGTTTAAGTAAGTGCTCCATAGGGAGTGACAGTATTTGGATGTCTGGTCTTGCTGGAGTCAGTGTGACTTTGTTGGAGGTGGTATATCACTAGAGTTGGACTTTAAAGTTTCATAAGCTGAGACCAGTTCTCTGCCTACTGCCAGTGGATTTAGATGTAGAAATCTTAGGTCATTCTCTAGCACCATATCTATTTGCATAGCAATATGCTTCCCACCAGGACAATAATTGACTAAACCTGTGAAACTGTAAGTCAGTACCTACTTAATGTTTTCCTTTATAAGAGTTGCTATGGTCATGGTGTCTCTTCCTGACATTAAAACCCTAACTAACACACAAATAGAGTAAGGAAAGTCAGTCAAACACTTTCAACTAGGTTCTATAAATGAGAAATGATAAGAGGAAATTCTCTATTGAAGTTCTTAGTGATAACAACATAATCATGTAGCAGAAGAGCAAGTGTGCTTACATCAGCACAATAGCTGTGGCTTTGAGGTTTATGGTATTATTGATAAGTAGATATCTATGGTCAGTCCGAAACTGATGATATACAAGACCTTTTTAGAGTTCTCTCCATCTATTTTTCCATAATTTTATCAATCTTTGAGATTGATTGCTCCAGTTTTCTGGGTAGTTTTCTTAGAAATTTCATATCCATTCAATAGATTCTTTTTGACAGGCCCACCATAATTAATTACTAAAGATTACATTGGAGAAATTTGGCTGATTTAATGGTATTCTATGGATAATATTGAAAGAAAATTCTATGTTATTATATTTTTCTTCTTTGCAACTAGCTAGGAAAGGTTTGTTCAACTTTGCTGTTGCTATATTGAATTTGATCACAATTTGAACTCTAGTTTGAATCATCAGCAGTATGTCCAACATTTTCAGTTGTGGAAAGGTCAATGTATATACCTGCTAGAGGCTGATTCTAGTAAATAAAAGAAATAAACATTTCAATACAAAGCTATAAATTGTAAATAATTGTAGTAGTCATAAATATATTATATAACATATTATAGAAATCAAATAGTATGAAAACAAACTACAGTACAGTAATTACAGATAGTAGGAACCCACTACACTCATTTTAAATCATGATTAGTAATCTTGCAGGTATAATAGTTCCAATGATCTACCAATAGTATCCATATTCTCCATCCTTGAAACTACAGCCTGAAACTGATTTTTCTTGGCTTTGTTTTCCCAAAGTTGTCTATTTTCTCAGTTTTCCAATTTAAGGTAGCATTCACCAAGGTTTTATTTTTTTGTGTGTGTTTCCTTTTTAAAATTTATTTATTTATTAAAAATTTCCACCTCCTCCCCACCTCCATTTTCCCTCCTTCTTCACCCTCCCCCTCCCTCTCCAGTCCTAAGAGCAGTCAGGGTTCCCTGCCCCGTGGGAAGTCCAAGGTCCTCCCCACTCCATCCAGGTCTAGAAAGGTGAGCATCAAAACAGACCAAGTGCCCACAAAGCCAGTCCATGCAGTAGAATCAAACCCAGTTCCATTGTCCTTTGCTTCTCAGTCAGCCTTCATTGACAACTACATTCAGAGAGTCCGGTTTGATCACATGCTCGTTCAGTCCCAGTCCAGCTGGCCTTGCTGAGCTCCCATTAGACCAGCCCCACCGACTCAGTGGGTGGACACAACCCTTGCGGTCCTCCTTCTGCTCCTCATTTGGACCTTGGGAGCTCAGTCCAGTGTTCCAATGTGGGTCTCTGTCTCTATCGCCATCCATCACCAGATGAAGGTTCTATGGTGATATGCAAGATATTCATCAGTGATTCACCAAGGTTTTAACATCCAGTGATGAAATATAAGAGCCAGTATAGCTCTTTAACCATCACCAAGGTAGATTGGAGTGGTAATATGTCAAATTCTAAGAATTTTAGGATTAAATAACATCTAACAAGTACTCACAAGACTGTTTTTATGTTGTTCCTTGGAAAAAAAACCACATAGGCAAATCTTTAGGCAAATAACATGAGGGAGAACCTGACAATGAAGGAAAATAACAGATTTAATAAACTGCAATGGCCTCTTAAGAGAGGGGTAGGTAGTCAGTAGTAGCATAGTGAAGTTGATTAAACTTTGTTTCCTCAAACATACATACTGCTCAAAACACAAGAAATATTCTATAAACAAAGAGAACTTTTAAATTAACTTTATCAGTCTCCCATCTAAAATATACCTTTGATTTCAACTGTACCTACTGATGTATCTATATTAGGATGGGTACTAGATGGAACCTAACACTCTCTTATACTTATAAAAGGGTCATGTCTATCAAAAAGGCACATGTACAGGTTTTGGGTTTGTTTTGACTGTTTTATTTTTTTTGCCAGTTTTGTGATGGTCAAGAAGAATACAGTTGTTGTCATTCAATAGCAAGCAGGCAGACTGGAAATTATTCTGAAAATCCAAAAGAATATCTAAATATTTGGAGCTTTATTATCTAAGTCTTGGGAAGCCATTAAAGGCTTTTCTAACACAATAATGAAGACACAAAGATCGATGGTGATTTGAAGACTCGATTGAAAAAGGGTGGCAAAAACTGGATAAAAGAGAATCCGCTATTTAGCTATGGTAATTCTCAGTTGTGGGAAGATAAGAATCAATATAAAGATAGTGATAAATATAGAAACAACAAGCAAGAATGGTTAATTCTGACATTACAGTGGTCAATGCTTGTGAGCAGAATGGAGAAAAGTGATTGAGGGAATGTTGCAAAAAATAGGAGTATTCCAGTCTGATTGAATGAATAAAACATAGTGTTAATTAATTATTTAAATTAATTAATTAATTTTATATCCTGACTACAGTTTCCCCTCCTTCCTCCCTTTCCAGTTCCTTTCCCATCCTCCCTCTGTTCCCACTCTCTAACCCACTCCTCCTAAATGCTTAGGAAAGGGCATTTCTTCAATGAGTATCAACAAAACATATAACATAAAGTTGCAATAAGACCAAGCACCTCCTCATGTATTAAGGCTTGTCAAGGCAACCCAGTATGAGGAGTAGGGTCCCAGAAGCCAGAAAAGGAGTCAATATGTTAAAAAAAATGACAGCCCCTGTTCCTACTGTTAGGAGTACCCCAAGAAGACCAAACTACACAACTGTAACATATATTCAGAGTTCCTAGGTGAAGGCCATGCAGGCTCTCTGGTTTTTGGTTCAGTGTCTGTGAGTTAATTTTGTGATTTTTCTTGTGGTGTCTTGACCCCTCTGTCTTCTACATTCCTTTCCTTTTCTTTTCTTCAGGTTTGCTGGAGTTCTGCCTAATGTCTTGTTATGGATCGATATCTGTTTTCATCAGTTGCTGGATGGTATTTCTCTGATGACAATTGGGTGCTGTGGAACAATCCTTATGTACCCTGTGAATATGTGTTATTCTCATTGTTTAATAAAGAGCTGACTGGCCTATAACTAGGCAGTAAGAGAATAGGCAGGAGAGCCAGACTAGGAGGATGCTTGGAAGGAGAGAGGAGTCTGGAGTAGAGAGAAGATGAAGAGAAACAAGATGGGTATGCCATACTGCAAAATATACCAAGCTATATGGCAAAGTGTAGATAAAAAAATACGTCTTAATTTAAAATATAAGAATTAGCTAGTAACAACCTGAACTATTGACCAAGCATTTGTGGTCAATATTAATTAATATAAGCCTCAGTGTATTTACTTGGAAACTGCTGGCAGGACAGAAACTTCCATCTGCTATTGGACTAGGCAGAAATCTGGTCACAGGAGAGGTTCAGTTTAGGCTTTATTTCTGTTACTGCTAGAAATCTAAGCTGTGGTCATCCTTGCAGGAAATTCCCTTATGCCAAGTTTTAACCTGACTTCAAAATGTCCACTACTTCCAGTGGTCTCTTTCAATACCTGTACCCCAATCTGATTACTTGTGTTCCTACTGCCATCACCTTTATCCCATTCATGAACTCTCTTCTATTTCTCCTTCCTATGGAGATCTGGGTGTCTGCCCCCAAATCCTGCTTGTTACCTGGGGTTGTAGATTGTTGCATATTATCCTTTACTTTATAGCTAATATCATTTTATGAGTGAGTAAATACCATGTTTGTCCTTCTCAGTCTAGGTTACCTCACTTAGGATGTTTTTTCCTAGTTACATTTATTTTCCTTCATATTTCCTGTTGCCTTGTTTCTAATAGCTGAGTTGAGGAATAGCTACATTGTTTCTAGGTTTTGACTCTTACACATATGGCATCTATGGATGTAGTTGAGCAGCCTTTGGATATACGCCCCCAAATGGTATAACTGGGTTGTGTTGTAGGTTGATTTTATTTTATGAAAAATTACCGCTCTGACTTCCAAAGTGACTGTACCTGTTTGCATTCCAACCAGCAACGAAGGAGTGTTCCACTTGCTCTACGTCCTCTCTAACATGAATTGTCATTTGTGTCGTTTCAGTCATTCTGAGAGGTGTAAAATGGAATCTAAGAGATTTTTTGATTTGCATTTCCCTGATGGCTAAGTTGAACATCTCCTTAAGTGTTTCTTGATATTTGAGATTTTTCTGTTGAATTCTCTACTTCTCCCCTTTTTAAATTGAATTATTTGGTTTGTTGATGCCTAGTTTCTTGAGATCTTTATACCTTTTTAAATTTCTCAATCTAATCATGTCAAGAGAGTGGAATTTTCTATGGAAAAATATTAGAAATTAGATAAGTTTTTAAAATTGGAGGATTATTTTGCTATCACTTAAATAGCATGTTATTGTAACTTGTCATGTACTGAATCATATTCCATGTATTATCCTTACATTTTATTATTTGATGCAGAGAACTAAATGGTAATATAAATTGCTTTTGACATGAATCATATCACTTTACTTATACTTGTTACTAAAATGCATATGTTATTGAGTTATTTATCTGCTCCATTGATGATTAACATAAAGGAGACATTCAAACACCAAGATCACCAGTGACTTCTGGTGCTACAATGGTCCTCGCTAGAATGTGACACATTATGATGGTGAAGTGTGAATAATTCAAGTACCAGTCTTTCAGAATAATACTATGTGAATGAGTTGAAGCAAGCAAGACACATTTACTTGTCACTAAAGTGTTTTCTATTAACTTCCTGCTCTTTACTGTTAGATGTTAGGTAGGCTATAAACAGCTGTATAAGGTATTTATTCATCTTGGAGGTGGATATGAATGTCCTGGAACGCTGCCTGGACTGTGTTATACTGTCAAATTTGTCACAATTATAAGTGGTGTCTTCCTTCAAACTACTTTTGTGTCTAAGCAAACCAGAGTCATACCTGGGGAAATCTGACTGTGGTTTACCTTAGTAGAGATTCCTCAAAGAATGTAGGGTAGAATTTTTTTTTTTTAAAAAAAGGAGATAAAATCTTGATATAGAAATTTTAAGATCATCAACACTAGTAGGAAAAACATCTTCCCATGAAAAATAAAGTCTTTCTTCACAAAATAAATATAAGAAAGAATGAGTGGAATTTTAAGCTAGGCTATAAATAAGGGAAGAAATTTGGGTAATAAAGAATGATATAAGAAGGGAAGAATTAGAGATAATATAACTGGTTGAGGGGATTTTAAAGTAAATTTAATCATTTTAGGTTATGCATATATAAAAAAGCAAAAAAGAGAGATCATCAAATTAGATCATAGGAAAATTGCAATGGGCAGAATAAAGTCCCAAGTTATGATTCCTTTCAAGAGAAATTAAGGTTGATTATTAGATGGTCATAAAATAAAAGAAAACTATAAACTATTCAAATGAGTCTAATTCTGTCACCAGCATACTTTATATGTGGAAAAGAAAGGCAGAGTAGTTAGGAGAGTTGATGGTATGTGACATCGCTTGATCAGTTTCTGGGAAAGTGTTAGCTAGTGAAGAAGGCAACAGCCTACACCTACAAAGGTAAAAAAAAAAATAGGCTTCCCAGAAAATAGTGTAGCACTGATAAAACACTAGAGTTAGGCCAGTTTAATTCATTTTATGCATTAACTCTCCATAAATGTAAAATGATGTATTGAAATCACACTGAACTACTAAATATGTATGAATTTGTAGTATCAGCAACATGAAGTTACTTTACAATGGATCCTGTTTACAGAGACTAACTGTTTTAATTTGAAATATACCTATTGATTACATATTCTTAGAAAGGAAAAATGAAAGTTGCAGGTGTGACCATTATTTTCATCAAATTAGAAGATAATGGTATGATGATTTCTGAGAAATTTTTAGTTGGAGAAAATTCAAATAGATCTAATTAAATATAAATAGCTTTGTTTGAGGAAGATGTTTTTCTATTACATTTTGTTCCTTTGCAATGAAGCAGAGTATTTGTTAGGATGATACACAAACATTATCGTCAAAGCAAACAAATAAAAATCTCTCAAACGAATGGATGTAATAAGTGAGATTGAGAAACTCACACAAAGGGACCCATTTCATTTACTGTAAAGAATAATAACAAATTCTGTTATCTCAAAATTGTGTGAAACAACAAATACTGTCAATTATGAATGAGAATAAAATAGACAAGAAAAATCAGGTAATTTTATAAAGTGTTATGAAGTTAATTTTACTTTATTAAAACATAAACATATTACAATATTGATATGTTAAGAGAGAAAATAGAGATGAATATTCCAAATCAACACATAAGCATAGAAAAATAGATGATGAGTGTTTGCCCATAAAAATTAGTGTTTATAAAAATTTACTCTTAATTTCCAGATGTAGGAAGGCCTTCTATGTGTTGCTTTCATTGGTCAATTAAAAAGAAACTGCTTGGCCTGATAGGTCAGAACATAGGTGGGTGGAGTAGACAGAGCAGAATACTGGGAAGAAGGCAATGAGACAGATGCCATGCTTCTCCTGCCCAAGATGGACGTGGGTTAGACTCCTCCTGGTAGCCACGACCTCTTGGTGGCAAATAGATTATTAGATATGGGTTAGTCAAAATGTGAGAGATAGTCAATAAAAGACTGGAGATAATGGGCCAGGAAATGTTTAAAATAATACAGTTTCCGTGTAATTATTTTGGGTAAAGCTAGCCGGGCAGCGGGAAGCAGCCCACCACTCCTCCTTCTACAATTTCCAGATAAATTTGAATAACAGACACAAAGGAATATTTAATAGCAAATGAAATTCTATAGCCAATAGTGAGCTCCATGCAAGTTCTGAAGCACACATGTGATGAACTTTTCCCTACTACATTGATTCGATGGAAGTTTGAGAAACAGAACGCAATGTGAGAATGGAAATAGCCAAACTTAAGCTAAACATGACTTATTTATCAAAGGACTTAGACTAAACTCAAAGCAGGTTGTATCTAAAGCAGTGATGTTTGGTATTTTGTGCTGAGATATGACTAAACAATATTTGTATTAGGCAACCTAGTACATAATATTTGGTCAGTCTTTACTAAAGACTTCTGTATAGATTTTTATGCTTCTTAATGTATTATTAAGTCTTAAAAAACAGTTTTAAGTTCAAACCATTTCCAGATAAAATTTGACTAGCTGAAAGAGTCTATTTTTTTTCTATCCTGAGGATGTCATTGTACTTTCCTTTAAAAGGCATGAGTCAGTTTCTACAAATCTATCTAAAATCTTGCTAGTAAAAGAGAACAAATGTCAGAGTTAGGATGGCAAATTTATTATAAATCTTCATTTTTCAGAGATCCTTTAGTGTAGAAGGAGCTAGCAGGGCACCACTCTGTTGCATAAGGGAGCAGTGGGCTGCGTTCCTACATTGAACTCTTGACTCTGTTCTCCTCCTTCTTGGGATTATAAACTCAACATTTCAGTGGGTAAGGTTTTCAACATACAACCTAATAATGATGAGCAGTCATGGGCCCTCCTGGGATGCATACCCTCCTTCCTGTCATTTCCATTTTTAATGACCTTTTATTGAAGTTTGCCATACCTTAAGGGACTTGACTTCATATTGGTTTGTCTCATGATGATTTTTACCACTGCCTCAGTTTATTGCCCTGTTAATCTCTTGCATTCAGCTTTTCAATAGGCCTGAAAAAATATCGCTCGTATGTAGAAGAGGCTCATCTTACTCTGCTGTTTCTCCCTGCTGTTTTCTCTTACACTGAAAAGTTACTTGATATCATCCATGCTCCTCAGTCCACAAAGGCCAACTACACACACTTAGCCTATGCTGTTCTGTCTTAAAAGTATATCCTGATTCACAGACTGTGAGCTACACATCTGTCCATTCTTTCTCATAAACATGGTTAGGGATTTAATTAGCATCAGATGTGTCAACTTAAAATTACCTGGGAAGCTATTTTAAAACTCTAGTGTATTTTTTTTTTTGCTTTGCAGAAAACTGGTGTATTAATATCATTTTGAGAACCTCAGATGACTTCAGAGTGCATGTGAGAATAGAAACTATTGCTAAATATAGCACTTCTATCACTGGCATTTCTATGTAAGGTAAACCTATGCATTGTCTAAAGGAAGTCATGGTATAATTTATTTGGGTGCTTTCTGCGTATCTTTAAAGACAACTGAGGGATAGTTTGCTGGTATATTAGAGATAAGCTCCTTTCTAGTCTCAGTATCTTTGCTTTGGATGATAAATTACAGCACTCTTCTATTCATGACCATAATCTGAGAAAAATCATTAAAAATTCAGGTTATCTAGTCAAATGTCCAAAGATGTTGGATTTTTGGTATCAGGCAATAGCTTAGAGTTTACGCTTTAAAACAAATTGAACTTCCATTACTTGAATCTAGTGGAGACAATTCACAAACTCAAACTCTGGTAAAATAATATAAAATAAAATTGAGTTTATTACAATATTAAGTGAAACATGTATGGAGTTCCCTCATGTACTACTTTCTATTTCAGCCTCTTCTACCAAACCAAGAAATTAATTATAATTAATGAACCTACCCTGACACACTTAACACTACAAATTCTGTTTATGTCAGCTGAGTCTTTTTTGTTACATACAATGCTTGGCATTGATAACTATCATGTGTCCTACATTTGTGTAATATATAGACTTGTTTCACTCTCCTGCAATCCAAAGTTCTTTGTGCCTTTATTCCTACTACTTTGTCAATATCTAGCAATCTTTCTGTTGTATGGAGAGTTGTATCTTTTCTAGAAATCAAAGACTTGGAGTCACAGGGCATGTACATTTTGGAAGTTGGTTTGTTCCTTTTCATAATGTGTCATTTAACAATCCTCCATGACTTCACAGATTAATAGTTACTTTCATTTGGGTATTAAATCACATTCCACTTGGAGGTATAATACACTTTCTAAAACTCCCTAGAAAATTACATTGCAGGTCCTTCTATGTTTACAACTATACAAAAGCTGGTACAAATACATATGTCGATATTTTAACATAGACATAAATTTTCAGCAATTTTGTAATAAAATTTTGAATTTAGGGGTATGGAGATGTTGCTCAGTGGTTCAGAGTGCCAACTACTCTTCTAGATGACTAGGTTTAACTCTCAGAACCCATATGTTAGCTCACCACCAGCTGTAATTACAGTCCTGAGAGATCTGATGCCCTCTTCTGTCCTCTTTTGGTACTATGCCTGTATATGGTGCATAAACACAGGCAAAGCACCCATGCAAATAAAATAAATGAATACATCATAACATTAAAAATAATTCAGAATTTGAGTGTGATATAGATAAGAATATCCTTCATGTTATTGAGAATTTCCAGTTTGGTCTGTAACGTGGCTTATATCTTTGTGTTCTGTACAGTTATCAATGAGTATTCTTCTGACTACATGTCCTCAGCAGAATTTGATCTCGTCAGTGTTTTGAATTGTATGCCACTTCCATTAACATCTACTGTCCCTGTTGTTTCAATTTGCACTTAAGACATATAGATTTTAATCTAATTTTATATGCCTATTTTTACTTGTTTTGTTACTTGATAATTTTGGTCATGACAGATCTTTTACCCATTTTTAAACCATTTTCATTTGTTTTTAAGTTTTTCAAAATTTCATATTTGAGTACTACATATTCATTATTTCTTCTTTTCCCAAACCCTTCCACATTCCCCATGGTTTCAATGCAAGTTCATGACCTCTTCTACTAATATTATTGCTATTATTGTACACATAAAATTATATGTATATATAAATTTGTACATTATGCATTTATTTTTCATGTGTTCATTGACATAAATTGCCTATAGCTCTTTATCAAGAAGATGATTCTCGTAAAATGTTCCCTGTAAATATATCATTTTCAGGTATTTGCCCCAGATATTGGCTTAGGTCCTTTCTTTATATTCTTTTATCATTTATCTTGTATAGTCCAAGTTTGCTTTTTATATGTTTAAAGATTTTCTTTTGTTTTTGTTTTGTTTTTTGAGACAGAGTTTCTCTGTGTAGCTTAGGAGCCTGTCTTGGAACTCCTTCTGTAGACCAGGCTGGCCTCAAGATCACAGATATCTGCCAACCTTTACTTCAGGACTGCTGGGATTAAAGGTGTGTGCTACAACCTCCCAGCTTAAAGTATATTTTTACATATACCAAATTTTCAATTTTCTCTTGGTCTTTGCCTTTGGTCTTGTGTTTTAAAAGTCCTCTTTCGAATTTTTATCTGACTTCTCTTATGTTATATCTAGTAATTTTGTAACCTTGTATATTATACATAAATCTATTAATCTGTTTTTAATGTAAATTAATTTTTAATAATTCTAATTTTTTTCTTGTTTTATCTTTTTATTTATTATTTGAGAATTTCATGCAATATAGTTTGATTATATTTTTTCCTCTCCCTCAAGTCTTCCCAGACCTTCTCCATGCCTCTCCTAGATTCATTCCAGTGTAATTATTCAGTGGATCCAGCACATCTTGTGAAGGTGGCTCTATTTATATTACCGCTCTGGGTTCCTTGAACAGATAGGTTGACTGTATCTGTGCAGAAATTTCTCTTACATGTTTATCATATATTTTTGATCTATTTGTTTGTTTTTTGACAAGTAGACTCTCTGACTCACTATAACATAGTACCACATCTAAAGCAAGGTATTGACAGTTCTCAGGTCTTATTCTTTCCCTCCATATTGGGTTGGCTATTCTGGATGTTTTGTTTCAGAATCAATGTCTTGATGTCTCCAAAATAACTTCCAATATCTCATTTTAAGGACATGCTTTTGAATCTCAATTCTGAATGTGAAATTTTTGATAGTTTATTTGTTATGAAATATTTTCAACTGGGCGATGGTGACTCATGCCTTTATTCCCAGCACTTGGGAGGCAGAGTCAGGCAGACCTCTGTGAGTCTAAGGCCAATCTAATCTCCATATCCAGTTCTAGGACAGGCTACAAAGCTACAGAGAAAACCTGTCTCAATAAACCAAAAAATCAATAACAACAACAACATTAATAGTAATAATAAAATAAATAAATAAAATATTTTCAGCTCTTCTGAACATTAGTACAAGATACCCAGAGTTAAATAATGAAGCTAGAAACTTTAATCATATCAAGTGCTGAAATTTCACAATGTCCTACTTAGCTCTTTGTGCCATGTTACCATTCAAAAAGAGTTCACATTTATTCTGGATTGAGGCAAATGAAGAAAGTGAGAATTAAAATAATTTGTCTGCCTCCCTCCAAGTCCAGGAAGGCGAGCGTCCAAACAGACTGGATCCCCAAAATCCAGCATATGCAGAGGAAACAGGTCCCAGTGTCATAGTCAATGGCTTTTCAGAAAGACCCCGGGCCAGCCACAGTCAGAGAATCCGGCCAAATTCCGAGAATCTGGCTAGATCACGTCCTCGAGCTTCCCACAGGGCAGGAAACCCTGACTGCCCTGGGGGACGGAGGGGAAGGAGGGGGGGAGTGGGGGGAGTGGGAGGGTGTTGGGAGGGGGGGCGGAAATGGAAACTTTTATAATTTAATAAAATTTACTAAAAAAAATAAAAAAAATTAAAAAAAAATAAAAAAAAATAAAAAAAAGAATAATTAGAACAAGAACAAAAAAAATAAAATAAAACATGACCTACAAATAAAAATAATTACTAACTTGAATTTTAAAAAAAAAAATAATTTGTCTGAAGGTGTATAGTTAGCAAGTGATAGAATTTTTGTTACAAAATTTGATCTGACTGCTTAATGCCATTTCCCTGGCATTTTTGATAGATGTACTGATCACGCACACTCTCTGTAGAAAATTCTAGAAGGTTTGTTATTTTAAACAGGAGATAAGACTCTAATCAGTGTTGATGTATTAGTATATTCCTGGAGACAGACCATTAATATAGCCTTTTGAAAAACTCCAGGTTGTGTCTTCTTTCTTCTGCTTGACTTACGATGGTAGGTAGATTCAAAGAGGACACACTTATTTTTCTGTGACCTTCTAGTGACCTAGGAAAATAATCAGATTTTAGAAATTCTTCTTTCATGCTTTGGCAACTCTCTTGGAAGTTTAAAACATTTTTTTTTGTTTTATTTAAAGAAAGTACCGTCTCTTCCATTTCTAATGGCAAAACCATCCGGCTGCCTTCTCAACTGCTTTGTAACTTATCTCTTATTTATCATATTCAAATCTGCAATCTTGATGCTATTTTTGTGATCGTAATTCATGCTCAGCAATCTGCTTCCATTCTCAACTTAGTGAGCTGGCAATCAATTTCTTAGTGCTATTTGGAAGAAAGCAAAATCTAAAAATGAAGCCATTAATATATTACAAGTAAGTACTTAATCTACTAGGTAGAGGCTGACAGATCACATTGGAATGAGTGCCCTCAGGCACCATGAGGCTGGAGAAGGAACTTGTGATACATGGCACTATTATGACCTTCGAGTTACTCAATTTATCAGAAAGGAAAAAATAGTTTCCTTTGTGTGGGTAAAATCCGCTAAGTGAGTCCTTTAACCTATATTTCCAGAAGAAGCAAATTAGTCATTGCAGAAACTCACTAATTAGGCTGTTTATCCTTCCAAACAGAAATGGGATTGTTAAAACTCACTAACATGCATTTAGTAGTTCTTAACTGCATGTTGTGTGAGATCACTGTGAAAATCAGACTACACTGTGAGAATTGCTGGAAATGTGTGGAGAGCCTTTTATTATTAGACTTTTCTAATTCTCCACACCTCCATCAACATTATATGCTCTCATATTGTTATTAACAAATATTTAATTATGATAAACAGTATTATTCCCTAGAATTAAGGTTTTCAACTTGTGTATAGTGCTTATTTTTAAATTTCCTTTTGAGTCTGGAGACATGGCTCGGTGGTTAACAGCATTTACTGCTCTTGTAGAGGACCTGGGTTCAATTCTCAGCATTCACATAGTGTTCACAGCCATCATATGGTTCACATCCATAATTCCAGCTCTGTGAGGCTTAGTGTCCTTTTCTGACCTCCTCTGCACTGAATATGCATTCAGGGCACGCGCGCACGCGCACACACACACACACACACACACACACACACACACACTGACATAATGTATTCGTAAAAGCTGATACGACTATATCAAAGTTTTAATATGAAATTTTTGAATTGGATTGTCTTGTTTTACTGTTAAAATATTTATTTCAGAAGTATTACCATTCCCCTCCTAATAATGTGGATATTGGGGTTTTGTTGGGGGAGCTGAGTGGTTTAAGTTTTGCATAGCTAGCAGAAGAACCTTGTCTCAGTTCTGAGGCATTCATGTGAACAATACAAGAACCAATAAATAGGTCATTCCTATACCATCATTAATGTTCAATACATTTTTGCTTAAAGTTCTTTTAGTTTAATAGAGTTCTCATGTTTTATACACCAATTCCCATCTCACTTGCCAGTGTTTTCTATACTATTGTGACCTCTTTGTTATCTTACATCCTGCTCTTTCCTCCAGGATTCCACAGTACACTTTGTCATCGTCTTTTCTGAAGTTTCTCTACTTTTTGGAAATTTTATATTTTCCTTTTTTGGGTAAATTTAAAGGTAATTGATTGACTATTTTATATAATCTTTTTGATTATAATATGATTAGTTTTCTTTTATTGTTTTAGAAGTTGTGAATCTGTGTATATGTATGTGAATGTGTATACATATGTGTACATGTGCCTGTATGTTTGTGTGTGTGTGTACTTGTGTGTAAACCAGAGATCAAAGTCTGACATGTTCTTCTATTATTCTTCACCTCCTTTTTAAGACTGTCTTTCTCTGAAGCCGGAGTTCATGTATTCAGTTAGGATGAATGATTTGTAGTTACTGAGGTCTTCTTGGCATGTACTTCTTCTGTTGTGGTTTGTCGGTGCACATCATGCTTGGATTTTACATGGGTGTTAGGGATTCAAGCTCAAGGTCATATACTTGCATGGCAGGCATTTTGCCAACTGCATTATTTCTCCAACTCTCTTAAAATAATTATTGTTATATATTCTTGTGTATGCTGATGGACTTCACAGTGCCATGTTTATTTAAGTCTATTATTTATAGTGACTATATTCACCCTGTCCCAAATTTCTCTGCAGCCTGCTCCTATCTGTCCTCTTCCTTCACTATTCTTGTTTTTACTTTCATGCCGTTTTTATATCTATATGTGATTTTGTTTAAAATTTAGAATGAACAAATGAGATAAATATTATATTTGTGACTAACTTCAGATGCCTTCAGAATAAACAACTTAACAAGAAATTACTGTTTCTATCACATGAAAAACATATACGTTCTTACTGTGATATCACTGTTGGTGTGCACACGGCAGGTGGCCATCTGTGTTTCAGGTTTCTTCACTGTAAGTTGAGATTGTTCCCCCTTTTCATAATTTACGAAGTATAAAGAGGATAAAGTTACACCCTGTGGAGTGTCTTGTTAGAATATTTGGAATTTCTCTGTACAGTAGATGCCCATTCATTCACTTATATATTAGTTTGTTTTCCACACTTTATGTTATAATTAATACTACTTTTTCATTGCTTATATTATAAGTAGAGGCTAATTTATCTTCTAGTTAGCTGCCTTACCCATTGGTTATTACTTCCTTTATTTACATTTAATTTAGTTTTGGTTTTATTTTTAGTGTTTTTGTTTTCCTACGTTTCTACAGTAAATCATATGGTCATTTAATATCTTCCCTGTCTCAGTTTTGGCACCAGTAATTTCTCTAGTGATTTCTGATTCCTTTTCCTGGAAGCCGGAAGTATTAATAGTATAGGAAAATATTTCTTGCCAGATCCTTTATTCTGTTCAAAAGAATCTCTATATTAATCACTTAATACATTCAGTCCCATAATTCTGAGCGCACAAGTACCTATATTGTGGTGAGCTAGAGTTCTTTGTAACAAACCTTCATTATACCCTGCAGTTTTCTATGGGCTCATAGATTACTTATCTCTAATAAGCCAAACATAATTTAAGGAATAATAATAATCTTCATCATCATCATCATCATCATACAAAACCAATTCTTGTCCCCATACATTTGTTTGTCTTTGTCAGTGGCTATAAACCTGAGTTTCTCAAGAGCTAAACTTTGCCCCAGGGCAAATTACCTTACCATCAATAATAGAGTTCTTATGTGTAACTGATTTTGCTTTAGGACTGAATGCTTCCATTCACTTTAAAAATAATTGGGTTATTTGTTCGTAGTTACCTATTTAAAGAAAATGCTTGAACACTAAAAATAAGTTTTATTTAGTGGATAACAATATAGTTCACAGCTTAAAAAATTCCTAGCATTACTTACAACTACAGATGGGTCAGTGATATTAGTTGTGTGCCTATGATAAATGTAGAATGTGCTCATATAAAACTTT
The DNA here is from genome assembly GCF_982192425.1 of Myodes glareolus. Lineage (NCBI taxonomy): Eukaryota > Metazoa > Chordata > Mammalia > Rodentia > Cricetidae > Myodes > Myodes glareolus. The sequence continues at coordinate 47,075,752 of NC_142028.1, read as the reverse complement.
ATTTAAAGCAATTTTGGCTCAACTGGGAGAAACTCAGTGCTAAAGAGGTTGATTAGAATTTAGGAAATCTCAGGTTTAAACTATAGTGCTGCAATGTTCATTTTCTTCTTTTTATGGTTTGGATTATTTCAATTTTTTCTGTATTTTGAACATCTTATGAACATCTAAAAATAAATAATCAACATAACAGATCAGTTATTTGCTATGTGGGACATATAGCTGCTGTGGGACAATGGTCTTATCTTGTAAACATCTGTTTCTTGTATTTGTTTAATAAAATGCTGATTGGCTGACAGCCAGGTAGGAAGTATAGGCTGGGCAACTATGCAGACAGTAGAGATGGGACAACAAGAACAGGAGAATTCTGGGAAGAGAATTCTGCAGTCTGTAGTCGTGAACCAGCTGCAGAGGAAACAAAATGTGACTGCCTCGCCGATAAGGGCACTGAGCCAGTGATTATCTCAGAGAAGAATTATGAGCTAATGTAAGTTATAAGAATTAGTAAATACGAAGCCTCAGCTAATGGGCCAATCAGTTTGTAACTAATGTAGATCTCTGTGTGATCCTTTGGGACTTAACAGCTACAGGACTAGGCAGGGCAGAAAAACCTCAGACAACATATAGCAAATGTATAAAAAGTCTATAAAAAGCTGTATAGACTTATTCATCATTTATCTTTCAATTAACTGAAATAAATAATAATAAGTATTTCTAAAAACTATTTGCTCGGGGCTGAAGAGAAAGCTTATGGATAGAAGTGGTATTTTCATTTTCCTCGAAAACCACAGTTCAGTTCCTAGCACTCATGTCAGAGAGTTTTCAGGGGACGAGTACACTCTGACCTCTTCAGGTACCTGTACTTATATATTCGTACAGATACTTGTGGGAAGACACACATACACATGATGAAAAATAATAAACACATATCCTTAAAATAATTTTATACTTAATTTCAAATACAAAATTACTACCAAAATCATGACTTAAAACACATTTTAATACAATTTATATCAATAACTATCTACCTTTGAGTACTAAAATGAGTTTCCTCTCAAAATATTAAACAAATATAATTTTGTTCTTGCAAAATAGGCAGTCATGCCAAATTTAGTGATTTCTTCCAGAGATTCATAGAGAAATCTTAAAACATTTAATGCCCATTTAGATTCATTTTGAAATATTAAGTTAAAAGCATGAATAATTATCTTAAAATAATTATAAAATAATATAAATTTAAAAGAAAAAGCAATGACTAGGATGCTTCATTTTGTTTTTCTAAATCCAACTGGATAGCATGATAAGACTATAAGTCTCACAGAATCAGACAAATACATAGACTGGAGGGGTTTCTGAGATTCAGGCAAATAGAATGAACAAGGCTTCAAGGATAAGGCCATGAAAAAGAGCAAACCTTTCCCTGAATATCGGACATTAAACATTTAGAAGCCTATGTTGAAGGAATCTTCTTTTGATTAAAATTTAATGGTTTTTATTTATAAAATGACTACCTTTGAGGTTTTATATATTCATAACTTCAAGGCTTTCTCAGATATTTCAAGTACATTCAAGCTTTTGTAATAAGGAGTCATCTTTAATTAATGATTGATTACTTCCAGAAACGTTTTAAAGCAGTTTGTAAAGCAATGTTGAGCTCCAAAGGGAAGATGCCTCCCTGAATGCTCTAGTGGTTGGGTGTCCTCTATCGTAACAGAGTTCAAAATGAAGTGTGTTGTACAAACCACAGAGATGAGAAACTACACGTGTACTTTGCAAGACACATACAATAATACATGTGTAATTGTTGTGGTGTTTCCAAGGCATGATTTATAGCATGGCTTAACCACAGAGGTGAAGGTGGCTTTGATTTTGAGCCAAATTACAGTGGTTATAATGTGTGCCCTTTTTTCCGTAAAGAATTTGTATTGTATGTCATTGTGTTTGCCAAACTTAACCTCCTTTTATTTGTCTAGGAAACTATTGAAAAATCCAAGACGAGAAACTAATGTACCTCATTCGTGCAGTGGTGATCATCATTCACTGGGGCATAAATTGATTTCAAGTGGCATGCTCTTGCCTAACTTCCAGATAATTGCCTGACCAATGCAAGTCTTATTTTCCCATGTTTCCATGTAAATTTTATAATGGCTTAGGAATAAAAGCATTAAACGCAATCAGTTCTCTAATAGCAAATATTGTCTTACTCTCTTGTTCATTGTGGCACCAAGATTTAATAAATGGAATGACATAATTGTACAAATGCAATGTGAAAACAGGATAAATTAAATATCATAAAAACTATAAACTAAAAACAGATATTCACGAGAGGAAACAAAGCCTTTGAGTATTAATGAAAGTAGGAAAACTTATCATTTATTTGATGACCCTACTTTAAAAAAATTAGTGAAAGACAAGATACCATTAAAATGAGTATTGGAAACTAAGGTTTCAAATATGTATAAAAATTGAAATTTTCAGGTGGAAGATGAAGCTCATACTAGTAACGTATATTCATAGAGTGGTGGTGAACCTATGAATGTAAGGTATAAAATAAAAATAGGAAAGGTTAAATCCAAATGTAAATCCTATAGAGATTTTTCTGAATATTCCAAGTTTCAGAATGAAGACGTTCTATTAACCTTGAGAAAAAATACCTTTCATCATATTTATACAGTTAGGAAATTGTTACTCAATGTTGCATGTAGAAGAATAAAATGAATAACAGGATGCACATATAGGAATTCAAGAATTGGTATAATCATCAAGATGAGAAACAAGGGTTAAACTAACTTGAGCATAGCTAACATTTTAAAACACAGGGCCTAAGTAGTCAAATATTATGATCTTGTGACTGACTAAATTTGCTAACACTTTTAACTGCTAAAATATGAAATCAAAGATGACACACAAATTCTGGTTCCAACTTCCTGTCAGAGAATGCACCCTTAACACTGGTAAGAGTATTTGGCTCCTAAAAGCTTGGAAAAATCCCTAGAGGACATGTATTATTTAGATTATAAGAATTCTTTATACTGCTGTGATATGACGTTTTAACTAATCCTGTGCTGGGCCTCTTGGGTATAAACCATGGTCTTCACTGATAATGATGTGTCCAGAAGAAGTTATAAGCAAGCAAATCATCATTTCCTGGAGACATTTTTTGCTCTCCTGATACACATGTTCATATTCTTCCTAAAATATTGTGAATTTGAAGCTGAAGAACTTGCTCAGCAGCTGAGAACATTTGCTGATCTTGCATCAGATGAAAGTTTCCATCCCAGCTCTCATGTCAGGTGGCTCATGACCCTGTGTAGCTCCAGCTCCAGTATTTCTGACTCTTTTTTTTTTTTTTTTGGCTTTTACAGGTACTTAAAACTTAGTGTGAATAACACACACACACACACACTAATAAGAAAAGAAAACTTATTTTTAAAGATTGTAAATTTCTAGAAATGTAAGAGGAATAAATATGTAAAATATAACTTTTGAATTGAACTGGTCATGTTAAAAATACGCTTAATTATGTGGAATCATTTGCTGATTGTTTTGGTGGATGCAATGATGGCTAGTTTTTATTCTCAGCTTGACAACATGTAGAGTCATATGAAATGAGTTTCAGTGATGGATTTCTTGTAATAGGTTGACTTGTGATCATGTTCACCTGCCACTTTCTTAATTACAATAATTACAGTGCAAACACTCAGCCCACTCTCAGCAATACCATCTCCTGAACTCAGGTCCCTGGACTGCATAAGAGTGGGGAAAGTGAGCCTAGAACAGGGAACGTGTATGCATTCAGTTCTCTCTGTCATTAAATGAGGATAGGTTGTGGGTGATGTTTTAAGTTCCAGCCACTTTGGCCTTGGCTTCCTACTGTGATGATTCTAACCCAGAATTGTGAGTCAAAATAAACCCTTTCTGCCCTACTTTGCTTTTTGTCAAGGTATTTAGCATAGCAATAGAAATGAAACTAGGAAAAGTATTGCTAGTGCTTGCCTACTTACTTTCATTGTATTTGTGTGTGTTCACATGTGCTCATGTGGTACTGAAAATAAAGCCTTTGTGCTTTATCATGGATTTTACACATTGGCTAATTCAAGAAGGTATATCTATGAGCCGAATTTTAATTAAAATTAAAACTGAAGTTTTAAGTATTAATTTATATTTGGCACTTAATTTTGCCAATAACTTTGACATTTAGGAATTTATATAGCTTTGAAGTAGCCAATGGATTCTAATGAAAGGAGAAACTCCAACAAATACTATCATAAAACATTAATGTAAACAAAGCATCTTATGCAACTTAGGTAGACAAATCACTCTAAGGAAATAGAAAAGAAATTCTGAAAACGGAGAACAAAAAATGTCTGTGTTTTTCTTCTGTGAACAATTTTAAAGGAAAGATTTAGTGTAAGAAAAAGGAAAAGAATTTCCTAACTTTTCTTTGGGTACATGGAATTTGTTGGGTTTTCCTTAGCCAGTTAGTTGCAACCCAGAGATAAATGACAAAAATGTCATTAGAATAGAAGAGATTTACAGGCATCAAGTCAAAATGACATTTCAATTCTGGTGGGATTTTCAGTATTGTCTTTGCATTTGGAGTCCATTCTCAGCTCAAAGTAATAAATCACTATAAAATGTTCCTTGTCTTTTTTAACTTACATATACAACTAAAATTGGTCCTAAATGAATTTCCCAGTACTTGAGCAGTGGATTTGTAGAATCATAATCCTCTTGCTCCCCCAGCCCACACTCTTTTTGTTATCTGTATTGCTTTAAATTGTGTCTGTAGGTTGTCAAAGAACCTTGAAAATATGATTGAGGTCAGGGATCTGAAGATAGACAAATCATGTTGAACGGTAAATCTACTCATATGCACTCTTAAATAAAAAGTAATTGTTCTACTAGATTTGGTAGACAACAAATGGAACTATAGTAAATTATTTAAGTCAGACATTTGTCTGCATGGAAAGATTCTCTTTACTTGTTCCAATGATTTTTCTTGGATTGCTCAATAATTAGTAAAACTAAATTTTTTTTAAGGTAAATGAAACCCCTTATGAAAAATAGAAGGGAGAATGTTATTTTGAAAACAAAAGACCCCACTGGGGGCCATGCTAAGAGGCTCAGTGAAAGAGGGGCAAACAGTGTAGAAATGGGATGGGAAAAAAATTTAATCCAAGGAATTTGGGAAAGTGACATATTTATGGAAAGATGCCACCAAGAGACATGGAAAGGAAAGTCATTGACAGGTGACTACTAAGCTGGATCTTTTGATGGGAACTAGGTGATACAACATGTTTAGCCAAATAAAGACCAGCAAGAGCTGGAGAAGGCCTCCTAAGTCATATTGATGCAGGAAAGAGATATGATGGGCTATGAACTGGCAGAGAACTTGAACTCCATATAAGGATATTTTTGAGAGCATGAAAACCAACAGGGCAGACACTGAAAGAGGAAGAGAAATGATTATAATATTACACTGGGTTTTACCACAGTGGTAGAATGCTTGACTAGTATTTGACCAATAAGTGTGTTGTGTGAATCTCAGCTACACACATACTGAAGAACACATACACAATGCACTATCATGTGCAGGGACATGCACACACAAATAAGAAAAAAATTCTATTAAAAAATCACATTTCCTTTATTTACTGTCTTCTTCCCATTTCTTCTGCTTTCTGCTCCTACTTCCCGCTGTGGGAATTGCCCTAAATTTTGATCCATGAGCTCTGCAAAAGAAAACACTAAGACTTGTTAAATTCAGTGATGTGCTCCATGTCTGAGAACAGTTGTAAAGTGTGAATTTGTTTTCAGATCTGTTTGTATTCTTCTTATCAAGATGTTCAATGTAAACAAAGTACCACTATTAGAATGATATATGCGAAGCTCTCCATGCACTTTGGCAAAAAAATGTTATATAAATGGAAAGTGAAGTGTATATTTTAAAGAACACATGAGTTTATTCCTCTAGGGGACTTGCTAATTTACGAACTATGCTTGTTCTGGAGGTAAGTGCATGATTCATAAGTTAGTTTGCAAGTAATTTTATATTACAGAAAGGGAGCTAAGAGGATACTTAACAGTTTCCAAGTATTTGAAAGATTTATTTATGGTAATCAACTGTTCACCATTTTATTGTAGCAAAGAAAGGGGGAGATGAATTTAAATTTTACCTGTAAAACTTTGTTAAACTTATAAATCTTGCTTAAGCATATTGCATTCTTGTGAACTGTTGGAACGGAGAGATATATCTTCCTTTTATTCTGTTTTTGAATTCTTTTGCCTGTGTGTTTTCTCATTATTGTGTATATACTTTTATATTTTCCTACATAATAAAGTAAGTTTGTGTCATTCTTTGAATTTAAGCTATTTTCATTAGTGTCTTTTATCTCAACTCAATATCCTGTTGGTTATATTTATTCATTCATCCTTAGTTTTTGAATTCCATTGCAGTATTTAAATACATTCCAGACTAATGAAAATTTCATAGTTACTTGGAGGAAACATCTTGTCTCTGCATATATCTCTGTACACATATGAGGCTGGACATATTTCTCAGTAAGAGAACCAATAAGTGCCAGCAAGATTGAATCAGGGGTTAAAGGCATCTCAAGCTGAGCTTGATGACCTGATTTCCATCTTTCATCCACCTATAGTTGAAGTAATTGTTCTCTAACTTTCACACACATAAACTGAATTGTGTAAGTGCTACATCCATCACTCACACTAAATACACAAATATAATAGAGTATGTAGATAGTTGTTTTAGGTTCTGGGTTCAATATTTAGCAACAACAAAGAAAAACAATAGCATTAGAATGTTTTACACTTAAAAGCTAGAAATGGTTCCTGTCTTGATTTTAATTACATGGCTTTCTGTATCAGCAAAGCTAAATTTTTCTTAATGAACAAAAGACTGAGATATTTATTTTCCAACTTATAGGCTTCTTTATCACTATTAAAATTGTCAGTGTCATTCCAACTTGCATAATTACTCTTGTATTTTTTTTCTTTTGATGCACTACACAGTCTGAAGGGAGAAATTCTCTGTAAGGATCTACACTAATAATTATTTTATTCCTGTCCATTTCACTGCATACTTGCAACCATCAAAAAAGTCTATGGACATAAGTATGGTGTGAAGTCCTAGCACAAGAGTTAATTGCCACCTATATGTTACCATGACCACATTTCTGGTCACCCTAAAAAGACAGGTACTGTGAATTGATGACAATGGGAAACAAATAGGAGGCTCTGTTGTGCCATGGACAAAATGTGAAAGAAAAAAAATAACTTCCATAACCCACTGCTGATTTTGAAATGCTCTAGGCCATCTTGGTTCCACAGATAGGAGCATAATAAAGAAAGGAAATGTAGCATATTGCTGAGCTGAAATCCGGGGGGATGTGTAAGTGATGTAACAGGCAGGGAAATCGAGGGCTTAGGAAGGAAAAGTACAAATAACCATAGGCAGACAATGTAAGACCCAGGAATCTAGGTGTTCAAATGGAGCATGAATAAGCTAATACCATACATGTTAATGAGTTCCCCACAGGCCTTCCACGTTGCAGAATTAGACATTTAAGTTTTATACAAGTGAACATTTGTTAAAATTGGATGCTTGAATGGAAAATGCATGTTCTTAGCTAAAGCAAATCCAGAATAAAACAAAAAAAAAATTAGTCTTTGGAAAACATTAGAAAAAGAATGACAAGAACAATAAGAAAAAGTGACATTTACCAATTAACAGGCATAAGGTTTTTGAAATAGATAAAGTGCTTTGTTTTCCAGATGATGCACAACATGTAATTTTTTTCATTGTAAATAAGGAAATACAGTACAGAAATACTATATTCTCTAAACTTTGCAATTTGTTCATCCAAACATTTGAGAAATATTTTTTGGGGGGTGGTAAAAATTTCTTGTGATAGTATCACAAATTTTGATGTGAAATAAAAATATGATGTATTTACAACATCATTTATGAGTCATGATAGCCTCATTAAAGATTAATATTCATATATTTTGCATTTCTTTTACATTTTATGTATAAATTAATTTCTTATTTATTTTGTAATGTATGTGCATGTGTTGTGTGTTTACATGTATGCACCTGCTACAGTGTAAATAGAAAACTCAGAGACAAGCTCATGGAAGTCAGTTTTTTCTTTCTAACATGTAGGTTCCAGTCAATTTCAGAATGTAGACTTTGGCAGTGGGTGCCCTTATCCACTGAGCCATCTTTTCAGGATGTGTATATCGTTTAAATATATACTTACTGTTCATTGTTAAAAATAGACCAACTCATAGGGAGTAGACACTAAATTGCAAATGCATGTCTCAGAAAAGCATATGGAGTCTCAATCAGTAGTAAATATATAGGATTAAGATCTCCCTTTTTATTGGATACTAATCAGGCCTGAACTCAATCCAGCATTATTAGCCTAATATTCCTTGATTAAACTGTCTATAAATACTCATTTCATCAAATGTTCTTGAAACTATTATTAGCATCATGTTTCCTCATTAGTTATGAGTTGCATAAAATTTTACATTTTATATTTACAAGAAATTTAAAGATTAATACAAAATAAATGAACCTTGATATGATGACTGAATCAAATGGCTTCCCCTTCGTTCTTAGAGAAAACTAACACTTATGCAATCACTACATGGAAATATGATAAAAGATTATATGAGTAAAATTGGAGACAAAGGAGCTGACTCAGTGGGCAGGCATGCTTGCAGCACAGGCAGAAAGATATGTGTTCAAAGCTTCAGAATGCATATTGAACTCTAGCCATTTTGCAGATGCCTGGAACCCCAGCTGTTGACAGAGGCATGAAAAGAAAGCAAAGATTGGAGGATCACTAAGGCTTTTTGTCGACAACTTAGTTCCAGGTACAGTTAGAGATCATGCCAAAAGAAAAGCAAAACATGTTAAAGATGATAGAGCAGGACACTGTCTCTTCTGGCCTCTGCATTCTACCAAGGGCACACACCACACACACACATACACACACACACACACACACACACACACACATCACTCTCTCTCTCCCTTTCTCTCATACACACACGTACAAAAATTTTATTTCCAAAGAGTGGAATGGAAGCTGTGAAGGCAACATTGTAGAGGTTTAGACCTGTCAATGGATTCCCAGTCAGATATGTCTACCTCCTTGGCACATGTTTGACTTGGTTTTCATTTTTTGGGGGGAGGAATATCTTTTTATTTCTTTTTTACCTACTGTTTTTAATTTATATTATTGAGTTATACCTTTTTTTTGATCCCTTCCCTTCCTCTCCCCTCCCCGTCTACCCCCTCTAATGGTCTCCATGCTTGCAGTTTATTTAGGAGATCTTGTGTTTTCTAGTTCCCATGTAGATTAGATCTATGTAAGTCTCTCTTAGTGTCTTGTTGTCTAAGTTCTCTGGGATTGTGAATAGTAGGCTGGTTTTTCTTTGCTTTAAGTCTAAAAACCACTTAAGAGTGAATACATATGAAATTTGTCTTTCTGGGTCTGGGTTTCCTCACTCAATATGATGTTTTCTAGATCCATCCATTTGCCTACAAATTTCAAGATATCCTTATCTTTTTCTGCTGTGTAGTACTCCATTGTGCAAATGTACTATATTTTCCTTATCCATTCATCAGTTGAGCAGCATCTAGGTTGTTTCCAGGTTCTTACTATGACAAACAATGCTGATATGAACATCATTGAGCACATGTCCTTCTGGCATGATTGAGAATCCTTTGGATATATACCCAAAAGTGGTATTGCTGGGTCTTGAGGTAGGTTGTTTCCTAATTTTCTGAGAAATTGTTATACTGATATCCAAAGGGGCTGTACCAGCACTCCCACTAGAAATCCAGGAATGTTCCCTTTACCCCACAACCTCCCCAGCATAAGTTGTTATCAGTGTTTTTGATCTTGGCTATTCTTGCAGGTGTAAGATGGAATATCAGAGAAATTTTGATTTACATTTCTCTGATGGCTGAAGATGTTGAACATTTCCTTAAGTGTCTCTCAGCAATTTTAGATTCATCTTTTGATAGTTCTCTGTTTAGATCTGTACTCCATTTTTTTGGATTATTTGTTCTTTTAATGACCAATTTCGTGAGTTCTTTATATATTTTGGAGATCAGTCCTATGTCTGATATGGGGTTGGTGAAGACCTTTTCCCATTCTGTAGGCTGCCATTTTGTCTTGTTTACCATGTCCTTTACTTTTTAGAAGATTTTCACTTTTAGTAATGTAGCAGGATACAAGAAAACTCAAAAAAATCAAGTCCTCCTTTACACAAATGATAAACGGGCTGAGAAAGAAATCAAAGAAGCATCACCCTTCACAACATACACAAATAACATAAAATATCTCAGATTAACTCTAGTCAAACAAGTGGAAGACCTGTATAACAAAAACTTTAAATCTTTGAAGAAAGAAATTGAAGACACTGGAAAGTAGAAAGATCTCCCATATTCTTGAGTAGGTAGAATTAACATAGTAAAAATGACAATCTTACCAAAAGCCTTCTACAGATTCAATGCAATGCCCACCAAAATCCCAGCAAAATTCTTCACAGACCTCAAAAGAATGGTACACAACTTCATATGGAAAAGCAAAAAACCCAGGATAGCCAAAACAATCCTGTACAATAAAGGAACTTCTGGAGGCATCACTATCCCTGACTTCAAATTCCACTACAGAGATACAATACTGAAAACAGTCTGCTATTGGCATAAAAGCAGACAACAGGAAGAATGGAGCAGAATCAAAGACCCGTATATTAATCTACACACCTATGAACACCTGACTTTTGACAAAAAATAAACAAAAATGTAAAATGAAAAAAAGAAAGCATATTTAACAAATGGTGTTGGCATAACTGGATATCAGCATGTAGAAGAATGCAAATAGATTAATATCTATCACCATGCACAAAGAAGTCTAAATGGATCAAAAACTTTAACTTTTTATGAGGCCACACTGAACCTCATAGAGGAGAAAATGGGAAGTACACCTGAATGCATTGACACAGAAGGCCACTTTCTAAATATAACCCCAGGAGCAGAAACATTGAGAGAAACAATTAATAAATGGGACCTTCTGGGTCTCATTTTTCTTTCATGGGCTTTTTTAATCCTTGAAGACTTGAATTTGTGGTAACTATCTTTACCTTCTCTTTATAACTTACCCTCTTCTTACATACTCTATACGCACATAGTGTCATAAATCTTTGAAGTAAAGCCTGGAAGTTCATTCTTACTGAAATTATAATACTTTTCTGTGAACTTGGGGAGGAGTGGGAGATAAGAGTTATACAAATTAGTATCCCATGCATCAGAGGTCAGGGGAACCTATGAAGTCAAAATACTGTGAGATTTATTGACAACTGAAAACCATAAACACTGTTTCTCTCCTTGACAATGTTGAGTACTTCAGAGGGGAGCTTGTTCTGAAGCTTGTGAGCCAGGGAATAGAAGATGTGTTAGAGATTGCCACATGGAAAAGAGAGAATGATCTTCTCTGTATTACAGAGCTACAGTGATGAACACAGCTTGGTACTGGCATAAAAACATAGAGATTGACCAACAGAATTGGACCAATGACCCAGATATTATTCCACACACCTATGAATACCTGACTTTTGATAAAAAAGATAAAATTATACAATGGATAAAAAAGTATCTTCAATTAATGGTGCTAGAATAACTAGATATCAACAGGTAGAAGAATGAAAACAGATTTATATTTGTCCCCATGCACAAAACTCACATCCAAATGTATTAAAGACCTCAATATAAATCTGACCACACTGAACCTGATAGAAGAGAAATTGGGTAGTAGTCTTCAAGGAATGGGCACAGGAGTCCACTTGATAAATATAATCCTGGTAGCACAGACACTGAGAGCAACAATAAACAAATGGGATCTCCAGAAACTGAGAAGATTCTGTAAATAAAGCAAAGGACACAGTCAATAAGACCAAAAAGCAGCCTACAGAATGGGAAAAGATGTTTACCAACCCCATATCAAAGGACTCATCTCCAAAATATATAAAGAACTCATGAAATTAAACACTAAAACTTCACATTTTAACAAAATAAGATTATATTCTCCTATTGTATTTTGCCTTTAACACAACAAATACTTTGTATGTCATAATATACACCTGAAATGTTAAGTTAAAAAAATATATGGGATTACTTGGGCTTAACTTTCCTTCCTTAAGTTGTCTCATGCAAGATATTTTGTTACCTCAATAGAAAAATGAATCTTTATTTTGCCATATCTTACATCATAGCCCTTTAAATAATCCAGGTGTGATTTTAGTAAAAATATTTAAAATAACATATGTAAGGTTTAATTTTATTTTGGAGTGATGCAGGCTTCAAGAAATTGAACAATGCATGATTCAAAGGACAAAAAGATACATTTTCTCTTTGACCTAAGCCTAAAATCCTTAAAATATCTAATGCTAACAGATTGACACAGATGCTGCCAGTTTTCCATGTGCTTCCAGGAACATGAGTTTGTTTTTTTTTTAAGTATTTAAAGATTTGAATACTAAAATTCTATTCCTGGAACTACGTTTTCTCTAGTTTTTTACTTTATTGCCATTTCAAAATCATTCTCCATAAGTGTAACTTTGAAAGAGAAAATTTTTTTCATCAACCCCATATCAGACAAAAGTCTGATCTCCAAACTACATAAAGAGTTTGAGAAACTAGATATTAAAATTTTAAATAGCCCAATTAAAAAATGTGGTCACTGACCTAAGCAGAGAATTCACAACAGAAGAATTTCAAATGATCAAAAGATACTTACTTCCTTAGATATCAGGGAAATACAAATCAAAACAGCTTTGAGATACCATCTTACACCTATCAGAATGGCTAAAATCAAAAACACCAATGATAGCTTATGTAGGTGAAGATGTGGATTAAGGGAAACACTCACCCATTGCTGGTGGAAATGCAAACTTGTACAGCCACAAGTTTGGAAATCAGTGTGGTAGTTTCTTAGAAAATTGGGAGTCAACCTACCTCATGATCCTGCAATATCACTCTTGGGAATAACCCAAAGTTGCTCAATCATACTATAAAAGCATTTGTTCAACTATGTTCATAGCAGCATTATTTGTAATAGTCAGAACTTGGAAACAATCTAGATGCCCCTCAATGGAAGAATGGATAAAGAAAAGTGTGGCTCATCTACACATTAGACTACTACTCAGTGGTAAAAAACAATGACATCTTGAGTTTTGCATGGAAATGAATGGAAGTAGAAAACACTATCCTGAATGAGATGACCCAGACCCCAAAAATATAAATATGGTATGTGCTCACTCGTTCGTGGATTCCATCCATAAACAAAGGACATTGAGCCTTTAGTTCATATTCCTAGAGAAGTTAAGTAATAAGGTGAACCCAAAGAAAAACATATATAAATTCTCTTGGAAATTGGAAGCAGACAAGATCGCTGGGCAAAATTCAGGAGCATGGGGGATAGGGGTAGAGGGAAGAGGAGGAGAGGAGAGCTGAGAGAATGGGAGGATTGGGGAGAGCTTGGGGAAGAGAGATGGCTAAGATGGAGGAAGGATGGATATGGGAGCAAGGAAGGAGGTATCTTAATTGTGGAAGACATTTTGGGGTTGGCAAGAGGATTGTCTCTAGATGGGTTCCCAGGAGTCCACGTGGATGACCCCAGCTAGGAACCTGGGCAGCGGAGAAGAGGGTGCTTGAACTGGCCTTGTCCCATAGTCAGACTAATGACTATCTTGAATATCACTATAGAATCTTCGTCTGGTGACGGATGAAGACAGAGACAGAGACCCACATCAGAGCACGGGACTGAGCTCCCAAGCTCCAGTTGAAGAGGGGAAGGAGGAAGAATATGAACAAGGAAGTCAGAACTATGAGGGGTTGGTTAACCCACTGAGACAGTGTGCCTTAGCAAATGGTAGCTCACCAACTCCTGCTGGACTGGGACTGAATAAGCATGAGATCAAACTGGACCCTCTGAATGTGGCTGACAATTGGGGCACTTAGGGGTCAATGATAATGGCACTGGGATTTGTCTCTATTGCATGTACTGGCTTTTTGGGATCCTATTCTCTTTGGATGTACACCTTCCTAAGCCTGGATGTAGGGGGGAGGTCCTTGGACTTCCCACAGGGCAGGGTCCCTTGTCCTCTCTTAGCACTGAAAGGGGTTAGGGAGGAGGTTGTGGGGGTGATCAAGAGGGAAGTAGGAGGAGGAAAAGAAGTGGGAATTTTGATTGGTATTATTTATAAAGTAATTAAAAGAGGGAATAAAAAGAATTTTTAAAATGCATTTAGCAAAATTATAGTAATTGTTCTTGCCTGAGGTCTAGAATATAACAGTCCACAGATTCTTGGCACTCTCAATATTGTCAGAAATGAGAAATTTAAAATATCCTGTTTGCTTATCATCAACTTTTAATATCTAAATAATGCTAGAAGATTAATAGTCCTATACCTATACAATGACAACCCAGAAGTGCAAGGTAGGAGAATGGGCAAATTACCATTAAAATGAAATTTATAAGATTGAAAATAAGACCTATTAATGTGTCCTGGGATAGAACTGCTTCACATTCTATGCAGAGTATTTGTTGGGCTTTAGAACCCGTGACGTTACATTCTGGATGAAGGATATATTGTTAATACTTATGTGATATGAGTAAATGTATTGACCTTCTCTTATCTTCAATTTCTCCTCCATAAAATCATGACCATGACTGTCATGCTAATTCCATTAAAATGAAGTTCTAATAACTACCACTGTGCATATCATGTATAATAGAAATTGATGTACAACCATTTACCATTCTCCCTAATTGAAAAGACAAAGATAGCAAAATTCTAATGTAGATAGTTGCAGAATAATAAAGAAATGCTTTTAATTTACTCTTACTTAAAATATACATAAAATAATAATACTAGATATATTCAGTTTTAGGTTATTGTCTGTGGTATATGTCAACAGAACATTATTTTGTTAACCCTATTTCTTGCATTATTTTGACAGCATAACTGAGTAAATGGAATATTTACTAATGGTATGCACTGAAATAAATGTACAAAACAGCATATCATATTATATTTGTTCTTAATTGGTTTTATTTGCTCACATATTAGAATCTTCATAATCTAATTACACATTCAATGATTAATCTTGAGTTTTATTAGATGACAGCTTATTTACTGTGTCTGTAATGCTAAACAAACAGTATAAAGTTTGGTCTCATGGACGGATAGTTTAATGTCAGGATAGTTTAATGTGTATTAATCAATATGATATATAAATGTATATTTATACACAAACTAACAGGGCTTAGGTTTGTTCTACAGAAAAGTATAGAAGAAGCTGTGATTATCCCATATTTTTCACTGTGCTAAGTTATTATTCCATTTAAAGTATTTTTAAAAATTAAGAAAGCAATTAAAACTGGATACAACTGAGGCGATGGCTCAGTAGGGAGTGTCCGTGCCCCACAAGCATGAGAGCTCTAGCCGGAACCCACATAAAACTGGGTATTGCAGTAAGCTTCTTTAATCCTAGTCATCCAAAAGCAAGATGTGGAGAAAAGACAGTTGAAGGCGTAAGTCACAAACAATCCCACACCAGTTTGGAATTATGTTTAATAGAATGGTTATTTATTCAAAGGGTAAAAAACTTACAGATTACCGTCCCAGACAACAGCCCCTCTGCGTGAACAGGAAAGGAGTCTAGGAGCCGAAAGTGGAGCCGGAAGCCAGAGAGAGAGTGGAGGACAGCTGCTGCTTTTTTAAAGAGAGAGAGAGACCATGCCCCAATGGGCTGGCATCTCAGCGGCTATTGGCTGAAGGAGCGGAAGGAGCTCCCGCAGCAGACAGTGAAAGGCAAGGACCAGAACCATACCTCAGGTTATTTTCTACCTTCTACACATGTGCTGTGGTATGTGTATACCTTGCTCCCGCATACATACACACAAACATGCCAGCCTGCAACCACATATTTGTTATATAGACAGGTGTGTGTACACACAAAGCAAACCACTTGTGTCCTCATTTTATATCTGACATATGGTAACCACTGGGCATAGTAATGTGTATGAAAGAAGTTTTTATTTGCCTCAAAGTCATCAAAGAAGACAACAATGGAAACTATTATGAGATTCAAGATTATAAGTCATTCCACCAAGCCCATTTGTTAGTTATATATTATATAACAAAAACTCAATTCATAGCGCTGGTCACTAATATTTTTCCAAATCTTTACTAGAGATCAAAATTTGAAGTTCCAAAACATTGTATTCTTTTATTTATTTATTTGTTTGTTTGTTAATTTTTTTTTTTACTTTTTTAAGTTTTTCGAGACAGGCTTTCTCTGTAGTTTCGGAGCCTGTCTTGGAACTAGCTCTTGTAGACCAGAACGGCCTCTAACTCACAGAGATCCGTCTGTCTCTGCCTCCCGAGTGCTAGGATTAAAGGCGTGACGGGCAAGCATTGTTGTATTCTTAACGTTGCATAGCAGCATCCAAAATGTTCAAGAAAGCATCTTAGAGGAGGGTGCATGAATCTGGGCTCAGAGTTTTTGACATTTCAGTCTGTGGTTATTTGGCCCCATGTGCTTGGAAATTACATGATGGTGGAGAACGTTCCTCATCTTGTGAATAAAAGGAGAAAAAGGAGACAGAAATTGTAAAAAAAAAAAAAAAAAAAAAAGAGGACCAGGGGCAAGATATGAACCCTAAGAAAATGTCAGTGATCTACTTCGTCTACAAAGGTACTATAGCAATTCTATGCCTTTCCAAAGATGCCCCTAATTGACCGGGTGGTAGTGACACATGTCTTTAATCCCAGCACTCGGGAGGTAGAGGCAGGCGGATCTTTGTGAGTTCAAGGCAAGAAGCCTGGTCTACAAGAGCTATTTACAGGACAAAGCTACAGAGAAACCCTATCTCAAAAAAAAATGCCACTAATTGGAAACCCTTTTAGTTTGTGTGAAACTGTGGGCCATGCAGAGATCCCTTTTCAATATTTTTGTATACAACATTGTAACTACTCCAAGATTCTATGGACTGATTGCACATTATGACTGCCCTATTACCCACTTGTTCAGCAATTCCTGGAGGAGTTAAAATGAACCCTATCCTCCAGAGACTATCTGTCTCACCAAGCTGGAATGGATGTTGTAAAATTGGAGACATTTGTGGCCTGAGATCCAGGACTATTTGTCTTTGTGGAGAATAACCTTTCTAGTGGGAAAATCCATCCAGTTTATCAAATTATAGACTAGAAGTTTCTTTTGTGAGCAAAGGGATTTGGGGTTTTAAGGGATATTTCTAGGTTAGCTGCAGAACTGGACTTATTTACTCTGAGGACTGTTCTTCCCAAAGAAGTGGAATTCACTTTTCAGAGCAATGCAGTTTTCTCCTCTGTACACTAACAAGAATATTAGTATTATTTTAATATTGATTAATCTCTGTAAAAATTATTTTCACATGACATAAGTTAACATACTAAGACATATACAGGATTTTAATCTTTTTGTTTATACTACAGAGCAACAAGAAACCTGTGGGAATAAATGGATACAAATCTCTGAGGTACATCAAACTCAAGACAAAACCATGGTAGATCCTTCCTTGCCTAGAATCATTTTGACTTCTAAAAAGCCAAAATATACTTAGAGATCTTTAATCTCAACACTAAAAGAAATCCCTATGTATGATTAACTAGAAACACTACCTGAGATTCAAGAAATCTGAATTTATTTCCCTATGACATGAGTCCTGTCTTTTCACTTTTATGAATTAAAGGTACAAAATGGACAGTAACTCTAGTGAGTTGTAAGAATAAAGTGGGATATTTTATTTTTCATATGAAGGTTATTTTCTACACAATTTACAGTGAGCTTAGTCAAGAAACAGTATTCACATGATTTTATAACATTGTACGGATTTTGACACATTTCTTTCTGAGTCACCAAATGCATCCATACCACTCATATCTACTAATAAAGATTTCCTGAGGAAGAACAGAATTCTGAAACAAACTATGGCCAAAGATTTGGCCTTTTATAAAACTTGATTTATTTATTTAATGTTTATGGATGTTTTGTCTATAACTATTTCTATACTTCATATACCTACCTAGCGTTCGAGTGGGCCAGAAGAATGTGTTGGACCCCCTGGAACTGAAGTTACAGAGGATTATGAGCCCTTATATGGGTAATGGGAATTGAACCCAAATTCGTAAACCCTGAACCTTCTCTCAAGCTCCCAAAGTTTGATTATTCTACATAATATTATGGGCTGTATGTTAGTTGGTAGCTTGTGTAAACTATAGGAAATCCTGGATTGTATTTCTAGCACCATATAAACAAGATATGGTAGCAAATATCTCTAATCATAGCATTCAGGGAAGAGAGACAGGAATTTCAGAACATTAAGCTACATTTTCCTCCACCTAAAAAGCTTGAGGCTAGACTTGGGTAGTAAGATATTGCCTTAAAAAATACATTTACTAATTTTATCTTCTGCAAAAAGATTCCAGTATCACCCAACAACCAAGGACAGACAAAAACACATATTTAACAGAAAACACAGTTCCTACTAGTAAGCTTAAAATGTTTGAATGAGAATTTATTTTAAAAGTTTACATATTTTCTGTTTCCAAATGCTTTCTGCATGAATACGAACCTTTCAAGTCAGTGCTATGTTTCTAACACAAAACTTTCAAAAGTAAGCAGAAATGAGACAGTATTCTTAGTTAGAATGCTGCATCTCTATTGCCTTAGAAGCTAACTCCCATAAAAAGCAGTCTTGGTTTTGTGAAATGAAGACATCAAGGCACAGATTGTGCTGCCTTTGCACTTCTGCCTTCTTTAAGCCCTGGATGGATATGACCCTCGTTGCTGACTCTTCAGTTCTTGGTCTTGGCCCATCCCACTACAAATTACATAGCAGAGAAGGGCTTAGGAACACAGCATATTTCAATGATAAATGTTTTAAAACCTCCCATTTGAATCATCAAACATTTAGATCATATTGCTGCTTGCTCAAGAAATTTCATCACACTTAGGGTTATGGTCAGTGAGATATGATAGTGAGTTGGATGTTACAATGTGATGAACAACAACTTAAAAAAAGGAAAGGAAGAATTACTAGGTTTTTAAAATTACTAAATGTGTTTGATTTTAGCCTTTGTCTGACTTTAAGCAGAAGTGTTTGGGGTTTAGAGCACAGTAGCATGTTTGCTTTTCTAATTCATTGCGACACTCAATCATTGGGGAAAATAACAGTAAACTGCTTATATTTTTTTCGAGAAATTATTTGGTTACATGTGTGTGTGTGTGTGTGTGTGTGTGTGTGTGTGTGTGTGTGTGTGATATTATTTAATGGATAAAACACAGTTACTGCACTGAAGAGATAAACTGCCATGGTTTGGATACTTAATGTGTTTTCTTGTTTATTTTTAATGGCTGTGCTTCTTGTACATTGGCACTATGGTGGGTCTTTAAGTGTGATCCTTAGTCTATCAATATAATAAAGAATTGGGAAGAGTTTTACATGGTAAATTTTTGCCCTCACCTAATATCATTAAATTAAACCTTAAGGAAACAAACTCCAAGGGCTACATTTCTTTTTTTTAAGGAAACCTTAAACCAGTAGTGACTGTACCTGTCCTTAATGCCACTATTCTGGAGGCAGAGACAAGAGGATTACCTGTATTATAAACCACCCAGAAGCCAAGCAGGTTCACATAATATAAGACTCTGACTCCACAAACCCAAAATTAAACCAACTAGAACAAATCAAATTAACACATATTGTGTTTGTGGGCAAACACTGGATTTATCTGTAATCTCCAAACAAAGAATTATAGCTCAAATTTATTTATTTTTAATATGCTATGTAGGAACAATGAGAGTTTGTTTTCAGTCTATTCCTTCTTTTAATGTCTTACTTATTATATGAAAATCTCATATAATATATTTTATATTTTGACATATCCATTCCCTATTCCAACTTTATCAAGATCCACCCCACCTCCTTACACATCCAACTTCATGTTTTTTTTTCCTTTTCTCTATACAAACAAAACAAAATATGGAATCTAGTTTGTGTTAACTTACAGCTCCTGGTTGAGGGGTCTGCCATACAGTGTGGTTGATAAGCCCCAGGGTTGCTCCACTGGAGAAACGTGACATTCTTTCACACAAGAGCAATAAAATGCCAATGCCTCTCATCTAGGAGTAGTACTTTTTATCCATGTACTGACATATCACTACAGCAATATGTCATTAGAAATAATTTTATCATTATCTCTCTTTAGTGGAATAATAGCAGTAGGATTTCCCATAGGGTCTGTTACCTTCAAACCTTCAAGTTTTTGACCTGATACTGTCTGTGAGTTCATTTTTCTCTCTCTTTTTTTTTCAAAGTTTATTAAATTATTGAAGTATCCATTTCCGCCTCTCTTCCCAACACCCTCCCACTCCCCCCCTTTCCCTCTCCTCCTCCCTCTCCATCCCTAAGAGCAGTCAGGGTTTCCTGCCCTGTGGAAAGTTCAAGTTCCTCCCCCCCCCCAGGTCGAGGAAGGTGAGTATCCAAATAGACTGGATCCCAAAAATCCAGTATATGCAGAGGAAACAAGTCCCAGTGTCATTGTCAATGGCTTTTCAGAAAGACTCCGGGCCAGCCATATTCAGAGAATCTGGTTGGATCACGTGCTTGCTCAGTCCCAGTGCAATTGGCCTTGGTGAACTCTCATTAGATCAGTCCCTTTGTATCAGTGGGTGATCGCTTACCCGAACCTGGAAACAACCTAGGTCCCCTCAATAGAAGAATGGTTAAAGAAGGTGTGGAACATATATACATTAGAGCTTTACTCAGCGGTAAAAAACAATGACATCTTGAATTTTGCATGCAAATGGATGGACATAGAAAACACTTTACTGAGTGAGGTAAGCCAGACCCAAAAAGAGGAATATAGTATGTATTCGCTCATAAGTGGATTCTAGCCATAATTAAAGGTCTTTGAGCCTATTATTCGTGATCCTAGAGAAGCTAAATAAGAAGGTGAACCTGAAGAAAATCATGTAGTTATCCTCCTGGAGATTGGAAATAGACAAGAGTGCCAGGTAACCTCGGGTGCATGGGGGGTTGGGAGGGTTGTTGGAAGGGAAGAGGGTTAGAGAGAAGGGAGTAGGGGAGGAATGGGGAAAGCTCGGGGGACTGGGATGGTGTGGAGGGAGGAAGGATGGATATGGGATCAGGGAAGAGTATATCTCAACTAAGGGAGTCATTTTAAGGTTTACAAGAGACTTGATTATAAATGGGATCCCAGGTCCAAGGAGAGATCCCCAGATTGTTCTCTGGACAGAGGAGAGGGTGCCTGAACCGGCCTTGGCCCATAACCATACTGATGAATATTTTGCTTATCACCATAGAACCTTCACCTGGTGATGGATGGAGATAGAGACAGAGACCCACATTGGAACACTGGACTTAACTCCCTAGGTCCAAACGAGAAGCAGAAGGAAAGAGAACGTGAGCGAAGAAGGCAAGACCAGAGGGAACCTTCATCCGACGATAGATGGAAATAGAGACGGAGACCCACATTGGAGCACCGGACTGAGCCCCCCAAGGTCCAAATGAGGAGCAGAAGGAGGAAGAACATGAAAAAGGAAATCATTTTTTCTCTTTACCTGCAGAATAAGTACAAAAGTAGATTTTATAACTAAATAATGTCTTTTGTTAGCATGGAACTGGAATTTTTAGTTTCCTTTGTTTTTGATCTGCCCTCTTTATTCAAATGCCCTTACAACATTTTTTTGTCAGAAAGTGACTATTCATGAGTTCTGAGGTTCTGCTTCCTCCTCGAGACTCTCTCCTTTGTTCTCATTTGTGTCTATCACACGTGTATTAATCAAGATACAGTAGATTACACTACAACAACAAATGAACAGGTGCCCCAGACACAGATGCATGTTGCAACAGAAGCTAATTTCTCACCCACACTGTCAAGTTTGGAGCTCTGGTTTGTCCTGGTCCTGTAGGTGCTGTACTCACAATGTGTTTAGGATGCCCTCATAGGCCTATAGCAGTCATCTATTTGGAAGCATTCTTTGTGGTTTCATTAGGCCATATAGCTAGTTCTTGACAACTTGCTAGCTGAGCTTGCAGATGTTGCACACGAACATTTAATTACTGGTCTGAGCTCTCTAGAATTCTTGGTTCTGGTCTCACAGGTGGTGACTGTGTGGTTATGTTAGAACCAAGATAAGCAGAGATTTACTTTTAGATTCATGAGTAAAACTGAACTTGTTTTCATCTCTGAAACTGAGTCATTGGTTATGTTAGCATATCTATCTAGATTATTTATGTGCTAATTTAGAGACTCATTCTACATTTTTTTTTATGCCCCCAATGTGCTGAGTCTGCAGATATTTTATCCCCATGGCTCAGATCTTGGCAGTATGCAGTCTTTTATGATTCAGTTCATCATAAACAGAGCTCATTACTCCAGAAGAGACAATTACACAAGGTAACAACAGAGATCATCCCTCCAGCAGTGACAAATGGCCAGTGTAGTAACATGACTCCACACTTTCAGAAGAGGACATTGATCCACTTTCAACTTCGCAAGATGGAAAGATCTTAACTTTAGTGAAAACTGGTGATGTGATTGATGTCACTTCATAAAGGATAATTTTGTTCTTCGAAACTTTTTTTTGTTATTGAAAAATAATAATATATTTAAATTAGAAGTAGAAAATGACTTAGAGAACTGATATAATACCAAAGGTGACAGAGAAACAGACAGATTCATATGTCTATAATTTAAAAAAAAAACTGTAAGAAAAATCATAGGTTTTTTTTTTTTTTGGTTGACAAATGATTTCCAGATTAGGACAGAGGTTAATAACTTTGTTCCATTATGATGTACAAATCATTTTAGCAGAAACATCTAATATTAGATAAAGAGAGAAATCATAAATCCAAATTAGAAACCACATACCTTTGACATCATTCTCCTCAAGGAAATACAAATTTTCTTTTTAAGATTAATTTATTTTCTTTTGTATATGAGTCTTTTACCTGCATGTGTTTTGCACTACATGTGTCCCTATTGCCTGCCAAGGTTCAGAAGAGGATGTTGGATTCCCTTGGGCTGGAGTTAACAGACAGTTGTGAGCTGATAGGAATCAAATGTCAGTCTCCTATAACAATAAGAACTTAACCACTGAGCCAACTCTCCAATGCATGAAAATGCAAACTTAAAGCAAGTAAATATTCTGTTTGTCATATTAGCAGCAACAGGGTATCTGAAAGGAGTTTTGGTGAGGTTCCAGTGTGGTTGGCAGAGACCTTGAACCAGATCAATGACTTATTATAATAAACATTTTGCTAGTAGGGCTTATTGGACAAAAGTGTATACTGCCTGACATACCACAACTCTCATGGTACTATGATGAATGAATAGGGGTTGGAAAGACAAAGGAGTGAGATATTTTTGTTTGCCTATCTGGTTTTAATTAATTTGGGGAGATTATTTTGGGGAGCATGAGTGTATGGCAGTTATAAAGGGATTAGGAGATGAGCAGGAGTGGGGTGCATGTGAAATACCCAAATAATAAATCAATAAGGAATTATGTTATTAAAACAAAAAATACTGCTTTTAATGATGATAATAGCAAAAGCAAAGATAGTTGACAAATTGAATGGAATTGATTAAATGTAAGATTACAATTATTTTTAAATTCAACTTTTTAACATCTGCTAAAAATGAAGAATGAGTTATAAAAGAACATTGCAAAGATTCCCAAAAGGATGCATATTTGAAGGTATATCTGTGATATCATTAAAAGAAGTGAAGAAACAATGAAGGTTGTTGAAACTGTAGTTGTTGAATGAAGATGCCTCCATCTGAACTGGAGAGATGACTCAGAGGTCAACAGCCCTACTAGTCTGGATGTGAAGCAGAATTTGGTTACCAGTATCCAGGCCATTAAGCTGACAACTCTCTTTAAAGTCAGATCCACAATATTGGAAAAACACTTCTGCTCTTGACAGGCATCTGTGCCCATGCACAAATGAAATGAAATATATATATATTATATATAATATATATATTTTATATATAATAAAATAAGTTGAAATAAAAATAATGAAGATGAAAGGTTTGGAAGATAATTGTCCTGTAAAGGGAACAGAGGCAGAGAATGCTTGACATTGACATTGAAGCTTATATGGTCAGTTATTTATTTATTTTTTGCTTTTACATGGTAATGCTTTATTGCATGCTTATATGTAAATGTAAAAATACAGAAGAATTATTAAGATGAATAGTATTTATATATTTATTCATGTATGTTTGTGATTGATGTTGTATAACCATTTCTATCGTCCATCTCTGTAACTCTTTTTATCCTAGGAAATAAAAACACATAAAATGTGTCTAAATGTGTCAGTGTCAGTATCTGTAGGTCTGTAGACATTGAAAAGCAAACATCCACTGGTGCTCTTAGCCTAGGTCACTCTTAGGAGAAGGAGAAAGAAAAGGACTCCTTAAAAGAATTCCCAAAGATCATTTTTTTTCATTCTTTTTTAGGAAAACCCCCAACATTTCATTTTGACAGCCAAAAGGAATCATTGAGCATGATCCAGAAAACTTAGACAGAAAAGAAGGTGAAGTAGAATGTACAGTAGTTCTTGTTGTTAATTTGCAAGATTTGTCATTTAGTGCTTTTACATGTCTTATATAATTTTATTTTATGTCACTATTAGAACCACAGAAACATTGAATAGAAAATGTTTTTTAACTTCCATATTTTTCCAACCCCTACAAGTGTTCAAACTTCCCCTACAAAACTATACACCAAGTTTTACATATTATATAATTCATAAACTTAAAGGAATACATGTTGTTTTCAGCTGTATGGCGGTATATACTCTGGATTATGGTTATAAAGTCTTTTTGCCTTCCAGTACAGTATCATATACACACATCTCCATTACTATAAACTATATAACGAGAAACTTTGCGCTTTCTCTACTCACCCTGCCAATTCTCATAAATCTTAGAAACAAAGAATTTGCATGCCTCTATTTCTCCTTTTTTAGTCATTATAATATACATAATAAAACATTTTTCTTTAGCTAGAAAAGTTTTCCTAGAGGCATGACATTTCTGTTAAGGAAGCTTGCTGCTTGTCCTTATCACCTAGTTTATTTGATTCTCCACTCCCATATCATATTGCTTGAAACAAATTATGGCATCATATCTGCAGGATCTGACAACCTTCTTTGGCCTCACCCACACATTGTTTAAAATGTCAATTTTTTCATAAAATTTACAAATTTTTCCTTCTTAACTATTTATAGTTTAGTTCTTTCAGTATGTTCCTGATTGATGTTGTATACTCAATTCTGTCTTCCAACCTTTTCTTTCCATTGATTTTATTGAGCTATACATTTTTTTCTGCTCCCTCCCCTCTTCTCCCCTCCCTCTTCTCCCCTCCCTCTTCCAGCCCTCTCCCATGGTCCTCATGCTCCCAATTTACTCAGGAAATCTTATCTTTTTCTACTTCCCTTGTAGATTAGATCCATGTATGTCTCTCGTAGGGTCCTCATTGTTGTCTAGGTTCTATGGGATTATGATGTGTAGGATGATTTTCTTTGCTTTATGTCTAAAACCCATGTATGCATGAGTACATATGATATTTGTCTTTCTGGGTGTGGATTACCTCACACAATATCATGTTTTCTAGATCCATCATTATTTCTTTCTGCTGTGTAGTGATTCATTGTGTAAATGTACATATTTTTCTTATCCATTCTTTGGATGGGGGCCATTTAGGTTGTTTCCAGGTTCTGACTATGACAAGCAATGCTGCTTTGAACACAGTTGAACACATGTCCTTGAGGTACCATTGAGCATCCTTTGGGCATATTCCCAAAGTGCTGGGTCTTGAGGAAGGTTGTTTCCTAATGTTCTGAGAAAATCATCATACTGATATACAATGGGGCTGTACCAGCTTGCAATCCCACAAGCAATGCAGGATTGTTCCTTTTACCCTACTACCTACCACCACTTCAGCATAAGTTGTCATCAGTGTTTATGATCTTGGCCATTCTTAAAAGTGTAAGATGTAGTTTCAGAGATGTTTTGATTTGCATTTCTCTGATGACTAAGGATGTTGAGCATTTCCTTAAGTGTCTATCAGTTATTTCAGATACCTCTGTTGAGAGTTTTCTGTTTAGATCCATACATCATTTTTATTGGATTATTTGTTCTTTTGATAACCAATTTCTTGAGTTCTTTGTATAATTTGGAGATCAGTCCTCTGTGTAATGTGATGTTGGTGAAGATCTTTTCCCATTCTACAGGCTGCTGTTTTGTCTTGTTGATCAGGTCATTTGCTTAGCAAAAACTTTTCAGTTTCAGGAGGTTCCATTTATTAATTGTTTCTCTTAGTGTGTGTGCTCTTGGGGTTATATTTAGGAAGAGGTCTTCTGTGCCAGTACGTTCAAATGTACTTCTCACTTTTTCTTCTATGAGGTTCAGTGTGTCTGGCTTTACGTTGAGGTCTTTGATCCATGTGAAGTTGAGTTTTGTGTATGGTGATAGATAGGGATCTATTTTCATTCTTCTTTATGTTGATATACAGTTATGACAGCACCATTTGTTAAATAGGCTTTCTTTTTTCCATTTTATATTTTTTGCCTCTTTGTAAAAACATCAGCTTTTGGTAGTTGTGCGGATTAATATCTGGGTCTTTGATTCAGTTCCATTGGTCCTCCTGTCTGTTTCTATACCAATACCAGACTATTTTCAGTACTGTAGCTCTGTAGTAGAGTTTCAAATTAGGGATTATGATGCC
Source organism: Myodes glareolus (assembly GCF_982192425.1). Classification (NCBI taxonomy): domain Eukaryota; kingdom Metazoa; phylum Chordata; class Mammalia; order Rodentia; family Cricetidae; genus Myodes; species Myodes glareolus. Next base: position 47,048,844 of record NC_142028.1, on the reverse strand, counting down.
TCCAGAAGTTCCTTTTTTGTAAAGGATTGTTTTGGCTATCCTGGGATTATTGCTTTTCCAAATGAAATAGAGTACCATTCTTTTGAGGTCTGTGAAGAATTTTGCTGGGATTTTGATAATCATTGGATTGACTCTGTAGGTTGCTTTTGAAAAGATTTCCATTTTTACTATGTTAATTCTACCTACCCAAGAGCATGGGAAATCTTTCCACTTTTCAGTGTATTCTTTAATTTCTTTCTTCAAAGATTTAAAGTTTTTGTCATACAGGTGTTCTACTTGGTTGGTTAGAGTTACTATGAGATATTTCATGCTATTTGTGCTATTGTGAAGGGTGATGTTTCTCTGATTTCTTTCTCATCCCTTTTATCATCAGTATAAAATAGGGTTCTTGATTTTTTGACTTAATCTTGAATCGTGCTATATTACTGAAAGTGCTTATGAGTTGTAGAAATTCTTTGGTAGAATTTTTGGGGTCAATTATGTAAGCTATCATATCATCAGCAAATAGTGAGACTTTGACTTCTTCTTTTCTGATTTGTATCCCCTTAATCTCGTTTTGTTGTCTTATTGCTCTAGCTAAAACATCAAGCACTATATTGAATAGGTATGGAGAGCGTCAACAACCTTGTCTTATTCCTGATTTCAGTGGTATCATTGTTAGTTTCTTTCAGTTTAATTTGATGTTGTTTGTTGTTTGTCTGTATACTGTGTTTAGGAATTTCTCTAATATCCCTGCACTCTCCAAGACCTTTATCATGAAGAGATGTTATATTTTATCAAAAGCTTTTTTAGCATCTAATTAGATGGTCATGTGGTTTTTATTTTTCAGTTTGTTTATATGGTGGATTATGTTGACAGATCTTTGTATGTTGAACCACCCCTGAATCTCTGAACTAAAGCCAACTCAATCATGTAGGACCATGTCTGATGTGTTCTTGGATTCAGCTTGCCAGCATTTGATTGAGTAGTTTTTCATCTATCTTCATGAATGAGATTGGTATGTAATTCTCTTTCCTAAGAATGTTTATCTTTGGTTTGGGTGTAAAGGTAATTGTAGCCTCATAGAAAGAGTTTGGTAATATTCTTCTGTTTCTTTTGTGTGGAACAATTTGAGGGGTATTGGTATTAATTCTTCTTTCAAAATCTTATAGAATTCTGAGCTGAAACCATTGGGTCCTTGGGCTTTTTTTTGTTGTTGTTGGGAAACTTTTAATGACTGTTTCTATTTCTTTAGCAGTGATATGTTTATTTAATTTGTTTATCAGGTCTTTATTTAATTTGGTAAGTGACATTTATCTAGAAAGTTGTCCTTTAAGTTTTCCAATTTTGTGTTGTACAGGTTTTTGAAATATGACATAATGATTCTCTGGATTTCTTCTGTGTCTGGTGTTATGTCCCCTTTTCAATTCTGATTTTGTTAATTTGAATATTCTTCCTCTGCCTTTTGGTTAGTTTGGAAAAAGGTTTGTCAATTTTGTTGATTTTCTCGAAGAACCCACTCTTTGTCTCATTGATTTTTTTTTTTTGCATGTGATGATACTTTATTCATGATTAGCTTCCATGGTTTTGTTAATCACAGTCCTAAAGCTTTGAATGTAAATTTTTTTTCCGTTAGACTTGTTTATTCAAGTATCCTAAAACACTCTTTCCACTTCCTCCACTCCTCCCAATGCCCTCCCGCTCCCCCCACTCCCTCTCCTCCTCCCTCACCATTCCCAAGAGCAGTCAGGGTTTCCTGTCCTGTGGGAAATCCAAGTTCCTCCCCCCTCCCTCCAGGTCCAGGAAGGTGAACATTCAAACAGGCCAGGATCCCAAAAAGCCAGTCCATGTAGACGCAACAAGACCCAGTGCCATTGTCAATGGCTTCTCAGTCTTCATTTGGACCTTGGGGGCTCAGTCAGCCCCCATGTCAGCCACATTCAGAGAATCCGGTTTGATCACATGCTCGTTCAGTCCCAATCACATAGTTATCCTCCTGGATATTAGAAGTAGGCAAGATTGCCAGGCAAACTTGGGTGCATAGGGGATGGGGGGTGGAAGTAAGGGAAGATGGTTAGGGAGAGGGGAGAGGGGGAGGATTGGGGATGGCTTGGGGGAATGGGAGTGGGGGAGCGAGGAAGGATGGTTATGGGAGCAGGGAAGTTTATATCTCAACTAAGGGAACCATTTTATGGTTTGCAAGAGACTTGATTCTGGACGGGTTCCTAGGCCCAAGAAGAGGTTCCCAGAGGCCTTGGCCCATAACCATACTGATTAATATTTTGCATGTCACCACAGAACCTTCATATGGCGATGGATGGAGATAGAGACAGAGACACATATTGGAACACTGGACTTAACTTCCTAGGTCCAAATGAGAAGCAGAGGGAGGGAGATCGTGAGCAAGGAAAGCAAAATCAGAGGGGGCCTTCATCCGACGATGGATGGAAATAGAGACGGAGTCCCACATTGGAGCACTGGAAGTCAGGACCACGAAGGGTGCGTTCACCCACTGATACAAGGGGACTGATCGAATGAGATCTCACTGATTTTTTGTATTATTTTCTTTGTTTTTATTTTGTTGATTTCAGCTCTCAATTTGATTATTTCCTGTCATCTACTTCTCTTGGGTGAGTTTGCTTCTTTTTGTTCTAAATTTTTCAAATGTTCTGTTAATTCATTAGTGTGGGGTTTTTCCAGCTTCTTTATGTAGGCATTTAGTGCTATGCCCTTTCCTCTTAATACTGCTTTCATGTGCCTCATAAATTTGGGTATGTTGTGTGGTCATTTTCATTGAATTTTAGGAAGACTTTAATTTCTCCGTTTATTTTTTCCTTAACCCATTGATACTTCAGGTGAGCATTGTTTAATTTTGATGTGTTTGTGGGCATTCTGGAATTGGTGTTTTTGTTGAATTCTAATTTTAAGCCAGGGTGATTGGATAAAATACATGGGGTTATTCCAATTATTTTGTATATGTTGAGGTTTGTTTTGTTGCCCAATATATGGTCAGTTTTTGGGAAGGTTCCATGAGGTGATGAGAAGCTATATTATTTTATGTTTGGATGGAAAATTCTATAGATGTCTGTTAAGTCCATTTGACTCATAATATCTGTTTGTTCCTTTATTTGTCTACTATTTTTTTTTCGTCTAACTGACCTGTCCAGTGGTGAGAGTGGAGTGTTAATGTCTCCCACTATTAGTATGTGGGATTTAATGTATGATTTAAGCTTTAGAAGAGTTTTTTTTCACATATGAGGGTGACCTTTTTTGGGGGGCATAGATGTACAGTATTGATATTTCCTCTTGTGATTAATATGAATTGTCCTTCTTTGTTTCTTTTGATTGACTTTAGTTTGAAGTCTAGTTTGTTAGAGATTAGGATAGCTACACTACCTTGTTTTTTATGTCCATTTTATTGGAATTTTTTTCCTAACTCTCTACTCTGAGGTGATGTCCTTGAGGTTGAAGTGTATTTCTTATTTACAGCAGAAGGATCGATTCTGCTTTTGTATCCAATCTGTTAGTTTATGTCTTCTTAAAGGTGAGTTGAGTTCCCCTTCTATTAGGGATACTAAACAGCAGTGATTGCTATCTCCTGTTAATTTAGTTTTATTTTTGGTGATGTCATTGTGTGTATTTTTTTCTTCTTTGGGAATTTGTTGCTGTGAGAACATCAATTCTCTGTGTTTTTGTTGATGCAACCAACTTCGGTGTGTTGGAGTTTTACTTCTAGTACTTTCTATAGGGTTGGCTTTGTGACTAGGTATTGGTTATATCTGGTTTTGTCACTGAATATTTTGTTTTGTCATTCTATGGTGATTGAAAGCTATGGAGGGTATAGTAATATGGGTTGGCATTCATGTTCTCTTAATGTCTGCATAACCCTTGACCAGGAAACTTCTGGCTTTCATTCTTTCCATGGAGAAGTCATGTATAATTTTGATAGGTCTGCTTTATATATTACTTGGAATTCTCCTTGCAGCTCTTAATATTTGTTCTTTATTCTCTATGTTTAGTGTTTTGATTATTATGTGGTAAGGGTACTTTTTTATTTTTGATCCAGTCTATTTGGTGTTCTGTAAGGTTCATATATCTTCCTAAGGATATCTTTCTTTTGGTTGGGAAAATTTATTTCTATGATATTGTTAAATATATTTTCTGTGATTGTGAGTTGAATTTGTTCTCCTTCTATACCTATTATTCTTAGGTTTGGTCTTTTCATGGAGTCCCATATTTTCTGGATATTTTGTGTTACACTTTAATTTTTTTATGTTTACGATTGAATGTTTAATGTTTTCTTCAATTGATGAGTCTATTTCCTCTACTGTATCTTCAGCACTTGAGATTCTCTCTTTCACATCTTGTATTCTACTGTTTATGCTTGCATATTTGGTTCCTGATCATTTTCTCATGATTTCTATTTCTATAATTCCTTGGCTTGTGTTTTCTTTACTTTCTCTATTTCAGTTTTCAAGTCTTGAATAATTTCTTTCATATGTTTGATTTAATTATGTATGGTTTTCTTTCAGGAATTTTTTGATGTCTTCTAATTTTTTATTTGTATTTTCTTCTATTTCTTTGAGGGTATTTTTCATTTCTTCTTTAAAGGCCTCAAAAATCCTGCTAAGGTTTTTTTTTTTAGGTCATTTTCTTCTTCCTCATCTATATTTGGTTGTTCACATCTTGCTGTTCTAGGTTCATTAGGTTTTCCTGGTGTCCATGTTGCTCTTTGTGGTGTTGTGTTTGTTCTTACCTTGCTACCCATCTTTTCAACTGATTGGTGTAGGTGGGTCTGTCTGTGATTCTGGTGTTCAGTCGTCCAAGCGACAGTGGATCCAAGGTTCAGATGGTTGCTCATTGTAGTACAGTCAGGGTCACAGTTAGAGTTACACTGTTGGTCAATCTGTGTTTCTGGAGGTCACTTGGTACTCCTGGGGTTTTCTCTGCCACACTAAGGGTCGCTCAGGCCTCCTCTCACAGAAATTGCATTCTTGGGGCTTGTTCTGCTGAGGTTGCTGCCTTGGCCTGCTCTGACAGAGGTCCTAACTCAGGCCTAGTCCCTTTGTGGTTCCAGATTTGTGCCCCAGACTGGCAAATGTCTCTGGTTCCTGCCTACTTCCTTTGAGGTCCCAGATTTACACCTGGATCCAGAGAGGTCCTTGCTCAGGCCTACTCCCTTGGAAGGCCCAGACTCATTCCTGACCCAAAGAGGTCTCTGGTTCCAGTCAGTTCCCTCAACAGTTGTTCCCTTGCAACTGTGGAGTTTGCTGTCTCAGGCCTGCTCTGGCTTAGGTCACTGGCCCAGTCTTGTTTCTGTAAATATCCCTGGTCTGGATCCACTCCTGCAGAGGTCCTTGGCTTGGTCTTGGTCTCACAAAGGTCACTGGCTCAGGTTTACTCCCTTGGAGATCCTAAACTCAAGTGTGCCTGAACTTGCAGAGGTCCTGACTCTGACACCAAAGCCCCTGGTGTGCACAGGGGTCCCTGTCTTCCATTTCTGTAACTCTTTTTATTCTAACATATTGGAACACATGAGATATATCTAAATTTGTTAGTCTCAGTATTTGTGGGTCTATAGACTTTGAAAAGCAAACATTTGTTGTTGCTCTTAACCTAGGTCACTCCTGTGTGGTCATTCTCCGCTTTCCTGAAAGAAATTCGTGGAATTTTCTAGAACAGGACCTTGGTTGTTGGTTATAAGAATAAGGCATATTTAGATATGAAGCACAATTAATAAAACACAGAAAGGAAATTGGAAGATAAAAAAAGCAAGATAGCCAATTGCTCTTACCAAGACCTCAGTCAGAAAATGGTGATACTGCCTCCAGGAATATCAGAATGAGACTGACTCTGAGAGCTGTCTCATCCTGTTTTATAATACTCTGTAAGGCTGGATTAAAGACATGTACCACTGGGATTAAAGACATGCACTGTCCAGTTTCTATGGAAATTAGCATGGCTTCTGGGATTAAAGGTGTGTGTAACCACTGCATGGTCTTTAAGGCTGACCAGTGGTGCTGCTTTACTCTCTGCTATCCAGGTATTAAAATACAAATAAAATGCCACTGCATAAATATTCTGGTCTCATGGGCTCAAAGTAATGGAAATTAACTGAAATTTACTGTTTAATAACTCACTAGGAGGTCTCAAGTCATAAGTAGTAGTCTTTTGGAGAATGGTGTCCAACAGTAGATTGGTTGGAGATGTTTGCCCAGTGGCCTTCTTAAGTAGCTGAGACACAAATTTTTCATGCTTCCCATCTGGTTTTTGATTACCTCAAATCTTCTGCAGTTGCTTTTCCAGAAGCATGGTTACCTAATGGGAAGCAATTTAACAGAGAAAAAGTTTATCTTGGGCCATGATTTTTCAGACAGAGTTAATGGCAGGGAAGTGATAGAAAGCAGTGCAGTTTGCTTGTGACACTGATGAGAAAGTCTCCATATCATGTTAGAAAACAGAGAACAAATATGCCTGGTAGGATGCTCAGTTGCCTTTGCCTTTTCTAAGACCATGAAGTGGTGCCAACTACTGTCAAGTTTTGCCTTTCCTCTTTCCTCACACATTTCTGGAGATGCAGTTACTAACCTAACAATTGGCCATCTTTAACAATGACCCAAGTATTTCCTGATCCAAAGAAGCTGGCAACGAAAGGTAACTATATCAATTATCTTATCAGAAGCAGAGAGGTTGGTATATGTTGAGACACTAGATGAATAATGTGTGATAGTAGCAACCTTGAACCAAAATCACATGGGTCATACTTATAGAGCATGGTAGCTGTTGTTTTTGCTGCAGATCTTCTGCAGATCAATGAGATATAAGTATTTTGTTTGAGAATAAAGTTTGAGAGTGCTGGAACAAAGGGAAAAACAAAGAGAGAAAAGAGTTCAGAGTTAATACAGAAGAGAACTCATGTTATAGAATGCTGGAAAAGTAAAAACCATGAGGGTCTTATGGAGACTGAAGACTGCTGAAACGGAATAAAGAGATAGTAACTTGAACATATGATTATGAAGGAGGTTCCATATTCCTAATAGAAAGCACTTAGGTTATTTTTATAGTAGAGGTCTATTGAGATACTATGGAGATAATTAACTAAGAAAATTAAAAGGCAGAAGACTAAAGATTCTTGAAAGGCATTCACAATATTATAAATAGAAAGAGTGAGGCATCTAATGCATCTCAAATTTAATAGAAATTTTCAAAATCAAAGTTTAAAAAATTGACTTAATTTCTTCGAATCATGAAATCCACATGGTACAGTTTGAGAACAGCTTTAGGATTCAATGAGTGTGGAATGTTGGATGGGACTGAGATCTTCAGAGCCATGTGGATAAAACCTGTAGATACAGGTTTCTTGTAGAAACTGAGTTGAGGGAATGTGGCTGAGTGAGGTGTGATAGTGGGTGATGTAGACTGAGATTGAATGGCATAAGTATGTTAGAGAAGAAAAATGGAGAAACTACTAAGAATATGTGATAATATAGACTGTTCCTCAGACCTCTCTAGGTCTCTGCGAGGTTGAGGCAGACAGCTGGGAGGAGGCAGTGTTGTAGAGAAAGAGAAATATGAGCATGCCCAGTTCAAGATGTTACTCTGGTGAAATTCCTTCACATATGCCCTTGGCTTTCTCACATTTATTTACAGTTAAATAGTTGTTTTCTAAGCAGTATGTAGGTATATATGCATGCTAGTGTAGGCATATCTATATAGCTATAATATGTGTTTATATGTTTGACAGTTTTTATATTTGTACGTCTGTATGCCTGTATATAAGCATATGCACATTTTCTAATTTGGAAACTTTGACTTAAGAAGAAAAAAGATTTTGTATTATCTAATATTCTTTCAGCAACCAATTCTTCTATATCTATTTTACTTCAGTTGTGTTTTTAAAATGACTAGGCTAACATAAGAGAACTAGGCTCCATGTTCATAGAGAAAATCATCATCATTTTAAAATAAAGTTGTTGAGATGTGAGACTGAATGGACCCTAGCAATCACACTTACTGATGTGACAGTTGTGAAACTGTGCAGATGTCTCCCTCACATCCTCTGTAATGATGCCTGGATATTTTCAAGGAGATTTAAACTAAATTGGATGCACTGAGTGGATTCTTCCTACTCCTAAATCCTGCATTACATTTTTATTTCTCAAACTTATTAGTTCCTCTAATCTGATAAATGCTACTTTCCTCATTTTTTCTAACGCTTCAAGGTTATGGCTAAGATTGTAGGCATGAACTGTGGATTATACTCTTTGGGTTTAAATCTTAACAATGTTAAAAGACAAGGTTTTTGCTCTTAGGGTGTTTACAACATACTCAAAGAACAAAGGCAGGTCCTTCACCTTGCACAACACAAAATTGACTGATATAAGATTAGCATCTCTTATTGAAGGGACATTAGATATTAAATATCATAAAGAAAATGGCATGAGTATTAGTTTTGGAAAAAGGATATTTAAGGAATAAAATGGTACTGTGGAGAAAAAAATAATTTGAAACAGAGAAATAAATTTAATGAAAGTTTTAGTTTCCTTTCTCTTGTTATGGCAATATATTCCAATGAAGAAAATTTGATGGTACTAAGCTATATTTACAGTTCTGAAAGGAAAGAGTCCATTGAGGTTGGAAGACATAACTGGGAAATAAGGCATGGCTCAGGGAGCTAGCTGGTCACATTGCATCTGTACTAAGGAAGCAGAGAGTGAGAAAGCACAGCCAGGCTATGAATCCTACAAGTCCGCACAGAATTGTAAATATGCTCCAGATAGTTTACTATAGCAGTGAAGGCATAAAAATAATAGACTCTCCTGTGGAAGAGTTTGCAAAGGTGTATATGTATGTTGAAAAATTGGGTCCTGGGAGCGGTTGCTTAAATTACCTTGATGGGACATGATTCTTAGCCTTGTAATATTCAATTGCTTAATGACCATGACTCACACCAAGGTTGCTTCTGCAATTGCGAGTAGCAAGTAAAAGACTTTTGATCAATTATTTATCTCACTTCAGGGTTACAAACAAATGAGTTTCCTGAGTTTTTTTTTTAATCTTTTAATAGACTGAATTACTACTTTTAAAAGTCAATTAACTGGGTCAAGGTAAGTACAAACAGCAATTAAACACTTAATAGTGTTAGAAATAAGAGCTGGGCATGGTATCACACTTGTATTCTCAGCATTCAAGAGACAGAAGCAGGTGTACTATGTGATCAAATCCAGCCTGCCATCCTGGTCTACAGGGAATATTTAAAGTTACATATGAAGACCCTGTAAAAATAAAAGGCAAACCAACCAACCAACCAAGCAACCAAAACAAACAAACAAACAAAAACTTCAGAATGAAACAAGAGTAGGAATATATATATAGCCCAGTAAAATTCTAAAAACAAAAGGAAAATTGAGCCTTTTGGGGTCTTTGTTGTTTAATATCTGGTGGTTTTAGTGAACATCCATCTTTCGTTTGTTCGTTCTTTGCTTTGAAGAAATAATGTCTTAGGACATAAGGCAACTAATTTTCTATAAGATGAATAGATTTTTCTCTCTGGAGGATAAATGGCCTCTGTCTGTCTTTATCTTTGTATTGATAGGAAAAAAAAGTTATGTTCTTATCAGGGAATATGACAATCTTCCTCTTAAGTTTTACTTATAAGGTTGGGTATTTGCCTAAATTTAGATGACAGATATAGTTTTCTAAAACTCTTTCAAATAGTGGAAATTGTTTTATTTTTTTAAATAAAATTGGAGAAATATGATAACATTATAATTTAATCATGTAATTAAGTATGTTCAACAGATACTTGCTTGGAGTCATTGATGGGAATTGACAGAAAAAGCAGCCCTGGCTAAAGTGATAAAAATTCTAACTCAGTAATATTTCTTTAGTCAACAACAGTGGTTATTTTATACGTCTTCCACTGTTTACAAGGCAAAGAAAATAATCAATCTAACTTAAGTTAGAGGCAAGTGTAGTTCACTGAGAAATAGACCTCCTAGAAACATAAGCCATAAGACTAGATCTCATGAGGAAAAAAGAAATGGAAGTAGGTAATTATGATAGAATCTTTCCTCTCATGGGTAGGCTTCTTCCTTCAGAAAAGCTACACGTGGTATATGATGATATCCCCATTGTGTCAGTAAATAAAAGAGAAACACAAGCAGCTGGCCACAAAGCTTAAAGAATGTCTCAGAGCTTGATTTGAAATTCTGATTTCAAGAGCCATATTCTTTAAACCCAATCCTCTATAAGCCTTTATGTTTAAATTGCCTTGATCTTCAACATTTGGCTTAGGGTTTAGAAAAACGATTTAAGTAGTAGAATCTCATATTATTGATCACGTAGTAAATGCTAGTTCATGCTATAAATCATCTCATTTAATATTCATAACCAGTGTTACTTAAATTGATACAAATAGCAAAAGAATAAGATCACCTGTGGAAAAAATATAGAAAAGTAACCCATTGAACATTCTTTCTATCTTGCATCAATGAAAGAAATATAAAATAATTACTGCTGTTGACTGAAGATGTATCCCTGAGTTGAAAGACTGCCAGGTATTTACTTTGCAAGACAGTTGCCATCGATTAATGTAAACCGAAAGCCATTTACAAGAGAAAACATGGGGGCAGTGTGAAACCAAGAGAAAACTGTAGATTTGAATGTTTAGATTCAAGAAATTATGCATATGACATCATCAGAAATTTCTTGAAGTACTAGAACGTATAGATCAGGATATGTATCCCACGATCATTTTAGAGAAAAGATGTGCAGAGCAAACTTCCTTTGGAAACCACAGAAGTAAACTATGCTCAGAAAAGCTCCTGGATCTGTCAGGAATGTTGGAAACAGAGTAATGATATGGCTGGGGAACTAAGTTGAGTACTGAACAAGAATTCTCAAAATGTGCACACATGCACCAAAACAAAACAAACAAACAAAACATATGGTGCACTTAATACAATCATGTGCTGTGTCATCTAAGAAAATGATTTGTGAAAAAATTAGTATATTTCATCAATATAGTGCCCTCTGGTTACATGTAAAATAAGAAATAACACAATTGTCAGTAAACAGGTGATAAATAATAAGTTATGCCCATACAATGGAAACAAAGAGAATAAAATAACCACACTTTGATCTGTATATCATCAATATAATACTTTAGTACAGTTACTTGAGCATGGAATTTTCCTGACAGATGAAAAATATCCTATGTGACTCTTTATTATTGACTATATAAGAGTAGTTAATGTTAGTTAATTTCTCTTTAAAAAATGTTTTCAATTTTTATTATATTCTTTCATTGTGTATCTCTCTCTCTCTCTCTCTCTGTGTGTGTGTGTGTGTGTGTGTGTGTGTGTGTGTGTGTATCAGAGTAAGTATGTGGAAGTCAGATGACAACTTGTAGAAGTTAGTTCTTTCCTTCTACACTGGGAATTCTGGGGATGAAACACATCTCATCAGGTTTGGTGGTAATAGCCTTTGTTCACTGAGATATTTCACAGGCTTTCTTCATTGTAAACAGATCGGCAATTTCCTGGCAGAGTAGAATAGACTATAAAAAAAAAAAACACTTGAAAAGGGTGGCGGGTGATTGATTTGTGTGTGTTCGTGTGCACAAACATGCACACATGGGTATGTGGTTTGTAGATGAACTTGTGAAACATTACTGTAATATGTTCTTAAAACAAAAATTTTCTTAGATATCTTTTGCATTGCAACAGTATTGGATAGGCATCAAAAATGCTATCTATCATATATCAGAAATCAAGTTATGCTTCAGGGTGTTACAAGAATAGTGTGGTAACATTGTAAAGTTTGCACAATGTGTTACATGTTCAGAACACTGTCCATTTAAAACATACACACACACACACACACACACACACACACACACACACACCAAATCCCAAAAACTAAGAAAGACAGAGTGGCAGTCATTTGTTCTTTGCTAACTAAATAGGGTGAAGATACACATTTTTCCATATCTTGTATTCACTTTTTCTCACTAGCTCCAAGGTAAAATGGATGTCATTTATTCCTAGTATTCCCCTCCCAGAAGCAGAATGGTAAGTAGTAGAATAGATACATTTTAATTATTTATTGAAAATGTAAACTGCTACAAGCAATGTAGCACCATAAATAAAAGTAGCTAATTTTGGAACCATTAAAGTGTACTGATAATTTCAGTTCTGTCAACTCAAACTAGCAACGGGGGAGTGTTTCTTGGAATCTTCAGTCTCTCTGTCACAATTTTCCCCCATGAAGCCAGTCTTGATGGGGAATTTTGCCTTCCTTAGTGGTGCTTATAAGAGTAATATCAAGATAAAAATTTGATAATGATTTTTTTGTGAAATATTTATAGTGGAACTAAAAATGGAGTTTTCTTTAAATCATAAAATGTAGCTTTTCATGATTCTGTTTGTGTGTGTATGTGTATGTGTGTCTTTGTCTGTGTGTGTGCATCTTTGTGTCTTTGTGTGTATTTGTGGAGGGCCGGACCACATTCTCCATTGCTTCTAGGAACAAAGGTAGAGATTGACCTCTGTGACCCCAAGGTGTGGCGGTACACGCCTTTAGTCCTGATGCCTGGGCGGCAGAGGCAGATTGACCTCTGTGACCTCAAGGCGTGGTAGTATAAGCCTTTGGTCCCAATGCCTGGGAGGCAGAGACAAGCAGATCTCTGTGAGTTCAAGGTGATGTAGCACACGCCTTTAATCCCAGCGCACGTGCTTTGTAACTCTCTACCGCTGCGTCCCTGCCTACTCCCGAGGCATCATCTGGGATAATGGGCAGTGGACCGATTCAAGAGTGACACGTCAGAAGCGAGGACTGTTTCCTTTATAAGGGCTGGGTTCCCCTCATTCTGGGTCTCCGCCATGTTGGCTGATGCCCGCTCTCCCAAGGGGCATTAAAGCTTTACTGCAGAAGTATCCTATGTGTACCGCGTGGTTCTTGCTGGCGAGATGGTAGCGCGGGACATGTATTTATACCAGATTCTATTACATATTATAGACTAGCCTGAAACTCACTCTCTGCCTCTCCCATCTTATACAATGTTCTCATTACAATCATCATCATGGCCCTGATTTCTTTCTTTCTATACTAATATGATTATTATTTTCTCCTTCCCACAAATGAAAACACCACTTTCTGCTATTCATCACTGCTTTTTCCTGATCTTTGTCTGTGACGTGTGCCTAGAGCTAGTCATAATGCAAGAGCGCTAATTCCATTTATTTGTGTAGTTAGAATAAGAAATGGCTTTAAATAGTCAATTCACTTACCTTTGCTATGCTTTAAATTTATAATCCTTATAACTATTCTTTATATCTACTAGCAGTGAAAATTTAAACACTACTTGATATGTTATTGTCATGTTGATTCCTTTCTGATAATTGTGACTTAAAATCTCTGTGACTACCCGTTTTTTTAAAGTTTCTGTAAAGAACGTGTGCCTATGTATGTGGTTGGATAATTTATGCCTGAGGCAAATCAAGTGGGAAGTGGTATATTGTTTATTGATTGGATCAGGAGGAGATAGGATTAAAAAGACTTCTTAGTAAAGATAAAAGTAGCATTGTTTGAATCGTGAAACAATGACCTACATTTGGACTTTCTTGAGTTTTCAGTGACAGTTCAAGGGGGAATCAGCTCCATCTTTTCTGGAAGACTTTTTATTTTATTAACCTGATGATACCAATTTCCTCTATGTAGCAGCACAAGTGTTTACAAGAATTTTCTTTCATTTATCCTTCCCTTTAACAATAACCCTTCTACATAAGATATTATCTGTGCTTATAAATAGGCTTAAATATTGACACATTATTAATGATTATCGATTATGGTAACCTAGTAAAGATGTTAGACGATTATTGAAGACTGATTTACTGATAATGGCAATTAATTTTAATTATACTTAATACTCAATAGCATCTATAGCACAAAATACTTTAAATATTTAGCTGTATTTCCTAGTATATACTGTAGGAAGAATTCTTAATATTCTGTTCTTGACCCATTAAACATTTATTACCCAGGATTGTTTTATGGGTTGCCAGATATATAAGTATAAAAAAGAGTTATAAAAATCAAACCTTTATCAAAATTAACTTATAAAAAATTAATTTTAAAACAATCTTTCTGTGTACATATAATTCTACCATTTGATAAAGAAATTAAGTTTGCTTTCTGAGATGTGTATGTGTGTGTTCATTATTTTGTTGTTGTGGCTTTGACAAAATATCATGGCATGTCAAATTATAGCAGAAAGAGTTTATTTAAACTTATGAACCCAGAATGTGTAGAGTTGGTAACAGCAGGGAGGCATGACAGCAAGCAGCAGGCATGACAGCGGGCACCAGAAACTGAGAGATCACATCCCAACTATCAATATGAAGTAGAGGCAGAGAATTAGAATCAAGGAAAGACTACAAATCCTCACAGTCCATCCCAGTGATGTAATCACTCCAGCTAGGCTCCACATTCCAAATGATCTACAACAGTGATACCAATTGGGACAAAGTATTAATATATCTGAGCTTCTGGAGACTATTTTTATGCAAAACACTATGCCTAATTCCATGGTTCCCATAGGTTAATGACTATATTTTAATTCAAAATGCATTAAATGCAACTTCAAAAGTTCCCATAATCTTTTAAAATTTCAACACTGTTCAAATATCCGAAGTGATTTTCTTCCTCCTTTTGCTCTTCGTTTGGATCTTGGGGGGCTCAGTTCGGTGCTCCAACGCGGGCCTCCATCTGTATCGTCATCCAACGCCAGATGAGGGATCTATGGTGATAAGCAAAATATTCATCAGTATGGTCACGGGCCAAGGCCGGTTCAGGCACCCCCTCCTCTGTCCAGAGAACAATCTGGGGATCTCTCCTTGGACCTGGGATCCCATATATAATCAAGTTTCCTGTAAACTCTAATATGACTCCCTTAGTTGAAATATATTCTTCCCTGATCCCACATTCATCCTTCCTCCCTTCCCCCCATCCCGGTCAACCGGAACTTGGACTTCCCACAGGGCAGGAGACCCTGACTTCCCTAGGGGACAAAGAGGGAGGAGGAGAGGGAGGGGGGGAGTGGGAGGGCGTTGGGAGGAGGGGCGTAAATGGAAACTTTTTATAATTTAATAAAATTACAAAAAATAAAAATAAAAAAAAATAAAAAAAAATATCCGAAGTGCCTTCTGAGACTGAAATGAATACC
Organism: Myodes glareolus; assembly: GCF_982192425.1. Taxonomy (NCBI): domain Eukaryota; kingdom Metazoa; phylum Chordata; class Mammalia; order Rodentia; family Cricetidae; genus Myodes; species Myodes glareolus. Next base: position 47,033,639 of record NC_142028.1, on the reverse strand, counting down.
TTAATTGAGACCTCTATAAAACCAAAAGGCAAATTACATATTTCCAACATATAATGGCACAGAATATACATTAGTATTCCAAGAGAGGGATGGGCATATTGAGGAAATAGCCTACTAAAGCAATATTAGAACACAACTATGTAGCATGATTAATAAAAACCCAGAGACAGAAATTGGAGTGCATCCTGTAGGTCAGAAAAGGAAAACATTCCACTACAGGCTCTTACCTCTACCTCAATCTTAAATGATGGTCCTGCCTCCAGGAATCTCAGAATGAGACGGACTCTGAGAACTGTCTCCTCCAGTCTTATATTCCTCTCTCATTCTTGAATTAAGGGCATGTACCACTACCATCCAGTTTCTATGTCAAACTAGTGCAGCTACTGTGATTAAAGAGGTGTGTCACCACTGCCTGGTCTATAAGGCTGATCATTGCAGCTATTTTACTCTCTGAACTTCAGGCAAGCTTTGTTTATTAAAATACAAATGAAATATCACTACACAACAAGGCAAGCACTATTTATTTTAATCTTCTTTTCCAGTGTCAAAGAGCTTTAACAGCTCTGCTCTTCCAGCTTTGATACCTATAATAAACATTGTATTGGGATGGTTCTACCCCCTCTATGTGACAGTTCATCACAGATAGCACAGCTCTTTGGCACCTCCAACCTCTTTTGGTCTTCACTGAATGCAGGCTGACTTTTGCAGTTTCACATTTTGTATGCATTAAAGACCAAGAAATGGAACCATATAATTCTTCTTTTACCAAGATGCAGTTTATTGTACTTTTTGGTAAGACTCTAATATCTAATGAGCCCTAAATGCTATAGACTTGAACTTTTTAAAAATTATTGGCTTCTTTGTCTCTTGAATGTCATGACAAACAATTTGATAGTATACTTTAAACTAGAGACATGGCATGGTGGCACACACCTCTAATCCCAGCTCTTGGCAGGCAGAAACAGGCAGATCCGTGTAAGTTCAAGGCCAGTTTGGCCTACACAGTGAGATATAGGATTGCCAAACAAAACAAAAAATAAAAAAAAATAACAATGAATTGAAACTTCTAAGCAATAATGCCTGGAATATAAAGGGATGGGTTATACGACAGGTGTGATGGATTTGGACTTTGGACATCACTAGAAGACACTGGCCTGACCACATATACACACTGATAATGACAAGCCTACTTGACAGTTTTTTCTTTACTTCATTTTACTTTCTGGAATCCTCTTCTACTAAAACAACAGCTTATTCACACAAGGAATCCATTGCCCCAAACTACTTGATATCAGGGAACTCAGAAGAAGATTCCATAATGCATTCCTTCTTGCATCATTCATTCATTTAAGAGCAGTACCACATGGAGGTCACTGCCAAGTTCCACTGTCAGCTTGGCATGTACCCATAATCCTTTGGATACATCAACAGTAGCTTTTGATTGAAATTTGATCTGGGAGGGTCATCTGTCTATGTGCTGCTTTCATTGGTTAATTAATAAAGAAATTGCTTGGCCTGATATGTCAGAACATAGGTGGGTGGAGTAAACAGAACAGGATACTGGGAGAAAAACGCAGAGTCAGGCAGAAGCAGGGAGCTGCCTGCCATGAAGCTGCCAGGTCAGACATGCTGAATCTTTTTCGGTAAGCCATGACCTCGTGGTGAGATACGGATTATTAGAAATGGGTTGAGTCAAGATGTGAGAGCTAGCCAATAAGAGGCTAGAGCTAATGGGCCACGCAGTGTTTAAATGAATACAGTTTCTGTGCAACTATTTCGGATAAAGCTATCCGGGAGCCAGGTGGTGGGATGCAGCCCACTGTTCCCTTTTACTACAGAAATTGTTTCATAGGAACAGAAAACTCCTCGCACATTGTAGGTTTAACTAAATGGGGTCTTGACTTGAGGGCACCGTTCCTTTTGTCCCAGTGCAAAAAAGACATCTCCTTAATGGTGCTAATCTCCTTGACTATTACAGAGCCTCCTCCTTGTTACCTTGCTTTTGACATTAAACTTCCCACTGTTTTTTTTCTCACAGAACTATGTATTTTGTATTTATGTCTATCCCACTTGTTGTATTTTTTTCATTGTATACCTGTGTATACATTGTAAATAACAACCACCCAGCAAATTCAAATTTATGCTATCTTGACATTTCCTTGCCTAAGATAATATCCTATTACTTTTAAATTTATCCTTATGTCAGTTGTTAGGATACAGACAGGAAAAAAAAAACAGATTATTTGTCAAAATATCAAAGAAATGACATCATGTCTAGTTGCCTTGAATTCCACATTCAATAAAAGAAAAGTCAGGTTCATCACAGCAACAACCCAAACTCTGGTACCAACTTCTGTATTAGTTCTTTTTCTATCATTCAGATAAAACATGACCAAGAAGAATTACAGAAGGAAGTGTTTATTTTGGCTTACAGTTCCAGAGGAATAAGAGTTAATATTCTTTGGACTTGGGGCATGCTTGCAAGTGGCAGGGACACGAAGCTAAGAGATCATATCTCAACAGCAAAGACAGGATGAAATACAAGTGGGTTGAAACTACAAAACTCAGTCTTCTGTCCAGTGATACATTTCCTACAACAAAGCTCCATGACCCAAATGATCCAACCTCCCCAACAGTACCTGCATGTGGGAAACAAACATCTAATATCTGATCCTGCAGAGGAAACTCTCTTTCACACTCTAACAGTGTGCCTGCTTCTGTATAATTCAAGAGGCTAGATGACTTAGAATGATGAGTCCAATAACAAGAGTCCATGTCTGAGGCTGAAGGTATGGGAATCCCTTATAAATTTGCAATCGGGGTCCACATTGAAACTGGCATCTAACATCCATTAGAATGTGTGCTGTCTAGTTTTATGTCTACTTGACACAAGCTAAAATCATTGAAGAGGAGTGAAGTACAACTAAGAAAATGCCTCCATGAACAATTTGGCAGGGGGAGCAGAGGAGAAATGTGAGGGAGTGTCTGGGAGAAGAAGAGGGAGTCAAGCTGCAATTGGTATATAAATAATAATAAGCCATTTAAAATTTGAAAAAGTCTCTATAAGAGCAGACTATAGGCAAGCCAATAGGGGTGCTTTCTTAATTAGTGATTGATGGTGGAGGGATCAGTCCATTTTGTGTAGCTTGGTATACTTGTGGGACCTACAGTAGCAGCAGAGGCTATCCCTAATGCTTTGGCTGGCTTTTGGGAGCCTATTTCTCATATTGAGTTGCCTTGTTGAGCCCTAATACAAGGGGAAGTGCTTCTTCCTACTGCCAATTGATATGCCATGCTTTGTTGATATCTATGTGAGGCCTGACATTTTCTGACTAGAAATGTAGGAGGAGTGAATAGGGTAGGGGATGGGAAGAAAGGAAGAAGGCAAAGCTGCAGTCATGATGTACCATAAAAATTACTAAAATAATATAAAGTTAAAGATAATTTTGTAATAAAATCAGAAAAAATGTCTGTATATGCTGGCATCTTTCATTGCAATTAATGTGGAATCCTGTGAAAAGATTCTAAAGTCTTCTGCTTCATAATTTTTAATATGTAAATAAATTTGTACTTAATAGGACCATTTAGAAGAATTACTCTTGAAATTTCTGAGAGCCTTATGCTACTGTTTGTAGCTATGTAACTAAAATCTGAAGCTACTTTGTACTATTTAAAGAGGGTGTACAACATCTATTGTATTGTTCTTTGTTTCTAAAACAATATGTTCAAAATAAATGAAAAATATCATCAGCATCATGCCCATACCATTGGCAAATGAATACATTTAAAATGTGTATATGAACTGTTTAATTAGATTTGAGAGGTGCTCACGAAACTGTCATCGGTAGAACTGATAACACCAAACTTGTAAATTACATTTTATATGTGTTAAAGCTGAGATATTTGTGTTCTGCAAAAAAAATGTTTTATTAAAAGTAACAGAGGGTATGCAATTAAACAGAGGGTGTGCTACTGATTGGGGTGACAAGTTTGTCCAAGAATGGGTTATCACTCATGTCCTCCCTCTCGTTACCTGTTACAGGTGCTTTTTTGACTTGCCAGACTACTACCAGAATAGCAAACACACAAACTAAACTCATAATTGTTTCAAACTTGATAAAGTAATGTTTAGCTCCTTGAATATTTGAAGATGTATTTCAGTGCATCTGCCTCTTTTCATCTGTCTTGAAAGCACACATCCAACTCTGTAAATTGTTTTGGGCTTCTGTTTTAATAGGATGGAGATGAGTGAGACTTATTCTTTTCCTTTCCTGACATGCTTGAGTGAGAAAACACAGCTACCCCATCATTCCCTAAATGGAACAACCTCACTCTTGCACAATGAATTTGGAAAATAAAAACACAAATCAAAACCCCTAACGGCACATCTGTTCTTATTTACAGGAATTATATGATGCAGGCTGCAGCTCAGAATCAGAGGTAAGCATTACGTTTAATCTGTCATGCCTCCAGGTTTTTATGGAGTTCAAACGTTTTAAAAGGTTTGGCTTGACAAAACTCCCTCATTACATTTCTTGAGGTAGCACTGTCATCTCCGTCCAGTATCTCACTAATAACATTTCCAGTTCAGTAGGAGCAGACATTGTTCATTGCATTTTATTTGATCTCAGGCTATTTAATACTAGAAGGTGCTGTGTGCACACCATTCCTTTAGGATTTGAAACCACTGGGTTAAAGGTACATCCAATTATGTTATATCTTTAAGCAACTTGAAAGTGTGGTTTTATATATAGAAATTTACTACTGTACTGTGGTGAAGTAAAGTTAAGGTTGTGAACACACTGATGAAAGCTAAGGAATCCGAAGCTAATGATGACATTCTATCTTTCTTTGTGCTGTTGTGGAAGTGAATGGAGTTGAGTAGAAGAAACTGGGCTTTTTATTACTTTAAATACTGTCATACGTGTATAACATGCAAGCCATAAATATTTTTAGATTTAAATGTAATATGTTCATATTTTGGTGTGACATGTTGCCCTGTGGGATCAGAGAACAATCTGTGGGAGTTGCTTTTTTCCTTCCATCACGTGAATCTCTATGATTGACCTCAGGTTCTCATGTTTATTAGCAGGTACCCTACCAACTGACATATCTCACTAATTACTGAGCCCAATAATTAGGAGTTTATACTATACATTCCTGCATCTCTTTGGTTTCTGTTAAAGCAAACAAGGTTACAGGACATAGAAAATGTGAAATTGTTCAGTTTTCTCCCAAATAATATATAGAATTTTTAAGAGGAACAATATTCTCTGCTCTTGTAAAATCATTAAGAAATGAAGCTGTCAAATGTTGCTGAACCTATGTATCCAGAATATAAGGTGCTTTTAAAGAATTGTAATAGTGTAACTGTCAATAAGTATATTGTAAGCAGAGACTGCTTGTTCATTCTCTGCAGCCCAGAACCGAATAATCACGCAGAAACTATATTAATTACAACACTGCTTGGCCTATTAGCTCATTCTTCTTATTAAATAATTCTTATATCCTAAATTAACCCTTTCTATTATTCTGTATATTGCCATGAGGGTGTGGCCTACTGCTAAGTTTCCAGCAGCTGCGTCTTTCTTCTTTGGCAGCTACATGGTGTCTCTCTGACTCTGCTTACTCTCTCTATACATTCATGTCTTCCAGCCTGTCTATATTCTGCCATGCTTTAGGACAAAGAAGCTTCTTTAGTATCAATGGAAATAAAACATATTCACAGCATACAAAGGGGGAATTCCACATCAGTTTGTGTGATTTATCAATACTCTGAGACACACATATTTAATTGGACAGAAAGAGGAAAAAGGGATCTCAGACATCAGTGGCAGTTTTGGGAAATTTGTTATCCATTGATCCCAAGCATCAAGTCTGAGATACAGGTCTTAAAGTATCAATCTCAATAGCAGGGATAAATATTAACTTTGATTATTTACAGGGATGACTGAAATAATGATTGGGAGGAAATGCTGCTTGAACTTGATGAGTTAATTCCATCTCTCTTTCCTGGGAAATTTTAAGCACTACTAAAATACAAGGAAGTTATATGATGCAAATGAGTACCACAATATGCATGCCATTCAACATTCCTAAACTATAGTGTGTAGCTACACTCTGGTTTGTGTAGCGGGTGTGGTCGATCAATAAAATAACCAGCTCAATTTTATATAAATGGTGTGGGAGAAGATTTAGCTTTTAATCAAAGGTGAAAAACAAGACCCGAGATCCCATGAACACCAATGGAGCCAGGAACCGAAGCGAGGGAGTGGCAAGGCATTTTAATCTTTTATTTGTTTTGTATAGCCTGAAGGGACCATACCATAAGCAGAATGTGATTGGCTGAGATTTCTCATCAGGTTTGTATGTAGAATTTGAAATGTTTCATATCAGAGATAGAAAGGCAAATTTTAGTGCAAAATTACCATATACAAAACTAAGCAGTCCAGATACTTCAATCAAGGCTTAGTATAGAAGGAGGAAATAATGATGTTTCTGGCAAAAATTGTTTCTACAGTAGCATCTTACCTTTAGATGCCAGTAGGTGAATACAAAAGCTAGCCAAGGCTGGTTCACGTGGGAACACATCGGAGCAAAGTTTGAAATACTTTTAACTTACAACCACAGCCTCCAAAACTACATTGGGACTTCTGAGCCAAATGTACTTCAGGATATCATCTATGTGTGATAGATTCTTTTGGATATATGGCTAGGATGGTATAGCTGGGTCATATTGTAGTCCTATTTTTACTTTTCAATGAATCATCCATGCTCATTTCCACAATGGCTATGCTAGTTTTCATGCCCACCAAGAGTGTTTCAGGGTTTATTTCCCACATTCTTGCCAGAATTTGCTGTTAGAGTCCTAACAGCAAATTGACAAACATCATGATTGACAAACTTGATGCAGTTTTAGTGCCAAAACCCCTGGTGCCAAGGGATATTAAAATCATTTCAAAATGTATCATGTTCATTTGTGGTTCTTTATTTGAGAACTGTTTCTTCATTTCTTTAGCCCATTTCTTGAGTAGCAGTTTGGATTTTTTTTTAATGTTTAATTTTTGCACATTTGTAAGTATTGTTTTTCTACTTAAAATAGCATAGAAATGAAACAATCATATTTGTTCACCAACAGAATAGCTGATAATAAAATGTGGTACTTATACACTGAAGAAATTTTATTCAGTTGTGAAGAAATGAAATTTATTGGAAAAGAAAAGGATACAGAAATTACAATAGGTGAGCTCAGGACAAAAAGTGCATATTCCCTCTCATATATAGTTTATAGTTGGTACATACATGTATGTAAATGGATCTAAATATAGGTAAGCATAAAAATAGAAATATGACCAAAACAGAGTATAAATAAATGCTGAAGATGGGGGAAAATGAAAAAGGGACACACATGATATGAAATTGGACAAGAGTCTGGTAAGAGGATACAAGGGGAATTCAGAATAACTGAGTAAATGAAAGGACAGGGAATCTAATAAAACACATTTTATTTGAAAATATTATAATGAGGGTAATATGGATGGGATGAGATGTTGGAGCAGCCTACCTGCTGGCTGGCTAAAGAAGCTGAGGCAGATGAGATCCTGAGCATTAGAGGAGAGAGTGCCCGAACTGGCTTTGCTTTGTAGTCAGATTTATGACTATCTTAAATGTCAACATAGAACCTTCATCCAGCAACTGATGAAGACAGAGGCAGAGACCGGGCAACAGAGCACTGGGCTGAGCTCCTGAAGTCCAGTCGAAAAGTGGGAGGAGTGAGAACATGCGCAAAGAGGTCAAGATCATGATTGAGACACCCACTGAAACAGTCTATCGGAGCTAATGGGAGCTCACCAACTCCAGCTAGACAGGAAAGCAACAAGCATAGGATTAAACTAGTCCCCTCTGAATGTGGTTGATAGTTGTATGGCTGATGCAGACTAAGGGGGCACTGGCAGTGGCACCAGGATTTATTGTTACTGTTTATACTGGCTTTTTGGAAACTCATTCTCTTTGGATGGCTACCTTGCTCAGCATAGATATAGTTGGGAGGGTTTTGGGCCTTCCCCAAACCTTGCTTTCTCCAAGGAACGGATGGTGGTAGGGTGGGGGAGTAGGTTGAAGGGACAGGAGGAGGGGAGGGAGTGGGAATTGGAATTGGTATGTAAAGTGAAAAAAGATAGCTTGTTTTCTTTTCTTTAAAAAATAAAAGAAATTATATAAATGAATAAATAAATAAATAAAAAGAAAATATTATAATGGCATCTAATTTTTCAAAACTATTTTAAAAATAAAAAAGAATTAAAGAAATATCTAATGCAGATATTATCTCAATACCAGGAGGAGGTAGTTGGAGAGAGCTCCTATTTTCCCTCTGATTCACATTTTCCATGTCTTCCCAAAAGTGACACTAATCATACTAGAGAATGAAGTTTACATGAATAAATTCTGCATATTTCTGTTTCTTTTTAAAATTCATTTTCTGTCTTTGTAAAGCAATGCCTTAATATATTTCCTTTTTTTTCTAACTGAAACCTTGAAACACTTTTACTATATTCTAATTATATTTGTTTTGTCATTATGAACAATGCATATATGTTCTGTGCTTGTTACTTTATCCATATCTCCTGTATTAGTCAGGATTCTCTTGAGGAAAAGAATGATAAAATTAAAGGCTGTGTATTAGGCTGTCTTCCTTGTAGAGGTCAGCTAGTTCAATGGCTGTCTCCTGATTGAAAGTCCAGGAACCCAGTCGTTGTTGTCTCAGCTGTTCTTCATTAGACAGCGGAATTTCAAAGAACCCATGTTCTAATGCCACCGAAGGGTGATGGCAAACAGGCAAAGAGTAAAATCTTCCTTTTTCTATAACCTCTATATAGTCTGCCACCAGAAAGTGTGAACTATATTAAAGGTGACTCAAAAAAAAAATCTGGATTAAAAGTGGGTCTTCAAACTTCAATCGTTTTAATTAAGAAAAATTCTTCACAGATGGACACACGTACTCACTCAGGCTTCAGATAATTCCAGATATAATCACACGGACAACCGAGAAGATACCACAGCACTTCTTTAGTTAATCTTTCATCACTATTTACAGCATTGTGATGTGAAGATGTATTTTTCAGGCTTCTTTATAAAGAACATCTAAACGTGCTCTAGGTCGTGGATGGGAAGAATGATTTAGTCCATGTCCAGAGTCCTCAGAACCAGTGGAGATGATGGTGCAACTCTCATTCTCTGACTGAACACTTAGGGGCTTTGTGCTAAGCACCTGCCATTAATCCTGGAGGCCAAAGACTAGAGTTCCTAAAATACTGTCTTCAGGACTGGAACCCCATCTAGTCTTTGGGTGAGAGGCAATTGGTTTCTTGTATGAACCTGCAGGGTCAAAGAACACAGGCATGTGGAATGGTGTCCACTTATAATGAGGTTAAAGCATCATCTTCTAATTTCCTTCAGAGTCATATACTAACTTCTCAAATCTTCATTATATGCATTATTTAACTTAATCTTGTGGGGATATCACTTACCCTTCTTTTTCTACTTTTTAACATTCTGAGTTTATTGGTATCATCTATGTAACATTTTTTTTTTCTTTTACATTCTGGTAAGCTTCAATTAAAGATCATGATATGTCCAGATGTGTTTGCATATATGTATATAAAGACATATGTGTTGTTTTCTTTTTATTTTATTCTTATTCTAATAAGTGTATTATGAAAATAGATAACACTGCCCACTAATATGACAACTGTTATTTCTGGAACTAAGGAAACAGGGAACAGGAACTGAATTTGAGGTTATCCTGGGCTATATAGTAAAGTCCTGTTATAGAAAAAGCAAGCAAACAAAATAAAAAGATAAAGAAATAGGAATAATTTGAAAATTTAATAATCTATGCAAGAAATAGAAAATTAATGTCTGTATCTGCACACATCATTCCTCTTTTGGTGTGTTTATAATTTTCCTGATAATGACTAGGGAATCATTTGATTAGGACCAACTTTAATGACCTCATCTTAACTATATCAGTATCACATTGGGTTCTTAGAATATCTGGAAGCATATTCTTATTTCTCTTTTAAAAGTGATATTATTATATAGACTTACAATTTTTATGCAATATTTTTTAGTGTTTTATTTTTTAAAATACTAATAGATTCTTTTTATTAACACTCTATAAAATCCATAAAAATGTGTAAATACTTGGCATATATCTGTTATTCCAACAAAACGTCTCTATATTAAATATCTCTCATAAGCAGATGATCTTTCATTGAATGAAATTTTCTAGAATCTGTGAGCAGAAGTGATTTTTAGAGAATAATTTCAAGTGTGTGGATTTATCATTGTTATAACTCACAAAAGAGTTAAATGTTGTTAAATTTAAATATTCCAACAATGTTCTGTACTTTTGTTGAAAAGAAAATGGTGTTTTACTCTTTTGGATATATAAATTAAAATAAAATACATAAATCAATATTTCATGATGTCATGTCTAAAATTTTTGTTACATTTTTTTCATCTTATCTAAAAATGTGTCAAAGAGTCTATCAGCAAAATTAATATTACTATTTATTTTACAATAACCATACTTCATTTCTTTTTCTGTCCCTGGAGCATTGATGGTGGTATGGGTTGGAAATTCATTATACAGTCCAGCTTACCAAACTGTTATGGAATGCATTCTGGTTTTTCACTGCTGTTTCTACAAACTGTTTTCCATGGCATATTTTCTAATAATTATAAATTTCTATGACATATAGTTTTATGTTTTTATAAAGCTTTTTAGATTTCTTAGGTTGTAAATAGTTATTGTGTTTTCATTAAAAATATTTGAAAAGAGGTTTAGCTGAATATTAAATATAGAAATAATTTTATATTGTATTGCATTATATTGAATGAACTGAGATAATAGATTTTATGTAAAGTCTTCAGTTTCAGACACTTATTCTTTCAATATTTTACCACTTTCTCTCTGATGCAAGCTATTAGAGAACAATTAATACTGCAAACAAGTCTTCCTTGCTGCCATTTGGAGTGATATGACTGCTTATAGGAAATAGATAATAGTAAAATTAAATTGGCCTAATGCTGCAATTTTCTCTAGTAGTCAAACAGCATTTACCCTAAGCTCTCTCTGGCCCTTGTTGATTGGAAATGATGGTGATGGGAGTGACTTGTAAAGATACGCATGAAACATCTAAGTTCTCTCTTACCACCCAGAAGCTCCCATGATATATAAATAAACTTCTGGGCAGATGAAGAAGGAGAGTATTGAAAGATATGACTGTAAGAAGAGGAATTAAGGTGTGATAGAAATTTGGTACAAGGGAAAGTCCCAGGAGTCTACAAGGATGACCCCAGCCCTTTGATCTACAGTCTTTCCTTAAGGGATGTGCTGGGATAAGGGTGGTAAAGATTGTTTCAGTGATCGATCAGTGACTGGATTTTTACATTTATATTAAATTAAAAATAACTAAAATTTTGTTTTTAATTAAGTTAATGAAAGTGTCAGTGTAATATTATATAGATCATAGTTTGTGAGTGAAAGTTATATAAAAAATTTACAATGATGTTGATAGCTTACATGTTTTATAAAACCTTCACGGAAAAACAGGCATATTAAATACCTGTTATAGGCTGAATTAGGTTCAGTGAATCTCTGTTCAAGTCTTCACCCTAGCTGATGGAATGTGATCTTTTAGGGAACAACAACAAAAAATGTTTTTCCATATCTGTAAAATTTAGTTGAATCTATCTAATATGTCTTGATCCATATGCAAGGAGATGAAAATTAAACCAACACAGAATAGAAGTCTCAATAAAAATATACACATGCTTTTATCTTTCTTTTACAAGCCATTTTGTAACTTCTATAATTTCTATCATATTCACCTGTTATTGCTCAAGAATTTGTGTATATTCTCAAATAATCATTTCTACAACAAAGAAAATGGAGAAGACAATTTTGACCCCACGGCTAGAAAATTTCTCCAGCTCTGTCCCAGAGCTCTATGACCATATACCTGTTCATAGTCTTAGGCAGCAGCACTGTTTGGTTACATTTATTAACATGATATACTTCATTTCTCATTCAGTCCTGCTCTTCAACTTCTTTAATCTTCCATAAGTATTCTTATTAAACTGTGTATCACTTTCCTGGCTTTCTAACTACTCCTTCATTCTTTGGTTCCAAACTCACTTTTCTATTCTCATTTTTTTCTTCTTTCTAAGTATCAAAATGTGAATTAAGTATCTACTGCATCAAAGAAAATTATCTCCAAATTTATGTTAAAATAACATGATTTACATTGGCCAGTCACCTTATTTCCTTGTCATATGGTTTTCTTTCTAGCATACCTCAAATCCTCAAAGTGTAGACTCTCCTTCCTTCCAGGAGGAGCTATGCCCAAGGGTCTTGTCATTCCTTCTGCTGCACTGTATTCACCCAGAGCAATGCTAGAACAGAATGGGGCAGACTATGCGTGGATCTGAATACATATATGTGGGATTACTCTCAGGCTAGAAGCCACAGTTACTAAGTATAATTTCTACCTACACAGAAAAGAGTGAGTTTGTTTATAGAACAGCATAAAATAGGCTTCAATTTCATGGAGTGATCCGTTGGAACTGACATATTGGAATTTATTATATCACAGGGATTTTTACGGTTTTACTGCACAGGTCATACTTAATTATAATCCAACCAAACAGACAACTAATTTTAAAATTGCATCATTATACTATTCACCTATAATAAATTCTCATTATCCTGACACTTGAGGGCAATATTGTAATGAAGCTCATTTTTATAAGTGGCTTCTTCTTAGTCTTGGTATCAAATGAAGCAGAAATGGGAATGTGATGCTCATTTGGATTAATAGTCAGCAAGGTTGTTTCAATTAGAGTCACTGAGCTACTAGTAAGCTGTCTGAAATACTGGAAGAGTTCTTTCAACTACTGACCAGTTCTTCCCCAACTCAGCAGGTAGAATGCAATTTGATTACTTCCTAATGTCTTCCAGCAGCTGGGGACTCTATAAAACAATTTTATCAGAGCTTTGAGACACTACTTGTCTAAAATGGATTGACATAAAGTTAATTCTTTAAAGCATTTCATGAAGAAAAAAATGTTTTCTTTCTGTAAACAGTCTGCTTGTTAGGATGGTACACATTACCAAAGAATGTGATTGAACTCAATAAAATCAAATTATGTAATGATATGAAGGTACTAATAGGAACTCAGCAGATTCTACTCCAAAATATATTCCCCTATTAGAGCTGATATAAACCATGCTTGAGTTTGGCCATCCTGGCAGAATATTTAAAAGGAAAGGACACACTTGCAGCAGGGTAATTAGAAAAGAACCACACCAGTCATCAGTGGTACAGTAGGTGTCACTTCCAAGTTAGCATCTATTTTCAGTTATTTATGTCTTCACTTGTATTTACATATTTTTCTTTCTAATCTTTTCTTTCCATGAGAATTTACATGTAAGCCATGATTCTGAGCAGTCCTTTCAGACAGTTAGAAAGCTAACATTAGGGCACACTTAGCTTAATCCTGCTAATTTCCTGTTAGATTCATTTTCATTTTCCTTAAAGGCATCTCCAACCTTTTGACATTGGAATCCCACACTCTATACACAGTCACACTCCATTCAAATTACAAAGAAAAGAATACAAAATAAGCTTTCATGCAGTTTAACTTCATTTTACTGTTTTACATCAGATTCAGCCATCCTTGGCTGTGTGTAAACATGCTCAGCCCATAGGCTGCAGGTTGAATATACTTACAGCCAATTGATTTTTCTCTGGGGATTGATTTCTACCTTAAACTTTATAGTGATGGAACTCATTGTCTTCTAGGAGAATTCTCTGTACAAGTTATCTTTTTGAGTTATTAAGGTCTTTATCTGTTTAAATCCACATATATGCCTGCTATTTTCATATGTTGTCATAAATATCCTACAGTAGTTCTTATTTCTTTTTCCACAGAGATCATTTAAGGGCTACTCACAGACACCTCTGAGTTCTTATTAGTGAGACATTATTTGCTCAGGCTGAGAGTACTGCTGATGGACCTGAATGAATATTTTTTCCATGTAGCCTTATATTAAGATGGTGCTTGTATTCTTTGAAACTGTGGGTCTTGCCTCCCACTGATATAAAGAGATGATAGAAACAATTTTAAAATTAAAAATCTTAACTATGGTCCAATAAAATGCTAAGTATTTAACTTGTGAAGGGGCTGACAAATCAAGAATGTCAGACTGAGAAATGGGATAAGGGAGATCTTTTAATTAAAGAGTGTGTAACATGATATGAGTCCAATTGCAGTCATGTCACATGTTCATGGAATGCTGTGGTTATGGTGAAATATTCTTGAACGCTGTGAAGTTCTTTTAGGTTCATTTAGGGTTAACATTTTATGATATCTTTAATGTTCATAAAAGATATGTATGTTCCTACATGACTTTATGTGTATCATGTGTGTGCAAATCACCAGAGGGGCCAGAAGAGAGCATGCGACCTCCTGAAACTGAGATTACTGGTACTCAAAGTGGGTGCTGGCGACCAGACGCAGGTCCTCTGGGAGAGTGCTAAGTGCTCTTAAACACCGAGCTTTCTCCCCAGCTTTTGCCTCAATCTTTTTTTTCCCTTTCTAGACAAGATTTTTCTATTGCTTTGTCTTGCCTCAATTCTTAATTTATTCTCATAATTATGCTTTTCCTTCTTGCTCTCTCTTAGAATGTTGTTTCACTTCTGTCGCCCCAAATCACACAAACTATAATCTGCCCTGACTCCTTAGGAGTCATTTTTAAATGTTTTCCTCAATATGATATTTGGTATTAATTATTTGGAAGTTTTGTACAATGCACCCACATAACACTTGATCCCATTCTTCCCAGGTTCACTCTACCACCCCTGTGTGCCTCTCATTCCTCTCAAAAAAAGGAAAAGAAAAAAGAAAATAAGAAGTCTAATTTGTGTGGCCCATATACCCCCAAAAGCTGACCCATTAAGAAGAAATAAACACCCCTAAGAAGCCATGAACTGTGAATAGTTAGAGGACATTCATCATGTCTCTTAAAAGACTCTCCTCAATAGCTTCCAGTCTGAACCATTTATCTGGTGCTGGGGTTGGTTGCCACAGCACCTTCAGTGCCTCACATTCTCAATTATGAACCTGCCATTATTGATACTACAACGAAAGATGTCTCACTGCTCATAGCAGCCAGCAGCAGCACAGGTCATGGACAGCAATATGGATTTTCTGACCACAGCAGGGATCACAGACATCAACATGATTTTAGTGACCTCATGATTCACGAAGACTTTTAAGGGGAGTTAACCCAAAAAATGAACCATTTTTCATCTTAGATAACTTGTTACTGTTCAGAGTCAGGGAGAGCCTGTGGTTGAGCAACTGGGGGTAGGATGTGCACAAACTCCAGGCGGTTGTCCACCCTGCCAGTACCCTGAGCACAATCCATCATATTTGAGGCCCGGTGCTCTTCTCCCTGCCAGGTGCTGAGAGGTGTGAGCCACAGAATTATCAGTGGCTCTACATTGTCAGACAGGCCTCAGGAGCCATTTCTTAAATGTCAAACTATGAACTTGAGATTTGAGGTAGCAATGCCTGTGCAGCTCATTCAAATTCCAGCCAATAGGGTTTGTTGGCTGCTCTGCCTCTGTCTTGACAATATTCTGGCCCAGAAAGTGCAGTTTCAGGCATTGGTGTATTCACAACCTTTGCTAATATATATAACAAAGATCATGGGAGTCATACTATGCTGATGTTAAAGTTCTAAAAGAGTCTTGCATGTGGATTATTATTTTAATATACATTTTCAATAAACATTGTCAATGGTTCTATTATCCTGTTCTTTTTGTGTATAGCATTTATAGCTTGAGAATATTAATAGAATGTTGGTTTCCTCAAATATCCTAGAGTTTAAAACTAGTAAATAAAACCTAATATATACATATTGCATACTTTGTTTGATTCTCTATAATTTTTTTCTCTGTTTGAAATTTTTTAACATTCAGAGAGGAAAATAATGCTTACAAGCTGCTATAAAAATCCACTTCAGTGTAGAGAGACTAATACTGCCCGTGAGCTCTGGAAACATAGATTCACGTGTGCTGTGTTTTGTTAGAAATAAGAGTAGTGACTCAAGGCTCTGGGTTTCTACTGTGATCCTGAAAGCAGTTCACTAAATGGAAATGCATCTAAGAAGCATCAAAAACAAATACAAATATCCTTTGTAAGTGATTGTGCAGATTTGAAACAGAGGAAAATGAACAAAATTCTTTAATAAAAATAGCTCTTATATATCACACATGACAACTAAGGGAGATGGTGTAAACATGTCTTACGAGAATCTTATGAGAGTCTCATTTCCCACATTTCCGAAAAGATAGAATGAACTTATTTTTCTCATTTCCTTTCCTGATTTTATTCATAGAGAAAACACAGAATCTCTTTCTTTTCCTCTCTCTCCCTCCTTCCCTTTCTTCCTTCCTCCCTTTCTTTTTTCTCTGTCTACACACACACACACACACACACACACACACACACACACACACACAGATACACATATGCACACAAAACACTTAAGTGTAGAATAAAAGGAAACTGAGTAATTATCTAGACAACGAAAATAACACAGTCCTTGATTCCCTGCATTTAATTTTTTTAAATGTTATTACCACAATTTTAAGTGAGCCAACAACCAGGAAGCACTATAGTCTAAGAAGTCTGAATAAAACTTGGTCTTTCTGGTCAAACAGCACAGATAAAGAGGAGTGTATTCAATATGCTTTACTGCAGCTAAGCCTATTGACAAAACTATAGTTGCTGCCCAGCAACAAAATGCTTGCAACTCCCTGGCTCTTCCTCTTTAGTAAGCTATGAAGAGTCTCCAGAGTCTTGTCTAGATGTTTTCAGATGTAAAAGAAAGAGAAGCTGATGGTATCTTTCCCACTAGGCACTAAATCAGACTGTTACTCTGAACAAAATACCTGACATAACCAACAGGAGTAATTATTAACTTGCTCACAGTTTGAGGGATTTTAGTTCTGAGCCTTTGGCTCTGTTATTTCAGGACCTGTTGAGAAGTAGAACATCATGACAGCAGGGTAATCTTTTCAAGAGAGTATTCACATTATGGTTAATGTGAAGCAAGGAAATAGAGAGGGAAAGACAGAAGTAAGATAGTCTTAAGGGCCTGCCTCTGCTGACCTATTTATTCTAGCAAAGGCCATTTTCCTAAAGCTTTCAAAACCTTCCAGATTAGTGCCACCACCTGGAACCTAAACACTCAATACATGAGGTTGTCAAAACCATATGACACTGAAGTCATAAAGACATCAGTTGCCCCCTTCTCACTGGTTGTCTCTAGAGACCACATATACAATATAGACCTCTACCTTAACATTTGACTTAAGAGCGAATCTTGTGAAAAATTCATTCTTTCAAAACCTGCTCTCAACAATAAAGAACACAGTGCTACCATGGTGTAGTGAAAATACAAGGAAGAGAGTAATAAGACCCTCCTCCAAGACAGCAAATTCATCATAAGTCTGAACTTCTATTCATTCCATCCAGCAAAAACAAGGACCTTTCTCTCTGGGTGCCAAGAAATAGACATGAATGTTGACTTCCTGACCTAAATAAGATTAGTTGGGTATGGTACCTCTTTTCTCAACTGTAGTGATATTACATGACAGTTGCTAACACAATATTTAAATAGAGCAATGTGTAATAATATAATGCAACACAAATTATAATTTCAATAGGAAAATATGTTCTATGTCATGATTTTGAAGAGACTATCATAAAAAGGAGAGAAACTCCAAGGAAACAAAGATGTCATGCAATTGTCACTAACTTGCTTCACAGGTAATGGAGAACAGGCCCTAAATATGCTAAACATGGAAAGCTCAAATAAATGAACACACATTCATCAAAGAAATAGAAAACATGGAGACCAAAAAAGACATTTTAGAACAGAAGTGTACTGAAACTAGGATTAAAAATTAATGTAAAAAATCAATGCACAGATTAACTAAAAATAGGAGATATTACAGAGAAAGAACCAAAGAGTTTAGAATGGGAAAGGTAACATTACTCATCAAAACATATTGATAACAGACCGAAAAAGACATTAAAAGGCAAACAAACAGGGCTGGAGAAATGGCTCAGTCATTAAAAACTAGACTCACAACTAAAAATATAAAAAGCAAACAAACAAATAAATAACAATAATAACATAATCAATACACCAGGAACCTTTGGGACTATAACCAAGGTCAGAACATTGAAGTTGTCTGAGTCTTAGAATGAGTGGAGAAAGAGAGAATATGTATACACATGTTGAAAGAAAGAGTATATGAAATATTTTCAAATTAGTCCAAAGACATAGTCATGGCAATTTCTAAGTAAATATTACAGAGAAAAAAATTCATAGAAAAAATGTATTTATTGAGTTGTATCACAGTAAGCTATTGAAAATGTAAATGGATTGAAAGATTAATATTTCCTTTATTAAAAATATTGCAACCAGATATTAAGGTGAATTTCTACATATTGTTTTCAATGCAACAAAGCAGTCTTGTGTATTTAAAGTATGTTTATCTATTTAAGGACACTAGTGTCTTTGACCTCAGATCAGGAGCGACAAATAGAAATGATACAATCTCTACTCGGGTTACCACAGCCCCTGCCACCTGTTCCCTGGTAGTGGTTGGAGTTGTGTAAGCTTTAATAAATAGAGGGGTATTCATTTGAGAAGCATACTAAATTTATGTTTTTATATTTCTTTTCCTTGCCTTGCCTTGAATTAAATATACTACCATTGTGATTCCATGGTAAAGGATTTTGTTTTTGTTTTGAGTTTAAAACTACCACTGACTAAAACTTGAAATACCACGAACTAAATCTTTTCTTTTTCAGTTGATTACTTCAAGTATTTGTTTTACAGTAACCAAAAGCTAACACAGAGAGCAATTAATACAGGAACCTAAGCTATTATAAGAAATACAAAATAAGGTTGATGTTTGTAGTTTACACTCGAGTGGTGTACATAAATCAGTGATGTGGGATTCCCCTCTGTATGTTGAGAATGTGTCTTATTACTATTGGCTAATGAATAAGCTGCTTTGGCCTTTGACATGGCACAATATAGTTAGGCAGAAAAACTTAACTGGATGCAGTGAGAAAGAAAGTAGAGTCAGGCAGACACTATGTAGCTACTCAAGGAAGCAAGATGTGAGGTAAGCATGAGTCTCATGGTAAAATATAAAATAATAGAAAGGGGTTCATTTAAGATGTAAGAGCTAGCTAGGAATTCACCTAAGCCGTTGGCCAAACAGTGTTGTAATTAATATAGTTTTTGTGTGATTATTCAGGTCTAGGTGGCCAGTAAACAGAAGCAGTCTCCATTTACAGATCAGAAAAACTGTAAAACAAACAAACAAACAAAAAACCCAACCAACCAAACAAACAAAATACTGGTGTTGAATTTACCAAGTGCAGAAGGCTTTGACAGAAGCAATGCAGAGGGTAAGCTAGGACAAAGAGGACAAGTAGAAAGGGTAAAACCCAGCTGTGTCTTGCACTTGAAGTATTTATTAATTTTCTTCAGTTGCTGTAGGACTTACCGTAAACAGGACGATTTAAGACAAAGTTTTCCCAGAGTTACATAGGTTAGAGATCTGAAATCAGCATTTGAATGGAAAATTGGACCTTCTGTGGTCTAAATGGCAGGGTCATTCCTTGAATTTTCTAGTATCTATGTTAATCACACAAATTCCTACTTATGTATTTCTCTCCTAGTGTCCCTATTCCCTTGTTTTTTATTCTGAATGATGGAGGAGGGTTATCTGTCTATTGTGTTATTTTCATTGGTCAATAAAGAGACTGCCTTGGCCCCTTGATAGGACAGAAAATTAGGTAGGCAGAGTAAACAGAACAAAATGCTGGGAAGAGGGCTATGAGCCAGACGCCATGGAGCCAGCCACCAGGTCAGACATGCTGAATCTTTTCCGGTAAGCCACCACCTCGTGGTGCTACAGATTATTAGAAATGGGTTAATATCAAGATATGAGAGTTAGTCAGTAACTAACTCTCTAGAGATAATGGGCCAGGCAGTGCTTAAATGAATACAATTTGTGTGTTGTTATTTCTGGGACTAAGCTAACCGTGCGGGAGCTGGGCAGGATGAAAAGCAGGCCTGCCCGCAGCTCCTCACTACATTTGAATCCTCTTAAAAACCACATTGCCTGAAGGTTTGTCCTGATCCAGAATTTTGTTATTTCAACCAGATGCCATTTTCAAATCCTCTATATGCAGGAAATTGAGACTGACACCTAACTGGGTTTAGGGTGTCAGGATCTTTCAAGCAGGAAGATTTTTTGTATTCTTCATCATTAAGAAGAGTAGCTAATAATTTTTGTAGAATCAAATTTTAAATGATCTTATAATCTAAAAATTATTTGATTTATATAGGAATATGTTATAAATTTATTTTGTAAATATATCCTGTATAAATTTGACATATACAAGAACACTGAAACCCTAGGAATCACTCCTATGTTTATAAACTGTGAAATATTTACTGCCAAAAATATCATAAACATATAGATGAAAAATTGCAGTAGATGTATTGATAGAAAATATTTGAGCAAGTATTGTTCATTAAAATCAAATTAATTTGGAAACCAGTAGACCTTTTTTAATTCTTTATCTTTATTTGGTATAAAACTGAACTGTCAAACAAAAATTTGCCTGTTTCTGTTATCGGGAGAATGTAACCTACACAGTAACAGTGTTGTGTGTGCTCATCATCAAAAATTATGTTAAACACTCACCATGAACTATCTCACTAAAATCTCTTCTTTTATACTACTTCAGTTATTAAAAAACAAAAACGAAACAAACAAAATCTCCCCACCCCGATAAAGGGTGGAGTTATGATTTCAACCCATGCTCACCAGAGTCTAGAGCTAAGCTTACAGCCAATGTATTAAAGCCCCTAAAATATAGTATCACTGTGTTTATTATCTACATTAAAATTTTAGTTTGGGATTGGTTTAGATCATCAAGACAGGCTGTACTGGAGATATGCACTGAGAGCAAGCTGAGATTTCTAAAGTTGGAACTCTACCAGTTTAGAAGTCAATTGTTCTAGAGATTAGAAGGGTTCAATATGTTGTGTGTAAATTGTGTATTGAGATCTGGGATTGATGAGGGTGAATTGATTGCAGATCTATGCTGAGCTAAACAAATCATGCCAATCCTTAAATTACGCAGCCTGTCCTATCTAATAAAATCACATAGAGAAAAATGATATAGATTAATTGTAGTTTAGGCTCCATCATTCTTCTGTTATCTGTGAAAGTTGTTTTCTCAGCCATTGATTCTTTTCTGTTTTCATCTGTGACTAAGCATGTCCTTTCATAAGCAAGTATAGGGATTTAATCATATCACGTATCTGTTTCTTTTCTCTTATTTGAGCATTTAATACAAGAGGACACTGTAGTTATGTCAATTCAACTCTTTCTTCCTTCTGATTTTTCCCGTGTCACTCCCCCATTCAGATCACATTGTATAAACAATATATCAGAATATTAAAACATTAAACTATTTCCTTACTATGAGAAACATACAGTCACTTGGTTAAAAGGACAGAAGAATCACCAAAATTTGGGATTTTTTTTTTTTTTTACCACATTGCTTATATGGGCCACCTTTTTCCCTAGCTAACCTCTTAGGAAAACATTACTTTATCTCTGGTGGATGACAAAGTCTCTAACTGCTAGTTTTATAGGCTCAATAGTCTGTGATAAAAGAGCCCTCAATGAGCAGTAGCTAGTGGAAGAGCTTGGAGACCAGCACTTTCTGTTATTTGTGTTCACACTTGTTCATTCTCCAGAGAAGGTCAGCCTATTCCCTGCAAACCTGGGTTCTGTTTTTAAGTGTAAAACTTCCGTGACAGGAAACACATCAGGGCTTTCTGTCAGCATATAAGTTTTACCTCCTCTCTGAGGGGCTCCCATTCAGAACAAAAATGTAATATAGCTGAGAGCATTATCAGAGCTGTTAGGATATGCACTTGGGCATTCTGAAGAGTCATGCCTAATGCCTTTCTCTAATGTGAGGGAATGTGTGCAGAGTGCCTATAGCATGCTAATGACACTGTCTGTGTTGCTGCAGCCCACAGAGCCTACTCAGGTGAGGATAAAGCTACAGTGTGGGAGCTAAAACGGAAGAGCAAAAAAAAAAAAGTGTAACATTAAAATCACTTGCTTGCACAGGCTGTTGAAGGATCGGATAAAAAGAAATTGACAAGGAGTTGAAATGAAAAGAACCTTTAGGCATAGATTATTATGAAACTCAAGAAATGTGAACATGAGCTTGGAAGAAAATTAATCTTGTAGTTATTTTTAATTGACTTTTGGAGAACATACATTTAAATAATTTTCTTGAAATATTTTATAGAGTACCAGTAAATATAAATAGTCTGGGTGAGGGGGTTTTCCCACTTTTGTACATATGGGTTTGTTTTCCTAAAAATATTATCTGTAAGAGCTGAAAAGTTTTTTTCCCATTTCTTAAGGTCACATAAAGTCACACCTGAGATGGACCAGCCAAGAATATCCTCCTGTTTTTGGCAATGCTGCTGGTGCATTTAAGTTCAAACATGATGCTTAGAGTTCTATGGATGCTGAATATGATTCCACATGTATTCAGACAATAAACGGATATGATGAGGAGAACCAATCCATAGTTAAAGATTATTTTTTTAATTTAATTTTTTTTATTTTATTTTTTTTTAATTTCCACCTCCTCCCATTTCCCTCCCACTCCTCCCACTCCCCTTCCCCTCCCTCTCCATTCCTAAGAGCAGTCAGGGTTCCCTGCCCTGTGGGAAGTCCAAGGTCCTCCCTGCCTCCATCCAGGTCTAGGAAGGTGAGCATACAAACAGGCTAGGCTCTCACAAAACCAGTCCATGCAGTAGAATCAAAACCTAGTGCCATTGTCCTTGGGTTCTCAGTCAGCCCTCCTTGTCAGCCACATTCAGAGAGTCCGGTTTGATCACATGCTCATTCAGTCCCAATCCAGCTGTCCTTGGTGATCTCCCATAAGATCAGCCCCACCGTCTCCGTGGGTGGCCGCACCCCTCGTAGTCAATTCTACTCTTGGGAATATACCCAAGAGATGCCCAATCATACTACAAAAGCATTTGTTCAACTATGTTCATAGCAGCACTACTTGTAATAGCCAGAATCTGGAAACAACCTAGGTGCCCCTCAATAGAAGAATGGATAAAGAATGTGTGGCACATATATACTTTAGAGTTCTACTCAGCGGTAAAAAAACAATGTCATCTTGAATTTTGCATCCATGAATTTTCCATCCATGCAAATGGATGGAAATAGAAAACACTTTACTAAGTGAGATAACCCAGACCCAAAAAGATAAATATGGTATGTACTCACTCATTTGTGGATTTTTGCCATAAATAAAGGACATTGAGCCTATAATTCATGATCCTAGAGAAGCTAAATAAGAAGGTGAACCCCCCCCCCCCCAAAAATAAACATATAGTTATCCTCCTGGATATTGGAAGTAGACAAGATTGCCTAGCAAAAGTTGGGAGCGTGAGGGTGGAGGTATGGTGGGGGTAAGGGGAGATGGGGAGAGAGAAGGGAGAAGGGGGGATTAGGGAGAGCTTGGGGGAATGGGATGGTTGAGATGGAGGAAGGGTGGTCATGGGAGCAGGAAAGTAAATATCTTAATTAAGTGAGCCATTTTAGTGTTGGCAAGAGACTGACTCTAGAGGGGTTCCCAGGTGTCCGAGGGAATTTCCCCAGCTAGGTCCTTGGGCAGCAGAGGAGAGGGTACCTTAACTGGCCTTATCTCATAGCCACACTGATGAATATCTTGCATATTACCATAGAACCTTCCTCTGGCGATGAATGGAGATAGAGACAGAGACCCACATTGGTGCACTGGACTGAGCTCCCAAAGTCCAAATGAAGAGCAGAAGGAGGGAGAACATGAGCAGGGAAGATTATTTAATGTAGAAAACAAACACACTAATGTCATAGTATCACAAGACTGTACCTTGATCCTATCAATTATAAGCATGACATGGGTAGCTAAAGAACAGAATCAGGTAATAGGACAATTATTTGTCTTTGCAATGAACACATTCCTGACTGTCACAAGTATACTAATGTATCCAACCACCTCAACCTGTGAAGAAAATACAAATTACAATTCTAACAATAATTCCTGTAGATAAAATTAGGAGTTGAAAAATAGTAATTATACAAAATAGTGATTTCCTGGATAAATGTTTCTTTGTTAACCTATTATATATGAGGGGAAAATTATGGGATTTATTTTGTTTTTATTCATTAAAGTCTATTTTGGGATGGCACTATGCCAACAGATTGTAGACTTTCTCGATTATTCCCTATGGTATACCTTACCTTGCATGCTAAGAAAGCACCTTCTTCTATTACTTTTTATGAATGACTAACTATAGAAACTTCAATGTTTAAAAAATGATTTATATAATTAAATCATTCATGTATAATTAATTCTACTAATTTGCATGAGTGTTTCAGGTTATTCTGCTATGATTAGCCATTGTTGGGGATTTTTCCCCCATCAATTAAACTAATTGCTTTTTACATAGGTGTAGATAGAATATTGATCCCTATTTTTTCAGCTCATTTACATAAGCAAATTGTGCCTAATTGCCAGCTTACTGCGTCATTACACACTTATCATCAATTATAGAAAAATGTACTCTAGTAGACTAATGATTTCTTTGTGATGTTTTGAAGGGCTTTTTAATTGTGATGATTGAAACAATATTGTCATTTAAAAATATTAAATATGATGTTAAACTGATAACACAATTAATCATGTTATTTGTTAGGGAATGTTTCAGCTCCTAGCTAGATGATCATTTATCTTGTAATTTACAGAACTCCTTAAAATGGTGCAAAGGGATTTATTATGTTTATTAAACATA
Organism: Myodes glareolus; assembly: GCF_982192425.1. Lineage (NCBI taxonomy): Eukaryota > Metazoa > Chordata > Mammalia > Rodentia > Cricetidae > Myodes > Myodes glareolus. The sequence continues at coordinate 47,008,582 of NC_142028.1, read as the reverse complement.
GTGTGCGCACTAATGTAAATATTGGGTTATATCAATTTTTAAATAGTTTTAATGCAGTCTTTTTCTACTTGGTTCTCATATGTGATTTTTTTCTACCTGATAAAAATTCTTAGAGAACATCTGAGAAGATACTGACTATCAAAAAGTCACCAATAAAGAGTACATTTTTTTAAAGTTAAGTTAAAGTCATTTATTTACCCTGTATTTCAAGTGTTGTGTTATTACCTAATATTTTCATTGGTAATTTCTCTTTTCTATTTATATACATATGCTGCAACTGTCACCCATTATCTTCTCATAAATAATACACATAAAGAAGTAACTTATATGAAATAATTTTAGCATGTGATAAAACTGTTCTAAGTGAAAAGCTTATCATAATCTTTGGACACCTAACTATAATTATGGTCAAATAAACATGGCCTTTTGCATGGTGTGCACTTCTTATAAAACTTCATTTCTTTACTTGCTACACACATCAAAGAGGCTTCCCAAAGACCATGTCTAACCTTCAGAAACAACGAGGTAAGAAGAACTTCTGAATGATTCCTGATTTAAGGCACACTGTAAGAACAGAGTTAGCAGTGTGCACCATGATTAGTGGTTATGGTAGTATAACTACCAGTCCCTAACTTCCTTAGAATATTGTCACTGATGCAGGACTCTACCTGTTATGATAGTTTATGGCATTTCTTGATTCCACATTTTAGTTCCCTTTCAATAACCAGAATAAAAGCAATCTTTTCTTTGAAGGCTTTACTATTTGTAAACAATTCTCATATCCATTGTTGTTTTCTGTGTTAACCAAATATTCTGAAGTCTGAAAATTTATTGTGTCATTTCAGAGCCTTAACATTTCTTGTAGTTGGATACAATCACTGCACAGTGCAGTTTCAAATGCTGTTTAAAGCTTGTGTAGAGGAATGTGGTTGCATTTACTGAGGTCACACAAGCAAAATAAGTGAAACTGTTTATTTTATTTTTTATTAATTTTTATTGAGCTCTACATTTTTCTCTGCTCGCCTTCCTGTCTCTCCCCTACCCATCAACCCCCCAAGGTCCACATGTTCCCAATTTACTCAGGGATCTTGTCTTTTTCTACTTCCCATGTAGATTAGATATATGTATGTCTTTCTTAGTATCCTCATTCTTGTATAGCTCCTCTGGGATTGTGATTTGCTGGCTGGTTTTCTTTGCTTTGTTTAAAAACCACTTATGAGTGAGTACATGTGATACTTGTCTTTCTGTGTCTGGGTTACCTCACTCAAAACGATGTTTTCTAGCTCCACCTATTTTCCTGCAAAATTCAAGATGTAGTTATTAATTTCTGCTGTGAAGTACTTTATTGTGTAAATGCACCACATTGTCCTCATCCATTCTTCGGTTGAGGGACATTTAAATTGTTTCCTTCTTCTGGCTATGACAAACAATGCTGCTATGAACATAGCTGAGCACATGTCCTTGTGGCATGATTGAGCATCCTTTGGATATATACCCAAAATTGGTATTACTGGTTCCTGAGGAAGGTTGTTTCCTAATTTTCTGAGAAATCGCCACATTGACAGCCAAAGCTTTCATTCCCACCAGCATTGCAGAAGTGTTCCCTTTTTCTCACAACCTCTCCATCATAAGTTGTCACCAGTGGCCATTTCTATAGGTGTAAGATGGAATCTCAGAGTTGTCTTGATTTGCGTTTCTCTGATGACTAAGGATATTGAACATTTCCATAAGTGTCTTTCAGCCATTTTAGATTAGTTGTTCAGAATTTTCTGTTTAGGTCTGTACTCCATTTTTTTTATTGGATTATTTGTTCTTTTGATGACCGATTTCTTGAGTTCTCTGTATATTTTAGAGATCAGACCTCTGTTTCATGTGGAGTTAGTGAAGATCTTTTCCCATTCCGTAGGCATTCGTTTTGTCTTGTTGATTGTGTCCTTTGCTTTACATTAGCTTCTCAGTTTCAGGAGGTTTCATTTATTAAATGTTTGTCTCAGTGTCTGTGCTGTTGGGGTTATATTTAGGAAGTGGTCTCCTGTGCCAATGCGTTCCACTTTCTCTTCTATAATTTTCAGCATGTCTGGCTTTATGTTGAGGTCTGTGATCCATTTGGACTTGAGTTTGATGCATGGTGATAGATATGGGTCTGTTTTGATTCTTCTACATGTTGATATCCAGTTATGCCAGCCATTTGTTAAATGTGCTTTCTTTTTTCCATTTTATATTTTTTTGACTCTTTGTCAAAAGTCAGGTGTTTGTAGTTGTGTGGATTAATATCTGAGTCTTTGATTCAGTTCCATTGGTCCTCCTGTCTGTTTTATGCCAATATCAGACTGTTTTCAGTACTGTAGCTCTGTAGTAGAGTTGAAGTCAGGAATTGTGATGCCTCCAGAAGATTTTTTTTATTGCACAGGATTGTTTTAGCTATCCTGGATTTTTTGCTTTTTCATATGAAGTTGAGTACCATTCTTTCAAGGTTTGTGAATAATTTTGTTGGGATTTTGATGGGCATTGCATTGAATCTGTAGTTTGCTTTTGGCAAGATTGCTGATTTTACTATGTTAATTTGCCTACCTAAGAGCATGGGATTCTTTACACTTTCTGATTTCTTTCTTCAAAGATTTAATGTTCATGTCATACAAGTCTTCCACTTGTTTGGTTAGAGTTAATCTAAGATTTTTTATGCTATTTGTGGATATTGTAAAGGGTGTTGTTTCTCTGATTTCTTTCCCAGCCTTTTTATCATCTGTGTACAAGAGGGCTACTGATTTTATTTTAATTAATCTTGTATCTTGCTACATTACTGAAAGTGTTTATGAATCGTAGAAGCTTTTTGGTAGAATTTTTGGGGTTGCTTGTGTAAACTATCATATCATCAGAAAACAGGGAGAGCTTGACTTCTTCTTTCCAATTTATACCCCCTTGATCTCCTTTTGGCGTCCTATTGCTCTAGCTAGCACCTCAAGAACTATATTGAATAGATATGTAGAGAGTGGACAACCTTTTCTTGTTCCTGATTTCAGTGGGATCTCTGGTAGTTTCTCTCCATTTAATTTGATGTTGGCTGTGGATTTGCTGTAAATTGGCTTAATTATGTTTAGGTATGTTCCTTGTATCCCTGCTCTCTCCAAGACTTTTATCATGAGGAGGTATTGTACTTTGTCAAAAGCTTTTTGGGTATCTGATGAGATGATCATGTGTTTTTTTTATTTTTCAGTCTGGATTACGTTGACAGATTTCAGTAAGTTGAATGTTCCTTGCATCTGTGGGGTGAAGCCAAATCGATCATGGTGAATGATGGTTCTGATGTGTTCTTGGATTCAATATGCCAGTATTTTATCTAGTATTTTTGCATCAATGTTCATGAGTGAGATTGGTCTATAATTCTCTTTCTTAGTAATGTCTTTCTGTGGTTTGGGAATGAGGGTAATAGTAGCCTCATAAGAAGAGTTTGGAAATGTTCCTTCTGTTTCTATTGTATGGAATAACTTGAGGAGTACTGGTATTAGTTCGTCTTTGAAAATCTTGTATAATTCTGAGCTGAAACCATCTGGTCCTAGACTTTTTTGGTTGGGAGACTTTTAATGAGTGTTTCTATTTCTTCAGCAGTTTTATGTCTGTTTAATTTGCTTATCTGGTCTTGATGTAATTAGATAATTGATATTTATTCAAAAAGTTGACCATTTCCTTTAAGTTTTCCAATTTTCTGGAGTACAGGTTTTCAAAGTATGACCTGTTGATTCTCTGTATTTCCTCCGTGTCTGTTGTTATGTCCCCCTTTTCATTATTGATTTTGCTAATTTGGATATTCTCTCTCTGCCTTTTGGATAAAGTTTTGTCTATTTTATTGATTTTCTGGAATAACCATCTGTCTGTCTCATTGATTCTTTGTATTGTTTTCTTTGTTTCTATTTTGTTGATTTTAGCTCTCAGTTTGATTATTTCCTGCCATCTAGTTCTCTTGGGTGAATTTGCTACTTTTTATTCTAAAGTTTTCAAATGTTCTGTTAATTCACTAATGTTGGATTTTTCTAGCTTCTTTATGTATGCATTTAGTGCTATGAACTTTCCTCTTAACATTGCTTTCATTGTATCTCATAAATTTGGGTATGTCGTGTGGTAATTTTCATTGAATTTTAGGAAGTCTTTAATTTTTCCCTGTATTTCTTCCTTGACCCATTGATGATTCAGGTGAACACTGTTTAATTTCCATATGGTTGTGGGCTTTCTGGAATTAATATTGCTGTTGACTTCTAGTTTTAAACCATGGTGATCTGATAAGATATATGGGGTTAATCAAAACATTTTGTATTTGTTAAGGTTTGTTTTGTTACTGAGTATGTGGTCAATTTTTGAGAAGGTTCCATGAGATGCTGAGAAGAAGGTATGTTCTTATCTGTTTGGATGGAATATTCTATAGATGTCTGTTAAGTCCGTTTGAGTCATAACATGTTAGTTCCCTTATTTATCTGTTTAATTTTTGTCTTACTGACCTGTTCAGTGGTAAGAGGGGGTGTTGAAGTCTCCCACTATTAGTGTGCATTATTTAATGTATGATTTAAGCTTTAAAAGTGTTTCTTTTACAGATGAGGGTGCCTTTGTATTTGGGGCATAGATGTTCAGTATTGACATTTTTTCTAATGGATTTTTCCTGTGACTAATATGAAATGTCTTTCTTTCTTTGTCTCTTTTGACTAACTTTAGTTTGAAGTATATTTTGTTAGATATTAGGATAGCTGTACCTACTTGTTTTTTAGGTCCATTTGATTGGAATATTTTTTTTCCCAATCCTTTACTCTGAGATGATGTCTGTCTTTGAGGTTGAGGAAGGATGCAGAGGAAGGATGAATTCTCTTTTTATATCCAATCTGTTAGCCTGTGGCTTTTTAAAGGTGAGTTGAGTTCATTTACATTTGGGATATTAATGACCAATGATTGCTATTTTCTGTTAATTTAGCTTTCATTGTTGGCAATATTAATTTGTGCTTTTTTCCTTCTTTGGGATTTGCTGCTATGAAACAATCAATTGCCTGTGATTTTGTTTGTGTAGCCAACTTCCTTGTGTTGGATTTTTCTTTCTAGTATTTTCTGTAGAGCTGGGTTTGTGGCTAGGTATTGGTTAAATCTGGTTTTGTCCTGGAATATTTTGTTTTGTCCTTTCATGTTGATTGAAAGTTAGGCTGAGTATAGTAGTCTGGGCTGGCATCTGTGGTCTCTTAATGTTTGCATAACACTTGACCATGACCTTCTGGTCTCATTGTCTCCAATGAGAAGTCTGGTGTAATTCTGATAAGTCTGCCTTTATACGTTAATTGGCCTTTTTCCTTTGCAACTCTTAGTATTCTTTTTTGTTTAGTGTTTTGATTATCATGTGGCAAGTGGACTTTTTTTTTTTTTGATCCAGTCTATTTGGTGTTCTGTAAGCTTCTTGGGCAAATCTTTCTTCAGGTTAGGAAAGTTTGCTTCTATGATTTTGTTAAATATATTTTCTGTGCTTTTGAGTTGAACTTCTCCTTATTCTATATCTATTATTCTAAGATTTGGCCTTTTCATGGTATCCCATGTATCCTGAGTATTTTAGGCTAAGCTTTTGTTAGATTTAATGTTGTTTTTGACTGATGAGTCTATTTCCTCTAATGTATCTTCAGCACTTGAGATTCTCTTTTCCTTCTCTTGTATTCTGCTGCTCATGCTTGCATTTGTGGCTCCTGATGATTTTGTTATGATCTCTGTTTCTATATTTCCCTCGGCTTGTGTTTTCTTTATTATCCCTATTTCAGTTTTCAAGTTTTGAATAGTTTCTTTCATATGCTTGATTGTATTTTCTTTAAGGAATTTGCCGATGTTTTTACAATTATTTTGTTTGTCTTTTCTTCCATTTCTCTGAGGGAATTTCTCATTTCCTCTGTAAAAGTTTCAAACATTCTCCTGAAGTTATTTTTTAGATCATTTTCTTCTGCCTCATCTATATTTGGTTGTTCAAGTCTTGCTGTTGTAGGGTCTTTAGGTTTAATTGGTGTCATGTTGCTTTTTGGGGTGTTGCATAATGTTTGTTGTGTTTTGTTTTTCAAGACAGGGTTTTTATGTTTTCTTTTCTTTTTTTTATTTTCTTATCCTTTTCTTTTCGGAGGCAGGGTCCCATGTAGCCCAGGCTGACCTTGAACTCACTAGGTAACCGAGGATGACCTTGAACTTCTTATTTATTTATTTATTTATTTATTTATTTATTTATTTATTATGTATACAATATTCTGTCTGCATGTGTGCCTGAAGGCCAGAAGAGGGCACCAGACCTCATTACAAATGGTTGTGAGCCACCATGTGGTTGCTGGGAATTGAACTCAGGACCTTTGGAAGAGCAGGCAGTGCTCTTAACCTCTGAGCCATCTCTCCAGCCCTGCATAATGTGTTCTTACCTTTCTACTCATCTTTTCCTTTAATAGGTGTGGTTGGGGGTATCTGTGATTCTGTTGATTAATTATCTAGGTGACAGTAAATCCAAGGCTCAGATGGTTGCTCCTTGTGGTACAGTCAGTGCCATGATTCTAGTTAACCTGTTGGTCACTCTGTGTTCCTGGAGATCACTCAGTGCTCCTGAGCTTTACTCCACTCCCTTGGAGTTTACTGTCTTATGCCTGTTCTAGCTTAGGCTGTTGGCTTAGACCTGTTTCTATAAATGTCCCTGATCTGGACTCATGCACATGTCTAGTCACCGAGACTGTGGCAGTATGTACAGTTTTCACAGGTCTGTGCCTGATGGGGTGCCAGGGCTAAATGGTGAAGTGGATACATGCCCTATATTACAGAAGGTATTTTCATTTGATATCTTCTCACAAATGGAAAATTACTTTGTTCCAATGGAGTCTCACAAAAAACTCATAATGCAAGCACTATGCCCAGCAATGAATGGCCAACACACAATGAATCAATGACATTTTTGGAGTTTATTTGTCTCATAATGCTTTGTTAGGATCATTTGTTTCTTAAAGCTCCTCTGTGTATATGTTATGGTTCCTGGTTTTATGTTTTTATGGGATTTATCTGCATGTGTATGCCTGTTACTCTGGCTATGCATGTTTCTTGGGTTTTCCATTGGTCCTTATTTTTTGTTTCTTTGTTTTGTCCTGTTTTTGTTTGTATTTCATTTTTATTTTAATCAGTAGTTTGGATATCTGTGTCCTCAGGAAAGAGAAAGAAACAAAAGGTGTGGATCTGGTTGGATGAGGAAGCAGGGAGGATCTGCAAAGAGTTGGAGGAGGGGAAACCCTACACAGAATATGTTATATTAAAATGGTGCCACCTTGAAACAGAAAAAAAAAAGGTCTGCCCTCCTTCCTCCACCTGCTTCCCCTCTGTGTGTCTCACAACAGATTTCCAGGCAGATAGCAAAGGGCAGCACCTGCTGTTTGAACTATACCTGGGAAGTTTAGGAAACTGGGTATTTAGATAGCTGTGGCTTTGAGAAGTATGGAAGGGAATGCTAAAGTTAGAGGAGGATGCACAGTCGTTTGGAGGTTAGGATGAGTTCCTTTAGTTGTCACTGTGGTTATAGGAATGTAGGCTTTCTATAATGAAATAATTTTCATCACTGAAAGGCTTCAGAGCACACTGCATTGTCTTAAAACATGACACATTATCTTTCCTGAATGTACCAAATTATTTGTTAAATTCTCTCTCCTCTCCTCAGTCTGCCTAGAACGTCTGTGACTTTTTCTTTTCCTGTATTGCAGCTAAGCAAACACTGGCATGCTGTAAGATCACTTCAGGATACTCAGAGAGAGTATCTTCCATGGGCACAAAATAATCAGATTTTTAAATGGTGCATGGTGTGCTATGCTGCGAGTGAGAGGACTGGCCTTGATCAACAACTCTGTTTCCTCCTTCGGAGTCATTTCATTTGGCTTCCCGCTAGAGATATATTCTGACCTTGAACATGTTACTTCAACTCTAACTCAGGAATCTTTTGGAAGGAGTTGGTTAACTTGCTCCTAGAAAAGATTCATAGAGAGACGACTGTCTAGCTACTTCTAATCATACTTCTGACATGCTTGTACCTGAATGATGACTAGGCAGAGACATCTGTTTTATCAGTGCTTTCCAAGAAAAACCTCATTTTCTTATAGACAGAAAGACGCATGGCTAAGAATACTAATAAGTAGCTGGCACAGCTCAGCACACTATCAAGGTAACTTCACACTTTACTAGGTGTGAAGAAAGGAGCTGTGTCTATAACACTCCCCACCCCCAGAACTACTTTCTTTTGGTTCCTTTAAACTAAGAGGGAAAAATGTTTATCAGCTAAGGTCAACCCATGAAAATTAGCAGTGGCTGTAAGTAGTGGCTGCCCAGAGATGTGGCATATTGAAATTAGTTGGTGAATTCTTCTACAGTAACCCCAGGGGTCTACTTGATTTCAACTTTGCAGAATAAGTTTACGGCATAAAAAAAAAACAATTATGCATTGGAAATTCATGAGACAGATTGGGGAATGATAAACTGTTGCAGAAGTTTATCAGCCTTCTCTGTAAGAAAGAAAACAGATGGAAATACACTGGATAAATAAAATAAACTTATATCAATATTAACCAGAGGAGTTCAGTATGCTGGTAAATCAAATCTCTGTTTTCCTTACCCACTTTATCAAATTAGTATGTTTTAGGACGTTTATAAAAAATGAAAGCTTTTGGAATACACTATAGTATAATAGCTTTTAATATATAGTAAATTTTAATATCTTGCCACACTCATCCTAACTCTTTGGGGATGGGCATGTGTTCTTTCCCATTGATTTGATGCTTGCACACTTGTTTCAGTTCTACCCTTTATAGCCTCTGATGCTCTTCCAGCTGCACTCTTACATAAATGCATCAGCTTTCCAAATATAATTTTTACATACTTGTTAAGAGATAAAAATTTTTATAGCCTTTCGTTTTGAGTCTTAATTTTTCTAGTTTTTGACATTTTCTCTTGTTCTTATACATACCGGATCATATATGCAATACAGCAATCAGCAACAATTTTATTTGAGTCTATTGTCGTAGACTGAGTTACAATTCATAAAATAATATGCCCTTCTGAACTTGGTAGCAGAATCTTTCTTCACTTAATAATGAACGCCACAGTCTGTTTATAGAACTATAGTTAACAAAGGGTTCTGTGGACCAGATTTTTACATCACATCTGCCTCCATTTTGTTTCAGAAGTTGCTCATATTCAACCTGATTCTGTAGTTGTATTGTGGTAGATTTTGTCAGTAAACAGACCTGTTTTTTAAGTAGAAGGGTATCTCAGAAAATTGAAAATATAGTTGAAGATTAAAACTTGGGTTGTAGAAACACAGAGACTGGCTGAATAGTATAAGAAATAGGAAGTTAAGATTAAGTTTTCTAAGTAATTATCCTGGGCATGAATCAGTGTTATGGAATATTATTTTAACTGGACAAAGGTGTGCTACATTTGTTTATTCGGAGGAATATTGCTTTAAGTGTGTAAAGTTGTGTTGTTTTGCTTATGTTGCATTGATTTAATTATATGGATTGTATTTAATAATATAAAGATATGTTGAATTTGCTTTAACTTGTCTCTCTAAGGCATCAGATTGATCTAATAACAGGCTGAATGACCAAGAGCTCGGCTGGGAAAGGATAGGTGAGGCTGGCAGGGACAAAAAATAAATAGAAGGAGAAATACAGGCTCAAAGAGAATGAGAGAATAGAGAGTGAGGGAGCTGCCCAGGGCAAAAAGCCAGACAGCCACCATCCAGACAGACAGAAGAAACAATGAAAATAGGATATATAGAAGGAAAGAAAAAAAAAACTCTTGAACAAAAGGCAGATAAAGAGAAACAGCTTAAGTTAAAAGAGCTAGCCAGAAATGCGTCTAAAATAGGTCAAGCATTCAAAACTAATAGTCTCTGTGACGTAATATGGGAGCTCGTTGGTGGCACAAAAGATAGTCTGACACAAATCAGCTAAAAAGATATTCAGTGTTTAACAACACTTTTCCAGGTGACTGAATGTATGTGGATCATGTGGTCACCTAATATGCTAGAAAAGTGTCATTCATTCTTAATCCATTAGTTTCATAATGCTCATATCATTAGACCGGTACATTCATGTAAAACTATATGTGTCTAAGCACAGGGATATTGATATTCAGTCATGTGTAAAGCTTACCATTTTTCTTATAATTGTTCCAATGTAAAACAGTTTTTAAAAATGATTTCTGCAATGCAAGTGCTAATATATCAATAGATCCAGTGCCCCTCTTTTCATCTTTTTAAAACTTAGAATGAAATATATTTCATTTATTTTAGAGACTTGATCAAGATAAACCTATGGATTTATAAGAAAAAAAAGGTTAATCTGGGATTTTAAGTATCTCATAAGTAGAAAAGGAAGATTTGTTTTCTCCTTGAAGAATTCCTCTGCATGATATGTGAAAGACCTGTTCCATACACATGAATTTGTTTATGAATGAATTGTTGGCTTTTATTTGGTATCTCAACCTTTCCCTAGACTCCTAGACAACATGAACTTAGGATATTGGCCCCTTTGCTACTCTCCTGAGGAATTTGCTGCAACATCTAAGGTCATGCAGATGCAGACATAACCTGCCTTACTCATAGCTCCCCAAGCTCTGGCTCCTGCTTCTCTTGGTTTCAGAACGCAGAGTAGTGCTGAAAGTCATCTTCGTCATCTTTGAAGCCTGGGTTAAAACACTAGAGAGGACGCTCGGGCGGCTAGAGCTGAATTTTTTCCTCTCCTGCCCTTCAGGCAACAGGAATACTGCAGGACACATCTGTTTTGTGTGCCTAGTTCTTCACCACATGACTACATACTATTGTGTTTTTATGCTGAGAGAGATGGGGATATTATTGAGTATTTGAAACATCATCTATGATTATTTTCCTTTCAATGATAAAGGAAGTCCAAAGGCTTCCCATGGACCTTAATCTTAGCTTAAGTTTTAGAGGACCATAATGCACTTTAAGTACTGAAGATTTACCTTATTTTGTCCTGGAAATTTGCTGCTTTTTTTTTCAAGTAAGAAAATTTCATAGAATAATTTTGCCAATAGCTTCATACCTATGAAGTACTCAATAGTAGCTGGTAAATAATGAGGAAAATTCTTCTTCCCTGTTATGTGACTCCGAAGGCTTGTCATACTAGAAAGAAGTCGTTTTCTGGTTATGTTAGTTCCGTATTCTACCACACTGAATCTTATGTCTCCCTACATATTTTATTAAAGGTAGCTTCCACTTAGCTTCTTTGTGAAATTTGGTGTAATAAGTGCTTTTACCGTACCTGCACATTTATATCAAAACCAAAAAGGAAGGGCTTAGCATACAGAATGTATGTAATATATAGGTTTAAAAAATCACCATGATTGACAATGAATATGTGTTTCAACTGCTTCCCCTGTTTACAGTGAAGGTTGGGCATTCCTAATTCTGACATACTCTAGTACATGAGTATCTGACTGCCAACATGACATCATAAATTGAAAATTTTTTACAGTTAAAATTAATTTACTAGAAAGTTACTTAATACATTGTACAAAATTTTAAGTATTTGAATCATAAATAAGTTTTGTATATAGACTGAGGTTACATCGCCATGATCTATTGTTATGTTTATGTAAATACTCCAGAATCTAGCATATTAATGATCCCTAGGATTTTGAAATAAGATACGAACTTTAAAATTCCTTGTAGGCTAAGAATTTAGAAAATTAGACAAAGTAATTATAACTGAATGAAGTTTTAAAGTACGAGGTAGTTTGTTAAAGGACAAGCAAATGTAAGGGAAAGCATTGTGGGTTTTTTGTTGTTGTTGTTGTTTTTTCTTTTTTTTTAATTTTGGTTTTTCGAGACAGGGTTTCTCTGTAGCTGTGGAGCCTATCATGGAGCTCGCTCTCATAGACCAGGCTGGCCAGCACCTCACAGAGATCCGCCTGCCTCTTCCTCCTGAATGCTGGGATTAAAGGTGTGTGCCACCACCACCCAGCTCAGGGATTGAATGCTGGATTCCTAGAAACTGTGGTTACAGAGAGGGGAAGCACAGAAGGCAAGGAGCAGGTGGAGAACCAGAGAGTCACTACAAACAGCAGCTAATCCAGGTAGTTACCCCATGATCAGTCCCGGACCACAGGAATCCGAAGTTTATGTTAAGCAAAATCCAAAATCAGGTTATTCTGTGTGTAGTTTATTGAGAAAAGTGAAAGTCATACACACAAGGGTATCACTGGTCTCCTGTCATTCCAGAGACAGGATGATTCATAATCAGTGGTCCAGTCTGTGAGGTGTTACCACGCACCATGTGGAAAGTCACACACACGGGTATCACTGGCCTCCTGTCATTCAAGAGACAGGATGATTCATAATCAGTGGTCCAGTCTGTGAGATGTTACCACGCCGCATGTGGAAAGTGGAAAGTTGCATCAAAATTTAATCTCAGTGGGGAAAATCAAAAGGAAGTTAGACAGACTTAACGTTCTTAGGAAGAGAGGATACAGTAAACTGCAGAGGAAACCTTGGTATCTAACTTCATGGATTGAATCCATGATTGTGAATTGCAGAGTTATATTCCTAAGAAAGAATGGTTGCTATATAAAGAAACAATCAACGGCCTAGCATAGAAATAGTAGCAGAAAGATTTAAACAAAAGATAAAGAGTTGAGAAAACACAAGTGAAAGAATGAGACATGGAGAAGCTATAAGGGAACTCTCAAAAATAGGAATCATATAATAAGAAAACAATGTTTGGATAAGTATCAAATAGTGAAATAAAATATTCTTGGTTTGAACATATTTAACTTTTGGTTTATATTGTTTATAAATCTTAACAAAAATAACCTCCAAAATGACAATCATTCTTCTCAATTCTTTTTGAAAGCTTTAAATTAATATTTTTAAATATGTTAATGACGAGTTCAGTGCTGTGCAACCTACAAATCACACTTAAATTTCACATCTGCGTGTGTTACAATGAATGATTTTGAATTAACAAAACCATGCTTTAAAAATTGTTGCTGTATAAAGTATGCTAAAATTAAGGAATAAATTAAGAAATGAACTGTATAGATGAAGAAACTGTGAAACAATCAGGGGAGTTATGTTAATGGATAGAACAGCTGCTGAGACCTGAGTGGGCTTATAACTCTTGGCGATCACACCGAAGGAAGAAGCATTCATGAAATACATGTGCTTAAATGGGAAACTGCAGAGTGCATAGTCTGCCAAATCACCTTAACAAGCACTGGTACACACGAAATTGAAAAAATGGGGGAAAACAGTTATAATCTCAGAAAAGAATAGCAATTTTTTGGCAACTTATATTCTAATCAAAAAGCAAAATAACTTGGACAGTATCTTGAAACAAATATAGGAAGTGCAATTTCTTAACTAACACATATTCATGTAAGATATAGCAGAAGGATATGTAATGCTCCACACCTTGTTTTTCTCTCCCAAAGCCAAACTCACAGAGTTTGCTCTCCCAAGGCTCAGTCTGCGCCAGGATGTGACTTATGAGCTTAAAATATGGAGGCATGAAAGACTGAATGTGATTTCTTTGAGTACAAACTGATTTAAGACTCAAGACACACATTAAAAAGATGAGGAACTGACAAGCCTTCACCATAATTAACACAGATTTACAAGTCACTTTTTAAACATCTGGCCTCATTGATTCAATTAATTTCTTAACACTCAGTTGTAAGAACAACTGGGCATTCTAAATGGCTTGAGTTGCCCCTTACTGTTTAGCTCTGTTGACCCTACCCTGTTAGAAGAATCAATTCATTACTAGATTCTCAGCTTCCTAGTCACCTTTTCATCCATCTTTAGGCTGTGCAGCATTGTTACTTTTTGATGTCTTGTGCCTCAGCTATTCAATATGAAACAAAAATGTTTTGTTGAAAACTGCCCATCATTTTGCAAATATCTACTTTTTTATTCACTACCAATAGAAGCCCAGCCAAATTCAAAGAATAGGTGTCTTCCATTTGTGGGCCCTCTTGAAGCCTTGGGTTTCCATGCAGCAGTTTTAGTTCATGTGTACAAGCGAAGTACATCTACTAATTAGACAGAAAACTTTAGTGTATGTGTGTGTGTATGTGTGTGTGTGTGTGTGTGTGTGTGTGTGTGTAAGAGAGAGAGCAAGAGAATGAGAAAGCTAGAGAGAGAGCGAGTAAGAGAGAATAGAGAGAGAGAGAGAGTAGCTTCTTCTACTTGGTCATATTTGTGGAAATGAATATGTATTGTTCAAAACATGGAGTTATAAATGTGTAGAAAAAATGTAAAAAGAATTTTGGATTAAGGCAAGTCAAAGTTGTCTCTGATGCTTGTGAACAAATTAATTCCTAATGGAAACTAGTGTTATTATCACAGGATTAAATTAAATTATATGTATGCATATATAACATATACATTATATGCTTTTTAAATAATAACATATTTATAGGTGACATTAGGACCTAGAAAATTTTCATATATTTGAATATACACACTATATATATTATATTATATCACATTATGCTATACACACATGCACACACACACACACATATATATAATGTATATGTGTGTATGCACATTGCACTTGTGTGTATCATAGCTTGTGTACCTTTTCTTCTATCCTGTGGGTTTCAGGGATTGAACTGAGGTTGTCAAGCTTGGCAGCAAGAACTTCACAGAGAGACATGCCACCATTTGAGCACCTGCCTGTCTTATGCAATACTCAGTGGCTTATTTATGGTAGCCAAGGATGCTTTAAGGGGCACAGGATACTTTAAAGATATTGTTTTATTGTTTGTTTATTTTGAGACAGGTTTTCTCTGTGTAAGAGCGCTAGCTGTCCTGGAACTCGCTCTGTAGACTAGGTTGTTCTCAAACTCACAAAAATCCACCTGCCTCTGCCTCCCTAGTGCTGGGATTAAAGATGTGCATTACCACCACCCAACCTGTTTTTAGATCTTGGAAGTTAGACTATTTTCTTTCTGAGTAAATGAAGACATATAGCATTATTCAGTCACCCAGAGTATCTAGGATCTTTATCTCTCTTTACAACTCACTATTGTGAATTATGATACTACTAAGCACCTGCTAGCTAACTGTTACCTAACAGATTTTTTTCATGGCCCTGGGCATAGGCTGATGTTGCCACAAAGCTTGTTTTCAGGCAACATCTTTCAGGAATAGATATTGAGTTAAACCTATTTGGGGCTTATTACATTAAATTATTTAGAATATTGGTGTTGAAGTGAAGTTTCCCCTTTGGGAAAGAAGAAAGGAATTGATTAAAATACAGAAATTGATTAAAATGCTAGCATCCTTTGATTAAAATACTCACAGCTATCAATTCGCTGTCTTATAGACTTGTTTATAATGTTCAAAACAGATATCAAAGAAAGAGCTGATGTTCTAGGCTTAACTGGAGTGTTCATTCTCTCTCATTCTCTTCTGTTCTTAGATTCAGGAGGAGGTAGTAGGGGGTTCTAGTGGTTATAATCCAAATTAGATGTTAATTCCTAGACTAAGTGAATGGCATTAATTTAATCAATGCGTTTGTCACATTTCTTAAACTACACAGAGGCAACTGCCATATGTGAAATCTGGTAAATGGGGGTGGGATGAATGGTAAATGGTAAAACAAGTACTGGTCTATGCTATGTGCTATTTAAGGACTTGAATAAGCAATAAATCATGTCTGTGAGAGATAATAAATCTCAGATACTTCTTTGGCATGCATGTGGTATGGAGATTAAATAAAAGAGTCTCAGAAACCCAATCTAGTCTCAGAGTTGTCTTTGTCAGTATAGAATTTTGTGATACAGAAGGGGTAACTGTAACTTTGCCTTTCTTCTCTCTTTCAATAGCTATTATAAATTCTCTTTTATAGCCCAAGAAGTTCTTACCTGGAATACATAAAAGTGTTGATATTCCACTTACTTAAAAAATTGTGTAAAAACAGTTTATTAATAAAGTAATTCCTCAGTCCTAGGAAACTAGGCCAGGCATCCAATTAGCATATCTGTCTTGCTCTCAGGACTATCAGGATGATTAAGGATTGTTCCTTCAAGCAGAGGGAAAGGTCTTCTAAGTTGGGAGTCACTTTGACATATGAGCTTTTTTAGTGGCCCCCATTATTTATCTTTATCTTTATTTTTTTAAAGTTGTGATATACTAAAGGTTCACATTTACTATATAATTTTTACTATTGCAATTAATAATTCCTTATATACTTCTGTGAGTTATTAATTTATTTTCTATAATCTAGTTATAGCTCTGAAGTCAGTTTCTAATTTTGGTCAGTTCTTAATGGATAACACACTTACTTTCAACTGAGTGTAGCTAAAGGGAAAGTTTTGGAATTAGTCAACATTAGAAGTAAAATGATGTTTGGATAGCTGGAAAGATGCTTGGATGGATGAAGGGATGGAGAGATGGATTTCACAGTCCTGTTGAAAACTACTCTGGTCTCTGGCTTCTTCCTGAGTATTTATTGTGACTTTTATTTTACTTATGTCCCTGGGAAACCTTATTCTATAGTCTCCTAAGTTCATACATGATGTTGAGAAATAAAAAATTAGATTATCATAGCAATTCATCTCCCTTAATCACACATAGGCTTTTAGCAAGTGGCTGACAATTCAAGAAGAAGATATTCTTAAGATTATGGGCACATCAATATAAAACTACATCCAATAGAACTCGGCCTTTCCTCCTTTTCAATGTCATATATATTATTCTTTAAAAAATCTAAGATAAACATCAAATGGAGAGCACACTAAGACAATGTGTATATTATAGCATAGTATTGATGGAATTGGAGAAAGTCAGATCAGCTAATAAAGATGACAGTCACTCAAAGTCCTAACATTCTATCCGTTGTCCTTCATCTGAAAGACTGTATCACAAGTGGCTGCCAAAGAGCGACACTAGGAGTAATGGAATTCAGTATTCAGCATGCATTGCATTGCTTTTGCTTGTAAGAAAACAGAACCCAAATAACTATTTATTTTATGGAATCACCAAAAGAAATTGTCTATTTTTTACCACAAGAAGATTACTTGTCAGTCTAGAACAGTGTTTCGCAACAATTCTAATGTTGTAACACTTTAATGAGGAACACTAATGTTGTTCCTCATTTTATGGTGACTTCAAACTATAAAATTATTTTTGTTGCTACTTCGTAACTGTAATCTTGTTATCATTATGAATAATAATGTAAACATTTCTGTTTTCTGATGGTCTTAGGTGACTCTTGTGAAAGGGTCATATGAACCACACAGGTTCATATGATTCACCTGTTGAGAACCTCTGATCTAGAAGTATGGTGCCTATATTAAAAATGAGGCAAAAACTTAATATAGTATTAGAGCCCATTGGCCGTTTAAAGATCAGAGATCATAAATTACCTGCCATAGTCTCTGTAAAAGCTGCAGCACTTGAATTAACAACTCATCAATAGTGAGGTATCCACAAAATGACAAAACGAAGCTGCAGAACTAAAAGCATAGCAAACAGCCCAGGGCTCAGGGAAAGACTGTCACGTGAACTCACGGATTCACTCTTGGCTCTTTCTGTCTCTGCTCCTATCAAACAAACAAAGAGTTCATAGTTTATACTTAGAAATTGAGCATTATCTACTTCAATTATATCTTTGTGAAATCTTCAAGATTTCTTGATAAACTTTGATAGAATTTTTTAATTTTTAAAATTTTTGAAGCATGTAATTTCAATTTTAATCATTTTAGTGTAAAGTTCAACCCTACCATGTAGATTCTAATACCCTGTTTTCTTTCTGTATAGGCTAGAACTCACTGCTGACTTAAACATTCGCAATTTAATTAGCTTACTGTGATATAGAAGAGGACAATCTGTTTTAAAGGCTTCTTTAGAATCTCATGGTATAAGAATAACTATATTACTTAATACGAATATGCAGAGAAATTCTTTCTGGGGCTTAGTTAGTCCTTAAATATCATTTTTGACAAATAAAACCTCTACTCACATGATCAAAATTGGTGTTTGCTTGTACCTTATTAGAATAATAATGCACACACTTTTATTAGTGTGAGCATCTCACCTATGACTTAAGTGTAAATGAAGTTTTCTTCAATTTCTCAAATACTTAGAGGTGTAGGTAAAAATCATATGCGATTTTTTTCTATTTATTTGAATATTTTTAACACCAGGAAAAGATTAAGGAAAAAGAAAAACTTTCCATATGTATGCATACCTATTATGTGAAAAATAATCCTGCCAGATTGCTATTTGTAACTATTGTCAAATTTAGTTTTATAATGCTTTTAAAAAGTTTTAGCAGATCTACCTAAGATAACAGTTGTGGGTCCTGAAATAAATAAATTTAAAATAAAATTACACATTTTAAGATGAACAAAACTTGAAGTGAATAACTAAGCTCACATTTCTTATGTCTTCATATTAGGAAATTAGCTGATTTGTCTCCATTTTATGGGGCTTTTCCCAGTGATGTTCAAATACATTGATAGGTGGCTAACCAGTTTTCTATCAGTGTTGCAAAATACACAATAAAATCAATACAAAGAGGTAAAAGTTTACTATGGTCTCTCACTATGCTTCAGGTCAAGGGTTATAGTGTGGAAATACATAAAGTATCAGATGCATAAGGGAAAGAAAAGATGAATAGGGAGAGGAAGAGCAACAGAGAATGAGAGAGAGTCCAGGATGAAAGACAGAGACAATAAAACCGGAGATAGTGCCTGTCCACAATGAAATTCTGAATCTGAATTGGTAGTATCCTTACAGTCTCTTAGCCTATGAACTCATCGTAGATTACCACTGATGGTGTCAGCACCTAAGAGAACCAGTCACCTCTCAACAGCATTAATAGTTGTGGAAGAAGACATTGATAATGAAACTTTGACACTTGAATTTACGTCCAAATAGTACCAAAAGGACTTCTGACTTTAAGGAACCTGGAGAGTGGCATGATGCACTAAACTAGCATGTTATGTGATTAAATTCCCAGGCATTTTAGTACATTAACCAGCTTGCCTATGTAAAACACTTAATTCCATCTTTTGTCCCAGGAGTTCTACAGGGTATCACTGGGGCCAGAGGAAAGCTGATGTGTGGGTCTTACAGTCACTACCCACAATAGACTGGATTTTGGTTCTTATAAATTGAGGCTAGGACCCTGTGCATGCTAAGTTTGCCTTCTACCCCTTAGCTACACCTGGGTATCAGAAACCTGATTTTGATCTTTTTTATGTACCAAAGATTCAGATAAAGTTTCATTCATTTATTTATTTTTAAGTTTCTCTTGCTTAGAAGCAGACGTTTATAAATAAGGCCTCGCCATAGTGGCTCAGAGTTGATTGTGGTCTCCTCTGTGGACTGGCACTTCAGTTCTCTGGGTACTCGGAGCTGGCTTTGTGAAGAAGGTAGCTCTTGGCCGGCCTCTTGTCAGCCATCCTGTAATTCCTCATGCATGGCTCCCACATGCTGGCATCTTCAGCTCCCCCACTCCCCCAACACCTCTGCTCTGGGCTCTATCTGAGTCTCTCGCCTCCACAAGGATATCTGGGTGTGAGTTTCAGGGCGGTTGCTGCTCCAAGCATGTCTCACACCCAAGCTTCTGCCACCCAAGTTCTGTGCCAGGAAGGGACAGGAACATCAGTGAGCGAAGAGGACCATGTGGGAAACCATAGCACTCAGAAATGAACTAGGCAAAGAGGGGATGGAGAATAAAAGGTGAGAGAGGAAGGGAGAGGCACAGGGATGGTGGGGGTGCAGAGAGAGGCTCCCGAGTGGGGGAGAAATGGAGATGAAGGCCCAGAGAGACATGGGTGACAGTATTTCCTGTGGGCTGTGGGCAAACAGGCTTTCTCGCACATTACGCTAGGAATGCCAACTGCCAAGGGAATTTGGCAGTACCTAACAAAAACCAAGCATGCAGGATGACCCAGAAATACTGCTTCTAGGGAATTCTTATCTAGAAGACAGACGCCCAGTAGCGTGAAAATGTACACATACCACGTAACACATGTAGTGTTTCTGCTTATTACAAATATAAATGTTTGTTCATAGGACATGGATCCAGTAAGATGTTTTTCATCTGTCAGCTGCAGTCGCGAGGACTGGGAATACAGTTCAGCAGCACAGTGCTTGCCAGGCACGCACACAGCCTTGTTCCATTCCCAGTACAGGGTGGGAAAAGGGTATATAAATATAGTACTAAGGCTCGTGTGGTGGCTTGGGGATTAATTCCAGCTCTCAGGAGGCAATAGTGGATTTTGAGTTTGAGGTCAGCCTGGACTAGGTAGGGAGAGTTAGTCTAAAAAAAAAAAAAAGTAACAGCCAGTTTTATAAGCAAATGAAAAACTCTGATATGATGGGCTGTAACTCAGCTGCTAGAGTGTTGGCTAATCCTGAAGGTGAAGGCAAGAGGGTCAGAAATTCAAAGGCATCCCTTTGAATGAATCTGAGGCAAACCTTGGTGTAAGACCCGGTCTCTGGCCTCATTTTTGGAAACCCTGCCCCTGTGCTCACCAAATCTTGACCCCTCCAGAGTCAAGGCAGCCTGCCAAATCTTGACCACTCCCCAAGTCTTTTTAAACTGCTCCCAGGAAATTCCCTTTGTGGTCTTCCCTCCTTCCTCCTGGTGGTTGCATTGGTGACTTCCCAGTTCCCCTTGGGGGCCACCCGAGAGTGCAGGAATCCCATTAAAACCCGGATATCCTTTAATTCTGCTTCTTGTAATTTGGCTTGATTTGGATTTTTGGCATCAGCAGAGAACTCATGTTAGAAAATATTCCTAACACATGCATGCATACATTTTAAAGACAATTTTAGTAAATTTAAAATATTTTGAGACAACATCTTCACCCAAAGCCTGTCATGTGATTATTTTAATTGATGTTCACACCACTTGGTCAAACTTTAGATTGATTTCTAGAGACCAGACTTTAGGTCCAAATGTATCACAAAAAAGTATTTTTAAATAAATTATTTACTGATAAATGAAAAATACACTAGACCAAGAAATAAAACATACAGAGTAGCCAAATCTAAGCATCCTGCCCCTCAGTTCAACATTCTCATTGTGGCTGCAATAAGTGGTACAAATACTAGACAAATCACTTTTTGAGGCCATAGATGTGCATGACATTAATGATGTTAGCACTTAAATCTTCTGAATGCTGACTACATCTCTGTATTTGGGTAAAGTTATATTTTGTTTAGCTTTAATTTAAAAAGAACAAATATCTGCCTAATCCATTTAATTTCATTTGAAGGAATATCTCAAACATAGCAATGAGGCCACTTACATTGCTTATGTGTAGATTTTTTTTCCTTCAGTGTGATTTATTAGCAAATCATAAAATATTATGAACATACTAGGACTCACCATCCAAAAAAATTGGACACTTTAAACCCTACTAGCTTACTATGAGCTGTATATTAATGTGTTAAAAGTAAGTTGCTATATTCACGGAAATGAAATAAAGTATACAGGATTTAGTTATTGGGTTTATTGGTACTACATTTAATTTAGTAAAATATGTTATTTTCAGACAATGCACAATGGAAATAAATGCTATCATTTACCACAGTTTAGTTTTGAAAGTTGAAATTTAGAGTGTATAGGAAGACTTGACAAAGTGAACAGTGGATATATGATGGGTGAAACAGAAAAAACACTTTCTGAGTCTCTGGGCCTACTGATCTATGAACTTTGAGGTGACATTATTAGCATAAAATTATTCATGAAAAACTTTTACATAGTCCAGATTTCTTTCAATACAAATATTGTGTCTCTCTCTTTATCAAATAAACTATGCAACTTCCAAGACTAGAGCTCTTATAATTTTAATTAAATGATTCTGTGTAAGTAGGATACATGTTTTCTAAATTCCAAATGACATCAGCTTTAATAGATGCATAAACGGAAGTATGAAAGGATGGATAGAATGAAGAGAGATAGTTAGTACACTACATTGAATGAGAATTTCCACAAAAGCTCTATATTTGAATGCTTGGTCCCGAGTAAGTGGAACTATTTGAGAAGTACTAGAAGGTACGACCTTTTTGGAACAGATGTGATCTTATTGGAGGAGATGTTTCACTGGTGATAGACTTTCAGGTTTCAAAACTCCATGCCAGTCTATCTGTAACACTCTGTCTCTGTATGTCTTTTTTTCTGATATTTCTCTTTCTGTGTGCCTTTCTGTCTCTCTTTGTCCCCCCTCTCTGTCTCTCTGCCTGATGTCTGAAGATAAAGGAGTAAATATCTCAGCTACTGTTCTAGCTCCATGCCTGCCTGCTTCTCATGATGATGATAACAGCTAATATTCTAAAAGTATAAGCAAGTCTCCGATTAAAACTGTTCTTTCATAATAATCACTTTAGTCATGACATCTCGTCACAGAAATAGAACACTCAGTAAGAAAAGCAGACATACACACATATGTACAGACAGACAGATAAATGTAGAATGCTATATCAAGAAACTTCTAGAAGAGTAGTCTCTTGGTCGACAAAGGTTTTGTTTGTAAGGGAACTTTTCTATGGGTTTTCAAAGCATGATATTTTCTTAGAAATGGCAGTCTAAGAATAATAAGACACATCCCCTCTAACTGCATATTTACCTATGGAGTGATTCATCCAATATGCTTCAACTATAACAGTGACTATTCAGAATGCCTCTAATCATTTGCCTCTTTATCCTGTGCCTCTAGTCACTCCCCAGGATACCCTGAAAAAAAGCCAAACTAATTCTGCTCATCCTGAACAATTCACCTCTCAGCTACACTCTAAGACAGAATATTTAGATTGATATTATATAATGTCAAATATGATTTTCATGCTGTGTTTTTGAGAGGTGTGTATATTCATACAACAACCACTGTAGCCAATTTATTAAAACCTTATGGTTAGGGTTTCTGTCCTGCCCAATTTCTGCATTCGTTAAGTAACAAAAAAAATCACACAAAGGTCTACATTAGTTATAAACTGATTGGCCCATTAGCTCAGGCTTCTTATTAACTCTTATGATCATACTAGCCCATTATTCTTGTATATGCTAGCCACGTGACTCAGTACCTTATTCACTGAGGCAGTCACATATTACTTATCTGTGGCTGGGTCAGGAGTGTGAATCAAGTTTTTCTCTTCCCAGAATTCTCTTGTTCTTGTCACCCTGCCTCTACTTCCTGTCTGATTGTCCTGCCTGTACTTCCTTCTTGGGTACTGGCCAATCAAAGTTTTATTTAAATACAATTGACAGCGTGCAAACCAATGTCCCACGGCAATAGTCAACTTAAGAACTATTTGTATCAACTGAAAATATCCATCTGCCTCTTTGTTGTCAACAGATTCTTCTAGTTTTCATCACTGGCAACCACTTATCTACATTTTAAAGTAATTATTTTGGCTTACAAAAATATGTAACAAAAATTATTAGGAATGGTTTCTCTGCTAAGATTATCATTTTTGATATAATGTTTGACTAAGAAATGAAGTAATTCATAAATAAGAACAAAGACACTAAATTGGTGTCACTCAACATAATGCATTTGTGATTTATATTTAGCATTGTATATTCACTAGATGGGGTTTTTATTTCACGTTGTGGGGTAATGTTCAACTGTGTGCATAGAACAGGTTTGTTTATCTGACATAGGCAACATGCAAGGACAAAACTACTAGGAACAAACACATGATTGGATTTTAGAGCTACTAAAGTATGATGGGCACTATTTTCCTGCCAATGATAGCACCCAACACCTGCTGTGGGATGTGGGAATTATTTTCTTTTCAATCACTTCTGGTAGTGAGATGTATATATGCATTCACTCAAGCTAAGTGTGGTAGAAAAACAACGAGAAAATAAAGTTTACCTCATTACAGGCTGTAATGAAATTTAATAATAAATGTCCAAAATCAAACAGACATCAAGGTCATAAGATTAAATTATAATATCTAATAAAACAAGATCAAAAACTGTATCAGTAGTTTTGTAGAATGTTTGTGCATTATCATTATTTACAGTATGAATAAATTCTGCTAAACGGTATATTGTGGTATCAATTCAGCCTTGTTCCTTTTTTATTTCAGAAAAAAAGTTTTTGTCCATTTCTAAACAGAGTTTACTAAAGTGAATAAATGAATTAATTTTATTTATTTCTACATTAATTAAATGTTTCTGCTTTAATTAATCATACAAAATCTTTTACAAATTTTTATTGAAAACTGACTTTGATATATATGTATAATATCTTTAACTTGAAGTTTATCTTTAGAATATATCAATGGAAAATATAGGTCAAACATATACTTTCAAAGAATATGTCAAACATGCTTCTCAAAATGTTATAAGTGATTATTACAGGCATTTAGAACATATAAAAGAAGATATCAAGATGAGAAATTTCTATATATAATTTGCTGTTCAGTTTGATGAAATTAGGATTGATTGCTAGTAACTCTTCACTTGGTTATCCAAACACATATTTTATTTTAATATTGGCAATATTTCTTTGTGATTTTAAATGACATAGAGGTCTACAATTTTAATTATGAATTAATTGCTCACATTAATTTGTAGTATGAATTGGTAAATGAGGGAGAAGTTCTTTTGGGTGAAAGTTACACTTCTCTGGGAATTCACTGCTAACCTCATAATCTTTAAGAAAAATATAATTTGTGTGACTAAAAAGTTGACTTTTCCATGTGGGAGAACAAAAGCACTAAATCTATGTTCTGAAGATTGATGCCAGGTTTTGAGCTTGCATGCCATCCTGTAGTTAGTCAGAGCAACTAACTCTGAGACCTAGGGTGTTTTCTTTGTCACTAAGATACAAACAGACAAGAAGCACTTTTTTGAAATCTCTAGCTTTAGGACTTAATTGTTGATTATCAGAAAATGATAGAAGAATATATAGATATATAGTTTTAAAAACATTTATAATGAGAGTTCAATAATTGAGACATGTTGGTGCTTTCTTCTTCTGTACATTTATTGGTTACAAATGCAATGTGTTCCCTGATACTGACAAAGTGTCCCCCAATATCATTATGCTGTATCTCAGTACAGAAGTAGTGTCCCATAATATCGGTATACTGTGTCCCATGACATACTGTAGAGAGAGCCTGCTGCAGACAATAAGAGATCACAGATGCAAGCCCAGACTACCATACCTAGCAAAGTTTTCAATCACCTTCAATGGAGAAAACAAGATAGTCCATGGCAAAACCAGAATTAAACAATATGTACACACAAACCCAGACCTACAGAAAGTACTAGAAGAAAAACCCCAGCCAAAGGAAGCTAACTTCATCCACAAAAACACAGGCAACAGATAACCTCCAACCAGTAAAACCCAAAGAAGGGAAATACAACCACTACCACCTAAAAATAACAGAAATTAATAACCAATGGTTATTAATATTTCTTAATATCAATGAACTCAATTCATTTATAAAAATACATAGGCTAAGAGAATGGATATGAAAACAGGGTCCAGACTTCTGCTGTATACAAGAAACACACCTCAACCTCAAAGAAAGACATTACGTCAGAGTAAAGCATTAGAAAATTGTTTTCCAATCAAATGGACCTAAGGGACAAGCAGGTATATCTGTTTTAATATCTAATAAAATAGATTTCAAACTAAAATCAATCAGACAAGATGGAGAAGGACGCTTTATACTCATAACAGGAACCATCTATCAAGATGAAGCCTCAATCCTGAACATCCATGCCCCTAATACAAGAGCACCCACATATATAAGGGAAACATTCCTAGAGGTAGGGGGAGCAGAGGAAAATGTAGAGCTCAATAAAAATAAAAAAGAAACATCCCTAAAGCTTAAATCACAATCAAACCCCACACACTAATTGTAGGAGGCTTCAACACTTCACACTCGCCAATGGACAAACCAACCAGACAGAAAATTAACAGAGAAACAGAACTAACAGATGTCACGACTCAAGTGGACTCAACAAGAGGGAATCGTATCCCCAGAACTTGAATTACAAATTCTTGTGAGATTTCAAGTAGGTTTTACACTGAGGTAAATAATTTTACAAAAGGAAAGTAGATAAGGCACAATAGTATCAGAAAGGAAATTAGGTGAAACTATTTGGGAAAACAACCCTATATCCTGTTGCTTGATGAACCATGGTCCCATCCTTCACACAAATGCCAGTGACCTAGGTTTAGAACCTAAAAATGCGATCATATTATATTGACAGCAGGTTCTTTGCAGTTGCAAGGTAAGAAAGCACCATATTGAAGTAAGAACTAGCTTCAATTTCTCCAAGACCCTTCCAAGATAAACAGAAGAACATACAAAGTCATGCACAGAATGGCATGTGAGGACAAGGAAATTAAAAGGGAAAATGGCTGTGTGATGATGAAGATAAATATTGTAGAGATGCTCCTACAAGAGAATGTGCAGTCTAGATGTCTTGTGACCCAGAGTGGATAGGAATGAGGTGAAAAGTAGCTTTGCTCAGAATTTTTAATGTGGCATTAAACCAAAATTTCAAGCATGTAGCTTGCAAATTGTCAGAAAAGATATATCTGTCATTTTAAGCCAAATTGTTTATTTGATATCAAAGGAAGCTAATGTGCCATACTTTTAAAAAAACATTCTAGAGTTGACAAAATATAAAATGAAGAAATTATAAGAAATGGCAAAGTCAAATAAAAACTGGTTGCTACACGTGCAAGTTACCAAAGACAGCCCCAATTTTATGCAGAGGTTGCATTCCATTTGCTCGTTAAAGGAAACACTGTGTATGGAAGACCGTATTCTGGGATGTGGGATGCTGTAACTGTCTGCAGCAGAGAGGAGTGTTTCCACTTTCTGGTTAAGGGTTAATGAGAGTTTACATTTGTTACTGTTAAATGTGAAGTGCCCACTATAGTTGAGAGAGTAGAATTAGACCCAGCTTAGAGAGCAATCCTTCATGCCCGTTGTCAATGGGTAAAAATGGTTTCACTGGTCTATTCAGAATCTTCTTTCTTTTGTATATGACATTTATTACCTCATTAAAAAATGACCAAGGTATTATCTTGGTAATACACAGAAAATGTTTTTGATGAATGAGTCTTTATGGGCAAGAAAATTTAAATGTACCTCAAGGATTTCTATAGCAAACAATAAAGCTTACATAAATGGAAAACTGAGATTTTAGGCTCATTATTACTAGATGGAAACTAGTACTAACACTGAATTATAATAACTGGGCAATTTATGTGCAGATTTTGTTTTTGAATAAACACCTAGTTTCTATAACATATAAAATTGACAATTAGTAACCAGTTGTAAGAGGCTTGACAAAGTAACATCAGCTTGTTAGAGGAAATGAGGGTAGGGAGCATGGGAGTTGATAAATGTACAATCTGAATTTCTATGATGTCTATACATAAATATTTTTCTATGATATATAATAGAGATGTATAATTATCTTCTTGAAAGCTTGATTCAGTTGCAGGTTTGCCTTCTTTTGTTTGTTTGTTTTTCAAGACAAAGTTGATCTGTGGTTTTAGAGCCTGTCATGGAACTAGCTCTTGTAAATCAAGCTGGCCTCAAACTAATGGAATTCTGCCTGCTTCTGCCTCCCGTGTGCACCAGTCTAACTCCAAGTTTGCGTTTTTAAAGAGCTGTCTGCTGTAACATCAGTGAATAATTTAAGATCAAGTAATTTTATGACTTAATGGACATAAGCAAATACAAAATTGCTAGAGTTTAATATCTGAAAATATCTTAAACTTTTTGATGCTTTTATTTCTAAGGCTGTCACAAATGCAAGTAAAAATTGTTTCTAAGCAAAATTATTTAGAATTACAATATAACTTTGAGCAGGGTGGCTTTGTTCATGTCAGTGGCAAGCTTGGTTCATCTGTTGGTTCATCTTGGATATTGGTTCATCAGAGTGACTGGCTCATCTGTTGAACCCAAGTTTAACAGATAAAATTGCACCGTACTTCTTCAGTCAAAGAGATAAAGGATTCATCAGGATAGTAATCCTTCATTCTCTCACCCATCTCTTCTAGTCTGTTCTTTCTTTCATTATGATATTGACAACAGTTTTGTTACCAGTGAAGTCCTCTTCCTTGTTCATAAATCAGAGAAGCTGCAACAAACAAATTTCTTATCAACAAGAACTTCCCAAATATCAGTTGATATTTTTATTCCTGTATAAATGTATATTCATAGTTTAATCACCCAGAATAAATAATTATAATTTAGAATAGTTCAGTTATGTGAATTCATATATAGATACGTCTGAAAGCATCATCGATGGAAAATTTCATGAACAATGAACGCCTTGTTCCAGTTGAACAGTGCTGCTCTCTTGAGTTAAAACTGCAAAATTGGCACAGTATTATTAACATTATCAATATCTACCCAGTCAGTTTAGGGGAGCTGCAGTTTTCTTCGTTTGGCTAAAGTGGTTTTGGTTTGCTTGTTAGTTTTTGTTTTGTTTTTCAAGACAGGGTTTCTGTGTGTAACAGCCCTTGCTGTCCTGGAAATACTTCTGTAGACGAAGCTAACCTCGAACTCACAGAGATGTGCCTGTCTCTGCTTTCCAAGTGTTGGAATTAAAAGCGTGGGCCCCCACTGCCTGGCTTAATGTTTAGCATGAACACATGCCTGAGTCAGTGAACAAATCACTATGGCATCTTGAGTAAGAAACACACACAGATTAATGGAAATCCCCCCCCTTTATATATTAAGTGTTTTTAACAAGGGTCTGGAAAAATGGTTACTATTGTTTCTCTAATCCAGCTCTTTTTCTTAGGTAGAATCAATAATTCTGATAAATACACAAAATATAAAAATAGCAGTCTGAGAATAATTATTAGAAAGGTCAGTGAAAATGTCAAATGTGAGCATGTGACAATGCATGCTGCCCATGTAGATAAATAATTGGGTAAATGAAATCACAGATAACGATAGATGCATTTCACATCAGCAGCATGCCTTCATTTAAGTGTAGCACAAAACCATCCATCAAAGACGCAAAAATTTTATTTCAGAATTCAAATGCTGTTAGAATTGACTGCACTAAAAATACTTTGTTGTAAGAATCTTTGTAGTACATTGAAATGAAGAAAAATATTGCCCTGATTACTAACTTGATTTGCTCGTTTTAATCAGGATAATCAATTATCCAGGGCAATAGAGGAAAGAGTAAAGAGAGAGTAAGAAGGGACTATGTATGAAGGTGTGTCCACAATGAAATAGTTGTTTTCTTTTAAGCAGGTCCAGTAGAATGTCCTTTGTTTAAGCTTTAGAAGGAATTGAGACAACAGACGAACACTTTAATACACAATTCTGAAACTTTGTTAAAATATATTTAAGAAATATTTGTCATTTAAAAAATTAGGAAACCACAATTTACGTTAAAATTAAGCAAACATATTGATTCATTTTAATGATACTATAGTTCAGTATGCTCATATTACCAAAACCATTACCATGGTGGAAAGGAATGCCACCACATCACAGTGTTCCCTCATAGACAGTTCTAGTCACTCTCTATCCATGGGTGAAAATCCACTAAGACAAATCAGTTCTGCAGGTTTTTACATTCTTTCAAACTGAAAACGACAGAAATGCTTTTGGGTTTAACTTCTTTTATTGGACACGACTATAAGAGCCTATTAATTCTGTTGCATATATTATTAATTTATTCATTTTTATTTTCAAAAGTACACCACTGTAGCAATATGCCACATTATTAATAATGATCATAATTTAATCATAAAGTTTATACAAACTGGGTTTGTCTATTCTGATAAGGAATGTTAAGAACACAATTTTTTCAATTACATTTGTTTTTAGTATGTGAGGAAACATACTTCTTGTGTCACAGTGCACATATGGAAATCAAAGGAGAACATGTGGGTATCAGTCTTTTCTACCATGTAGGTCCTCATAACCAAACTCAGGCTGTCAGACTTGAAGGAAACACATTCTTTTCTGATTGTTGTGTCTCTGTGT
This sequence comes from Myodes glareolus, assembly GCF_982192425.1. Classification (NCBI taxonomy): domain Eukaryota; kingdom Metazoa; phylum Chordata; class Mammalia; order Rodentia; family Cricetidae; genus Myodes; species Myodes glareolus. Next base: position 46,978,572 of record NC_142028.1, on the reverse strand, counting down.
TGTAAGAAAATATTTATATATTTATTTAAATTATTTATTTTATTCTTTAAAAAAAGAAAGCAAACTATCTCTCTTTTTCCCCCCTCTATATATACCAGTCCAAGTTCCCATTTCCTCCCTTCCTCCCATTTCTTTCACATAACCCCCAAACCCTCCCCATCCACTCCTCAGAAAGGATAAGTCACATTGCTTTGTGGAAGGTCCAAGGTCCTCCCTACTATATCTAGGCTTAGCAAGGTATCCATCCAAAGAGAATAAGTTCCCAAAAAGTCAGTATAAGCAGAAGAGATAAATTCTGGTGTCACTGCCAGTTCCTCCTCAGTCTGCCCCAGCCATGCAACTGTCAATCACATTCAGAGGGACTAGTTTGATCCTATGCTTGTTCCTTCCCAGTACAGCTGGAGTTGGTGAGCTCAGGTAGACTGTTTCAGTGGGTGAACCCATCATGGTCTTGACCTCTCTGCTCATATTTTCATTCCTCCTACCCTTCAACTGGACTTTGGGAGCTCCGATGCAGGTCTCTGCCTCTGTTTCCATCAGTTGCTGGATGAAAGTTCTATGGTGATTTTTAAGATATTCATCAGTCTGAGTACAAGACAAGGCCAATTCAGGCCTCCTCTCCTCTATTGCTTAGGGACTTGTTGAGGTCATCCTTGTGGATTCCTGGGTATTTCTCTAGAATCAGGTTTCTTACAAAACCCATAGTGACTCCCTCAGTCAAGGAATATCTTTTTTTTTTTTTGCTGTCATCTCTGTCCTTTCTCTATCTTGACCATTCTAGTCCCTCAAGTTCTCCTTGTCCCTCCATCCATCTCCTTCCCTTTCCCCTTCAACCCTCCCTTTACCCCCACACCCATGCTCCCGATTTTGTGAGGCGATCTTGTCTATTTTGACTTTCCAGGTAAATATATATATATATATATATATATATATATATATATATATATATATATATATATATATATTAGAGTTCACTTTACTACTTAGCTTCTCTAGGATCATGAACTATAGGCTTAATATCCTTTGTTTATAGGTAGTATCCACTTTTGGGTGAGTACATACCATATTTATCTTTTTGTGTCTGCATTATTTCACTCAGTATGTATTTTCTAGTTTCTTCATTTTGCATACAAAATTCAAGATGTCATTGTTTTTTAACCGCTGAGTATGCTAGTGTATAAATGTGCCACATTTTCTTTATGCATTCTTTCATTAAGGGCCATTTAGGTTGTTTCCAGTTTCTGGCTATTACAAATAATGCTTCTAAGAACATGGTTTAACAAATATCTTTGTAGTATGATTGAGCATTTTGGGGTATATGCCCAAGAGTGGTATTGCTGGATCCTAAGGTAAATTCATTCCCAGTTTTCTAAGAAATCACCATACTGATTTCCAAACTGGAAATCAGTACAAGTTAGCACTCCCACCAGCAATGGATGAGTGTTCTCTTTACTCAACAATGTCTCCAACATAAGCTATCACTGGTGTTTTTTTTATCTTAGCCCATTTTGACAGGTGTAAGATAGTATCACAAAGTTGTTTTGCTTTGCATTTTCCTGATGGCTAAGGATGTTGAACATTTCCTAAAGTATCTTTAGGCCATTTGAGATTATTCTGTTGAGAATTCTCTGTTTAGATATGTGCCCCATTTTTAATTGGTTTATTTAGAATTCCGATGTCTAATTTCTTGAGTTCTTTATGTATTCTGGAGATCAGTTCTTTGTCTGATGTGGGTCTCTTGAAAATATTTTCCCATTCAGTAGGCTAGCTTTTTGTCTTATTGCCTGTGTCCTTTGCTTTGCAGAAGCTTCTCAGTTTCAGGAGGTCCCATTTATTTATTGTTGCTCAGTGTCTGTGCTACTGGAGATATATTTAGGAAGTGGTCTCCTGTGCCTACAGATTGAAGTCTACTTCAAACACTCTCTTCTATCAGGCTCAATCTGGTCAGATTTATATTGTGGTATTTATTCTATTTGGACTTGAATTTTGTGCACGGTGACAAATATGGATCTATTTTCATTCTTCTACAAGCTGACATCTAGTTATGCCGGCACCATTTGTTGAAGATGATTTCTTTTTTCCATTGTATAATTTTATAAATTTTTGTCAAAATCAGGTGTTCATAGGTGTGTGAATTAATATTCGAGTCTTCAATTTGATTACATTGGTCAACCTCTCTGTTTTTGTGCAAATACAAGCTGTTTTCATTACTGTAGCTCTGTAATAGAGCTTGATGTCAGGGATGGTGATGCCTCCAGAAGTTCCTTTATTGTACAGGATTGTTTTGGCTATCCTGTTTTTTTTTTTTTTCCCATAAGAAGTTGGTTATTGTTCTTTCAAGGTCTGTGAAGAACTGTGTTGGAATTTTGATGGGTATTGCATTGAATCTATAGATTGTTTTAGGTAGGATTGCCATTTTCATTTTGTTTGTCCTACCTACCCAATAATATGGGATATCTTTCCATTTTCTGGTATCTTCTTCAATTTCTTTCTTCAAAGGTTTAAAGTTCTTGTAGAATAGGTCCTTAACTTCTTTGGTTAGTGTTATCTCAAGATATTTTATATTATCTCTGGCTATTGTGAGAGGTGATATTTTTCTGATTTCTTTCTCGGCTTCTTTATCATTTGTATATAGGAAGGCTACTTATTTTTTTTTAAGTAAATCTTGTATCCTGCCACATTAGTGAAGGTTTTTTTTGTCAGCTGTAGGAGATTCCTGGTAAAGTTTTTTTGTGTCACTTTTATATACCATCATATCATCTGCAAATAATGAAAGTTTGACTAAGTCTGATGATTTTGATGTGCCATAATATTTAACGGTATGTATTTAGTTTTATTTCATTGTATAAAATCGCCAAATTTATTTCAACAAGGTTGTATATGTTTTGTTAATATTTTGAAGGTTCAGGTCATGGTTTGTGCAGGCAAGATGATATTATTCTAAAGGTGCCTTAATTCTAAGAGCACACTAATTGATCTCAATCCCCTCAAAAGGAATTTAGCAGTTGTGCTTCAGTGGAGGATCTGGAAGTAGAAAAGTAATTTTGAATTGTTCTCGTGACTTAGTATTCTGTAAGGACAGAGAGAAGTAAGATAGTGGATTACAAAAGGAGGTGAGCGACTGAAGAGATGCCTCAGTGGTTAAAAGTGCACACTGCAATTATAGAGGACATTTGTTAGTTCTCAGCACCCATAAAAGGTGATTTATAAACATCTCTAACTCAGTCTTATTGCAGAGGGGAGGGAACTAGTTCTGCCTCAACTTGATACACCAGGCTTTGTTGACATCCATGGGAGGCCTTACTCTCTTTGAGGAGTAGATGGGGGTTGGGAGAGGTAGAAGGAAAGTGGAAGGATGGGAAGGAGGGGGAACCGTGGTTGGTATGCAAAATTAATAAAAAATTAAAAACAAAAGAAGCATTTTAAACTCCAGCTTTATTGAACAAGAAACTGTTTCCTGGCATCCATAGGAACCTGTTTCCAAGTGTACATTCCCTCACAGATAGAGACATGAATAAATAGAATTAACAATATAAATATTTTTAAAAAGGAGAACTAAAATGGTAAAATTATAAAGATATAGAAGAAAGGGATACTATTGTTTGCTTGGAAAATGAGGAATTATCTAGTGAATACAGGACACATCTAGAAAAAAGAAATGACAAGAAACTGGGTGGTTTGGATAGGAAGTATACCCACAAAGACAGTGTCTTAAGGTCTTGGTTCTTTTCTACTATTGCTGTTTTGTGTACTTCCAAACCATGGAAGATGCACCTTTGATTGAAGAAAGAGGTCACTTGGGGAAGTTTCTCCTGTATATTTTGTTCTTGATTCCTGTACACACACCATCCTCATTCTTATCCACAATGAGAAGACAAATGTATCTGTCATACATTCTCACCATAGTGTCATTATTGCCCTAGGATATGAGGCCAAGCAAGCACACCTTGACCATTTGAAAACTATTAGTCAAACAAACACTTCCCTCTTTCTTAAGTCACTTAAGTCTCTTAAACTTTTCCTCCTCATAAGTTACATAGGTCTCTACTCTTCTCCCCTTCCTTAAATTACTTACCTCTCTTATTTTGAACACTTTAACAAAATGATAAATCATGTACACCCCCAAAGCCTCAAAAAGTTATCAGATCTTCCAATATATAGAATACAGGACTTCTATAATATTTTGTGCAAAAATATAAGATATGTTAAAATGTGTAGGAAATACTGTAGCCATAGCCTTAAATCTCCCTAGCGATCAGGGAAATGCAAATCAAAACCACTTTGAGATACCATCTTACACCTGTCAGAATAGCTAAAGTCAAAAACACCAACGATAGCCTATGCTGGAGAGGATGTGGGGTGAGGGGAACACTCATCCATTGTTGGTGGGAATGCAAACTCGTGCAGCCACTGTGGAAATCAGTGTGGAGGTTTCTCAGGAAACTGGGAGTCAACCTCCCTCAGGACCCAGCAATACCACTCTTGGGAATATACCCTAAAGATTCCCTAACATACTACAAAAGCATTTGTTCAACTATGTTCATAGCTGCACTATTTGTAATAGCCAGATCATGGAAACAACCTAGGTGCCCCTCAATAGAAGAATGGTTAAAAAAGGTGTGGAACATATATACATTAGAGTTTTACTCGGCGGTAAAAAACAATGACATCTTGAATTTTGCATGCAAATGGATGGAAATAGAAAACGCTTTACTGAGTGAGGTAAGCCAGACCCAAAAAGAGGAACACGGTATGTATTCACTCATAAGTGGATTCTAACCATAATTAAAGGTCTTTGAGCCTATTATTCGTGATCCTAGAGAAGCTAAATAAGAAGATGAACCTGATGAAGATTATTTAGCTATCCGCCAGGAGGTAGGAAATAGACAAGAGTCCCAGGTAACCTCGGGTGCATGGGGGGTGGGAGGGTCGATGGAGGGGGAGAGGGCTAGAGAGAAGGGAGTAGGGGAGGAACGGGAAAGCTTGGTGGCCGGGGATGGGGGGGGGGAGGGAGGTAGGATGAATATGGGATCAGGGAACAATATATTTCAACTAAGGGAGCCATTTTAGGGTTTACAGGAGACTTGATTATATATGGGATCCCAGGTCCAAGGAGAAATCCCCCAGATTGCTCTCTGGACAGAGGAGAGGGTGCCTGAATCGGCCGTGGCCCATGACCATACTGATGTATATTTTGCTTATCACCATAGATCCTTCGTCTGGCGAAGGACGGCTATGCAGTCGGAGGCTCACATTGGAGCAACGGATTGAGCCCCCCGAGGTCCAGAGGGGGAGCAGAAGGAGGAGGAACATGAAAGACGAAATCAGTACTGCGAGGGATGCTATCACCCACTGATACAAGGGAACGGATCTGATGAGAATTTACCAGGGCCAGTCGGACTGGGACTGAACGAGGACGTGATCTAGCCAGATTCTCGGAATTTGGCCGGATTCTCTGTGGCTGGCCCGGGGTCTTTCTGAAAAGCCATTGACTATGACACTGGGACCTGTTCCCTCTGCATATGCTGGATTTTGGGGATCCAGTCTGTTTGGAGGCTCGCCTTCCTGGACCTGGAGGGAGGGGGAGGGAGCTGGAGCTTCCCACAGGGTAGGAAACCCTGACTGCCCTGGGGGACGGAGGGGAAGGAGGGGGGGGAGTGGGGGGAGTGGGAGGGTGTTGGGAGGGGGGGCGGAAATGGAAACTTTTATAATTTAATAAAATTTACTAAAAAAAAAAAAAATTACCTGGCGACTTGGGCCTGGCCTCATATACTATTTATGCAGATGGAAAGCATGCATCTGCTCTCTTTTCTGGCTGCGGGATTTGGTTGCTTTTCTCCATTCCAGCAAAGATTTCTGATTTGTGAGTCCACCCCTACACAAATAACCATCTGTTATTCTCAATTTTTAGAGAGTGTGGGGTTTCTTTTAAGTGTACTTCTTCATTAAAAGCTATAATGTTTTCAGCAGCTAAGTTTGTGAATGTTGTAACAATGGTAATGAACTAATGATATACATCCTTACTAAAATCTTATGCTGCCTATTTTATTTTTCTTCTAGTAGATATGAAATACCTCAGCATATCAATTTTACTTGTATTGATAACACATTTTCATGTTTTTTTTGTAATTTTATTAAATTATAAAAGTTTCCATTTCTGCCCCTCCTCCCACCACCCTCCCATTCCCCCCACTCCCTCTCTTCCTCCCTCTCTATCCCTAAGAGCAGTCAGGGTTTCCTGCCCAGTGGGAAGTTCAAGTTCCTCCCGCCTCCCTCCAGGTCCAGGAAGGTGAGTGTTCAGACGGACTAGATCTGCAAAATCCAGTATATGCAGAGGAAACAAGTCCAAGTGCCATTGTCAATGGCTTTTCAGAAAGACTCCGGGCCAGCCACATTCAGAGAATCCGGCCACATTCAGAGAATCTGGTTGGATTGCGTCCTCGTTCAGTCCCAGTCCAACTGGCCTTGGTAAACTCTCATTAGATCCGTCCCCTTGTATCAGTGGGTGATCGCATCCCTCGCAGTCCTTATTTTCTTTTTCATTTTCTTCCTCCTTCTGCTCCTCATTTGGACCTTGGGGAGCTCAGTCCGGTGCTCCAATGTGGGTCTCCGTCTGTATCGCCATCCATCGTCGGATGAAGGTTCTCTCTGATCTTGCCTTCTTTGCTCACGTTCTCTTTCCTTCTGCCTCTCGTTTGGACCTAGGGAGTTAAGTCCAGTGTTCCAATGTGGGTCTCTGTCTCTATCTCCACCCATAGCCAGATGAATGTTCTATGGTGATAAGCAAAATATTCATCAGTATGGTTATGGGCCTAGGCCGTTTCAGGCACCCTCTCTTCTGTCCAGAGAACAATCTGGGGATCTTCTTGGACCTGGGATGCCATTTATAATCAAGTCTCCTGTAAACCCTAAAATGACTCCCTTAGTTGAAATATATTCTTCCCTGATCTCATATCCATCCTTCCTCCCTCCCCCCATCCCAGTCCACCTAGCTTTCCCCATTCCTCCCCTATTCCCTTCTCTCTAACCCTCTCCCCTTCCAACTATTCTCCCACCCCCCCATGCACCCGAGGTTGCCTGGGACTCTTGTCTATTTCCAATCTCCAGGCCGATAGCTACATGATTTTCATCAGGTTCACCTCCTTATTTAGCTTCTTTAGGATCACGAATAATAGGCTCAAAGACCTTTAATTATGGTTAGATGTTTGGGGGCAATTTTTTAATATTGTTTCCTTAAAGAATTTTTCCATTATTTCCCCCCTATTTTCAAAATCTTATTTATGCTCCTTTCCTTTTAATTTTGGGTGATCAGGAACCGCCATATTTCTGTGGCAGTCCAGTTAGATGTGTGGTTACCACATTTTCCAGTGTGTAACTTATTTACATTTATATGAATTCTGACTTTAGAGTGAACTATAACTTTAAAAACTTGGAAATTCAAATTATATATAGTTTCATATTAATGCATAGTGTTTTTTGCCTTAACAAATTATTATCTACCTTATTGTTGCTGTTATTTTTTTTAAACTTTTATCGAGTTTAAATGTCAAAATTTTATCTTGAAATACATGATTCATACAAAGTTCATTTTTTCTTTCATTTTTATGTGAATTAATCCAATTTGTTTTTCTTTTTCCAATATAATTGTCAGTTGTTTGAAACTAAGACTTTTGTGGTAGTCAGGTTTCCACTGTTGTCAGAAAACACCTGAGATAATCAATGTAAAAAGAAGAGATGGTTTTGACTGAAAGTTTCAGAGGTTTCAGTCCAAGGCCATTGTGCTCTATTTTAACTTGGGTTACACGGATAGCTAGTAGATCACAGTTTGGAATATTGGTGGGCAAACTATTCACCATGTACATACACAGGGTAAAGATGGGAAAGGAAGAAGAGGAGCCTGAGACTCAATATCCTATAGTGATTTGATATCTCTATGTATGTCCAACTCTCTACAGACTCTACTGACCTACCACATCCTGAAATTTCTGCAGGCTAAGCCTTTTACACATTAATTGAATCTTAACTCAAATTAAAAAAACACTCAGTGAATTGATTGGTCACAAACAAAAGAATTTAGATTTTCAAAACTAGTATTGAAAAAGCAATTGACTTAAAAACAAAGCGAACAAGATTTTTAATCTATGACATAAACAATTCAGTCCTTTAACAATGTGTGTGTGCTTGTGTGGTGTTCATTAATATGTGTGTGTGTGTGTGTATTTTGTGTGTGTGTGTGTGTGTGTATGTGTGTGTGTGTGTATACATGGAGTATAGGGATCAGAGTTGGGCATTGGGTTTCTCAACATTTCATTCTCCATGTATTTTTTTTGAGCAGGATTTCATGATAAATCTTGAGCTAGTATTTTGGGTAGACTGTTGTTCAGCAAGCCCTATGATCACCCAGCTACATTCAAGCTTGCACAAGATGCTACCCATCTTTCATTTTGATTTTTCAATATTTATCTTAAGTTTGTTTACCTAGACGTGTATATTAATATCCATGTTTGTGTTGTGCCTCTATGTCAGAAGAGGGCATTGTATTTCCTGAAACTGGAAGTAGGAATGTTTATGAGCCACAATAGTGGGGGTCAGAGACCTCTGATCATAACATCCAGTGCTTTTAATTGCTAATTATTTCTCTATCCTCCACCAGGTTTTAACATAATAAGATCTGAACTGTACTCCTCATACTTGTGGAGCAAACATTTCTAACTACAAAGCCATATTCCAGCTCTCAAATGAGGCAAACCTTACATAGAGGTTCAGTAGAAACAATAAACTGTAATATCTCAAGGTTTCCAATCTTCTTACCATAAAGATTTTTAAAATAAAATATGCCTAGATTTCTACATGTAGGTTAAGGAAGCAATAGTATATAGAAGAGTAAACTAATCTTTTTCCCTCAGGCATTGAGAGTTTAGGTAATGTGGATGGAATCATAAAACAATTGTGGAAACAAGGAAAAGTTATTTATATATGTGGAGACATCATAGCTGAAGCATTTCTAAATTATGAAACAAGACTTCCTGCAATTATTTATACCAAAAGTCATGAATTTTGAGACTCAACAAGAATCCATTTAGTATGAATGGAATATTTCCTCAAGGGCCGAGTGCTCATGTTATTAAGATTCTGCACATGGAGCCTGTGGAGGGCTAACTTAATGGGCATTCTTCACCAGGGCACCTCCTGTGTTTTCACCTCCCCAGGTGCATATTTCACAAACTACTCTAATTAGTGTCTACTGTTGACCTGTAGCACAAGAAGTTCGAAAGTGTGAAACAGAGAGATGCCTTCTGTCTCCTTGGGTACCATATCACTGAGTTATGATGCTTAGAGATTCTCAACCCATAAATAGGCTTTCACTCTACTACTAATCAGCTGTGTGAATGGATGTACTTCAGTGCCTTGCTTGGGTTTGCTTCTCTTTGTGGCACACTACATTGTTTTTTTAAATTGAGGTTTAAGTTAGCATAGAAAATAATGATTTTGCTTTCATACATACACTGTCTTGTATTAGGTTCTTGCTTTCCCCCGATTTAATGCACTCTCCCATTCTGTTGATTCTATTTCTCACTCTCTGTTAGTTTCCTGTTTGGTTCATTTGTCACATGCTTTGCAACCCCTCATCTTATGTTTAGGACTGTTTTTTTTTTCTTTCTCACTTTCTCTACTCTCACCTTTAGTTTTGTTTTTCACAAATACACATACATATACGCAAACATGTATATGCCAATATTTATCCATATACATGTGAGGGTTTTCTTTTGTGTGCGTTATAAAAATAGATTTAAATATAGATTCTGCATAAGGGAGAACATATATTTGAGTATCTTATTGAATTATTTGGTATATTTAATATGTTGCTTTTATTACTTATTTGTATTACTTAACTTTTTTCTTTGACAGTTTAAGACATGTATACAGTTGACTAAATTTTTTCACACCCATTACCCCTTTTGTTTTCACATTCTTTCACAGTTTCTTCAGTGGCATAGTCATGGATAAGTTATGCATGTTCCTGGAAATACCTGTCACCTAAGCTCATGAAAACAATTTTAGTTAAACTAAATGTGTCCTATAGAACACAAAGGCATGAATGCAGGAGTATATTTTTCTTGGGTTTTTGTCTTTATAAATCTGGCTTGCTTTGTCCAACATGATGATGTATAGCACCGTCCTTTGTCCTGAGACTCTCAGGATTTAACCTGAATAAAATTCTAATGTGAATTGGTACTATATTTTCTTTATTCATGTGCCTGTTGATGGACATGGTGATTGGTTTTATTTTCTAACTATTGCATACACACTCACACACACAGGGACAAACACACACACATATATATGTATATTTACATCAACAACCAAAAATGAAAAAAAATAATTGTACAAGTATCTCTGTAGTTGCTGGCATAGTATCTTCTGAGCATGTTCCCATGCATACCATAGCTGTACCAATATGGTAGCTATATTTTCAGGGTTTTTTTGTGGCAAAATTTCACTGTGACTTCTGTAGTGGGTACACTTCTTTTTATTTCTATAAGCAGTGTTTTGTAGTTCCTTTCCTCTTGTGTCTTGACATTACTTGATTTTATTTTTGAAGCACTTTTCCTAGTTTTTCTGTCTTTCTACCTTATTGTAAACAAATGGCCAGTCTCTAGGAGCCCACTCCTACAAACTCGGTGAGGGTTCCTGGATAGGGAACTTGTTTATGGGCAAAAGCAGAACAAAGCCCAGCACAGATGGTCAGCCAGTATCTAACTGCAAAACCATTCCTGTCCTTGAGTGTGCAGTCTCCTCTCCAACATGTGCTTGCTGCTCAGAAGAAGCCTTACTTTCTGTCTTGATGTTCCTGCGTTTTGTCTGCAGTAGTATCCTTTCTACTAGATAGAGTGTTCTCTCATGGGATAAATCAGAAGTCTCTCATAGCCCTCAACGTTTAGGAAAAAGCAAAGCAGGAAAGCTTGAAGTCAAATGATTTCTTTAAGTCAGAAATGATTCCAGATAGAAACTGAGTCACACGTAGACTCCCACACCAGTCCTGTACTGTTTTCAGTATCTTGCTATTCTTCACAATTGTGTCAAGGTGTTGCTAGTGTCATCTGTCTTTCTGAGAATAAAGAAATGAAAATCATGACTATATGACACGAAAAGTAAATGATTTTCTCACCAAAGCTAGTCATCTTTTGAAATCAATCCTAATAACTCACGGAATTGGTGGCTGGTAATTTTAGTGCCCTCATCTGAATTTCCTGGATTATAGTCCTAAACATCTCCTTTAATTAATACATGGAGATATTTTTTAAAGAAAGCAGGGTGATATTATATTAGTCAAGTAGCATACAACAACCCTGTCAAGTAATGTGTAACTCCTCATATATATAAGTAAAAGCGAACAGTAAATTATGTGGGTCAAGAATCTCAAGAACAGACTTGCTTTCTATCAAATTAGACACTGTCAGGGCCACAGACTTTTTTGGGTCTGAAACTGTGGCTGTTGCCTCCTAACTTGAAAATACTCGATCATCAGTCTGCTTGAGGAATTATAGGCTTTGACAATATATCAGTGATTCAAACATCTCTGATTCAGATAGAAGTGAAGAAAAAGAAACATGTACATTTAAAAAAATCCTAAACAGTATCTTTTTTGTTCTTTGTTATTCTTTTTTGATGATTATGTATATTATAGAAAATAAATTATCTAATGCCTTTCTTACTGCATTTGTGTTCCAGACGTATTTTGTACTAATTGTACTCTTAGTGTCAAACTAATTAATAATATATAGGTATATATGTTTCTAAGCTAAATTACTTGAGAAATTGTGAAGAAAAGAACAAAGCTGATGTTGAGTTAATTACTTAGAGGAAACAAATGAAGAAACTGAACAGGCACCATTAAAGTGATTCCATCAGAGAAAAATAATCCTGTGTGTTAGAGAGAAAAATTTAAGCTTAAATTTTCATTCTGTAACTTAGTACAGGACCTTTAAGCAAATATCTAACTTTGACAAGGCTTGAACCTCACATGTCACAAGTAAAAGAGTTATTGAATAAAATATTAAACAAACATGGTGCCTTCCTATTATTCTATAAACACACACACACACACACACTGTTATCTTGTTAATGTTACAAGTGGATTTAGTACTTTGCATCCTCTAACATTGCTAACTATGTTAAATACTATAATGAGTCCACTATAAATCTTCTAGAAGTGCTGAGAACCTTAAGATATGTTAGCTAAGTGCTGAGCAAATATTTCTAAATGATCTTTGACTTATGATGTGATTCTGTCCCCAAAAGACCATCCTGAATTGATAGCAAGTCAAGACTCACTAGTGAGTTAGCAAAGTGCATGCCATTGATAAATATTGCCTCAATTTTAGCGCAGAACTGAAATCTCATTCTTCCTTAGGCTAGTTACGTTCCTTGGTGTTATATGCAATACCAGTGTGTACCACAGTGTCATTTGCGTGCTTGATGTAACCTTTGCTTCTTCCGCTGTCTGTACCAGGATTTTGAATTATCTGTCATATTTTGAAGAGTATAAGATACTTTACAATTTGTCTTTATCCTTTTAAAATGGTCCTGGTTATAATCAATATGAGTAATCTTGTAAAGTATAATTCTATTATTTCTGCATGTATTATATTAATTCTTTTTTTCCAGCAGCTTTAATTCCAATAAATTAGTTATCTTCAATTATAATGAAAAAGCAACCACAATCTCTGAATGCTCTGACTTGTGATTTTTAGCAAAAAGTTAACCCAAGCAGACACCTTATGGTGAATCGATTCAACTGTCAATAGTATTTTTAAAAAATAGTGATTGTAAGACATTTGTATACCACAAAATAATCTTTGAGTAAAATAACACAATTATATCTTTGAGTAAACTATGTATTTAAGTTTTGCCATGAAGGAGAAAAGAAAACCGTTACAATTTTCTTAGATTCTCAAATATTTCAGTCTTTGAATTACTAGGCATGATTGATTTTGAATAAAATTTCATAATGAATTTGTGTGTCAATGACTAAATATCAACAAATGTGTGATCACTTAATTTAGGTGATTATCTTATATTATTTTTTTTCCAAAGATCAAAGTTCAATCACTGATGAGACACCAATGATTGATTTTATGTTTGCCATCCTAGGTTATCATATGCAAAAATGACACAGAAGGAAAATTAGGGGCTTTAGGATAAGCAATAACAAATTTTGATGTAATTAGAAAGTGCTTCTTTGTAATAACAATAGTGTGTGATGATGGTGTGTGATGATCATTTTCAGAAAATTTCAGATTCTAATATAGTCACTATCCTTAGAAAATTAGACTCTCAAGTCTAGAAAGATATGCCCTGAGTTTCATTTTTTTTTTTTGCTTCACATAAATAATTTAAGGTTTTGGGTCTTCTGTTAAAGATTTTGAGTAATGATACTAGCTTAGAAAATTTCTTTCATCTGTGTCTTAAAATATATGTCTCAGTCTAGCTGTGGTGGTACATGCCTTTGATCCCAACAGTCAGGAGACAGAGGCAGGCAGATCTCTGTGAGTTTGAAACCAGCTTGGTCTACAAGAGCTAGTTTCAGGACAGGTTCCAAATCTACTGGAAAACCCTTTCTCCAAAAGCCAAAACCAGCCAACCAACCAATCAAACAAATGCACAGATTTAAATTATATGCTCTATAATTTATATGGAAATATAGAGTGGATGAAACATTAACGCATTTCTGGTAAGAATTTCAATGACAAGAAAAACAATCAGTCCTGAGAACACCCTTTGTTTTGAAGTAGACTATTTATAACCTACCTCCCTTGAGTTTCCATCCAAAATATTTTCTTTTTCTGTTGCTAACTTGATTTCAGAATATTAATAATGGATATTAAGTAATTCTCAAATAGTTTTCTTTTCCAGTTTCACCTATGAGCTGTCACTGTTCAGTCATAAATAATTGCAGGTTCATTTGTGTATACAGTACTGTAAAAAGTGCTTTCTTTATTGTTGTAGTTTTGTATCTTTGGTTTTATCAAACTTTTAGAAGATATTTGACGAATAGGAACTGAGTGTATTTGAGGTGAACTACTATGTTTATATATTTCTTCATTACTGAAAGAAACTGATTCTCATAAAACGCTTTTCAAATATCACATTTTCTTCTCTTCATGTCCTCTTGTTTTCTTTTTTTCTCTTAGTAAGTGATGAAAACACTTAAGATTAATCTGTAAACAGTGTAATACTTTGAACCGCAGTGACCTTGACAAGACTTACATCTCTGGATTATACTCATTTTCTATAACTGGCACTGTGACCTTTGACATCTGATTTTTCCCTACTCATCTAACTACTTAGTTGCAGTGAATCTTTCTTCACTTTCACATATAAATGAAATTATCCAGTGTTTGGACTGCATTTTCTTCCCTTGCTGTGTACTGAAACTAGAACCTTATGTGTGCTAGGCAAATCCTCTGTCATCCAGCGATCCATTTACACCCTGGTTGTACACTACTGTTTTTCCTCTCTGCATTATTTCAATCCATTGAATGCTTTCCATGTTGTCTTTGTCCTTATGAGGCTATAATAATAATTGCATACGGAAAATTTCATGTATGTATACATTTAGAATTTATTTGTCAAATATTTCTGGGTAAGTAGATATGCTTATAATTTTATTCATCATTTTATTACTTGACAAATACTTAGGTTGTTTTCATGTTTTAGCTTTTGTAGATAATGCTGCAATGAGCACAGGAGTTGAGACTTTTTTGAGAAATTTTACTTGGTTATACATCAACAAATAGAATTGGCAAGATATATATTAGTTTTTTTTTTTACATTTTTGATGAGATTTTACACTGATTTTCATGGTGGCTCTAGAGATTTACATCACCATAACAGTGCCCAGATGTTTCTTTTTCTTCATATCTGGTTAACAAATGTCATCTGACAGTATGGTAATATTCACATTAACAGATATGAAGTTTCATCTTAATGTGGCTTTGACTTACTAGCATTTCCTGATGATTAAAAATATGAAAAAAAAACTTTTTAACAATTTTTTATAGATTTCTTAGCCATTTATATAACTTCAGAAAATTTTTTGTTCATAATTTTATTAGTTCATTGAGAATTTCATATAACATGTTTTGACCATATTTCCTCTCCTCCAACTCCTCCCACATCTGCTCGCTGTTCCCTATACACTCAATATTGTGTCCTCTTTATTTTTCCAATTTAAAATCAAGTATAGTTTGTATTTCTCATATGCTCTTGGATGTGTGACCTTCCATAGGGACATGCATCAACTTACTAGGGGCCTTATAAAAAAAAACTGGCTATTCATCTTCCAACAGCTACCAACTGCTAGTGACTCCTCAGTTCCAGGTAGCATATTGTTCTAACTTTCCCTATTCATGCAGGGCTGACTTGAAATCTGTTGGTCTTGTGGTCTCGTGCATGTTGTAACAACTGCTATAAAGTCATGTGGGCTACTGTCCTCCTGCATCCAGAGAATGTTTCCTTACAGTCATCCATTACAATGTTTATATGTTCTCTTCGCCAATAATCTCTGAACCTTGGGAAAAGAGGTTATGTCCATGAATCATTTAATCTCTTGTTCTCTACAACTTAACAAGTTTTGGATTTATGTGTTTGTTGTCACTTCGAAAATATGCTTCTCTGATGAATGTTGAGAGATCTATAGGCATAAGGACAAGTTATTCAGAGTTAATTTAATACTGTACTTGTTTCAGAGTCTAATAGTATTAGGTTCTACAATAAAGCTTATGACTCATTTAGTGACAGTCTCTAGGATCCAATAATGGTGCTAAGGATGGGTTTAAACTTGTGGAATGGAATTCAACTTGAAAAGTAGTTGGTTACTTCCCTGACCTTTTGGCCACTATTGCACCAGTGGACATATTTTGTCAGACGACTGGTTATTGTATCCCAAGGGATTCACAGCACAGTTAGATTGATACTAATTAATTTTCTCCTTCAGTAACCTGCTTAACACCTTGTAACTCTAAGAAATTTATCCAGCAGAAATGAATCTTTTGGCAAGTTTTCCTTTGTCTTGTGTTGCTTTTTCCTTTAATGTTATTTTTAAAAAGATTTTAAAATTGATATTGTCAAATCAATATCAAGACATTTCCCCTTTGTTTTCTTTGAGAATTTTAGATTTAATTCTAACATTGATGATTTGAATTCATTCTGAAATAATTTTTTATTAACCAAGATAATGCACAGTTTCATTCTTTTTCATCTGTACACATAGTTTTCAAAGCAATTATCAAAAGAGAAAATGTATTTTTTATTTATATTTCACATACCCATATCAAAAGTTAGTTAGCTGTATTTATATAGATTTATTTATGGAATTTCGAGTATATTCCTTTGGTCTCTGTGTCTGTTTTATTTCAATACCACACTACTTGATTAAAAGCTATGTAATGCTGTTTGAAGTCAGAAAACAGGATGCTTCTGTTGTCTGTAGATTCACTGACAAGTCTAGGCTTTTATGTTGATCCATACAAACTAGATAATTATTATTATTTTCTCTTTCTCTAAAGCATGCCTTTGACATTTAATAGAGATTAATATTGAACATATCAATTATTTTGTATAATATGAATTTCTTAAGACTATTAATACTTTTAAGCTCTTTGATATGTGCATCAATTTAAAAGATTTCTGATGTTTAAATTTTTAAGACTTGGCTAATGAGATTCAAAAGGATTTAATTTTGTTAATTATTTTAAAATAGTTTGGAATTTTCTTTCTTTTTGTGTAGTTCTTTATTGGTAACTAACTATGACACTTTTATCAGTTAATAATATATGTTATAATTTGCTAAATTTGTTTATAACATATTTTCCTGAACACTCTGTAGTTTTCTATTCAATAGATTTATGATTTTTATGAACAAAGATGATGTCAATTCTGATTTTTTTTTATTTTGCTTTCACTTGCTTTTGTTTCTTGTTCAACTGCTCTGATAAAATTTGTAGTCCTATCTAAATAACAGTGATGAGACTGGGAATCCAGTTTCCCTTGTTACTATCCTTGATATAAAGGCTTTACCCTTTCAAAATTGAAAATTATATGCTGCTGTGGATTAGTAGTATGCATTATTTGAGGTAAAACCTTTCTATGTCTAATTTTTGAGAGTTTTCTTTACTTAAAACGTTTATTAGAATTTTTTAAATACTTTATCTTCATTCATTTTCTGATATTTTGTGATTTTTACCCTTTAATATTTTACTGTAGTATATTAGATTTATAAGCATGTTTATACGTAGCAATCTCAATGATCTAAAGAAGAAACTTAACTGACCACATCATATGGTCAATTTAATACAGTGTTAAATTATTCATCTGATTCATTTACATTTCAGGTCATCAGATACATTGGCTTTTAACTTCTTGGACAGCCCTTATTTTTCTTTAACATCAGTGTAATGTTGATGTCACATGCATACACATGAAAAACTGCTCTTTTGTTTGACTCTTCAGTTGTTTGAGAAGGATTGTTATTAGTTGTTTAGATTTTATCTATCCATTCTTCTGTTTCTTCAAGGATACCTAGGCTCATTCTCTAACCTGATTATCATGGATAGTGTTTGAGTGAATATAGATCTGTACTGATACTTCATGCTGGTATGTTGATTTAGAAGTCTTTACTTGCTGTTTTATGTCATCAAGTATTTTCTTTGATCTATAGTAGCTATTCAGTTTATTTAATCACATTTATAAATTCTTGGTCACAGTTCTAGAGCTGTTAGAGTCCTCTCATGAAATTCTTATCTATGACCAAATCTTGTAATGGTTTAGCTAATTGTTATCTAATTCTTTCAGAATTCCAGATCTTACATGGAGAATTTGACAGTTTCAAGTGGATTTTGTGCAGATTTAGCACTGTTGATAAAAGTGTTATCTTTGTCCAATGTATGTCTGTTGCCTCTTTGTTAAAAACCTGATATCTTGTTTTGTTTCTTGATCCTCTTTTCCATTCTATTGATCTAGTCTTCTATTTTAACTGTCATTACTGTGTTCTTTTATTTATTTATTTATTTATTTATTTATTTATTTATCTATACAGTATGAGGACAGATAGAGTACTGTAATGTTATCAGCACAGTTTGCTTTATTAAGGATTATTGATATTTGGGGATGTTTTATGCTTCTATGAGAATTTTAGGATTTTGTATCTATTTCTATGAAGAGTGACATTGAAGTTTTCTTGGTGATTTCATTGAAATCATAGAAAAGTTTGGGGAATAAAGTCATTTTTACAGATTTCAATCTGCCTATCCATGGGAACAAGAAGTTTTTTCATTTCCTGTCTTCTTCAGTTCTGTTCATAGGTTCTCCAGTTCTCACTGAAGTTTTTCAGTTATTAGGTTTTTTGTTATTAGTTTTATTCCAGAATGTCCGTTTTGTAAATATTATAGTGAAATTGCTTTCCTAATTTTATTTTCAACATGTCAGTTATTAAAATATAGGGAAACTATATATTTTTATACATTAGTTTTCCAAACTGCTACTTTGCTGAAAGGGTTTACCAAGTTTAAGGTTTTTCTCGTGAAGTCTTTTGAATTTCCTACGTATAAGATCATTAGTGCATAGGGATAATTTGATTTATTTTATTTTCTATTTTAGTCACTTTATTTTTTTCCTCTGGTTTAAATGGCATAGTTAAGAATTCAGGTACTATACTGAATATGAATGGAGGAAGTAGACAGACACTTTCTCTTTTCTAATTTTAATGAAAATGTTATGAATTTTCTCTCATTTAGTCTTAGTTTGTAAGTACAGCATTTTAGTAAAGAGATCAGTTACACATTTTCCTCATTTGTTTATTGTTTTCATTATTTTTTCCTTTTCTTTTTATTCCTTTTCTTTTTTTTTCTTTTTATTTTTCCATTCAATTGTTTACACTTCCTTCCCTCCTCCCAATCCCCTCCCGCTCCCCTACACCATCTCCTCCCACCCCCACCCTGCTTAAGAGAGGATAGGGAACCCTGCCCTGTGAGAAGTCCAAGACCCTCCCTGCTACAGCTACATCCAGGCCTAGGTAGCTGTGCGTCCATATAGACTAGGGTCCCAAAAAGCCAGAACATGCCATAATAACAAGTCCCAGTGCTTTTATCAATGGCTTCTCAGTCAGCCCCCATTGTCAGCCACAATCGGAGAGTCAGGTTTGATCACATGCTCATTCAGACCCGGTCCAGCTTGATTTGGTGAGCTCCCATTAGAACAGGCACATTGCCTCAGTTGGTGGACCAACCCCTCGCGGTCCTGACTTCCATGCTCCTCTTCTCCCTCTTTCTGTCTTTCAACTGGACCTTGGGAGTTCAGTCCATTGCTCTGATGAGGGTCTCTGTCTCTATCTTCATCCATCGCTGGAAGAAGATTCAGTGGTGATATTCGAGATACATCAGCGTGATAGTGGAGCAAAGATAGTTCAGGCACCCTCTCCTCTGCTGTCCAAGGATCTAGCTGGGGACATCCCCGTGAACACCTGGGATTCCCCCTAGAGCCAAGTCTTCTGCCAACCCTCAAATGGATCCCTTAATGTAGGTATCGTTTTTCCTGCTCCTATATCTGCCCTTCCTTCATCCTCACCCTCCCACTCCCCCAAACTGTTGCTAGTCCTTCCCTTCTCCCTTCCCTCTCCCCCTCTCCCTTTTTCCCCCAACCTCACCCCTCCTGACCCCACCCCCATGCTCACCACTTTTGCCCTGCAATCTTGTTTGCTTCCAATTTCCAGGAGGATCTATATATGTTTTTTTGGGGGGGTTCACCTTGTTATTTGGCTTCTTGGGGCTTGTGACCTATAGGCTTAATGACCTTAGTTTATGGCTAAAGTCCACAAATGAGTGAGTACATACCATATTCATCTTTTTGGGTCTGGGTTATCTCATTCAGTATAGTGTTTTCATTCTTGACATATTAGATTTTGTCAAAGACCTTTTAGATATTTAGTCTATGATCAGGAAATTTATATTATTTTAATCTATTCATATCAAATATTGCATTTATTAATTTATATATTGATTCTTCTTTGTCTTCTGAGTGAACCAAACTTTAACGTTTCATAAATGAGGTTTTAAATGTGTTGAGTAAATTTATCAGTACTTATCAAAAAATTCGCCTACAGTTTTCTTATTTAATATGCTCTTTAATGATTTTGTTACACTTATGAGAACTGTGTTCTGAAGAAAACACTATGTTCCTTTCACCCACAGGCCTCCCTAAAAATACGTTTAGATTTGTTTTCATAGCTCCTACCTAAATCTTGTAGGGATGTAATTAACAAAAGAACCACTTACGAATATTTGACATTTCTATCTATCTATCTATCTATCTATCTATCTATCTATCTATCTATCTATCTATCATCTCTATGTTATACACACACACATACAAACACACACAAATACATCAGCAATTAAAGGAAACAAGGCTATGAATTTGAAGAAAGCAATGGCTAGGGTTACATAGAAAGTTTGAATAGATGAAAGAGAAGGACTAAAGAACACAATTATATTATAATTTCAAAAAGCAAAAATTAATATATAGGCCCACATTTAGATTTCCTGTATGTAGGCAGATTTTTTTTTCCTTTCCTGCCATCTCACAAATAGCTACATAAAGACTTCTTATTAATTATTAAGATTAGGCCTATAGCTTAGGCTTGTTTATAACTAGCTCTTATAGCTTAAATTAACCCATTTTTCTCAACTATGTGTTACCAAAAGGCTCATAGCCTTTACCTCCTGGTGTGGGACAATTCTCTTCATTCTGTCAATTATGTCTTAAATAGACGCTGATAGCCCAGTAGCCAGGTAGGAAGTATAGGTGGGACAACTCGACAGGAAATAGAGGTGGGGCAATAACAACAGGATTATTCTGGGAAGGAGAAAGCCCATTCCTGCCCACTCCTCCCAAACACAAAAGAAGGAAGGCGTGACCTGCCCTGCTGAAAAAGTTACCGAGCCATGTGGCTAACATATACTAAAATAATGAACTAATATAAGTTATAAGAGTTAATAAGAAGCCTGAGCTAATGGGCAAATCAGTTTATAACTTATGTAGACCTCTGTGTGATTTTCTTCGAGACTAAACTGCTGTGGGAACTGGTGGGAGGACAGAAATCAGGCAGGACAGAAAACCTCAACAACCTCCTGAATGTCTTGCATTCTTTTGGTGTCCAGCTGGCAACTGCCTTATTCTCAGCAATTTCTCTTCTCAGAAAATCCTGCCTAGCTATTGGCCATTTAGTTTTTTATTAAACCAATCATAATGATATATCTTCACACAGTGTAAAGGAATATTTCACATCACCTGTGTATAAGTATATATAACTTTTAGTCATCAAATTTGGATACTTTTTTTATACTAGAGTTTTCTGTGTGGTGAATTGTTAGATGTTAATCTGAGAGGAGTACTACATGTAAATACTAAATATTATTCCCATTAAAAATAAAAACCTGAAAGCATTCGGTTGTTTTATTACATAGTATCATTTGTGGGACAAATTTTTATCTTAAAATTTTCGATTTTTTTATAGTATTGTATTTAGAAAAGCTTTTAATGATTTTTTTTTGAGATTAAGCAGGCAAGTTTCATTAGTGAACGTAACAATCCTACAAAAAATACAGTAGACTATAGCAAGCATAGCTGCCCATCTAAGCCCCTCAGAGCTTTGGGCAGGAGTGGCTTAAGGCATCAAGTATGAACTTTTATTCTTGTTTTATTTGGAGTGCTGGATCTCAACAATTTTCCCACAAAATGTTTTTTTTTCGTCTCTCTTCCTGCTGCAGTTGAAGGGCTAGTGTGGGTCAAGTAAAAGGGTATGGTTGACTCCCAGGGAGGTGCCAATGCAAAGTAACTAAAAATCGCAGGCGCAAAAGCCGCATGACATTGCATCCAAGCAACAAAGAAACACGTGCATTGAATTAAATCACGAGGCAGAGGGCTGGTTAGCATCTAGGATTGCACTTCTGGAGCATAAACACAGCTCAACATCGAGCACTGGTTCCACGCTACTGCATCAATGTTCACGTCAGTCCGCACGGGCGACTAGTCTTACAATTTTGCAGGCTTTAAGTACTTGACAGTTGAGGCATTAGGGAAAAGGGCTCGTAATATGTACAAGCATTCACTTTGGTTAGTATATTGCTTCCAGAATACACTGTTCAAATATCTTCTTTCTGTGACATTAAAAACTATGGAGTTTTTCCTTATTAAAGTCCAAACCATCAACAATGAAAAAAGTACAATATAAAATAATACATATGAAGCCGAACACTCAGTTACAGCTCACACTAGAAATTAACTAACTACACATAGCTGCTTCACTTTTGGTCTCCAATTTTGACCCCTACTTCATTCTTATTTACAATTGGTACCTGCTGAGAAAGATATCCAAACCCTTTAACTAGGCGTGTGTGGAGGGGGTACCAGGGACTAGAACCCAGGGCTCAAGCATGCTAGGCAAGCTCTCTCCCACTGAGCTACAGGCCCAGTCTGCCTGAGGTGCTTTAAAAATCTGTTTTTAACTATAAGGCATCATGCTGGCATATTAAAGAAAGCTAATATTTGAGAAAATATTACTTTTATTTTTTTCTTAGTTTGATATTTAAGTATTCTAAGAACTTACACTTAAATTACTTAGCAAGAGAATTTTATTTTACAGAAAACGGGGAGACAGGAGAGTGGGAACACACAAAGAAGCTTCCGTAGCAATTAATGGTGGATGGTGGGCACTAGTGAAATATTTTTTACTCTAAGACTTAAACTTAGGAAGTAATTAATGCCACTTTAGCTGGCAGTGAGACATTTGACTTCAACTTCACATTTTAAATTCCGACTTGCCCTCAGCAAGGAGCCAGGTATGTGGGTGCTGCTTGCTATTAAGATTTGGCTTCCAAGCGGGTTTTGTGCAGTGGTGTGTGAGGCAAGGAGGAGGGGGCGTTCTCTGAGGCCCCCACGACTGCCCCGGAGAAGGGTCATGAGGAGGTTAGGGCAGACAATGCTGAAGGAGACGATGGGACCATTCTGCAGGCCTGTGTCCTTCATTGTCTTGTACTTGTGTGTATGTGACTGCCCTAAATGGTCAATAAAGACGTTGCCAGTGCACGTGGGGTAAAACAAAAAGATTTGGTTTTACTGGCTCAACTTTTTTCACTCCACCAAAAGATGAGGCCCAGGCCTGCTGTCCAGTCAGGTTGGCTGAAAATACTGCAGCCCGAGTGTAGGCAAACGTCCCCTGAAATTGCCGGAAGCTTTCTTGTCTGACGGTTTCAGGATCATCATACGTCTTTCAAACACTTCTTTTCTGAGGACGATCTAACTGCTCGGGCCCTTAAATACAAACCCATTCTTTGGGAAGAGTCCTGGCCTGGTCATTTGTGTGGAGGACAAGTGAAGGCGTAAGTCACAGACAATCCCACACCAGTTTGGAATTATGATTAATATAATGGTTATTTATTCAAAGGGGAAAAAACTTACAGATTACCGTCCCAGACAACAGCCCCTCCGCGCGAACAGGAAAGGAGTCCAGGGGCCGGAAACGGAGCCGGAAGACAAAGAGAAAGTGGAGGACAGCCGCTGCTTTTTTTAAAGGGAGAGACCACGCCCCAATGGGCTGGTAACTCAGCGGCGATTGGCTGAAGGAACTCCCACAGCATCTCCCCCTTTTGTTTAAGTAAGAGAGTTCTAAGCCTACTACGCAATTATATACAATAAGTACAAACCTACGAAATTATATACAATAAATACAAATATCCTATTCTAACTAGCTTAAGTCTTGTATAACAAATAACTTGGCCAAGTCATGAAAGGAAAGTAACTACATTTATATAATCTTCAATCCCATCGAAGATCTGAGAAGGGAAATAATGTTATCTGAGTAATTAGGAAGTGCAATCAAACAACTTCCAGAACATGTAACAAATCGCAGAGACAACTGGCTACCTGGACAAACACCCAAAGTCACATTTGCAGCGTTGAAGCAACCAACTTTGGCTAAGGCCTGATGTAACTGACATACCATTTTCAAAGGCAAGAAACTTCAAAACTATCTTACCCTGTCTTGGCAGGATATGACAGTCTTGTTTTATCCATTTACGGATATTCTGTAACTCTGTCAGTAGTTGAGGTATGAGCATTTCTTTACCCAAAGGCCAGTTCTGCCAAGAAGAAAGGCTCCAGGTGGAGTGTCTTTGGTGCTTAACATTCTCTCGGGCATAGATCAGTGTTGCCAGGAGTGATTGTGTCTCCCTACCATAGAACTCTGAATTAGATTAAAGGCCATTTTCTACAGCTCTTTGAAGAGGTTGAAGATTATCTATCTATACTGAATATAATCTCTATATATCTAAAGAACCTGATTAGTCTAATTATAAATGACAAACTTAGATGACTGTTGATCTATATAATTCTCAATATCTATCTAACTTAAAGACTGAGATAATAAACAAGTGTGCAATAAATGAGGACAATGAGACCTCCAAATATAAACAATGTGCAAGTATACATTGCAATATGGTAAATATATATCAATACATAAACAATATATAAGTATCTTAATCAGAGGTAGAAGTGTACAATGCAATATGGTAAATATACATATATCAATACAATATATATATACAAATACATAAAAATGTTTTAAACAGAGGTAGAAGCATGAAGCATGCATGCATAAAATAGTCAACATAATTTAACTTTGTATCAATATATAAGAATCGATACCAATATGTTTGTCTAAAAGCAATAACTCACAAGTACAAATCTATTTATCCCATAATCCAATTATCCCTCCTTTTTTTTTTTTTTTTTTTGGATTCCTGTGCTTATAAAATTCCTCCCCCAACCCTCAACCGTATACTAATTATAACCAACCCCTAAATGATGTCCCTAAACCCAAGGACAAACTTTATTGGGAGAGGGGACGTCGTTCTCTAGAATTACTTCCAGCTGTCATGGGGGCGACGTTCTTTCTGGGGGATCCTGTGAAAGTAAAATGATGGTTAAATTTCAAGATCAATGTCTTTTAAAATTGCAAATAGTCTCTGAGTATTTTGTGGAGGTCTGGCCAGAATGTTGTACAAGATGTGCACCATTTCAGCACGTTGGAACCGTCTTGTGCAGCTGGTACCCAAAACAGGTCTTGTAGTAGCGCTATCAGTATCATGACGTCATATCAACCAGGTGGAGTTGTTGTTATGGGGCCCCATCTTCTTCCTGGAAACTTCAAATGTCACTGTAGGAAAAACTCATTGTTCATTGTGGAAAACTTAAACATTAATTATATAGACATATACATGAATACCTATATTCAATGAGAGACATGATAGATATATTTAATGAAGGTATGATAGATATGAAGAAAA
Organism: Myodes glareolus; assembly: GCF_982192425.1. NCBI lineage: Eukaryota > Metazoa > Chordata > Mammalia > Rodentia > Cricetidae > Myodes > Myodes glareolus. The sequence goes on along the minus strand of NC_142028.1, from coordinate 46,953,169 downwards.
GTAAAGATGTTTTCTAAACTCATATTTCTTTCTGTCCCATATCATGGCTCTTGACATGAGACAGAAACTCCAGAAACTCTGGGTTTTTCTTTAAACAACAGGCTTGGAATTAGAGAGGGACTGAGCCAGAGTCCAACTCTAAAACCAGCTCTATAAATTTAGAAATATGATTTAGTATATGGTACTTACAGAACCTATTCAGTTTTCTTGATAGTCCCTATTGGGCCGTTATTTTCCATCTGTCAGTATTCAAATATCCAGGGTCCCTTGAACTTTTCAAAGATCAGTGTTTTCCTGTGGAGATAAGAACAGAACCCTGCCCCCATTCTATATGCTTTTCTTACCACCTGTATGGTTATCATCATTGTAGATGCTGTCATTTCTCCTTTCCAAGAGGTTTCTCCTCTTCAAATCGAACCTTTATTAATTTTGATGGTATCCACAATTTTTCTTCTCCTGTGGAAACAAGAGCAAAACCCCTTCCCCAACGTAGCACATCTCCTGGCTTCCATTGAGAGGTCAGCACGTCTTTGAAATAAACAGGTTGGTTTAGTTCAGAAGTTTTTTCCATTATCCAATGCCTCTCTGCTGCTGTTGTTCCTTTCTCATTAGCATTAAGAAAATTCAAGGTTAATAAAGCATTATGCAATCTATTTCTGGGGGTATCTTTCGTCCCTTTCTGTTTGTTTAGCATATCCTTTATAGTACGATTTGATCTTTCTATAACTGCCTGAACTGTAGGATTATTTGGTATACCTGTAACGTGTTTTATATTATAATAAGCAAAGAAGCGTTTCATTTTCTTAGATACATATGCTGGACCATTGTCTGTCTTTATTTGTGCAGGTATACCCATGATGGCCATAACTTCCAATAAATGTGTGATTACCGAATCAGCCTTTTCTGAGCTCAGGGCAGTTGCCCATTGAAAACCTGAATACGTGTCTATGGTGTGGTGTACATATTTTAATTTACCAAATTCCATAAAGTGGAACACATCCATCTGCCAGATCTCATTCCTTTGAGTACCCTTTGGGTTACTCCCTGCAGGCAACGGTGTTTGATTATAGAAAGAACAAGTAGGACATCTCTTTATAATGTCCTTAGCTTGTTGCCATGTAATGGAAAACTCTTTCTTTAAGCCTTTACTATTGACATGATGTTTTTTATGAAATTCTGAGGCCTGCAGAACGCTTCCAATCAATAATTGGTCAATTTCAGCGTTACCTTGTGCTAGAGGCCCAGGCAGACCGGTATGGGACCGGATGTGTGTTATGTACATCGGACAAAGCCTATTCCTAATTATGTCCTGTACCTCGATAAACAATGAAGTCAACTCTGTGTCATCTGGTATGAATTCAGCGGTTTCAATATGCAAGATAACTCTTTCTGCATATTGTGAATCTGTAACTATATTAAGAGGTTCTTTAAAATCCCTTAGCACCATAAGAATGGCATATAATTCTGCCTTCTGGACAGAATTATAAGGGCTTTGTTCCACCTTACTCAATTCTTCCGATTTATAACCTGCTTTCCCTGATTTATTTGCATCGGTATAAAATGTCCGAGCTCCAGTTATTGGAGCATCACGTACAATTCTAGGAAGAATCCAAGAAGTTCTCTTTATGAGGTTAAGTCTATCACTTTTGGGATAGTTGCTGCTAATTTCTCCCAAAAAATTAGCACAAGCTCTTTGCCATGGTTCATTATCTTCCCATAACTTTCTTATTTCCTCAGTAGTAAAAGGCACTATAATTTCTGCTGGGTCTATACCTGCTAGTTGACGAAGTCTCAGTTTACCTTTTATAATTAATTCTGAAACCTTTTCTACATAAGTTTTTAATTTTTTACTTGGTTTATGAGGTATAAATATCCACTCTAAAATAATATCTTCCCTCTGCATTAAAATCCCTGTAGGAGAAATTCTGGAAGGCAGTATGACTAGGATGGAACTAAGATTCGGGTTGACCCTATCCACATGTGCCTCCTGTAATTTTTCCTCAATCATTGTCAGTTCCTTTTCTGCTTCAACTGTCAATTTTCTGGGACTATTCAAATCCTTATCACCATCTAAGGTTTTGTTTAAATGAACTATTAGATCAGGTGTTATCCCAACAGCTGGTCGTAGACTGGAAATATCTCCTAACAATCTTTGGAAGTCATTAAGAGTCCGTAACCGGTCTCTCCTAATTTGTGCCTTTTGTGTTCGAATTTTCTCTAACCCTATTCTGTAGCCTAGGTAATTAATAGAATCTCCTCTTTGAATCTTTTCAGGGGCAATTTGTAATCCCCACCTAGGCAAAACTTTCTTTACTTCTTCAAACATACTTTCCAAAGTATCTTTATTTGAATCAGATAATAAAATGTCATCCATGTAATGATAAATTATGGACTTGGGAAATTGCTTACGAATTATTTCCAGTGGCTTATTAACAAAATATTGACACAATGTGGGACTATTGAGCATCCCCTGTGGGAGGACAGTCCATTGATATCTCCTAGTAGGCTGAGAATTATTATAAATAGGCACTGTGAAGGCAAATTTTTCTCTATCCTTTTTTTGCAAAGGTATAGTGAAAAAACAATCTTTCAAATCAATAACTATAAGAGGCCATCCTCTTGGTAATAGAGAAGGCAAAGGAATTCCAGATTGTAGCGGACCCATAGGCTGAATTACCTTGTTGACAGCTCTTAGATCTGTCACCATTCTCCATTTACCAGATTTCTTTTTTACAACAAACACAGGAGAATTCCAAGGGCTGGTTGATTCTTCAATATGGTTAGCATCTAGTTGCTCTTGTACCAGCTGTTCCAAAGCCTGTAACTTATTTTCAGCTAGAGGCCACTGCTTGATCCATATTGGCTTCTCAGTTAGCCATTTTAAAGGTAGGGCTGTTGGTACCTCTAAAGGTTTGCTATTGGCTGTGTGTTCTTGTACAGCCTGAATGGCTGGTGACCTTTTTCCATAATACCTCATTATATCCTTCCCAGAATTGTGAGTTCCTGGAACTACAGGAATGTTAATCTGGGTATTCCATTGCTGTAGCAGGTCACGGCCCCATAAATTTATTGCAATATTTGCTATATATGGCCTTAATCTTCCTATTTGCCCTTCAGGCCCTATGCATTCCACCCATCTTGTGCTTTGTTTTACACGAGATAGGGTTCCAATTCCCAGGAACTGAACATCTACCTCATGAAGAGGCCAATTCGGATGCCAGGATTCTGGAGTAATTATACTTACATCCGCACCTGTGTCTAATAAGCCTTCAATAAAAATGCCATTTATACAGACTCTTAGCTTTGGTCTTTGATCGTTAATATACGTTTGCCAAAATATACGTTTACTCTGTCCTCCTGAATTTTTTGACTCATTCTCCACATGTAATTCATCATTTAGACCAGTATTACTTTTTACGGCAGACATTGGAGTTTTTAATTTTCTTGGTGAGACACATTTTCGACCGTAACTGGGAATGACTGGGCCACTTTTGGCTTGGGGGCCTGCGAGAGGCCCCTCAAGGAGTTTCCCGATGGTATCGGGTTGCCTTGTCTGTCTGTTGTTGACCTGCATTCGTTGGACCAATGTCGGCCTTTACCACATCTTCTGCATATACCTGAAGGCTGAGATCTCCTACTTTTGTCATTCCCAGAGGAGATATTATTCCTAGGATTTCTTTGCCTGCAATCCCTTTTCAGATGTCCTAATTTACCACAATTAAAACACCTGGTAGTTTGATGTCTCCTCATAGCTTTGGAAATCGCTTCTCCTACCCAGGATTCATCGTTATAGCTAAACATCTCAACATTCATTGTATGCTGTATCCATTCTTCCATTGGTGCTGATCTAGATCTTAAAGGCCCAATTATCTTTTTACATTCAGTATTTGCATTTTCAAAAGCTAGAGATTCAAGAAGTATTCGTCTAGCTTCTGGGTCTGTTACCCCTATGTCCAGAGCCTTAATTAATCTTTGCACAAAGTCAGTAAAGGGTTCTCTCTGTCCCTGCCTAACCCTGGTATATGATTCGACCCTTTTTGCTGGGTCTTGTATTCTATTCAAAGCATTCAAGGCTGCTTTGTGACATAAGGACAGCACTTCTTCATCATAGAGAGCTTGGACCTGTGGATCAGCATATGCTCCTACACCAAGAATTTGATCTTGGGAAACCTCCACACCTTTTGCTCTTCCTTGCTGTTCCATATGTTTGGATTCTTCTCTGAAATAAATTCCAAACATCAAGGAAGGCCCATCATCTAAAACTGCAGACACTAGCTGAGAGAAATCATGGGGGGTAGCTCTGACATTAGAAGCCCAAGTCCTTATCATTTCCTTAACAAATGCAGAGTGCAAGCCAAAGTTAACGACAGCTTGCTTAATTTCTTTTAAATCATTCATTGCTATTGGTGTCCATCTAGCTTCTTTAACTCCCTTTGAGCCTTTGGAAGTTAACCCTTTGTCAGAATAAATTACAGGGTATGTTGTTAGGACCCTGGGTAAGCCAGTTCTAACAGCTGGTGGTGGCATTGTATCCTGTCCTTGTGCCTTCTTACTCTGTTCACCAGCTCCAATAGTTTCTTCAATCATTTCTAATCTTTTTATCATTGTATCCCTTAAATCCTGAATCTCCTGACCTACCCGTGTTTCTAGTAATTTCACTAAGGTATCAGTTTTTTGGTTCCCATTCTGGAGGTTCATTCTATCTGTTACCTTATCAAAACTTTGTGGTAACATCTGAACGTCAAATTCAACAGCCTGTACCCTTTCAGGTAACTTCCTAGTACCCTTGGACATGGAGTCAATTTTGTCTATCATAGTATCCACTTGTTCAGATAACCCCTGATTTTCAATAATTTTAATCCTTTCAACTAGTTGTTCAATATTAGTCCGTAAAAATCGTATCTTTCTTAATGATAAAATATTGAAAAGAAAACTGAAA